>NW_027362767.1:390550918-391800918 GCF_046119375.1 Phyllobates terribilis | reverse complement strand
CACCAGAGAATAAACAAAAGCTTGACTAGACTCACCGATTTTATCTCGGAACGAATAAAGATGAATGAGGAGTCATTTGATCCAAGCTCACTCAGAGATTACATTGATTGCTTCCTCACAAAACAGAAGCAGGTATCTGAGTTATCCGAGTTAGGGTTAGGAGTCGGTTAAGCATTGGAGATCAAAAGCAGGCTCACCTGCAGTAGATTGGGGTGGGCTTCTCCAACTTCATAGATTAGTAGCCTATCCGTATCTTCATTATCTTATTTAGTTCACTCAAAACAATTCAACTGAAATATGGTGGTATTTCTTACAATAGGTGATGATGTGCTCACTGACCCTGAGAATTGGGCTTTGTTATTAATTCTTTGTTTAAATAGAGTGGTGGATATTGCACTTCATTGCACAATTCACACTTTATGGGACTGCCAGAGATAGTCCATTACAGCACACAGCTATCTCCATCATTTCCATAGACAATGAGTAACAGCTCCATTCTAAGAAGGAATTCCAGAGCCTTGTTTTCAGTACCAAAGAAGGTTCCAATGGTCAGCTTCTAGTAATGTGAATATGTCCTAAGCCAATTTAGGTTCAGCGTTTTACTTTCCATGAATTTTGCTAAACACCTTAACTTATTTTGATTTCATTTTTGGATTTTTTTTATACAAAGAAAACATATTGATGTGACATGCTTGCAAAATCCCTGGAAGGCTTAAATACACATGACTACACATATAGCATAGACATCTCCCAGCAGAGTATCACAAAATCTTTTATTTTCCAGAGTCAGTAATCAGTTGCAATACGCAGCTGAGGATATGGTAAATGAAAAAGAAAGTTAAGAACGAACACAACTGTATTTTGCGATTAGAATTATTAAACTAAAATAACTGAATATCGTGCTGCAACATTTGGCCAGAGCACCGGTAATCTTAGTGCATTTAACTTAGACTGATCCACCTTCAAAAATGTTTCTCCAAGATGGAACATCCCTTTAGAGTATAATGCTTAAATTTGTGTTTTCAGGAAAAGGACAATCCTAACTTTGACAGGAATAACATGGTGATGACCATACTGAACTTGTTTTTTGCCGGGACAGAAACAGTCAGCTCTACACTAAGACATGGTTTAATGATACTTATGAAATACCCTGAAATACAAGGTTAGTAATAAACTAATACTCTACTTTGGACAATTACTTTTTATTACAAAGATCCCTCATAGTCCAGATGCTATAGTAGTAATGGAACCCAGTTGCAAGTGTTACATTTCAATATATTGCCACTACAGGGGACATTAAGTATTACATGATACTCATCAAGATAAATATTCGATCCAGTCCTCTTCAGAGCATGTGTTTGTCTCTATATATAACAGGAAAAGTTCCAGATATATACATTAAATAAAAGCTGTGAAAAACTATTGAAAAAATCACAGTGTTTCAGTTTTCTAGATACTTGGGTTGGATGACGTACAGTAGAATCCATCACCCATAAGCTTTCATGTTAAAACACATATATGTTTGTTTTTTGACCTTGTGAGATTAAACATTGTAGTCTATGCTATGCTATTCCATAGAGGCCTGAACAAAGGACCACCTTTCTTAAATCAGATTTGTAATAATATGGTATTCAAAACAAGAGTTGTGAAGGCTTGGTCTGAGCCTTCTGCGTAGCGGAACTTGCACCGAGGCCTTAAAATCCAGTGAGTTTTTTTTAGCTTCAGGCTCACTTCTTCAACCTACCAACATAAAGCTCAGTAACTTGAGGATTTTTTTAAAAAGATCTTCCTACTTTCACAAGTTGTGGTCCTGCCTTACTGCCTTTCTTTTTATTTTGTGGTGGTCCATTGTATGTCAAAGCCCAGTCTGCTGCATTTTCCTATATATTAATAAAAAGATACAGAAGAATATCCGGACCACGTTCAACATACAGTACATTCTTTGTATATAGAATCTCTTATTTTCTTATTAAACTTTGCATTCATGCAACATTTATTTTGATGGCTAGTGGTGTGACTATGCATATGTGGGGATCCGGAGTATGAAATTTTCATGAGTTTGGGTTTAAACACTTGAGCTTGAGCTTTGTAGTCGGCTTTTCTTTCTGCCATGCCACAGCAGATACACCTTTTCTCTGAGTGTTTAGTTTCTGTTATCCTTGCTTTAGTCTTTTTAGGGTTACATTTGTATTAATTTACTTATTTGTCTGCCCTATCACCTTTTGTGTGTGGCTTTATATAATTTTTTCCCCTGCTGGTATTTCCTGCTGGTGATAGTCTCATTTGGATGTCCAGCCATACTGCTGTAGTTTAACCCCTTTACAGCCTGGGATGTAATTGTACGCACTAGGCTGTCACCCCCTGTTCAGCGCAGACTCTGGCGCTGAGCCCGCACTGAATGGGGCACATGTCAGCTGATTCTTACAGCTGACATGTGCCCACAAAAGGCGCGGGTGGAATTGCGATCCACCCACGGCTGTTAACATGTTAAATGCTGGTGTCAATCTCTGACAGTGGCATTTAACAGCGCTGAGCCAGAAGCGCATCACTTACCCCGCCCATCGGTGACCCCGTCACGTGATCGCGGGTCACTGATGGGTGGGCATGACAACCCTGGGTCTGCAGCAGACTCCAGTGATTGTCATGAACTGATCGCTATGAGCACCACCTAGTGGTCAGAGCTCATAGCACAGGAGCATTTCTGCTACATAGAGGTGATTTGCTTATCACCTCTATGTAGCAGAGGCTATCGGACAGTTGTTGCTTCTAGTCTCCTATGGAGACTATAGAAGGAGGCAAAAAGTGTAAAAAATTGTTTTTAAAAATATTAAAAAAATAAAAAAATATATAAAAGTTTAAATAACCCCCATTTTGCCCCATTCAAAATAAAATAATAATAAAAAAAACACACATACACATATTTGGTATCGCCACGTTCAGAATCACCCTATCTATCAATAAAAAAAAAGAATTAATATGATCGGTAAACGGTGTAATGAAAAAAAATTCTAAACGCCAGAATTACGTTTTTTGGTCACCGCAACACTGCAATATCATGCAATAATGGGCGATCAAAACATCAGATCTACCCCAAAATGGAATCAATAAGAACGTCAGCTTGGCGTGCAAAAAATAAGCCCTCACCCGGCCCCAGATCCCAAAAAATGGAGACTCTACGGGTCTTGGAAAATGGCGCCATTTTTTTTTTTTTTATCAAACTTTGGATTTTTTTTTCACCACTTAAATAAAAAAGAACCTATACATGTTGGGTATCTACAAACTTGGAATAACCTGGAGAATAAGAATGGCAGGTCAGTTTTAGCATTCAGTGAACATGGCAAAAAAAAAAAACATCTGTGGTATTGCACTTTTTTTGCAATTTCACCGCACTTGATTTTTTTTTCCCATTTTCCCGTACAAGATATGGTAAAACCAATAATGTCATTCAAAAGTACAACTCGTCCCGCAAAAAATAAGCCTTCACACGGCTATATTGACCAAAAAATAAAAACGCTATGTCTCTGGGAACAAGGGGAGCAAAAAATGAAAATGCAAAAACAGAAAATCCCAGGGTCCTTAAGGGGTTAAGAAAGTCAGTGGAAGACCAGCTAGGGTTTCTATCTTTGCTATTTATGTTACTTACCCTGCACTTATCTTCTGTTTCTTTTTGGGAAGTATGCAACATATTTTCTAACAGTATACACTTAATCCTTTATTTTGTATGTCTTGGTTTGTTTTCCTCACTATGAGAGCAAACTTTCTCTTCTGTAGGTAATTTACACTTTGCTCTGAACGCTGGTTCTTTAGGAGGCATGTAAAGCACCCAATGGCCTTGCAGGAAGCCTAGGTCCAAGTTGTCATCATCTATTCTGTGGTTAGGGTTATCTTGGCTTAAGCAGGTACCATTAGGGGCTGCAAGGTCAGAATCTCTAGTCTGTGCCAGAACTAGTCAGTTGCAGTTTTTAGTGTGTTACTTATTTTTCTCAGTAAATTGTCACACTATCATAACAGCAATAACATCTGAGCCCTGGAGACTAGCAGGGTCCAAAAGGTTCCCAAATTTGGAGACCAGCATTCTAAATGGCAGATGCCAGGTGACGATATGGGAACAGATTTTACTTTAATTTGAAGTCACATGTTATATAGGATCATATTTTCTTAATCTCTACATTATAACTATTTCTATAGAAACCTACTCATTCTTTACTCACAGCTTAAGCTATTTTTTTGTTAGTTACTTCAAATTTTTATTTTCCTAGCTAAACTACATCAAGAAATAGACCGTGTGATTGGTGACAGCCGCATCCCAAATATTGAGGACCGCAGCAAAATGCCATATATGGATGCTGTAATACATGAGATCCAGAGATTCTGTGATATTCTTCCGCTGAATGTTCCCCACGCAACAACAAAAGATGTTACCTTCAAGGGATACACGATTCCTAAAGTAGGATAATGAGACAATGCACCACTAGTAACTAGTACTAATATTAGTTATAGGGGGGGTAAGGTTTCTCTATACAATATTTTCATATGGTACACCAAGTCTTATGGACCAGGAAATGCTCCTCAGAACTTGCCTCCAGAAGGAGGAGTCCTACTACACATAGCATGAAGCTAATACCGCATCCCATCATAATAAAATAATTCAGTCAAACATGGAGGTGGTATTATGGTGTGTGGGGGCCCTTTCCTGCTGTAGGATCTGGACAAATTGCCATTTTAAAGAAACCATGAATCCTGCTATGAAATTTTGATCATAAATTTCATCCCTTGTGGTTTTAGGGAACAGATGTCTATCCATTGTTGTGTTCAGTTCTTCAAGACCCAACAAAAATTGCCTCCCCCTCCAAATTTGATCCTAACAATTTCTTAGACGACAAAGGATGTTTTAAGAAGAATGATACCTATATGCCGTTCTCTGCAGGTATTATTTGGTTAACCTTTACCAGAATAATGAGTGATGGGATGTTTGATGAGTGATGGGATAGCTGTATGAGGGCTTGGGTGGTATTCCAGGATGTTATGTGTAACACAGATAGAGAAAAAACATGTGTATTATATCTATATCATGAATTTAATTAATTCAAATTAATATAGCATTCTTACAAGTTAATAACAATGTACCATATAATGGCATTATAGAAGTGGTTGTAGAAGATCAGAAAAACATGTAATTTCTTACTCAATGGTCGCCACTTTTGTCCAACAGCTGTGGCTGATATCACAACTATCAATAAAGAAGACCTGTCAAAAGGTCAAAAGTGGCCAGTTTTTGCTCCTACTCTAGTCCTGTTTCTCCACTCAGTTTTCCGCATGTTAGTTTTCTAATCAGTCATATGGTTCCAGAGATATGAGCTCTTTTATTTAGTTCTGAATTTTACGTTCTTTGCCAGGGTAACGATACCCTGGCAAATACTAGGCAGTCACCCCCTCCATGAAATGGTAGGTTGTGAGTAATTGTTTCATCAGTATTTTGCACCTGTGTAGCGGCCATCTTTATGTGGGTCTGCTGCATCCTGGTAGTGCATTTGGCTTTGAAGAACTGGGCTGGTAAACATTGCTGCCCTTTTTTGCTGTTTTTTCTTGAATTTTTGGGGGAATTTTAATTCTTCTTAGTGTGGCTTTTGCTGGTAGTGTTTAGAGTAGGACTCGTAAGCATGAGGACCCTTGACGCGGGTTACTAGCTTACGTATTTTGGCCAAAATATCAACTAATACCCCATATATATATATATATATATATATATATATACATATACAGTACAGACCAAAAGTTTGGACACACCTTCTCATTTAAAGATTTTTCTGTACTTTCATGACTATGACAATTGTACATTCACACTGAAGGCATCAAAACTATGAATTAACACATGTGGAATTATATACTTAACAAAAAAGTGTGAAACAACTGAAAATATGTCTTATATTCTAGGTCCTTCAAAGTAGCCACCTTTTGCTTTGATGAATGCTTTGCACACTCTTGGCATTCTCTTGATGAGCTTCAAGAGGTAGTCACCGGAAATGGTCTTCCAACAATCTTGAAGGAGTTCCCAGAGATGCTTAGCACTTGTTGGCCCTTTTGCCTTCACTCTGCGGTCCAGCTCACCCCAAACCATCTCGATTGGGTTCAGGTCTGGTGACTGTGGAGGCCAGGTCATCTGGCGTAGCACCCCATCACTCTCCTTCTTGGTCAAGTAGCCCTTACACAGCCTGGAGGTGTGTTTAGGGTCATTGTCCTGTTGAAAAATAAATGATGGTCCAACTAAACGCAAACCGGATGGAATAGCATGCCGCTGCAAGATGCTGTGGTAGCCATGCTGGTTCAGTATGCCTTCAATTTTGAATAAAACCCCAACAGTGTCACCAACAAAGCACCCCCACACCATCACACCTCCTCCTCCATGCTTCACGGTGGGAACCAGGCATGTAGAGTCCATCCGTTCACCTTTTCTGCGTCGCAGAATTTGGACTCATCAGACCAAAGCACAGATTTCCACTGGTCTAATGTCCATTCCTTGTGTTCTTTAGCTCAAACAAGTCTCTTCTGCTTGTTTCCTGTCCTTGGCAGTGGTTTCCTAGCAGCTATTTTACCATGAAGGCCTGCTGCACAAAGTCTCCTCTTAACAGTTGTTGTAGAGTGTGCGTCTGCTGCTAGAACTCTGTGTGGCATTGACCTGGTCTCTAATCTGAGCTGCTGTTAACCTGCGATTTCCGAGGCTGGTGACTCGGATAAACTTATCCTCAGAAGCAGAGGTGACTCTTGGTCTTCTTTTCCTGGGGCGGTCCTCATGTGAGCCAGTTTCTTTGTAGCGCTTGATGGTTTTTGCTACTGCACTTGGGGACACTTTCAAAGTTTTCCCAGTTTTTCGGACTGACTGACCTTCATTTCTTAAAGTAATGATGGCCACTCGTTTTTCTTTACTTAGCCCGCTTTTTTCTTGCCATAATACAAATTCTAACAGTCTATTCAGTAGGACTATCAGCTGTGTATCCACCAGACTCCTGCACAACATAACTGATGGTCCCAACCCCATTTATAAGGCAAGAAATCCCACTTATTAAACCTGACAGGGCACTCCTGTGAAGTGAAGACCATTTCCGGTGACTACCTCTTGAAGCTCATCAAGAGAATGCCAAGAGTGTGCAAAGCAGTCATCAAAGCAAAAGGTGTCTACTTTGAAGAACCTAGAATTTAAGACATATTTTCAGTTGTTTCACACTTTTTTGTTAAGTATATAATTCCACATGTGTTAATTCATAGTTTTGATGCCTTCAGTGTGAATGTACAATTTTCATAGTCATGAAAATACAGAAAAATCTTTAAATGAGAAGGTGTGTCCAAACTTTTGGTCTGTACTGTATATATACATATATATATGTATTTTTGCACACTTTTATTCCAGGGTGCAGCCAGGCCCATCAGTGCGGGCATTGTAAACTAGGGTGTTTGTTCCCAGGGGGTGCACTTGGATAGTGCCGGGCAGCCCGCCTAGTCAAATAGTATGGGTGTAACTAATAGGCTGTAAGCCGGATACTGTGCACTACCCTAGTGTGAACAGCACCCTATACAAGCCTTTTTTTTGTGCAATTTAAATACTAGGCAGTCACCCCCTCCATGAAATGGTAGGTTGTGAGTGATTTTCTCATCAGTATTTTGCTCCTGTGTAGCCGCCATCTTTATGTGGGTCGCTGCATCCTGGTAGTGCATTTGGCTTTGAAGAACTGGGCAGGTAAACATTGCTGCCCTTTTTTGCTGTTTTTTTTAACGTTGCTCACAGGAATCACTTGGGTAAATCTTTACCATGCAATCCACCATATGGTTGCAGAGATAAGGTCTTTTTATTTAGTGCTGAATTTTTATGGTCTTTATCAAAGGAATATTGTTCATTGGATCCTCTGGGGCGTGTATTTACCCTGCTCTGTATTACTACAATATGAGTCACACCCCCTTTCTGAAGACTATAACACTTGGTACTGAATAAAAAGGCTGAATAAACAATGGCGAAGCCATTCTCTGATTGATACTGTCTGTAGTTTGAGCAGCATGAAACAACTGACAGGTTCCCTTTAAAACAGTGTTATCTGTTCAATGCCTGATTGGTTTTCCCTATTATCAGATACTAACCTAACAGTGAATCCCTGCATCATGCACCATTCCTCAGGCCCAAAGTGTTTTAAGCAATGTAATAATTTCTCAGATAAGCACAATCAAAGTGAGTTTCCATATACATTTTCAAGTCTATTTTCTACTTGTTTGATTGTTTGTTTTTAGTCCCTGTTCCCTATTGTGGGTATGGCTTTTGTATCACATATATTTCTGGTCAATTCATTATTTGCGGATCTGTAAAAAATCCATTTGTATTGCAGTCCCCCGCTGGAGTGATTTTTTTATACGCTAGAAATTTTTGCTTAATTGTTAGAGTACGTTGCATACAACATTTTAAAGAAGCCACAACAAAACTAAAACATAAAAGTTAAGAGCATTTTTGAATTCAAGAAACTTCATAAGCCATTTAAAAAAAATTACAACAAAAAGCATCAATGATTAACACAAGACAAAAAATAAAAGTGACTTAAATGATGCAAATGATGAATTGGGTGCCTAATTATAGTCTAGTTATGTCACTAAGATAGATAGATCTTTGTTGCAAAGACTATGAGGAATAAAATCATACTCAAACTTCAAAAGGAGGCAGTATGTGCAATTTATGGTGGAATGCAATCAACCAAGTAGAATTTGCAGCTAACATGTTTTTTTCTTATTAGGGAAACGGATTTGTCTTGGAGAAGGTTTGGCCAGGATGGAATTATTCATTTTCTTTACAACCATCTTACAGCACTTCAAATTAATTCCCGAGAAAACCCTTACAGAACAAGATATCAGGCCGGTGATGACCGGTTTTGCAAATGTTCCCAAATTTTATCGGATGTCATTTATGCCCCGAGTTTAATTTTGTTCACAGCTGATATGGAAATGGAGTCACAGAAGAAAAAAAAACACAAATCATTTATTCTGGAAATTATATAAAGTGATTTTTTTCATGTGTAGTATGATATTGGTGACATATAATGCATGATGGTCTGGGTTTAATTATTCAGAAAGTCAACAAATTTTTATAAAAGCTAAATAAATTGTTGTTTTTGCCTATATTGAGTATTTAGTGATTACTTTTATTCTATTACTAGATGGAGGCCAGATGCTATCGCATCGGGAGAGCGGTAAGGTCACCATGGGGGCAGGCTTTGCAGTGTTGAGAATCTCTCCCCCCCATGTGCTCACCCACCTATCCACTCTCTTTTTCCCCCCATGTGCTGACTTCTCTCATTTGCGCGCTCTTCTTTTACCTGTCTACCCCATGTGCTATCCCCCTTGTCTGCTGTCTCTCTCCGTCCTGTGCTGTATGCTCCCTTCATATGCTGTCCTGTTTGAGCTGACTCCCCCCTGTGCTCTGTCTCTCTCCTCCCTGTGCGTTTTCTCTCTCCCCCATCTGCTGTCTTCTCCTCTTATGTGATCTCTTCTTTGACCTGTGTAGCCCATGTGCTCTCCCCCTTGTCTGCTCTCTCTCTCCACCCCTGTGCTGTCTTCTTCCCTCATGTGTTCTCTCGTTTGAGCTGTCTCCTCCCTGTGTGTCCTCTCTTTCCTATGTGCACTCACCCCTACCCCTGTGTTAAAATGAAAGCAACACGTCGCACATCTGCCGCCGGGACCAGCCGAATGATTCACTGCGCCTGCGCGGAATTCGTGCAGGCACAGTAAATCACACCACAGCCATCTTTGTGCAGGCATATAGCGGCGGTCACATTAAAACTGCGCATGCGCTCCTCCTGTACAAAGATGGCGGCGGTCAGTGAATCATTCGGCTGATCCCGGCGGCGTGTAGGCATGTTCGCGATGGTGTTCCGCTGGTGGTACCGCGCAAGAGGCCGGTACCACCAGCGGTTTCCATATTGAGAAACCCATCACTTGGGTGTCCCAATATGGCAGTCGACGAACTTCCGCTCTTGAAATTCTGGGATCTGGACAAATTTGGATGGAACTGGATTTGAAGACATTACAAGGTAAGTATTATATTAGAAGTTGTACAAATTCCATATACAAAAATGTATTTAAAATCAGCAGTTGACCAGTCTCTCATTCACTAACCCCATAAATACTATTTAAAGAAGTTTTACACTACATCGATATTGGTCATCAATATCAGATCGTGGGTTGGACACACAATGATCAGCAGTTAAAACCACTATATAAGAAAAAAAATATTAATGGCTGTTTATATTCTAACTCGGACCAGTGTACACAGGGATACAATAGCTGATTGGTAAGGTTCCGAATGTCGGTCCTCCACAATCTGATATTGATGACCTTTCCTACAGTAGGTCTTCAATATTGGGGGGGGAAACCCCTTAAAAGTTATTCCAGCCAAAATAATGTATGACCCCTACAGTGTCTAGGTTATAATTGCTAAATTGATGGGGGTACTCTGGTCTGGTGAATTGTGAGTCATTCAATAGTTTGACCTCCACCTAACTATCATTTAAAACTGAGGATAGATAATCAAGTATGGCTGGAATACCCAGCTATAAAGTAAACATACCAGTACATAGACCAGCCAAGATGTGAGCTATAGCTACGAGAAAGATGTGCCAGAGTCTCCCTGAATGGAGACTACACGGGTCAGCTAGGAAAGCTGAGCAGTCTGTGTGTTGGAGAAACGTGTGGAAGCTGTAGCCTGTTTAGTGTGAACTGTGCCAGGAGTTGAACACTTCTGTTTTGGTGCTGGAAGCTGCTGGAACTCAAGCTGAAGGGGATACAGAGACTGGTGGGATAGTGACTTTTCTGTGTATAAAGTTTGCTCTGGGAGAAAGGACTGCGATCTGCGGTGTGCCCATGCTGAAATATGTGCCTGCTAAACAAACTGTTTATTTACTGTGATACCTTTGTGCCCAGAAGAGGCTGCTTTGGGTTTTGAATTCCTTGGAATTTTATGAAAGCAATAAAACTGCACCTATTTAGACCAAACAGCCTTGCCTGTGTGATCGCTACCTAATGCCTACATGTGAGAGTGAATCCCTACAGTGCCAAGTATCTTACTAGACAAGCGCCCACATATATTTTCTAGAAATGCTTCCTGGAAAAAGGGGAAACTTGTTGGACTTCTGGAACAATTAGCATTTTTCACAAATTTCCTGCTCCTGCTTTTCTAAAACTAGAAAAACAAAAAAATAAGCAAATAATAGCTATTATGACCAGTGGCTTCATGCTGCAACTATGACATCTTTCTGGACCTATTAATCAAAGAAGAGGTCTTTAGATAGGAAGATGATTGCAGGGCTCTACTCCGGCTCTCCACTGTCATCTTATATTAGTACAGAACTACTGTACTGTATATGTTAGTAATTTATATTAGTATTATGCGTCTTCAATTTTTTTTGCTAGCATTATGCTGGTCTTTGACAAGAGGACCTGCTGTTACCTCTGTCACACTACTCCTGTGTATATAGAAGATCTTGGCTACAATCCACTGTCAACCAGATGGGGAGGGGGTGCTTCAAGTTTTGCTGCGGGACCCTGGTTATCAAAATTATAGGAACATTCCTACCCAAAGTACTTTAGTTTTATGATTACAATAGCTGCCGCTGTGACAACCCTAGTCTCCTAGCGATTGAGGTTGAGTGTTGGTAGGAAAGTTCATAACAGCAGCTTTGTGCCAAGTTTCCAAAGAGATGAGCAGATTCCAGTCACCTGACTAGGTTATTCGATGTGAGAGAACACTTATCATCAACTGAATTAGAATAAAGCAAGTCACAGATCACTTCAGATTTCCAGAAGAACATTAAACGCTCCTCAAACATGTCTGGTGGTAACATTTAAGAATAAGGTCAGGACATTATTTTTACACCTATTTTTTATCCCTCTGAGGTTCTCCTAAAATCTGATCTCTTGTACTTCTCAGGTTAATAATAACATATGAGAATTCTTCTACTGTAGTCCCTGCTGCTCTCATTAGTAGTTAACCATTTCTCCTCCACTAGGTAATGTTGTTTTTGAAAGTAAGCAGCCATGGTTTTTTGAGGGGGTTTGCTTTTACTTTCATCACAGAGTCATCACAGTCATCACAGAGTGGTCAAATAAATTTAGGAAATACGTGAATATACTAAAAAGAAGTGTACATTTGTGTCTCATGAATTACATATCCTGTATACACCTTATGTAAATAAACTGAAATTTTGGATGAAGATTTATGTGGTGAGTAGTGATGGGTGAACCCGTCACTGTTCGGGTTCAGCTAATATAGCCGAACACCGAACAGTTTTTTTAAAGTTCGAGTTCGGGTACCAGAACAGTATCCGAACCTCGAACCCGAACACGGACCCCATTCATTTGAATGGGGGACACAAATTTACCTGGTTTCCCTCTCTGTCATTTGGGTGACAGAGCAGGAAACACAGGCTCTGATTACGGTAATTGCACTACTGCGATCAGAGCGCTGTGGCATCATGCGGACAGGTGTAAGCATGATGTCACAGCTGTGACAGGTGACCTGACGGTAAATACCTTACCACGGGTCATAGGTGCCAGCTTATGGTAATACTACCACCATCAGCCAGCGCCTCCTGCCATAGGAAACAGCTGGCACAAGCGCCACTGGATGGGAGCAGTAGTCTCCCATCCTCGGGCATCTGTGCTCTGCTGAGGGTAAAAAAAGAAATGTTAAAATTAATGAAAAAATATTAAAATAAAAATAAAACACATTATACTCACCAACACCTTGTCCCCAATGTTCTCCATACCTGCAAAAAATAAAAAATAAAAAACCACCATATACTCACCTTACAGCTAATCCCCGAAACCCACGATCACCTGTAATAAAAGTAAAATAATCAAACAACCTCATCCTTACCTTTCCGAAGCAGTCCAAATAATGAGTGTCCCACGAAGATTCCATGAACGAAGTTTGAGGCTTGTCTCTGTGCTGTTTGGCATATTATAGGCAAGATACTTTGTGGTATTTGCGTAGTAATGGCTTTCTTCTGGCGACCATGCAGCCCATTTTTCTTCAAGTGCCTCCTTATTGTGCATCTTGAAACAGCCACACCACTAGTTTCAGAGAGTCCTGAATTTCAGCTGATGTTATTTGTGGGTTATTCTTTGCTTCCTGAACAATTTTCCTGTCAGTTGTGGCTGAAATTTTTGCTGGTCTACCTGACCGTGGTTTGGTTTTTACAGAGCCCCTGATTTTCCATTTGTTAATCACAGTTTGAACGCTGCTGACTGGCATTTTCAATTCCTTGGATATTTTTTTGTATCACTTCCCTGTGTTATAATACAGTTCAACCACCTTTTCCCGTAGATACGTTGACAATTCTTTTGCTTGCCCCATGACTCACAATCCAGAAACGTCACTGGCTGGATGAAAGATGCAAGAGTCTGCATGGATCCCAGAAACTCACTCAGCTTTTATGCACACACACTGATTACAAGCAAGCAGGTCACAGGTGAGGATGTTACCTTTAGTAGCCATTCAAACCCATTTGTGTCAAATTCTGTGCATGTTATCAGGCCAAAATCACCAGGGTATGTGAACTTTTGATCAGAGTCATTTGGATGTTTTTGGTTGTCATTAAGAGTTAAATAGAGAAAACACAGTAGTTTGACAATAAATGGCTACACCCAACCAATAACCATGAGTGGAGAAAAAGTTTTTTGTTATCATTCATATTTTCTGAAACAAGGGCAAGAAAGGAAAAATTCAGCCAGGGTATGTAAACTTTTGAGCACAACTGTATATGGATAGATATACTGTATGGATAGATAAATCGATTTATAGATAGATAATAAATATATGGATAGATAGATATATGGATAGATAAATAATACTTATATGGATGGATATTTAGATAGATAATAGATATATGGATAGAGAAACAGATTAATAGATATATGGATAGATAGATAGATAGATAATAGATATATGGATATATGGATATATTTATTGATATATATATATAGATAATAGATAGATGGATAGATAGATAATAGCTATATTGATAGAGATATGGATAGATAATAGATGTATGGATAGATATATGAATAGCTAGATATTTAGATAATAGATACATATACAGATAGATATACAGTACAGACCAAAAGTTTGGACACACCTTCTCATTTAAAGATTTTTCCGTATTTTCATGACTTTGAAAATTGTACATTCACACTGAAGGCATCAAAACTATGAATTAACACATGTGGAATTATATACTTAACAAAAAAGTGTGAAACAACTGAAAATATGTCTTATATTCTAGGTTCTTCAAAGTAGCCACCTTTTGCATTAATGACTGCTTTGCACACTCTTGGCATTCTCTTGATGAGCTTCAAGACGTAGTCACCAAAAATGGTCTTCCAACAGTCTTGAAGGAGTTCCCAGAGATGCTTAGCACTTGTTGGCCCTTTTGCCTTCACTCTGCGGTCCAGCTCACCCCAAACCATCGCAATTAGGTTCAGGTCTGGTGACTGTGGAGGCCAGGTTATCTGGTGTAGCACCCCATCACTCTCCTTTTTGGTCAAATAGCCCTTACACAGCCTGGAGGTGTGTTTGGGGTCATTGTCCTGTTGAAAAATAAATGATGGTCCAACTAAACGGAAACTGGATGGAATAGCATGCCGCTGCAAGATGCTATCTATCTATCCAAAGTAGAAAAGCCTGATCAGTACCTCCTAATGTGAACTGGTGCCAGCTGCTGTAAATGAAATATGTAAAGAAATAATGCAGCAACACTCCATATGGCCAAGATATGTCTTAACAATGGAAATATTGAATACGAACTGTATTTTTTGCTCAGCAACAAGTACTTACAAAAAACGGGGGATCTTAGAACATAGATTGCCCAATTTATGTGGGCCCATCAACTGCTGCAAGGAGACCTCTAGTGATGAGCGAGCACTAAAATGCTCGGGTACTCGTTGCTCGGGTTGAGCAAATTGGAATACTCGGGTGCTCAACCCGAGCAACGAGCCCAATGTAAGTCTATGGGAAACTCGAGCATTTTTCAGGCGGCTCCCCCCTGCGGTCTGCAGAGGGCCTAAAAATTGACCAAATCGATGGGAACAGTGCTCAAATGACATGGGAACAGCATGGGGAAGACCCCTGGAAGCATTGTTGACTCCCAGGTCACTGCTGTCAACAACGTTGTCAGAGGCATTACGCCACTTTTATGGACTCACAATAAAACATACCAAAACGAAACCAAAATGGATTTTCCTGGGAAATATGTTAAGGAACATCCTTTCCATGACATGTACAATGTATATAAAGCAAAATAAATAACCAAAAACAAAAATACTCCTCCACACCTTCGGCTATGTTCACACGTAGCGTTTTTGATGCTTTTCTGCACTTTTGCATTGCTTTCAACAAAGACAAATGCATTCACTGGGAAATGTCATTTTAACATTTTACAACCTTATCTGGCCATGTGGTGTGTGACACATCATCAGACACATACATACAGTGCTGAAAAGACATGGGAACAGCATGGGGAAGACCTCTGGAAGCATTTCTGACTCCCAGGTCACTGCCTAAAAGTGTGCCCATCATAAGTGAACCTTGGCGCATGCAAAGATGCCTCCCGCCATGCACCTGTTATTGCAGACTTGCAACAATCACCGTCCACGTCCTTGTCCCAGTGCAGCGTTCAGTTGTCCCTACCCCATTCCTTGGAATGCAAGCGCAAGTATGCAGCCAGCCACCCACCCACAGGCCGCAACACTAAACTGCCAGATTACTGGGCAGCTGCTTGCACTTGAAATATGGCCTTTTAAGCTCATGGTGGCGGAAGCTTTTCACAACCTCATGCCGGTCCCACAACATTACCCGTGCCCTCCCCAGTGCACTTACTGGGAAGGACCGCCTAACCACAAACACGTGGACAGGTGAATGTGGCCAGGGTTGGTACAGAGCCAGTCCACAACTTTTTTTGCTGAGAGCTGTATTTAGCTCGTTGAAAGGACTGGCATAGAGGGAAACGGTATCTACCGTGCATGTCATTTCTCCCAGGAAGTCCTCTAATGCAGCTTGTTGCAGAAGCAATGGCAGCCCATCCAACATCAACTCGCACTTGTAGGAGGTGCTTTTATACACACACATCTTTCTTTGCGCATTTAATTTCTTGAATACAGAGTTGGACAATAACCTGATCTGTAATGCGGTTTAAGAAATAACATGCTTAAGCATGGCCGATCCACATTAAAAAAGCAGCCATAGAGTATCCGGGAACCTTCCGCCATACTTTTCTTAGAGAGGGCTGTTTCTTGTCAGGGTTGGATGGGCCCAACAGAGAACCGGAGACTCCTCTGGCGGGCCCTGGCTTCTCCTTCAGGAGAGTTATAGTGCCGAGGTGAGGCAATGATGATGATAGAGGCCACCATCTGCTTAGTTTTCTGTTACTTGAAATGCAAGTGCAAGAATGCAACCAACCATAATTATGGGGACATCAGACGGCCCTTACTATTCTTAAAAGGCCAGCAGTCGGCCTTCCCTATTGTTAGAGAGTCATCAGCTGGCTATGCTTTGTTGTTCCCATTATTAACAAGTGGGTCTCCTATACTGTTATTGCATATCCAGTGACTGCAAGGGCTGCCAAAAATATGGACGCAACCCAATACCCCTTTGAAGAGACATAGAGGAGGGACTCAGTAAAAAAAAAATGTTCCCAATTATAAAGGAGCGGGTCTCCTATAGTGGTAATGCCCATGCTGTGACTGCAAGGGCTGCCAAAATTTGGGAAAAACCCCACTAAGAATTTAAAGACACATAGAGCAGGGCCACAGTAATAACAAATTCCCATAAGAAAGGAGAGAGTCTGCTATACAGTTATAGGGTATGCAGTGAGTCCAACGGCTGACCAATTTTAGGAAAAACCCCACTAAGAATTTAAAGACACAGAGAGCAGGGCCACAGTAACGAGTACGACATGTTCCCATTAGAAAGAATAGAGTCTGCTATACAGTTATAGGGTATGCAGTGAGTCCAACGGCTGACCAATTTTAGGAAAAACCCCACTAAGAATCTAAAGACACATAGAGCAGGGCCACAGTAACAAGGTACGACATGTTCCCATTAGAAAGGAGAGAGTCTGCTATACAGTTAAGGGTATACAGTGAGTCCAACGGCTGACAATTTTAGGAAAAACCCCACTAAAAATTTAAAGACACAGAGCAGGGCCACAGTAACAATTACGACACGTTCCCATTAGAAAGGAGAGGGTCTGCTATACAGTTATAGGGCATGCAGTGAGCCCAACGGTTAACCAATATTAGGTAAAAACCCCACTAAGAATTTAAAAACACATATAGCAGGGACACAGCAATAAGGTACGACATGTTTCCATTAGAAAGGAGAGGGTCTGATATACAGTTATAGGGTATGCAGTGGGTCCAACGGCTCACCAATTTTAGGAAAAACCCCACTAAATATTTAAAGACACATAGAGCAGGGCCACAGTAACAAGGTACGACATGTTCCCATTAGAAAGGAGAGGGTCTGCTATACAGTTATAGGGTATGCAGTGAGTCCAACGGCTGACCAATTTTAGGAAAAACCCCACAAAGAATTTAAAGACACATAGAGCAGGGCCACAGTAACAAGGTACGACATGTTCCCATTAGAAAGGAGAGGGTCTGCTGTACAGTTATAGGGTATGCAGTGAGTCCAACGGGTGACCAATTTTAGGAAAAACCCCACTAATAATCTAAAGACACTTAGACCAGGGCCACAGTAATGACAAATTCCCATTAGAAGGAGGGAGTCTCCCATAGTGTTGGCCTATGCAGTGAATGCAAGGGCTGCCAAAAATTTGGAGGCACTTCAGCGCCCCTTGGAAGAGACGTGGAGGAGGGCCTCATAAAAAATTTTTCCCATTAGAAAGGAGAGGGCCTCCTATACTTGTAATGCCCATGCACTAAGTATATGGGCTGACAAACATTTACCCCTGGGGGGTATACATGAACATACTGTAAAAAAAAAATTTTTTACAGGCATCATAAACACACTTTAAAAAATTAGGTGGATGTTGCATCACGGACCACGGTCACCCTGGTGATATGGTGGTGGAGGATGAGGAGAAGGAGGAGGACAAAAGCAAATAGCCAAAATCAGGAAACGTATACCCATGTGTGGGTGTGAAAAGGTGCATGGGAATACACTTCCCAAGAAAAGACACTGGATTTGAGTTTATGTTACGCTGCTATCATTTGGTGGTGTTGAGATGAGAAGTCTGCCCCAATCCAGCCCTTGTTCATTTTTATAAGAGTCAGCCTGTCAACATTTTCAGTTGACAGGTGGATGTACTTATCAGTTATAATTCCACCAGCGGCACTAAAAACCCGCTCTGATAAAACGCTGGCGGCAGGGCAGGCCAGGACCTCCAAGGCATAGAGAGCCAGTTCATTCCACGTATCCAGCTTGGATGCTCAATAATTATAAGACACAGTGGAATAACGGAGGACGTTGGTACGGTCGGCAAGATACTACCTCAGCATCTTCCCAAACTTTGCACTCCTTGTGAGAGTACCCCGCGCCTCAGTGCCTGTGCGATGGGAGGGTCTGAGAAAACTCTCCCAGAACATTGACAGTGTTCCGCTACATGTGCTGGATTGAAGTTGTGTCTCTCTCGCCTGTACTCCTTGGTTGTCCAACGAAGTGTGCCCTCTGATGCCAGCGTTTTCAGATGGGAATTTCTTTAATAGTTCCGCAACAAGGGCCTTCTGATACAACCCCATTTTTGTAGAACTGTCCGCCTCAGGAATAAGAGATAGAAAGTTCTCCTTGTAGCATGGGTCTAGAAGTGTCAATACCTAGTAATGACTGTCACTCAAATTTTTGAGATTGTGAGGGTCATGGGAAAGGCAGTGTAACATAAACTCAGCCATGCTTGCCAGACTACTAACAGGCAAGACTTCCGTGTCGTCACCAAGAGGATGACTGACCATGCTCTCATCCTCCTCCTCTCTGTCCTCTGGCCATCCATGCTGAACAGACGGAATGACAGCTGTGCAGGTAGTACCTTCTATAGTGCATGAAACTATCTCCTGTCCTTCCTCTTCCTCCTCCTCTTCCTTATTGTCACCCAATCCACGTTGGGATGAGATAAGGCTTGGCTGTGTGTAATCACCCTGTATGGTTCCTTGCTCCATCTCATCGTGCTCCGCCTGCAATGCATCCTCTTTGATTGTGAGCAGAGAGCGTTTCAGAAGCCAGAGAAGTGGGATGGTGATGCTAATTATGGCATCATCACCGCTCACCATCTTGGTGGAGTCCTCAAAGTTTTGGAGGATGGTACATATGTCTAACATCCATGTCCACTCCTGAGGTCTTATGTGTGGAGTCTGAACTGAATACTGATGGCCTTGCTGATGCTGGTACTCAACAACTGCCCTCTTCTGCTCACAAATCCTTCCCAACATCTGCAGTGTAGAGTTCCAACACGTGGGGAGATCACACACCAGTCTGTGTGCCGGAAGCTGAAAATGCTGCTAACACACTGCAACGGCGGCGGAAGCTGTAGCTGACTTTCTAAAATGGGCACACAGGCGACATACTTCACCATGCAGATCCGGCAGATCCGGGTAGGATTTGAGAAACCGCTGAACCACGAGGTTAAGCACATGGGCCAGGCATGGTCCGTGTGTAAGCTCACCACTTCTCAGAGCCGCCAGCAGGTTCCGGCCATTGTCACACACGACCATGCCTGGCTGTAGGATCAGCGGTGTGAGCCACAGATCTGCCTGCTCTTTCAGAGCTGTCCACAACTCTTCAGCATTGTGCATTTTTTCACCTAAGCATATTAGCCTCAGCACAGCCTGTTGTCGCTTGGCCGAGGCAGTGCTGCAGTGCTTCCAGCTTGTGACTGATGTGATCATTTCGGAGATGGAGGCTGAAGAGGAGGAAGCTGAGGAGGATGGGGTGCAGGAGCTGTAGACCGTGGGGGCAACCCTCATTGACCTTGGGCCCACAATCCTTGGCATCGGGAGGACGTGTTCTGTCCCAAGGTCCGACTGGGTCCCGGATTACACTATGTTAACCCAGTGTGCCATCAGTGAGATATACCGTCCCTGCCCACAAGCACTTGTCCACGTGTCCGTGGTTAGGTGGACTTTACCAGTAACTGCGTTGTTGAGGGCACGGCTAATGTTTTGGGACACGTGCTTGTGCAATGCGGGGACGGCACACTGGGAGAAATAGTGGCGGCTGTTGACCGAGTACTGAGGGACGGCTGCCGCCATCAGGTTGCGGAATGCTTCTGTCTACACGAGCCTAAAAGGCAACATTTCGGGCGCAAGCAGTCGTGAAATGTGAGAATTTAGTATTGTGGCCTGTGAGGCGTTGGCTGCATATTTGCGCTTGCATTCCAAGGACTGGGAAAAGGACATGGACGTGCTTCCTGATGCTGGTACTTGAGAGTGTGCAACGACAGGTGCAGGGCAGGAGGCATCTTCGCGTGCACCCTGGACAGGGGATTTGCTTGCATGCACAACAGCGGAAGAAGCAATGGTGCCACCCATAGACACTGCTCCTGGACCCTGGGGTTCGGCCCACAAAGTCGGGTGCTTTGCTGCCATGTGCCTGATCATTTTGGTGGTGGTCAGGCTGGTCGTTTTGCCACCCAGGCTGATGTTGGCCTGGCAGGTGGTGCAAATGGCCTTTTTGGGGTTATTGGCAGAGTCTTTAAAAAACAACCAGACTCTGGAAGACCTAACAGTTGTCCTGCAACTTCCTTTGTGTTGGTGTTACGAGGAACGGTTGCCTGCCTTCTGTCTGCAGCCACCACACTGCTTCTTCCTACCTGTTGGGGTGCTCTGCCTCCCTCCCCCTGTGTGCTGCTGTCCTCGCTTTGCATGTCCTCCTACCAGGTTGGGTCAGTTACTATATCATCCACCACCTCGTCTTCCACTTCCGCACCCTGGTCCTCCTCCTGACTTTCTGGCAATTGTGTCTCATCATCGTCCCCCTCTTGTGACACTTTCCCACTGTCGCCTTCCTGTGACCGTGGCTGCACAAACATTTGGGCATCGCTACACGCGATTTCCTCTTGCCCCGCTTCAAGTGGACTGGGCGAGAGGCCGGAATCTATAAATGGAAAAGTGAACAGCTCTTCAGAGTGTCCAACTGTGGGATCAGTTGTCTCTGGGTACTCGGCATGGTGGGAGGAAGGAGGATCAGGGTGAGGAATATGCGGTCCAGACTCACGGCTACTGGGACTTGATCGTGTGGAAGACAGGGAGGTGGTGGCTGCTCAGTGACTGGAAGCATTATCCGCTATCCAACCAACAACCTTTTGACACTGCTCTGGGTCCAATAGTGGTGTGCTGCGGTCCCCTAGAAATTGGGACAGGAAGGTCAGGCGAGAAGATGTGGGTGTTTGTTGTGGCACAATTTCGGCTTGCCCACGGCCTTGTCCTCGGCCTCTGCATGCAACATTACCATCACGTCCAGTTCCCCATCCCTTGCCACGTGCCTTGCCCATTTTAAATGGAGGACAGTATCTTCCACGCTCACTACAAATGAATGGGTTTGGAGAGAACTTATATGTGATCCGTGTGACGGAGAAAACAGAGTTTTAAATACCTGGCCTGTAGGTAAGTTGTTTGAACAGCAAACTGCTGTGAATTGCTTCACTGACACACTAAAGGAAATTTTTAATGTAGGCCAGAAATGGCAGTATTATCTGACAATGTATATGTGATCTGTGTGACGGAGAAAACACGGTTTTAAGCTGTAGGTAAGTAGTTTGAACAGCCAACTGCTGTGAATTGCTTCACTGACACACTGAAGGAAATTTTTAATGGAGGCCAGAAATGGCAGTATTTTCTGACAATGTATATGTGATCCGTTTGATGGAGAAAACATAGTTTTAAATAGCTGGATTTCTAGCGCTGTAATATGGAAAGGACCTGGCTGTATTCTGCAGTGCCAACAAGCAAATGGCGCAGAAAAACGGTGTTCTCTGTATTGCTTTTTAAGCAAATAATGAGGATTAAGATCCAAAGAAAAGTATTCCTGGCCCCTGAGACCTAGGTCTTTGTATAGAAATATCTAACAGCAGCAGAAGGCAGAATTGGAATGGAGCCTTTTGTGCTATATACTGCAGTCTGCTTTATACACTGCCTGCCTATATACCCTGCCTGCCTGATATCTCTGCAGATGAATTAGTCCTCAGAAGGACTGTTTGTTAAGATGGATATGTGTAATGTATGGTTTTTCTTCCTACACTACCTAATACACAAGCAAATCTCTCTCTGACGCAGCAGCAGCCCTCCCTACACTGTCTGATCCGGAGTGACTGTGACGAGCATGGAGGCGCCAGGTCTGATATAGACATGATGATGCTGTGCGGCCCACCAATCACTGTAAAGCCCACAACTATCATGGCTACGGCATTACAGTGCACGGCAGGCAATCCCTGCATGTTCATTGGTTCTCTAAAGAGCGCCAAACATGCAGGGAGGGGACCCGAGTTCCTGCCCGAGCAACCCGGGAATACTCGGCGAGCGCCGAGCATCTCGAGTAGTGAGATGCTCTGGCAAGCACCAAGCAGTAGCGAGCATTCCCCCTCATCACTAGTGACCTCCCCCTGATTGGTAACTACTCTACCATACATGCCTCTCTTGGACTACATGCGTACAAGTAAACAAACAAACATGTCTTCTTCTGGGCTAAAACAACTACATTTAAATTGGCAAGTAGAACAGTTTGTGCATCACCCGCTGGTTAGTGTGATGAGTGCAAGGTCAGGCAAGAGGTAGTTACACCTTCTTATAATAATACAAAGTATAAAAGCCTGATCAGCACCTCCTAATCTCTCTTTCTATCTATCTAACTATCTATCTGTTACCTGCACTCCGCAAAGTTCACATAGGGCGAGACAGGTTTCATTAATTCTTTGAAATCCTGGGGAGGACTGTTACTCAGGGCGACCATAGGCGGCAGCTTCTCTCAGGCGCACGATAGATTCAATTGCTGACCGGACACAGCTGACAAAAGTCTAGGTGTAGTGATGATTTTGACTCCATGAGTGTTTTCCAGAAACAAGCAGCAGTGGATGTTGCTAAGTGAAGATTGTAAACTGCCGTTGTAGCGACCAGTACACTGTAGCGACCAGTATGTTGTAGTGACCAGTACATTATGCCCAGCTCATTCTTCTGGAGACATGCACCTGTAAATTAGGTGGGCTCTCATCACTACAGGAATGCCAAATGTGGACGCTAACTGCGGTTTAGACACATACTGGGGCTCAAAGGGAAGGGGGATAGTTGTATTTGGGAGCACAGAATTCACTGGATTTCTTTTGGAGGGCGAGGAGCCATTTCATTTTTCCAGAGCCTTTGTGCTACCAGTAATGTGGAAGTATCTACACTGTGTGCAGAATCATTAGGCAAGTTGTATTTTAGAGGATTATTTTTATTATTGATCAACAACTATGATCCCAATCAACCCAAAAGACTCATAAATATCCAAGCTTAATATTTTTGGAAGTTGGAGTGTTTTTTTTATAGATTTGGCTATCTTAGGAGGATATCTGTTTGTGCAGGTAACTATTACTGTGCCGAATTATTAGACAACTTAATAAAAACCAAATATAATCTCATCTCACTTGTTTATTTTCACCAGGTAAGCCAATATCAGTGTACAAAATTTATAAATAAATATTTCTGACATGCATAAACAAAAACCAAAAAAATTAGTGATCAATATAGCCACCTTTCTTTATGATGACACTCAACAGCCTTCCATCCATAGATTCTGTCAGTTGCTTGATCTGTTTTCGATCAACATTGTGTGCAGCAGCCACCACAGCCTCCCAGACACTGTTCCGAGAGGTGTACTGTTTTCCCTCCCTGTACAGCTCACATTTTATGATGGACCACAGGTTCTCTATGGGGTTTAGATCAGGTGAACAAGGGGGCCATGTCATTATTTTTTCTTCTTTTAGACCTTTACAGGCCTGCCACGCTGTAGAGTAGTTGGATGCATGTGATGGAGCATTGTCCGGCATGAAAATCATGTTTTTCTTGAACGATACTGACTTCTTTCTGTACCACTGCTTGGAGAAGTTGTCTTCCAGAAACTGGTAGGAGGTCTGGGAGTTGAGCTTCACTCCATCCTCAACCCGAAAAGGTCCCACAAGTTCATCTTTGATGATACCAGCCCATACCAGTACGCCACCTCCACCTTGCTGGCGTCTGAGTTGGAGTGGAGCTCTTTGCCCTTTACTGATCCAGCCTCTGGCCCATCCATCTGGCCCATCAAGTGTCACTCTCATTTCATCAGTCCATAAAACCTTTGAAAAATCAGTCTTAAGATATTTCTTGGCCCATTCTTGACGTTTTATCTTATGTTTCTTGTTCAAAGGAGGTCGTTTTTCAGCTTTCCTTACCTTGGCCATGTCCCTGAGTATCGCACACCTTTTTGATACTCCAGTAACGTTGCAGCTCTGAAATATGACAAAACTGGTGGCGAATGGCATCTTGGCAGCTTCACGCTTGATTTTCCTCAATTCATGGGCAGTTATTTTGCGCCTTTTTTGGCCAACGCGCTTCTTGCGACCCTGTAGCTATTTGCCATGAAACACTTGATTGTTCGCTGATCATGCTTCAAAAGTTTGGAAATTTCAAGACTGCTGCATCCCTCTGCAAGACATCTCACAATTTTGGACTTTTCAGAGCCCGTCAAATCTCTCTTCTGACCCATTTTGCCAAAGGAAAGGAAGTTGCCTAATAATTAAGCACACCTTATATTGGGTGTTGTTGTCATTAGTCAACACCCCTCCTCATTACAGAGATGAACATCACCAGATTTACTTAATTGTTAGTCGGCTCTCAAGCCTATGCAGCTTGGAGTAGGACAACATGTATAAAAAGTATCATGTGATCAAAATACTCATTTGCCTAATAATTCTACACACAGTGTATATTATTGTTAACAGATGACCTACCGGAGTGGGGACTTGCTTTTTTTGTGAATGGAGTTGAGGCTTTTATTAGGAACATTTTATATAACATTTTGGATCACGTTTATCCTGTGCCCTATGCTGAGCACTTATATCGGGGTTTCCATCTAAATCTCCAAGTGACTTGATTCAGATGAAACCCCCAGGGATCCATTCACTATAATGAGGCAGCAGAGTTACTCTGGACTCCATCTGGCCTCTGTTCAGTGGTGTCCTTTTAACAAGTGCACAAAACTGAGGCCTACTGCACTTTTATGGACGCCCAATAAAAAGATAGACACAGCCAGATCATACGCCAGATGGCATTCACAGTGTCTCTATATGCCTCATTATAGAGAATCTTCTGCTGCGGATTCTGTCTGAATCACGTATTTCACAGATTTACACAGAAACCCGGTGTAAGCACTCAGCCCCGAGCACAGGATAAATGTATCTGCACTGCAGAGCATCAGAGCAGCGTCTGACAGGCAGGAAGGAGGCATCTCAGCTCCTGCTCTCTGAGCAGGCGCTGACAGGCCACCTTCCTAAAGGACCCTGAAGGACCCTGTGGCCATCTTGGGACCGGAGGTAACTATGGAGGCCATCAACACAACGCGATCATATCGCGTTGTGTTGATGGGATCACAGATGGAGCCCTCTCCCTCTGCGATACCCTGTGATGTCACTGTCACTATTGACAGCGGCATCAGAGGGGTTAAACGCACGCCATTAGTGCTAGCATCGATTGTGGGCTGTGCTGCGGGGTGTCAGCTCTCACATACAGCTGACATCCGCATGTGATCGCGGCGGCGCTCAGCGTGAGCCCGTCCGATCACCGCACCGTACATTTACTGCTCATGTCAGAAACGCAGATCCCACAGAGCAGTACATGTACATGTCCCAAGCAGACAATGATGTACTGCTCATGTGGGAAAGAAGTTAAAAACCGCACCCCTAAGCATATTCAAACTTGCTTTCACATAGTTCATTAACCCTTCGGGCGCTTTACATGAATTAGTGCAAAGTGTCATGACAGGAATGAAAAAGTTAATTTTTACCAACTATATTTTGAAACTTCTGAAGAGGTCAGTATAACCGGGAGAGTCTAAGGCCTTTTGAATCAGATTTCTTCAGCTGATTGTCACATTGTTGGTAGATACTATATAGGATTTTAAGCCACTTAATAATGAATAATATCTGCCGATCAGTTGTTCCTTGTGTCAGCAGTGTCCGGAAGTGCTCAGGAACAGTGCTCCACTGACGGAATAGTGGCCATGGTCGGGTACTGCACATCCGCCCCCTATTGATTTGATAGGCCCTATACAGTCGATGGAGCTGTGCAGCTCCATACCTGAGCAGTTCCGGTCACTGCTGACACTTGGAACAGCTGATCGACAGACATCATTCAGTATTCATTATTAAGTGGCTGGAATTTCCAGAAGGAGCCTGTTCTAAGTTTTTGCCCTAACAAGGATGAATCATCATCGCCACACAATAAAAGAAAAAAAAATAGATCTGCCTGTAGCCAAGCATTTTTGTTCCCCTGATCACAGCATAAAAGATATGAAATTACTAGTATTAAAAGGTAACTTCAAATCTCAGAGAGAAAGGAGAGTCTCAGAATATAAACTGATGATGATCTTTAACACTTTCAGTGCAGGAATGAATGTGTCGCATAGAATTATGTCATTCTACATTAACTAAGGAATGTGCTCCTCAGTAGTGTTGAGCCACCCCCGTAGTGTTTGAGTTCGGTTCGGTTCGTCGAACACCCGTGTGTTCGCCGAACTGTTCGTCGAACTGTTCGTCGAACACCTTCGAACACCGTTAAAACCAATGGCAGGCAAACAAAAACACATAGAAACACATAGAAAACACCTTCAAAGGTGTCCAAAAGCTGACAAACTGCTCAGAAGACACAACTAACACATGGAAAAGTGACAAGTACATATAGTCATGCGAAAAGAAAAGAGGTGGAGGAGTAAAAGGAGGGGGAGACACAGATATAGGCATGTCATGCCCTTCTAAAATCCAAAAAGTGAGAAGCCGAGACGGCCAGTCCGCTCCTGCCCGTGCCACCTCCGTGTCGCCGGGTTTGTGCCAGAGCCGCGGTGAACCCTGACGGCCAGCCCCCCTCTCCCAATACTGGTGCCTGTCCGCTGGTGGGTCGAGAGAGCCCCCCTGTGGTGGAGGCAGCTCTAAGCTTTTTAATTTAAATTGTCCCTCTAATTTGAATGAATACACTTTAAATCCATTTACAAGGATCTATTGGAGGGCAAGTCTCATGCCAGCAGCCGCGTAATTCCAGCTCCAGTAGCGTCCACTAAAGCTGCTGCAGTTAAAAAGCTTTTATAAGGATCGAGCTCGGCTGTCCACCGCAAGGCATCCTAGTGCCAGTCCCAGCCCCTATGCCTTGGGGTGCCTCCTGATGCTCTTCACTAAGTATCCCGTGGTCCCGAAGCATTTCCTTTGAAAAAATTAAGTGTCCAAACTACAGGTGGTGTAGCTTGCTTAACAGCCGGGATAATCCGCTGACTAGCAGACACTGCTACTAGGCACAAAGTATTTCCTGGGCTAGATGCAGTTAAAAATTTGTAAGTAGATACTCTCATTGGATGCTGAGAAAGCATTCCATAGAGTCTCCTGGCACGCCATATATGATTCTCTTAAAAAGCTTGGGGTAGGGGTCTAGGGGACCCTTTTATAGCCAAAATCACGGCCCTGTATCACAATACGTCACCTAGGCTGAAGATAAATGGAACTGTAGCACCGAGGGCTCGGTTGCTACAGACGTATTGCACCTCACCCAGAGGTGTGATATCTCACTCTCAGATAAGGATGGAGTGTGGATCAGGACCCGACACCTGCATGCATTACACCACATTGCCGTGGGGCAGGGCGACCAATATGCCCCTGAGATGGGCACGACAGTCCCTGTCCCTGGCTGGAGTGGGGGGAGGGAACACTGAGGAAGGGGAACCCTGCAGTGCAGGAGCAGGGAGGAAGCAGTTCCTGGGTGCATTGAGAAGGGAGTATAAAAGGTGGGCACCATCTTAGTTCAGTGCAGAGAAGTCTGAGCAGAAGTGGCAGGGAGCAGGGGCTCTGCATGAGCTCTGCTCCGGAGGCGGGCCTAGTAACAGAGGCCCAGGCCTGCAAGAGGGAGAAGGAAGGAAGAGGAGCGGAGAAGGCTCCAGGAACGAGGAATGAAGGGATCCCAGGGGTGCGGACGGGCGAGTCGCCACCGCACGCCCGAATCCACCTGCGTGGAGGGGTCAGGCCAAAGGGGGAGACCGGTCCCCGAACTAGTGGAGGCAGGAAACGACCCTCAGCTAGAAACCGGAGGCTCTGACATTTTATGTGGCGCAGCCCCTTGCTCCACCCGCTAGGAAGGCACCACATAGGGTCAGGGAAACTGGCGCCAAGTTTACCAAGAGGAGGCCCGAGGCAGCCGGACAGAAGTGTTGGTAAGAAAGGCCAGACAAAGGACACACAAAGGGGGTCCTGTGAAGCGCTCCAAAGTTATCTGTGAGTTGTCTGAGCCCCTCACCTTGTGAGCACAGTACGACGTGGGCAGCCGTTACCTGCAGACGTGGTCTGGATAATAAGAACTGTGAGTAAAGGCCCTGAACTGCATCACTGACTCCGTGTCGTTACTGCTGCTGCCCTGCACCATCACCCCCATCCTCCGCATACACTGCCCTGAGGCTATACTCCTCCCGTGGGGAGTTATGCTACGCTCTGCTGCACCCACAACACCAGCCTTAGCGGTCTGCCCTGTAGCGGCGGTTCACTCTGACCGCAATCCACGGGTGGCGTAGTCGGACATTTAAACATCAAAACCACATAAATAGTTCCGCCACTGGTTTGACCGCCCTGAGCCACGGAACCGGATCGCCGCCACGAAGACTACAACCACCAGCATCCACCAAAAAGGGTCCGGCTCCGGGTGTCCCAAGGCCCAGGGGGTGCGTCAGAACATTTTCATCACCTTTCACAATCACCAATGGGACAAGGCAGGGATGTCCTCTGTCCCCTCTCTTATACATCCTAGTGACGGAGCACCTGCTCTCATCAATTCGCCATAACCCCAATATTAGGTGGATTGAGGTGGGAGGCACCGAGTACAAGTGCTCTCTATTTGCTGATGATGTCCTAGTATATATCACTCAATCACATATATCCATCCCTGCTGTTATGGCTGAAATAGATCACTTTGTTACATGGTAAAATTTTAAAATCAATGCAGCGAAGTCTGAGGCCCTCGATGTCTCCCTCCCTAAATCCATATAGGATTCCATCCAGTCCAACTTTCCCTTTGCCTGGCCCTCACAGGGTATCAAATACTTAGGAATTCCTATTCATAGAGACCTCTCCCATCTATGTTATCTTAATTTTGGGCCCTTTATTGAACAATTCCATACAGACCACGGTTGGCAAGTTAGAACTGTAAGATTCACTACGTGAACCACTGGTGTTTTGTGGAAAAGCACATGTACACCGCGTTCCAAATTATTATGCAAAAAGTGTTTAGGAGTGATAAGGGAAGAATTTGTTTGTTTGTCAGTTAAACTCATTGATGGTGATGTGTGTCAGGGCTCTTTAAATCACTGTAAGCAATTGCAGACACCTGTGCTAATTAGTTTGGCAGGTGTGTCCAATGAAAGGCAAGACTACTTAAGAAGGCTCTCTCACATTATTAAGCAGCCTACATTTTCTGCCAAAATGGGAAAGAAAAAGGATGTGTCGGCTGCTGAGAAGCAACAAATTGTGGAGTGTTTAGGTCAAGGCATGACTACAATCAACATTGTGCGATGATCAGGATGAAGTGTCTTGGCAATCAAGAAGTATGTAGCTGATTCACAGTACATACGTGTGCGTGCTGATAAGGGCAAATTGAGGACTCTTTCCTACAGGCAATTACGTCAGGTTGAAAGAGCAGCGGCAAAAAAGCCTTGTCATAGCAGCAGACAAGTTTTTGAAGCTGCTTGTGCCTCCAACGTCCCCCGAACAACAAGATGCAGGGTCCTTCAGAGGTTTGCAGCTGTGCATACGCCATCCTGTCGACCTCCTCTATCCACTTCACACAAGCAGAAACGGCTCCAGTGGGCCAAACATTACATGAAGACTGATTTCAAAACTGTTTTGTTCACGGATGAGTGCCGTGCAGCGCTCGATGGTCCAGATGAATGGAGTGGAGGATGGCTGGTTGATGGACACCCCACGCAAACACGGCTACAGCGCCAACAAGGAGGAGGTGGAGTAATGTTTTGGGCTGGAATCATGGGGAGAGAGATTGTCGGCCCCTTTAGGATCCCTGAAGGCGCTAAAGATGAACTCCATAATGTATGTGGATTTTCTCAAACAGCACTTCCTGCCATGGTTCAAGAAGAAGAACCGTGTATTTCACAGCAAGATCATTTTTCTGCATGATAATGCACCATCTCATGCTGCACATAAAACATCTGCATCTCTGGCTGATATGGGCATAAAAGGGGACAAACTTATGGTGTGACCCCCATGCTCCCCTGACCTCTACCCCATTCAGAACCTTTGGAGCATCATTAAAAGGAGTGTCTATGATGGCGGGAGGCAGTTCACATCTAAGCAACAGCTCTGGGAGGGTATTCTGTCCTCATGCAAAACAATTGAAGCAGAAACCATCCAAAACCTGACAAATTCAATGGACGAGAGAGTTCAGAAGCTCCTTTCGAACAAGGGGTCCTATGTGAAAATGTAACATCACCTAGAATAAAGTTTTGAGTTGAAAACTGTTTGATTTCAGTTTCTAACAACCTGCTAATGCTTATAATTTCAAAAATTACCATTTTTTTGGTCTTTATTAAAATGAAAAGGTTGATCGAAAAGTTTGGGGGATCTAAGAGTGTGGCAACCCAGTAGTCATGATTACTTCGAATTCTGACAATATGAGGGTCATGCTGCAGGTAGTGCAGCAAGAAGGCACTTATGTGTCTTGCGCATCTCGGAGCCCCAAAATTATTTTCCGGGCTAGATGCAGCTAAAAATAATTTTTAATTTTAAATCTGGTGAAGCTTATTATAGATGGCCTAATAGGATCAGTGCTGCACACTGCTACAAAGCCCAAATTATTTTCCAGTCAAGATACAGATAAACATGATTAGTAATTTGAAAGCTTAAAACGGTTGGTAGGGTGATTTTAACCAATCATCAAGCTTTTACTCTCCCCAGGATGACACAGGGGTAGAAAAGTCGTTTCGGATCCATGATTTGTTCATCTTTATGAACGTGAGTCTGTCTACATTATCAGTGGAGAGCCGCGTGCGCTTATCTGTCAGCACACCACCAGCAGCGCTGAACACACGTTCAGACAGAACGCTGGCTGCGGGGCATGACAAGATCTCCAAGGCGTAAGTGGCTAGCTCCGGCCATTTATCCAGATTGGAAGCCCAAAAAGAGCAAGGGTCCAGTGACACAGTCGTGGCTTCAATGTTTACTTGGAGATACTCCTGTACCATCGTCTCTAGGCGTTGACTATGTGTCAGACTTCTTGTCTCCTGTGGCCTTGCAAAGGATGGGCTAAAAAAGTGGTGAAATGATTCCGCAAAATTGATGTTACCAGCAGATACTGTGGTTCTGTTACGGTTTGAGTGCTGAACACTTGACGGTCCCACGGTTGGCAAGTTGGAACTGTGAGATTCACTACGTGCACCACTGGTATTTTGTGGAAAAGCACATGTAAGATTCTGCAACAGTCTCTGCTGATACTCCTGCATGCGTGCATCCCTTTCTATGGCAGGAATAATTTCTGCAAATTTACTTTTGTACCGGGGATCTAACAGTGTGGCAACCCAGTAGTCAGGATTATTTCTAATTCTCACAATTCGAGGGTCATGTTGCAGGTAGTGCAGCAAGAAGGCACTCATGTGTGTTGCGCATCCAGGAGCACCAAGTCCCTGTTGTGTTGGTGGCGAGGTAACAATCATGCTTCCTTCCTCTGTCCTCTCCCCCCAACCTCGCACAACAGAAATGTGATCAAGGTCTCCCTCATCTGATGAGTCTTCCATCAGTTCGTCCTCCACTTCTTCCTGGGCTCCTGCACCTTCCTCACTAGTTTGGCTGCTACCATGCGCCCTGGTAAAATCATCTCCCCCACCCTCACATGCCTGCCGCCCTGGTGCTGCCGACCATCTGGACCTTGCAGATGTTAGCCCTTCCGCATACAACTCCTCCTCCTCTACTTCCTCCACCTCCTCTTGTGCCACCACCTGACTCCGAATTCTGTTTAACATGTGCTCCAGCATGTAAATCACCGGAATAGTCATGCTGATAATGGCATCGTCAGCACTAAACATCTTCGTCGCCATTTCAAAACTGTGCAGAAGGGTGCATAGGTCCCTGATCTGAGACCACTCCTCCAGCGTGATTTGCCCCACCTCTGAATCTCGTTGGCCCAGGCTATACGTCAGAACGTATTGCACCAGGGCTTGTCGGTGCTGCCACAGTCGCTGCAACATGTGCAGAGTTGAATTCCACCGGGTAGGCACATCGCATTTTAGCCGGTGAAGTGGCAGGCCCAACGACTTCTGTAGAGATGTAAGTCGCTGAGCTGCGGGATGCGAACGGCGGAAGTGAGCACACAGCGACCGTGCCCTCTGCAGAAGGCCATTTAGTCTGGGATAGTGGGCTAAAAATTGCTGGACAACCAGGTTCAACACGTGAGCCATACAAGGCACGTGTGTGACATTGCCCCGGCGAAGGGCCGCACCCAGGTTTGCAGCATTGTCGCACACGGCCTTCCCTGGTTTCAGGTCCAGTGGAGACAACCATTCATGAAATTGGTTCTCCAGAGCTGACCACAACTCCTCAGCTGTGTGACTCACATTTCCCAGACATTTCAATGTAAAAACCGCCTGATGACGTTGAGCCCTACTGCCAGCATAGTAAGGAGGTGTGCAGGATCCCTTCTGCACAGTTAGAAAGCTTGTGGCATGACCAGACAGGCTTTGGGTGCAGGTGGAAGACCGAGAGGAGGTTGAGGAGGCAGAAGCAGTGGAGGAAAAATGACATAAAGAGGATTGACGCACAACTCGTGGGGACGGCAAGACTTGGACAGCAGCCCCTTGTCCTGCTGTCACCATAGTTACCCAGTGCCCAGTCAGCGACATGTAACGCCCCTGTCCATGCCTACTCGTCCAAGTGTCTGTGGTGAAATGCACCCTGTCACACACAGAGTTTCTCAAAGAAGCGGTGATGTTGTGTGCGACATGCTGGTGGAGCGCAGGCACACCTTTCTTTGAGAAGTAGTGCCGACTGGGCATCTGGTACTGGGGCACTGCGACGGACATAAGGTCTCGAAAATCCTCTGTGTCCACCAGGCGGAAAGGCAGCATTTCTGTAGCCAAGAGCTTGCAGATGGTGAAATTCAACCTCTTAGCTTTCTCATGGCTAGGAGGAAATGGTCTTTTACTTGTCCACATCTGAGGGACCGAGGGCTGGCTATTGTGCTTAGACGGGGTTGATAAGGGTGTCCCCGGCAAACTGCCGGTCTGTGAGGAAGATGCAGGCGGACATGTTAGGTTGCCTTGATCCAAAGGTGGTGCTATCGATGTCGGACAGCGCTCAAGACCAGCTGGTGTTACCACCTCCAAAGAAAATGATGACCTGCCAATCACGCTGGCTGTTGCGGGTAAAGAGGTGGCAGGTCTGCGCCCCAAAACAGGTGTGACTGCTGTCCCCCCAGTCACAGAGGATGAAGAGGCCGCGGATGCACAAGATATGGCAGACGGTGGTTGGCCCGGCCGGCTAGACCGCATTGTAGCACACTGAGCTTCCCACTGCAACTTATGCTTCATGTCCATGTGCCGGTTCATGCATGAAGTACTCAAACTATGTATTTTTTGGCCTCTACTTAGCTTTTGCTGACAAATGTTACAGATAACACGAGTTGGGTCATCTTTATCGATCTGAAAAAATGCCCAGGCTATGCAAGGCTTAGCACCCATGCGACCTGAAGAGCCACCACGACTTGTGGTGAGAGGCAGAGTTGTGTTTGAGGATGCAGTTGTTGACGTGCTTCCAGTACTACGTCTCTGTCCAGGAAGGCGCAACCTGACCTCGTCGTCACTAGCATCTTCCTCCACCTCCTCTGCTGACCTCATCTCTTGGCTGACTGTGGGTTGACAGTAAGTGGAATGTCCGACCTCATCATCATCACCCTGTGCGTTATCACACCCGTCGTCCTCAGAGCCAACCTGTTCCTGCCCTGACAAAAAACTAAAGTTGTTGCTCCAATCAGGTATTTGAGTCTTATCATCGTCTTCCTCATTGTCTCCACCAACAGGAGTTACAGTTTGGGAATGAGGGTCTACATTATGGTCAGAACCTTCTGCGTCTGGTCCTGGATCCGACTCATAAAGATTCTGGGCATCAGTGCAGATCATTTCCTCGTCTGGATTCACAGAAGCGCTGGAGTCGACCTCTGATTCCCAGGCTATAGTATGAGTAAACAGCTCTGCAGACTCAACCATCTGTTCTACCTCATACTCAGACGGGCAGCTGGAGATTTGGGAGCTGTGAGGAAGCAAGTGCGATTTGGGTGACACCTTTGAGGACTGGAGTATTTGTGATGTTGAAGTTGATGTGGAGGAGAGCCCACTTAAAGGAGCACTTGATATCCGTTGAAGCACCTGCTGTTTTTGTGCCTCATCTGGAATTTGTAGCGATTGGCGTGGCCGTAAGAAAGGGATCTTATCACATTGTCCGCTAAAAGAAGTAGACATTTTAGTTTGGCTGGAAGATGGTCTTTCTTCTGCACCTACCCCACGGACACAACCTTTTTTCCCCTTCCCAACACGCCTATTCCCCTTTCCACCAGCAGCAGGCCTTTTTCCACTCATTTTGGTGGTTAACTAATTCACAACTCTGGAGTTGTTTGCACAAAAAAACAATGGATGGTAACCGAGCAGAGCTGAGTGGCCAAACTGTGGTATTAGGCCAAAACTATTGGCTGGGTTAGATGCAGAAAAAAATTATTTTTAATTTGCAACCTGATGGAGGTCAGTATAGATGGACTAATAGACCAAGTCCCACACACCGCTAGAAGCCCAAATATTTTTTCAGAGCTAGATGCAGAAAATTTTTTTATTCAATTTGCAACCTGATGGAGGTCAGTATAGATGGACTAATAGACCAAGTCCCACACACTGCTAGAAGCCCAAATATTTTTTCAGAGCTAGATGCAGAAAAAAATTATTTTTAATTTGCAACCTGATGGAGGTCAGTATAGATGGACTAATAGACCAAGTCCCACACACCGCTAGAAGCCCAAATATTTTTTCAGAGCTAGATGCAGAAAAAAATTATTTTTAATTTGCAACCTGATGGAGGTCAGTATAGATGGACTAATAGACCAAGTCCCACACACCGCTAGAAGCCCAAATATTTTTTCAGAGCTAGATGCAGAAAAAAATTATTTTTAATTTGCAACCTGATGGAGGTCAGTATAGATGGACTAATAGACCAAGTCCCACACACCGCTAGAAGCCCAAATATTTTTTCAGAGCTAGATGCAGAAAAAAATTATATTCAATTTGCAACCTGCTGGAGGTCAGTATAGAAGGACTAATAGAACAAGTCCCACACACTGCTAGAAGCCCAAATATTTTTTCAGAGCTAGATGCAGAAAAAAATTATTTTTAATTTGCAACCTGATGGAGGTCAGTATAGATGGACTAATAGACCAAGTCCCACACACTGCTAGAAGCCCAAATATTTTTTCAGAGCTAGATGCAGAAAAAAATTATTTTTAATTTGCAACCTGATGGAGGTCAGTATAGATGGACTAATAGACCAAGTCCCACACACCGCTAGAAGCCCAAATATTTTTTCAGAGCTAGATGCAGAAAAAAATTATATTCAATTTGCAACCTGCTGGACGTCAGTATAGAAGGACTAATAGAACAAGTCCCACACACTGCTAGAAGCCCAAATATTTTTTCAGAGCTAAATGAAGAAAAAAATTATTTTTAATTTGCAACCTGATGGAGGTCAGTATAGATGGACTAATAGACCAAGTCCCACACACTGCTAGAAGCCCAAATATTTTTTCAGAGCTAGATGCAGAAAAAAATTATATTCAGTTTGCAACCTGATGGAGGTCAGTATAGATGGACTAATAGAATGATGCTATGCCCAAAAGATTTTACTTCACTAGGTGCAGTAAAAAAATTGGTATTCTATACACAGGTGGTATATCTTGCAACACAGATAGGCTACTCCACTGACTAACACACTCTGCAATAGGCCAAAAAGGATTAGCTTTGCTAGATTCAGCCAAATGCTGTGAAAAAAACTTGCACAGCACTGGCACAGACCTGCCTGGCAAAAACTGATAGGAACTGATGTAACCTAGTCCTGAAAAGGACTCCAATTACAATTAGTCTTTACTCCCACAATCTATCTATTTAAGAGCACAGACCTGCCTGATAAAAGTCGTAGGAAATGCTGTAACCTAGTCCTTAAAAGGACTGCAATCACAACTATTCCCTACTCCCAAGCTATCTGTATATTTGTGCGAAAATTGGCTTGAAATTAACAAGGTATAGCGCACACAGCAACAGCGGTGCCGTCTAACACGCAGCTGCAGCAGTGAGAAAATGGTGGCGACGGGGAAAATGGCTTGGTCTTATAGGGCAAGGACATGTGACATACACTGCCAATCACACATGCCCTTGCTTGTGTGAAAAAAAGCACTTCGCTCCGTGTGTGCGCTGCTGATAGGCTGACAGATTGCACCTCCCCACTGCAAATGCGGGAAAGAGAAAAAAAAATGGAGATCTTCATTGTTCCTGCAGAGATCCATCCCCTGCCCCTCCCCCCGCCCCGCTGTACACTCAAACTGCGTATTAACATTAATTTTCATCATTACTGAGAAAAAATCCAGTTATGATTTTGGTGCACGAACAGTTATCGAACATAACCTCGAACAGCCGAATTTTTCTCAAATTGTTCGTGTTCGCCGACCGGCTCGAACACCGCCCAAAACAGCTCGAATTTGAGATTGGCGAACAGTTCGAGTAGAACAACGCTCATCTCTACTCCTCAGACTCTCTGACCTGTGAGGTCATCACAACACTGGACACAGGACAATAAAACCTTCACACTCCTTATCTATTAACTGCTAAAATATTTATAGCCAGAACTGTTTATTTCTTCCATAATATCTCTGCTTTTCATCACCTGCCTTACCTATTGAATTTTTTTTTCTTGTGTGTCTTATTGTGTATAAATTTGTGACTCTTCAGATTTTGTGTTATACTATGCCTGATGAAGAGACCAGAGTAGTCTCGAAAGCTTGCAATTTGTTACCATCTTTTCAGTTAGCCATTAAAAGGTATCAACCACTGAGGACTCTCAAATCTAAATATTTTTCTATCTACTGGCTAACACGGTACAAGAATATATACAGTATTTTCCTTATATCATCAATGGGATAGGGAGTTTGTAATGCTTTTAAATGTCTTTTATCTCCTCTCAGCTGATTTATGACCACAAACAACATCAAAAGAAAGCGGAACTTTCATATCATCATAAATCAGGAAATAGCAGCTCATTAAAGACAGATAATAGCTTAGCTCTGACCCTGGCTGTTAGGCTGTTAAATACTTTTAATCATGCTGGCAGGGTCACACATAATGATAAGCACCTATTGGCGCTCCTGGGATGTGATTGAGGGATGCCGATGGGTTGCCATTACAGCAAGGGGTCTGCTAAAGACCCCCATGCCTGTGAAAATAGTACTCCTGTCATTTATAGGAGATCATGATTACGGCTACACATAGCAGTGCTGTAACATTGCTGTATATAGCACCAATGATCAGATGTTTGCAGGTTTAATTCCCCTAAGGGGACTATTAAATACAGTGAAAAAAATATTTAAAAAAATATAACAAAAAGACAGGCAAAGGGGAAGGTGAATCAAAGATAGGGAGGAGCAGACCCAATGAGCAGTACAGCCCCTGTGCACCGAAAGTTAAGTAGCAAAAAAAATAAAATTCTAATTAAAGACGAATAACAAAGTGGATTTTTTCCCCAAAGGTGTCATTTTAATCTGTATTACAGCACCATTACAACCATTTCTTTACTTTACATTACAAAATTGTGCTGAAAGGTTCTCTTTAAGGATAAACAGTAGTGATGAGCAAGCATACTTGCAAGTACTCGGTACTCACCCTAGCATATCTCGGAGCTCACAGAGTACTTGCAAGATGCTCGGGCAGATGCTACGGACCCCTCCCTGCACGTTTGGCGCTCTTTAGAGTGCCAAACATGCAGGGATTGCCTGCCAGTCATTGTAATGCCGCAGCCATGGTGGTTGTGGCATTACAGTGATTGGCTGGCCGCACAGCGTGATCAGGTCTATATCAGACCTGGCGCCGCCATGCTCGTCACAGTCACTCCAGAATCAGGCAGAGTAGGGAGAGCTGCTGCTGCGTCAGGGAGAGATTTGCTTGTGTATTAGGTAGTGTAGAGAAAAAAAATGTACATTACATATATCCATCTTAACAAACAGTCCTTCTGAGGACTAATCCATCTGCAGAGATATCAGGCAGGCAGGGTATATAGGCAGGCAGTGTATATAGTAGACTTCAGTGCACATAGCACAAGAGGCTCCATTCCAATTCTGCCTTCTGCTGCTGTTAGATATTTCTATACAAAGGCCCAGGTCTCAGGGGCCAGAAATATTTTTTTTTGGATCTTAATCCTCATTATTTGCTTAAAAAGCAATCCAGAAAACACAGTTTTTCTGCGCCATTTGCTTGTTGACACTGCAGAATACAGCCAGGTCCTTTCCTTATTACAGTGCTAGAAATCCAGCTATTTAAAAGCGTGTTTTCTCCGTCACACAGATCACATATACATTGTCAGAAAATACTGCCATTTCTGGCCTCCATTAAAAATCTCTTTCAGTGTGTCAGTGAAGCAATTCACAGCAGTTTGCAGTTCAAACTAGCTACCTACAGGCCAGGTATTTAAAACTCTGTTTTCTCTGTCACACGGATCACATTTAAGTTCGCTCCAAACTCAGTCATTTGCAGTGAGCGTGGAAGATAATGTCCACTATTTAAAATGGGCAAGGCACGTGGCAAGGGACGGGGAACTGGACGTGATGGTGATGTTGCATGCAGAGGCAGAGGACAAGGCCGTGGGCAAGCTGAAATTGTGCCACAAGAAATACCCACATCTTCTCGCCCGACCTTCCTGTCCCAATTACTAGGGGACCACAGCACACCACTATTGAACCCAGAGCAGAGTCAAAAGTTGTTGGTTGGATAGCGAATAATGCTTCCAGTCACTTAGTAACCACCACCACCCTGTCTTCCACACAATCAAGTCTACTTATCCGTGAGTCTGGACCGCATATTCCTCATCCTGATCCTCCTTCCTCCCACCATGCCGAGTCCCCGGAGACAACTGATCCCACACTTGGACACTCTGAAAAGCTGTTCACTTTTCCATTTATAGATTCGGGCCTCTCGCCCGGTCCACTTGAAGCGGGGCAAGAGGAGATCGCATGTAGCAATCCCCAAATATTTGAGCAGCCACGGTCACACGAAGCCAACGGTGAGAAAGTGTCACAAGAGGTGGACGATGATGAGACACAATTGCCAGAAAGTCAGGAGGAGGACCAGAGTGCGGAAGTGGAAGACGAGGTGGTGGATGATATAGTGACTGACCCAACCTGGTAGGAGGACATGCAGAGCGAGGACAGCAGCACACAGGGGGATGGAAGCAGAGCACCCCAACAGGCAGGAAGAAGCAGTGTGGTGGCCGCAGACAGAAGGAAGGCAACCGCTCCCCGTAGCACCAACACGAAGGAAGTTTCCAGTACCACTATTAGGTGTTCCCGAGTCTGGTTGTTTTTTAATGACTCTGCCGATAACCCCAAAAAGGCCATTTGCACCTGCAAGGCCGGCATCAGCAGGGGTGGCAAAATGACCAGCCTGACCACCACCAGCATGATCAGGCTCATGGCAGCAAAGCACCCGACTTTGTGGCCGAACACCAAGGTCCAGGAATAGTGTCTGCGGGTGGCACCATTGCTTCCTCTGCTGTCGTGCATGCAAGCCAATCCCCTGTCCGTGGTGCATGCGAAGTTTCCTCCTGCCCTGCACCTGTCTTTGCACACTCTCAAGTAGCAGAATCAGGAAGAACATCCACGTCCTTGTCCCAGCACAGCATTCAGTTGTCCATACCCCAGTCCTTGGAATGCAAGCGCAAATATGCAGCCAATGCCCTACAGGCCACACTATTAAATTCTCACATTTCACGACTGCTTGCGCTTGAAATGTTGCCTTTTAGGCTCGTGGAGCAGGAAGCATTCCGCAACTTGATGGCGGCGGTTGTCCCTCGGTACTCGGTCCCCAGCCGCCACTATTTCTCCCGGTTTGCCGTCCCCGCATTACACAAGCATGTGTCCCAAAACATTAGCCGTGCCCTCAACAACGCAGTTACCGGGAAAGTCCACCTAACCACGGACACGTGGACAAGTGCCTGTGGGCAGGGATGGTACATCTCGCTCACGGCACACTGGGTTAACATAGTGGAAGCCGGGACCCAGTCGGACCTTGGGACGGAACATGTCCTCCCAACGCCAAGGATTGCGGGTCATAGGTCAATCAGGGTTGCCCCCACGATCTACAGCTCCTGCACCCCATCCTCCTCAGCCTCCTCCTCCTCCTCTTCAGCCTCCAACTCCGAAATGACCACATCAGTCACAAGCTGGAAGCACTGCAGCACTGCCTCTACCAAGTGGCAACAGGCTGTGCTGAAGCTAATATGCTTAGGTGACAAACCGAACAATGCTGAAGAGTTGTGGAAATCTCTGAAAGAGCAGGCAGATCTCTGGCTCTCACCGCTGAACCAACGGCCAGGCATGGTCGTGTGTGACAATGTCTGGAACCAGGTGGCGGCTCTGAGGCGAGGAGAGCTCACACACGTACCATGCCTGGCCCATGTTCTTAATCTCGTGCTTCAGCGGTTTCTCAAATCTTACCCGGAGCTGCCGGATCTGCTTGTAAAAGTATGCCGCCTGTGTGCGCATTTTAGAAAGTCACATACAGCTTCCGCCGCTCTTGCCGTGTTTCAGCAGCGTTTGCAGCTTCCGGCTCACAGACTGGTGTGTGATGTCCCCACTCGTTGGAACTGTACACTGCAGATGTTGGGAAGGATTTGTGAGCAGAAGAGAGCAGTTGTTGAGTACCAGCATCAACAAGGCCGTTGGTATTCAGTTCAGACTCCACACATAAGACCTCAGGAGTGGACATGGATGTCAGACATATGTACCATCCTCCAAAACTTTGAGGACTCCACCAAGATGGTGAGCGGCAATTATGCCATAATTAGCGTCACCATCTCGCTTCTCTGGCTTCTGAGATGCTCTATGCTCACAATCAAAGTGTTAGGAGGGCGGTTGCAGACAACTTTATTAAAATGGAACGCAACCAACCCCTTGGTCCGCGATGCAGCCTGGAGGACTGCTGCCGAACACTTTCCGGGTGGAAAGTAAAGTAACCAACTTAAATGTTAAACCCTTCAGTGTTACTGTACACAGGAACGGGTATAGTGGTTCACTCTATCTCCGTTAACTGCACGGGAGAAGAGTGACCGGGATAGCACCTACTTAACTGAAAAACCACTCCGTGTTAATGCACACGGAGCGGGTCTCAGCGGTTCACACAATCTCCAAGAACGGCAGGGAGATGTGCAACCGGGCGAAAAGCAGTAGCCCTGTCTTCGATACCGGCGCTACGCTGTATTAATTGGCACTAAGATGCGTGTGACTCACGACGACGGGTAAGTGCCCTCTGCCGGCGAGCTATCGGACAGAGGAGTGTTTCTCCACGTGGTCCTGCAGTCTGCTCGGTTTGTAAGGCGACCCCCACTGACAGAGCCAGTCTGCAAGGCGAAGCTACCTGCCTACTTCCACTAGCCTGCCTCTATGGAGCTAACCTGCCTAGCAGAAACTACACGTGGAGCACAGACATCCATACACCAGCTTCATGCTCTATGATCTGAGCGCGCCACCATGTTTGTGGGCGGGCCTTTTAAAGACAAAGCCCTGCCCCACTGTCGCACCATTGGTGACGTCACCTGTGACCAATCAGGCGGTGCCAGGTCACCGGATCAGCTGGTTCCTGAACCACCAATCACGGTCCACCATGTCACAGGCATGCTCAGTGTGATGCATCTTGGACTTAGGCTGCCGGAGCCCTGACTCCCTCCGCAACCTATACTTCATAGTGCTAGGCACAAACACCAGATATACAACTTGCACATCTCGTGCATTGGCTAGGTGTTGGGACCGATGGCAATGCTGTGCAGCATCATCCATGGCTGAACCAGAATGGGAGACCACAGAATCAGCTGATGACTCAGAACCCATTTCTGATCCAGCAAGCGCCCGGTGCCTAACACAAAGAGGATGCATTGCAGGTAGAGCATAATGAGATGGAGCAAAGAACCATACAGGGTGATTACACACAGCCCAGCCTCATCTCATCCAAATGTGGATTTGGTGATAATGAGGAGGAAGAACAGGAGTTAGATTCATGCGCTATTGACGGTACTACCTGCACAGCTGTCATACTGTCTGTTTAGTGTGGATGGCCAGAGGACAGAGAGGAGGATGAGAAGGAGAGCATGGTCAGTCATCCTCTTGGTGAGGACACGGAAGTCTTGCCTGTTAGTATTTTGGCACGCATGGCTGAGTTTATGTTACGCTGCCTTTCTCATGACGATCGCGTTTTCAAAATTTTGTGTGACAGACGTTACTGGTTGGTGACACTTCTAGACCCACGCTACAAGGAGAACTTTATATCTCTTATTCCTGAGGCGGACAGGTCTACAAAAATTGGGGCTGTACCAGAAGGCCCTTGTTGCGGAACTATTAAAAAAATTCCCATCTGAAAACGCTGGTGGCACACTTTGTTGGAAAACCAAGGAGTACAGGCGAGAGAGACAAAACTTCAATCCAGCAGAGGCAGGGGAATACTGTAAAAGTTCTGGGAGAGTTTTCTGAGCCCCTCCCATCGCACAGGCCCTGAGGTGTGGGGTACTCTCACAAGGAGTGCAAAGTTTGGGAAGATGTGGAGGGAGTACCTTGCCGACCGTGCCAACGTCCTCCGTGTTTCCTCTGTGCCTTATAATTATTGGGTATCCAAGCTGAATATGTGGAATGAACTCGCTCTCTATGCCTTGGAGGTCCTGGTCTGCCCTGCCTCCAGCGTTTTATCAGAGCGGGTTTTTAGTGCCGCTGGTGGAATTATAACTGATAAGCACATCCGCCTGTCAACTGAAAATGCTGACAGGCTGACTCTTATAAAAATGAACAAGGGCTGGATTGGGCCAGACTTCTCAACACCACCGAACGATAGCAGCATAACATAAACTCAAATTCAGTGTCTTTTTTTGGGAGGTGTATTCCCATGCACCTTTTCACACCCAGACATGGGTATATGCTTCCTGATTTTGGCTATTTGCTCTTGTTCTCCTCCGTGGCCCGTGATGCAACACCCACATAATTTTTTTAAAGGGTGTTTATGATGCCCGTAAAAAAAAGTTTTATACAGTATGTTCATGTATACCCCACAGGGGTAAATATTTTTCAGCCCATGCAATTATTGCATGGGCATTACAAGCATAGGAAGTCCGTTCCTTTCTAATGGGAACATTTTATTATGAGGCCCTCCTCCACGTCTCTTCCAAGGGGCATTGGAGTGCCTCCCAATTTTTGGCAGCCCTTGCATTCACTGCATAGGCGAACACTATGGGAGACCCACTTCCTCATAATGGGAATATTTTTTTATGAGGCCCTCTACGTCTCTTCCAAGGGGCATTTTAGTGCCTCCAAATTTTGTCAACCCTTGCATTCACTACATAGGCAAACACAATGGGAGACCCACTTCCTAATAATGGGAACATTGTTTTCAGTAGGCCCTCTGACCTCCACATCTCTTCCAAAGGGGCATTGGAGTGCCTCCAAATTTTTGGCAACCCTTGCATTCACTGCATAGGCAAACACAATGGGAGACCTACTTCCTAATAATGGGAATAATTCTTTTCAGGAGACCCTCCTCTAAGTCTCTTCAAAGGGGTATTGGGGTGCATGCAAATTTTCAAAGTGGTATTGGGGTGCATCCAAATTTTGGGCAGCCCTGGCACTCACTGCATACGCAATAACAGTATAGGAGACCCACTCTTTAGTTACGGGAACAATAAAACATAGCCGGCTGATGGCTCTCTAAGAATAGTGAGGGCCGACTGCTGGCCCTTTAAGAATAGTAAATGCCACCTGATAGCCCTATAAAAATAGGCTTTGTGACTCTCAGAGTCCCTCATTCATAAATGAAACACGATGTGTCTGATGATATCTCACACACCACATGGCCAGATAATGTTGTAGAACGTTAAAATGACATTTCCTGGAGAATGCATTTGTCACGGTTGAAAGCAATGCAAAAGTGAAAAAACGCATCAAAAACGCTACGTGTGAACATAGCCCAAGGTGTGGAGGAGCATTTTTGTTTTTGGCTATTTATTTTGCTTTATATACAAGTCATAACCCTGAAAAGGATGTTCCTAAACATATTTCCAAGGAAATTCCATTTTGGTTTTGTTTTGGTATGTTTTATTGTGAGTCCGTAAAAGTGGCGTAATACCTCTGATAACGTTGTTGACAGAAGTGACCTGGGAGTCAGAAATGCTTCCAGGGGTCTTTCTCATGCTGTTCCCATATCATTTGAGCACTGTTCCCATCGATTTGGGGCAATTTTTAGGCCCTCTGCAGACCGCCGGGGGGAACCACCTGAAAAATGCTCGAGTTTCCCAAAGACTTACATTGGGCTCATTGCTCGGGTCGAGCACCCGAGTATTCCAATGTGCCCGACCCGAGCATCGAGCACTCGAGCATTTTAGTGCTCGCTCTTCACTAATAAATAGATCTTGCTTAATCCCAAAAACATAACATAAAATTATAATATAAAACAATTACAATATTTAAATATGATTTTTTTTTCACTTTTTTATTCTTTTATTTCACTTCTCTTTATTTATTCTTTTATCTTAATATAGGCATTACTGTAGTCCTCACTCTAACCCTAATACCGTAATCCAAGCCCTAACCTTAGCCTTAACAATAGTTAAGTTTAGAAAAGAGCTGGAAAAAGTAAAATATATTATAATTTATGGGTTTTTTTTCATATTGGACATTTTTGGAAAATGTACTGCTTCCACAACAGATATTTCTCCCCTCTCACAAAAATTAAAAGTGAGAGAAGAGGAATGGGCTGTGAGGGAGCACAGGTTTGATTCTTCCTGTAAATTTGGCTAATCAGAGATTTAACAGCCTGCTATAATTAGACATGAGCAAACATGTTCAGAAAACATTCGTTTTTTTAAATTCAGCACGAACATTGCACATTCGGATTCATGATCAAACACCTGAGAGTTTTTAATGAAAATCGTCCCAATTTGGCAAAAGTGCCATAAATGATTGCGTTTCCACTACTGTATTTTTTAGAACTTTGGCTAGGGTAGTGGCACTGTGTGATGAGCGGGGGGGAACGTGTTTGATGAGGGGAGGGAGGGGTAGGGGAGGTAGGAGTAATGGCAGGCTGTTAATCTTATTTTAATTTTTTTTTTTTAACTTAATGTGTGCAGATTCCGGCAAGCCAATCAGACCCCATGAACCATCCACAACGTACAGACACAATGGCATCTCTCATTTGTTGCTGAAGTCACACGTCCCTCTCCATATAAAGGGTGGACATGTTGTTTTAGGCCATTTTGTCAGTGTAACAGCACACAGAGGATGCTCCTGATGCTGCTCCTGGATACTGAGAGATTTTATATAGTTAGCTAGGCGGTTGCTTCTAAGTCAGATAGTTTAGACAGATAGGGTCCTGTGTGGCTGGGAAATCGACCTTTCAGCAAATCAATAATTTTTGCTATTAGTGTGGTCTAGACAGAGACAACAGGCTGCATTTCAGCATAGAACTCTGTTGTGCACTGATAATATTGTGCTCCATGCTGGAGTACACTTTTGAAGAAAATTTAATTTCTTCTGTTACTACTGTGATACATACAGCAGGCCACATCTGAGCTTGTAAATTGAATTTTTTATGTTACTAACATAACATAAACATAACACAATATAACACAAACATAACAACAAAACATAATTATTACCCTGCAACCTTTGAACTGCTTCTATTATCGATCCCCAGTCCTCAGCTTCCCTGACCACCTAGCGGGACCCTTAGTTACTGTAACATCCTGCTTACTACCATTTTATTCCTAACAGCATTTAAGAATATCCCCCCCCCTTCCCTCCCCTGACGTGGGTCTGATCCAATATGCTTTGAGCTATCCATACTGCTATTCACATTTGTACAGCCCCTGGACCATTTTATTTATCTATCCCCATGGCAACCCCTAACTACTAGAGATGCCCGGCTGCCATGCGCGCATGCACCTCTACAGGACCACTATGTTTACTGGTATCCCCCCGGCAACACTTAGCCAGCTTTCCCCGACTCCATTGCGGGACATCACTTCCGTAGCCATGCCCCCTGCCAGTGACGCACTTCCGGCAAAGCGTCCTGTGCCGGTATATAAAAGCATCATTCCAAGCATTCTGCCAAAGCAGTAATGCCGCTCCCCCACCCTACAAAGCAGCCAGACCTGGGACAGCAACCCTGATACCACAGGTACAGGAGAGCCACTTGCACTAGAGTTCAGGCATTTGACTTAACAACACAGGCGCCTATCCTGATGGCCACACACCACAGCATTAGTCCTGACCTTGTGACTTATATATTTTCCAGATCTTTACAGGCTGGCACACACAGGGATCAAAAGAAAAGTGCTTACCCTATACATCTCTTCAACCCTAAGTATTCTTCTATGACCCTGACATGCATCCCCTTAATATTAAAGTTTTCTGTTGGATCACCCTCAACATTGCCCTCTTTTGTAATACTTTTCACACATCCAAATCTTAACTAATGTAAGGAAATTTCCTTTGTGGACACTGTATGATAATTACTGATTGTATATAAATGTATATATGTATTTATGTCTAATATCCCATGTATCCCCTGATTCCCTTTGACCCTCTCCCTCCACTTCATTCCCTTTTCCCACCTTCCCTTCTCCTCTACTCCACTTTCCCCCCCTCTTTTCCTCCTCATGTTCCCCCCCGACCTCCGTCATAACTCCACCATCACCTGGAATTGTATATTATTTGTAACCACTGCTTTTTGTTCCTTCTATTTTATTCCAATGTTCTCCTTCTCTTTTACAGTAGTGACCTAAAAAAATAAGGCCCGATTAAAGGCCAAAACGTCTACTGTCGCCTTCACCACTTGATTTGATTTTTTTGCCTTTACTAATGTGATACAAATAGCATATATAATATAATAATCTCAGCATATATTTTTTTGGGGCTGAGATACTGCTGTATAAAGGGCTCGTCCACAGTAAAAAAAAATCTAATTTCTAGTGTTGAGCGAGCATGCTCGACACTGCTCGGTACTCGCCCGAGCATCACGCTACTCGGGATGTTCGGCGAGCACCGAGCATTTCCGGGTTACTCAAGCGGGAGCTCGGGTCTCCGCCCTGCATGTTTGGCGCTCTTTACAGAGCCAATGAACATGCAGGGATTGCCAGCCAGTCACTGTAATGCCGCAGCCATGTTGCTTGTGGGCATTACAGTGATTGGCTGGCCGCACAGCATCGCCTCGAGTATTTAAAACCGGGCACCGCCATCTTGGACACATTCGCTCCGGATCAGACAGTGTAGGGACAGTGCTGCTGATTTAGGGAGAGATATATCCTGTGAAATAGTTAGTGTAGGGTCTGTAAAGGCTGCCAAATCAAACAAACAGTCCTTCTCAGGACTAATATCCATCCCAGATATCAGGCAGGCAGGCAGGCTGTATAGGAGACGCAGTTGTTATACCAGTAAACGCTGCATTACAGACCTGTGTGCTCCTGTTGCTGAAATTGCTGGACTTAGCTCAAGGTCTCGGGGGCCAGGAAAATCTTTTTTTTTTAAATCTAAATCCTCTTTTTTTCTCCTCCTTCACACTGTACAAATACCCATCTTATTAACCTTTAGGTGTCCCCCCCCCTCCCCCAAAAAAAAGTGTGTCTCTGATTTTTCAGTCACAAATATATCTGTTGAAAATAGTCTGGTGTAGGCCAGAGAACTAGAAGTGTGGTTTTGCAGTTCCATGGGCCATTTGTATCTAAAAAAAACAGTTTAAGTGTGTCGCTCACTGTTCAGCCGCAAATATATATATTTAAAAAAGTCTGGTATACACCAGTAAAGTATAACTGTGGTTTTGCTGTTCCATGGTAAAAAAATCTCTATTATCCTGTTTTTGGCATTTTTTGCCATAAAAAAAAATAATAGTGTCTCCCTGATTTTTCAGGCACAAATATATCTGTTGAAAATAGTCTGGTGTAGGCCAGAGAGACACAAGTGTGCTTTTGCTGTTCCACAGTAAAAAATCTCTATTATCCTGCTCTTGGCATTTTTTGCCGTAATAAAAAAAATAATAGTGTCTTCCTGATTTTTCAGACACAAATATATCTGTTGAAAATAGTCTGGTGTAGGCCAGAGAGACAGAAGTGTGCTTTTGCTGTTCCACGGTAAAAAATCTTTATTATCCTGCTTTTTGCATTTTTTGCCGTAAAAAAAAAAATAATAGTGTCTCCCTGATTTTTCAGACACAAATATATCTGTTGAAAATAGTCTGGTGTAGGCCCGAGAAATACAAGTGTGGTTTTGCAGTTCCACGGTTCAAACCTCTGTATTATCCACTTTTGGGCCATTTGTATCTAAAAAAAGCAGTTTGAGTGTGTTGCTCACTGTTCAGCCGCAAATATATATATATTTAAAAAAGTCTGGTATACATCAGTAAATTATAACTGTGGTTTTGCTGTTCCACGGTAAAAAATCTCTATTATCCTGTTTTTGCCATTTTTTGCCGTAAAAAATAAATAGTGTCTCCTGATTGTTCAGACTCAAATATATCTGTTGAAAATAGTCTGGTGTAGGCCAGAGAGACAGAAGTGTGCTTTTGCTGTTCCACAGTAAAAAATCTCTATTATCCTGCTTTTTGCATTTTTTGCCGCAAAAAAAAAAATAATAGAGTCTCCCTGTATTTTTAAGATACACATATATCTGTTGAAAATAGTCTGGTGTAGGCCCGAGAAATACAAGTGTGGTTTTGCAGTTCCACGGGTCAAACCTCTGTATTATCCTGCTTTTTGCAATTTTTGGCCGTAAAAAAATAAATAATAGTGTCTCCTGATTGTTCAGACACAAATATATCTGTTGAAAATAGTCTGGTGTAGGCCCGAGAAATACAAGTGTGGTTTTGCAGCTCCTCGGTTCAAACCTCTGTATTATCCACTTTTGGGCTATTTGAATCTAAAAAAAACAGTCTGAGTGTGTCGCTCACTGTTCAGCCGCAAATATATATATATTTTAAAAAGTCTGGTATACACAGTAAATTATAACTGTGGTTTTGCTGTTCCACGGTAAAAAATCTCTATTATTCTGCTTTTGGCATTTTTTGCCGTAAAAAATAAATAGTGTCTCCTGATTGTTCAGATACAAATATATCTGTTGAAAATAGTCTGGTGTAGGCCTGAGAAATACAAGAGTGGTTTTGCAGTTCCACGCGTCAAATCTCTGTATTATCCTGCTTTTCGTAATTTTTGGCCATAAAAAATAAATAATAGTGTCTCCTTATTGTTCAGACACAAATATATCTGTTGAAAATAGTCTGGTGTAGGCCCGAGAAATACAAGTGTGGTTTTGCAGTTCCACGGTTCAAACGTCTGTATAATACACTTTTGGGCCATTTGTATCTAAAAAAAACAGTTTGAGTGTGTCGCTCACTGTTCAGCCGCATATACAGTACAGACCAAAAGTTTGGACACACCTTCTCATTTAAATATTTTTCTGTATTTTCATGACTATGAAAATTGTACATTCACACTGAAGGCATCAAAACTATGAATTAACACATGTGGAATTATATACTTAACAAGAAAGAGTGAAACAACTGAAAATATGTCTTTTATTCTAGGTTCTTCAAAGTAGCCACCTTTAGCTTTGATGACTGCTTTGCACACTCTTGGCATTCTCTTGATGAGCTTCAAGAGGTAGTCACCGGAAATGGTCTTCCAACAATCTTGGAGGAGTTCCCAGAGATGCTTAGCACTTGTTGGCCCTTTTGCCTTCACTCTGCGGTCCAGCTCACCCCAAACCATCTCGATTGGGTTCAGGTCTGGTGACTGTAGAGGCCAGGTCATCTGGCGTAGCACCCCATCACTCTCCTTCTTAGTCAAATAGCCCCTACACAGCCTGGAGGTGTGTTTGGGGTCATTGTCCTGTTGAAAAATAAATGATGGTCCAACTAAACGCAAACGGGATAGAATAGCATGCCGCTTCAAGATGCTGTGATAGCCATGCTGGTTCAGTATGCCTTCAATTTTGAATAAATCCCCAACAGTGTCACCAGCAAAGCACCCCCACACCATCACTCCATGCTTCCCGGTGGGAACCAGGCATGTAGAGTCCATCCGTTCACCTTTTCTGAGTCGCACAAAGACACGGTGGTTGGAGCCAAAGATCTCAAATTTGGACTCATCAGACCAAAGCACAGATTTCCACTGGTCTAATGTCCATTCCTTGTGTTCTTTAGCCCAAACAAGTCTCTTCTGCTTGTTGCCTTTCCTTAGCAGTGATTTCCTACCAGCTATTTTACCATGAAGGCCTGCAGCACAAAGTGTCCTCAACAGTTGTTGAAGAGATGTGTCTGCTGCTAGAACTCTGTGTGGCATTGACCTGGTCTCTAATCTGAGCTGCTGTTAACCTGCGATTTCTGAGGCTGGTGACTCGGATAAACTTATCCTCGGAAGCAAAGGTGACTCTTGGTCTTCCTTTCTTGGGGCTGTCCTCATGTGAGCCAGTTTCTTTGTAGCACTTGATGGTTTTTGCAACTGCACTTGGGGACACTTTCAAAGTTTTCCCAATTTTTTCGGACTGACTGACCTTCATTTCTTAAAGTAATGATGGCCACTTGTTTTTCATTACTTAGCTGTTTTTTTCTTGCCATAATACAAATTCTAACAGTCTATTCAGTAGGACTATCAGCTGTGTATCCACCAGACTTCTGCATAACACAACTGATGGTCCCAACCCCATTTATAAGGCAAGAAATCCCACTTATTAAACCTGACAGGGCACACCTGTGAAGTGAAAACCATTTCCGGTGACTACCTCTTGATGCTCATCAAGAGAATGCCAAGAGTGTGCAAAGCAGTCATCAAAGCCAAAGGTGGCTACTTTGAAGAACCTAGAATATAAGACATATTTTCAGTTTTTTCACACTTTTTTGTTAAGTATATAATTCCACATGTGTTAATTCATAGTTTTGATGCCTTCAGTGTGAATGTACAATTTTTAAAGTCATGAAAAAACAGAAAAATCTTTGAATGAGAAGGTGTGTCCAAACTTTTGGTCTGTACTGTATATATATTTAAAAAAGTCTTGTATACATACACCAGTAAATTATAACTGTGGTTTTGCTGTTCCACTGTAAGAAATCTCTATTATTCAGCTTTTGGTATTTTTTCCGTAAAGAAAAACAGTACTATTTTCTCCCTGATTGTTCAGATTGTTTAAAAGAGTCGGGTGTAGGCCAGAGAAATAGAACTGTGGTTTTCCTCTTCCATGGTTCTAATCTACTTTTTATTATCCTTTTTCCATTGATAGTGCGAGTGTAAGCTATTTTACTTACTTTACAATGGGCAAGGCGTGTGGCAAGGAACGTGGAAGTGGACGTTCTGGTGATGGTGCATGCAGAGGATGGGGCCGTGGCCAAGGTGAAAATGTGCCACAACCAACAGCCACATCTTCTCGCTCCCACTTCTTGACCGAATTGCTAGGGAAGCACAGAACAACACCAGTATTGCAAACTGATCAGTGTGAACAGGTTATTAATTGGATAGCAGATAATACTTCCAGTTACCTGGGCACCACCAACTCCAGCCTGTCTTCCACATGGTCGACTCTTAGTAGCCGTGAGTGTCGACCGCATACTACTCCTCACCCTGATGCTCCTTCCTCCCACCATACCAAATGTCTTCAGACAGCAACTGATCCCACACTTGGACACTCTGAAGAGCTGTTCACTTGTCCATTTCCGGATTTGTGCCCCTCGCCTGCTCCGCTTGAAGTGGTGGAACAGGAGATCCCATGTAGCGATGCCCAAATATTTGAACAGCCACGGCCACAGGAAGTTGACGCTGGCAATTTATCACAAGAGGTGAACGATGACGAGACACAATTGCCAGGAAGTGAGGAGGAGGATAGTGGTGCACAAGTGAAAGAGGAGGAGGTGGTGGATGATCTAGTAACTGACCCAACGTGGCAGGAGGACATGCAGAGTGAGGCCAGCAGCACACAGGGGGAGGGAGGCAGAGTACCCCAACAGGCAGGAAGAAACAGTGTGGTGGCCACAGACAGAAGGCGGGCAACCGCTCCTGGTAACCCCAACTCGAGGGACGTTGCCAGTACAACCGGTAGGTCTTCCAGAGTCTGGAATTTTTTTAAAGACTCTGCTGATAACCCCAAAAGGCCATTTGTACCTCCTGCCATGCCAGCATCAGCAGGGGTGACAAAACTACCAGCCTGACCACCACCAGCATGATCAGGCAAATGGCAGCAAAGCACCCGACTTTGTGGGGTGAACCCCAGGGTCCATGACCAGTGTCAGCGGGAGACATCACTGCTTCTTCCACTATTGTGCGTGCAATAGAACCCCCTGCTGTGTGTGCAAGGCAATCCCCTGTCCATACTGCATGCAAAGATGCCCCCTCCTCTCAGTCTTCACTTGTTATGGCAGTTTCTCAAGAATCAGCATCAATGTCCACGTTCACGTCCCACCGCAGCGTTCAATTGTCCATATCCCAGACCTTTGAACGAAAGCGTAAATTCGCAGTTAACGCCCCACAGGCCACAGTCCTAAATTCGCATATTTCACGACTGCTTGCTTTGGAAATGCTGCCTTTTAGGCTGGTGGAGACGGAATCCTTCCGCAATCTTTTGGCGGTGGCCGTCCCTCGGTACTCGGTCCCCAGCCGACAATATTTTGCCCGGTGTGCCATCCCCGCACTACACAAGCACGTGTCCCAAAACATCTGTCGTGCCCTCAACAACGCAGTAACTGGGAGAGTCCACCTGACAACGGACACGTGGACAAGTGCTTGTCGCCAGTGACGATACATCTCCCTGACGGCACACTGGGTAAACATAGTGGAAGCAGGGACCCAGTCGGACCTTGGGAGGGAACACATCCTCCCCACACCGAGGACTGTGGGCCCTATGTCAGTCAGAGTTGCCCCCACAGTGTACAGCAACTCCTCCTCCTCCTCCTCATGTTCAGCCTCCATCTCAGATATCACCACATCAGTTACAAGCTGGAAGCACTGCAGTACTGCCTCAGCCAAGCGGCAACAGGCTGTGCTGAAACTCCTAAGCTTAGGTGAGAATCCTCACACTGCTTGTGAGTAGTGGACAGCTGTGAAAGAGAAGGCAGATCTGTGGCTGAGACCGCTGAACATACATCCAGGCATGGTGGTGTGTGACAATGGCCATAACTTGGTGGCGGCTCTGAGACGAGGCGAGATCACACAAGTACCATGCCTGGCTCATGTGCTTAACCTCGTGGTTCAGCGGTTTTTTAAATCATACCCCAAGTTGCCAGATCAGCTCGTCAAATTACGCCGCCTGTCAGCTCATTTTCACAAGTCGGCTACAGCTTCCGCCGCCCTTGCAGTGTTGCAGCAGCGTTTGCAGCTTCCTTCACACCGACTGGTGTGTGATGTCCCCACACATTGGAACTCTACCCTCCACATGTTGCAAAGGATTTGTGAGCAGAAGAGAGCAGCTGTGGAGTACCAGCTGCAACAAGTCCGTCGATATTCAGGTCAGACTCCACACATAAGACCTCAGGAGTAGACCTGGATGTCTGACATCTGTACCATCTTGACAAACTTTGAGGAGTCCACCCAGATGGTGAGTGGCGATGATGCCATCATTAGTGTCAGCATTCCACTTGTCTGTCTTTTGCTACTCTCTCTGCAGAGAATTAAAGAGGAGGCATTGCAGCCAGAGTATGATGAGATGGATCAAGAAGCCGTAGCAGTCGATTACACACAGCCCAGCCTCATCTCATCCAAACGTGCATTGGGGGACAATAAGGGAGAGGAGGAGGAGGAGGAGGAAGAACAGGTGCTTGTATCATGCGCTGTAGACGGTAGTACCTGTACAACTGTCATACCGTCGGTTCAGCGTGGGTGGCCTGAGGACAGGGGGGAGGAGGAGGAGGAAGAGGAGAGCATGGTCAGTCGTCATCTTGGTGAGGACACGGAAATCTTGCCCGTTACCTGTCTGGCACGCATGGCTGAATTTATGTTACGCTGCCTTAACTGTGACCCTCGCTTTGTCAAAATGTTGGGTGACAGTCATTACTGGTTGGTGACACTTTTAGACCCCCGCTACAAGGAGAACTTTCACTCTCTTTTTCCTGAGGTGGAGAGGTCTACAAAAATGGGGCAGTACCAGAAGGCCCTTGCTGCAGAACTGTTAAAAAAGTTCCCATCTGAACATGCTAGCGGCAGAGGTCACAGTTGATTGACCAACCAAGGCATACAAGCGATAGAGAGGCAACTCCTATCCAGCAGAGGCATGGGAACACTGTCAACGTTCTGGGACAGTTTTCTGAGACCCGCCCAGCTTACAGGCCCTGAGGCGCGGGGTACTCTCACAAGGTGTGGAAAGTTTCAAAAGATGGTGAGGGATTGCCTTGCCAACCGTACCAGCGTCCTCCGTGATTCCTCTGTGCCTTTTAATTATTGGGTATCCAAGCTGGACACTTGGAATGAACTAGCTCTGTACGCCTTGGAGGTCCTGGCCTGCCATGCCGCTAGCGTGTTATCAGAGCGTGTTTTTAGTGCCGCTGGGGGAATTATGACTTATAAGCGCACTCACCTGTCAACTGACAATGCTGACAAGCTGACCCTTATCAAAATGAACAAGGGCTGGATTGGGCCAGACTTCTCATCACCACCAAATGACAGCAGAGTAACATGAAGTCAAATCCACTGAGTTTTTTCGGGAGGCGCATTCACATGCCTCGCTTCACACCCACACATGGGTATACGCTTCCTTATTTCGGCTGTTTTATGTTCTTCTCCTTATACTCAGCCTCCAAGGCCAATATACCACCAGGGTGACCATGGTCCGTGTTGCCATTATTGAAAGTTCCTCCGTCCTTATTTTTGTCAGCTTTTGCTTGGAAGACATAAGCAAAGACTATGGGAGACCCACTCCCCAATAATGGTAATAATATTTTTAAGATGCTGTACTGTATGGCTCTTGTAAGGGGCATTGCAAGCTCCTCCGTCCTAATTTTAGGCAGCTTTTGCTTGGAAGGCATAAGCAAATACTATGGGAGACCCACTCCCCAATCATGGGAATAATGTTTGTAATATGCTGTACTGCATGGCTCTTGTAAGGCGCATTGCAAGTTCCTCCATCCTAATTTTTAGCAGCTTTTGCTTGGAAGGCATAAGCAAAGATTATGGGAGACCCACTCGCTAATCATGGGAATAATGTGTAACGCACACGCCCGGGCTGAGCGGCGTGTGCGTGTGATTCCACTGGACCGTGCCAGAGAGTGAATGCCTGGAGGGGCATATTCACCCGATCCGACCAGGGTCACACGACGGCATATGACGCCAGTGCACCAAGGAGGAACCAAGCAGAGGGACCAGGAGCTACTCCAGGACAGACTCTGGACACGGCTGTTGACCCACACAGGGGAATACAGGAACAGAACGGTTAGGCTGGCACACAGACTGGTGGGTATAGGCAGGCACGACTGGTATGCAGGCAGGCGGGTATGCAGGCAGGGGGGTACAGGCAAGCACGGCTAGAGTGCAGACAGGGAGGCACTAGCAGGTAGGAACACAGGCGGGATAGGACCCAGCACGCACTGGGACTCAGGAACAGAACCACAGATGTGGCAGACAAACACAGCAGAGTAAGGTCGCCCAGAGTGGTGAGAAAGAGCAGGGCAAGACGAGACCGCCTAGAGCGGTGAGCGAGAGTAGAGCAGGACGAGGCCGCCTGGAGCGGTGAGCAAGAGTAGAGCAGGACGAGGCCGTCTGGAGCGGTGAGCAAGAGTAGAGCAGGACGAGGTCGCCTGGAGCGGTGAGCAAGAGTAGAGCAGGCCGAGGCCCCCTGGAGCGGTGAGCGAGAGTAGAGCAGGACGAGGCCGCCTGGAGCGGTGAGCGAGAGTAGAGCAGGACGAGGCCGCCTGGAGCGGTGAGCGAGAGTAGAGCAGGACGAGGCCGCCTGGAGCGGTGAGCGAGAGTAGAGCAGGACAAGGCCGTCTGGAGCGGTGAGCGAGAGTAGAGCAGGCTAGAACCGCCGGAGCGGTGAGCAAAGGCAGAGCAGGCTAGATCCGCCGGAGCGGTGAGCAAAGGCAGAGCAGGCTAGAACCGCCGGAGCGGTGAGAAAGGCACAGCAGGCTAGAACCGCCGGAGCGGTGAGCAAGGCAGAGCAGGCTAGAACCGCCGGAGCGGTGAGCAAGGTAGAGCAGGCTAGAACCGCCGGAGCGGTGAGCAAGGCAGAGCAGGGGGGACAGGGCTCTGTTCACACGGAACAGACAGGAAGGAAAAGGCAGAACCAGGTACCCACAGGGTACTTGCAGTGAAGTAGCGAGTGGACCACAAACTCACAAACGGAAGTACAGGGACAACGAGCAGGAGTTAGGTACGAGTTCAGACTCTGCAGAAAAAGGAAAGGTACAGACATAGAGAAACACAGGAAACAGGCTAGAAGAGTATACAGACAAGAACAGACACAGTAGCAAGATACAGGATCGGGTCTAAGTATGCAGCCCCTAGAAGGCGGGAGGAACAGGACAGGAGCATGTTCAGACAGGACAGACAAGATACAGGAGCGGGTCTAGGTATGCAGCCCCTAGAAGGCGAAACGAACAGGCAAGGAGCGTGTTCAGACAGGCCTGGAAATACAGCCTCCAGGATAGGCAGACAAGCAAGCACAGAAGGGGACCTGGCACATTCAGAGTGAAAGAGCACACTGAATGAAACACAATGCTCAGGTATGGGTTAATTGGAGCAGCTGGTTTAAATACTAGGTGACAGACAGCAATAGGCTGAGGACGCACAAGGGGTGTGCCTGCAGCAGGTACAAAAAGCAGGAAGTGATCGGGCGCCACCCTTAAGCAGCAGAAACAGAAGAAAACAGACAGCATGGAGGGAAGCCAGAGAGACATTCTGGGTTGGAGATCAAGTGCGCGCTCTTGCACAGTGAGAGATGGACCACTATGCAAGGACGCCACCAGGTATGTTACATAATGTTTGTAATATGCTGTACTGCATGGCTCTTGTAAGGGGCATTGAAAGTTCCTCCGTCCTAATTTTTGGCAGCTTTTGCTTGGAAGGCATAAGCAAGACTATGGGAGACCCACTCCCCAATCATGGGAATAATGTTTGTAATATGCTGTACTGCATGGCTCTTGTAAGGGGCATTGAAAGTTCCTCCGTCCTAATTTTTGGCAGCTTTTGCTTGGAAGGCATAAGCAAATACTATGGGAGACCCACTCCCCAATCATGGGAATAATGTTTGTAATATGCTGTACTGCATGTCTCTTGTAAGGGGCATTGCAAGTTCCTCCGTCCTAATTTTTGGCAGCTTTTGCTTGGAAGGCATATGCAAATACTATGGGAGACACACTCCCCAATCATGGGAATAATGTTTTTAAGATGCCGTACTGTATGGCTCTTGTAAGGGGCATTAAAAGCTTCTTGTTAAGCTACTGCGACCTCCACCACTTTTCCGAGGGGCATTAAAAGCGTCTTGTTAAGCTACTGCGACCTCCACCACTTTTCCGAGGGACATTAAAACTGTCTTGTTAAGCTACTGTGACCTCCACCACTTTTCCGAGGGGCATTAAAAGCGTCTTGTTAAGCTACTGGGACCTCCACGCCTCTTCTGAGGGGCATTAAAACCATCTTATTAAGCTACTAGGACCTCCACCACTTTTCCGAGGGGCATTAAAACCGTCATGTTAAGCTACTGGGACCTCCACGTCTCTTCTGAGGGGCATTAAAAACGTCTTGTTAAGCTACTGTGACCTCCACCACTTTTCCGAGGGGCATTAAAGTCGTCTTGTTAAGCTACTGGGACCTCCATGTCTCTTCTGAGGGGCATTAAAAGTGTCTTGTTAAGCTACTGGGACCTCCACCACTTTTCCCAGGGGCATTAAAACCGTCTTGTTAAGCTACTGGGACCTCCAAGTCTCTTCTGAGGGGCATTAAAAGCGTCTTGTTAAGCTACTGGGACCTCCACCACTTTTCCGAGGGGCATTAAAACCATCGTGTTAAGCTACTGGGACCTCCACGTATCTTCTGAGGGGCATTAAAAGCGTCTTTTTAAGCTACTGCGACTTCCACCACTTTTCCGAGGGGCATTAAAACCGTCTTGTTAAGCTACTGTGACCTCCACCACTTTTCCGAGGGGCATTGAAAGCATCTTGTTAAGCTACTGGGACCTCTACGTCTCTTCTGAGGGGCATTAAAATCGTCTTGTTAAGCTACTGGGACCTCCACGTCTCTTCTGAGGGGCATTAAAAGCATCTTGTTAAGCAACTGAGACCTCCACGTCTCTTCTGAGGGGCATTAAATGCATCTTGTTAAGCTACTGTGACCTCCATGTCTCTTCCAAGGGGCATTCAAACTGTCTTGTTAAGCTACTTGGACCTCCACGTCTTTTCCGAGGGGCATTAAAACCGTCTTGTTTAGCTACTGTGACCTCCACGTTGTAACATACCTGGCGGCGTCCTTGCATGGTGGTCCATCTCCCACTGTGCAAGAGCGCGCACTTGATCTCCAGTCCAGAATGTCTCTCTGGCTTCCCTCCATGCTGTCTGTTTGTGTCTGTTTCTGCTGCTTAAGGGCGGCGCCCGATCACTTCCTGCTTTTTGTACCTGCTGTGGGTCACACCCCTTGTGCGTCCTCAGCCTATTGCTGTCTGTCACCTAGTATATAGCTCAGCTGCTCCAATCAATCCCTGCCTGAGCATAGTGTTTCTTTCAGTGTGTGCTTGCACTCTGAAGGTGCCAGGTCCCGTTCTTTGTCTCCTGCTTTGCGGTATCAGTTCCCGTGTCTGAACTGAGTCCTGTCTATGTCTCCTGCCTTGTGGTATCAGTTCCCGTGTCTGAGCTGAGTCCTGTCTATGTCTCCTGCCTTGTGGTATCAGTTCCTGTGTCTGAACTGAGTCCTGTCTATGTCTCCTGCCTTGCGGTATCAGTTCCCGTGTCTGAACTGAGTCCTGTCTGTGTTCTCTTGTCTGCCTATCCTGGAGGCTGTATTTCCAGGCCTGTCTGAACACGCTCCTAGCCTGTTCCTCCCGCCTTCTAGGGGCCGATTACCTAGACCTGTTCCTGTATCTTGTCTGTCCTGTCTGAACACGCTCCTAGCCTGTTCCTCCCGCCTTCTAGGGGCCGATTACCTAGACCTGTTCCTGTATCTTGTCTGTCCTGTCTGAACACGCTCCTTGCCTGTTCGTCCCGCCTCTCTGGGGGGCGTATTCCCAGACCCGCTCCTGTATCCCGCTGCAGTGTCGGTCTCCTCCGTACACTCAGTTCCAGTCTGAACTCTTTCCTATCCTTTACCTGTTTTGCCTCTTTGTCCGTTCCCTTCCTTTTTCTGCAGAGTCTGAACTCGTACCTAACTCCTGCTTGTTGTCTCTGTACTCCCGTTTGTGAGTTTGTGGTCCACTCGCTACTTCACTGCAAGTATCCTGTGGGTATCTGGCTCTGCCTTTCTCTTCCTGTCTGTTCCGTGTGAACAGAGCCCTGTCCCCCCTGCTCTGCCTTGCTTACCGCTCCGGCGGTTCTAGCCTGCTCCTACTCCTTTGTTCACCGCTCCGGCGGTTCTAGCCTGCTCTGACTCCTTTGCTCACCGCTCCGGCGGTTCTAGCCTGCTCTGACTCCTTTGCTCACCGCTCCGGCGGTTCTAGCCTGCTCTGACTCCTTTGCTCACCGCTCCGGCGGTTCTAGCCTGCTCTGACTCCTTTGCTCACCGCTCCGGCGGTTCTAGCCTGCTCTGACTCCTTTGCTCGCTGCTCCGGCAGCCTTGCTCCGCTCGGACCCTTTTGCTCGCTGCTCCGGCAGTCTCGCTCCGCTCTTATCCTTTTGCTCACTGCTCCGGCAGTCTTGCTCCACTCTTGCTCACCGCTCCAGGCGGCCTCGTCCTGCTTTACTCTTGCTCACTGCTCCGGCAGTCTCGCTCAGCTCTGACCCTTTGTTCACCGCTCCTGGCGGCCTTGTCCTGCTCTACTCTTGCTCACCGCTCCAGGCGGCCTTGTCCTGCCCTGTTCTCGCTCACCTCTCTGGGCGGTCTCACTCTGCTGTGTTTGTCCGCCACATCTGTGGTTCTGTTCCTGAGTCCCAGTGTGTACTGGGTCCTATCCCGCCAGTGTCCCTACCTGCTAGTGCCTCCCTGTCTGCACTCTAGCTGTGCTTGCCTGTACCCCTCTGCCTGTATTGTTCCTGAGTCCCAGTGTGTACTGTGTCCTATCCCGCCTGTGTTCCTACCTGCTAGTGCCTCCCTGTCTGCACTCTAGCTGTGCTTGCCTGTACCCCCCTGCCTGCATACCCGCCTGCCTGCATACCAGTCGTGCCTGCCTATACCCACCAGTCTGTGTGCCAGCCTACCAGTCTGTTCCTGTATTCCCCTGTGTGGGTCAACAGCCGTGTCCGGGGTCTGTCCTGGAGTAGCACCTGGTCCCTCTGCTCGGTTCCTCCTTGGTGCACTGGCGTCGTATGCCGTCGTGCGACCCTGGTCGGATCGGGTGAATACCTAGTTAAGCACCTCCAGGCATTCACTCTCCGGCACGGTCCAGTGGAATCACTACAATCACACGCACACGCCGCTCAGCCCGGGCGTGTGCATTACAGCATGCTCAGGCCATGGTTCCCGTTGAGCCCCACGGCCTTCGCTCTCTGAGAAGTTTTCCAGCGAATACATGCATTAAAATAAATAAATACATTTTTTTTCCTTAGCTGAATTCCAGGCGAATTACGCACCGTCCGGATGGATCTATCAGCTCTCGTTCCTGCGGATCCGCCACGTTACTATGGGGATCCAAGACAGTGTCGTGCATTTGTGGAGCAATGCATGCTACACTTTAAGGCCTACCCTCTCTATTTTCCTTCCGATTGGGCTAAAGTGGCCTTTATGATTGACTACCTAGCGGGTGATGCCTCGAAATGGGTCACCCCCCTATGGGAAGCATGGGATCCTGTCGTCCTTGACCTGCAGGCCTTCCTGGTGGCCTTTCGTATGGTCTTCGAGGTCCCTAACCCTGAAGCCCCTGCTGAAGCTTCACTTCCCAATATCCCGGAGCAGCCCCGACGGGTAATGTGTGTGGGTAGCGCAATAGTCCTCCAGCCCAATGAGACTACTGCCCACCCAGAATCCTCACAGGGTGACTACGCTTTCCGGAATACTTCTCCCAACCTCAAGAGGCAGTCCAGACGTGCTAGACGTAGAGGCAAGCTGTCACGCCAGGGTCTGTCCTCCCTGAGACCTCCTGACCCCAATCTTGTAGTCCCTACTGAAGCTTCATCTCCCTGTATCCCGGAGAAGCCCCAACGGGTAATGTGCGTTGGTAGTGCACCAGTTCTCCTGCCCGAAGAGACTTCTGCCCATCCAGACTCCACACAGGAGAACTTCCTGCACCCGGCATCAGATGCTTCACCCACTTTAACCGGTGTGCATGTCCAAGGATGCTCCAAAGCTGTGGTTACCTCAGAGTCTGTGCACCTCTACTACCTGGTGGAGGACCCCCTGTTGCCTCCTGAATCCTCCGGGATACCACTCGATGACAAATGGAGAGAGACTTCTCTACACCCGGTACTCGATACTTTGTCCGCTTCGTCCTGTGAGCCTGACAATGGGTACCCCAAAGTGGTAGTTACCCCCGAGTCTCTACACCCCTCCGACCAGGCGGAGGACCTCCAGTTGTCTCCTGAACCCTTCGGGGTGCTACCTGGTAGCGAAAGGACAGAGACTCTCCTATACTCTGTACCTGATACCTCGCTCGCTTCGTCCAGTGAGTCCAACCTAGTGTACTCCGAAGCAGAGGTTACTCCCGAGTCTCTACACCCCTCCGACCAGGCGGAGGACCTCCAGTTGTCTCCAGAACCCTTCGGGGTGCTACCTGGTAGCGAAAGGACAGAGACTCTCCTATACTCTGTACCTGATACCTCGCTCGCTTCGTCCACTGAGTCCAACCTAGTGTACTCCGAAGCAGTGGTTACTCCCGAGTCTCTACACCCCTCCGACCTGGCGGAGGACCTCCAGTTGTCTCCAGAACCCTTCTGGGTGCCACCTGGTGGTGAATGGACAGAGACTTTCCTATATCCTAGATCTGATACCTCGCTTGCTTCGTCCAGTGAGTCCGACCTAGTATACTCTGAAGCAGAGGTTACCCGTGAGTCTCTACACCCCTCTGACCAGGCGGAGGACCGCCAGTTGTCTCCAGAACCCTTCGGGGTGCCACCTGGTGGTGAATGGACAGAGACTTTCCTATACTCGGTACCCGATACCTCGCCTGCTTCGTCCAGTGAGTCCGACCTAGTGTACTCTGAAGCAGATGTTTTCTCTGAGCCTCTGCACTCTTCTGACCCGGCGGAGGACCTCCAGTTGTTTCCTGAATCCTCCGGGGTACCACCAGATAATAAAGAGACAGTGACTTTTCCTCATTATGTACCTGATAACCCGTCTATTTCTTCCTGTGAGCTTGACAAGATGTACCTCGAAGCAGAGATTACCCCCAAGTCTCTGTCCCCCTCCAACCCGGTGAAGGACTTCCAGTTGTCTCCTGTACCCTCTGGGGTGCCACCTGAAAATATGTGGAGAGAGACTTCCTTGTGTGCTGTTCCTGGTACTCCACCCGTTTCGTCTGTTGCTGAGGATGGCTGGATAGGAGGTAGCATCCTAGTTAACCAGATGAGATCAGTTTTTCCTGTGGACAGTGGAAGTGATCTCCTTGAAGTGAACGACTGGTCCTCGAATTCCCTGCGGAAGATTCTGGCAGGCCTGAAGAAGAGGGGGCGTAAGGGGGGGGGGTACTGTAACATACCCGGCGGCGTCCTTGCATGGTGGTCCATCTCCCACTGTGCAAGAGCGCGCACTTGATCTCCAGTCCAGAATGTCTCTCTGGCTTCCCTCCATGCTGTCTGTTTGTGTCTGTTTCTGCTGCTTAAGGGCGGCGCCCGATCACTTCCTGCATTTTGTGCCTGCTGTGGGTCACACCCCTTGTGCGTCCTCAGTCTATTGCTGTCTGTCACCTGGTATATAGCTCAGCTGCTCCAATCAATCCCTGCCTGAGCATAGTGTTTCTTTCAGTGTGTGCTTGCACTCTGAAGGTGCCAGGTTCCGTTCTTTGTCTCCTGCTTTGCGGTATCAGTTCCCGTGTCTGAACTGAGTCCTGTCTATGTCTCCTGCCTTGTGGTATCAGTTCCCGTGTCTGAGCTGAGTCCTGTCTATGTCTCCTGCCTTGTGGTATCAGTTCCCGTGTCTGAACTGAGTCCTGTCTATGTCTCCTGCCTTGCGGTATCAGTTCCCGTGTCTGAACTGAGTCCTGTCTGTGTTCTCTTGTCTGCCTATCCTGGAGGCTGTATTTCCAGGCCTGTCTGAACACGCTCCTAGCCTGTTCCTCCCGCCTTCTAGGGGCCGATTACCTAGACCTGTTCCTGTATCTTGACTGTCCTGTCTGAACACGCTCCTAGCCTGTTCCTCCCGCCTTCTAGGGGCCGATTACCTAGACCTGTTCCTGTATCTTGTCTGTCCTGTCTGAACACGCTCCTTGCCTGTTCGTCCCGCCTCTCTGGGGGCCGTATTCCCAGACCCGCTCCTGTATCCCGCTGCAGTGTCGGTCTCCTCCGTACACTCAGTTCCAGTCTGAACTCTTTCCTATCCTTTACCTGTTTTGCCTCTATGTCCGTTCCCTTCCTTTTTCTGCAGAGTCTGAACTCGTACCTAACTCCTGCTTGTTGTCTCTGTACTCCCGTTTGTGAGTTTGTGGTCCACTCGCTACTTCACTGCAAGTATCCTGTGGGTATCTGGCTCTGCCTTTCTCTTCCTGTCTGTTCCGTGTGAACAGAGCCCTGTCCCCCCTGCTCTGCCTTGCTTACCGCTCCGGCAGTTCTAGCCTGCTCCTACTCCTTTGTTCACCGCTCCGGCGGTTCTAGCCTGCTCTGACTCCTTTGCTCACCGCTCCGGCGGTTCTAGCCTGCTCTGACTCCTTTGCTCACCGCTCCGGCGGTTCTAGCCTGCTCTGACTCCTTTGCTCACCGCTCCGGCGGTTCTAGCCTGCTCTGACTCCTTTGCTCGCTGCTCCGGCAGCCTTGCTCCGCTCGGACCCTTTTGCTCGCTGCTCCGGCAGTCTCGCTCCGCTCTTATCCTTTTGCTCACTGCTCCGGCAGTCTTGCTCCACTCTTGCTCACCGCTCCAGGCGGCCTCGTCCTGCTTTACTCTTGCTCACTGCTCCGGCAGTCTCGCTCAGCTCTGACCCTTTGTTCACCGCTCCTGGCGGCCTTGTCCTGCTCTACTCTTGCTCACCGCTCCAGGCGGCCTTGTCCTGCCCTGTTCTCGCTCACCTCTCTGGGCGGTCTCACTCTGCTGTGTTTGTCCGCCACATCTGTGGTTCTGTTCCTGAGTCCCAGTGTGTACTGGGTCCTATCCCGCCAGTGTCCCTACCTGCTAGTGCCTCCCTGTCTGCACTCTAGCTGTGCTTGCCTGTACTCCTCTGCCTGTATTGTTCCTGAGTCCCAGTGTGTACTGTGTCCTATCCCGCCTGTGTTCCTACCTGCTAGTGCCTCCCTGTCTGCACTCTAGCTGTGCTTGCCTGTACCCCCCTGCCTGCATACCCGCCTGCCTGCATACCAGTCGTGCCTGCCTATACCCACCAGTCTGTGTGCCAGCCTACCAGTCTGTTCCTGTATTCCCCTGTGTGGGTCAACAGCCGTGTCCGGGGTCTGTCCTGGAGCAGCACCTGGTCCCTCTGCTCGGTTCCTCCTTGGTGCACTGGCGTCGTATGCCGTCGTGCGACCCTGGTCGGATCGGGTGAATACCTAGTTACGCCCCTCCAGGCATTCACTCTCTGGCACGGTCCAGTGGAATCACTACAATCACACGCACACGCCGCTCAGACCGGGCGTGTGCATTACACACGTCTCTTCAAAGTGGCATTAAAAGCGTCTTCTTATGCCACTCTGAACTCCACAGCTCTTCCAGCGGGCATTGAAATGTTGTTTTTAATTACCTCTAACCTCCACGACTCTTCCAACGGGCATTGCATTTCCTCCTAATTTTAAGTCAGCTTTTGCTTTTCAATGAAAAGGCGAAAACTAAGGGAGACCCACTCAGCAATAATAGGTAGAAGGTTTTTAGTACGCTGTAATCCACGTCTGTTTCAAGGGGCATTGCAGTTCCTCATAATTTTTGGAAAGCCTTCCATTCACTGCTTAGGGGAACAGTGTACAGGAGACCTAGTTGCTATAAATGGAAAAAACGGTTTACTTAAGGCCCTCTGACCTCCATGTCATTTCCAAGGGGCATTGGAGTGCCTCAAAATATTTGGTAGGCATTGCACTCACTGTATGCCCTATAACTGTGTAGCTGAACTGCTCATTTTGTTACAGAAACAGATCTTGCAAGACATGTGTAATTGTCTGGCCTGATAGTGATGTGAATGGTCCCTGTTCCTCCTGCTCTTTCTCCTTTGCCACCACCTCATCCATCATTCATCACCTGAAGCTTTGTTTTAACGGGAGTCATAGAACTGGGATAGTAGCAGGAAAACATCCAGCAATCCTCGGAGGAGGTAGGATATGCGCCAAAACGCTGACCACCACAGGCCTAGCCGCTACTACATACATGCGCTTGCATTCCAAGAAAACAAATCAGATGCTAACTTGTATCATCATCATCATCATGCTCCTCACCGTGGCACTCTCAACTCCCCTGATGGAGAAGCCATGGAACACCGGAGGAGTCTGGTTCTCTGGTGGGCTCGTCCAATGCTGCCCTAAAGCAGGCCGGGCTAAGAAAAGTGTGTGGGGGGATGTTCCAAGGAGAAATAGGGGCGGCTGGGGACCGTTTATGGACACCCGGCTGCCCCCAGGCGGCTGGGGACCGTGTGTGGACACCCGGCCGCGGGGCGGCTGGGGACCGAGTATGGACACCCGGCCACCCCCTGGCGGCTGGGGCCCGAGTGTGGACACACGGCCGCCGAGTGGCTGGGGACTGAGTATGGATTCCAGGCCGCCAACGCAGCCATGACGTGGTGGCCAGATTCCGCCTCCACATGCCTAAAAGGCCCAATTTCAAGTGCAAGCAAGCAAGCAGTATGGTATTGCAGCCTGGGGGTGGGTGGGTGGCAGGCTGCACACTTACGCTTGCATTCCAAGAAAACAAAGCAGATGCTAACTTGTATCATCATCATCATCATGCTCCTCACCTTGGCACTCTCAACTCCCCTGATGGAGAATCCAGGGCCCACCGGAGGAGTCTGGTTCTCTGGTGGGCTCGTCCAATGCTGCCCTAAAGCAGGCCGGGCCAAGAAAAGTGTGTGGCGGGATGTTCCAAGGAGAAATAGGGGTGGCTGGGGACCGTTTATGGACACCCGGCTGGCCCCAGGCGGCTGGGGACCGTGTGTGGACACCCGGCTGCGGGGCGGCTGGGGACCGAGTATGGACACCTGGCCACCCCCTGGCGGCTGGGGCCTGAGTGGGTGTGTGGCCACCCCCGAGTGCGGCTGGGGACTGAGTATGGATTCCAGGCCGCCATACTCGGTCTCAGCCGCCCCGCGGCCGGGTGTCTACACACGGTCTCTAGCCGTCCCCTATTTGAAGGACAGCCTAACCACAAACACGTGGACAAGTGAATGTGGCCAGGGATGGTCCATCTGACTGATGCCTTCACACTGGGTTAATATTGTGGGAGCCGGGAAACAGTTGGACACTGGGATGCAACACGTCCTCCAGACATAGAGGATTGGGGGTCCTGGGTCAATCAGGCTTCAACACAAAGTTCAGAAGGTAGAGTGGTCGGCCTCCTACACAACGAGTAAATTATTCATGATCATGAGGCCATCCATCTCCTTAGCTTTCTGTTTCTTGGAATGCAAGCGCATGTATGTAGTAGCGGCTAGGCCAGAGGTGGTCAGGGTTTTGGCGCATATCCTACCTCCTCCGAGGATTGCTGGATGTTTTCCTGCTACTATCCGAGTTCTATGACTCCCCTTAAAACAAAGCTTCAGGTGATGAATGATGGATGAGGTGGTGGCAAAGGAGAAAGAGCAGGAGGAACAGGGACCATTCACATCAATATCAGGCCAGTCAACCACACATGTCTTGTAGGATATGTTTCTGTACCAAAAGGAGCGGTTCGGCTACACAGTTATAGGGCATACAGTGAGTGCAATGCTTACCAAAAATTTCGAGGCACTCCAACGCCCCTTGGAAGTGACATGGAGGTCAGAGGGCCTTAACTAAACCGTTTTTTCCATTCATAGCAACTGGGTCTCCTGTAATCTGTTGGCCTAAGCAGTGAATGGAAGGCTTTCCAAAAATTATGAGGAACTGCAATGCCCCTTGAAACAGACGTGGATTAGAGCGTACTAAAAACCTTCTACCCATTATTGCTGAGTGGGTCTCCCTTAGAGTTTGCCTATGCATTGAAAAGCAAAACCTGACTAAAATTAGGAGGAAATGCAATGCCCGTTGGAAGAGTCGTGGAGGTTAGAAATAATTAAAAACAACATTTTAATGCCCGCTGAAAGAGCTGTGGAGTTCAGAGTGGTTTAACAAGATGGTTTTAATGCCCCTTGGAAGAAACGTGGAGGTCACAGAAGCTGAACAAGACAGTTTTAATGCCCATTGGAAGAGTGGTGGAGGTCGCAGTGGAATGAAAAGACAATATTAATGCCCCTTGGAAGAGTGGTGGAGGTCACAGTAGCTTAACAAAACGGTTTTAAAGCCCCTTGGAAGAGTGGTGGAGGTCGCAGTGGAATAAAAAGACAATATCAATGCCCCTTGGAAGAGTGGTGGAGGTCACAGTAGCTTAACAAGACGGTTTTAATGCCCCTTGGAAGAGCTGTGGAGTTCAGAGTGGCTTAAAAAGACGGTTTTAATGCCTCTTGGAAGAGTGGTGGAGGTCACAGTAGCTTAAAAAGACGGTTTTAATGCCCCTTGGAAGAGACGGGGAGGTCACAATAGCTTAACAAGACTGTTTTAATGCCCCTTGGAAGAGACGTGGAGGTCATAGTAGCTTAACAAGACAGTTTTAATGCCCCTTGGAAGAGTGGTGGAGGTCGCAGTGAAATAAAAAGACAATATCAATGCCACTTGGTAGAAACGTGGAGATCACAGTAGCTTAAAAAGACAGTTTTAATGCCCCTTGGAAGAGTGGTGGAGGACGCAGTGGAATAAAAAGACAATATCAATGCCCCTTGGAAGAGTGGTGGAGGTCACAGTAGCTTAACAAGACAGTTTTAATGCCCCTTGGAAGAGCTGTGGAGTTCAGAGTGGTTTAACAATACGGTTTTAATGCCCCTTGGAAGAGACATGGAGGTCAAAGTAGCTTAACAAGACAGTTTTAATGACCCTTGGAAGAGTGGTGGTGGTCGTAGTGGAATAAAAAGACAATATGAATGACCCTTGGAGGAGTGGTGGAGGTCACAGTAGATTAACAAGACGGTGATAATACCCCTTGGAAGAGTGGGAGAGGTCACAGTAGCTTAACAAGATGGTTTTAATGCCCCTTGGAAGAGACATGGAGGTCACAGTAGCTAAACAAGACAGTTTTAATGACCCTTAGAAGACACGTGGAGGTCACAGTAGCTTAACAAGAAAGTTTTAATGCCCCTTGGAAGAGTGGTGGAGGTCGCAGTGGAATAAAAAGACAATATCAATGCCCCTTGGAAGAAACGTGGAGGTCACAGTAGTGTAAAAAGACAGTTTTAATGCCCCTTGGAAGAGTGGTGGAGGTCGCATTGGAATAAAAAGACAATATCAATGCCCCTTGGAAGAGTGGTGGAGGTCACAGTAGCTTAACAAGACGGTTTTAATGCCCCTTGGAAGAGACGTGGAGGTCAAAGTAGCTTAACAAGACAGTTTTAATGCCCCTTGGATGAGTGGTAGAGGTCGCAGTGGAATAAAAATACAATATCAATGCCCCTTGGAAGAGTGGTGGAGGTCACAGTAGCTTAACAAGACTGTTTTAATGCCCCTTGGAAGAGCTGTGGAGTTCAGAGTGGTTTAACAATATGGTTTTAATGCCCCTTGGAAGAGACGTGGAGGTCACAGTAGCTTAACAAGACAGTTTTAATGCCCCTTGGAAGAGTGGTGAAGGTCGCAGGGGAATAAAAAGACAATATCAATGCCCCTTGGAAGGAAAGTGGAGGTCACAGTAGCTTAAAAAGACAGTTTTAATGCCCCTTGGAAAAGTGGTGGAGGTCGCAGTGGAGTAAAAAGAGAATATCAATGCCCCTTGGAAGAGTGGTGGAGGTCACAGTAGCTTAACAAGACAGTTTTAATGCCCCTTGGAAGAGCTGTGGAATTCAGAGTGTTTTAACAAGACGGTTTTAATGCCCCTTGGAAGAGACGTGGAGGTCACAGTAGCTTAAAAAGACAGTTTTAATGCCCCTTGGAATAGTGGTGGAAGTCACAGTGGAATCAAAAGACAATATCAATGCCCCTTGGAACAGTGGTGGAGGTCACAGTAGCTTAAAAAGACAGTTTTAATGCCCCTTGGAAAAGTGGTGGAGGTCGCAGTGGAGTAAAAAGAGAATATCAATGCCCCTTGGAAGAGTGGTGGAGGTCACAGTAGCTTAACAAGACAGTTTTAATGCCCCTTGGAAGAGCTGTGGAATTCAGAGTGTTTTAACAAGACGGTTTCAATGCCCCTTGTAAGAGACATGGAGGTCACAGTAGCTTAACAAGACAGTTTTAATGCCCATTGGAAAAGTGGTAGAGGTCACAGTAGCTTAACAAGACGGTTTTAATGCCCATTGGAAGACTTGTGGAGTTTACAGTAACTTCAGACAGTTTTAATGCCCCTTGGAAGAGTGGTGGAAGTCACAGTGGAATAAAAAGACAATATCAATGCCCCTTGAAAGAGAAGTGGAGGTCACAGTAGCTTATCAAGACAGTTTTAATGCCCCTTGTAATAGTGGTGTAGGTCGCAGTGGAATAAAAAAACAATATCAATGCCTCTTGGAAGAATGGTGGAGGTCACAGTAGCTTAACAGGACGGTTTTAATTCCCCTTGGAAGAGCTGTGGAGTTCAGAATGGTTTAACAAGACGATTTTAATGCCCCTTGGAAGACACGTGGAGGTCACAGTAGCTTAACAAGACGGTTTTAATGACCCTTGGAAGAGACGTGAAGGTCACAGTGGCTTAACAAGACGGTTTTAATGCCCCTTGGAAGAGACGTGGAGGTCACAGTAGCTTAACAAGACTGTTTTAATACCCCTTGGAAGAGACGTGCAGGTCACAATAGCTTGACAAGACAGTTTTAATGCCTCTTGGAAGAGTGGTGGAGGTCGCAGTGGAATAAAAAGACAATATCAATGTCCCTTGGAAGGAACGGGGAGGTCACAGTAGCTTAAAAAGACAATTTTAATGCCCCTTGGAAGAGTGGTGGAGGTCACAGTGAAGTAAAAAGACAATATCAATGCCCCTTGGAAGAGTGGTGGAGGTCACAGTAGCTTAACAAGACGGTTTTAATGCCCCTTGGAAGAGCTGTGGAGTTCAAACTGGTTTAACAAGACTCTTTTAATGCCCCTTGGAAGAGACGTGGAGGTCAAAGTAGCTTAACAAGGCAGTTTTAATGCCCCTTGGAAGAGTGGTGGAGGTCGCAGTGGAATAAAAAGACAATATCAATGCCCCTTGGCAGAGTGGTGGAGGTCACAGTAGCTTAACAAGACAGTTTTAATGCCCCTTGGAAGAGCTGTGGAGTTCAGAGTGGTTTAACAATATGGTTTTAATGCCCCTTGGAAGAGACATGGAGGTCACAGTAGCTTAACAAGACAGTTTTAATGCCCCTTGGAAGAGTGGTGGTGGTTGTAGTGGAATAAAAAGTCAATATCAATGACCAATGGAGGAGTGGTGGAGGTCACAGTAGCTTAATAATACGGTGATAATACCCCTTGAAAGAGTGGTGGAGGTCACAGTAGCTTAACAAGACGGTTTTAATGACCCTTGGAAGAGACGTGGAGGTCACAGTAGCTTAACAAGACAGTTTTAATGCCCCTTGGAAGACACGTGGAGGTCACAGTAGCTTAACAATACAGTATTAATGACCCTTGGAAGAGACGTGGATGTCACAGTAGCTTAACAAGACTGTTTTAATGCCCCTTGGAAGAGACGTGGAGGTCACAGTAGCCTAACAAGACAGTTTTAATGCCCCTTGGAAGAGTGGTGGAGGTCGCAGGGGAATAAAAAGACAATATCAATGCCCCTTGGAAGGAACGTGGAGGTCACAGTAGCTTAAAAAGACAGTTTTAATGCCCCTTGGAAGAGTGGTGGAGGTCGCAGTGGAATAAAAAGAGAATATCCATGCCCCTTAGAAGAGTGGTGGAGGTCACAGTAGCTTAACAAGACAGTTTTAATGCCCCTTGGAAGAGCTGTGGAATTCAGAGTGTTTTAACAAGACGGTTTTAATGCCCCTTGGAAGAGACGTGGAGGTCACAGTAGCTTAAAAAGACAGTTTTAATGCCCCTTGGAAGAGTGGTGGAAGTCACAGTGGAATCAAAAGACAATATCAATGCCCCTTGGAACAGTGGTGGAGGTCACAGTAGCTTATCAAGACGGTTTCAATGCCCCTTGTAAGAGACATGGAGGTCACAGTAGCTTAACAAGACAGTTTTAATGCCGATTGGAAAAGTGGTGGAGGTCACAGTAGCTTAACAAGACGGTTTTAATGCCCATTGGAAGAGTTGTGGAGTTTACAGTAACTTAACAAGACAGTTTTAATGCCCCTTGGAAGAGTGGTGGAAGTCACAGTGGAATAAAAAGACAATATCAATGCCCCTTGAAAGAGACGTGGAGGTCACAGTAGCTTATCAAGACAGTTTTAATGCCCCTTGTAATAGTGGTGTAGGTCGCATTGGAATAAAAAGACAATATCAATGCCTCTTGGAAGAATGGTGGAGGTCACAGTAGCTTAACAGGACGGTTTTAATTCCCCTTGGAAGAGCTGTGGAGTTCAGAATGGTTTAACAAGACGATTTTAATGCCCCTTGGAAGACACGTGGAGGTCACAGTAGCTTAACAAGACAGTTTTAATGCCCCTTGGAAGAGACGTGAAGGTCACAGTAGCTTAACAAGATGGTTTTAATGCCCCTTGGAAGAGACGTGGAGGTCACAGTAGCTTATCAAGACTGTTTTAATACCCCTTGGAAGAGACGTGGAGGTCATAATAGCTTGACAAGACAGTTTTAATGCCTCTTGGAAGAGTGGTGGAGGTCACGGTGGAATAAAAAGACAATATCAATGTCCCTTGGAAGAAACGTGGAGGTCACAGTAGCTTAAAAAGACAATTTTAATGCCCTTTGGAAGAGTGGTGGAGGTCACAGTAGCTTAACAAGACAGTTTTAATGCCCATTGGAAAAGTGGTGGAGGTCACAGTAGCTTAACAAGACGGTTTTAATGCCCATTGGAAGAGTTGTGGAGTTTACAGTAACTTAACAAGACAGTTTTAATGCCCCTTGGAAGAGTGGTGGAAGTCACAGTGGAATAAAAAGACAATATCAATGCCCCTTGAAAGAGACGTGGAGGTCCCATTAGCTTAACAAGACTGTTTTAATACCCCTTGGAAGAGACATGGAGGTCACAATAGCTTGACAAGACAGTTTTAATGCCTCTTGGAAGAGTGGTGGAGGTCACAGTGGAATAAAAAGACAATATCAATGTCCCTTGGAAGAAACGTGGAGGTCACAGTATCTTAAAAAGACAATTTTAATGCCCCTTGGAAGAGTGGTGGAGGTCACAGTGAAGTAAAAAGACAATATCAATGCCCCTTGGAAGAGTGGTGGAGGTCACAGTAGCTTAACAAGACAGTTTTAATGCCCCTTGGAAGAGCTGTGGAGTTCAGACTGGTTTAACAAGACTCTTTTAATGCCCCTTGGAAGAGACGTGGAGGTCAAAGTAGCTTAAGAAGGCAGTTTTAATGCCCCTTGGAAGAGTGGTGGAGGTCGCAGTGGAATAAAAAGACAATATCAATGCACCTTGGAAGAGTGGTGGAGGTCACAGTAGCTTAACAAGACGGTTTTAATGCCCCTTGAAAAAGAAGTGGAGGTCACAGTTGCTTAACAAGACAGTTTTAATGCCCCTCTGAAGAGTGGTGGAGGTCGCAGTGGAATAAAAAGACAATATCAATGCCCCTTGGAAGAGTGGTGGAGGTCACAGTAGGTTAACAAGATGGTTTTAATGCCCCTTTGAAGAGCTGTGGAAATCAGAGTGGTTTAACAAGACGTTTTAATGCTTCTTGGAAGAGACGTGGATGTCGCAGTGGAATAAAAGGACAATATCAATGCCTCTTGGAAGAGTGGTGGAGGTCACAGTAGCTTAACAAGACGGTTTTAATTCCCCTTGGAAGAGTTGTGGAGTTCAGAGTGGTATAACAATACAGTTTTATTGCCCCTTGGATGACACGTGGAGGTCACAGTAGCTTAACAAGACAGTTTTAATGCCCCTTGGAAGAGACGTGAAGGTCACAGTAGCTTAACAAGATGGCTTTAATGCCCCTTGGAAGAGCTGTGCAGTTCAGAGTGGTTTAACAAGATGGTTTTAATGCCCCTTGTAAGAGTGGTGGAGGTCACAGTAGCTTAACAAGACGGTTTTATGCCCCTTGGAAGAGAAGTGGAGGTCAAAGTAGCTTAGCAAGACTGTTTTAATGCCCCTTGGAAGAGACGTGGAGGTCACAGTAGCTTAACAAGACAGTTTTAATGCCCCTTGGAAGAGTGGTGGAGGTCGCAGGGGAATAAAAAGACAATATTAATGCCCTTTGGAAGAAACGTGGAGGTCACAGTAGCTTAAAAAGACAGTTTAATGCCCCTTGGAAGAGTGGTGGAGGTTGCAGTGGAATAAAAAGACAATATCAATGCCCCTTGGAAGAGTGGTGGAGGTCACAGTAGCTTAACAAGACGGTTTTAATGCCCCTTGGAAGAGCTTTGGCGTTAGGACTGGTTTAACAAGACGGTTTTAATGCCTCTTGGAAGAGACGTGGAGGTCAAAGCAGCTTAAAAAAACAGTTTTAATGCTCCTTGGAAGAGTGGTGGAGGTCGCAGTGGAATAAAAAGACAATATCAATGCCACTTGGAAGAGTGGTGGAGGTCACAGTAGCTTAACAAGACGGTTTTAATGCCCCTTGAAAGAGCTGTGGAGTTCAGACTGGTTTAACAAGACGGTTTTAATGCCCCTTGGAAGAGACATGGAGGTCACAGTTGCTTAACAAGACAGTTTTAATGCCCCTTGGAAAAGTGGTGGAGGTCGCAGTGGAATAAAAAAACAATATCAATGCCCCTTGGAAGAGTGGAGGAAGTCACAGTAGCTTAACAAGACGGTTTTAATGCCCCTTGGTAGAGTGGTGGAGGTCACAGTAGCTTAACAAGACGGTTTTAATGCTCCTTGGAAGAGACGGGGAGGTCACAGTAGCTTAACAAGCCAGTTTCAATGCCCCTTGGAAGACACGTGGAGGTCACAGTATCTTAACAAAACGATTTTAATGCCCATTGCAAAAGTGGTGGAGGTCACAGTAGCTTAACAAGATGGTTTTAATGCCCATTGGAAGAGTAGTGAAGTTTACAGTAACTTAACAAGACAGTTTTAATGCCCCTTGGAAGAGTGGTGGAAGTCGCAGTGGAATAAAAAGAGAATATCAATGCAACTTGGAAGAGACGTGGAGGTCACAGTAGCTTAACAAGACGGTTTTAATGCCCCTTGTAAGAGTGGTGTAGGTCGCAGTGGAATAAAAAGACAATATCAATGCCTCTTTGAAGAGTGGTGGAGATCACAGTAGCTTAACAAAACGGTTTTAATTCCCCTCGGAAGAGCTGTGGAGTTCAGAATGGTTTAACAAGACGGTTTTAATGCCCCTTGGAAGACATTTGGAGGTCACAGTAGCTTAACAAAACAGTTTTAATGCCCCTTGGAAGAGACGTGAAGGTCACAGTAGCTTAACAAGACGGTTTTAATGCCCCTTGGAAGAGACGTGAAGGTCACAGTAGCTTAACAAGATGGTTTTAATGCCCCTTGGAAGAGACGTGGAGGTCACAGTAGCTTAACAAGATGGCTTTAATGCCCCTTGGAAGAGCTGTGGAGTTCAGAGTGTTTTAACAAGACGGTTTTAATGCCCCTTGGAAGTTACGTGGAGGTCACAGTAGCTTAACAAGACAGTTTTAATGCCCCTTTGAAGAGTAGTGGAGGTCGCAGTGGAATAAAAAGACAATATCAATGCACCTTGGAAGAGTGGTGGAGGTCACAGTAGCTTAACAAGACGGTTTTAATGCCCCTTGAAAAAGAAGTGGAGGTCACAGTAGCTTAACAAGACAGTTTTAATGCCCCTCTGAAGAGTGGTGGAGGTCGCAGTGGAATAAAAAGACAATATCAATGCCCCTTGGAAGAGTGGAGGAGGTCACAGTAGCTTAACAAGATGGTTTTAATGCCCCTTGGAAGAGCTGTGGAAATCAGAGTGGTTTAACAAGACGTTTTAATGCTTCTTGGAAGAGACGTGGATGTCGCAGTGGAATAAAAGGACAATATTAATGCCTCTTGGAAAAGTGGTGGAGGTCACAGTAGCTTAACAAGACGGTTTGAATTCCCCTTGGAAGAGTTGTGGAGTTCAGAGTGGTCTAACAAGACAGTTTTTTTGCCCCTTGGATGACACTTGGAGGTCACAGTAGCTTAACAAGACAGTTTTAATGCCCCTTGGAAGAGACGTGAAGTTCACAGTAGCTTAACAAGATGGTTTTAATGCCCCTTGGAAGAGCTGTGGAGTTCAGAGTGGTTTAACAAGATGGTTTTAATGCCCCTTGTAAGAGTGGTGGAGGTCACAGTAGCTTAACAAGACGGTTTTATGCCCATTGGAAGAGAAGTGGAGGTCACAGTAGCTTAGCAAGACTGTTTTAATGCCCCTTGGAAGAGACGTGGAGGTCACAGTAGCTTAACTAGACAGTTTTAATGCCCCTTGGAAGAGTGGTGGAGGTCGCAGGGGAATAAAAAGACAATATCAATAACCTTTGGAAGAAACGTGGAGGTCACAGTAGCTTAAAAAGACAGTTTTAATGCCCCTTGGAAGAGTGGTGGAGGTTGCAGTGGAATAAAAAGACAATATCAATGCCCCTTGGAAGAGTGGTGGAGGTCACAGTAGCTTAACAAGACGGTTTTAATGCCCCTTGGAAGAGCTGTGGCGTTAGGACTGGTTTAACAAGACGGTTTTAATGCCCCTTGGAAGAGACGTGGAGGTCAAAGCAGCTTAACAAAACAGTTTTAATGCTCCTTGGAAGAGTGGTGGAGGTCTCAGTGGAATAAAAAAACAATATCAATGCCCCTTGGAAGAGTGGTGGAAGTCACAGTAGCTTAACAAGACGGTTTTAATGCCCCTTGGTAGAGTGGTGGAGGTCACAGTAGCTTAACAAGACGGTTTTAATGCTCCTTGGAAGAGACGGGGAGGTCACAGTAGCTTAACAAGACAGTTTTAATGCCCCTTGGGAGACACGTGGAGGTCACAGTAGCTTAACAAAACGGTTTTAATGCCCATTGGAAAAGTGGTGGAGGTCACAGTAGCTTAACAAGACGGTTTTAATGCCCATTGGAAGGGTAGTGGAGTTTACAGTAACTTAACAAGACAGTTTTAATGCCCCTTGGAAGAGTGGTGGAAGTCGCAGTGGAATAAAAAGACAATACCAATGCACCTTGGAAGAGACGTGGAGGTCACAGTAGCTTAACAAGACAGTTATAATGCCCCTTGTAAGAGTGGTGGAGGTCACAGTGGAATAAAAAGACAATATCAATGCCTCTTTGAAGAGTGGTGGAGGTCACAGTAGCTTAACAAGACGGTTTTAATTCCCCTTGCAAGAGCTGTGGAGTTCAGAATGGTTTAACAAGACGGTTTTAATGCCCCTTGGAAGACACGTAGGTCACAGTAACTTAACAAAATAGTTTTAATGCCCCTTGGAAGAGACGTGAAGGTCACAGTAGCTTAACAAGACGGTTTTAATGCCCCTTGGAAGAGACGTGGAGGTCACAATAGCTTAACAAGACTGTTTTAATGCCCCTTGGAAGAGACGTGGAGGTCACAATAGCTTGGCAAGACAGTTTTAATGTCTCTTGGAAGATTGGTGGAGGTCGCAGTGGAATAAAAAGACAATATCAATGTCCCTTGGAAGAAACGTGGAAGTCACAGTAGCTTAAAAATACAGTTTTAATGCCATTTGGAAGAGCTGTGGAGTTCAGACTGGATTAACAAGACGGTTTTAATGCTCCTTGGAAGAGAAGTGGAGGTCAAATTAGCTTAACAAGACATTTTAATGCTCCTTGGAAGAGTGGTGGAAGTCGCAGTGGAATAAATGACAATATCAATGCCCCTTTGAAGAGAGGTGGAGGTCACAGTAGCTTAACAAGACAGTTTTAAAGCCGCTTGGAAGAGCTGTGGAGTTCAGAGTGGTTTAACAAGACGGTTTTAATGACCTTGGAAGATACGTGGAGGTCACAGTAGCTTAACAAGACAGTTTTAATGCCCCTTGAAAGACACGGGGAGGTCACAGTAGCTTAACGAAACGGTTTTAATGCCCATTGGAAAAGTGGTGGAGGTCACAGTAGCTAAACAAGACGGTTTTAATGCCCATTGGAAGAGTGGTGGAGTTTACAGTAACTTAACAAGACAGTTTTAATGCCCCTTGGAAGAGTGGTGGAAGTCGCAGTGGAATAAAAAGACAATATCAATGCTCCTTGGAAGAGACGTGGAGGTCACAGTAGCTTAACAAGACAGTTTTAATGCCCCTTGTAAGAGAGGTGGAGGTCGCAGTTCAATAAAAAGACAATATCAATGCCTCTCTGAAGAGTGGTGGAGGTCACAGTAGCTTAACAAGACGGTTTTAATTCCCCTTGGAAGAGCTGTGGAGTTCATAATGGTTTAACTAGACGCTTTTAATGCCCCTTGGAAGACACGTGGAGGTCACAGTAGCTTAACAAAACAGTTTTAATGCCCCTTGGAAGAGACGTGAAGGTCACAGTAGCTTAACAAGATGGTTTTAATGCCGATTGGAAGAGACGTGAAGGTAACAGTAGCTTAACAAGACGGTTTTAATGCCCCTTGCAAGAGATGTGGAGGTCACAGTAGCTTAACAAGACTGTTTTAATGCCCCTTGGAAGAGATGTGGAGGTCACAATAGCTTGGCAAGACAGTTTTAATGAGTCTTGGAAGAGTGGTGGAGGTCGCAGTGGAATAAAAAGACAATATCAATGTCCCTTGGAAGAAACGTGGAAGTCACAGTAGCTTAAAAAGACAGTTTTAATGCCCCTTGGAAGAGCTGTGGAGTTCAGACTGGATTAACAAGACGGTTTTAATGCTCCTTGGAAGAGAAGTGGAGGTCAAATTAGCTTAACAAGACATTTTAATGCTCCTTGGAAGAGTGGTGGAAGTCGCATTGGAATAAATGACAATATCAATGCCCCTTGGAAGAGAGGTGGAGGTCACAGTAGCTTAACAAGACAATTTTAATGCCGCTTGGAAGAGCTGTGGAGTTCAGAGTGGTTTAACAAGACGGTTTTAATGCCCTTGGAAGATACGTGGAGGTCACAGTAGCTTAACAAGACAGTTTTAATGCCCCTTGGAAGAGACAGGGAGGTCACAGTAGCTTAACAAGACAGTTTTAATGCCCCTTGGAAGACACGTGGAGGTCACAGTAGCTTAATGAAACGGTTTTAATGCCCATTGGAAAAGTGGTGGAGGTCACAGTAGCTAAACAAGACGGTTTAAATGTCCATTGGAAGAGTGGTGGAGTTTACAGTAACTTAACAAGACAGTTTTAATGCCCCTTGGAAGAGTGGTGGAAGTCGCAGTGGAATAAAAAAAAAATATCAATGCACCTTGGAAGAGACGTGGAGGTCACAGTAGCTTAACAAGACAGTTTTAATGCCCCTTGTAAGAGTGGTGGAGGTCGCAGTGGAATAAAAAGACAATATCAATGCCTCTTTGAAGAGTGGTGGAGGTCACAGTAGCTTAACAAGACGGTTTTAATTCTCCTTGGAAGAGCTGTGGAGTTCAGAATGGTTTAACAAGACGCTTTTAATGCCCCTTGGAAGACACGTGGAGGTCACAGTAGCTTAACAAAACAGTTTTAATGCCCCTTGGAAGAGACGTGAAGGTCACAGTAGCTTAACAAAACGGTTTTAATGCCCCTTGGAAGAGACGTGAAGATAACAGTAGCTTAACAAGACGGTTTTAATGCCCCTTGTAAGAGACGTGGAGGTCACAGTAGCTTAACAAGACTGTTTTAATGCCCCTTGGAAGAGATGTGGAGGTCACAATAGCTTGGCAAGACAGTTTTAATGCCTCTTGGAAGAGTGGTGGAGGTCGCAGTGGAATAAAAAGACAATATCAATGTCCCTTGGAAGAGACGTGGAAGTCACAGTAGCTTAAAAAGACAGTTTTAATGCCCCTTGGAAGAGCTGTGGAGTTCAGACTGGATTAACAAGACGGTTTTAATGCTCCTTGGAAGAGAAGTGGAGGTCAAATTAGCTTAACAAAACATTTTAATGCTCCTTGGAAGAGTGGTGGAAGTCGCAGTGGAATAAATGACAATATCAATGCCCCTTGGAAGAGAGGTGGAGGTCACAGTAACTTAACAAGACAGTTTTAATGCCGCTTGGAAGAGCTGTGGAGTTCAGAGTGGTTTAACAAGACGGTTTTAATGCCCTTGGAAGATACGTGGAGGTCACAGTAGCTTAACAAGACAGTTTTAATGCCCCTTGGAAGAGACGGGGAGGTCACAGTAGCTTAACAAGACAGTTTTAATGCTCCTTGGAAGACACGTGGAGGTCACAGTAGCTTAATGAAACGGTTTTAATACCCATTGGAAAAGTGGTGGAGGTCACAGTAGCTAAACAAGACGGTTTTAATGCCCATTGGAAGAGTGGTGGAGTTTACAGTAACTTAACAAGACAGTTTTAATGCCCCTTGGAAGAGTGGTGGAAGTCGCAGTGGAATAAAAAAACAATATCAATGCACCTTGGAAGAGACGTGGAGGTCACAGTAGCTTAACAAGACAGTTTTAATGCCCCTTGTAAGAGTGGTGGAGGTCGCAGTGGAATAAAAAGACAATATCAATGCCTCTTTGAAGAGTGGTGGAGGTCACAGTAGCTTAACAAGACGGTTTTAATTCTCCTTGGAAGAGCTGTGGAGTTCAGAATGGTTTAACAAGACGCTTTTAGTGCCCCTTGGAAGACACGTGGAGGTCACAGAAGCATAACAAAACAGTTTTAATGCCCCTTGGAAGAGACGTGAAGGTCACAGTAGCTTAACAAGACGGTTTTAATGCCCCTTGGAAGAGACGTGAAGGTAACAGTAGCTTAACAAGACGGTTTTAATGCCCCTTGCAAGAGACGTGGAGGTCACAGTAGCTTAACAAGACTGTTTTAATGCCCCTTGGAAGAGATGTGGAGGTCACAATAGCTTGGCAAGACAGTTTTAATGCCTCTTGGAAGAGTGGTGGAGGTCGCAGTGGAATAAAAAGACAATATCAATGTCCCTTGGAAGAAACGTGGAAGTCACAATAGCTTAAAAAGACAGTTTTAATGCCCCTTGGAATAGCTGTGGAGTTCAGACTGGATTAACAAGACGGTTTTAATGCTCCTTGGAAGAGAATTGGAGGTCAAATTAGCTTAACAAGACATTTTAATGCTCCTTGGAAGAGTAGTGGAAGTCGCAGTGGAATAAAAAGACAATATCAATGCCCCTTGGAAGAGTGGTGGAGGTCACAGTAGCTTAACAAGACAGTTTTAATGCCGCTTGGAAGAGCTGTGAAGTTCAGAGTGGTTTAACAAGACGGTTTTAATGCCCCTTGGAAGATACGTGGAGGTCACAGTAGCTTAACAAGACAGTTTTAATGCCCCTTGGAAGAGTGGTGGAGGTCGCAGTGGAATTAAAAGACAATATCAATGCCCCTTGGAAGAGTGGTGGAGGTCACAGTAGCTTAACAAGACGGTTTTAATGCCCCTTGAAAAAGACGTGGAGGACACAGTAGCTTAACAAGACAGTTTTAATGCCGCTCTGAAGAGTGGTGGAGGTCGCAGTGTAATAAAAAAACAATATCAATGCCCCTTGGAAGAGTGGTGGAAGTCACAGTAGCTTAACAAGACGGTTTTAATGCCACTTGGAAAAGACTGGGAGGTCACTGTAGCTTAACAAGACAGTTTTAATGCCCCTTGGAAGAGACGTGAAGGTCACAGTAGCTTAACAAGATGGTTTTAATGCCCTTAGGAAGAGCTGTGGAGTTCAGAGTGGTTTAAAAGGATGCTTTTAATGCCCCTTGTAAGAGTCTTGGAGGTCCCAGTAGCTTAACAAGACGGTTTTATGCCCCTTGGAAGAGAAGTGGAGGTCACAGTTACTTAGCAAGACTGTTTTAATGCCCTTTGGAAGAGACGTGGAGGTAACAGTAGCTTAACAAAACAGTTTTAATGCTCCTTGGAAGAGTGGTGGAGGTCGCAGGGGAATAAAAAGACAATATCAATGCCCTTTGGAAGAAACGTGGAGGTCACAGTAGCTTAAAAAGACAGTTTTAATACCCCTTGGAAGAGTGGTGGAGGTCGCAGTGGAATAAAAAGACAATATCAATGCCCCTTGGAAGAGTGGTGGAGGTCACAGTAGCTTAACAAGACGGTTTTAATGCCCCTTGGAAGAGCTGTGGAGTTAGGACTGGTTTAACAAGACGGTTTTAATGCCACTTGGAAGAGACGTGGAGGTCAAAGAAGCTTAACAAAACAGTTTTAATGCTCCTTGGAAGAGTGGTGGAGGTCGCAGTGGAATAAAAAGACAATATCAAAGCCACTTGGAAGAGTGGTGGAGGTCACAGTAGCTTAACAAGACGGCTTTAATGCCCCTTGGAGGAGCTGTGGAGTTCAGACTGGTTTAACAAGACGGTTTTATTGCCCCTTGGAAGAGACATGGAGGTCACAGTAGCTTAACAAGACAGTTTTAATGCCCCTTGGAAAAGTGGTGGAGGTCGCAGTGGAATAAAAACAATATCAATGCCCCTTGGAAGAGTGGTGGAAGTCACAGTAGCTTAACAAGACGGTTTTAATGCCCCTTGGTAGAGTGGTGGAGGTCACAGTAGCTTAACAAGACGGCTTTAATGCCCCTTGGAAGAGACGGGGAGGTCACAGTAGCTTAACAAGACAGTTTTAATGAAACTTGGAAGACACGTGGAGGTCACATTAGCTTAACAAGACGGTTTTAATGCCCATTGGAAAAGTGGTGGAGGTCACAGTAGCTTAACAAGACGGTTTTAATGCCCATTGGAAGAGTGGTGGAGTTTACAGTAACTTAACAAGACAGTTTTAGTGCCCCTTGGAAGAGTGGTGGAAGTCGCAGTGGAATAAAAAGACAATATCAATGCCCCTTGGAAGAGTGGTGGAGGTCACAGTAGCTTAACAAGACGGTTTTAATGCCCCTTGGAAGAGCTGTGGAGTTAGGACTGGTTTAACAAGACGGTTTTAATGCCCCTTGGAAGAGACGTTGAGGTTAAAGCAGCTTAACAAAACAGTTTTAATGCTCCTTGGAAGAGTGGTGGAGGTCGCAGTGGAATAAAAAGACAATATCAAAGCCACTTGGAAGAGTGGTGGAGGTCACAGTAGCTTAACAAGACGGCTTTAATGCCCCTTGGAGGAGCTGTGGACTTCAGACTGGTTTAACAAGACGGTTTTAATGCCCCTTGGAAGAGACATGGAGGTCACAGTGGCTTAACAAGACAGTTTTAATGCCCCTTGGAAAAGTGGTCGAGGTCGCAGTGGAATAAAAAAACAATATCAATGCCCCTTGGAAGAGTGGTGGAAGTCACAGAAGCTTAACAAGACGGTTTTAATGCCCCTTGGTAGAGTGGTGGAGGTCACAGTAGCTTAACAAGATGGTTTTAATGCCCCTTGGAAGAGACGGGGAGGTCACAGTAGCTTAACAAGACAGTTTTAATGAAACTTGGAAGACACGTGGGGGTCACATTAGCTTAACAAGACGGTTTTAATGCCCATTGGAAAAGTGGTGGAGGTCACAGTAGCTTTACAAGACGGTTTTAATGCCCATTGGAAGAGTGGTGGAGTTTACAGTAACTTAACAAGACAGTTTTAGTGCCCCTTGGAAGAGTGGTGGAAGTCGCAGTGGAATAAAAAGACAATATCAATGCCCCTTGGAAGAGACGTGGAGGTCACATTAGCTTAACAAGACAGTTTTAATGCCCCTTTTAAGAGTAGTGGAGGTCGCAGTGGAATAAAAAGACAATATCAATGCCTCTTTGAAGAGTGGTGGAGGTCACAGTAGCTTAACAAGACGGTTTTATTTTCCTTTGGAAGAGCTGTGGAGTTCAGAATGGTTTAACAAGACAGTTTTAATGCCCCTTGGAAGACACGTGGAGGTCACAATAGCTTAACAAAACAGTTTTAATGCCCCTTGGAAGAGACGTGAAGGTCACAGTAGCTTAACAAGATGGTTTTAATGCCCCTTGGAAGAGACGTGAAGGTCACAGTAGCTTAACAAGATGGTTTTAATGCCCCTTGGAAGAGACGTGGAGGTCACAGTAGCTTAACAAGACTGTTTTAATGCCCCTTGGAAGAGACGTGGAGGTCACAATAGCTTGGCAAGACAGTTTTAATGCCCCTTGGAAGAGTGGTGGAGGTCGCAGTGGAATAAAAAGACAATATCAATGTCCCTTGGAAGAAACGTGGAAGTCACAGTAGCTTAAAAAGACAGTTTTAATGCCCCTTGGAAGAGCTGTGGAGTTCAGACTGGATTAACAAGACGGTTTTAATGCTCCTTGGAAGAGAAGTGGAGGTCAAATTAACTTAACAAGACATTTTAATGCTCCTTGGAAGAGTGGTGGAAGTCGCAGTGGAATAAAAAGACAATATCAATGCCCCTTGGAAGAGTGGTGGAGGTCACAGTAGCTTAACAAGACAGTTTTAATGCCGATTGGAAGAGCAGTGGAGTTCAGAGTGGTTTAACAAGACGGTTTTAATGCCCGTTGGAAGATACGTGGAGGTCACAGTAGCTTAGCAAGACAGTTTTAATGCCCATTGGAAGAGTGGTGGAGGTCGCAGTGGAATTAAAAGACAACATCAATGCCCCTTGGAAGAGTGGTGAAGGTCACAGTAGATTAGCAAGACGGTTTTAATGCCCCTTGAAAAAGAAGTGGAGGACACAGTAGCTTAACAAGACAGGTTTAATGCCCCTCTTAAGAGTGGTGGAGCTCGCAGTGGAATAAAAAAACAATATCAATGTCCCTTGGAAGAGCTGTGGAGCTCAAAGTGGTTTAACAAGACAGTTTTAATGCCCCTTTGAAGAGACATGGAGGTCACAGTAGCTTAACAAGATGGTTTTAATGCCCCTTGGAAGAGACATGGAGGTCACAGTAGCTTAACAAGACAGTTTTAATGCCCTTTGGAAGAGTGGTGGAGGTCGCAGAGGAATAAAAAGACAATATCAATTCCACTTTGAAGAAACGTGGAGGTCACAGTAGCTTAACAAGACGGTTTTAAAGCCGCTTGGAAGTGACATGGAGGTCACAGTAGCTTAACAAGACTGTTTTAATGTCCCTTGGAAGAGTGTTGGAGGTCGCAGTGGAATAAAAAGACAATATCAATGCCCCTAGGCAGAGTGGTGGAGGTCACAGTAGCTTAACAAGACAGTTTTAATGCCCATTGGAAGAGCTGTGTAGTTCAGAGTGGTTTAAGAAGACGGTTTTAATGCCCCTTCGAAGAGATGTGGAGGTCACAGTAGCTTAACAAGACAGTTTTAATGCCCCTTGGAAGAGAGGTGGAGGTCGCAGTGGAATAAAAAGACAATATTAATTCCCCTTGTAAGAGTGGTGGAGGTCACAGTAGCTTAACAAGACGGTTTTAATGCCCCTTGGAAGAGACATGGAAGTCACAGTAGCTTAACAAGACAGTTTTAATGCCCCTTGAAGAGTAGTGGAGGTCGCAGTAGCATAACAAGATGGTTTTAATGACCCTTGGAAGAGTGGTGGAGGTCACAGTAACTTATCAAGACAGTTTTGTTGCCCATTGGAAGAGTGGTGGAGGTCGCAGTGGAATAAAAAGACAATATCAGTGTCCCTTGGAGGAGTGGTAGAGGTCACAGTAGCATAACAAGACACTTTTAATGCCCCTTGGAAGAGTGTTGGAGGTCACAGTAGCTTAACAAGACAGTTTTAATGCCCCTTGGTAGAGTGGTGGAGGTTGCAGTAGCTTAACAAGATGATTTAATGCCCCTTGGAAGAGTGGTGGAAATCACAGTAGCTTAACAAGACAGTTTTAATGCCCCTTGGAAGACTGGTGGAGGTCGCAGTGGAATAAAAAGACAATATCAATGCCCCTTGGAAGAGTGGTGGAGGTCACAGTAGCTTAACAAGATGGTTTTAATGCCCCTTGGAAGAGTGTTGGAGGTCACAGTAGCTTAACAAGACAGTTTTAATGTTCCTTGGAAGAGCTGTGGAGTTCAGAGTGGTTTTCATGCCCCTTACAAGAGCCATGCAGTACAGCATAATAAAAACAGTATTCCCATTATTGGGGAGTGGGTCTCCCATAGTCTTTGCCTATGCCTTCTAAGCAAAAGCTGCCAAAAATTAGGACGGAGGAACTTGCAATGCTGGCAAACAAGAGCCATGCAGTACAGCATATTAAAAACATTATTCCCATTACTGGGGAGTGGGTCTCCCATAGTCTATGCCTATGCCTTCCAAGCAAAAGCTGCCAAAAATTAGGACAGAGAAACTTGCAATGCTGGCAAACAAGAGCCATGCAGTACAGCATATTAAAACATTATTCCCATTATGGGGGAGTGGGTCTCCCATAGTCTTTGCCTATGCCTTCCATGCAAAAGCTGCCAAAAATTAGAACGGAGGAACTTGCAATGCTGGCAAACAAGAGCCATGCAGTACAGCATATTAAAAATATTATTCCCATTATTGGGGAGTGGGTCTCCCATAGTCTTTGCCTATGCTTTCCTAGCAAAAGCTGCCAAAAATTAGGATGGAGGAACTTTCAATGCTGGCAACACAGAACACGGTCACCCTGGTGGTATAGTGGTGGTGGAGGCTGAGGATAAGGAGAAGCGCAAAATACAGCCGAAATGAGGACGCGTATACCAATGTATGAGTGTGAAGCGGTGCGTGGGAATACACCTCCCGAAATAACACAGTGGATTTGACTTTATGTTACTCTGCTGTCATTTGGTGGTGATGAGAGGTCCGGCCCAATACAGCCCTTGTTCATTTTGATAAGGGTCAGCTTGTCAGCATTGTCAGTTGACAGGCGAGTGCGCTTATCAGTTATAATTCCCCCAGCGGCACTAAAAACACGCTCCGATATCACTCTAGCAGCAGGGCAGGCAAGGACCTCCAAGGCGTACAGAGCGAGTTCATTCTAAGTGTCCAGCTTGGATACCCAATAATTAAAAGTCACAGAGGAATCACGGAGGACGCTGGTACGGTCGGCAAGGTACTCCCTCACCATCTTTTGAAACTTTCTACTCCTTGTGAGAGTACCCCGCGCCTCAGGACCTGTTAGGTGGGTTGGTCTTAGAAAACTGTCCCAGAATGTTGACAGTGTTCCCCTGCTTCTGCTGGATTGGAGTTTTGTCTCTCTTGCCTGTACGCCTTGGTTGGGCAACGAACTGTGACATCTACCGCTAGATTGTTCAGATGGGAATTTTTTTAACAGTTCTGCAGCAAGGGCCTTCTGGTACTGCCCCATTTTTATAGAGCTTTCCACCTCAGGAATAAGAGAGTCAAAGTTCTCCTTGTAGCGCAGGTCTAAAAGTGTCACCAACCAGTAATGACTGTCACCAAACATTTTGACAACGCGATGGTCAATGGTTAAGGCAGCGTAACATAAAGTCAGCCGTGCGTGCCAAACTGGTAAAGGGCAAGACTTCCATGTTCTCACCAAGATGACGACTGACCATGCACTCCTCCTCCTCTTCCTCCTCTCCCATGTCCTCAGGCCACCCACGCTGAACCGACGGTATGACAGTTGTACAGGTACTACCATCTACAGTGCATGATACCAGCTCCTGTTCTTCCTCCTCCTCTTCCTCATTGTCCCCCAATGCATGTTGGGATGAGATGAGGCTGAGTTATGTGTAATCATCCGTTATTGCTTCTTGATCCATCTCATCATACTCTGGCTGCAATGCCTCCTCTTTAATTCTCTGCAGAGAGCCTTGCAAAAGACAGACTAGTGGGATGCTGACGCTAATGATGGCATCATCGCAACTCACCATCTTGGTGGCCAGTGTGCCATCAGGAGATGTACCGTCCCTGGCCACAAGCACTTGTCCACGTGTCCGTTGTCAGGTGGACTTTCCCAGTAACTGCGTTGTGAAGTGCACGGCAGATGATTTGGGACACGTGCTTGTGTAGAGCGGGGATGGCACACCGGGCAAAATAGTGTTGGCTTGGGACCGAGTACCGAGGGCTGGCCACCGCCATAAGGTTGCGGAAGGATTCTGTCTCCACCAGCCTAAAAGGCATCATTTCCAACGCAAGCAGTCGTGAAATTTGCGAATTTAGGACTGTGGTCTGTGGGGCGTTGGCTGCAAATTTGCGCTTTCGTTCAAAGGTCTGGGATATGGACAATTGAACGACGAGGGGGGACGTGGACATGGACGTGGATGCTGTTTCTTGAGAAACTGCCATAACAAGTGAAGACTGAGAGGAGGGGGCATCTTTGCATGCAGTATGGACAGGGGATTGCCTTGCACGCACAACAAGGGGTTCTCTTATACGCACAACAGCGGAAGAAGCAGTGGTGACACCCGCTTACACTCGCCCCACAAAGTCGGGTGCTTATCTGACATTCCCCTGATCATGCTGGTGGTGGTCAAGCTGGTAGTTTTGTCACCTCTGCTGATGCTGGCATGGCAGGTGGTGCAAATGGCCTTTTTGGGGTTATCAGCTGAGTCTTTAAAAAAATTCCAGACTATGGAAGACCTACCGGTTGTACTGGCAACGTCCCTCGTGTTGGGGTTACCTGGAGCGGTTGCCCGCCTTCTGTCTGCGGCCACCACACTGTTTCTTCCTGCCTGTAGGGGTACTCTGCCTCCCTCCCCCTGTGTGCTGCGGGCCTCACTCTGCATGTCCTCCTGCCACGTTGGATCAGTTACTAGATCATCCACCACCTCCTCCTTTTCCACTTGCGCACCACGATCATCCTCCTCACTTCGTGGCAATTGTGTCTGATCATCATCCACCTCTTGTGACAAATTGCCTGTGTCGACTTCCTGTGGCCGTTGCTGTTCAAATATTTGGCCATCGCTACATGGGATCTCCTCTTCCACCACTTCAAGTGGAGCAGGCGAGGGGCACAAATATGTAAATGGACCAGTGAACAGCTCTTCAGAGTGTCCAAGTGTGGGATCAGTTGCTGTCTGACGACACTCGGCATGGTGGGAGGAAGGAGCATCAGGGTGAGGAGGAGTATGCGGTCGAGACTCACGGCTACTAAAACTTGACCGTGTGGAAGACAGACCGGAGGTGGTGGTGCCCAGGTAACTGGAAGTATTATCTGCTATCCAATTAATAAACTGTTCACACTGATCAGTTCGCAATACTGGTGTTGTAGTTTGCTTCCCTAGTAATTCGGTCTAGCAGTGGGAGCGAGAAGATGTGGCTGTTGGTTGTGGCACATTTTCACCTTGGCCACGGCCCCATCCTCTACACGCACCATCACCAGAACGTCCAGTTCCACGTCCCTTGCCACATGCCTTGCCCATTGTAAATGAAGTAAAATAGCTTACAATCGCACTATCAATGGAGAAAGGGTAATAAAAAGGAGATTAGAACCGTGGAAGAGGAAAACCACAGTTCTATTTCTCTGGCCTACACCAGAATCTTTTAAACAGAAATATTTGTGTCTGAACAGTCAGGGAGACACTATTACTGTTTTTTTTTACGGAAAAAAAGGCCAAAAGCTGGATAACACAGAGATTTTAACTGTGGAACTGCAAAACCACAGTTCTAGTTATCTGGCCAACACCAGAATCTTTTAACCAGATATATTTGTGTCTGAAGTCAGCGAGACACTATTACTGTTTTTTTTACGGAAAAAAGGCAAAAACCTGGAAAATATTGAGATTTGAACCGTGGAACTGCAAAACCACAGTTACAGTTTTGTGGCCTACACCAGAATCTTTTAAACAGATATATCTCTGTCTGAACAGTCAGGGAGACACTATTACAGTTTTTTTTTACGGAAAAAAGGCCAAAAGATTGATAATACAGAGATTTGAACTGTGGAACTGCAAAACCACAGTTCTAATTTTCTGGCTTACACCAGAATCTTTTAAACAGATATATTTGAGTCTGAACAGTCAGCGAGACACTATTACTGTTTTTTTTTATGGAAAAAAGGCCAAAAGCTGGATAATGCTGAGATTTGAACTGTGGAACTGCAAAACCACAGTTCTAGTTATCTGGCCTACACCAGAATCTTTTAATCAGATATATTTGTGTCTGAACAGTCAGGGAGACAATATTACTGTTTTCTTTTACGGAAAAAGTGTCAAAAGCTGGATAATACTGAGATTTGAACCATGGAACTACAAAACCACAGTACTAGTAATCTGGCCTACACAAGATCTTTTTACCAGAAATATTTGTGTCTGAACAGTCAGGGAGACACTATTACTGTCTTTTTTTATGGAAAAAAAGCCAAAAGCTAGATAATACTGAGATTTGATCTGTGGAACTGCAGAACCACAGCACTAGTTATCTGGCCTACACGAAAATCTTTTAAACAGATATATTTGTGTCTAAACAGTCAGTGAGACACTATTACTGTTTTTTTTACGGAAAAAGACCAAAATCTGGATAATACAGAGATTTGAACCATGGCACTGCAAAACCACAGTTATAGTTTTGTGGCCTACACCAGAATCTTTTAAACAGATATATTTGTGTCTGAACAGTCAGGGAGACACTATTACTGTTTTCTTTTACGGAAAAAAGGCCAAAAGCTGGATAATACTGAGATTTGAACAGTGGAGCTGCAAAACCACAGTTCTAGTTATCTGGCATACACCAGAATCTTTTAAACAGATATATTTGTGTCTAAACAGTCAGCGAGACACTGTTATGGTTTGTTTTATGGAAAAAAGGCCAAAAGATGGATAATACAGAGATTTGAACCATAGTCCTGCCAAACCACAGTTATAGTTATGTTCCGTACAGGAGAATCTTTTAAACAGATTTATCTGTGTCTGAACAGTCAGGGAGACACTACTACTGTTTTTTTACGTAAAAAAAGGCCAAATGATAGATAATGCTGAGATTTGAACCATGGAACTGGAAAACCACAGTTATAGTTATGTGGCCTACATCAGAATCTTTTAAACAGATATATCTGTGTCTGAACAGTCAGGGAGACACTATTACTGTTTTATTTTACGATAAAAAGGCCAAAAGATGGATAATAAAGAGATTTGAACTGTGGAGTTGCAAAACCACAGTTCTAGTTGTCTGGTCTACACCAGAATCTTTTAAACAGATATATTTGTGTCTGAACAGTCAGGGAGACACTATTACTGATTTTTTTTCACGGAAAAAAGGACAAAAGCTGGATAATACTGAGATTTGAACTGTCGAAATGCAAAACCACAGTTCTAGTTATCTGGCCTACACCAGAATCTTTTAACCAGATATATTTGTGTCTGAAGAGTCAGCGAGACACTATTACTGTTTTTGTTCACGGAAAAAAGCCCAAAAGATGGATAATACAGAGATTTTAACCTTGGCATTGCAAAACCAGAGTTATAGTTATGTGGCCTACATCAGAATCTTTTAAACAGATATATCTGTGTTTGAACAGTCAGGGAGACACTATTACTGTTTTATTTTACGGAAAAAAGGCCAAAAGCTGGATAATACAGAGATTTGAACCATGGAACTGCAGAACCACAGTTACAGTTTTGTGGCCTACACCAGAATCTTTTAAACAAATATATCTCTGTCTGAACAGTCAGGGAGACACTATTACAGGTTTTTTTAACGGAAAAAAGGCCAAAAGATTGATAATACAGAGATTTGAACTGTGGAACTGCAAAACCACAGTTCTAATTATCTGGCCTACACCAGAATCTTTTAAACAGATATATTTGAGTCTGAACAGTCAGCGAGACACTATTACTCTTTTTTTTACGGAAAAAAGGCCAAAAGCTGGATAATGCTGAGATTTGAACTGTGAAACTGCAAAACCACAGTTCTAGTTATCTGGCCTACACCAGAATCTTTTAATCAGATATATTTGTGTCTGAACAGTCAGGGAGACAATATTACTGTTTTCTTTTACGGAAAAAGTGCCAAAAGCTGGATAATACTGAGATTTGAACCATGGAACTGCAAAACCACAGTACTAGTAATCTGGCCTACACAAGATCTTTTTACCAGAAATATTTGTGTCTGAACAGTCAGGGAGACACTATTACTGGTTTTTTTTGTGGAAAAAAGGCCAAAAGCTAGATAATACTGAGATTTGATCTGTGGAACTGCAAAACCACAGCACTAGTTATCTGGCCTACACGAAAATCTTTGTGTCTAAACAGTCAGTGAGACACTATTACTGTTTTTTTTTACGGAAAAAGACCAAAATCTGGATAATACTGAGATTTGAAGCGTGGAACTGCAAAACCACAGTTATAGTTATGTGGCCTACACCAGAATCTTTTGAACAGATATATTTATGTCTGAACAGTCATGGAGACGCTATTACTGTTTTTTTTTCACGGAAAAAAGGCCAAAAGATGGATAATACAGAGATTTGAACCATGGCACTGAAAAACCACAGTTATAGTTTTGTGGCCTACACCAGAATCTTTTAAACAGATATATTTGTGTCTGAACAGTCAGGGAGACACTATTACTGTTTTCTTTTACAGAAAAAAGGCCAAAAGCTGGATAATACTGAGATTTGAACTGCAAAACCACAGTTCTAGTTATCTGGCCTACACCAGAATCTTTTAAACAGATATATTTGTGTCTGAACAGTCAGGGAGACCCTATTACTGATTTTTTTTTACGGAAAAAGGCCAAAAGCTGGATAATACTGAGATTTGAACAGTGGAGCTGCAAAACCACAGTTCTAGTAATCTGGCATACACCAGAATCTTTTAAACAGATATATTTGTGTCTAAACAGTCATCGAGACACTGTTACGGTTTGTTTTATGGAAAAAAGGCCAAAAGATGGATAATACAGAGATTTGAACCATAATCCTGCCAAACCACAGTTATAGTTATGTGGCCTACAGGAGAATCTTTTAAACAGATTTATCTGTGTCTGAACAGTCAGGGAGACACTACTACTGGTTTTTTTACGTAAAAAGGGCCAAATGACAGATAATACTGAGATTTGAACTGTGGAATTGCAAAACCACTGTTGTAGTTATGTGGCCTACACCACAATCTTTAAACAGATATATTTGTGTCTGAACAGTCAGCGAGACACTATTACTGTTTTTTTTTTACGGAAAAAATGCCAAAAGCTGGATAATACTGAGATTTGAACCATGGAACTGCAAAACCACAGTTATAGTTACGTGGCCTACATCAGAATCTTTTAAACAGATATACAGTCATATGAAAAAGTTTGGGCACCCCTATTAATCTTAAGCTTAATGTTTTCTAAAAATTGGTGTTTTTGCAACAGCTATTTCAGTTTGATATATGTAATAACTGTTGGACACAGTAATGTTTCTGCCTTGAAATGAGGTTTATTGTACTAACAGAAAATGTGCAATCTGCATTCAAACAAAATTTGACATGTGCATAAGTATGGGCACCTCACCAGAAAAGTGACATTAATATTTAGTAGATCCTCCTTTTGCAAAAATAACAGCCTCTAGTCGCTTCCTGTAGCTTTTAATGAGTTCCTGGATCCTGGATGAAGGTATTTTTCACCATTCCTCTTTACAAAACAATTCCAGTTCAGTTAAGTTTGATGGTCGCCGAGCATGGACAGCCCTCTTCAAATGATCCCACAGATGTTCAATGATATTCAGGTCTGGGGACTGAGATGGCCATTCCAGAACATTGTGAATGTTCCTCTGCATGAATGCCTGAGTAGATTTGGAGCGGTGTTTTGGATCATTGTCTTGCTGAAAGATCCATCCCCTGCGTAACTTCAACTTTATCACTGATTCTTGTACATTATTGACAAGAATCTGCTGATACTGAGTGGAATCCATGCGTCTCTCAACTTTAACAAGATTCCCAGTGCTGGCATTGGCCACACAGCCCCAAAGCATGATGGAACCTCCACCAAATTTTACTGTGGGTAGCAAGTGTTTTTCTTGGAATGCTGTGTTTTTTTGCCGCCTTTTTGTATGACCAAACAACTCAATCTTGGTTTCATCAGTCCACAGGACCTTCTTGCAAAAAGAAATTGGCTTCTCCAAATGTGCTTTTGCATACCTCAGCCGACTCTGTTTGTGGCGTGCTTGCAGAAATGGCTTCTTTTGCATCACTCTCCCATACAGCTTCTCCTTGTGCAAAGTGCGTTGTATAGTTGACCAATGCACAGTGACACCATCTGCAGCAAGTTGATGTTGCAGCTCTCTGGAGGTGGTCTGAGGATTGTCCTTGACTGATCTCGCCATTCTTCTTCTCTGCCTCTCTGATGTTTTTCTTGGCCTGCCACTTCTGGCCTTAACAAGAACTATCCCTGTGTTCTTCCATTTCCTTACTATGTTCCTCACAGTGGAAACTGACAGGTTAAATCTCTGAGACAGCTTTTTGTATCCTTCCCCTGAACAACTATGTTGAATAATCTTTGTTTTCAGATCATTTGACAGTTGTTTTGAGGAGCCAATGATGCCACTCTTCAGAGGAGATTCAAACAGGAGAACAACTTGCAAGTGGCCACTTTAAGTAGCTTTTCTCATGATTGCATACACCTGGCTATGAAGTTCAAAGCTCAATGAGGTTACAAAACCAAAAAAAGTCAGTAAAAAGTAGGTAGGAGTATTTAAAACAAGAAAATGATAAGGGTGCCCATACTTATGCACCTGACAAATTTTGTTTGAATGCAGATTGCACATTTTCTGTTAGTACAATAAATATCATTTCAAGGCAGAAACATTACTGTGTCCAACAGTTATTAAATAGATCAAACTGAAATAGCTGTTGCAAAAACACCAATTTTTATAAAACGTTAAGCTTAAGATTAATAGGGGTGCCCAAACTTTTTCATATAACTGTATCTGTGTCTGAACAGTCAGGGAGACACTATTACTGTTTTCTTTTACGGAAAAAAGGCCAAAAGCTGGATAATACTGAGATTTGAACTGCAAAACCACAGTTCTAGTTATCTGGCCTACACCAGAATCTTTTAAACAGATATATTTGTGTCTGAACAGTCAGGGAGACCCTATTACTGATTTTTTTTACGGAAAAAGGCCAAAAGCTGGATAATACTGAGATTTGAACAGTGGAGCTGCAAAACCACAGTTCTAGTAATCTGGCATACACCAGAATCTTTTAAACAGATATATTTGTGTCTAAACAGTCATCGAGACACTGTTACGGTTTGTTTTATGGAAAAAAGGCCAAAAGATGGATAATACAGAGATTTGAACCATAGTCCTGCCAAACCACAGTTATAGTTATGTGGCCTACAGGAGAATCTTTTAAACAGATTTATCTGTGTCTGAACAGTCAGGGAGACACTACTACTGTTTTTTTTACGTAAAAAAGGCCAAATGACAGATAATACTGAGATTTGAACTGTGGAATTGCAAAACCACAGTTGTAGTTATGTGGCCTACACCAGAATCTTTTAAACAGATATATTTGTGTCTGAACAGTCAGCGAGACACTATTACTGTTTTTTTTTACGGAAAAAATGCCAAAAGCTGGATAATACAGAGATTTGAACCATGAAACTGCAAAACCACAGTTATAGTTACGTGGCCTACATCAGAATCTTTTAAACAGATATATCTGTGTCTGAACAGTCAGGGAGACACTATTACTGTTTTATTTTACGGTAAAAAGGCCAAAAGATGGATAATAAAGAGATTTGAACTGTGGAATTGCAAAACCACAGTTCTAGTTGTCTGGTCTACACCAGAATCTTTTAAACAGATATATTTGTGTCTGAACAGTCAGGGAGACACTATTACTGATTTTTTTTCACGGAAAAAAGGACAAAAGCTTGATAATACTGAGATTTGAACTGTCGAAATGCAAAACCACAGTTCTAGTTATCTGGCCTACACCAGAATCTTTTAACCAGATATATTTGTGTCTGAACTGTCAGCGAGACACTATTACTGTTTTATTTTATGGAAAAAAGGCCAAAAGATGGATAATACAGAGATTTGAACTGTGAAATTGCAAAGCCACAGTTATAGTTATCCGGCCTACACCAGAATCTTTTAAACAGATATATTTGTGTCTGAACAGTCAGCGAGACACTATTACTGTTTTTGTTCACGGAAAAAAGCCCAAAAGATGGATAATACAGAGATTTGAACCTTGGCACTGCAAAACCAGAGTTATAGTTATGTGGCCTACATCAGAATCTTTTAAACAGATATATCTGTGTTTGAACAGTCAGGGAGACACTATTACTGTTTTATTTTACGAAAAAAACGCCAAAAGCTGGATAATACAGAGATTTGAACCGTGGAACTGCAGAACCACAGTTCTAGTTATGTGGCCTACACCAGAACCTTTTAAACAGATATATATGTGTCTGAACAGTCAGGGAGACACTATTACTGTTTTTTTTACGTAAAAAAAGGCCAAAAGCTGGATAATACTGAGATTTGAACTGTGGAACTGCAAAACCACAGTTCTAGTTATCTGGCCTACACCAGAATCTTTTAAACAGATATATTTGTGTCTGAACAGTCAGCAAGAATCGATTACTGTTTTTTTTTTACGGAAAAAATGCCAAAAGCTGGATAATGCTGAGATTTGAACCGTGGAACTGCAAAACCACAGTTCTAGTTATCTGGCCTACAACAGAATCTTTTAAACAGATATATTTGTGTCTGAACAGTCAGCGAGACACTATTACTCTTTTTTTTTATGGAAAAAAGGCCAAAAGCTGGATAATACTGAGATTTGATCCGTGGAACTGCAAAACCACAGTTATAGTTATGTGGCCTACACCAGAATGTTTTAAACAGATATATTTGTGTCTGAACAGTCAGGGAGGCAGTATTACTGTTTTTTATATGGACAAAAAGGCCAAAAGATGGATAATACTGAGATTTGAACAGTGGGACTGCAAAACCACAGTTCTAGTTATCTGGCCTACATCAGAATCTTTTAATCAGATATTTTTGTGTCTGAACAGTCAGGGAGACACTATTACTGTTTTTTTTTATGGAAAAAATGCCAAAAGCTGCATAATACTGAGATTTGAACCATGGAACTGCAAAACCACAGTTATAGTTATGTGGCCTACACCAGAATCTTTTAAACAGATATATTTGTGTCTGAACAGTCAGCGAGACACTATTACTGTTTTTTTTTACGGAAAAAAGGCCAAAAGCTGGATAAAACTGAGATTTGAACCGTGGAACTGCAAAATCACAGTTCTAGTTATCTGGCCTACACCAGAATCTTTTAAACAGATATATTTGTTTCTGAATAGTCAGCGAGACACTATTACTGTTTTTTTTACGGAAAAAATGCCAAAAGCTAGATAATACAGAGATTTGAACAGTGGAACTGCAAAACCACAGTTCTAGTTATGTGGCCTACACCAGAATCTTTTAAACAGATATATCTATGTCTGAACAGTCAGGGAAACACTATTACTGTTTTTTTATGGAAAAAAGACCAAAAGCTGGATAATACAGAGATTTGAACTGTGGAACTGCAAAACGACATTTATATTTATGTGGCCTAAACCAGAATCTTTTAAACAGATTTATTTGTGTCTGAACAGTCAGGGAGACACTATTACTGGTTTGTTTTTTTCTGGAAAAAAGGGCAAAAGGTGGATAATACTGAGATTTGAACCGTGGAGCTGCAAAACCACAATTATAGTTATGTGGCCTACACCAGATTCTTTTACACAGATAAATTTCAGTCTGAACAGTCAGGGAGACACTATAACTGTTTTTTTTTATGGAAAAAAGTCCAAAAGCTGGATAATACAGAGTTTTGAACCATGGAACTGCAAAACCACAGTTATAGTTTGGTGGCCTACACCAGAATCTTTTAAACAGATTTATTTATGTCTGAACAGTCAAGGAGACACTATTGCTGTTTTTCTTTTCAGAAAAAGGGCCAAAAGCTGGATAGTACTGAGATTTGAACCGTGGAACTGCAAAACCACAGTTCTAGTTATCTGGCCTACACCAGAATGTTTTAAACAGATTTATTTGTGTCTGAACAGTCAGGGAGACACTATTACTGTTTTTTTTATGGAAAAATGGCCAAAATCTGGATAATACTGAGATTTGAACTGTGGAACTGCAAAACCACAGTCATAGTTATGTGGCCTACACCAGAATCTTTTAAACAGATTTATTTGTGTCTGGTCAGGGAGACACTATTACTGTTTTTTTATGGAAAAATGGCCAAAATCTGGATAATACTGAGATTTGAACTGTGGAACTGCAAAACCACAGTCATAGTTCTGTGGCCTACACCAGAATCTTTTAAACAGATTTATTTGTGTCTGAACAGTCAAGGAGACACTATTGTTGTTTTTTTTTTTTCGGAAAAAGGGCCAAGAGCTGGATAGTACTGAGATTTGAACTGTGGAACTGCAAAACCACAGTTCTAGTTATCTGGCCTACACCAGAATCTTTTAAACAGATATATTTGTGTCTAAATAGTCAGCGAGACACTATTACTGTTTTTTTTTACGGAAAAGGGCCAAAAGCTTGATAATACTGAGATTTGAACCGTGGAACTGCAAAACCACAGTTATAGTTATGTGACCTACATCAGAATCTTTTAAATAGATATATTTGTGTATGAACAGTCAGGGAGACACTATTATTGTTTTTTTTTCAAGGAAAAAAGGCCAAAAGCTGGATAATACAGAGATTTGATCCATGGAACTGCAAAACCGCAGTTATAGTTATGTGGCCTACACCAGAATCTTTTAGACAGATATATCTGTGTCTGAACAGTCAGGGAGGCACTATTACTGTTTTATTTTGCTGTAAAAAGGCCAAAAGCTGGATAATGCAGAGATTTGAACTGTGGAACTGCAAAACCACAGTTCTAGTTATCTGGCCTACACCAGAATCTTTTAAACAGATATATTTGTGTCTGAACAGTCAGGGAGACACTATTACTTTTTTTTTTACGGAAAAAAGGCCAAAAGCTGGATAATACTGAGATTTTAACCGTGGAACTGCAAAACCACAGTTATAGTTATGTGGCCTACACCAGAATCTTTTATATAGATATATTGGTGTCTGAACCATCACAGACACACTCAATTTTTTTTTTTTTTTGGGGGGGGGACACCAAAAGGTTAATAAGACCCGTATTTGTACAGTCTGACTGAAGAAAAAAAATACAGGGTTTAGATGAAAAAAAAAAGAATTTTTCTGGCCCCTGATACCAGGGGATAAGTCTTGCAATTTGACCAGCAGGTGCACACAGGACTTTAATGCACTGTTTGTTGGTATAACCACTGCGTCTTCCATACAGCCTGCCTGCCTGATATCTGGGATTAGTCCTGAGAAGGACTGTTTGTTTGATTTGGCAGGCTTTAGAGACTCTACACTACCTATTTTGCACTATATATTTCTCTCTAACTCAGCAGCACTGACCCTACACTCTCTGATCTTGGGTGATTGTGTCCAAGATGGCGGTGCCCGGTTTTAAATACTCAAGGTGACGCTGTGCGGCCAGTCAATCACTGTAATGCCCACAAACAACATGGCTGTGGCATTACAGTGACTGGCTGGCAAACCCTGCATGTTCATTGGCTCTGTAAAGAGGGCCAAACATGCAGGGCGGAGACCCGAGCTCCCGCCCGAGTAACCCGGAAATGCACGGTGCTTGCCGAACATCCCGAGTACTGATATGCTCGGGCGAGTACCGAGCAGTGTCGAGCATGCTCGCTGAACACTAACCCTGATACATAAAGCAGGCCACATTATAGCTTTAATTTCTTGGGTGATGATATTGTTCTGCATACAGGGGTTCATATGATAAAATTTCAACTTATTGTCTTACTGCTGTGCTACATACAGCAGGCTACATTTCATCTTTAAATTCTTGGTGCTGATATTGTCCTCTATACAGGTGTTCACATGATAAAATCTAAATTTGTTGTCTTACTACCGTGCTACTTAGAGCAGGCTTTATTTCCTCTTTTAATTATTTGGTGCTGATATTGTTCTCCAAACAGGGGTTCACATGATAAAATCTAAATTTGTTGTCTTACTACCATGCTACATAGAGAAGGCTACATTTCTTCTTTTAATTATTTGGTGCTGATATTGTTCTCCATACAGGGGTTCACATGATAAAATCTAAGTTTGTTGTCTTACTACCGTGATACATAAAGCAGGCCACATTTTAGCTTTAATTTCTTTCATGATGATATTGTTCTGTATACAGGGGTTCGCAAGATAAAATCTAAATTTGTTTCCTTACTGCCGTGCTACATAAAGCAAGCTACATTTCATCATTAAATTATTTGTTGCTGATATTCTTCTCCATACAGGGATTCACATAATAAAATCTAAATTTGTTATCTTATTACCATGCTACATAAAGCAGGGTACGTTTCTTTTTTTTTTAATACTTTGGTGCTGATATTGTTCTCCATACAGGGGTTCACATGATAAAATGTAAATTTGTTGACTTACTGCCGTGCTACATAAAACTGGCCTCATTTTAGCTTTAAATTCTTTGGTGCTGATATTCTACTCCATACAAGGGTTCACATGATAAAATCTAAATTTGTTGTCTTCATACCATGATACATAAAGCCGGCCACATTTTAGCTTTAATTTCTTTGGTGATGATATTGTTCTACATACAGGGGTTCATATTATAAAGTCTAAACTTGCTGTCTTACTGCTATGCTACGTATAGCAGGCTACATTTCATCTTTAAATTCTTGGTGCTGATATTGTTCTCCATACAGGTGTTCACATGATAAAGTCTAAATTTGTTGTCTTACTACCGTGCTACATAGAGCAGGCTACATTTCATATTTTAATTATTTGGTGCTGATATTGTTCTCCATATAGGGGTTCACATGATAAAATCTAAATTTGTTGCCTTACTGCCGTGCTTCATAAAGCAAGCTACATACATCTTACCACTGTGATACATAAAGCAGGCCACATTTTAGCTTTAAATTGTTTGGTGCTGATATTCTTTTCCATACAGGGGTTCACATGGTAAAATCTAAATTTGTACTGTTACTACCATGCTGCAGAAACTATGCCACATCTGAGCTTGTAATTGTTTTTGCGCTGAGATTCTGCTGTATCCTGGACTCCACAGTAAAAAAAATTATTTGTTCTATTACTACCGTGCTGCAGAAACTATGCCACATCTGATCTTTTAATTGCTTTGTGCTAGTACTGTTCTACAGCCAGGAGTCCACATTTCAGAATCTAAATTGGTTTGTGCTAATAGCATGGTCCTGAAACCATGCCACATTTCAGCATTTGACAGGGCTTGGAGTAGCATTTTTAGCTGAAACATTGATCAGTAACTGGTGGATGAGTGACAGGTGTAGGCCTGGTCCTCTAAAAGCTCTGCCAAATTCAGGCAACACACATGAAGGAGACCCAACTTGGAGACCAAACATTTCCAATAATTAGGGACAGATACTTTCAAGCAGGTGTGGGAAAGACTAAGTACAACATGAAAGGAAGAGAGGGAGGAAGCCAAAATACTAGGGAAAGGGGGAGTTGAGACCCCTAGGCAGATCTAATATCACCTTGCCTACCCTACGATCTCTATATAGGTTCCAGACCTATCATTGAGCAGGACCCTAAACCCTGAATGACCCTAGAGATTGGCCCTAGATAGGATGGGGGAGGCGTGAGCACTGGTCACTCCCCACTAAAAACTAAAGACATCAAGGTAGACAAACAAAAGGAATTAACTTAGCTTGAGCAGACACCAGAGGAGTAAGGCCAATTGTCCTCCAAGGGTACCAGAGAAGACGCTAGCCGACTGCTAGTGCTGCAAGTCTGTACATAGAAGTATCACCGGTGATTGCCTGGAGAAAACTGAGGGTTTTTTACTCCTGTGTAAAGGTGTGTCAATCAGCAGCAGGAGGGAGGTTGCTTCTGGGTCTTAAAGGAAGAAGGATTAAGAAGGTGTCTGGAATGCCAAGCGCAGTGACCTTCTACAGCTACAGTAGATCCAGAGCTATTACACCTGACACACCTGTGACAGATATCACTATAAAGGCATCAATTTCTATTTATTAATTTATTTTACTTACTTATATATTGCCAATAATTACACAGCGCTTTACAGACATTATCAATTTCCCCATAGTAAAAATAGTATGTATAATCGGGCTCTAACACCCCTTCCGCTACAGGCAACCCACCAAATGGACATCCAACTTGGAGTCTCCACATTTTGAAAAATTGTTAGTAACATCAGCAGCACTAGCAAAAACAGGAACAGAAGCCATGACAAAGGTGTCACAGACTGCAATAACGCAAGATCAATGCAGCACACTAAAAATTATACCATTGCCTAGTCTTCCCAGTCTGCAATTGGGGTGCAAAAGTTATTGGAGATCCATGACTTGTTCATTCTGATGAAAGTTAGGTAGTCTACACTTTCAGGGGACAGCCAGATGTGTTATCCATGAAGGCACCAGCAGCGCTGAAGACACGTTCTAAGATAACTCTGGCTGCCGCCCATGACAAAACTTCTAAGGTGTGACAGGCAAGCTCAGGCCATTCTTCAATTTTTCTAGGCCAAAAATTTAAAAGGGTCCAAATACCCCTTGATGGCATTAATATTGAACTTGAGATACTCCTGCACCATCTTCTCCAGTCATTCACTACATGTCAGACTTGTACTCTGTAGTGCAGGTGCATGATCTGGTCTAAAAAAATAGTGAAGCGCTCCCAGAATTTTTTCTTTTCTTTTTACAATTATTTTACTCATATAGCGTCATTAATTCCACAGCACTTTACAGATATTTACAGACATTAGTGGCACTGTCCCCTATGGTGCCCACAATCTAAATGTCCTATCAGTATGTCTTTGAAGTGTGGGAAGAAAAATGAGTACCAGGAGGAAACCCTCGCAAACATGGGGAGAACATACAAACTCCTTGTAGATGTTGTCCTTGATTAGGTTGGAGCCCAGGACCCCTGCACTTCAAGACTGCTAATGTTTTTGCGTTGATGACTCAATGTTCTCGGGGTTGGATGTTTATGACTGGGATTCACACTATGTGCCTCACTGCTGTCTTGTGGAAAGCCACTCTCAAGATTGTCTGCAAGTATGTTTTGATACTCCAGCATGGGCGTGTCCCTTTCCGGGGAGGAAGCATCTAGCAAAATTTACTCTTGTACCGTGGATCGATAGAGTGGCAACCAAGTAGTCAGCACTATTTCTAATCTTAACAATGCGGGCAATAATCATGTTGCAGATAGTGCTGCAAGAAGGTGCTCATGGGTCAGTCTCTTTCATGTGGTCCAAGTCCATATTGTGTTGGATAACACATAAGCTTGCTTCCTCCATCCTCTCATGCCAACCATGGATAACAGAGAGGGGATCATTATCCTCTTCATCTCCTAACTGTTGCGCCTCCATCACCTCTTTCTCCTCATCCTCCTCCATTTGTTCCTCTGCTCCTGCACCTTCACTAAGAGTTTGTCTGGTACCATGAGCCCCCCTTGATCATTGTAATCCACCCTATAATGGCAACACCTTGTGCGATGACCGTCAGGAACTTAGAGATATTGTTATCTCTTCTGCATCTTCCTCTCCTTCCTCCTCTTCCTCCTCTTTCCCTGGGACCACCACCTCCTTCTGCAGACTATTCAAAGCGAGCTCCAGCATGCAGGTGACCAGAATAGTGATACTGATGATGGCATTGTCAATGCTTACTGCGGATGGAGGCCCTAGAGGAGGTGGAGGAGGCAGAAGCAGTGGAGGAAGTGTTAGATGCAGAGGTTGGGGATTGGGGATTCTAAGACTTGGTGTCTAGTGACACCTTTGTGTCTAGTGGTTTAGTTCTCCATCTCCTGGTGTGCAGTAGTTTAGTTCTCCAACCCTAGCTGTTTAGTAGTTTAGTTCTCCATCCCCTGTTATTAGTTTAGTTTTCCATGTTCTGGTGTTTATTTGTTTTATTCTCCAACCCTACGTGTAGTGGTTTAGTTCTCCAATCCTAGCTGTTTAGTAGTTTAGTTCTCCAACCACTGTTGTCTATTAGTTTAGTTCTCCATGTTCTGGTGTATATTTGTTTCGTTCTCCAACCATAGCTGTTTAGTAGCTTAGTTCTCCTTCCCCTGTTGTCTATTATTTTAGTTCTCCATGTTCTGGTGTGTATTTGTTTCGTTCTCCAACCCTATGTGTTCAGTAGTTTAGCTCTTCAACCACTGTTTTCTAATAGTTTAGTTCTCCATCTTCTGGTGGGTAGTGGTTTAGTTCTCCATCCCCAAGTGCCCTGCAAGCATTGGGGATTCCAAGACTTGTGGAGCAGCCCATTCCCCGCCTGCACCCACAGCCACCAGAGTCACCCAGTACCAAGTCAGCGAGATGTAATGCCACTGGCCATGCATGCTTGTCCAGGTGTCAGTTTTGGAATTTCAGACATAGATTTTTTAAAGGAACGGTTGATGTTGTCTGCAACATGCTGGTGTAGAACAGGTACATATTTCTAAGAGAAGTGATAGGACTTGGCAACTGGTACTGGGGGACTGCAACGGCCATCAGCTTTCAGAAAATGTCTGTATCCACCAGGTGAAAAAGGCAGCATTTCTGTGGCCAACAGATTGGACATTGTAAAGTTCAAGCTCTTTGCTTTGGCATGTGTAGGAGGAAACCATCTTTTACATGACCGCAACTGCAGGACCAAGGGCTGGTTGCTGTGCTGAGAGAGGATGGAGTAGCGTGAACACGACAAACTTCTGGACTGTTAGAGAGGTGCAGGCGGACATGTTATGGTGGATTGATAAAGATGTGGTGTGCTCGGTGTCTGAGATTGGTCAAAAACAGCAGGCATGTCCACATCCGTAACAGCTAACGGGCTCTCACTCACCCCGACTGTAGCAGGTAAACAAGTGGAGGTTCTGCGGCCAGAGACCTGTGTGAGAACACTTTCCACGGTGATGGAGGAGGAAGAAGCAGCAGTTGTCTTGATGGGGCGGCCGGTGGTTGTCGAGGCCCACTAATCTGCATTTTAACGCAGTGAGATTCCCAGACTAATGCATGTTGATCGCACATGTGCCAGTTCATGCATGTTGTAGTTAAATGAGTTGTGTCATCCTTTGCAGACTCCAAAAAGACCCAGCCTGGGCGACGCCTGCCGCCGCTGTGAACTGTAGGCCTGCAGCTGCGGCTGGCCGCAGAAACAGTTGTGGCTGCGGATGCAGTGCTTGTCGTGGTTGCATCACTCTGTGTTTGTGAGGAACGCTGCAACGTAACGTCCTCTTCTTCATCCTCCTCCACCTCCTCTGCTGAGCTACTCAGTTGTGCGCCAGGGGGGTTCACACCAAGTGGGATCTACAACCTCATCATCATCCTATCTGTTCTCCTACTTCTCACCTTGATAATCACTATCCTCCTCTTCCTGCACTGACAGCACAGTACAGTCCGTGTGTGCCTCAGGTATCTGAATCTCATCAGTACACCTCTATGCTGATAACACAAAGATCTGCCTCTCTGGACCTAATATCACCTCCTTACTAACCAGAATCCCACAATCTCTGTCTGCTATTTCATCTTCTCTAAAAGTTAACATGGATAAAACTGAATTCATCATCTTTCCACCATCTTATTCAACCCTCCCAACTGACCTATCCATCAATGGTTGCCCACTCTCCACAGTCCCGCAAGCTTGACTCTGATCTCTGCTTCAAACCTGAGATCCAAGCCCTTTCCACTTCCTGCTGACTCCAACTCCAAAATATCTCCTGGATCCACACATTCCTCAATCATGAATGTGCAAAAACACTAGTGCACGCCCTAATCCTGCCTTAACTACTGCAAGCTCCTTCTCTGTGACCTCCCATTTAACATTCTCACACCACTCCAATCTAACCTAAACTCTGCTCGCTGTCTAATCCATCCCTCACCCTGCTATTCCCTGGCTTCTCCCCTCTGTTGTTCCTTAAACTGGCTCCCCATTGCCCAGAGACTTTAGTTGAAAACCCTAACTTTGCCATACAAAACCATCCAAAACCTGTCTCCTCCATACATCTGTGACCTAGTCTCCTGGTATTTACCAGCATGCAACCCCTGATCCTCACAAGATCTCTTTCTCTACTCCCTCTTTATCTCCTCTTCCCACAATCACATACAAGATTTGTACCGTGCATCTCCTCTGCTCTGGAACTCACTACCCCAACATATCAGACTCCCGCTTGAGCCCTAGCGGTCAGGGTCCTCTTACCTCCTGTACCAGTCGGTGGTTTTTTTTTGTTCAAAATTACTGTACTTGTTGTTTGCTATGTATACCCCTTTTCACATGTAAAATGCCATGGAATAAATGGCGCTATAATAAATATTAATTATTCTATTTGTATTGTGTGTCAATTGATGCCACTTTTCCAGGTGTCTGCCTCTAATTTGAGCTGTTTGGCAGCTTTTGGGACCCTTTGAAGGTGTTGTATATATTTGTATATGCGTTTGGTTTTGCCTCCCATTGAATGCAATGGGATTTGGATATGTTTGGATATGTTTGACGAACTGTTTGGCGAACAACAGGAGGTTCACTGATCTGAAATGAATCGAACATTTAAAGGTTCGCTCATCTGTAGTTGATTGCAGCACAATCTTATCCTACAGTCCTGCTGTTAGAAGGGTTGATAATTTTTTAGAGTAATAAACAAAGAAACCCATTAGTTATCAGTGTTGGTATTGGACTCATTAAATAATTAATTATGTACAGAACATGTTTTTTTTGTGGCATTGTAAAATTTTCACTGTATACACAAAGATATATAATTACCATGATGTAATCCATTCCCCAAGTGATAAGTGATTGGCTCCAAAGTCACCTTCTTTTTTACAGGCCATTATTGAACTGGAGCATGGACCTTGGGGGGGATACTGATGAAAGACACCCTTATACTAGAGTTTTGTCATGGCGTGACAGTAGGATAGCAAATATGCTCCTATACTGACCCTCAAGCTAGGGTGTCCCTAGCTGTCCCTGTCCCCAGGATTACCCCTGAAGGTGGGGATACCTGGACCTCATACCTTACTATGCTCCTAAGCAGCACTAGCCAGTAAAGGGTATGGGAAAAAAGCCAACAAGACATATAGGGAAAAGCAGAAACACAGTAATACAACACACTCTCAGGGAAGAACACCAAGGAATTAAGAGTGTAAAGCCCATGAGGCAACAAAGCAACATAAAGACACATAGGGAAAAAGGAAAGGGTTAACCATACACCGCTCTGCAACAACTGTGGAAATAACATCTTGTCACCAATATGTGTCCACCTCTCCAGACCAGGATAGGGAACTTTTCCTGGTATTGCCTGCAAAGCCATAGAGAAAGATCTGCAGCTCTAAGAGTCAATGCCCGAGTTACCCTGTGCAGACTATAGCTATCCATGGAATCACAATGAGGAGAAAATGAATTCAACCCTGACCCCATCGTGACAGTTGGTGATGCCTGAAAAAAACTCTTTTTGACAGGTTTACAGTATAATCTATATAATATAATTGAATATTTTCCAATGTCTCTTTTCCTCTTTAGTTTAGAAAGAAGTATGGCTCAATATATACGGTGTATTTCGGACATTACCCAGTAGTTGTCCTGTGTGGTTATGATACAGTCAAAGAAGCATTAATTGACTGAGCAGAGGAATTTGGTGGTCGGGGAAGACTTCCTACTCTTGATCAATTTTTTAAAGGCTATGGTAAGTTTGCCAGTGTTGTATACATTACCATATTTTGTCATTAATGAAATATTGGTATCAGATGATATATGAGAAATTAATAGTTTATTCATATACTGCTCTCCCATGAGTCTTGTTTTTGTTTCAGGGGTAGCTTTTTGCAATGGTAATAGATGGAAGGACCTGCGAAGATTTTCCCTTACGATTCTAAGAAATTTTGGTATGGGAAAGAAGACTATTCAAGAACGGATCCAAGAAGAGGTCTCTTTTCTCATGGCTGAGATCAAATTGCAAAAAGGTACTTAGCCATTGTTTTTACAGTGTTCATTGTTATTCTTCATGTCAGGGCAATTATGGTGATATCAAACTTGAATACCTTTTTTTATTTTGGTGGTGGAAAAAAAAAAATCAGAAATTTGTTTAAAAAAAATTTGTTTGTGTCACTATTTTTATTTTTCTGTTGAGACTGATAAAATTGTTGGATTTTTTTTTTGTATGGATAAGCTAATGTTTGTATTGACATTCTGGGCTTTATGATGTTTTTGGGGAGAGGTGCGGCAACAGTAAAGCTGCAATTCTGGGTTTAAATTTTTTCTTTACAACATGTACTGTATGTGTTCAGTATTTAATATTTAATAAATTGGACTTTTACTATACCAGATTGGTTTATTTTTTTAATGTTTTTTATGTTTAAAGAGGGTGAATCATATATAAGTCAATTTTTATGTCTTTTTTCCTTTTTTTTTTCCTGCACTTTTTAGAAGTTTCATGCCGACAGACATAAAAGCCTTCTTCAGGCCCCACGTCTACAATTGCAGCCAATAGGCACATCGCAGTCAAATTACTGCAAAATATGCAATGCATGCAATGGCATGTCACCAGGATCATGTGCCTAAAGTTCACAATAAGAGGTTAACAGCATTATATAAAGAGTAAAAAGCAGCGATTGGAGCTTAGCACTGATTGATGCTGTTGCAGACACATGTTAGGTATGGTGCAGGCTTACCTACTGAGCCAACTTTGTACATGAACACCTAACATGCACTATATACAGTACAGACCAAAAGTTTGGACACACCTTCTCATTTAAAGATTTTTCTGTATTTTCATGACTATGAAAATTGTACATTCACACTGAAGGCATCAAAACTATGAATTAACACATGTGGAATTATATACTTTACAAAAAAGTGTGAAACAACTGAAAATATGTCTTATATTCTAGGTTCTTCAAAGTAGCCACCTTTTGCTATGATGACTGCTTTGCACACTCTTTGCATTCTCTTGATGAGCTTCAAGAGGTAGTCACCGGAAATGGTCTTCAAAACAATCTTGAAGGAGTTCCCAGAGTTGCTTAGCACTTGTTGGCCCTTTTGCCTTCACTCTGCGGTCCAGCTCACCCCAAACCATCTCAATTAGGTTCAGGTCTGGTGACTGTGGAGGCCAGGTCATCTGGCGTAGCACCCCATCACTCTCCTTTTTGGTCAAATAGCCCTTACACAGCCTGGAGGTGTGTTTGGGGTCATTGTCCTGTTGAAAAATAAATGATGGTCCAACTAAACGCAAACCGGATGGAATAGCATGCCGCTGCAAGATGCTGTAGTAGCCATGCTGGTTCAGTATGCCTTCAATTTTGAATAAATCCCCAACAGTGTCACCAGCAAAGCACCCCCACACCATCACACCTCCTTCTCTATGCTTCACGGTGGGAACCAGGCATGTAGAGTCCATCCGTTCACCTTTTCTGCGTCGCACAAAGACATGGTGGTTGGAAACAAAGATCTCAAATTTGGACTCATCAGACCAAAGCACAGATTTCCACTGATCTAATGTCCATTCCTTGTGTTCTTTAGTTCAAACAAGTCTCTTCTGATTGATGCCTGTCCTTAGCTGTAGTTTCCTAGCAGCTATTTTACCATGAAGGCCTGCTGCACAAAGTCTCCTCTTAACAGTTGTTGTAGAGATGTGTCTGCTGCTAGAACTCAATGTGGCATTGACCTGGTCTCTAATCTGAGCTGCTTTTAACCTGCGATTTCTGAGGCTGGTGACTCGGATAAACATATCCTCAGAAGCCGAGGTGAGTCTTGGTTTTCCTTTCCTGGGGCGGTCCTCATGTGAGCCAGTTTCTTTGTAGCGCTTGATGGTTTTTGAAACTGCACTTGGGAACACTTTCAAAGTTTTCCCAATTTTTCGGACTGACTTGACCTTCATTTCTTAAAGTAATGATGGCCACTCGTATTTCTTTACTTAGCTGCTTTTTTCTTGCCATAATACAAATTCTAACAGTCTATTCAGTAGGACTATCAGCTGTGTATCCACCTGACTTCTGCACAACCCAACTGATCGTTCCAACCCCATTTAAAAGGCAAGAAATCCCACTCATTAAACCTGACAGGGCACACCTGTGAAGTGAAAACCATTTCCGGTGATTATCTCTTGAAGCTCATCAAGAAAATGCCAAGAGTGTGCAAAGCAGTCATCAAAGCAAAAGGTGGCTACTTTGAAGAACCTAGAATATAAGACATATTTTCAGTTGTTTCACACTTTTTTGTTAAGTATATAATTCCACATGTGTTAATTCATAGTTTTGATGCCTTCAGTGTGAATGTACAATTTTCATAGTCATGAAAATACAGAAAAATCTTTAAATGAGAAGGTGTGTCCAAACTTTTGGTCTGTACTGTATGTATGATGGATGTCATTAAGGAGTTAAAAAATTACATTTATCTGATAATGTTTTAGAATTTAATTATCTTTCAATCTCAATCATTGACTTCCTTCTTTCCTACTTATTTTCTCTTTTCCTTCCATCATTACCCTCCCTCTCAATTCTTCTCTTTTTTACCCTCTTTTCTCCTCTCTTTCTCTAACCTTTTTACTCCTTCCCTTCTTTCTTCCCCTATTTTATATTTCCATCTTTCTCTCTGTCCATCATTCTACCTTCCTTATATTCATTTTTTCCTTTCTTTCCTTCTAACGCCTTCCTTCACTTCCTCCCAATTTTTCACTTCTTTTCTTCTTTTATCCTCCCTAATTTTGTTTATTTCTTCCATCCTCCTTTCTTTCTTGCTCTTGGAAAATTCAAATTTTTCTATGTTGTTTATATAGAACAATACAGTGACCCAAGCAATCTTCTGGTTCAGGCCGTCTCAAATGTAATTTGCTCCATTGTGTTTGGGAACCGCTTTGAATACAGTAATGATAGTTTCCAGAAGCTCTTGGGCATGTTCTTTATCGTATTTCAGGATATGAGCAGCTTCTGTGGACAGGTTAGTACTGCAAAAGTTCTCAATTTTGAGCTAGACATCTGACAAGTATGCAAATAGAATGATATTTTGGTAGCAAAAAGTTGTCACTTATGCAAAAAGGGGTGATAACTTCTAGGTCAATAATGTTAAGCCCGCTGAGACCCATATGGGTCAGCAAAACATGGTTTGAATGCAGCAGGAGCTTGCATGCTTGACTGCCACTCAATTAATTTTCTATGAGATTGGTAGAAAAAACAGAGTACTGTACTTGGTTAGGTCCGGCCCATTGAGAATGAATGGAACTGCATTTGAGCAAGTCCATTCCAACTAATGACAAATGTACCCATTCTGGAAATTGGGTCTCAGTGATTTGAACTTTAAAAATCCAGAATTTATTCAGTGGATAGAGGTGCCTAATATGCTACTTCTAGACAGTATAGTAATATTAGCTATACATAATCATTGGTGTTGAGCGAGCATGCTCGACACTGCTCGGTACTCGCCCGAGAATCTCACTACTCGGGATGTTCGGCGAGCACCCAGCATTTCCGAGTTACTCGGGCGGGAGCTCGGGTCTCCGCCCTGCATGTTTGGCGCTCTTTACAGAGAAAAATGAACATGCAGGGATTGTCAGCCAGTCACTGGAATGCTGCAGCCATGTTGTTTGCGGGCATTACAGTGATTGGCTGGCCGCACAGCGTCACCTCAAGAATTTAAAACCGGGCGCCGCCATCTTGGACACAGTCGCTCCGGATCAGACAGTGTAGGGAGAGTGCTGCTGTGTTAGGGAGAGATATATAGGGCGAAATAGGTAGTGTAAGGTCTCTAAAGCCTGCCAAAGCAAACAAACAGTTCTTCTCAGGACTAATATCCATCCCAGATATCAGGCAGGCAGGCTGTATAGGAGATGCAGTGGTTATACCAGCAAACGCTGCATTACAGTCCTGTGTGCTCCTGTTGGTCAACTTGCTAGATTTATCCCCGAGTCTCAGGGGCTAGGATAAATTCTTTTTTTTTCATCTAAATTCTGTATTTTTCTTTTCCTCAATCAGACTGTACAAATATGCGTCTTATTAACCTTTTGGTATTCCCCCCCCCCCAAAAAAAAAATTAAATGTGTCTGTGACTGTTCAGACACGAATATATCTGTTTAATAGAGTCTGGTGTAGGCCAGAGAAATAGAACTGTGGTTTTGCAGTTCCACATGTCAAATCTCTGTATTATCCTGCTTTTGGCATTTTTTGCTGTAAAAAAAACTGAAATAGTGTCTCCCTGACTGGTCAGACACCAATATATCTGGTTAAAAGAGTCTGGTGTAGGCCAGAGAAATAAAATTGTGGTTTTGCAGTACCATGGGTCAAATCTCTGTATTATCCTGCTTTTGGCATTTTTTGCAGTAAAAAAAACTGTAATAATGTCTCCCTAACTGGTCAGAAACCAAAATATCTGTTTAAAAGAGTCTGGTGTAGGCCAGAGGAATACAACTGTGGTTTTGCAGTTCCACGGGTCAAATCTCTGTATTATCCTGCTTTTGGCATTTTTTGCCATAAAATAAATGTAATAGTGTCTCCCTGACTGGTCAGACACCAATATATCTGTTTAAATAGTCTGGTGTAGGTCAGAGAAATATAACTGTGGTTTTGCAGTTCCACGGGTCAAATCTCTGTATTATCCTGCTTTTAGCATTTTTTGCCATAAAAAAACTGTAATAGTGTCTCCCTGACTGGTCAGACACCAATATATCTGTTTTAAAGAGTCTGGTGTAGGCCAAAGAAAAAGAACTGTGGTTTTTCTGTTCCATGGGTCAAATCTCTGTATTATCCTGCTTTTGGCATTTTTTGCCATAAAAAAAAAACTATAATAGTGTCTTCCTGACTGGTCAGACACCAATATATCTGTTTAAAAGAGTCTGGTGTAGGCCAGAGAAATAGAACTGTGGTTTTGCAGTTCCATGGGTCAAAACTCTGTATTATCCTGCTTTTGGCATTTTTTTGCAGTAAAATTAAACTGTAATAGTGTCTCCATTACTGGTCAGACACCAATATATCTGTTTAAAAGAGTCTTGTGTAGGCCAGAGAAAGAGTACTGTGGTTTTGCAGTTCCACGTATCAAATCTCTGTATTATCCTGCTTTTGGCATTTTTTGCCATAAAAAAAACTGTAATAGTGTCTCCCTGACTGGTCAGACACTAATATATCTGTTTAAAAGAGTCTGGTGTAGGCCAGAGAAATAGAACTGTGATTTTGCAGCTCCACAGGTCAAATCTCTGTATTATCCTGTTTTTGGCATTTTTTGCCATAAAAAAAAAACTTAATAGTGTCTCCCTGACTGGTCAGACACCAATATATATGTTTAAAACAGTCTTGTGTAGGCCAGAGAAATAGAACTGCGGTTTTGCAGTTCCATGGGTCAAATCTCTGTATTATCCTGCTTTTGGCAATTTTTGCCGTAAAAAAACTGTAATAGTGTCTCCCTGACTAGTCAGACAACAATATATCTGTTTAAAAGAGTCTGGTGTAGGCCAGAGAAATAGAACTGTGGTTTTTCTTTCCCATGGGTCAAATCTCTGTATTGTCCTGCTTTTGGCATTTTTTGCCGTGAAAAAAAACTGTAATAATGTCTCCCTGACTGGTCAGACACCAATATATCTGTTTTAAAGAGTCTGGTGTAGGCCAGAGGAATAGAACTGTGGTTTTGCAGTTCCACGGGTCAAATCTCTGTATTATCCTGCTTTTGGCATTTTTTGCCAGAAAAAAAATGTAATAGTGTCTCCCTGACTGGTGAGACACCAATATATCTGTTTAAATAGTCTGGTGTAGGCCAGAGAAATAGAACTGCGTTTTTGCAGTTCCACAGGTCAAATCTCTGTATTATCCTGCTTTTGGCAATTTTTGCCGTAAAAAGACTGTAATACTGTCTCCCTGACTGGTCAGACACCAATATATCTGTTTAAATGAGTCTGGTGTAGGCCAAAGAAAAAGAACTGTGGTTTTTCTGTTCCATGGGTCAAATCTCTGTATTATCCTGCTTTTGGCATTTTTTGCCGTAAAAAAAAAACTGTAATAGTGTCTCCCTGACCGGAGAGACACTAACATACCTGTTTAAAAGAGTCTGGTGTACGCCAGAGAAATAGAACTGTGGTTTTGCAGCTCCACGGGTCAAATCTCTGTATTATCCTGTTTTGGCATTTTTTGCCGTAAAAAAAAAACTTAATAGTGTCTCCCTGACTGGTCAGACACCAATATATATGTTTAAAATATTCTGGTGTAGGCCAGAGAAATAGAACTGTGGTTTTGCAGTTCCACGGGTCAAATTTCTGTATTATCCTGTTTTTGGCATTTTTTGCCGTAAAAAAAAAACTTAATAGTGTCTCCCTGACTGGTCAGACACCAATATATATGTTTAAAATATTCTGGTGTAGGCCAGAGAAATAGAACTGCGGTTTTGCAGTTCCATGGGTCAAATCTCTGTATTATCCTGCTTTTGGCAATTTTTTCCGTAAAAAAACTGTAATAGTGTCTCCCTGACTGGTCAGACACCAATATATCTGTTTAAAAGAGTCTGGTGTAGGCCAGAGAAATAGAACTGTGTTTTTTCTTTCCCATGGGTCAAATCTCTGTATTGTCCTGCTTTTGGCATTTTTTGCCGTAAAAAAAAACTGTAATAATGTCTCCCTGACTGGTCAGACACCAATATATCTGTTTTAAAGAGTCTGGTGTAGGCCAGAGAAATAGAAATGTGGTTTTGCAGTTCCACGTGTCAAATCTCTGCATTATCCTGCTTTTGGCATTTTTTGCCGTAAAAAAACTGCAATAGTGTCTCCCTGACTGGTCAGACACCAATATATATGTTTAAAATATTCTGTTGTAGGCCAGAGAAATAGAACTGTGGTTTTGCAGTTCCACGGGTCAAATTTCTGTATTATCCTGTTTTTGGCATTTTTTGCCATAAAAAAACTGTAATAGTGTCTCCCTGACTGGTCAGACACCAATATATCTGTTTAAAAGAGCCTGTTTAAGGCCAGTGAAAAAGAACTGTGGATTTGCAGTTCCACAGGTCAAATCTCTGTGTTATCCTGCTTTTGGCATTTTTTGCCATAAAAAAAACTGTAATAGTGTGTCCCTGACTGGTCAAACACCAATATATCTGTTTAAAAGAGTCTGGTGTAGGTCAGAGAAATAGAACTGTGGTTTTGCAGTTCCACGGTTCAAATCTCTGTATTATCCTGCTTTTGGCATTTTTTGCCATAAAAAAAAACTGTAATAGTGTCTCCCTGACTAGTCAGACCCCAATATATCTGTTTAAAAGAGTCTGGTGTAGGCCAGAGAAATAGAACTCTGGTTTTGCTGTTCCATGGGTCAAAGCTCTGTATTATCCTGCTTTTGGCATTTTTTGCCATAAAAAAAAACTGTAATAGTGTCTCCCTGACTGGTCAGACACCAATATATCTGTTTAAAAGAGTCTGTTTAAGGCCAGAGAAAGAGAACTGTGGTTTTGCAGTTCCACGGGTCCAATCTCTGTATTATCCTGCTTTGGCATATTTTGCCGTAAATAAAAACTGTAACATTGTCTACCTAACTGGTGAGACACCAATATGTCTGTTTAAAAGAGTCTGGTGTAGCCTAGAGAAATAGAACTGTGGTTTTGCAGTTCCACGGGTCAAAACTCTGTGTTATCCTGCTTTTAGCATTTTTTGCCTTAAAAAAAAACCTGTAATATTGTCTCCCTGACTGGTCAGACACCAATATATCTATTCAAAAGAGTCTGGTGTAGGCTAGAGAAATAGAACTGTGGTTTTGCAGTTCCACAGGTCAAATCTCTGTGTTATCCTGCTTTTGGCATTTTTTGCCGTAAAAAGAACTGTAATAGTGTCTCCCTGACTGGTCAAACACTAATATATCTGTTTAAAAGAGTCTGGTGTAGGTCAGAGAAATAGAACTGTGGTTTTGCAGTTCCATGGGTCAAATCTTTGTATTATCCTGCTTTTGGCATTTTTTGCAGTAAAAAAAAACTGTAATAGTGTCTTCCTGACTGGTCAGACACCAATATATCTGTTTAAAAGAGTCTGGTTTAGGCCAGAGAAATAGAACTGTGGTTTTGCAGTTCCACGTATCAAATCTCTGTATTATCCTGCTTTTGGCATTTTTTGCCATAAACCAAAAACTGTAATAGAGTCTCCCTGACTCTTCAGACCCCAAAATATCTGTTTAAAAGAGTCTGGTTTAGGCCAGAGAAATAGAACTGTGGTTTTGCAGTTCCATGGGTCAAATCTTTGTATTATCGTGCTTTTGGCATTTTTTGCCGTAAAAAAAAAACTGTAATAGTGTCTCCCTGACTGGTCAGACACCAATATATCTGGTTAAAAGAGTCTGGTGTAGGCCAGAGAAATAGAACTGTGGTTTTCCTCTTCCATGGTAATAATCTCCTTTTTATTACCTTTTTTCCATTGATAGTGTGAGTGTAAGTTATTTTACTTAATTTACAATGGGCAAGGCGCGTGGCAAGGGACGTGGAACTGGACGTTCTGGTGATGGTGCCTGTAGAGGACGGTGCGGTGGCCAAGGTGAAAATGTGCCACAACCAACAGCCACATCTTCTCGCTCCCACTTCTTGACCGAATTACTAGGGAAGCACACTACAACACCAGTATTGCGAACTGATTAGTGTGAACAGGTTATTAATTGGATAGCAGATAATACTTCCAGTTACCTGGGCACCACCACCTCCGGTCTGTCTTCCACACGGTCAACTTTTAGTAGCCGTGATTCTCGACCGCATTCTCCTCCTCACCCTGATGCTCCTTCCTCCCACCATGCCGAGTGTCGTCAGACAGCATCTGATCCCACACTTGGACACTCTGAAGAGCTGTTCACTGGTCCATTTACATAATTGTGCCCCTCGCCTGCTCCACCTGAAGTGGTGGAAGAGGAGATCCCATGTAGCGATGGCCAAATATTTGAACAGCCACGGCCACAGGAAGTTGACGCTGGCAATTTGTCACAAGAGGTGGATGATGACGAGACACAATTGCCACGAAGTGAGGAGGAGGATTGTGGTGCACAAGTGGAATAGGAGGAGGTGGTGGATGATCTAGTTACTGACCCAACGTGGCAGGAGGACATGCAGAGCGAGGCCAGCAGCATACAGGGGGAGGGAGGCAGATTACCCCAACAGGCAGGAAGAAGCAGTGTTGCGGGCAACAGTTCCCCGTTACACCAACACGAGGGACGCTGCCTGTACAACCGGAAGGTCTTCCAGAGTCTGGAACTTTTTTAAAGACTCTGCTGATAACCCCAAAAAGGCCATTTGTATCACCTGCCATGCCAGCATCAGCAGGGGTGACAAAACTACCAGCCTGACCACCACCAGCATGATCAGGCACATGTCAGCAAAGCACCCGACTTTGTGGGGTGAAACCCAGGGTCCATAACTAGTGTCAGCGGGTGCCACCACTGCTTCTTCCGCTGTTGTGCGTGTAAGAGAACCCACTGTTGTGCGTGCAAGGCAGTCCCCTGTCCATACTGCATGCAAAGATGCCCCCTCCTCTCAGTCTTCACTTGTTATGGCAGTTTCTCAAGAAACAGCATCAACGTCCAAGTCCACGTCCTACCGCAGCGATCAATTGTCCATATCCCAGAGCTTTGAACAAAAGCGCAAATTTGCAGCCAACGCCCCACAGGCCACAGTCCTAAATTCGCCCATTTCATGACTGCCTCCATTGGAAATGCTGCCTTTTAGGCTGGTGGAGACGGAATCCTTCCGCAACCTTATGGCGATGGCCGTCCCTCGGTACTCGGTCCCCAGCCGACACTATTTTGCCCGGTGTGCCATCCCAACACTACACAAGCACGTGTCCCAAACCATCTGCTGTGCCCTCAACAACGCAGTTACTGGGAGAGTCCACCTGACAACAGACACGTGGACAAGTGCTTGTGGCCAGGGACGGTACATCTCCAAGATGGCACACTGGGTAAACATAGTGGAAGCCGGGACCCAGTCGGACCTTGGGACGGAACACATCCTCCCCACACCGAGGATTGCTGGCACTATGTCAGTCAGAGTTGCCCCCACAGTGTACAGCTCCTGCGCATCATCCTCCTCCTCCTCCTCATGTTCAGCCTCCATCTCAGATATCACCACATCAGTTACAAGCTGGAAGCACTGCAGTACTGCCTCAGCCAAGCGGCAACAGGCTGTGCTGAAACTCATAAGCTTAGGTGATAAACCTCACACTGCTTGTGAGTTGTGGACAGCTGTGAAAGAGCAGGCAGATCTGTGGCTGAGACCGCTGAACCTACATCCAGGCATGGTCATGTGTGACAATGGCCGTACCCTGGTGGCCGCTCTGAGGCGAGGCGAGGTCACACACGTACCATGCCTGGCTCATTTGCTTAACCTCGTGGTTCAGCGGTTTCTTAAATCATACCCCGAGTTGCCAGATCTGCTCATCAAAGTACGCCACCTGTCAGCTCATTTTCAGAAGTCGGCTACAGCTTCCGCCGTCCTTGCTGTGTTGCAGCAGCGTTTGCAGCTTCCGGCACACCGACTGGTGTGTGATGTCCCCACACGTTGGAACTCTACCCGCCACATGTTGCAAAGTATTTGTGAGCAGAAGAGAGCAGTTGTGGAGTACCAGCTGCATCAAGTCCGTCGATATTCAGGTCAGACTCCACACATAAGACCTCAGGAGTGGACCTGGATGTCTGACATATGTACCATCCTGACAAACTTTGAGGAGTCCACCAAGATGGTGAGTGGCGATGACGCCATCATTAGCATCAACATCCCACTTGTCTGTCTTTTGCAATGCTCTCTGCAGAGAATTAAAGAGGAGGCATTGCAGCCAGAGTATGATGAGATGGATCAAGAAGCTGTAATGGGTGATTACACACAGCCCAGCCTCATCTCATCCCAATGTGCATTTGGGGACATTGAGGGAGAGGAGGAGGAGGAGGAAGAACAGGAGCTGGTATCATGCGCTGTAGACGGTAGTACCTGTACAACTGTCATACAGTCGGTTCAGCGTGGGTGGCCTGAGGACAGGGGGTAGGAGGAGGAGGAGGAGGAGAGCATGGTCAGTCGTCATCTTGGTGAGGACACGGAAGTCTTGCCCGTTACCAGTCTGGCACACATGGCTGACTTTATGTTTCGCTGCCTTAACCGTGACCCTCTCGTTGTCAAAATGTTGAGAGACAGTCATTACTGGTTGGTGACACTTTTAGACCCCTGCTACAAGGAGAACTTTCACTCTCTTATTCCTGAGGTGGAGAGGTCTACAAAAATGTGGGAGTACCAGAAGGCCCTTGCTGCAGAACTGTTAAAAAAATTCCCATCTGAGCACGCTAGCGGCAGAGGTCACAGTTCGTTGACCAACAAAGGCTTACAGGCGAGAGAGCCGCAACTCCAATCCAGCAGAGCCAGGGGAACACTGTCAACATTCTGGGACAGTTTTCTGAGACCCGCCCAGCTTACAGGCCCTGAGGCGCGGGGTACTATCACAAGGAGTGGAAAGTTTCAAAAGATGGTGATGGAGTACCTTGCCGACCGTAGCAGCATCCTCCATGATTCCTCTGTGCCTTTTAATTATTGGGTATCCAAGCTGAACACTTGGAATGGACTCGCTCTGTACGCCTTGGATGTCCTGGCCTTCCCTGCTGCTATTGTGTTATCGGAGCATGGTTTTAGTGCCACTGGGGGAATTATAACTGATAAGCGCACTCGCCTGTCAACTGACAATGCTGGCAAGCTGACCTTTATCAAAATGGACAAGGGCTGGATTAGACCAGACTTCTCATCACCACCAATTGACAGCAGAGTAACATAAAGTCAAATCCACTGTGTTATTTTGGGAGGTGTATTCTCATGCACTGCTTCACACCCACACATTGGTATATGCTTCCTCATTTCGGCTGTATTTTTCTCTTCTCCTTATCCTCAGCCTCCACCACCACTATACCACCAGGGTGACCGTGGTCCGTGATGCCAGCATTGCAAGTTCCTCCATCCTAATTTTTGGCAGCTTTTGCTTGGAGGCATAGGCAAAGACTATGGGAGACCCATTCCAAAATAATGGAAATAATGTTTTTAATATGCTGTACTGCATGGCTCTTCGAAGGGGCATGAAAAACATCCTGTTAAGCTACTGCGACCTCCACCACTTTTTGAAGGGGCATTGATATTGTATTTTTATTCCACTGCGACCTCCACCATTCTTCCAAGGGGCATTAAAACCATCTTGTTAAGCTAGTGCGACCTCCACGTCTCTTCCAATAGGCATTAAAATGGTCTTGTTAAGCTACTGCGACCTCCACGTCTCTTCCAAAGGGCATTAAAACTGTCTTATTAAGCTACTGCGACTTCCACCACTTTTCCAAGGGGCATTGATATTGTCTTTTTATTCCACTGAGACCTCCACCATTCTTCCAAGGGGCCTTAAACCGTCTTGTTAAGCTATTGCAACCTCCACGTCTCTCCAAAGGGGCATTAAAACCATCTTGTTAAGCTACTGCGACCTCCACGTCTCTTCCAAGTGGCATTAAAACCATCTTGTTAAGCTACTGCGACCTCCACCACTTTTCCAAGGGGCACTGATATTGTCTTTTTATTCCACTGCGACCTCCACTATTCTTCCAAGGGGCATTAAAACCGTCTTGTTAAGCTACTGCGACCTCCACCATTCTTCCAAGGGGCATTAAAACCATCTTGTTAAGCTACTGCGACCTCCACATCTCTTCCAAGGGGCATTTAAACCGTCTTGTTAAGCTACTGCGACCTCTACGTCTCTTCCAAGGGGCATTAAAACCATCTTGTTAAGCTACTGCGACCTCAACCACTCTTCCAAGGGGCATTGATATTGTCTTTTTATTCCACTGCGACCTCCACCATTCTTTCAACGGGCATTGCATTTTTTCCTAATTTTAGTCAGCTTTTGCTTTTCAATGCATAGGCTAACACTAAGGGAGACGCACTCCCCAATAATGGGTAGAAGGTTTTTAGTATGCTGTAATCCACGTCTATTTCAAGGGGCATTGCAGTTTCTCATAATTTTTGGAAAGCCTTCCATTCACTGCTTAGGTCAACAGTGTACAGGAGACCCAGTTGCTATAAATTGAAAAAACGGTTTAGATAAGGTCTTCTGACCTCCATGTCACTTACAAGGGGCATTGGAGTGCCTCAAATTTTTTGGTAGGCATTGCACTCACTGCATGCCCTATAACTGTGTAGCCGAACCGCTCCTTTTTGTACAGAAATATATCCTACAAGACATGTGTAATTGTCTGGCCTGATAGTGATGTGAATGGTCCCTGTTCCTCCTGTTCTTTCTCCTTTGCCACCACCTCATCCATCATTCATCACCTGAAGCTTTGTTTTAATGGGAGTCATAGAACTGGGATAGTAGCAGGAAAACATCCAGCAATCCTCGGAGGAGGTAGGATATGCGCCAAAACGCTGACCACCTCAGGCCTAGCCGCTACTACATACATACGCTTGCATTCCAAGAAAACAAAGCAGACGCTAACTTCTATCATCATTATCATGCTCCTCACCTTGGCACTCTCAACATCCCTGATGGAGAAGCCAGGGCCCACTGGAGGAGTCTAGTTCTCTGGTGGGCTCCTCCAATGCTGCCCTAAAGCAGGCCAGGCTAAGAAAAGTGTGGGGGAAGTTGACAGGAGAAATAGGGGCAGCTGGGGTCCGTTTATGAACACCCGGCCGCCCCCAGGCGGCTGGGGACCGTGTGTGGACACGCGGATGCGGGGCGGCTGGGGACTGAGTATGGTTACCTCGCTGCTGAAGCAGCTATGAGGTAGTGGCCAGCTTCGGCCTCCTCCAAATTAAAAGGCCCCATTTCAAGTGCAAGCTAGCAGTATGGTGTTGCAGACTGGGGGTGGGTGGGTGGCAGGTTGCACACTTACGCTTGCATTCCAAGAAAACAAAGCAGATGCTAACTTCTATCATCATCATGCTCCTCACCTTGGCACTCTCAACTTCCCTGATGGAGAAGCCAGGGCCCACCGGAGGAGTCTGGTTCTCTGGTGGGCTCGTCCAATGCTGCCCTAAAGCAGGCCAGGCTAAGAAGAGTGTGGGGGAAGTTGACAGGAGAAATAGGGGCAGCTGGGAACCGTTTATGGACACCCGGCCGCCCAGCGGCTGGGGACTGAGTATGGATACCAGGCCGCCGCCGCAGCCATGACATGGAGGCCTGCGTCTGCCTCCACATGCCTAAAAGGCACAATTTCAAGTGCAAGCAAGCTAGCAGTATGGTATTGCAGCCTGGGGGTGAGTGGGTGGCAGATTGCACACTTACGCTTTCATTGAAAGGAATGGGGGAGGTACAATTGAACACTGCCCTGGGACAAGGACTTGCACGGGGATAGTTGCAAGTCTGCATCTTCTGATGCAGCAAGGATCACTTCTGATGGGCACACTTTTAGGCAGTGATCTGGGTGTCAGAGATGCTTCCAGGGTTCTTCCCCATGCTGTTCCCATGTCTTTTCAGCACTGTATGCACATAGCCCAAGGTGTGGAGGAGTATTTTTGTTTTTGGTTATTTATTTTACCTTATACACAAGTGTTTACCCTGGAAAGGAAGTTCCTTCAACATATTTCACAGGAAAACCGTTTCAGTTTCGTTTTTGAGCATTTTATTGTGAGCCCATAAAAGTGTCTTAATACCTCTGACCATGTTGTTGACAGCAGTGACCTGGGGGTGAGAAATGCTTCCTGGGGCGATGCCCATGCTGTCCCCATGTCTTTTGAGCACTATCACTATCGTTTTGGGCAATTTTTAGGCTTTCTACAGACTGCCAGGGGTACCGCCGCAAAAATGCTCGGGTCTCCCATAGACTAATATTGTGCTCGTTGTAACGGGTCTGGGAGGCGGAACCTCTGGGCTACTATACAAGGGAGCGGTCCTTGTCAGGGAGCGGGTGGCGACCAGGCAGGCAGTCACAGCAGGTGACCGGGACAGTCTCTGGGTGTACGGGCAGGAGGTCACGGCAAGTGATCAGGGCAGTCTCTGGAAGAATGGGCTGGAGGTCACGGCAAGTGACCGGGGCAGTCTCTGGAAGAACAGGCTGGAGGTCACGGCAAGTGACCGGGGCAGTCTCTAGGTAAAGGGAAGGTACGACCTGTGATGGCTGAACCTCCAGGTAGGCTAGCAAGGCAGATGGAGGATGTGTGCTCCCAGGTGAGCAAGCGAGAGTCTCTGGAATAGCAGGTGGTCACAGCACGTGACGGAGGAGCCTCCAGGTAGGCAAGCAGGCAGGTAGCGGAGAAGCGCTCCCAGGTGAGCGGGCAAGAGTCTCTGGAATAGCTGGTGGTCACAGCACGTGACAGCGGAGCCTCCGGGCAGGCAAGCAGGCAGGTAGCGGAGAAGCGCTCCCAGGTGAGCGGGCAAGTTGGTCCTTAGACAGACTGACTGGAGTTGTAAGGCAGACCGTCGGACCTCAGGCAGGCAGGCAGGTAACAGGAAATCAGGCAGGATTAGGACAGCAAGCTGGCAGGAATCTGGCAGGTAACTGGCAGGTAACTGGCAACGGGACCTGAGGGCTGAAGCAGAGTAGAACGGTGCAACAACATTGCTCGGGCACCTCCATTTTGGAGGAGGTGCCTTATATATGGTAAAGTCCTCCGGCCATTGGCCGGGGACTCCTTAGGACGGCGCGCGCGGCCCCTTTAAGAGGGAGGGAGGGCGCGCGCGCGCGCCCTAAGCACAGTGGCCGGGAAGGAGCGCGCGCTGCCAGCAGAGCGGGAGAGGGACGCCGGGCACGGAGCAGAGCGGTGAGGGGAACAGCGTCCCTGCCTAGCAGAGCGCAGGGACGCCGGCACTACAGTACCCCCCCCTTTAGGCCCCCCCTTTTTTAGGCCAGATAGAAATTTAGCTAGGATGAGAGGGGCATGGATGTTCTCCCGGGGCTCCCACGTTCTCTCCTCAGGACCAAACCCCTTCCAATCTACCAGAAAAAAGGTCTTTCCTCTTACCCTTTTGGTGGCAAGAATGTTCTCTACCTCAAACTCGTCCTCAGCAGAAACCGGAGCAGGAGGCGTACCTGTAGACTTGGAAAAAGAATTAAGCACCACGGGTTTGAGGAGAGATACATGGAAGGAGTTAGGGATCCGTAAGTTGGCCGGGAGTTTCAATTTATAGGCCACCGGGTTGATCTGACTGATGACCTCCAGAGGACCAATGAACCGAGGCCCTAACTTGTAAGAAGGTATCTTGGGTCGAACATATTTAGATGAGAGCCAGACTTTATCTCCTGGACGAAATTGTGGAGGATCCAGGCGTTTTTTGTCAGCGTGTCTTTTCATACGCTCGGATGACAGAAGGAGTGCGGACCGGGTACTCTCCAATATGGAGGAAAATTTGCTAACGAGAGATTCCGCAGCCGGGTTGTCCACAGAGGTGGAGACAGGAAAAGGAATCCGAGGATGCTGACCAAAGACTACAAAAAACGGGGATTTGGAGGAGGATTCGCTCTCGTGATTATTATAAGAGAACTCGGCCCATGGTAGGAGATCCACCCAGTCAGAATGGTGGGCATTAACGAAGTGCCGGAGGTAACTGGTCAGGTTCTGATTGATCCGCTCCACTTGACCATTGGACTGTGGGTGGTAAGCGGAAGAGAAGTCCAGGGTGACGTCTAGTAGTTTACAAGTGGCTCTCCAGAAACGTGAGGTGAACTGTACCCCACGATCCGACACGATGTGGAGGGGCAGGCCATGAAGACGGAAGATGTGGCGGATAAAGTCTTTAGCCAGCTCGGGTGCAGACGGAAGGCCTGGCAGGGGAATAAAGTGAGCCATCTTGGAAAAACGGTCAGTGACCACCCAAATGACCGTACAACCGGCAGAGACGGGGAGATCACTTATAAAGTCCATTGCTATATGCTGCCAGGGGGCAGCAGGTACAGGAAGCGGAAGGAGGCGTCCGGCTGGCAGATGTCTCGGGACTTTGTTGCGGGCGCAGGACACACAGGCAGAAACAAAGTCTATTATGTCCTTGTGCAGGGTAGGCCACCAATAGTGCCGGGCAATAAGCTGGAGGGTCTTTTTCTGACCGGCGTGGCCAGCTAGTTTAGACGAATGGCCCCAGTGTAGGATCTTCTCCCGATCAGGTACTGAAACAAACGTCTTACCGGGAGGGAGACGATTTAGACTCACGGGAGCCACCTGCATTACTCTGGCGGGATCGATGATATGTTTAGGTTCTTCCTCGAGATCGGACACCAGAAAGGATCGGGACAAGGCGTCTGCTTTGACGTTTTTGTCAGCCGGGCGAAAATGAAGAACAAAATCAAAGCGAGCAAAAAACAAGGACCACCGGGCTTGGCGCGGGTTAAGTCTCTGGGCATGCTGGAGGTAAGCCAAGTTCTTGTGGTCAGTGTAAATTATTACCGGATGAAGAGCCCCCTCGAGTAGGTAACGCCACTCCTCCAACGCCAGCTTGATGGCCAATAACTCTCGGTCTCCTATGGAATAGTTGCGCTCAGAAGAGGAGAAGAGTTTGGAGAAGAAGCCACAAGTTACCATTCTCCCGGAAGATGATTTTTGAGTAAGTACCGCTCCGGCTCCAGAGGAGGAGGCGTCAACTTCCAGGAAGAACTGCTTGTTGCCGTCCGGGCGATGCAGCACCGGGGCGGAAGAGAAGGCCTGTTTTAGGGAAAGAAAGGCCTCCTCTGCTTCGGGCGGCCACTCTTTGGGATTAGTACCCTTACGGGTGAGCGCGGAAATTGGGGCAGTCCGGGAAGAGAAGTGCGGGATGAAGAGGCGGTAATAGTTGGCGAAGCCCAGGAACCGTTGAATAGCCTTCAACCCCTCTGGTCGGGGCCATTTCTCGATGGCAGACAGTTTCTCAGGATCCATTTGTAGGCCGGTCTGAGAGATAATGTAGCCCAGAAACGGAAGCGAGGTCTGCTCAAAGAGGCACTTCTCATATTTAGCGTAGAGATGGTTCTGCCTGAGCCTGAGCAGGACCTGACGAACATCCCTCCGGTGAGTCTGGAGATCCGGAGAGAAGACCAAGATGTCGTCCAGGTACACCACTACGCAGGAGTAGAGAAGGTCCCGGAAGATGTCATTGACCAACTCTTGAAAGATGGCAGGAGCGTTACAGAGGCCAAAGGGCATTACCAGATATTCATAGTGGCCGTCCCGGGTATTGAATGCCGTCTTCCATTCATCCCCCTGACGGATACGAACCAGGTTGTACGCCCCACGGAGGTCCAGTTTGGTGAAGATTCTAGCCCCCCTCAGACGATCAAATAACTCCGGAATGAGCGGAAGGGGGTACTTATTCTTCACCGTGATCTGGTTAAGGCCTCTATAGTCTATACAGGGACGGAGAGAGCCGTCCTTCTTTTTGACGAAAAAGAAGCCTGCTCCCGCCGGGGAGGTAGATTTCCGGATGAATCCCCTGGCCAGATTCTCCTCAATATATTCGGACATCGACCGGGTCTCAGCAGAGGATAATGGATAAATACGCCCACGGGGAGGAGAAGTACCAGGTAACAGGTCGATAGGGCAGTCGTATGGTCTATGAGGGGGTAGTGTCTCTGCCTCCTTTTTATTAAAGACATCAGCATAAGACCAAAAAGGAATCGGAAGTCCAGGTAGATTAGCTGGGGTAGGAGAAGGACGGACGGGATGAACGGGAACCAGACAGGTCTTATGGCAGCCCTGTCCCCAGCGAAGGACTTCTCCGGTCTGCCAGTCAAGAACGGGTGCATGTTTCTGGAGCCAAGGTAGGCCTAGCAAGAGGGCGTGAGAGAGTCCAGGCAGAACATGGAAGGAGATACTTTCAGAATGCAGCATTCCCACCTGCAGAGTAATGGATTCGGTGATGAGTTGGATGGGGCGTGGTAAGAGCCCCCCATCCACGGCAGCAACAGACAAGGGTACAGCCAGAGGTTTGGTGGGGATGCAGTATTTCTCTACCAGGGACTGTGAAATAAGATTCCCGGCTGCTCCAGAGTCCAGTTGGGCTAGTTCGAAATAACGGTTCTCCCCGTAGACGATTGAAACTGACAACAGCAGGGATGGAGAGGATTTATTCTTGTCTAGGTGGACCTCTCTGAGCGAACCTAGACACAGGCGTTTCCCGACCTCTCCGGGCAGGCACGGATCTGGTGCTCCTTACTGCCACAGTAGAAGCAGGTCCCCTCGGCACGGCGTAAGTCCTGACGGGTCTTGACCATCTTGGTCTGGTCGACCTGCATAGGCTCAGGAGGGTGTACCTGGTTAGAGACAGAAGGAGTGACGGGTTTCTGAAAAGTAGGAGCTAGACGTGGTAACCTCCTCTCACGGGTGACCTCTCTGGCACGCTCCTGGAACCGTAGGTCAATCCGGGTGGCAAGAGTTATTAAGTCATCGAGAGTGGTAGGAATGTCCCGACCGGCAAGTTCATCTTTAATACGGCCGGACAGACCCTCCCAGAAGACGGAAACCAGAGCGTCGTTATCCCAGGCCAGCTCCGAGGCAAGGGTACGGAACCGTATGGCATATTGGCCCACGGTGAGACTTTCCTGACGGAGGCGTAGCAACGATGATGCGGATGAGGTCTTCCGTCCGGGTTCGTCGAAGACTTTCCGGAAAGCCGTGAGAAAAGCAGGCAAGTTGGACACCAGGGGGTCTCCCCTCTCCCATAGAGGATTTAGCCAGGCCAGGGCCTCCCCGGTGAGATGGGACATGATGAATGCAATTTTGGCTCGGTCGGAGTTAAACTGGTGGGACAATAGTTCAAAGTGCAGGGTGCACTGATTTATGAAGCCCCGAGCCTGGGCTGAGTCGCCTCCGAAGCGAGGAGGTGCAGAAAGCCGAGGTCCGGGGTAGGATATCATGGTGTTAGTGGACAGCGGAGCTGCCGGATTGCGAGACATGGCACTGGCGGAGGTTGTTGGTGGAGCAGTCAGAGTGTCCAGGGGAGTATTGACATTCCGCAGGTGACCCAGGATGGACTCCTGTTGGGACCTTTGACGGGACAGTTCATGACACAGGTCCGAGAGCGAGGGAGCTTGGGTGCCACCGGGTTCCATGGCCCGAGCAAACTGTAACGGGTCTGGGAGGCGGAACCTCTGGGCTACTATACAAGGGAGCGGCCCTTGTAAGGGAGCGGGTGGCGACCAGGCAGGCAGTCACAGCAGGTGACCGGGACAGTCTCTGGGTGTACGGGCAGGAGGTCACGGCAAGTGATCAGGGCAGTCTCTGGAAGAACGGGCTGGAGGTCACGGCAAGTGACCGGGGCAGTCTCTGGAAGAACAGGCTGGAGGTCATGGCAAGTGACCGGGGCAGTCTCTAGGTAAAGGGTAGGTACGACCTGTGATGGCTGAACCTCCAGGTAGGCTAGCAAGGCAGATGGAGGATGTGTGCTCCCAGGTGAGCAAGCGAGAGTCTCTGGAATAGCAGGTGGTCACAGCACGTGACGGAGGAGCCTCCAGGTAGGCAAGCAGGCAGGTAGCGGAGAAGCGCTCCCAGGTGAGCGGGCAAGAGTCTCTGGAATAGCTGGTGGTCACAGCACGTGACAGCGGAGCCTCCGGGCAGGCAAGCAGGCAGGTAGCGGAGAAGCGCTCCCAGGTGAGCGGGCAAGTTGGTCCTTAGACAGACTGACCGGAGTTGTAAGGCAGACCGTCGGACCTCAGGCAGGCAGGTAACAGGAAATCAGGCAGGATTAGGACAGCAAGCTGGCAGGAATCTGGCAGGTAACTGGCAGGTAACTGGCAACGGGACCTGAGGGCTGAAGCAGAGTAGAACCTTGCAACAACATTGCTCGGGCACCTCCATTTTGGAGGAGGTGCCTTATATATGGTAAAGTCCTCCGGCCATTGGCCGGGGACTCCTTAGGACGGCACGCGTGGCCCCTTTAAGAGGGAGGGAGGGCGCGCGCGCGCGCCCTAAGCACAGTGGCCGGGAAGGAGCGCGCGCTGCCAGCAGAGCGGGAGAGGGACGCCGGGCACGGAGCAGAGCGGTGAGGGAACAGCGTCCCTGCCTAGCAGAGGGCATGGACGCCGGCACTACACTCGTTGCTCGGGTCGAGCACCCGAGCATCAGGGTGAGCTCGGCCCGAGCTTCGAGCACCCGAGCATTTTAGTGCTTGCTCAACACTAATAATCATACTTTAGAATGGAGAATGGAAGTTCAAGAACCCAATGGATTCCTTGAATATATTGATCAATTTTGTTAAGAGTTGACCCTGATATTCTAAGTAACATTATATATTGGAATATTGAAAATCAATAATTTGTACTTTTTTATCCAGCTCCAAGACATACTGCCAACTCTAATGAGCTATATACCAGGACCGCACCAGAGAATAAACAAAAGCATGACTAGACTCACCGATTTCATCTCTGAACGAATAAAGATGAATGAGGAGTCATTTGACCCAAACTCACCCAGAGATTACATTGATTGCTTCCTCACAAAACAGAAGCAGGTATCTGAGTTAGGGTTAGGAGTGGGTTAAGCATTGGAGATCAGACGCAGGCTCACCTGCTGTGGATTGGGGTGGGGTTGTCCAACTTCATAGATCAGTGGCCTATTCTTATCCTCATTAACTTGTCCAGCTCACTCAAACAAATTCAACCAAAATATTTTGGCATTTGTGACAATAGGTGATGATGTGCTTACTGACCTGAGAATTGGGATTTGATATTAATTCTTTGTTAAAATAGATTGATGGACATTGCACTTCATTGCTCAAACCACTGTCTATGGGACTGCCAGAGATAGTCCATTACAGCACTCAGCTATCTCCATCAGTCCCATAGACCAGTGTTCCCCAACTCCAGTCCTCAAGGCCCACCAACAGGCCATGTTTTCAGGATTTCCTTAGCATTGCATAGGTGATGGAATTATTGCCTGTGCAGGTGCTGCAATTATCACCTGGGCAATACTAAGGACATCCTGAAAACATGGCCTCTTGGTGGGCCTTGAGGACTGGAGTTGGGGAACTCTGCCATAGACAATGGGTAATAGCTCCATTCTTACAAGGAATTCCAGAGTCCTGTTCTCAGTATCAATAAAGGTCCCAATGGTTAGACCCCCCAGCATGATAACTTGCAAGTTGGGATCAGGCTTTTACTTTCCACAAATTTTGCTAAACACCTTGTTTTTTTTATTCTGATTTGATTTTTGGATTTTTATTTTATAAAAAAATAATATATTATTGTGACATGCTTGTAAGTCCTTGTCAGGCCGCAATACACATGACCACGCAAATAGCATAGATATCTCCCGGCAGTGTATCAAAAAATCATTTTTTCCAGAGTTTTTAATGAGTTGCAATACACAACTCAGAATAAGGTAAATAAAGAAGATAGTTGAGGAAGTACACAACTGTATTTTGAATTTAAGATTATTAAACTACCAGAGCTACATATTGTCCCGCGACACCTCACCAGCGCACCTGTAATCTTAATGCATTTAATTTTGACTGATTCATGTTCAAAATTGTTTCTCCAAGATGGAACATCGCTTTAGAGTATAATGCTAAAATTTGTGCTTTCAGGAAAAGGACAATCCTAACTTTGACAGGACTAACATGGTGATGACCGTACTCAACTTGTTTTTTGCTGGGACAGAAACAGTCAGCTCTACACTAAGACATGGATTAATGGTACTCATGAAGTACCCTGAAATACAAGGTTAGTATTAAACTGATACTCCACTTTGGAAAATTACTTTTTATTACAAAGAACCCTCATAGTCCAGATGCTGTAGTAGTAATGGAACCCAGCTGCAAGTGTTACATTTCAATATACTGCCACTACAGGGGAAATTAAGTATTACATGGTACTCATCAAGATAAATAGTTGGTCGATCCTCTTCAGAGAACATGTTTGTTGTCTTTATGTAACTTATATAACAAGAAAAGTTCCAGATATATACATTAAATAAATGCTGTGAAAAAGTATTGAAAAGATCACAGTGTATCAGTTTTATAGATACTTGGGAAGGATGCCATACAGTTGCATCGATCACCTACAGGTGTTTGTTTTTGGACCTTGTAAGATTGAACATTATAGTCTATGCTATGCTATTGCTTAGGGGCCTCATCAAAAGAACACCTTTCTTAAATCAGAATTGTAATAATATGGTATTTAAAAAAAGAGTTTTGAAGGCTTGGTCTGAGCCTTGTGCATAGCGGGACTTGCACCGAGGCCTTAAAATCCAGTGAGTTTTTTTTAACTTCAGGCTCACTTATCCTACCTGTACTAAATACAACTCAGTAACTTGAGGATTTTTTTAAAAAATGATCTGCCTACTTTCACAAGTTGTAGTCCATTGTATATCAAAACATAGTTTGCTGCGCTTTACTATATAGTAATAAAAATACACAGATGGATAGCCAGGACCACATTCAACATACATTCTTTGTATAAAGCATCTCTTTTTTAACTTTGCATTCATACATCATTCATCTTGATGGCCAGTGGTGTGACTACGGATGTATGGGGATCCAGAGTATGCAATTTTCATCCGTCAGGGTTTGAACCCTTGAGCTTGTGCTTTGTGGTTGGCTTTTCTTTCCTTCAAGCCACAGCAGATACACCATTTTTCTCTGGGTGTTTAGATTCTGTTATACTTGCTTCAGTCTTTTTAGGGTTACAGGTGTTTTGATTTACTCATTTGTCTGTCCTATCACCTTTTGGGTGCAGCTTTATATACTTTCCCCCTGCTGGTATTTCCTGCTGGTGATTGTCTCATTTGGATATCCAGCCATACTGCTGTACTTTAAGTCAGTCAATGAAAGACTAGTTAGGGTTTATCTCTTTGCTGTTTGTGCTCTTTACCATGCATCTATCTACCATGTACCTAGTACATACTTAATCATTTATTTTGTATTTTTTGGTTTCTTTTACTTACTCTGGGATCTCTCTCTATTTCAGAACAATTTTAATTCTGTAGCTAATTTTACTTTACTCTGCCCTCTGGTTCTGTAGGAGCCACGTAAAGCACCCGATGGCCTTTCAAGCAGCATTGGTCTGAGTTTCCATCATCTAGTCTGTGGTTAGGGCTATTTTGGCTCAAGCAGACAACATTATGGCCAGCGGGGTCAGGACTTCTAGTCTGTACAGGAACCTACAGGGTCAGTTGCAGTTTTTATCGTATTACTTTTTTTTCTCAGTAAATTGTCACACTATCATAACAGCAATAACATCTGAGCCCTGGAGACTAGCAGGGTCCAAAGGGTTCCCAAATTTAGAGACCAGGATTCTAAATGACATGTGACAGGTGGTGATAGAGGAACAGATTTTACTTTAATTTGAAGTTATATAGTAATATATTTCCTTTATCTCTACATTATAACTATTTCTACCGAAACCTACCCGTTCTTTCCTCACAGATTGAGCTAATTTTTTGTTAGTTACTTCAAATTATTATTTCTCTAGCTAAACTACATCAAGAAATAGACCATGTGATTGGTGACAGCCGCATCCCAAATATTGAGGACCGCATCAAAATGCCATATATGGATGCTGTAATACATGAGATCCAGAGATTCTGTGATATTCTCCCTCTGAATGTACCCCACGCAACAACAAAAGATGTTACCTTCAAGGGATACACGATTCCTAAGGTAGGATAATGAGACAATGCATCACTAGTAACTAGTACTAATATGAGTTATGGGGGGGGTAATTTTTCTCCTTGCAAGATTTCCATCTGGTCTGCCTAGTCATATGGACCAGGAAATGCTTCTCGAAACTTGCCTTTAGAAGGAGTAGACCTACTACATCTAGCATAACGCTAATACCGCATCTCACCATAACAACATTATTCAGTCAAACATAAAGGTGGTATTATGATGTGTGGGGGCGCTTTCCTTTAGTAGGATCTGAACAATTTGCCATTTAAAAGAAAACATGTATCCTGCTATGAAATTTTAATCATAAATGTTATCCCTTGTGGTTTTAGGGAACAGATGTCTATCCATTGTTGTGTTCAGTTCTTCAAGACCCAACAAAAATTGCCTCCCCCTTCAAATTTGATCCTAACAATTTCTTAGATGACAAAGGATGTTTTAAGAAGAATGATACCTATATGCCATTCTCCGCAGGTATTATTTGGTTCACTTATACCAGAATAATGAGTGATGGGATGTTTGATGAGTGATTGGATAGCTGTATGAGGGTGTGGATGGTACGTGGACCACGGACAGAGAAAGAAAAAAATTAGTGTACGTCTTAGATCTGTGTAATGAAGCTAATTAATTCAACTTAATATAGCATTCTTACAAGTTAATGACAATGTTTCATACAATGGCATTATTTAAGAGGTTGTGGAAGATCAGAAAAATATGTCTGATTTCTTACTGAAATGACGCCACTTTTGTCCATCAGCTGTGGCTGATATTACAACTATCAGTAGAGAAAACCTGTCAAAAGTGGCCATATTTTGCTCCTGCTCTAGTCCTGTTGCTCCCCTCAGTATTTCACATTTTAGTTTTGTTTAATCAGTCATACGGTTCCAGAGATGTGAGCTCTTTTATTTAGTTCTGAATTTTACATTCTTTGCCAGGGTAACGTGGCTCACAGGAATCACTTGAGCAAATCTTTACCATACAGTCCACCATATGGTTCCAGAGATAAGGTCTTTTTATTCAGTGCTGATTTTTATGGTCTTTACTCTTTATCAAAGGAACATTGCTCATTGGATCCTCTTGGGCATGTCTTTACCATGCTCTGTATTACTACCCTATGAGTCGCATCTCCTTTGTGAAGACTATAAAACTTGGTACTGAATAAAAAGGCTGAATAAACAGTGGAGAAGCCATTCCCTGAATCATGCTGTCTATAGTTTGAGCACTATGAAAGAGCTAACATGCTCCCTTTAAAATAGTGTTATCTGTTCAATGCCTGATTGGTTTTCCCTATTATCAGACACTAACCTAACAGTGAATCCCTGCATCATGCACCATTCCTCAGGCCCAAAGAGTTTTAAGCAATGTAATAATTTCTCAGATAAGCACAACCAAATTGAGTTTCCATATACATTTTCAAGTCTATTTTCTACTTGTTTGATTGTTTGTTTTTAGTCCCTGTTCCCTATTGTGGGCATGGCTTTTGTTTCACATATATTTCTGGTCAATTCATTATTTGCGGTTCTGTAAAAAATCCATTTGTATTCCAGTCCCCCGCTGGAGTGATTTTTTTATACACTAGAAATTTTTGCTTAATTGTTAGAGTACGTTGCATACAACATTTTAAAGAAGCCACAACAAAACTAAAACATAAAAGTTAAGAGCATTTTTGAATTCAAGAAACTTCATAAGCCATTTAAAAAAAATTACAACAAAAAGCATCAATGATTAACACAAGACAAAAAATAAAAGTGACTTAAATAATGCAAATGATGAATTGGGTGCCTAATTAAAGTCTAGGTATGTCACTAAGATAGATCGATCTTTGTTGCAAAGACTATGAGGAATAAAATCATACTCAAACTTCAAAAGGAGGCAGTATGTGCAATTTATGGTGGAATGCAATCAACCAAGTAGAATTTGCAGCTAACATGTTTTTTTCTTATTAGGGAAACGGATTTGTCTTGGAGAAGGTTTGGCCAGGATGGAATTATTCATTTTCTTTACAACCATCTTACAGCACTTCAAATTAATTCCAGAGAAAACACTTACAGAACAAGATATCAGGCCGGTGATGACCGGTTTTGCAAATGTTCCCAAATTTTATTGTATGTCATTTATGCCCGAGTTTAATTTTGTCCACAGCTGATATGGAAATGGATTCACAGAAGAAAAAAAAACACAAATCATTTATTCTGGAAATTATATAAAGTGAATTTTTCATGTGTAGTATAACATGGGCTACATATAATGCATGATGGTCTGGTTTTAATTATTCAGAAAGTCAACATGTTTTTATAAAAGCTAAATAAATGATAGTTTTTATTCTATTAAGTTTTACAATGATCAGCTGTAATAACCACTATGTAAGAAAAAAAATAATGGCTGTTTATATTCTAAATCAGACAAGTGTACAATAAACACTACAAATCTGTGCTTTTTCTTTCCCATCTTTCTGTTGCAGAGGGATACAATAGCTGATTGGTGGGGCTCCGAGTGTTGGTCCTCCGCAGTCTGATATTTCTGACCTTTCCTACAGTAGATCTTCAGTATTGATGTAATAGAAAACAGCTTAAAAGTTATTCCAGTCAAAATAATGTATCACCCTTACAGTGTCTAGGATATAAATGCTAAATTGGTTGGGGTGCCCTGTGCTGGTGAATTGTGGGTAGTTCAATAGTTTGACCTCCACCTAACTAGCATTTAAAAGTGAGGCTAGATAATCAAAGATGACTGGAATACCCAGCTATAAAGAACACAGACCTGTACACAGACCAGCTAAGATGTGAGCTATAGCTGAAAGAGCAATGTGCCAGAGTCTCTCTGAATGGAGATTGTATAGATCAGCTAGGAAAGCTGAGCAGTCTGTGTGTTGGAGCTCCAGAGAAATGTGTGGAAGCTGCAGCCTGTTTAGTGTGAACTGTGCCCGGAGGTGAACACTTTTGTTTTGGTGCTAGAAGCTGCTGGAGCTCAAGCTGAAGAGGATACCGAGACTGGTGGGATCATGACTATTCTGTGTATAAAGTCTGCTTGGAGAGAAAGGACTGATCGGTACAGGTGTGCCCACACTGAAATATGTGCTTGCTAAACAAACTGTTTATTTACTGTGATACCTTTGTGCCCAGGGTTGGGTTTTTAATTCCTTGGAATTTTATGAAAGCAATAAAACTACACCTGTTTGGACCAAACCGCCTAGCCTGTGTGATCGCTACCTAATCCCTTCCTGAGAGAGTGAACCCCTAGAGATACTAGTATACTAGTATTTTACTAGACTAGCGGCCACATATGTTTTATAAAAATACTTGCTGGAAAAAGAGTATACCTCTGGAACAATAAGCATTTTTCACAAATTTCCTTAAAATTTCTTGGGAATCAGGACTTCCGGCATGTTCGTGATGGGGTCGTGGTACACATTTAAGAGTTGGAAGGGAAAGAGACAAGGAAGTCAATTAGGAAGAATCAGGTAGGTCAAAACTAGTGTTGAGCCACCCCCGTAGTGTTCGAGTTCGGTTCGGTTCGTCGAACACCCGTGTGTTCGCCGAACTGTTCGTCGAACACCTTCGAACACCGTTAAAACCAATGGCAGGCAAACAAAAACATATAGAAACACATAGAAAACACCTTCAAAGGTGTCCAAAAGCTGACAAACTGCTCAGAAGACACAACTAACACATGGAAAAGTGACAAGTACATATAGTCATGCGAAAAGAAAAGAGGTGGAGGAGTAAAAGGAGGGGGAGACACAGATATAGGCATGTCATGCCCTTCTAAAATCCAAAAAGTGAGAAGACGAGACGGCCAGTCCGCTCCTGCCCGTGCCACCTCCGTGTCGTCGGGTTTGTGCCAGAGCCGCGGTGAACCCTGACGGCCAGCCCCCCTCTCCCAATACTGGTGCCTGTCCGCTGGTGGGTCGAGAGAGCCCCCCTGTGGTGGAGGCAGCTCTAAGCTTTTTAATTTAAATTGTCCCTCTAATTTGAATGAATACACTTTAAATCCATTTACAAGGATCTATTGGAGGGCAAGTCTCATGCCAGCAGCCGCGTAATTCCAGCTCCAGTAGCGTCCACTAAAGCTGCTGCAGTTAAAAAGCTTTTATAAGGATCGAGCTCGGCTGTCCACCGCAAGGCATCCTAGTGCCAGTCCCAGCCCCTATGCCTTGGGGTGCCTCCTGATGCTCTTCACTAAGTATCCCGTGGTCCCGAAGCATTTCCTTTGAAAAAATTAAGTGTCCAAACTACAGGTGGTGTAGCTTGCTTAACAGCCGGGATAATCCGCTGACTAGCAGACACTGCTACTAGGCACAAAGTATTTCCTGGGCTAGATGCAGTTAAAAATTTGTAAGTAGATACTCTCGTTGGATGCTGAGAAAGCATTCCATAGAGTCTCCTGGCACGCCATATATGATTCTCTTAAAAAGCTTGGGGTAGGGGTCTAGGGGACCCTTTTATAGCCAAAATCACGGCCCTGTATCAAAATACGTCACCTAGGCTGAAGATAAATGGAACTGTAGCACCGAGGGCTCGGTTGCTACAGACGTATTGCACCTCACCCAGAGGTGTGATATCTCACTCTCAGATAAGGATGGAGTGTGGATCAGGACCCGACACCTGCATGCATTACACCACATTGCCGTGGGGCAGGGCGACCAATATGCCCCTGAGATGGGCACGACAGTCCCTGTCCCTGGCTGGAGTGGGGGGAGGGAACACTGAGGAAAGGGAACCCTGCAGTGCAGGAGCAGGGAGGAAGCAGTTCCTGGGTGCATTGAGAAGGGAGTATAAAAGGTGGGCACCATCTTAGTTCAGTGCAGAGAAGTCTGAGCAGAAGTGGCAGGGAGCAGGGGCTCTGCATGAGCTCTGCTCCGGAGGCGGGCCTAGTAACAGAGGCCCAGGCCTGCAAGAGGGAGAAGGAAGGAAGAGGAGCGGAGAAGGCTCCAGGAACGAGGAATGAAGGGATCCCAGGGGTGCGGACGGGCGAGTCGCCACCGCACGCCCGAATCCACCTGCGTGGAGGGGTCAGGCCAAAGGGGGAGACCGGTCCCCGAACTAGTGGAGGCAGGAAACGACCCTCAGCTAGAAACCGGAGGCTCTGACATTTTATGTGGCGCAGCCCCTTGCTCCACCCGCTAGGAAGGCACCACATAGGGTCAGGGAAACTGGCGCCAAGTTTACCAAGAGGAGGCCCGAGGCAGCCGGACAGAAGTGTTGGTAAGAAAGGCCAGACAAAGGACACACAAAGGGGGTCCTGTGAAGCGCTCCAAAGTTATGTGGGAGTTGTCTGAGCCCCTCACCTGGTGAGCACAGTACGACGTGGGCAGCCGTTACCTGCAGACGTGGTCTGGATAATAAGAACTGTGAGTAAAGGCCCTGAACTGCATCACTGACTCCGTGTCGTTACTGCTGCTGCCCTGCACCATCACCCCCATCCTCCGCATACACTGCCCTGAGGCTATACTCCTCCCGTGGGGAGTTATGCTACGCTCTGCTGCACCCACAACACCAGCCTTAGCGGTCCGCCCTGTAGCGGCGGTTCACTCTGACCGCAATCCACGGGTGGCGTAGTCGGACATTTAAACATCAAAACCACATAAATAGTTCCGCCACTGGTTTGACCGCCCTGAGCCACGGAACCGGATCGCCGCCACGAAGACTACAACCACCAGCATCCACCAAAAAGGGTCCGGCTCCGGGTGTCCCAAGGCCCAGGGGGTGCGTCAGAACATTTTCATCACCTTTCACAATCACCAATGGGACAAGGCAGGGATGTCCTCTGTCCCCTCTCTTATACATCCTAGTGACGGAGCACCTGCTCTCATCAATTCGCCATAACCCCAATATTAGGTGGATTGAGGTGGGAGGCACCGAGTACAAGTGCTCTCTATTTGCTGATGATGTCCTAGTATATATCACTCAATCACATATATCCATCCCTGCTGTTATGGCTGAAATAGATCACTTTGTTACATGGTAAAATTTTAAAATCAATGCAGCGAAGTCTGAGGCCCTCGATGTCTCCCTCCCTAAATCCATATAGGATTCCATCCAGTCCAACTTTCCCTTTGCCTGGCCCTCACAGGGTATCAAATACTTAGGAATTCCTATTCATAGAGACCTCTCCCATCTATGTTATCTTAATTTTGGGCCCTTTATTGAACAATTCCATACAGACCACGGTTGGCAAGTTGGAACTGTGAGATTCACTACGTGCACCACTGGTATTTTGTGGAAAAGCACATGTAAGATTCTGCAACAGTCTCTGCTGATACTCCTGCATGCGTGCATCCCTTTCTATGGCAGGAATAATTTCTGCAAATTTACTTTTGTACCGGGGATCTAACAGTGTGGCAACCCAGTAGTCAGGATTATTTCTAATTCTCACAATTCGAGGGTCATGTTGCAGGTAGTGCAGCAAGAAGGCACTCATGTGTGTTGCGCATCCAGGAGCACCAAGTCCCTGTTGTGTTGGTGGCGAGGTAACAATCATGCTTCCTTCCTCTGTCCTCTCCCCCCAACCTCGCACAACAGAAATGTGATCAAGGTCTCCCTCATCTGATGAGTCTTCCATCAGTTCGTCCTCCACTTCTTCCTGGGCTCCTGCACCTTCCTCACTAGTTTGGCTGCTACCATGCGCCCTGGCAAAATCATCTCCCCCACCCTCACATGCCTGCCGCCCTGGTGCTGCCGACCGTCTGGACCTTGCAGATGTTAGCCCTTCCGCATACAACTCCTCCTCCTCTACTTCCTCCACCTCCTCTTGTGCCACCACCTGACTCCGAATTCTGTTTAACATGTGCTCCAGCATGTAAATCACCGGAATAGTCATGCTGATAATGGCATCGTCAGCACTAAACATCTTCGTCGCCATTTCAAAACTGTGCAGAAGGGTGCATAGGTCCCTGATCTGAGACCACTCCTCCAGCGTGATTTGCCCCACCTCTGAATCTCGTTGGCCCAGGCTATACGTCAGAACGTATTGCACCAGGGCTTGTCGGTGCTGCCACAGTCGCTGCAACATGTGCAGAGTTGAATTCCACCGGGTAGGCACATCGCATTTTAGCCGGTGAAGTGGCAGGCCCAACGACTTCTGTAGAGATGTAAGTCGCTGAGCTGCGGGATGCGAACGGCGGAAGTGAGCACACAGCGACCGTGCCCTCTGCAGAAGGCCATCTAGTCTGGGATAGTGGGCTAAAAATTGCTGGACAACCAGGTTCAACACGTGAGCCATACAAGGCACGTGTGTGACATTGCCCCGGCGAAGGGCCGCACCCAGGTTTGCAGCATTGTCGCACACGGCCTTCCCTGGTTTCAGGTCCAGTGGAGACAACCATTCATGAAATTGGTTCTCCAGAGCTGACCACAACTCCTCAGCTGTGTGACTCACATTTCCCAGACATTTCAATGTAAAAACCGCCTGATGACGTTGAGCCCTATTGCCAGCATAGTAAGGAGGTGTGCAGGATCCCTTCTGCGCAGTTAGAAAGCTTGTGGCATGACCAGACAGGCTTTGGGTGCAGGTGGAAGACCGAGAGGAGGTTGAGGAGGCAGAAGCAGTGGAGGAAAAATGACATAAAGAGGATTGACGCACAACTCGTGGGGACGGCAAGACTTGGACAGCAGCCCCTTGTCCTGCTGTCACCATAGTTACCCAGTGCCCAGTCAGCGACATGTAACGCCCCTGTCCATGCCTACTCGTCCAAGTGTCTGTGGTGAAATGCACCCTGTCACACACAGAGTTTCTCAAAGAAGCGGTGATGTTGTGTGCGACATGCTGGTGGAGCGCAGGCACACCTTTCTTTGAGAAGTAGTGCCGACTGGGCATCTGGTACTGGGGCACTGCGACGGACATAAGGTCTCGAAAATCCTCTGTGTCCACCAGGCGGAAAGGCAGCATTTCTGTAGCCAAGAGCTTGCAGATGGTGAAATTCAACCTCTTAGCTTTCTCATGGCTAGGAGGAAATGGTCTTTTACTTGTCCACATCTGAGGGACCGAGGGCTGGCTATTGTGCTTAGACGTGGTTGATAAGGGTGTCCCCGGCAAACTGCCGGTCTGTGAGGAAGATGCAGGCGGACATGTTAGGTTGCCTTGATCCAAAGGTGGTGCTATCGATGTCGGACAGCGCTCAAGACCAGCTGGTGTTACCACCTCCAAAGAAAATGATGACCTGCCAATCACGCTGGCTGTTGCGGGTAAAGAGGTGGCAGGTCTGCGCCCCAAAACAGGTGTGACTGCTGTCCCCCCAGTCACAGAGGATGAAGAGGCCGCGGATGCACAAGATATGGCAGACGGTGGTTGACCCGGCCGGCTAGACCGCATTGTAGCACACTGAGCTTCCCACTGCAACTTATGCTTCATGTCCATGTGCCGGTTCATGCATGAAGTACTCAAACTATGTATTTTTTGGCCTCTACTTAGCTTTTGCTGACAAATGTTACAGATAACACGAGTTGGGTCATCTTTATCGATCTGAAAAAATGCCCAGGCTATGCAAGGCTTAGCACCCATGCGACCTGAAGAGCCACCACGACTTGTGGTGAGAGGCAGAGTTGTGTTTGAGGATGCAGTTGTTGACGTGCTTCCAGTACTACGTCTCTGTCCAGGAAGGCGCAACCTGACCTCGTCGTCACTAGCATCTTCCTCCACCTCCTCTGCTGACCTCATCTCTTGGCTGACTGTGGGTTGACAGTAAGTGGGATCTCCGACCTCATCATCATCACCCTGTGCGTTATCACACCCGTCGTCCTCAGAGCCAACCTGTTCCTGCCCTGACAAAAAACTAAAGTTGTCGCTCCAATCAGGTATTTGAGTCTTATCATCGTCTTCCTCATTGTCTCCACCAACAGGAGTTACAGTTTGGGAATGAGGGTCTACATTATGGTCAGAACCTTCTGCGTCTGGTCCTGGATCCGACTCATAAAGATTCTGGGCATCAGTGCAGATCATTTCCTCGTCTGGATTCACAGAAGCGCTGGAGTCGACCTCTGATTCCCAGGCTATAGTATGAGTAAACAGCTCTGCAGACTCAACCATCTGTTCTACCTCATACTCAGACGGGCAGCTGGAGATTTGGGAGCTGTGAGGAAGCAAGTGCGATTTGGGTGACACCTTTGAGGACTGGAGTATTTGTGATGTTGAAGTTGATGTGGAGGAGAGCCCACTTAAAGGAGCACTTGATATCCGTTGAAGCACCTGCTGTTTTTGTGCCTCATCTGGAATTTGTAGCGATTGGCGTGGCCGTAAGAAAGGGATCTTATCACATTGTCCGCTAAAAGAAGTAGACATTTTAGTTTGGCTGGAAGATGGTCTTTCTTCTGCACCTACCCCACGGACACAACCTTTTTTCCCCTTCCCAACACGCCTATTCCCCTTTCCACCAGCAGCAGGCCTTTTTCCACTCATTTTGGTGGTTAACTAATTCACAACTCTGGAGTTGTTTGCACAAAAAACAATGGATGGTAACCGAGCAGAGCTGAGTGGCCAAACTGTGGTATTAGGCCAAAACTATTGGCTGGGTTAGATGCAGAAAAAAATTATTTTTAATTTGCAACCTGATGGAGGTCAGTATAGATGGACTAATAGACCAAGTCCCACACACCGCTAGAAGCCCAAATATTTTTTCAGAGCTAGATGCAGAAATTTTTTTTATTCAATTTGCAACCTGATGGAGGTCAGTATAGATGGACTAATAGACCAAGTCCCACACACTGCTAGAAGCCCAAATATTTTTTCAGAGCTAGATGCAGAAAAAAATTATTTTTAATTTGCAACCTGATGGAGGTCAGTATAGATGGACTAATAGACCAAGTCCCACACACTGCTAGAAGCCCAAATATTTTTTCAGAGCTAGATGCAGAAAAAAATTATTTTTAATTTGCAACCTGATGGAGGTCAGTATAGATGGACTAATAGAACAAGTCCCACACGCTGCTAGAAGCCCAAATATTTTTTCAGAGCTAAATGAAGAAAAAAATTATTTTTAATTTGTAACCTGATGGAGGTCAGTATAGATGGACTAATAGACCAAGTCCCACACACTGCTAGAAGCCCAAATATTTTTTCAGAGCTAGATGCAGAAAAAAATTATATTCAGTTTGCAACCTGATGGAGGTCAGTATAGATGGACTAATAGAATGATGCTATGCCCAAAAGATTTTACTTCACTAGGTGCAGTAAAAAAATTGGTATTCTATACACAGGTGGTATATCTTGCAACACAGATAGGCTACTCCACTGACTAACACACTCTGCAATAGGCCAAAAAGGATTAGCTTTGCTAGATTCAGCCAAATGCTGTGAAAAAAACTTGCACAGCACTGGCACAGACCTGCCTGGCAAAAACTGATAGGAACTGATGTAACCTAGTCCTGAAAAGGACTCCAATTACAATTAGTCTTTACTCCCACAATCTATCTATTTAAGAGCACAGACCTGCCTGATAAAAGTCGTAGGAAATGCTGTAACCTAGTCCTTAAAAGGACTGCAATCACAACTATTCCCTACTCCCAAGCTATCTGTATATTTGTGCGAAAATTGGCTTGAAATTAACAAGGTATAGCGCACACAGCAACAGCGGTGCCGTCTAACACGCAGCTGCAGCAGTGAGAAAATGGTGGCGACGGGGAAAATGGCTTGGTCTTATAGGGCAAGGACATGTGACATACACTGCCAATCACACATGCCCTTGCTTGTGTGAAAAAAAGCACTTCGCTCCATGTGTGCGCTGCTGATAGGCTGACAGATTGCACCTCCCCACTGCAAATGCGGGAAAGAGAAAAAAAAATGGAGATCTTCATTGTTCCTGCAGAGATCCATCCCCTGCCCCTCCCCCCGCCCCGCTGTACACTCAAACTGCGTATTAACATTAATTTTCATCATTACTGAGAAAAAATCCAGTTATGATTTTGGTGCACGAACAGTTATCGAACATAACCTCGAACAGCCGAATTTTTCTCAAATTGTTCGTGTTCGCCGACCGGCTCGAACACCGCCCAAAACAGCTCGAATTTGAGATTGGCGAACAGTTCGAGTAGAACAACGCTCATCTCTAGTCAAAACTAAAAGGGGCCTTGGCTTTTAATAAAAATTGTGCTTCCTGCAATGAGGACTGAAAACTTTCAAAACTACCAGCAGATAAAGCTGGCAAGTATGCTTTTCTACAACTAGGAAAACAAAAAATTAAGCAAATAATAGCTACTATGACCAGTGTCTTCATGCATACTAAGACATCCCGCTGGCCCTGTTAATCAAAAGAGCGGTCTTCCGATAAGATGATTGCAGGGCTCTGGACTTTACTGTCATCCTATATTAGTAGAGAACTACTGTATGTTAGCCATTTATATTGGTATTTTGTGTCTTCAATTTTTTTTGCTAGCATTATGCTGGTCTTTGACAAAAGGACCTGCTACTACCTCTGTCACACTACTCCTGTGTTTATTACAGATCATGGATGCAATCCACTGTCAGACAGATAGGGAGGGGGTACTTTAAGTTTTGCTACATGACCCTAGTTATAAAAATTATAGGAACATTTCTACACAAAGTACTTTAATTAGTCTTGTGATTACAGCCTTATTCTCCCAGTAAATCAGGTTGAGCGTTGGTAGGAAAGTTCATAACAGCAGCTTTGTGCCAAGTTTCCAAAGAGATGACCAGACTCCAGTCACCTGACTAGGTTATTCGATGTGAGAGAACACTTATTATCAACTGTATTAGAACAAAGCAAGTCACAGATCACTTCAGATTTCCAGCAGAACATTAAACGCTTCTCAAACATGTCTAGTGGTAACATTTAAGCATAAGGTCAGGACATCATTTTAACATCTAAGTTTTTATCCCTCTGAGGTTCTCCATAAATCTGATCTCTTGTACTTATTTGGTTAATAATAACATATGAGAATTCTTCTACTGTAGTCCCTGCTGCTCTCATTAGTAGTTAATAGTGATAAGTGAGCACTAAAATGCTCGGGTACTCATTGTTCGAGTCGAGCAAATTGTAATGCTCGAGTGCTCGGTCCGAGTAACGAGCCTAATGTAAGTCTAAAAGTCTAAGGGAAACTCGAGCATTTTTCCGGCAGCTCCCCCCGGCAGCCTGCAGAGGGCCTAAAAATTGCCCAAATCGATGGGAACAGGGCTCAAATGACATGGGAACAGCATGGGGAAGACCCCTGAAACCATTTCTGACTCCCATGTCAAAGCTGTCAACAATGTTGTCAGAGGTATTATGCCACTTTTACGGACTCATAATAAAACATACAAAAACAAAACCAAAATGGATTTTCCTGGAAATATGTTAAGGAACATCCTTTCCAGGGTAATGACTTTTATATAAGGCAAAATAAATAACCAAAAACAAAAATGCTCCTCCACACCTTGGGCTATGTTCACATGTAGCGTTTTTGATGCATTTTTTCACTTTTGCATTGCTTTCAACCAAGACAAATGCATTCACTGAGAAATGTCATTTTAACATTTTACAACCTTATCTGGTCATGTGGTGCGTGAAACATCATCAGACACATCCTGTTTCATTTATGAAGGGGGGATTGTGAAAGTCACAAACACTATTTTTACAGCCTTACAATTCTTAAAGGGCCAGCAGTTGGCCCTCGCTATTGTTAGAGAGCCATCACCTGGCTATGCTTTGTTGTTCCCATTATTAACGAGTGGGTCTCCTATACTGTTAATGCATATGCAGTGACTGTAAGGGCTGCCAAAAATTTGGACGCAACCAAATACCCCCTTGAAGAGATATAGAGGAGGGTCTTAGTAAAAAAAATATGCATTATAAAGGAGCAGGTCTCCTATAGTGGTAATGCCCATATGTGACGCCTCTACTCAGAAAGCCCGTGTTTTACCCTGGGTGTTGGAGGACTCGGTGTCGGGCCCTGTGTTGAAGAGTCGGGATGCAGCCATGGCCCGGGCCCGACCCGTGCTCAGGGCCGTCACATTAGAAAGAGATGGTGTGGGCTTGTCCAGGTTGAGTGGCTGATTAACGACTACGCCACCTGTGGTGTCTGGTGAAGGGCCACCAGCGCCGCTAGCAGTCTGCTGAGGCCCGGTGTCATGGCGGATAAAGTTCTCACTGCTCCCCACAGGCGGAGCAAGGCCTCAGGGCAGGCAAACAGGATGAAGGGGGAAGCAGTAGCGTGAGGAGTACGGGCACCGCGTCGTGTGATATGGCGCGTAATGAACAGTCCAGAGGCCATAGGGGTGAACTTCCAAGGCTTTACTCACTCAGAGACGTTAGCGGGAAGGTGACTCACTGCTCCTCGCGGAGTCCTGCGGCCACCAGGGATGGGGGTCCGACTACCTCCGAGAAAGTCCAATGTTCGGTAGCGACCCTACACCAGAGTGTTCCTGCACTACAGACTTCACCCTTTCCCGTCTGTGCGTGTGTGGATAGGCCGGGTCTCCCTCTGAGCTCCTCTCAGGTGTAGGGGTTGGGTGGCAATTCCTCTCCATCCGACGCCCGGTGGGATCCTCAGGGCCTAACCGGGCTTTCCCATCCTGGACGTAGAGTACAAGGTCGGGTATCGGGGGCCGCTACCCCTCTTGCAGCCGGAATCCCTCTGAATAGATCAGGTAGGCGAGGACAGGTGGCGTACTCCGCTCCGTCTGCATCCTCCCCGGGACCCATTTGCTAGGGAGCCACACTCTAAAGCTCCCGGGCCTTCTTGATCCTGGTGCTCGGCCGGGTTGAGACATTCCTTGTCTGCAACCTACCTCTCGTCCCATAGATCGGGGTACGAGGGCTGTGTCCCATGCCGGTGCAGCCCCACACAGGATCTGCGCTCCCGGAGGGAGGTCACATTACACACAGTATTCTGACAGCACAGTAAGACCAACTAATTAACTAGGGAGAATTAGCAGAAGGACAGGACCAAGATCTAAGATGGCATTCTATTAAATATGAAATCTAAAGTGTCACTATCTAGTTGTTCCTCCACCCACACCCACTAACTGGTTCCTACCACTTTGTGTTCCGCAGTCTCCCTGTAACCAGGGGAGCAGCACCTAGTGCATAATAGCTCCCTCTGGTGGAAATGTGGTGTTGGATGCAAAAGGTTAGGTCACTACCATCACACTGGCCTTACCTCAGAGGAGGAACACCACACTCCATTGAAGAAGTGCAGCATTCCTGTGGCGGTCGAACCCTCCGGGGCGCCACACATACTGTGACTGCAACGGCTGCCAAAATTTGGGAAAAACCCCACTAACAATTTAAACACATAAAGAGCTGGGCCACAATAACAACATGTTCCCATTGGAAAGGAGAAGGTCTACTATTAAGTTATAGGGTATGCAGTGAGTGCAACAGCTGCCAACATTTGGGAAAATCCCTACTAACAATTTAAAGACACATAGAGTTGGGCCATAGTAACGACATGTTCCCATTAGGAAGGAGAGGATCTGCTATACAGTTATAAGGTATGTAGTGAGTCCAACGGCTGCCAAAATTCTGGAAAAAAAACACTGCCAAAAATTTGGAGGACCTCCAATGCCCCTTGCAAGAGATGTAGAGGTTGAAGGGCCTACTGAAAACAATGTTCCCATTATTAGGAAGTGGGTCTCCCATACTATTTGCGTATGCAGTGAAGCAATGGCTGCCAAAAATTTGGAGGGAATCCAATGCCCCTTGCAGGAGAAGTAGAGGTCGGAGGGCCTCGTGAAAACAATGTTCCCATTATTAGGAAGTGTGTTTCCCATACTCTTTGCCTATGCAGTGAAGCAACGGCTGCCAAAAATTTGGAGGAACTCCAATGTCCCTTGCAAGAAACATAGATATGTTGATATAGTACATATGGTGGTGATATGGTGGTGGAGGATGACGATGCAGACACGGAGGAGGACAAGAGCAAATAGACAAAATCAGGAAGCGTATACCCATGTCTGGGTATGAAGACAGAGATGCATGGGAATAGAGTTAGACCTCCCAATAAAACTGCACCATTTTATTAGGCCTGTCCTGCAAGGGAATAAGAGACAGAAAGTTCGCCTTGTAGCGTGGGTCTAGAAGTGTCACCAACCAATGCTGACTGTCACCCAAAATTTGAACAACGCGAGGGTCACAGAAAAGACAGCGTAACATAAACTCATTCATGTGTGCCAGACTATTAACAGACAAGACTTCCGTATCCTCATCAAGAGGACGACTGACCATGCTCTCCTCCTCCTCCATCTCTCTGTCCTCAGGCCATCCATGCTGAACAGACGGTTAGTACAGGAAGTACCGTCTATAGCACAGGAAACTAGCTCCTGTTCTTCCTCCTCATATTCCTCATTGTCACCCAATCCACGTTGGGATGAGATGAGGCTGGGCTGTGTGGAATCACCCTGTATGGTCCCTTGCTCCATCTCATCGTGCTCCGTCTGCAATGCAACCTCTTTAATTGTGAGCAGGGAGCATTTCAGAAGACAGATAAGCGGGTTGGTGACTCTAATTATGGCGTCATCACCGCTCACCATCTTGGTGGAGTCCTCAAAGTTTTGGAAGATGGTACATATTTCTGACATCCATGTCCACTCCTGAGGTTTTATGTTTGGAGTCTGACTTGAGTGCCGACGGCCTTGTTGATGCTGGCAGTCAACAATTGCCCTCTTCTGCTCACAAATCCTTCCGAACATCTGCAATGTAGAGTTCTAAAGTGTGGGGACATCACAGATCAGTCAGTGAGCCGGAAGCTGCAAATGTTGCTGAAGCATTGCAAGGGCAGCGGAAGTTGTAGCTGAATTTATAAAATGGGCACACAGCAGAGTAGTTTGACAAGCAGACCTGAAATATCCAGCAGGTGGTGCAAATGGCATTTTTGGGGTTATCTTCAGAGGCTTTAAAAAATAACCAGACTCGGGAAGACCTAACAGTTGTACTGGCAACTTCCGTTGTGTTGGCATTATGAGGAACGCTTTCTCGCCTTGTGTCTGCGACCACAACACTGCTTCTTCCTGCCTGTTGTGGTGCTACGCCTCCCTCCCCCTGTGTGCTGCTGTCTTCGCATCTGTATGTCCCCCTGCCAGGTTGGGTCAGTTACTATATCATCCACCACCTCGTCTTCCACTTCCGCACCCTGGTCCTCCTCCTCACTTTCTGGCAATTGTGTCTCATCATCATCATCATCCACCTCTTGCAACAGTAATTGCACTTTCCCACCATTGCCTTCATGTGACTGTGGCTGCTCCAAAATTTGGGCGTCGCTACAGGCATTCTCCTCTTGACTCGCTTGAATCTGGCCGGATGAGAAGCCCGAATCTACAAACGAAAAAGTGAAGAGCTCTTCTGAGTGTCCAAGTGTGGGTTTAGTTGTCTCCGGGCACTCAGCATGGTGGGAGGAAGGAGGGTCAGTGTGAGGAATATGCGGTCCAGACTCACGGCTACTGAGACTTTACAGTGTGGAAGACAGGGTGGTGGTGGTGGTGGCAAAGTGACTGGAAGCATTATCTGGTATCCAACCAACAACATTTTGATACTGCTCTGTGTTCAATAGTGGTGTTCTAGTAATTGGGACAGGAAGGTCGAGCAACAAGATGTTGGTGTTTGTTTAAGCACAATTTCAGCTTATCCACAGCTACGTCATCGGCCTCTGCATGCACCATCACCATCACGTCCACTTCTCTGTCTCTTGCCAGGGCAATATTTTCCACGTTCATGAGTAATGGCTGATTTTGAAACACAGTTATATGTGATACGTCTGACAGAGAACCACAATTTTAAGTAGCAGGCCTGTAATTTGCTAATACTGTTGAGGGAGGGCAGTAATGACCCTTCACGGTTCACCCAGTGAGTGTCAAATTATTTTGTTACAAGGTTGATTGCAATCCAGTAGAAAACCAGACTGATTCAAAGCTCTGTATGGGGGGATTCAAGAATCTCTAACCCCGTTTATTTCTACTTAGCATTTTATATTGTTTTGAGTTTATCAATGGCCAATCACCTACAGCCATACTACATGCTTGAACCAATGTTAGTACAATTTTTACGGAAATACACATATGGTCATATTATCATTAGTTCGGTGCATGGTGGAAAGTTACAAGGTCGTACATCCCGGCTCAGACTAGCTAGATAACAGGAGCGGGGTGTCTCATAGAATGTTTCTGAGAGAAAAGGTTAGTGTGGGAAAGTTGCATGTGAATCAAGAGAAAAGAAGGAAAGAATGGATGTCATGCAAAGAGTATAATAACATGATTTTGAAACAAGCAGACAAAATGGAGTCGCCATAGCATGAACATCAATATGTCCTTTACAATACTATTCTTCACAGACAACTAGTGTGAATAGCTTGACCGACACACTGCAACAAAATGAAAATAGAAGAAATGGCTAATTTTGGAACACTCTTATAGGTGTTATGTCTGACAGAGAACCACAGTTTCAAATAGCAGGCCTGTAATTTGCTAATACTATCCTTCACAGAGACCTAGTGTGAATAGCTTGACCGACACACTGCAACGAAATGAAAATAGAAGAAATGGCTAATTTTGGAACACTTTTATAGGTGTTATGTCTGACAGAGAACCACGGTTTCAAATAGCAGACCTGTAATTTGCTAATACTATCTTTCATAGAGACCTAATGTGAACAGCTTGACCGACACACTGCAACGAAATGAAAATAGAAGAAATGGCTAATTTTGGAACACTCTTATAGGTGTTATGTCTGACAGAGAACCACGGTTTCCAATAGCAGGCCTGTAATTTGCTAATACTATCCTTCACAGAGACCTAGTGTGAATAGCTTGACCGACACACTGCAACGAAATGAAAATAGAAGAAATGGCTAATTTTGGAACACTCTTACAAGTGTTATGTCTGACAGAGAACCACGGTTTCAAATAGCAGGCCTGTAATTTGCTAATACTATTCTACAAAGAGACCTTGTGTGAATAGCTTGACCGACACACTGCAACGAAATGAAAATGGAAGAAATGTCTGATTTTGGAACACTCTTATAGGTGTTATGTGTTAGGCGTCGGTCTGGTTCTGGATTCGAAATGGGTCCAGGACCTTCTGTGGTCTCCCATTTCAGTCTGGCTGGGGCTGATGTTGCTCAGCTTGGTCATCAGGCATAACGCCTAGCTGGTCCGCGAGACATACAGATTGTCTCCCATGCATTGGCAGGATTCGCCGTACTGAGCATGCCCATGACCTGGCGGATCTTGATTGGTGGTTTGGCACCCACCTGACCCGGTGACCTGGCACCGCCTGATTGGTCATCGGGTAACGTCACCAATGGCGCGTTGGTGGGCAGGGCTTAGTCTTTAAAAGGCCCGCCCACAAACATGGCGGCTCGCTTGGATCATTGAGCATGATGCTGTTGTGTGGACGTCTGTGCTCCACATGTAGTTTCCGCTAGGCAGGTTAGCTCCATAGAGGCAGGTTAGCTCCATAGAGGCAGGTATCTTCGCCTTGCAGTCTGACTCTGTCAGAGGGGGTCGCCTTTCACCCCGAGCAGCCTGCAGACGTCCTACTCCCTGTAGGCACCTGTGGACCACGTGGAGAAATACTCCTCTGTCCGGTAGCACGCCGGCAGAGGGCACGTACCCGTCGGCGTGAGTCACACACGCATCTTAGCGCCAACTCCTATTGCGTAGCGCCTGTGTCGAAGACAGGGCTACTGCTTTTCCCTCGGTCACACGTCTCCCTGCGGTTTTTGGAGATTGTGTGAAACGCTCAAACCCGCTCCGTGTGCTTTAACACGGAGTGGTTTATCAGTTTAGTAACTGCTATCCCGAACGCTCTTCTCCCGTGCAGTTAACGGAGATAGAGCAAACCGCTATACCCGTTCCTGTGTGCAGAAACACGGAAGGGTTTAACATATAAGTTTGTCGCTTTCCTTTCCACCCGGAAAGTTTTTGGCAGCAGTCCACCAGGCTGCATTGTGGACCCCGGGGTCGGTAGCGTTCCATTATATTAAAGTAGTTTGCAACCACCCTCCAAACAGTATTCGAGCACCAGAGTCTTGATGAACATGGCCGACAATCAGCAGCTGCAGCGCTATATACAGCAACTGGAGACCAGACTTAGGTCTCTGCAACAAGCTGCCCTGGTTGCTGATACCACTGCAGTAGCTACCCAGGCGGCTACTCTAGCAGCCAATATTATTAACTCGGCTGCGGTGAATACTGCAACCACTGCAAGTGCCCCATTACCCGGGTTTGCTCTCCCGGAGAAATTTTCTGGGGATATTAAACTCTGCAGGGGTTTTATTAATGTATGCTCCATTCATTTGGAGATGATGGAGGCACGGTTCCCCTCCGAAAGAGCCAAAGTGGGATATATCATCTCATTGCTTTCTCACGGGGCTCTAGAGTGGGCTACTCCTCTATGGCTGCGGAACGACCCGGTTGTAGTAAATGCGGGTCATTTCCTTAAGACTTTAAAAAGGATTTTTCCTGGGTGCTCAGGTCACGCATGATATGGTTCTTAAGCTCCTTGCGTTGGTTCAGGGTTCGGCCACCGCCAGTCACTATGCCGACCAGTTCAGAACCTTAGCGGCTGAACTGGATTGGTATGAGCGATCGCTTATACCGGTGTTCTGGAAGGGTCTGGCCGGGCATATTAAAGATGCTTTATCTACCAGAGAGATTCCAACCTCTCTGGAGGAGTTACTATCTCTCGTTGACCGTATAGATTTGCGTCATGCAGAACACAAGTTAGAGCTAGAGGTTGGCAGTCCTCAGTATCTGTTGGCACCAGGCGTCTTTAGATACAAACCCAAGACCCTTGACCCAGAGCCTGAGGCTATGGATATATCCCGGACTGAGTCTAGTCCCTCTCGTTCCCGACCTGCACATCTCTTGGAGCACCCCGTAAATAAGGGTTCCAAGCAGTCGGTAAAACGAGTAGGTCTTACCACCTTTGGTGGAGGTAAATTAAATTCCGGGACTTCTTCCTCCAAGTTATCATATAATGTGACATTGTCCTTTGGTAAATCTGCAGTTTCTGCCAAGGCGTGGGTGGACTCTGGTGCTGAGGGCAATTTTTTATCATCTACGTTTTCCCAGAGGCATGCCATCCCTATTGAGCTACTCTCTAGTCCAATGAACATTAATGTTGCCAATGGTTCACTCCTGGATGTGCAAATCACCCATCACTCGATCCCTCTCATCATGTCATTTCCTCAGGGCCACCGGGAGGTTATCTCTTTTCTTATTATTCCCGGTGGATTAGACGAGGTGTTTTTGGGTCTCCCCTGGTTACGTTTTCATACTCCACACATTGACTGGAATACGGGGAGAATTTCTTCCTGGAGTGAGAATTGTGCATCTCAGTGTTTGGTCAAAGTCACCTGGAGGGTAGTCTCTGATCCTCCTATCATTGCAACATCCGGTACAGATTCCTTGTCTGTTTCCAGGACCCGGGTCTTGTCAGATTATGTCGCAAAGAACTCTCAGGAAGAGAGGGTGGCTGCAGTGTCCTCCAACCCAGTTCCGTTGGGGAGGACATTTGTTTCCTACGGAGTATGGTGCTCTCCTGGACTCATCCCCCAAAAACCAGAGCTCACCTGGGGGTCAAACGTACCACTAAGTCCCTTCAACGATCCTATTGGTGGCCCCGGTGGTGCCAGGGCGTCAAGGACTTTGTTCTTGCGTGTTCCATCTGTGCGAGAGATAAATATTTCCGCCAGAGACCGGCGGGTCCTTTCCCTCTGTCACCCGTGAAGGATCCCACACATAGAGAACCAGTTGTCACTTCTTGCCATACTGCTTCCCGCCCTAAAAAAGGGTATCCTGTACACCAGAGGGGTCACAGTTTCGTGAATCCTCTCTGTGACCCGATGGACCACATCCTTGCCCCCCGGCTCATGGAGGAAAATGAGTGTCAAGTGGAGGGGGATGTTAGAGGGGGGGGGGGATAATGTTAGGCGTCGGTCTGGTTCTGGATTTGAAATGGGTCCAGGACCTTCTGTGGTCACCCATTTCAGTCCAGCCAGGGCTGATGTTGCTCAGCTTCATCGTCAGGCCCAACGCCCAGCTGGTCCATGAGACATACAGATTGTCTCCTGTGTATTGGCACCTAGCAATTTTAAGCATTGGTTGCAGAGGGAGACAGGGTGCTTGGAGTTTAAGTCCAGGATTCGCTGTACTGAGAATGCCCGTGACCTGGCGGACTGTGATTGGTGGTTTGTCACCCACCTGACCCGGTGACCTGGCACCGCCTGATTGGTCCTCGGGTAACGTCACCAATGGCGTGTCAGTGGGCAGGGCTTAGTCTTTAAAAGGCCCGCCCACAAACATGGCGGCGCGGTTGGATCATTGAGCATGATGATGTTGTGTGGACGTCTGTGCTCCACATGTAGTTTCCACTAGGCAGGTTAGCTCCATAGAGGCAGGTTAGCTCCATAGAGGCAGGTAGCTTCGCCTTGCAGTCTGGCTCTGTCAGAGGGGGTCACCTTTCACCCCGAGCAGCCTGCAGACGTCCTACTCCCTGTATGCACCTGTGGACCATGTGGAGAAATACTCCTCTGTCCGGTGGCATGCCGGCAGAGGGCACGTACCCGTCGGCGTGAGTCACTCACGCATCTTAGCGCCAACTCCTATTGCATAGTGCCTGTGTCGAAGACAGGGCTACTGCTTTTCCCTCGGTCACACGTCTCCCTGCGGTTTTTGGAGATTGTGTGAAATGCTGAAACCCGCTCCGTGTGCTTTAACACAGAGTGGTTTATCAGCTTAGTAACTGCTATCCCGAACCCTCTTCTCCCGTGCAGTTAATGGAGATAGAGCGAACCGCTATACCCGTTCCTGTGTGCAGAAACACGGAAGGGTTTAACATTTAAGTTTGTTGCTTTCCTTTCCACCCGGAAAGTGTTCGGCAGCAGTCCACCAGGCTGCATTGCGGACCCCGGGGTCAGTTGCGTTCCACTATATTAAAGTTGTTTGCAACCGCCCTCCTAACATTATGTCTGACAAAGAACCACGGTTTTAAATAGCAGACCTGTAATTTGCTAATACTATTCTACAAAGAGACCTAGTGTGAATAGCTTTACCGACACACTGCAACGAAATGAAAATGGAAGAAATGTCTGATTTTGAAACACTCTTATAGGTGTTATGTCTGACAGAGAACCACAGTTCCAAATAGCAGGCCTGTAATTTGCTAATACTATCATTCACAGACACCTAGTGTGAATAGCTTGAACGACACACTGCAACAGAATGAATATGGAAGAAATTGCTGAATTTGGAACACTCTTATAGGTGTTATGTTTGACAGAGAACCACGGTTTTAAATAGCAGGCCTGTAATTTGCTAATACTATCCTTCACAGACACCTAGTGTGAATAGCTTGACCGACACACTGCAACAGAATGAATATGGAAGAAATTGCTGAATTTGGAACACTCTTATAGGTGTTATGTTTGACAGAGAACCACGGTTTTAAATAGCAGGCCTGTAATTTGCTAATACTATCCTTCACAGACACCTAGTGTGAATAGCTTAACCGACACACTGCAACAGAATCAATATAGAAGAAATAGCTGATTTTGGAACACTCTTATAGGTGTTATGTCTGACAGAGAACCACGGTTTTAAATAGCATGCCTGTAATTTGCTAATACAACCTTTCATAGACACCTAGTGTGAATAGCTTGATCGACACACTGCAACGGAATGAAAATGGAAGAAATGGCTGATTTTGGAACACTCTTATAGGTGTTATGTCTGACAGAGAACCACGATTTTAAATAGTATTAGCAAATTACAGGCATGCAATTTAAAACCGTGGTTCTCTGTCAGACATAACACCTATAAGAGTGTTCCAAAATCAGCCATTTCTTCCATTTTCATTCCGTTGCAGTGTGTCGATCAAGCTATTCACAATAGGTGTCTGTGAAAGACAGTATTAGCAAATTACAGGCATGCTATTTAAAACCGTGGTTCTCTGTCAGACATAACACATATAAGAGTGTTCCAAAATCAGCCATTTCTTCTATATTGATTCTGTTGCAGTGTGTCGGTTAAGCTATTCACACTAGGTGTCTGTGAAGGATAGTATTAGCAAATTACAGGCCTGCTATTTAAAACCGTGGTTCTCTGTCAAACATAACACCTATAAGAGTGTTCCAAATTCAGCAATTTCTTCCATTTTCATTCTGTTGCAGTGTGTCGGTCAAGCTATTCACACTAGGTGTCTGTGAAGGATAGTATTAGCAAATTTCAGGCCTGCTATTTGGAACTGTGGTTCTCTGTCAGACATAACACCTATAAGAGTGTTCCAAGATAAGATATTTCTTCCATTTTCATTTCGTTGCAGTGTGTCGGTAAAGCTATTCACACTAGATATCTGTGTAGAATAGTGTTAGCAAATTACAGGCATGCTATCTTTCACAGACACCTAGTGTGAATAGCTTGACTGACACACAGCAACGGAATGAAAATAGAAGAAATGTCTGATGTTGAAACTCTCTTATAGGTGTTATGTCTGACAGAGAAACACGGTTTTAAATAGCTGACCTGTAATTTGTTAATACTATCCTTCACAGACACCTAGTTTGAATAGCTTTACCGACACACTGTAACGGAATGAAAATGGAAGAAATGGCTGATTTTGGAACACTCTTATAGGTGTTATGTCTGACAGAGAACCACAGTTCCAAATAGCAGGCCTGTAATTTGCTAATACTATCATTCACAGACACCTAGTGTGAATAGCTTGAACGACACACTGCAACAGAATGAAAATGGAAGAAATTGCTGAATTTGGAACACTCTTATAGGTGTTACGTTTGACAGAGAACCACGGTTTTAAATAGCAGGCCTGTAATTTGCTAATACTATTCTACACAGAGACCCAGTGTGAATAGCTTAACCGACACACTGTAACAGAATCAATATAGAAGAAATGGCTGATTTTGGAACACTCTTATAGGTGTTATGTCTGACAGAGAACCACGGTTTTAAATAGCATGCCTGTAATTTGCTAATACTATCTTTCACAGACGCCTAGTTTGAATAGCTTTACCGACACACTGTAACGGAATGAAAATGGAAGAAATGGCTGATTTTGGAACACTCTTATAGGTGTTATATCTGACAGAGAATGACGGTTTTAACTAGCAGGCCTGTAGTTTGCTAGTACTATTCTACACAGAGACCTAGTATGAATAGCTTGACCGACACACTGCAACAGTATGGAAAAGGAGGCCAATATTTTCCATGGTCAGTTTAAATTTCTGGATTTTTATCACTGAAATATGGAACAGATCTGGCTTTATTCTGCAGTGAGAACAAGCAAATGGGGCAGAAAAATGGTGTACTCTGGATTGCTTTTTAAGCAAATAACCAGGATTAAGTTAAAAAAAAGGTCCCTGGCCCCTGATATCTGGGGCTATGTCTACAAATATCTGCAATTATTACAGCAGCAGACAGGAAGGTTCAATGGACCTTCTTTTGCTGTATCATACACTGCCTGCCTCCCTAGCATTGATTATATGCAGCTGGATTAGTCCTCAGAAGGACTGTTAATTCAGATGGATATATGCTGTACTGTATATATGTTGTGGAATACCTATACTAATTATAAAGAAGCAAATCTCTCCCTCACACAGCAGAACCTCTCCCTACTCTGTCTGATTCTGGGGTACAATGTGACAAGCATAGCGGCACCAGGTCTTATATAGATCTGATGACGATGTACGGCCAGCCAATCACTGTAATGCCCACAACCAACATGGCTACAGCATTACAATGCATGGCAGGCAATCCCTGCATGTTCACTGGCTCTCTAAAGAGCGGCAAGTATGCAGGGAGGGGACCTGAGTTCCCGCCTGAGCAACCTGGAAATACTCGCTGAGCGCCGAACTCGTCGAGCATAGTGATGCTCGGGCGTGTACCGAGCAGTGGCGTGCACGTTCGCTCATCACTAGTAGTTAACCATTTCTCCTCCACTAGGTGATGCTGTTTTTGAAAGTAAGCAGCCATGGTTTTTGAGGGGGTTTGTTTTTGCTTTTTCCCTTTAACTGTGGACAAATCTTGTCATCACAGAGTGGTCAAATAAATTTAGAAAATACGTGCATATACTAAAAAGAAGTGCACATTTGTCTCCCGTAAATTACATATTCTGTATGCACTTCATGTAAATAAACAGAAATTTTGGATGAAGATTCAGCTGAATAGACCTCTTTTTATTAAGCATTTTGTTATATCTTTCCTATATACAAAGAGCACCACACATTTTTATGGCAGAGACCTGTGGATTTTGCCATTTATCGTATTTTGCGGACTATAAGACACACCGTACCATAAGATACACCCCAAATTTGTGGTGGAAAATAGAAAAAAAAGATTTTTAAACAAAATGTTTTTAACTGTAGCTTACCGGGGAAAAGTGCAATGGAGCGGGGGTCACAGGAGGCAGGGTCTCTGCTTCAAGAGGCCGGTGGTGGCAGGATTGGGGCGATGCTCCACGCCCTGGGCTCTCATAAGACATTGATGCCTACATCTTATGACAGCCCCACACCTGAAACCCTGCCTCCTGTGGCCTCACTCCAGTGCAGCCCCCCCCCCTGGAAAGCTCACTTCGGGTTATGAGATGCACCCCCATTTTCCTCCCAAATTTAGAGGAAAAAAAGTGTGAATTATAATCTGAAGAAAACGGTATATCCTGACGTAGTAAATTTTATCTGCTAGATGGCCAAAGTTTGAACATGCTCTCATATTTTCCCTGTATACCAACTTATGCTACAGCTCATTTCTTTGGTTTTGTTTTAGTTTCTTGTACTTTGTATAAACAGGGGTGTGGCTACCTTTTTGGAGCTAAGCATTTCATTTATATAGCTTCCTGTGGCCAAGTGTCTGACTAGTTGCACCCGATCCTGCTTGGCCCCCATCTATATGGAGGTCGTCTGACACAAAGGGATGTTTTAGTACTGGAGAATAAGAATATCCCGATTGGGGTATACCTTGTTGTGGTGGGATGGCTTGTATGCTTTTTTGGTTCAGAAACAGTGTTTACTAAGTACCCTCTGCTATTTATATGTACTATTTCTATTTACGCATTTACAGCAGGGCATATGCTCATTTTTTTTTCCATATTAGGTTTTATCTGTTAATTGGTACAGTGTGAACACGCTCTTATACATTGCATGTATACTAACTTATGCTCCAGCTCATTTCTTTGGTTTTGCATGAGATTTATGCTGCCTGAACTACAGACAGCATGAACCACACACTGGATGTTATTGCAGCTGTATATGTTCTACCATCTACCTGCCTCTGACTAGTCATCCGAGATGTATAGTGCTAGGCTGGCTTTTTAAAGTATTTTTTCTCTGAAAGGCTTTGAAATAAATCACACATGGCTGCAATATCGCAGCAAGGGATGCCAGCTTCTCAAAAAATCATGGGTAGTCAATTTTATTCACTAACGCATTAACTCCTTCACGATATTCGCTGTACATGTATGGCACAAGTCGGACATGGGTGTATGGAGTAGGCTCATGAGGTGAGCTTGCCCCAAACTTGGCAGGTAATTGCTGTGTGGCAGGTAATGGCTATGTGTTACAGCCAGGACCTGCCTCTATGGCTGTGTGCCCACTATGTGTTTTTTAAGCATTTCCGCAGTGGCAATTCCGCTGCAGAAACGCTTAAAAAACACTTGGTAGAAGGTCTGCCATGTTCCCAAATGATAATCCGCATGTGCTGTGCATATGCTGCGGAAATTTCCGCTGCGGATTATCATTGCGGAAAAATCCGCAGCACTACCAATTATTTTGCGTAATCGCTGCGTTTACGCCGCCATTGACTTGCATTGGACCGCATAACATCTGCATGACTATACGTGCACATGCGAATATTAAGAAATTCAATGTGCGGATGGTACCCGGGTTTGGAGAAGAGGAGACTCTCTTCCAGACCCAGGTACCATGGAACCTGTAAAAAAAAAGAATTAAAATAAAAAAAATACATTATAATCACCTTCTGATGGCCCTCTGTCTTTTCTCCGCTGCGTCCGGTCTCTTGTACGGTTCGCGATGGTCTAAAAGGACCTGCCATGATGTCATTTAGTCATGTGACAGGTCACGCGACTGCTGATCACAATGGTATCAATAAAAACATTGTTTCACTCCGCAAAAATGAGCCATCACAAGGCTCCATTGTCAAAAAAATAAAACGTTACTGGTCTCGGAAAATGGGAACACAATCCTTCAAATTCTTTTTTCAAACTTCTAATTTTTTTTTCACCAATAAAATAATTTAAAAAACCTGGACATGTTTAGTACCACTGTAATCGTACTGATGAGGAGAATCATATCGCAGGGTCATTTTTACCACACTCTGTACAAAGGAATTTCCAAAAAACAATGCAAGAACTGTGTTTTTTTTTAAGATTTTCTCCCAACATATTTTTTTTTTCCTGTTTTCCAGTACACTATGTGATAAAATGAATGATGTTATTCCAAAGTACAACTCGTCTCACAAAAAAACAAGTCTTCATCTGTCTATATGGACTAAAAAAAAAATAGGGTTTTGGGAAGAAGGTGAGGAAAAAAACAAAAATGCAAAAACAATAACAAACCATTAAGATTTTGAGTTATATACAGTACACACCAAAAGTTTGGACACACCTTCTCATTTAAATATTTTTCTGTATTTTCATGACTATGAAAATTGTACATTCACACTGAAGGCATCAAAACTATGAATTAACACATGTGGAATTATATACTTAACAAAAAAGTATGAAACAACTGAAAATATGTCTTATATTCTAGGTTCTTCAAAGTAGCCACCTTTTGCTTTGATGACTGCTTTGCACATTCTTGGCATTCTCTTGATGAGCTTCAAGAGGTAGTCACCGGAAATGGTCTTCCAACAATCTTGAAGGAGTTTCCAGAGATTCTTAGCACTTGTTGGCCCTTTTACCTTCACTCTGCGGTTCAGCTCACCCCAAACCATCTCGATTGGGTTCAGGTCTGGTGACTGTGGAGGCCAGGTCATCTGGCGTAGCACCCCATCACTCTCCCTCTTGGTCAAATAGCTCTTACACAGCCTGGAGGTGTAGTCCACCTGTGAGAAGGAGAGAGCTGGAGGGAGAGCGGACACCACAGAGCCGAAGGGTTAGATGGAGAACGGAAGAAGGAAAGAGGGCGAGGGAGGTAAGGGAGTACAGTGGAAGGCCGACCTGAGCTCCCCCACGTTCCTGCTGGGCGGGGAACAGCCCTGGGAAGAAAAGCTGCTTGCGCAACCCTTTGAGGTTACGGGCGTGAGCGGGCAGAGGGACTACGCTGGAGTGCGAAGCCGACACGGCCAGTATGTTACTGCCCGTGCGACCTCCATGTCGCAGGGTTTGTGCCAGAGCCGCGGTATACCCTGACGGCCAGCCCCCCTCTTCCAAAACTGGTGCCTGTCCACTGGTGGGTCGAGCCCCCCCGCAGTGGGGGGGGTAACATTTGCAGAAGAACGACCATCTTCCAGCGAAACTAAGATGTCTACTTCTTTTCGTGGACAATGTGATATGATCCCTTTCTTTCGGACACGCCCATCGCTACAAATTCCAGATGAGGCACAAAAACAGCATGTGCTTCAATGGATATCAAGTGCTCCTTCAAGTGGGCTCTCCTCCACCTCAACTACAACATCACAAATGCTTCAGTCCTCAGAGGTGTCACCCCAATCGCACTTGCTTCGTCACAGCTCCCAAGTCTCCAGCTGCCCGTCTGAGTATGGGGTAACACAGATGGTTGAGTCTGCACAGCTCTTTACTCATACTATAGCCTGGGAAAAGGAGGTCTGCTCCAGAGCTTCTGTTAATCCAGATGAGGAAATGATCTGCACTGATGCCCAGAATCTTTATGAGTCGGATACAGGACCAGATGAAGAAGCTTCTGAGCATAATGTAGACCCTCGTTCCCAAACTGTAACTCCTGTTGGTGGAGACAATGATGAAGACGATTATGAGACTCAAATACCTAATTTGAGCGACAACTTGACTTTTCGGTCAGGGCAGGAAGAGGTTGGCTCTGAGGACAACGGGTGTGAGAACACACAGGGTGATGATGACAAGGTTGGAGATCCCACTTACTGTCAACCCACAGTTAGCCAGTCGATGAGGTCAGCAGAGGAGGTGGAGGAGGATGTGACAAGCCCAGGGGATGGGGATGACTCGGTACCCGGGCCATTGCCTGGCCTTTGGGATGTCGCGGTGGTCGGCTCCCGGGCCCGTACCCTGGGGTCACTCTTTAAAAGGGTAGATAATTGGTAATTTTATAAGAGTTCGTGATGCCACCTGTGGTATCTGGTGAGAAGCACCAGCGCTGCAGCAGTCCACTGAGGCCGGTGATAAGGCAGCTCGATGGTATAGCTTCCCACAGGTGGAGCTAGGCCTCAGGGCAGCGTATGCAGGGGGAATGCAGGACAGGCGAGACCGAGCTGGGTCAGAGCAAGAATGGGAACGGACACGGTAGTCACTTCAGTACCTTTTACTGGCGGAAATTAAGGCACATCCCGGAGCACTGTAGGGTGAAGGGTGCATATCAGGATCCTCCCCAATGAGCGGGTGTAGGGCCTCCTGTTTCTTGCCTCTGCGTAGTAAGTTTCTGACCTGCCTGGAGCTAGGCCTAACTTTGTCTCTGTCCTGCACTGGCTGACCTTGTGGTAGGGCCTTGATTTGGAGTTCGCGCCCCCAGTATGCGGGGCCTAAGCGTCTCCTGTCTCTGTTACGTATTAGCACCTTAGCGATCCTGGGACTTGTAGCTCTCCAGGGACTCCGGTTATGCCTTACGAGGTCATAGAGATCCCGGTAAGCTCGGATCCGGTGTCTGGTAAATGCTTCGGGGTGAGCTGGTTAAGCTCCTCTGCCCCCTATGTACTAAATCTCCACTCGCCTTCGGCCCTCACTAGGCTATACACACTAACGGCAGCTTGCCGCGCTTCACCGATCTTATGGTGCCGGCACACCTTAAGCTCTAACTGGGCTCCCTGAATCTAGCTAGCAGGAGCCTCGTACTCCACTTCTGAACTATTAACTGAGTTCTCCAGACTAGACTGAGCTCCACTGCAGACTGACCTCTCTTAGGCTTCTCTACTGCAGGAACTCTTCAGAGGAACTGAACTGCCTAGCTCCACCTTCCCTATTTATATCCCTAACGGGCTCCCTCTGCTGGTCTGAGGTGGAAGGTGGAGATGTGTGAATGTTTATGGGGGCCCCTTGTGGAGGATTCCATCAATGCACTTTTCTAGGATCTGTGATACCAAGCGCAGCTCGGAGTCACAGATGCTATTGATTACGAGGTTTGGTTGCGCCTTCCTGGATAGAGACAGAGTACTGGAAGTACGTCAACAACTGCATCCTCAACCACAACTCTGCCTCTGACCACAAGTCGTGGTGGCTCTTCAGGTCGCATGGGCTCTAAGCCTTGCATAGCCTGGGCATTTTTTCAGATCAATAAGGATGACCCAACTTGTGTTATCTGTAATATTAATCACCAACAGCTAAGTAGAGGCCAAAAAATCAATAGTTTGAGTACTTCATGCATGAACCGTCACATGGATATGAAGCATAAGTTGCAGTGGGAAGATCACTGTGCTACAATGCGGCCTAGCGGGCCGGGCCAACCACCGTCTGCCCCATCTTGTGCATCCGCGGCCTCTTCATCCTCTGTGACTGGGGGGACAGCAGTCACACATGTTTTTGGACGCAGACCTGCCACCTCTTTGCCCGAAACAGCCAGCGTGATTGGCAGGTCATCATTTCATTTGGAAGTGGAAACACCAGCTGGTGTTGAGCGCTCTCCGACATCGAGAGCACCACCTTTGGATCAAGGCAACTTAACTTTTCCGCCTGCATCTTCCTAACAGACCGGCAGTTTGCCGGGGACACCCTACTCATCCCCGTCTAAGCACAACAGCCAGCCCTCGGTCCCTCACATGTGGACAAGTAAAAGACCATTTCCTCCTAGCCATGAGAAAGCTAAGAGGTTGAATTTCACCATCTGCAAGCTGTTGGCTACAGAAATGCTGCCTTTCTGCCTGTTGGACACACAGGATTTTCGAGACCTTATGTCTGTCGCAGTGCCCCAGTACCAGATGCCCAGTCGGCACTACTTCTCAAAGAAAGGTGTGCCTGCGCTACACCAGCATGTCGCACACAACATCACCCCTTCTTTGAGAAAATCTGTGTGTGACAGGGTGCATTTCACCAAAGACACTTGGACGAGTAGGCATGGACAGGGGCGTTACATGTCGCTGACTGGGCACTGGGTAACTATGGTGACAGCAGGACAAGGGGCTGCAGTCCAAGTCTAGCCGTCCCCGCGAGTTGTGCGTCAATCCACTTTATCTAGAAGTTCCTCCACTGCTTCTGCCTCCTCAACCTCCTCTCGGTCCTCCACCTGCACCCAAAGCCTGTCTGGTAATGCCACCCACTTTCTAGCTGTGCAGAAGGAATCCTGCACACCTCCTTACTATTCTGGCAGCAGGGCTCAACGGCATCAGGCTGTGTTTACTTTGAAATGTCTGGGAAATGTGAGTCACACAGCAGAGGAGTTGTGGTCAGCTCTGGAGACCCAGTTTCATGAATGGTTGTCTCCACTGAACCTGCAACCAGGGAAGGCCGTGTGCGACAATGCTGCAAACCCGGGTGCGGCCCTTTGCCGGGCAATGTCACACACGTACCTTGTATGGCTCACGTGTCGAACCTGGTTGTCCAGCAATTTTTAGCCCACTATCCCGGACTAGATGGCCTACTGCAGAGGGCACGGTCGCTGTGTGCTCACTTCCGCCGTTCGCATCCCGCAGCTCAACGACTTACATCTCTGCAGAAGTCGTTGGGCCTGCCAGTTCACCGGCTTAAATGCGATGTGCCGACACGGTGGAATTCAACTCTGCACATGTTGCAGTGACTGTGGCAGCACCGACAAGCCCTGGTGCAATACGTTCTGACGTATAGCCTGGGCCAACGAAATCCAGAGGTGGGGCAAATCACGCTGCAGGAGTGGTCTCAGATCAGGGACCTATGAAGTTGACGCGCCCCCTGGGCCATGGGGTACCTGGAGCCGGGACGGTAGAAACTGGGGGTTGTAGTCACTGTGGCGGTGACCAGGTCCTTGACCCGGGGCGGTCAATCCAAGGGTAATTTGTATATATGGGTTTTATAATGTCCGACTCCGCCACCTGTGGAGTGCGACCAAAGGGGCTGCCGCTGCGGAACAGTCCTCTGAAGCTGGTGGTTTTGCAGCAATGGTATTATTACTCCCCACAGGAAGAGTGTAGCTTCAGGGCAGTGTGGGTGGATGATGGTGGTTGTAGTGCAGGGAGTCAGTAATGAACACAGAGTCCGTGTGATGCAGTCTCAAGATCTTTACTCACAGTTGTTGCAGTCCAGATTACAGGTACCAGAGCAATCTCCCCCGTCGTGTTGTGCGTACTCAGTGAGGGGCTCAGTCCACCCCCAGATAGCTCCGGAGTACTTAGAAGGACCCCCTTCTGTGTGTCCTTTGTCTGGCCTTCTCCCTGCACCTCACACCCACTGAAACTTCTATCCGGTTTCCTCGGGCCTTGGCGGGTGACGTGTGTTCCATCCCCTGGGTCCTATGTGGCTACCTTCTTAGTGAGACTGGTGTGGACTTTGGCCTGCAGTACATGAAATGCTGCAGCCTCTGGTTCTAGTTGATTCGTGCTCTTTCTCCGCTAGTTGAGGGACCGGTTCCCCTTATCTGGCCTGATCCCTCTACCTCCTGGTAGCAGCGGGCATTCGGGTGGCCTTCTGCATGGCCCGTACCCCTAGGGTCCCTTCGGTTCCTTCCTGCTCCCACTCCTCTCTTCTCTCCTTCAGTCCTGGGCCTCCCAGGCTATGCCCGCCTCCGGAGCAGAGCTCATGCAGAGCCTCTGCTCCTGTCACTTCTCCTCCTCTGACTGGCTTGCTCTTTCTAAGATGGCTTCCTATTTATACTCTCCCTGTCATGTGCTCCCCTAAGCTGCTTTCTCCACCCACACCCACTACATAGGACCCTCCCGTTAGCTAGGGACGTGGGACTGTGCTTTCCCTTAGGAGCAATCTCGCCCTAACCCCACTGCGGGTATGTGTTGGAGGCAGGTGTTAGGGTCCCGAGCCATACTCCTCCCTTACCTGAGGGTGAGATACCACACCTCTGGGTGAGATGCAGTATCTCTGTGGCGACTGAACCCTCAGGGGCGCCACACACCCTTCTGCACAGTTTTGAAATGGCGACAAAGATGTTTAGTGCTGACGATGCCATTATCAGCATAACTATTCCGGTGATTTACATGCTGGAGCACACATTAAACAGAATTCAGAGTCAGGTGGTGGGACAAGAGGAGGTGGAGGAAGTAGAGGAGGAGTCGTATGCGCAAGGGATAACATCTCCAAGGTCCAGACGGTCGGCAGCACCAAGGCGGCAGGCATGGGAGGGTGGGGGAGAGAGATTAACCAGGGCGCATGGTAGCAGCAAACTGTTGAGGAAGGTGCAGGAGCCGAGGAAGACGTGGAGGACGAACTGGCGATGGCCATGTAAGACTTATCAGATGAGGGAGACCTTGATCACATTTCTGTTGTGTGAGGTTGGGGGGAGAGGGCAGAGGAGGGAAGCATGATTCTTACCTCGCTACCAATACAACAAGGACTTGGTCCTCCTGGATGCGCAAGACACATGAGTGCCTTCTTGCTGCACTACCTGCAACATGACCCTCGGATTGTCAGAATTCGAAGTAATCCTGACTACTGGGTTGCCACACTCTTAGATCCCGGGTACAAAAGTAAATTTGCCAAAATAATTCCTGCCATAGAACGGGATTCACGCATGCAGGAGCATCAGCAGAGGCTGTTGCAGAATCTTACATGTGCTTTTCCACAAAACACCAGTGGTGCACCTAGTGAATCTCATAGTTCTAACTTGCAAACCGTGGGACTGTCGAGTCTTCATCACTCAAACCGTAACAGTAACACAGTATCTGCTGGTAACAGCAATTTTGTGGAATCGTTTCACCACTTTTTTAGACCATCCTTTGCAAGGCCACAGGAGACAAGAAGTCTGACACATAGTAAACGCCTAGAGAGGATGGTACAGGAGTATCTCCAAGTGAACATCGAAGCCATGACTGTGTCACTGGACCCTTGCTCATTTTGGGATTCCAATCTGGAAAAATGTCCGGAGCTCGCCACTCACGCCTTGGAGATCTTGTCATGCCCTGCAGCCAGCGTTCTCTCTGAATGTGTGTTCAGAGCTGCTGGTGGTGTGCTAACAGATAAGCGCACGTGGCTGTCCACTGAGAATGTAGACAGACTCACGTTCATAAAGATGAACAAATCATGGATCCGCAAGGACTTTTCTACCCCTGTGTCATCCTGAGGAGACTAAAAGCTTGAGGATTTGGCAAAATCAGCTCAATAACCATTTTAAGCAACTCTGGGGCAATTGATGCAACTTAAGTGGTGTCTGTGCCACAATTTTTGGAAAGAATGGAGACTTTTTGGAGTCCCCTTGCTGTGTTTTACGTGACGTTGGCATCGTCAATTCCAGGTGGGTTGGGTCGCCCCCCCCCCCTTTTAACTGTAAGAAACTACATACACTATGACTTGGGGTAACACAGATGGTTGAGTCTGAAGGGCTGTTTACTCAGAGGTCTGCTCCAAATCTTCAGTGTCTGCTAGTCAGCGTAGAATTTTTAACTGCATCTAGCCTAGGCAATACTTTGGGCGTAATAGCCCAACTGCGAAGCAAGCTGCACCGCCTGTGTATCTAATAAGAATTTTTAAATGCATCTAGCCTAGGCAGACTGTGGGGACTCCCAACTAAACCCTGACGCTCAGCCCCCTAACGCCCCCCTTTCCTTGACAATACAATAATGTAACTCTTACAACTGGATGGGTGAGGATCGGTCACAGCTTTATTAACTCTTTATACTCATTCCATTAGAAAGGCATTTTATTTCTAAAATAATTCAGCTTGTTGCAGCATGCCCTGGGTCTCCACACTGGCAAGTTGGCCAACAAGTGTAACTCTCCAACATGTCCTTTCTATTTCCAGGCCGCGAAGGATCCTGCGTACTCGTATGCAGGACTCAGACCCCCATCCACCACTCTTAACGCTTGTTCCACACCGTCCTTGTGTCCTGACAGGAATATGTCCAGTACAATATCCATTAAGTGAACACCGTCGGGCCGTATGAGGCCTGCTTTATCTCCTTCCAGTTGTCAGTGTTCTATCACTACACCGCCTCTGTCTCTTCTAAATTTTGCCATCCGAATATTTATTACCCGCCTTGTCCGTTCAATGGCCATGATGTCTCGGGCACCTTGCCATACCGCTATCGGCACAATCTCTGACCATACTATAGTTAGTTTTGTGAAAAATTCTCTGAAGCGCTCAGTGTCTAGTTTCATTATTGCCATTAGTTATGCGCTCTTGTGATGACCTAGGTCATTTCCCCCGGCCTGTATAACTAAGATGACCGGACATCTTGCCTCTCTGCCTACCTTGATTACCTCCATTAGTACCTGTGGCCATAGCAGGCCTCTAATACCTCTCCAGTTGAAATATGTATTATGAAACTCTAATTTACTCCCGCCTGGGCCGACTTTCGCCCTTTTTTCTGCCCAATATATATACGAGTGGCCTATCACCCACACTGTTGGCTTAGCGTCACCTGTAAAAGAAACAAACCACGTTAGGATAAAAAGTCCGGTCTTATGTATCTCGCCAAACACGGTGATCGCCATCTCCCTATCCTCTGAACTTCCGTTTCTGACAGTCCTGCTCTTGCTGCTTCCGTGGCCGCGCCTATGCGGAATGAATGTGTCCCGTAATGTTTGGGGTGGTTCCCTGCCGATGTTATGCATTTATTAAATATAGCTTGGAACCGGTATCTTGATAATGGCATTCCATCAATGTGTGATAGGAAGAAATTACTTTGTGAACTCATGGTTATATATGTTTTTACTATTGTTACCCGACTCAGTGTACCGTTTGTGGGTTGTAGAAGTACTCAAGTGCCCCTGCCCGCTGGAACCGTTTTCGATTGGCGTATGCGTAGACGTATTACATTATTGGCTATGACTACGTCCTGGTGTAATAAGCCTCCACTGGTGGTAATTTTGGATTGAGGGACTAATTCGCTTATGCATAGCGCCCCGAAGTAGGCAATCGCAAATGCTTTAGACAGTAGTGTTGCTTCATATTGTGAGTGTCATGTTAATGGTGTTAGGGATATGATGTGAGAAATCAGTTTTAGTGACACGGGACGGGACGTCTACACTCCTGACTTGGCTGACCCCTTTTCCACCCTTTTATGGATTGTCTGATGAAGAATCTCTTTGTCACATGTCCCCAATTCAGTAGTTGGAAGTGAAATGCTACTCCGGTCAGCCACCGCTGCGCTGACGCCCCTGATATGCCCCTCATCATTAGCTGGTGGAGAAATTCTATGGTGACTTGTAATCTGGCTTGTTCACATTGGTCAACCCGTCTGCCTGCTACTAGTCGTGTCCACTCTTCCCATGCCTTACCGTATGCTTGCCACGTCGACGGGGCAGCTGACGCTCTGATTAATGGCATCAACTATTCGCCACTAGATCCCATAGGGAGGGTGGGCAACTGTTGCCCGATGGGTGGGCGTTGGGGAGGAGCTCTGTGAAAATCTGCCAATTGAATTGTGATAAAGCATTAGCAGCAGCTTTAAACCCCTCAGCATCGTGGCTAGTGCGGACCCATACATTGTGTTTTAGGCACAGGAATGCTAGCCGGCGTAGTAGGCCTAGCACTGGGAGAGACGATGATGCCATCCTATTAATGCAGTGCGCTAGGCTGGTGTTTTTTGTTATGAAGCGTATATTTTTGTCAGCCAGGCGCGCGCCCCATATTTCTATTGCTACCACTATTGGGAAGAAATATTATTTTCCAGGCTAGATGCAGCTAAAAATTATTAGCAATTTGAAAGCTGGTGGAGCTTAGTATAGATGGCCTAATAGAATGAGTACCACACACAGCTAATATGCTCAAAATTATTTTACAGGCAAGATGCAGCTAAAAATTATTATTAATTTCAAAGCTGGTGGAGCTTGGTATAGATGGCCTAATACAATGAGTACCACACATTGCTAATATGCCCAAAATTATTTTACAGGTAAGATGCAGCTAAAATTTTTTAGTAATTTCAAAAAGCTGGTGGAGCTTGGTATAGATGGCCTAATACAATGAGTACCACACACTACTACTAGGCCCACAATTATTTTACAGGCAAGATGCAGCTAAAAATTATTAGTAATTTGAAAGCTGGTGGAGCTTAGTATAGATGGCCTAATAGAAGGAGTACCACACACTGCTAATATGCCCAAAATTATTTTCCAGGAAAGATGCAGCTGAAAATTATTATTAATTTCAAAGCTGGTGGTGCTTGGTATAGATGGCCTAATACAATGAGTACCACACACTACTACTAGGCCCAAAATTATTTTCCAGGCGAGATGCAGCTAAAAATTATTAGTAATTTGAAAGCTGGTGGAGCTTAGTATAGATGGCCTAATAGAAGGAGTACCACACACTGCTAATATGCCCAAAATTATTTTCCAGGAAAGATGCAGCTGAAAATTATTATTAATTTCAAAGCTGGTGGAGCTTGGTATAGATGGCCTAATACAATGAGTACCACACACTACTACTATGCCCAAAATTATTTTCCAGGCAAGATGCAGCTAAAAATTATTAGTAATTTGAAAGCTGGTGGAGCTTGGTATAGATAGCCTAATACAATGAGTACCACACACTGCTACAGGCCCAAAAGGTTTTACTTGGCTAGGTCAGGGGTCGACAAAGTTGTTCAGAATCTAGGAGCCAGCCAAAAAATTTAGGAGCCAGAATTTTTTTTGTTGACAAACTGTACATATAGACCCCCTCACACACGGCGTCTCCCCGGGGAGCACGGCCTTTGTATGTACTTACACAGGTAGCGGGAGATGAGAACGGGCCCCCGGCCACAGCGATCCTTCCCCCCAGGGCCGGCTCCAGGTTTTTCTGGGCCCCGGGCGAAAGAGTCTCAGTGGGCCCTTTTAACACATGCACGATTCATGATGCACAGATACGGCGGAGAAATAAATATATAAATATATATATATATATATATATATATATATATTTATTTATTTATTTATTACACATGGCCCAGCCTGCCCCCTCATCCTTCACATACGCAGACATATGCGCGCGCACACACGGTACGCAGACATATGCACGCACACACGGTACGCAGACATATGCGTGCGCACACACGGTACGCAGACATATGCGTGCGCACACACGGTACGCAGACATATGCACGCACACACGGTACGCAGACATATGCACGCACACACGGTACGCAGACATATGCACGTACACACGGTACGCAGACATATGCGTGCGCACACACGGTACGCAGACATATGCGTGCGCACACACGGTACGCAGACATATGTACACATACAGACATACACATAGATAAAACAGACAAATATATATACACAGTCATATACACTGACATTCACATACATGCACTCACACAGACCCATTACTAATATTTTTAATATGGGGATTGGGGAAGCCTCACTCACCTGTCCCCGGTCCAGTGTCCTGTCCAGCAGCTCCTCGGGTATGGGGCAGTGCAGGGCCCCCAGCATGTCACAGACTTCATGGCCCTGGAACATCAGAGGGGCCCACTTGCGGTCGGGTCCGGGCCCCTCCCGCCCATCTGTGCAGGACCTCCGCTCTGACGGTGTTTGATTGCCGGCACTCCCCCAGACATGGCCGCGCGCTGTGCGGCTGTGTCTGCTAGTAATGAAGCGGCAGGAGCGACACACAAGCACAATTAAAGGTGCAGTGCCGTCGACCCTGCCGTGTCATTACTAGCAGACACAGCCGGACAGCGCGCGGCCATGTCTGGGGGAAGTGCCGGCAATCAAGCAGCGCCTGCGTCCCTGAACAGGTGCCGAGGAAGCAGCCAGGGCCCCGACAGTGAGTGGGCGGGTGGGTGTGTGGGCCCGGCCCCGACAGTGAGTGGGCGGGTGGGTGTGTGGGCCCGGCCCCGACAGTGTGTTGGCCTGGCCCCGACAGTGAGTGGGCGGGTGGGTGTGTGGGCCCGGGCCCCGACAGTGAGTGGGCGGCTGGGCCCCTCTGATTTTCCAGGGCCCCGGCACTTGCCCGGGTACGCCGGGTGCTGACGCCGGCCCTGCTTCCCCCGTAACCCAACTCTCCCTGTCCAGTACCGGAGCATAAGGGGGGCGGAGCAAAGTGGAGAAGGCGGCCTGAGAGATACTGTCCCTGCTTCCTCCGATTGAATGACTCCGTGCAGGAGATGGGATTGGATTGAGAGTATTTTTTTTTCTTCTCAACTCCTCAACTCCTTAAGCACCAGGCAACATTTTCTAGGCGCCAGACAACATTTTCTAGGCGCCACTGGCGACCAGGCGCCTGGGTTTGTCGAGCCCTGGGCTAGGTGCAGTAAAAAATTTGTATTACATACACAGGTGGTGAAGCTTACAACAGAGATAGGCTACTCCACTGACTAACACACACTGCAAGAGGCCCAAAAGGATTTGCTTAGCTAGATTTAGCCAAATGCTGTGAAAAATACTTCCACAGCACTAAAACAGACCTGCCAGGCAAAAAAAGATATGAACTGATGTAACCTAGCCCTCAAAAGGGCTGGAATTACAACTAGTCACTACTCCCAACCTATCTGTCGATTTAAGAGCACAGACCTGTCTGCTAAAAGTGCTAGGAACTGCTGTAACCTAGCCCTCAAAAGGGCTGCAATTACAAACTAGTCCCTACTCACTAAACCTTTCTGTCTATTTAAGAGAAAATTCGCTTGCAATTCAGTTACACAATATAGCGCTAACAGCAGCAGCAGTGCCGTCTAACACTCAGCTGCAGCAGTGAGAAAATGGTGGCGACGGGGAAAATGTCTAGGTCTTATAGGGCAAGGACATGTGACATACACAGCCAATGACACATGCCCTTGCTTGTGTGAAAAAAAGCACTTCGCTCCGTGTGTGCGCTGCTGATAGGCTGATAGACTGCACCTCCCCACTGTAAATGCGGGAAAGATAAAAAAAAATGGAGATCTTCATTATTTCTGCAGAGATCCATCCCATGCCCCTCCCCCCGCCCCGCTGTACACTCAAACTGTGTATTAACATTCATTATCAGCATTACTGTGAAAAAATCCAGTTACGATTTGGGTGCATGAACAGTTATCGAACATAACCTCGAACAGTCAGATTTTTTTCAAATCGTTCGGGTTCGTCGAATGGCTCGACCACCGCCCAAAACAGCTCGAATTTGAGATTGGCGAACAGTTCGATTCGAACACTGCTCATCTCTAATTAAATCCTCTCTCTGGCCCGCTACAGAAAAATGGGACTCGGAGAATCCCTGGGTATGTGTGTGTTGTGGGGTCTCTGTGGAGCATACCTCCATACTCACTTCTGTCTCGCCTTCTCGGATGTTGAGTCTTTTAGCCTTCAGAAGGAGAAAACCAGACCAGCTTAAAAACATAAAAACTTCTTTACTTTCAGCCACAGTCACATACAGGGAGTAACAAGTAATATGACAAGTAATACAGTGTCTTTGTGATCTCTTCACATACAGCGGCACTTTACCAGTGATGAAAGACACGGACACCAATTTGGATATGAAGATCAATGCCGAATGCGCCAGCTCTCTGGGTAACTCAATTCTCTGTCCCATTGCCTGTCCTGCTTGGATCCACCTCCCTGATGAGGCTGTCCTGTCTTGGCAGATAAGGTGAAGTTCCCACATTGACCTCTCCATGTACATCTGTTCCTGTTGTCCCCGCTGTCTAGACTGTTCGGATTCACCTTCCAGATAAGGTTGTTCAAAAACTCCCAGATTGTGACACACACACACACCCTTCTCCTGTAATTTCTCCTGTGTCCTCCTGACAGGTCCTCACTAGTCTCTGTCCCTCACTCAACTCACTCTGCCTGCAATCAGGAAGTGAATCCTTTCTTCACTAAACCTGCAACGCCCACACTGGAGCAGCTCCTAAACCCCTTAATTCTTTCCCAACCATAACTGCATACTCTGTGTGCTATAGTGCCACCTCTGCACTACTTCTTCTATTAATCTAATAGTCTACCCGCACCAACCTATATTGAACCTATAAGTAACCCATCAGACATTAGATTATATGAATGCTCATATATAAACATAATGCTGTGTTCTATCTGCATTAAGAGGGAAGAGGCGCATGACCGTCCCAGTCACCCTCTTACTCATGTATACCAGGATTACAGAGTTCTCAGTCCAGTTCTTCTAGTGAAGAAAAGCCTAGAGTGAAGCTCAGGTTAGTGAGCCAAAGGCGTGCCGATGCCATAAAAGCGGTGAAGAGTAGCGAGGCCTACTGCCAGTGTGAAGCCTAGTGAGGGCCCCGAGCGTCGCCGGGGGCGAGTGGAGTAAGTGAGCTACAAGGGGGGCAGAGGAGCTTAACCAGCTCACCCCACAACCATTTACCGGATACCGGGTCCGTGCCTACGGGGGCCTACATTCCCAGCAGGAATAACCGGAATCCCTGGAGAACTACATGTCCCAGGTTAAACCAAACGCTGACAACGTACCAGGGTCAGGAGTTACCGAAGCCCCGGAAACTAGAGAGTGTGAACTCCAACAGAAGGCCCTATCACCAGGATCAGCAGGTGCAAGACAGAAACCAAGTTAGGCCTAGCTCTAGGCAGGTCAGAAACTTATCGAGGAAAGGCAAGGAGCAGGAGGCCCCACACCCGCTCACTAGGGAGAATCCTGATATGCACCCTTCACCCTACAGTGCCCTGAATCGTGCCTGAAACACCACCAGTAAAGGTACTGAAGTGAACGGACGTGTGTGTGCCTATGCTTCCTCTGACCCGGCTGGGTCCCCTCTGTCCTGCATCACTCCATCTACGCTGCCCTGAGGCCCCGCTCCACCTGTGGGGAGCTAGACCAACTCTGCTGCCTGAACACCGGCCTCAGAGGACTGCCGCAGCGCTGGTGATCAACACCAGAATCTACAGATGGCGTCACGAACATTTCCCTTTCCCATACCCCATTCTTTCCTTTACCCTCCTTTTTTAAGAGTGACCCCAGGGTACGGGCCTGGGAGCCGGCCACCGCGGCATCCCCCAAAACCAAACAACAAGGCCCAGGCGCCGAGTAGTCATCCCCATCCCCTGGGCTCGTCATCTCTTCCTGGCGTCACGAACAGGATTCCGTGCCCGCGGCAACGACGGAGTGTTGTGCCCGTTGCCACCGGGTACTGTGTGCCTTTAATCAAAAACTGTGTATTTAACTGTGGCGATGATTGCCGCCATTGTTGGGCCGCCGAGCGAGAAGAATGGCGTAACCGCGGGAAACTGAGAGGCGTGCCTGCTAAAGCGCGTGAAGCCCCGGACACGCCCCACTCCTCGACGTCACACCAGGAAGCGCCAGGTCCTGGAAGGAGCGCCGGTGAGCGCTCTGATGTAGGACGTAAGCGACGCAAGGTCCTGAAGAAGACCGTCACCTGCGGAGCTGCGGCCTACCAGAAGAAAAGAAAAGAAGGTAGGTCATGGTTCGCTAGGGGGGCGCCAGAATGTCCGAAGAACAGCACAACGCCGGAGTATCGGTTAACGACCCTGATGTTCAACCCGAGCTCGGCGCCGAGCAGGCCGAAGCAACCACACCACCACCAGGGCCTGTAACCCCTGTCATACCCATGGCCCTACTGTACATCCCTGGAGCGAAGTGGCTCCCCCAGTACAGCGGCAAACCAGATACCCTGTCTGGATTTAAACGAAAAATATGCGGTATACTGGACATGTACTCTATGACAGGCAAGCAAAGAGCCGCTGTTGTATTAGGACAATTGACTGGTGCTGCGGAGCGAGAAGTAGAAACCTGGTCAGCCGCAGACCAGGACTCAGTGTCCACAATCTTTAAAAAGTTACAGACTGTCTTTGAGAATCGTACTGAGACAGACCTCCGGATGAGATTCTACAACTGCTCTCAGCAACCGGAGGACATTGTTCGGGACTATGCCTGGCGTTTACAAGGGGCCCTGTTAGCTCTGAAACAGGTTAGTCCAAATGGCATCAATGATGAAAATAAAATGCTGAAGGAACAGTTTATCCGGAGACTGAGGTCTCAAGAGGAGAGCAGGACTGTGCGTTGGTGGTCCCTGGATCATCCAGATGCCACCTTTGACACCCTTAAGGACATGGCTATAAAAGGACTGCAGCCCCTGGAAACAACTGCTATCCAATGTTACCAGGTGGGGCCACCCCAGTGTCTGCAGCTTCCACCTTTTCCCCGGTGGCTGCTGAAGCCAAGGTGCAAGCAATGTCCCCTAGTGAGCTGGACAGCCTGCGCTCTGAAGTGCGTCAGTTGAGCAAAACACTGACCACTGTACTGAGTGCCCTGCAGCTGCAGACGGAGTCTGAGGAGGAAGGAAGGATCCTGCTAGCCGACAGCCCCTAGAATGTCCCCTAGATGAGAAGGAGGAAGAGGACAACGCCACCCCATGGGAAGATAAGCGACCAACGCCGTCCACCGAGGGACCCTGTCTGCCACCGCTGCCACAAGTCAGGTCACACCATCCAGAGCTGTCCTTTAAACGAGAAAACCCTGGGGCCGAGGGCCGACACCCAGGAGTAGACCCCACAGGCCCATCAAACTGGTGCCGCAGGTTCATGGGAGGAAGACCTTTCCTGTCCGTTGTGCTGGACGGCATCGCGACATCAGCTCTGCTGGACACAGGATCTCAGGTAACCATCATGCCTGACGTCCTCTATAAAAGGTTCTGGTCCATGGATGACCTAAGCCCACCAGCTCCAAACCTTTCCGTTTACGCCTCAAACGGCCTCCCCCTTAACCTAGTCGGGGTTAAGGATTTGGCAATAAAGATGGGAAGAGTGGAGCTGAAGGACCAGGGACTAATTGTAGTAGAGACTAATCCTGATGATGAGAGACTTGTATATGGTATTAGGCACTAATATTGTTAGTAACTGTTTGGGAGAAGTTGTGTTCTTGCTCCAACAGATAGCTGACACTGCCAGACCAGGGCAGAGAAGGGCGCTGCAGAAAGAGATCCGAGCCCTTATGTATCAGCAACAGGTAAAGTTAACAGGTGGTGAAATTGGTAATGTACGGGAGACAGGCCCGGTACCCATTGTGATTCCGCCGATGAGTGAAATGCTGATTTGGTGTAGAGCAGCAATAGGTCTCAAAAGATGGAGCTACCAGGCGGTAGTAGAGCCCCTTAGCTTGGAACATAGACCTACACTCTTAACTGCCAGAGGGGTAGTAGATGTACGCAATGGGAGGGTGCCCGTACGCCTCCTAAACTATGGGGAGGACGAGGTTAGATTACCACGCTACGCCACTGTTGCCAAACTGTACACAGTAAATAACAACTCCATACACACTGCGGAGTCCTTAGCCTCACCAGACGAAGTGGAGGATAATGACCCGGCAACCCAGGTGGAGGATTGGTGTCAACAGCTCCATGTTGGGACAGACACCACACCTTCCCATCAGAAGCAGGGTGTACACCGGGTAGTTCAAGAATACGAGCAGGTATTCAGTAAGCACCCACTTGACTTTGGGAGGATTAAGGGGGTTCAACACCATACCCCCACAGGTGACCATCCACCCATCAAAGAATGTTAAAGGCCTATACCACCAGCACACTACCAGAAGGTGAAGGAGATGTTGCACAACACGAAGAAGGCAGGGGTAGTAAGGGATAGTTGTAGTCCCTGGGCAGCTCCCCTAGTTCTAGTCAGGAAAAAGGATGGAAGCATGAGAATGTGTGTAGATTACAGACAAGTAAATCGCATTTCACATAAAGATGCATACCCTTTACCACGTATAGAGGAATCCCTTGCTGCCTTAAAGTCTGCAAATTACTTCTCCACCCTTGACCTCACTAGTGGGTACTGGCAGGTAGCTGTTGCTGAGCAGGATCGGGAGAAGATGGCCTTCACCACCCCGATGGGACTCTGCGAGTTCAACAGTATGCCGTTTGGACTCTGCAACGCCCCCGGAATGTTCCAAAGATTGATAGAGTGCTGCCTGGGACACCGCAACTTTGAGACTGTACTACTATACCTGGATGACGTGATAGTGTACTCCAAAACATATGAGGACCACTTGAAGCACCTGGCGGAGGTATTTGAGTCACTGTCCCAGTATGGGATGAAGCTGAAGCCCTCAAAGTGCCACCTGCTCAAGAGAAAGGTACAGTACCTGGGGCACATCATCAGTCCAGAGGGAGTAGCACCAGACCCGGAGAAGGTCACTGCCATCCAGAAATGGCCGGAGCCGAAGAGCCTCAAGGAGGTGTGTCAGTTCCTGGGACTAGTCGGGTATTACCGGAGGTTTGTGAAGGACTATACCAAGAAAGCGGCGCCTCTGCAAGATCTCCTGGTAGGATAGTCCCCCAGAGGCTGAAATCCCCCGTTCCAGTGGGGTAAGGAGCAGGCTGAATCTTTTAATATGATGAAGGAGATCCTGACCGGCGAAGAGATCCTAGCCTACCCTGACTACAGCCAACCGTTCCTGCTGTACACTGACGCCAGCAACGAAGGATTAGGAGCTGTACTGAGTCAGAAGCAGAATGGCCAAGAGAAGGTGATCGCCTATGCAAGCCGGAAGCTCCGCCCGACCGAGAGGAATCCAGAGAACTATAGCAGCTTCAAGCTAGAGTTCCTAGCCCTGGTCTGGGCCATTACCGAGCGGTTCAAGCACTACCTGGCATCCAGTAAATCCACTACCTTTACTGATAACAACCCCTTGACTCATCTAGAAACAGCCAAGCTAGGAGCCCTGGAACAACGATGGATGGCTAGGCTGTCAAACTACCAATTCACTATTAAGTACAGAGCGGGCCGCAAGAACGTCAACGCCGATGCCCTGTCCAGGATGCCTCACCAGTCGGACACTGAAGAAGAAGTGGATGACGTGGAGGAGATTGAGCTACCTGCCTTTCATCGGAATGGAATGGTCCACGAGCAACAAGCCTCCAGGAGGTAACGTGGTCAGACGTTAAACCCCCTGCCTCACCACAGCTGGAAGGAGACCCAGGACAGCGACCAGGTTGTCAGCCGTATCAAGGAAATGATAACCCAGGAAGGTTCCTCCCTGGAGAAGGAAGCGTCTCTCCAAGCCAAGCAGCTGTGGAACGAGAGAAGCCGGCTGTTTATCTACCGTGAGAAGCTGTGCCGGAGGTACGTCAATCCAATAACCCATGAGTAGAGATGAGCGTTGTTCGACTCGAACTGTTCGCCAATCTCAAATTCAAGCTGTTTTGGGCGGTGTACGAGCCGTTCGGCGAACACGAACTATTTGAAAAAAATTCGGCTGTTCGAGGTTATGTTCGATAACTGTTCGTGCACCAAAATCATAACTGGATTTTTTCTCAGTAATGATGAAAATTAATGTTAATACGCAGTTTGAGTGTACAGTGGGGCGGGGGGAGGGGCAGGGGATGGATCTCTGCAGGATTAGGGAAGATCTCCATTTTTTTTTCTCTTTCCCGCATTTACAGTGGGGAGGTGCAATCTGTTAGCCTGTCAGCAGAGCACATACGGAGCGAACTGCTTTTCTTCACACAAGCAAGGGCATGTGTCATTGGTAGTGTATGTCACATGTCCTTGCCCTATAAGACCCAGCCATTTTCCCCGTCGCCACCATTTTCTCACTGCTGCAGCTGTGTGTTAGACGGCACCGCTGTTGCTGTGTGCGCTATACCTTGTTAATTTAAAGCCAATTTTCGCACAAATCTACAGATAGCTTGGGAGTAGGGAATAGTTGTGATTGCAGTCCTTTTAAGGACTAGGTTACAGCATTTCCTATGACTTTCATCAGGCAGGTCTGTGCTCTTAAATAGATAGGTTGGGAGTAAAGACTAATTGTAATTGCAGTCCTTTACAGGACTATGTTACATCAGTTCCTATCAGATTTTGCCAGGCAGGTCTGTGCCAGTGCTGTGCAAGTTTTTTTCACAGCATTTGGCTAAATCTAGCAAAGCTAATCCTTTTTGGCCTATTGCAGAGTGTGTTAGTCAGTGGAGTAGCCTATCTGTGTTGCAAGCTATACCACCTGTGTATAGAATACCAATTTTTTTACTGCACCTAGTGAAATAAAACCTTTTGGGCATAGCATCATTCTATTAGTCCATCTATACTAAACTCCATAAAGTTGCAAATTGAATATAATTTTTTTCTGCATCTAGCTCTGAAAAATTATTTGGGCTTCTAGCAGTGTGTGGGACTTGCTCTATTAGTCCATCTATACTGACCTCCATCAGGTTGAAAATTAAAAATAATTTTTATCTGCATCTAGCTCTGAAAAAATATTTGGGCTTCTAACAGTGTGTGGGAGTTGTTCTATTAGTCCATCTATACTGACTTCCATCAGGTTGCAAATTAAAAATAATTTTTATCTGCATCTAGCTCTGAAAAAAATATTTGCCCTTCTAGCAGTGTGTGGGACTTGGTCTATTAGTCCATCTATACTGACCTCCATCAGGTTGCAAATTGAATATAATTTTTTTCTGCATCTAGCTCTGAAAAAATATTTGGCCTTCTAGCAGTGTGTGGGACTTGTTCTATTAGTCCATCTATACTGACCTCCATCAGGTTGCAAATTAAAAATAATTTTTATCTGCATCTATCTCTGAAAAAATATTTGGCCTTCTAGCAGTGTGTGGGACTTGGTCTATTAGTCCATCTATACTGACCTCCATCAGGTTGCAAATTAAAAATAATTTTTATCTGCATCTAGCTCTGAAAAAATATTTGGGCTTTTAGCAGTGTGTGGGACTTGTTCTATTAGTCCATCTATACTGACCTCCATCAGGTTGCAAATTGAATATAAATTTTTTCTGCATCTAGCTCTGAAAAATTATTTGGGCTTCTAGCAGTGTGTGGGACTTGTTCTATTAGTCCATCTATACGGACCTCCATCAGGTTGTAAATTGAATCTAATTTTTTTCTGCATCTAGCTCTGAAAAATATTTGGGCTTCTAGCAATGTGTGGAACTCATTGTATTAGGACATCTATACGAAGCTCCACCAGCTTTTAAATTAATAATAATTTTTAGCTGCATCTAGCCCTGAAAATAATTTTTCTTCCCAATAGTGGTAGCAATAGAAATATGGGGCGCGCGCCTGGCTTACAAAAATATACGCTTCATAACAAAAAACACCAGCCTAGCGCACTGCATTAATAAGATGGCATCATCGTCTGTCCCAGTGCTAGGCCTACTACCCAGGCTAGCATTCCTGTGCCTAAAACACAATGTATGGGTCCGTGCTAGCCACTATGCTGAGGGGTCTAAAGCTGCTGCTAACGCTTTATAACAATTCAATTGGCAGATTTTCACAGAGCTCTTCCACAACGCCCACCCATTGGGCAACAGTTGCCCACCTTCCCTATGGGATCTAGTGGCGAATAGTTGATGCCATTAATCAGAGCGTCAGTTGCCCCGTCGACGTGGCAAGCATACGGTAAGGCATGGGAAGAGTGGACACGACTAGTAGCAGGCAGAAGGGTTGACCAATGTGAACAAGCCAGATCACAAGTCACCATAGAATTTCTCCACCAGCTAATGATGAGGGGCATATCAGGGGCGTCAGCGCAGCGGTGTCTGACCGGAGTAGCATTTCACTTCCAACTACTGAATTGGGGAGATGTGACAAAGATTCATCATCAGACAATCCATAAAAGGGTGGAAAAGGGGTCAGCCAAGTCAGGAGTGTAGACGTCCCGTCTAGTGTTGAGCCACCCCCGTAGTGTTCGAGTTCGGTTCGGTTCGTCGAACACCCGTGTGTTCGCCGAACTGTTCGTCGAACTGTTCGTCGAACACCTTCGAACACCGTTAAAACCAATGGCAGGCAAACAAAAACACATAGAAACACATAGAAAACACCTTCAAAGGTGTCCAAAAGCTGACAAACTGCTCAGAAGACACAACTAACACATGGAAAAGTGACAAGTACATATAGTCATGCGAAAAGAAAAGAGGTGGAGGAGTAAAAGGAGGGGGAGACACAGATATAGGCATGTCATGCCCTTCTAAAATCCAAAAAGTGAGAAGCCGAGACGGCCAGTCCGCTCCTGCCCGTGCCACCTCCGTGTCGCCGGGTTTGTGCCAGAGCCGCGGTGAACCCTGACGGCCAGCCCCCCTCTCCCAATACTGGTGCCTGTCCGCTGGTGGGTCGAGAGAGCCCCCCTGTGGTGGAGGCAGCTCTAAGCTTTTTAATTTAAATTGTCCCTCTAATTTGAATGAATACACTTTAAATCCATTTACAAGGATCTATTGGAGGGCAAGTCTCATGCCAGCAGCCGCGTAATTCCAGCTCCAGTAGTGTCCACTAAAGCTGCTGCAGTTAAAAAGCTTTTATAAGGATCGAGCTCGGCTGTCCAGCGCAAGGCATCCTAGTGCCAGTCCCAGCCCCTATGCCTTGGGGTGCCTCCTGATGCTCTTCACTAAGTATCCCGTGGTCCCGAAGCATTTCCTTTGAAAAAATTAAGTGTCCAAACTACAGGTGGTGTAGCTTGCTTAACAGCCGGGATAATCCGCTGACTAGCAGACACTGCTACTAGGCACAAAGTATTTCCTGGGCTAGATGCAGTTAAAAATTTGTAAGTAGATACTCTCGTTGGATGCTGAGAAAGCATTCCATAGAGTCTCCTGGCACGCCATATATGATTCTCTTAAAAAGCTTGGGGTAGGGGTCTAGGGGACCCTTTTATAGCCAAAATCACGGCCCTGTTTCACAATACGTCACCTAGGCTGAAGATAAATGGAACTGTAGCACCGAGGGCTCGGTTGCTACAGACGTATTGCACCTCACCCAGAGGTGTGATATCTCACTCTCAGATAAGGATGGAGTGTGGATCAGGACCCGACACCTGCATGCATTACACCACATTGCCGTGGGGCAGGGCGACCAATATGCCCCTGAGATGGGCACGACAGTCCCTGTCCCTGGCTGGAGTGGGGGGAGGGAACACTGAGGAAGGGGAACCCTGCAGTGCAGGAGCAGGGAGGAAGCAGTTCCTGGGTGCATTGAGAAGGGAGTATAAAAGGTGGGCACCATCTTAGTTCAGTGCAGAGAAGTCTGAGCAGAAGTGGCAGGGAGCAGGGGCTCTGCATGAGCTCTGCTCCGGAGGCGGGCCTAGTAACAGAGGCCCAGGCCTGCAAGAGGGAGAAGGAAGGAAGAGGAGCGGAGAAGGCTCCAGGAACGAGGAATGAAGGGATCCCAGGGGTGCGGACGGGCGAGTCGCCACCGCACGCCCGAATCCACCTGCGTGGAGGGGTCAGGCCAAAGGGGGAGACCGGTCCCCGAACTAGTGGAGGCAGGAAACGACCCTCAGCTAGAAACCAGAGGCTCTGACATTTTATGTGGCGCAGCCCCTTGCTCCACCCGCTAGGAAGGCACCACATAGGGTCAGGGAAACTGGCGCCAAGTTTACCAAGAGGAGGCCCGAGGCAGCCGGACAGAAGTGTTGGTAAGAAAGGCCAGACAAAGGACACACAAAGGGGGTCCTGTGAAGCGCTCCAAAGTTATCTGGGAGTTGTCTGAGCCCCTCACCTGGTGAGCACAGTACGACGTGGGCAGCCGTTACCTGCAGACGTGGTCTGGATAATAAGAACTGTGAGTAAAGGCCCTGAACTGCATCACTGACTCCGTGTCGTTACTGCTGCTGCCCTGCACCATCACCCCCATCCTCCGCATACACTGCCCTGAGGCTATACTCCTCCCGTGGGGAGTTATGCTACGCTCTGCTGCACCCACAACACCAGCCTTAGCGGTCTGCCCTGTAGCGGCGGTTCACTCTGACCGCAATCCACGGGTGGCGTAGTCGGACATTTAAACATCAAAACCACATAAATAGTTCCGCCACTGGTTTGACCGCCCTGAGCCACGGAACCGGATCGCCGCCACGAAGACTACAACCACCAGCATCCACCAAAAAGGGTCCGGCTCCGGGTGTCCCAAGGCCCAGGGGGTGCGTCAGAACATTTTCATCACCTTTCACAATCACCAATGGGACAAGGCAGGGATGTCCTCTGTCCCCTCTCTTATACATCCTAGTGACGGAGCACCTGCTCTCATCAATTCGCCATAACCCCAATATTAGGTGGATTGAGGTGGGAGGCACCGAGTACAAGTGCTCTCTATTTGCTGATGATGTCCTAGTATATATCACTCAATCACATATATCCATCCCTGCTGTTATGGCTGAAATAGATCACTTTGTTACATGGTAAAATTTTAAAATCAATGCAGCGAAGTCTGAGGCCCTCGATGTCTCCCTCCCTAAATCCATATAGGATTCCATCCAGTCCAACTTTCCCTTTGCCTGGCCCTCACAGGGTATCAAATACTTAGGAATTCCTATTCATAGAGACCTCTCCCATCTATGTTATCTTAATTTTGGGCCCTTTATTGAACAATTCCATACAGACCACGGTTGGCAAGTTAGAACTGTAAGATTCACTACGTGAACCACTGGTGTTTTGTGGAAAAGCACATGTACACCGCGTTCCAAATTATTATGCAAAAAGTGTTTAGGAGTGATAAGGGAAGAATTTGTTTGTTTGTCAGTTAAACTCATTGATGGTGATGTGTGTCAGGGCTCTTTATATCACTGTAAGCAATTGCAGACACCTGTGCTAATTAGTTTGGCAGGTGTGTCCAATGAAAGGCAAGACTACTTAAGAAGGCTCTCTCACATTATTAAGCAGCCTACATTTTCTGCCAAAATGGGAAAGAAAAAGGATGTGTCGGCTGCTGAGAAGCAACAAATTGTGGAGTGTTTAGGTCAAGGCATGACTACAATCAACATTGTGCGATGATCAGGATGAAGTGTCTTGGCAATCAAGAAGTATGTAGCTGATTCACAGTACACACGTGTGCGTGCTGATAAGGGCAAATTGAGGACTCTTTCCTACAGGCAATTACGTCAGGTTGAAACAGCAGCGGCAAAAAAGCCTTGTCATAGCAGCAGACAAGTTTTTGAAGCTGCTTGTGCCTCCAACGTCCCCCGAACAACAAGATGCAGGGTCCTTCAGAGGTTTGCAGCTGTGCATATGCCATCCTGTCGACCTCCTCTATCCACTTCACACAAGCAGAAACGGCTCCAGTGGGCCAAACATTACATGAAGACTGATTTCAAAACTGTTTTGTTCACGGATGAGTGCCGTGCAGCGCTCGATGGTCCAGATGAATGGAGTGGAGGATGGCTGATTGATGGACACCCCACGCAAACACGGCTACAGCGCCAACAAGGAGGAGGTGGAGTAATGTTTTGGGCTGGAATCATGGGGAGAGAGATTGTCGGCCCCTTTAGGATCCCTGAAGGCGCTAAAGATGAACTCCATAATGTATGTGGATTTTCTCAAACAGCACTTCCTGCCATGGTTCAAGAAGAAGAACCGTGTATTTCACAGCAAGATCATTTTTCTGCATGATAATGCACCATCTCATGCTGCACATAAAACATCTGCATCTCTGGCTGATATGGGCATAAAAGGGGACAAACTTATGGTGTGACCCCCATGCTCCCCTGACCTCTACCCCATTCAGAACCTTTGGAGCATCATTAAAAGGAGTGTCTATGATGGCGGGAGGCAGTTCACATCTAAGCAACAGCTCTGGGAGGGTATTCTGTCCTCATGCAAAACAATTGAAGCGGAAACCATCCAAAACCTGACAAATTCAATGGACGAGAGAGTTCAGAAGCTCCTTTCGAACAAGGGGTCCTATGTGAAAATGTAACATCACCTAGAATAAAGTTTTGAGTTGAAAACTGTTTGATTTCAGTTTCTAACAACCTGCTAATGCTTATAATTTCAAAAATGACCATTTTTTTGGTCTTTATTAAAATGAAAAGGTTGATCGAAAAGTTTGGGGGATCTAAGAGTGTGGCAACCCAGTAGTCATGATTACTTCGAATTCTGACAATATGAGGGTCATGCTGCAGGTAGTGCAGCAAGAAGGCACTTATGTGTCTTGCGCATCTCGGAGCCCCAAAATTATTTTCCGGGCTAGATGCAGCTAAAAATTATTTTTAATTTTAAATCTGGTGAAGCTTATTATAGATGGCCTAATAGGATCAGTGCTGCACACTGCTACTAAGCCCAAATTATTTTCCAGTCAAGATACAGATAAACATGATTAGTAATTTGAAAGCTTAAAACGGTTGGTAGGGTGATTTTAACCAATCATCAAGCTTTTACTCTCCCCAGGATGACACAGGTGTAGAAAAGTTGTTTCGGATCCATGATTTGTTCATCTTTATGAACGTGAGTCTGTCTACATTATCAGTGGAGAGCCGCGTGCGCTTATCTGTCAGCACACCACCAGCAGCGCTGAACACACGTTCAGACAGAACGCTGGCTGCGGGGCATGACAAGATCTCCAAGGCGTAAGTGGCTAGCTCCGGCCATTTATCCAGATTGGAAGCCCAAAAAGAGCAAGGGTCCAGTGACACAGTCGTGGCTTCAATGTTTACTTGGAGATACTCCTGTACCATCGTCTCTAGGCGTTGACTATGTGTCAGACTTCTTGTCTCCTGTGGCCTTGCAAAGGATGGGCTAAAAAAGTGGTGAAATGATTCCGCAAAATTGATGTTACCAGCAGATACTGTGGTTCTGTTACGGTTTGAGTGCTGAACACTTGACGGTCCCACGGTTGGCAAGTTGGAACTGTGAGATTCACTACGTGCACCACTGGTATTTTGTGGAAAAGCACATGTAAGATTCTGCAACAGTCTCTGCTGATACTCCTGCATGCGTGCATCCCTTTCTATGGCAGGAATAATTTCTGCAAATTTACTTTTGTACCGGGGATCTAACAGTGTGGCAACCCAGTAGTCAGGATTATTTCTAATTCTCACAATTCGAGGGTCATGTTGCAGGTAGTGCAGCAAGAAGGCACTCATGTGTGTTGCGCATCCAGGAGCACCAAGTCCCTGTTGTGTTGGTGGCGAGGTAGCAATCATGCTTCCTTCCTCTGTCCTCTCCCCCCAACCTCGCACAACAGAAATGTGATCAAGGTCTCCCTCATCTGATGAGTCTTCCATCAGTTCGTCCTCCACTTCTTCCTGGGCTCCTGCACCTTCCTCACTAGTTTGGCTGCTACCATGTGCCCTGGTAAAATCATCTCCCCCACCCTCACATGCCTGCCGCCTTGGTGCTGCCGACCGTCTGGACCTTGCAGATGTTAGCCCTTCCGCATACAACTCCTCCTCCTCTACTTCCTCCGCCTCCTCTTGTGCCACCACCTGACTCCGAATTCTGTTTAACATGTGCTCCAGCATGTAAATCACCGGAATAGTCATGCTGATAATGGCATCGTCAGCACTAAACATCTTCGTCGCCATTTCAAAACTGTGCAGAAGGGTGCATAGGTCCCTGATCTGAGACCACTCCTCCAGCGTGATTTGCCCCACCTCTGAATCTCGTTGCCCCAGGCTATACGTCACAACGTATTGCACCAGGGCTTGTCGGTGCTGCCACAGTCGCTGCAACATGTGCAGAGTTGAATTCCACCGGGTAGGCACATCGCATTTTAGCCGGTGAAGTGGCAGGCCCAACGACTTCTGTAGAGATGTAAGTCGCTGAGCTGCGGGATGCGAACGGCGGAAGTGAGCACACAGCGACCGTGCCCTCTGCAGAAGGCCATCTAGTCTGGGATAGTGGGCTAAAAATTGCTGGACAACCAGGTTCAACACGTGAGCCATACAAGGCACGTGTGTGACATTGCCCCGGCGAAGGGCCGCACCCAGGTTTGCAGCATTGTCGCACACGGCCTTCCCTGGTTTCAGGTCCAGTGGAGACAACCATTCATGAAATTGGTTCTCCAGAGCTGACCACACTCCTCAGCTGTGTGACTCACATTTCCCAGACATTTCAATGTAAAAACCGCCTGATGACGTTGAGCCCTACTGCCAGCATAGTAAGGAGGTGTGCAGGATCCCTTCTGCGCAGTTAGAAAGCTTGTGGCATGACCAGACAGCCTTTGGGTGCAGGTGGAAGACCGAGAGGAGGTTGAGGAGGCAGAAGCAGTGGAGGAAAAATGACATAAAGAGGATTGACGCACAACTCGTGGGGACGGCAAGACTTGGACAGCAGCCCCTTGTCCTGCTGTCACCATAGTTACCCAGTGCCCAGTCAGCGACATGTAACGCCCCTGTCCATGCCTACTCGTCCAAGTGTCTGTGGTGAAATGCACCCTGTCACACACAGAGTTTCTCAAAGAAGCGGTGATGTTGTGTGCGACATGCTGGTGGAGCGCAGGCACACCTTTCTTTGAGAAGTAGTGCCGACTGGGCATCTGGTACTGGGGCACTGCGACGGACATAAGGTCTCGAAAATCCTCTGTGTCCACCAGGCGGAAAGGCACATTTCTGTAGCCAAGAGCTTGCAGATGGTGAAATTCAACCTCTTAGCTTTCTCATGGCTAGGAGGAAATGGTCTTTTACTTGTCCACATCTGAGGGACCGAGGGCTGGCTATTGTGCTTAGACGGGGTTGATAAGGGTGTCCCCGGCAAACTGCCGGTCTGTGAGGAAGATGCAGGCGGACATGTTAGGTTGCCTTGATCCAAAGGTGGTGCTATCGATGTCGGACAGCGCTCAAGACCAGCTGGTGTTACCACCTCCAAAGAAAATGATGACCTGCCAATCACGCTGGCTGTTGCGGGTAAAGAGGTGGCAGGTCTGCGCCCCAAAACAGGTGTCACTGCTGTCCCCCCAGTCACAGAGGATGAAGAGGCCGCGGATGCACAAGATATGGCAGACGGTGGTTGGCCCGGCCGGCTAGACCGCATTGTAGCACACTGAGCTTCCCACTGCAACTTATGCTTCATGTCCATGTGCCGGTTCATGCATGAAGTACTCAAACTATGTATTTTTTGGCCTCTACTTAGCTTTTGCTGACAAATGTTACAGATAACACGAGTTGGGTCATCTTTATCGATCTGAAAAAATGCCCAGGCTATGCAAGGCTTAGCACCCATGCGACCTGAAGAGCCACCACGACTTGTGGTGAGAGGCAGAGTTGTGTTTGAGGATGCAGTTGTTGACGTGCTTCCAGTACTACGTCTCTGTCCAGGAAGGCGCAACCTGACCTCGTCGTCACTAGCATCTTCCTCCACCTCCTCTGCTGACCTCATCTCTTGGCTGACTGTGGGTTGACAGTAAGTGGGATCTCCGACCTCATCATCATCACCCTGTGCGTTATCACACCCGTCGTCCTCAGAGCCAACCTGTTCCTGCCCTGACAAAAAACTAAAGTTGTCGCTCCAATCAGGTATTTGAGTCTTATCATCGTCTTCCTCATTGTCTCCACCAACAGGAGTTACAGTTTGGGAATGAGGGTCTACATTATGGTCAGAACCTTCTGCGTCTGGTCCTGGATCCGACTCATAAAGATTCTGGGCATCAGTGCAGATCATTTCCTCGTCTGGATTCACAGAAGCGCTGGAGTCGACCTCTGATTCCCAGGCTATAGTATGAGTAAACAGCTCTGCAGACTCAACCATCTGTTCTACCTCATACTCAGACGGGCAGCTGGAGATTTGGGAGCTGTGAGGAAGCAAGTGCGATTTGGGTGACACCTTTGAGGACTGGAGTATTTGTGATGTTGAAGTTGATGTGGAGGAGAGCCCACTTAAAGGAGCACTTGATATCCGTTGAAGCACCTGCTGTTTTTGTGCCTCATCTGGAATTTGTAGCGATTGGCGTGGCCGTAAGAAAGGGATCTTATCACATTGTCCGCTAAAAGAAGTAGACATTTTAGTTTGGCTGGAAGATGGTCTTTCTTCTGCACCTACCCCACGGACACAACCTTTTTTCCCCTTCCCAACACGCCTATTCCCCTTTCCACCAGCTGCAGGCCTTTTTCCACTCATTTTGGTGGTTAACTAATTCACAACTCTGGAGTTGTTTGCACAAAAAAACAATGGATGGTAACCGAGCAGAGCTGAGTGGCCAAACTGTGGTATTAGGCCAAAACTATTGGCTGGGTTAGATGCAGAAAAAAATTATTTTTAATTTGCAACCTGATGGAGGTCAGTATAGATGGACTAATAGACCAAGTTCCACACACCGCTAGAAGCCCAAATATTTTTTCAGAGGTAGATGCAGAAAATTTTTTTATTCAATTTGCAACCTGATGGAGGTCAGTATAGATGGACTAATAGACCAAGTCCCACACACTGCTAGAAGCCCAAATATTTTTTCAGAGCTAGATGCAGAAAAAAATTATTTTTAATTTGCAACCTGATGGAGGTCAGTATAGATGGACTAATAGACCAAGTCCCACACACCGCTAGAAGCCCAAATATTTTTTCAGAGCTAGATGCAGAAAAAAATTATTTTAAATTTGCAACCTGATGGAGGTCAGTATAGATGGACTAATAGACCAAGTCCCACACACCGCTAGAAGCCCAAATATTTTTTCAGAGCTAGATGCAGAAAATTTTTTTATTCAATTTGCAACCTGATGGAGGTCAGTATAGATGGACTAATAGACCAAGTCCCACACACTGCTAGAAGCCCAAATATTTTTTCAGAGCTAAATGAAGAAAAAAATTATTTTTAATTTGCAACCTGATGGAGGTCAGTATAGATGGACTAATAGACCAAGTCCCACACACTGCTAGAAGCCCAAATATTTTTTCAGAGCTAGATGCAGAAAAAAATTATTTTTCATTTGCAACCTGATGGAGGTCAGTATAGATGGACTAATAGACCAAGTCCCACACACTGCTAGAAGCCCAAATATTTTTTCAGAGCTAGATGCAGAAAAAAATTATTTTTAATTTGCAACCTGATGGAGGTCAGTATAGATGGACTAATAGACCAAGTCCCACACACCGCTAGAAGCCCAAATATTTTTTCAGAGCTAGATGCAGAAAAAAATTATATTCAATTTGCAACCTGCTGGACGTCAGTATAGAAGGACTAATAGAACAAGTCCCACACACTGCTAGAAGCCCAAATATTTATTCAGAGCTAAATGAAGAAAAAAATTATTTTTAATTTGCAACCTGATGGAGGTCAGTATAGATGGACTAATAGACCAAGTCCCACACACTGCTAGAAGCCCAAATATTTTTTCTGAGCTATATGCAGAAAAAAATTATTTTTAATTTGCAACCTGATGGAGGTCAGTATAGATGGACTAATAGACCAAGTCCCACACACCGCTAGAAGCCCAAATATTTTTTCAGAGCTAGATGCAGAAAATTTTTTTATTCAATTTGCAACCTGATGGAGGTCAGTATAGATGGACTAATAGACCAAGTCCCACACACTGCTAGAAGCCCAAATATTTTTTCAGAGCTAGATTCAGAAAAAAATTATTTTTAATTTGCAACCTGATGGAGGTCAGTATAGATGGACTAATAGACCAAGTCCCACACACTGCTAGAAGCCCAAATATTTTTTCAGAGCTAGATGCAGAAAAAAATTATTTTTAATTTGCAACCTGATGGAGGTCAGTATAGATGGACTAATAGAACAAGTCCCACACGCTGCTAGAAGCCCAAATATTTTTTCAGAGATAAATGAAGAAAAAAATTATTTTTAATTTGCAACCTGATGGAGGTCAGTATAGATGGACTAATAGACCAAGTCCCACACACTGCTAGAAGCCCAAATATTTTTTCAGAGCTAGATGCAGAAAAAAATTATTTTTAATTTGCAACCTGATGGAGGTCAGTATAGATGGACTAATAGACCAAGTCCCACACACTGCTAGAAGCCCAAATATTTTTTCAGAGCTAGATGCAGAAAAAAATTATATTCAGTTTGCAACCTGATGGAGGTCAGTATAGATGGACTAATAGAATGATGCTATGCCCAAAAGATTTTACTTCACTAGGTGCAGTAAAAAAATTGGTATTCTATACACAGGTGGTATATCTTGCAACACAGATAGGCTACTCCACTGACTAACACACTCTGCAATAGGCCAAAAAGGATTAGCTTTGCTAGATTCAGCCAAATGCTGTGAAAAAAACTTGCACAGCACTGGCACAGACCTGCCTGGCAAAAACTGATAGGAACTGATGTAACCTAGTCCTGAAAAGGACTCCAATTACAATTAGTCTTTACTCCCACAATCTATCTATTTAAGAGCACAGACCTGCCTGATAAAAGTCGTAGGAAATGCTGTAACCTAGTCCTTAAAAGGACTGCAATCACAACTATTCCCTACTCCCAAGCTATCTGTATATTTGTGCGAAAATTGGCTTGAAATTAACAAGGTATAGCGCACACAGCAACAGCGGTGCCGTCTAACACGCAGCTGCAGCAGTGAGAAAATGGTGGCGACGGGGAAAATGGCTTGGTCTTATAGGGCAAGGACATGTGACATACACTGCCAATCACACATGCCCTTGCTTGTGTGAAAAAAAGCACTTCGCTCCGTGTGTGCGCTGCTGATAGGCTGACAGATTGCACCTCCCCACTGCAAATGCGGGAAAGAGAAAAAAAAATGGAGATCTTCATTGTTCCTGCAGAGATCCATCCCCTGCCCCTCCCCCCGCCCCGCTGTACACTCAAACTGCGTATTAACATTAATTTTCATCATTACTGAGAAAAAATCCAGTTATGATTTTGGTGCACGAACAGTTATCGAACATAACCTCGAACAGCCGAATTTTTCTCAAATTGTTCGTGTTCGCCGACCGGCTCGAACACCGCCCAAAACAGCTCGAATTTGAGATTGGCGAACAGTTCGAGTAGAACAACGCTCATCTCTAGTCCCTTCTCGTGTCACTAAAGCTGATTTCTCACATCATATCCCTAACACCATTAACATGACACTCACAATTTGAAGCAACACTACTGTCTACTGCATTTGTGATCTCTTTCTTCGGGGCGCTATGCATAAGCGAATTAGTCCCTCAATCCAAAATTACCACCAGTGGAGGCTTATTACACCAGGACGTAGTCATAGCCAATAATGCAATACGTCTACGCATACACATATCGAAAACGGTTCCAGCGGGCAGGGGCACTTGTGTACTTCTACAACCCACAAACGGTACACTAAGTCAGGTAACAATAGTAAAAACATATCTAACCATCAGATCACAAAGTAATTTCTTCCTATCACACATTGATGGAACGCCATTATCAAGATACCAGTTCCAAGCTATATTTAATAAATGCATAACATCGGCAGGGAACCACCCCAAAGATTACGGGACACACTCATTCCGCATAGGCGCGGCCACGGAAGCAGCAAGAGCAGGACTGTCAGAAACGGAAGTTCAGAGGATAGGGATAAGGCGATCCACGTGTTTGGCAAGCTACATAAGACCGGACTTGTTATCCTAACGTGGTTTGTTTCTTTTACAGGTGACGCTAAGCCAACAGTGTGAGTGATAGACCACTCGTATATATATTGGGCAGAAAAAAGGGCGAAAGTCCGCCCAGGCGGGAGGAAATTAGAGTTTGATAACACATATTTCAACTGGAGAGGTATTAGAGGCCTGCTATGGCCACAGGTACTAATGGAGGTAATCAAGGTAGGGAGAGAGGCAAGATGTCTGGTCATCTTAGTTATACAGGCCGGGGGAAACAACCTAGGTCATCACAAGAGCACATAACTAATGGCAATAATGAAACTAGACACTGAGCGCTTCAGAGAATTTTTCACAAAACTAGCTATAGTATGGTCAGAGATTGTGCCGATAGCGGTATGGCAAGGTGCGCGAGACATCACGGCCATCGAACGGACAAGGCGGGTAATAAATATTCGGATGGCAAAATTTAGAAGAGACAGAGGCGGTGTAGTGGTACGACACCGACAACTGGAAGGAGATAAAGCAGGCCTCATACGGCCCGACGGTGTTCACTTAATGGATATTGTACTGGACATATTCCTGTCAGGACTCCAGGACGGAATAGAACAAGCGTTAAGAGTGATGGGTTGGGGGCAGAGTCCTGCATACGAGTACGCAGGATCCTCCATGGCCTGGAAATAGAAAGGACATGTTGGAGAGTAACACTTGTTGGCCAACTTGCCAGAGTGGAGACCCAGGGCATGCTGCAACAAGCTGAATTATTTTAGAAATAAAATGCCTTTCTAATGGAATGAGTATAAAGAGTTAATAAAGCTGTGACCGATCCTCACCCATCCAGTTGTAAGAGTTACATTATTGTATTGTCAAGGAAAGGGGGGCGTAAGGGGGGCTGAGCGTCTGGGTTTGGTTGGGGGTCCCCACAGTGCCTAGGCTAGATGCATTTAAAAATTCTTATTAGATACACAGGCGGTGCAGCTTGCTTCGCAGCTGGGCTACTACGCCCAAAGTATTGCCTAGGCTAGATGCAGTTAAAAATTCTATGCTGACTAGCAGACATTGAAGATTTGGAGCAGACCTCTGAGTAAACAGATCTTCAGACTCAACCATCTGTGTTACCCCAAGCCATAGTGTATGTAGTTTCTTATAGTTAAAGGGGGGGGGGGGGCAACCCAACCCACCTGGAATTGACGATGCCAACGTCACGTAAGACACAGCAAGGGGACTCCAAAAAGAGTCTCCATTTTTTCCCAAAATTGTGGCACAGACACCACTTAACCCTAGAACGCATACCTGGGGCCTCGCAGGCCCGCCCTGTTAATTGTTTTCTATTTTCTGCAAGATAACTTTAGTTAGAATTTTGAAACTCTAGGTATTCTTCATGTATATGACTCGCCCCCTGGGCCGTGGGGCACTCGGATCCGGGCAATAGGGAAACGATGGGAGTAGTAGTGGCAACCCGGTTCCGTGGCTCAGGGTGGTCAGGCCAATGGTAGTCCGTTATGTGCTGATGATTATGTCCGACTACGCCACCCGTGGATTGCGGTTATTAGGAACCGCCGCCGCATGCAGACCACTGGGGCTGATGAGGTGTGCAGCTAGTGTAGTGTGACTCCCCACGGGAAGAGTGCGGCCCCAGGGCAGTATAATGGATGGTGGCAGTGATGGTGGTGAAAGTCCCAGTACCGGTAGTGCTGGAGGCGCAAAGGAGCACACAGACAACAGGTTGCAGTCTAGGGTCTTTAGTAAAACAGGTAAACTGACCCATAAACAGTCCCGGCTAGGAGGGGACCTGGATGTCTGAGAAAAATTGGGAAATTGGCCCTGGTCAGGGTGAGGGTGTAGGCTTACCGTGCTTTCTGCGCTCCTTCTGGCTATCTCCTTGTTATAGGGTAACAGCCCACGTTTCCGAGCTCTCTGTGTACTCTCGCCTGTATGGCCTGAAACGTGGGTTCCTTTCTGCTCCCGGGCTGGTACGGCTTTTCTGGTCCCTTCTGTTGTGGCAGGGCCTTCAGGCTTCTTAGGCCAAGGAATATACAGTCCCCTGCGGACTGGTTATCTGCTGGAGAATGTGGAATCCTCCCAGCCTCAGACACCAAAGTCTGGTAAGTTAAGTCCTTTATCTGCCAAGACAGGCTCATTTCGCCTCTTGTCTCTGGCTTGTGGCTCTCCTCCTGCCACACTTCCTCTTAGGGTGCAACACAACTTTCTGTCCCTGCTCTGCTCTGGGACAAGTCTCAGTCCTAAGACAGGTCATCAAGTTCTCTCTAACCCTGTCCCCAGCACCAGCTTTTATTGGGGCAGCCTGCTCCCCCTACTGGCCTGAGACAGGAGGTACTGCATGCTAATGTTCCCCTAACTAGAGAACCTCCCCCTTGCTCTCAGACACAGCTTTATTTACACTTGTGGCATCCAGGCCAGGGTGACACATTCCCCCCTAGTAAAATTTAGTACTCCGGGACTAAACAGTAAACAAGGGTAATATACATGACTATAAAACATTAATACACAAATGACGCACAGATTGAGTTCTTAAGGTCACAGTGTGGTCTGTGACCGGGTGTCCATATCACCAATACAACGGGGAACCTTAACCAGGTGGGGGTCTGTCCTACCCCAAGTCTTTTACAGTCTTAGTTCATTCCTGGGTTAGGCTCCAAAAGCAGACCATACAAGGTCCCGGTTATAAAAAGTCCATAACCTTTGAGTCCTTACGGTAGCTGCAAGAAACTGAAACATAGAATTACCAAACATGCATGTAACTTCGCAAACATTTCAACCTTTGGCAACAGGGTTGTTTACAATTTTAGTACACTCTATATTCTCCAGCGAGCGGGTATCTGCCCCTTTGTGCTCCTGGTTGACCTCCTTAACCCACTGTCTGGTGGTGGACTGACTTGGCTTTCCCCACTAGCGTTAGGGGTGCAGCTACCAGCTGGGTGTACAGGTAGGGCAGGCAGCTGTCTGCGGGTCCTTTGGCTTACCGCAGGCATGGCAGGCTCACTGTCAGCAGAGGGTTGACTCTCCTGGGCTGCTGGTACAGGCTCTTCTGCCTCTGGAACCGCTTGCTCCTCTTCACCTTCCGGCTCTGGTGTTGGTTGTTGCTGTGCCGGTTGCAGGAAATGCAGGACGGGTACCACTATAGCATCATTTATGCGAGTCCAGGACTGAGGGAACTCTCCGAGAATGGTGCTGATCATTTCTTCCTTGTCCTCTGCGGGTTCAAGGTCACTGTGATCCTCTTCTGCACTACGGAGTTGCTCGGGGCATCTTTTGAGGTGGTGTCTGGAGACGGTACTAGTGGTTTCTCTTCCGTCCTTGGTGATCACGCACACCTTCGGGTTGTCGTGATCAGACTGCAGTACTGTGTAGGGTTCCCTTTCCCACTGGTCGTCCAACTTATGTAGCCTTCTCTTCCACTTCAGGACCTGCTCACCAGGTTCCAGGGGACCAGCAGGGGCGTGTAGGTTGAAGAGTTTTTCTTGCCTCTCTCTCACCTGGGCCAGGCTCTTCTCCACACTCTCCTGTACCTTCTTGTACTGCAGTTGCCTTTCCGTATCCCAGTCCGCATCCGGGGAGGTGTCCTCAGGTATTAGGACTCCCATCTCCAGGTCTACGGGCAGCTTACCTGGTCTGGCTCGCATCAGGTAAGCCGGGGTGCAGTTGGTAGCATTCACCGGGATATGATTGTATAAGTCTATCAGGTCCGGCAGTTTTTCTGGCCACAGGCTGCGTTCCTCCAGGGGCAACGTCTTCAGGAGATCAATGACTATATTGTTCATCTTCTCACACATCCCGTTGGTTTGTGGGTGGTAAGGCGTTGTACGAATTTTCTTACAGCCATAGAGGTTGCAGAACTCCTGGAAGATTTCAGCTTCGAACGCTGGGCCCTGGTCTGTCAGGACCTGTTCCGGATACCCGTGTGGACGGCAGAAGTATTGCTGGAAGGCTCTGGCCGCCGTTTGGGCTGTCAAGTCTTTTACCGGGACCACCACTAGAAAACGGGAATAGTGGTCCATGATTGTCAGGGCATAGATGTATCCTGACCGGCTGGGAGCCAATTTGACGTGGTCCAGAGCTACCAGCTCAAGAGGCTGCGTGGTGACGATGGGCCTCAAGGGTGTCTTCTGGCTGGCACGGTCCTTCCTCCTTAGGTGACAAGGGCCACAGTCTCTGCACCATTTTTCTACAGCTCCTCTCATGCCGACCCAAAAGAAACTTCCTCTTAGCAGGAACTCCAGTTTCTTCCACCCGAAGTGCCCCGCTCTGTCATGGTAGGCCCCCAGGACCATAGCTGCATCCCGCCTTGGGATCACGACTTGCCAGGTCAGCTCGTGCGTCCGGTGGTTGACAATCCTTCTGCACAACTTGCCTTCGTAGAGGAACAGCTTTCTCTTCTCTTTCCATAGCTGCTTGGCTTCCTCTGGGGCATCCGGATCCATGCAGGCGTCTTCCTGGGTCAGCAGATCTTTCACCAGGTGGATGGCAGGGTCACTATCTTGGGTCTCGGCCCAGCTGTGGTGAGGTAGGGGATTGATCATCACGGTTGTTAGATCCTCCTCCTTCACGCGGTGGGAGTATTGAGCGGCTCCATACCGGTGAAACGCGGGGAGTTCTACCTCTTCCAGCTCTTCTGGGTCTTCGTCACATTCAGGTAAGTGAGGCATCCTTGATAGGGCGCCCGCATTAGCGTTGGTTTTGCCTGCCCGGTACTTGATCACGAAGTCGTAGTTCGAGAGTCGCGCCATCCACCGCTGTTCCAGGGTACCCAGTCTTGCATTGTCCAGGTGTGTCAACGGGTTGTTGTCCGTGTACACGGTGAACTTTGCGGAGGCCAGGTAATGCTTGAAGCATTCCGTCACGGCCCACACCACTGCCAAGAATTCTAGCTTGAAGGAGCTGTAATTCTCCGGGTTCCTCTCGGTGGGCCTCAGCTTCCAACTGGCGTACGCGATCACCCGTTCTCTGCCCTGTTGGTTTTGGGACAGTACGGCTCCCAGTCCCACATTACTGGCGTCTGTGTGGAGGATAAAAGGCTGGCCATAGTCAGGGTAGGCCAGGATCTCATCCCCCGTGAGGGCCATCTTTAGCTGGCGGAAGGACTCCTCTTCCGGTTTATCCCACTTGAAGGGTGGCTTTTGACTTCGGGACTTAGACTGTCCGATCAGGAGGTCCTGCATAGGAGCTGCCATCTTGGTGAACCCGGGGATGAACCTTCGGTAGTAGCCTACTAACCCAAGAAACTGTCTCACCTCTTTGATGTTCGAGAGGCTTGGCCAGCTCTTGATTGCCGTGACCTTGTCAGGGTCAGGGGCTACTCCTTCCGCACTTACCACGTGCCCTAGGTACTGGACCTTTGGTTTCAGCAGGTGACACTTCGATGGTTTCACCTTCAGGCCACAGCCTGCCAGGGCTTCGAACACCTCGGCCAGGTGCTTTAGATGGTCCTCGTAGGTCTTCGAATAGACGATCACGTCGTCCAGGTAAAGGAGGACCGTCTCGAAGTTTCGGTGCCCTGGACAGCATTCCATCAGCCGCTGGAAGGTCCCTGGTGCGTTGCAGAGCCCGAAAGGCATACAGTTGAATTTGCTCAGTCCCTTCGGGGTGGTGAAGGCGGTCTTCTCCTTGTCAGCCTCTGCCACAGGAACCTGCCAATACCCGCTAGTAAGGTCCAAAGTAGAAAAGAAGTTAGCAGATTTTAGTGCGGCTAAAGACTCCTCTATTCTAGGCAGCGGATATGCTTCTTTGTGGGTGATACGGTTGATTTGTCTATAGTCCACGCACATTCTCATGGTGTCGTCTTTCTTTTTCACCAGAACCAAGGGGGCTGCCCAGGGGCTACAGCTATCTTTAATGACCCCAGCTTCCTTCATTTCTCTTAGCATGCCCTTTGCGTTCTGATAATGTGCAGGGGGTACAGGTCGGTGTCTTTCTTTTATCGGTGGGTGGCTCCCTGTGGGGAGGTGGTGTTCTACCCCTTTTACTCTGCCGAAGTCTAGCGGGTGCTTACTAAAGACTCTCTCGTACTCCTGTACCACCCGGTAAACTCCTTGTTTTTGGTGCAGGGGAGTGGAGTCAGCACCCACGTGGAGTTTCTGGCACCAGTCCTCCTTTTGTTTCTGGGAGCCATTACCCTCCGCCTGTGGAGATGGAGGCAAGGGTTCCACGGCCCTGATAGCTTTGTGTTCGACAACAAAAAGTTTGGCGAGTGTAGCGTACCTGGGTAAGTGTACCTCCCTCTCCCCAATGTTGAGGATGCGGACGGGCACCCTCCCATGACGGACATCAACCACCCCCCGAGCTGTCAAAATGGTGGGCCTGCTGTCTGAGTACATGGGTTCTACCATGGCTTGGTAGTCTCTACCTCTCAACCCGATTGCAGTCCGACACCAGATCATCATTTCACTTTTGAGAAGCATGGAAATGGGGAATGGGTCACTCAGTCTTACGCTACCGATCTCACCACCAGACAGTTCTACATGCTGCTGTCTCATCAGGGCTTTTATCTCCTTGTTGAGGACTCTCTGCTGGCTGGAACTAGCATTCACCGCCACCTGTTGTAGAAGTACAATTACCTCTGAAAGACAATTTTCAATTACGTTAGTACCCACAGTTATTTTAGGGTGACTTTCAGGTCGGTCAATGTCCACAATAATCACTCCCTGTGCCGGTAGTTCAACTTTACCAATTTTTATGGTCATCTCCTTGAACCTCATCTGCGGCACGGGTAAGCCATTACTGGCGATGATGCTCAAGTTACTGTCTGGATACCGTGTGATATCAGCATCAGTCCAATACTGCTTAAAAAGTACATAAGGGATAGTGGTTACTTGCGACCCAGTATCCAGCAAGGCGCTCATGGGGATACCGTCCAGCACCACGGGTAAAACCGGGCGCCCCCCAACGTACTTATCACGCCAATTATAAGGGCCTGGTGATCTTAGGCCTGGGGGTTGGCCCTCTGCCCCAGGTTGGACCCGTTTAAATTACAGTACCTGGAAATGTGTCCTGGCTGGTTGCATCGACGGCAAATGGGCTGTCCATCCTCTGCGTAGCGGTCTGTGAGCCTCCCTCGGAACGACGGGATCCTCCTCTGTCGACGCCACGGGACATCCTCCGGACTTGAAGCCAGCTCGATGGGTCTTGACGGGTCCACTTGCAATGCCTGGACGGTCCTGGTCAACGCCGCGACGCTCCTGGTCAGCTCCAGGACTTGGTGGTGCAGGTCTTTCGACGGGGCTTGGGTCAGGGCCTGTGCATCAGCCCCCATCGGGTCCATAGAGGAGGGCGCCGCCTCCTGGTGGTAGGTGAGAGCAGGGCACCGGGGGTTTATAGCGCCACTGGTTGCAGATTCACGGAGCACCCTTTTGGCCCTGTCCTTAAATTGGGCAAAGGTCAGGTCGGGGTTCTGAAAGAACATGAGGCACAGCTGGGCCCTGTGGGCGCTGGACAGCAGACCTTCTATGAATTGTTCTGTTAGCAGTTTATCCGTTTCCTGCACACTGCCAGGGTCAGTTTGTTGAATAGCCCTCAAGGCTTCCTGCAGATTTAGGGCATAGTCTCTGATGCTGTCCTGTGCCCGCTGCTTACATCCATAGAACCTCATTTTAATCTCAGCGGAGGTACGTGTGTCAAAGGTACCCCGCAGCCAGGCCAGAATACCCTTCACAGTCCTTTTCTCCTCAGTGGGCCATGATTTTACCTCCCTTTGGGCTGCGCCAGTTAACTGTCCTGTCAATATGCTGAACTTCTGTTCCTCTGTCAGGGGGTAAACCTGGAACAAACTGTACAGCTTTTCCTTAAAGTCAGTTAGGGCATGGGGCTCCCCTGAATACTTAGGCAGCCAGGCCGCTCCAGGGATGTAGGGCAGGGAAAAGGGCATCACCGCTGCTGCAGCTGCGTTGGTGGTAGTGGGCACCTCTGTGTCCGACATCTTCCTCCCCCCTAGTTAAGCGTGGCCTACCTTTCGACGATCCTTTTCTGTAGGCCGCGGCTCCGCTGCTGCTGCTCTGGACCAGGACCTTGTGTCGCGTCCTGATGACGTCAGCGTCGCTCTCTCTCCCTTCCAGGACCTTGCGCCGTGTCGGTGCGTGGGGCGGAGCTTCGGATCTCGCGCGGTTTGGACGTCCACGCCCCTCTTCTTCCCGCGCGGCGTCCTGAAGATGGCGTCCGATGGCGGGAAAACGGCTGGAGATGGCGGGAACCGGCGGAAGATGGCGGGAGACGGCTGGAAATGGCGGAAAACGGCTCCGGATGGCAGGAAACCTCTTTTCAGGTAAGTGCAAAGTCTTTTTCAGGCGCGCAATACCCGTTTGTGGCGGGTTTGTTACAATCCTGCCGACTACGCCAAAGCTGACTCGCCCCCTGGGCCGTGGGGCACTCGGATCCGGGCAATAGGGAAACGATGGGAGTAGTAGGGGCAACCCGGTTCCGTGGCTCAGGGTGGTCAGGCCAGTGGTAGTCCGTTATGTGCTGATGATTATGTCCGACTACGCCACCCGTAGAGTGCGGTTATTAGGAACCGCCGCTGCATGCTGACCGCTGGGGCTGATAAGGTGTGCAGCTAGGGTAGTGTGGCTCCCCACGGGAAGAGTGCGGCCCCAGGGCAGTATAATGGATGGTGGGAGTGATGGTGGTGAGAGTCCCAGTACCGGTAGTGCTGGAGGCGCGAAGGAGCACACAGACAACAGGTTGCAGTCCAGGGTCTTTAGTAAAACAGGTAAACTGACCCATAAACAGTCCCGGCTAGGAGGGGACCTGGATGTCTGAGAGCAATTGGGAGATTGGCCCTGGTCAGGGTGAGGGTGTAGGCCTACCGTGCCTTCTACGCTCCTTCTGGCTATCTCCTTCTTATAGGGTAACAGCCCACGTTTCCGAGCTCTCTGTGTACTCTCGCCTGTATGGCCTGCAACGTGGGTTCCTTTCTGCTCCCGGCCTGGTACAGCTTTTCTGGTCCCTTCTGTTGTGGCAGGGCCTTCAGGCTTCTTAGGCCAAGGAATATACAGCCCCCTGCGGACTGGTAATCTGCTGGAGAATGTGGAATCCTCCCAGCCTCAGACACCAAAGTCTGGTAAGTTAAGTCCTTTATCTGCCAAGACAGGCTCACTTTGCCTCTTGTCTCTGGCTTGTGGCTCTCCTCCTGCCACACTTCCTCTTAGGGTGCAACACAACTTTCTGTCCCTGCTCTGCTCTGGGACAAGTCTCAGTCCTGAGACAGGTCATCAAGTTCTCTCTAACCCTGCCCCCAGCACCAGCTTTTATAGGGGCAGCCTGCTCCCCCTACTGGCCTGAGACAGGAGGTACTGCATGCTAATGTTCCCCTGACTAGAGAACCTCCCCCTTGCTCTCAGACACAGCTTTATTTACACTTGTGGCATCCAGGCCAGGTTGACACATATATAGTTGTTTGTCATTTGAGTTTGAGTTATTCCATGTTATTTGCACACGGGCCTAAAAGGCCCCAGGCATATGAAAGTGTAGATTTTTATGGTCATGCGTTCTAGGGTTAAGTGGCATCAATTGCCCCACAGTTGCTTAAAATGGTTGGTGAGGTGATTTTACCAAATCCTCAAGCTTTTAGTCTCCCAAGGATAACACAGGGGTAGAAAAGTCCGTGCGAATCCATGATTTGTTCATCTTTATGAACGTGAGTCTGTCTACATTCTCAGTGGACAGTCGCGTGCGCTTATCTGTCAGCACTAGTGTTGAGCCACCCCCGTAGTGTTCGAGTTCGGTTCGGTTCGTCGAACACCCGTGTGTTCGCCGAACTGTTCGTCGAACTGTTCGTCGAACACCTTCGAACACCGTTAAAACCAATGGCAGGCAAACAAAAACACATAGAAACACATAGAAAACACCTTCAAAGGTGTCCAAAAGCTGACAAACTGCTCAGAAGACATAACAAACACATGGAAAAGTGACAAGTACATATAGTCATGCGAAAATAAAAGAGGTGGAGGAGTAAAAGGAGGGGGAGACACAGATATAGGCATGTCATGCCCTTCTAAATTCCAAAAAGTGAGAAGCCGACATGGCCAGTCCGCTCCTGCCCGTGCCACCTCCGTGTCGCCGGGTTTGTGCCAGAGCCGCGGTGAACCCTGACGGCCAGCCCCCCTCTCCCAATACTGGTGCCTGTCCGCTGGTGGGTCGAGCGAGCCCCCCTGTGGTGGAGGCAGCTCTAAGCTTTTTAATTTAAATTGTCTCTCTAATTTGAATGAATACACTTTAAATCCATTTACAAGGATCTATTGGAGGGCAAGTCTCATGCCAGCAGCCGCGGTAATTCCAGCTCCAGTAGCGTCCACTAAAGCTGCTGCAGTTAAAAAGCTTTTATAAGGATCGAGCTCGGCTGTCCACCGCAAGGCATCCTACTGCCAGTCCCAGCCCCTATGCCTTGGGGTGCCTCCTGATGCTCTTCACTAAGTATCCCATGGTCCCGAAGCATTTCCTTTGAAAAAATTAAGTGTCTAAACTACAGGTGGTGCAGCTTGCTTAACAGCCGGGATAATCCGCTCACTAGCAGACACTGCTACTAGGCACAAAGTATTTCCTGGGCTAGATGCAGTTAAAAATTTGTAATTAGATACTCTCGTTGGATGCTGAGAAAGCATTCCATAGAGTCTCCTGGCACGCCATATATGATTCTCTTAAAAAGCTTGGGGTAGGGGTCTAGGGGACCCTTTTATAGCCAAAATCACGGCCCTGTATCGCAATACGTCACCTAGGCTGAAGATAAATGGAACTGTAGCACCCTGAGGGCTCGGTTGCTACAGACGTATTGCACCTCACCCAGAGGTGTGATATCTCACTCTCAGGTAAGGATGGAGTGTGGATCAGGACCCGACACCTGCATGCATTACACCACATTGCCGTGGGGCAGGGCGACCAATATGCCCCTGAGATGGGCACGACAGTCCCTGTCCCTGGCTGGAGTGGGGGGAGGGAACACTGAGGAAGGGGAACCCTGTAGTGCAGGAGCAGGGAGGAAGCAGTTCCTGGGTGCATTGAGAAGGGAGTATAAAAGGTGGGCACCATCTTAGTTCAGTGCAGAGAAGTCTGAGCAGAAGTGGCAGGGAGCAGGGGCTCTGCATGAGCTCTGCTCCGGAGGCGGGCCTTGTAACAGAGGCCCAGGCCTGGAAGAGGGAGAAGGAAGGAAGAGGAGCGGAGAAGGCTCCAGGAACGAGGAATGAAGGGATCCCAGGGGTGCGGACGGGCGAGTCGCCACCGCACGCCCGAATCCACCTGCGTGGAGGGGTCAGGCCAAAGGGGGAGACCGGTCCCCGAACTAGTGGAGGCAGGAAATGACCCTCAGCTAGAAACCGGAGGCTCTGACATTTTATGTGGCGCAGCCCCTCGCTACACCCGCTAGGAAGGCACCACATAGGGTCAGGGAAACTGGCGCCAAGTTTACCAAGAGGAGGCCCGAGGCAGCCGGTCAGAAGTGTTGGTAAGAAAGGCCAGACAAAGGACACACAAAGGGGGTCCTGTGAAGTGCTCCAAAGTTATCTGGGAGTTGTCTGAGCCCCTCACCTGGTGAGCACAGTACGACGTGGGCAGCCGTTACCTGCAGACGTGGTCTGGATAATAAGAACTGTGAGTAAAGGCCCTGAACTGCATCACTGACTCCGTGTCGTTACTGCTGCTGCCCTGCACCATCACCCCCATCCTCCGCATACACTGCCCTGAGGCTATACTCCTCCCGTGGGGAGTTATGCTACGCTCTGCTGCACCCACAACACCAGCCTCAGTGTTCTGCCCTGTAGCGGCGGTTCACTCTGACCGCAATCCACGGGTGGCGTAGTCGGACATTTAAACATGAAAACCACATAAATAGTTCCGCCACTGGTTTGACCGCCCTGAGCCACGGAACTGGGTCGCCGCCACGAAGACTACAACCACCAGCATCCACCAAAAAGGGTCCGGCTCTGGGTGTCCCAAGGCCCAGGGGGTGCGTCAGAACATTTTCATCACCTTTCACAATCACCAATGGGACAAGGCAGTGATGTCCTCTGTCCCCTCTCTTATACATCCTAGTGACGGAGCACCTGCTCTCATCAATTCGCCATAACCCCAATATTAGGTGGATTGAGGTGGGAGGCACCGAGTACAAGTGCTCTCTATTTGCTGATGATGTCCTAGTATATATCACTCAATCACATATATCCATCCATGCTGTTATGGCTGAAATAGATCACTTTGTTACATGGTAAAATTTTAAAATCAATGCAGCGAAGTCTGAGGCCCTCGATGTCTCCCTCCCCAAATCCATATAGGATTCCATCCAGTCCAACTTTCCCTTTGCCTGGCCCTCACAGGGTATCAAATACTTAGGAATTCCTATTCATAGAGACCTCTCCCATCTATGTTATCTTAATTTTGGGCCCTTTATTGAACAACTCCATACAGACCACGGTTGGCAAGTTAGAACTGTAAGATTCACTACGTGAACCACTGGTGTTTTGTGGAAAAGCACATGTACACTGCGTTCCAAATTATTATACAAAAAGTGTTTAGGAGTGATAAGGGAAGAATTTGTTTGTTTGTCAGTTAAACTCATTGATGGTGATGTGTGTCAGGGCTCTTTATATCACTGTAAGCAATTGCAGACACCTGTGCTAATTAGTTTGGCAGGTGTGTCCAATGAAAGGCAAGACTACTTAAGAAGGCTCTCTCACATTATTAAGCAGCCTACATTTTCTGCCAAAATGGGAAAGAAAAAGGATGTGTCGGCTGCTGAGAAGCAACAAATTGTGGAGTGTTTAGGTCAAGGCATGACTACAATCAACATTGTGCGATGATCAGGATGAAGTGTCTTGGCAATCAAGAAGTATGTAGCTGATTCACAGTACACACGTGTGCGTGCTGATAAGGGCAAATTGAGGACTCTTTCCTACAGGCAATTACGTCAGGTTGAAAGAGCAGCGGCAAAAAAGCCTTGTCATAGCAGCAGACAAGTTTTTGAAGCTGCTTGTGCCTCCAACGTCCCCGGAACAACAAGATGCAGGGTCCTTCAGAGGTTTGCAGCTGTGCATGCGCCATCCTGTCGACCTCTTCTATCCACTTCACACAAGCAGAAACGGCTCCAGTGGGCCAAACATTACATGAAGACTGATTTCAAAACTGTTTTGTTCACGGATGAGTGCCGTGCAGCGCTCGATGGTCCAGATGGATGGAGTGGAGGATGGCTGGTTGATGGACACCCCACGCAAACACGGCTACAGCGCCAACAAGGAGGAGGTGGAGTAATGTTTTGGGCTGGAATCATGGGGAGAGAGATTGTCGGCCCCTTTAGGATCCCTGAAGGCGCTAAAGATGAACTCCATAATGTATGTGGATTTTCTCAAACAGCACTTCCTGCCATGGTTCAAGAAGAAGAACCGTGTATTTCACAGCAAGATCATTTTTCTGCATGATAATGCACCATCTCATGCTGCACATAAAACATCTGCATCTCTGGCTGATATGGGCATAAAAGGGGACAAACTTATGGTGTGACCCCCATGCTCCCCTGACCTCTACCCCATTCAGAACCTTTGGAGCATCACTAAAAGGAGTGTCTATGATGGCGGGAGGCAGTTCACATCTAAGCAACAGCTCTGGGAGGGTATTCTGTCCTCAAGCAAAACAATTGAAGCAGAAACCATCCAAAACCTGACAAATTCAATGGACGAGAGAGTTCAGAAGCTCCTTTCGAACAAGGGGTCCTATGTGAAAATGTAACATCACCTAGAATAAAGTTTTGAGTTGAAAACTGTTTGATTTCAGTTTCTAACAACCTGCTAATGCTTATAATTTCAAAAATGACCATTATTTTGGTGTTTATTAAAATGAAAAGGTTGATCGAAAAGTTTGGGGGATCTAAGAGTGTGGCAACCCAGTAGTCATGATTACTTCGAATTCTGACAATATGAGGGTCATGCTGCAGGTAGTGTAGCAAGAAGGCACTTATGTGCCTTGCGCATCTCGGAGCCCCAAAATTATTTTCCGGGCTAGATGCAGCTAAAAATTATTTTTAATTTTAAATCTGGTGAAGCTTTAGTATAGATGGCCTAATAGGATCAGTGCTGCACACTGCTACAAAGCCCAAATTATTTTCCAGTCAAGATACAGATAAACATGATCAGTAATTTGAAAGCTTAAAACGGTTGGTAGGGTGATTTTAACCAATCATCAAGCTTTTACTCTCCCCAGGATGACACAGGGGTAGAAAAGTCGTTTCGGATCCATGATTTGTTCATCTTTATGAACGTGAGTCTGTCTACATTATCAGTGGAGAGCCGCGGGCGCTTATCTGTCAGCACACCACCAGCAGCGCTGAACACACGTTCAGACAGAACGCTGGCTGCGGGGCATGACAAGATCTCCAAGGCGTAAGTGGCTAGCTCCGGCCATTTATCCAGATTGGAAGCCCAAAAAGAGCAAGGGTCCAGTGACACAGTCGTGGCTTCAATGTTTACTTGGAGATACTCCTGTACCATCGTCTCTAGGCGTTGACTATGTGTCAGACTTCTTGTCTCCTGTGGCCTTGCAAAGGATGGGCTAAAAAAGTGGTGAAATGATTCCGCAAAATTGATGTTACCAGCAGATACTGTGGTTCTGTTATGGTTTGAGTGCTGAACACTTGACGGTCCCACGGTTGGCAAGTTGGAACTATGAGATTCACTACGTGCACCACTGGTATTTTGTGGAAAAGCACATGTAAGATTCTGCAACAGTCTCTGCTGATACTCCTGCATGCGTGCATCCCTTTCTATGGCAGGAATAATTTCTGCAAATTTACTTTTGTACCGGGGATCTAACAGTGTGGCAACCCAGTAGTCAGGATTATTTCTAATTCTCACAATTCGAGGGTCATGTTGCAGGTAGTGCAGCAAGAAGGCACTCATGTGTGTTGCGCATCCAGGAGCACCAAGTCCCTGTTGTGTTGGTGGCGAGGTAACAATCATGCTTCCTTCCTCTGTTCTCTCCCCCCAACCTCGCACAACAGAAATGTGATCAAGGTCTCCCTCATCTGATGAGTCTTCCATCAGTTCGTCCTCCACTTCTTCCTGGGCTCCTGCACCTTCCTCACTAGTTTGGCTGCTACCATGCGCCCTGGTAAAACCATCTCCCCCACCCTCACATGCCTGCCGCCTTGGTGCTGCCGACCGTCTGGACCTTGCAGATGTTAGCCCTTCCGCATACAACTCCTCCTCCTCTACTTCCTCCACCTCCTCTTGTGCCACCACCTGACTCCGAATTCTGTTTAACATGTGCTCCAGCATGTAAATCACCGCAATAGTCATGCTGATAATGGCATCGTCAGCACTAAACATCTTCGTCGCCATTTCAAAACTGTGCAGAAGGGTGCATAGGTCCCTGATCTGAGACCACTCCTGCAGCATGATTTGCCCCACCTCTGGATCTCGTTGGCCCAGGCTATACGTCAGAACGTATTGCACCAGGGCTTGTTGGTGCTGCCACAGTCGCTGCAACATGTGCAGAGTTGAATTCCACCGTGTCGGCACATCGCATTCCAGCCGGTGAACTGGCAGGCCCAACGACTTCTGTAGAGATGTAAGTCGTTGAGCTGCGGGATGCGAACGGCGGAAGTGAGCACACAGCGACCGTGCCCTCTGCAGAAGGCCATCTAGTCCGGGATAGTGGGCTAAAAATTGCTGGACAACCAGGTTCAACACGTGAGCCATACAAGGCACGTGTGTGACATTGCCCCGGCGAAGGGCCGCACCCAGGTTTGCAGCATTGTCGCACACGGCCTTCCCTGGTTGCAGGTCCAGTGGAGACAACCATTCAAGAAACTGGGTCTCCAGAGCTGACCACAACTCCTCAGCTGTGTGACTCACATTTCCCAGACATTTCAAAGTAAACAATGATGCCGTTGAGCCCTGCTGCCATCATAGTAAGGAGGTGTGCAGGATTCCTTCTGCGCAGTTAGAAAGCAGGTGGCATTACCAGACAGGCTTTGGGTGCAGGTGGAGAACCGAGAGGAGGTTGAGGAGGCAGAAGCAGTGGAGGAACTTCGAGATAAAGAGGATTGACGCACAACTCGTGGGGACGGTAAGACTTGGACAGCAGCCCCTTGTCCTGCTGTCACCATAGTTACCCAGTGCCCAGTCAGCGACATGTAACGCCCCTGTCCATGCCTACTCATCCAAGTATCTGTGCTGAAATGCACCCTGTCACACACAGAGTTTCTCAAAGAAGCGGTGATGTTGTGTGCGACATGCTGGTGGAGCGCAGGCACACCTTTCTTTGAGAAGTAGTGCTGACTGGGCATCTGGTACTGGGGCACTGCGACGGACATAAGGTCTCGAAAATCCACTGTGTCCTCCAGGTGGAAAGGCAGCATTTCTGTAGCCAACTGCTTGCATATGGTGAAATTCAACCTCTTAGCTTTCTCATGGCTAGGAGGAAATGATCTTTTACTTTTCCACATCTTTTACTTTTCCACATCCACAATGCAAAGTACTACATCTGGGCAATAAAAATGAAAAAAGCATATATAGAATGGGAGGAATAGAGCTAAGCAACAGTACATGTGAAAAAGACTTAGGTATACTAATAGATCATAGACTGAACATGAGTCAACAGTGTGATGCAGCAGCAAAAAAGGCAAATACAATTCTGGGATGTATTAACAGAAGCATACAGTCTAGATCACGTGAAGTCATTATCGGTCTTTACTCCTCTTTGGTCAGACCTCATCTGGAATACTGTGTACAGTTTTGGGCACCACATTTTAAAAAAGACATAGACAAACTGGAGCAAGTTCAGAGAAGAGCGACCAGAATGGTGACTGGTCTCCAAGCCATGTCCTATGAGGAACGGTTGCAGGATTTGGGAATGTTTAGCTTGCAAAAAAGAAGACTGAGAGGAGACTTAATAGCTGTCTACAAATATGTCAAGGGCTGTCACATTGTAGAAGGATCATCTTTATTCTCATTTGCACAAGGAAAGACTAGAAGCAATGGGATGAAACTAAATGGGAGGAGACACAGATTAGATATTAGAAAAAACTTTTTGACAGTTAGGGTGATTAATGAGTGGAACAGGCTGCCACGAGAGGTGGTGAGTTCCCCTTCAATGGACGTCTTCAAACAGAGGCTGGACAGACATCTGTCTGAGATGATCTAGTGAATCCTGCTTTGAGCAGGGGGTTGGACCAGATGACCCAGGAGGTCCCTTCCAACTCTACCATTCTATGATTCTATGATTCTATGATCTGAGGGACCGAGGGCTGGCTGTTGTGCTTAGACGGGGTTGAGTAGGGTGTCCCCGGCAAACTGCCGTTCTGTGAGAAAGATGCAGGCGGACATGTTAGGTTGCCTTGATCCAAAGGTGGTGCTCTCGATGTCAGAGAGCGCTCAACACCAGCAGTTGTTTCCACTTCCCAATGAACTGACGACCTGCCAATCACACTGGCTGTTGCAGGGAAAGAGGTGGCAGGTCTGCGTCCAAAAACATGTGTGACTGCTGTCCCCCCAGTCACAGAGGATGAAGAGGCTGCGGATGCACAAGATGGGGCAGACAGTGGTTGGCCCAGCCTGCTAGGCCTCATTGTAGCACAGTGAGCTTCCCACTGCAACTTATGCTTCATATCCATGTGACGGTACATGCATGAAGTACTCAAACTATGGATTTTTTGGCCTCTATTTAGCTTTTGGTGACAAATATTACAAATAACACGAGTTTGGTCATCCTTATCGATCTGAATATTTGCCCAGGCTATGCAAGGCTTAAAGTCCATGCGACCTGAAGAGCCACTCCGACTTGTGGTCAGAGGCAGAGTTGTGGTTGAGGATGCAGTTTTTGACGTGCTTCCAGTACTCCGTCTCTGTCCAGGAAGGCGCAACCTAACCTCGTCGTCAACAGCATCTGTGAAGCCCCGCTGCGCTTGGTATCACAGATCCAAGAAGAGTGTATTGATGGAATCCTCCACAAGATGCCCCCATAAACATTCACACATCTCCACCTTCCACCTCAGACCAGCAGAGGGAGCCCGTTAGGGATATAAATAGGGAAGGTGGAGCTAGGCAGTTCAGTTCCTCTGAAGAGTTCCTGCAGTAGAGAAGCCTAAGAGAGGTCAGTCTGCAGTGAAGCTCAGTCTAGTCTAGAGAACTCAGTTAATAGTTCAGCAGTGGAGAACGAGGCTCCTGCTAGCTAGATTCAGGGAGCCCAGATAGAGCTTAAGGTGTGCCGGCGCCATAAGATCGGTGAAGCGCGGCAAGCTGCCGTTAGTGTGTATAGCCTAGTGAGTGCCCGAGTAGGCCGAAGGCGAGTGGCGAGTTAGTACATAAGGGGCAGAGGAGCTTAAACAGCTCACCCCGAAGCATTTACCGGACACCGGATCCGAGCTTACCGGGATCTCTATGACCCAGTAAGGCATAACCGGAATCCCAGGAGAACTACAAGTCCCAGGATCGCTAAGGTGCTGATACTTAACAGAGCCAGGATACGCTTAGGCCCCGCATACTGGGAGCGTGAACTCCAAGAGAAGGCCCTACCACAAGGTCAGCCAGCGCAGGACAGAGACAAAGTTAGGCCTAGCTCCAGGCAGGTCAGAAACTTACTACACAGAGGCAAGAAACAGGAGGCCCTACACCCGCTCATTGGGGAGGATCCTGATATGCACCCTTCACCCTACAGTGCTCCGGGATGTGCCTGAATTTCCTCCAGTAAAAGGTACTGAAGTAACTACCGTGTCCGTTCCCGTTCTTGCTCTGACCCAGCTCGGTCTCGCCTGTCCTGCATTCCCCCTGCATACGCTGCCCTGAGACCTAGCTCCACCTGTGGGGAGCTATACCATCAAGCTGCCTTATCACGGGTCTCAGTGGACTGCTGCAGTGCTGGTGCTTCTCACCAGATACCACAGGTGGCGTCACGAACTCTTATAAAATTAACAATTATCCACCCTTTTAAAGAGTGACCCCAGGGTACGGGCCAGGGAGCCGACCACCGCGACATCCCCAAGGCCAGGCAAAGGCCCGGGTACCGAGTCATCCCCATCCCCTGGGCTAGTCACATCCTCCTCCACCTCCTCCACTGACCTCATCGACTGGCTGACTGTGGGTTGACAGTAAGTGGGATCTCCAACCTCGTCATCATCACCCTGTGTGTTATCACACCCGTCGTCCTCAAAGCCAACCTCTTCCTGCCCTGACCGAAAAGTCAAGTTGTCGCCCCAATCAGGTATTTGAGTCTCATCATCGTCTTCATCATTGTCTCCACCAACAGGAGTTACAGTTTGGGAACGAGAGTCTACATTATGCTCAGAACCTTCTTCATCTGGTTCTGGATTCGACTTATAAAGATTCTGGGCATCAGTGCAGATCATTTCCTTGTCTGGATTAAGAGACGCTCTGGAGCAGACCTCCTTTTCCCAGGCTATAGTATGAGTAAACAGTTCTGCAGACTCAACCATCTGTGTTACCCCATACTCAGACGGGCAGCTGGAGACTTGGGAGCTGTGAGGAACCAAGTGCGATTGGGGTGACACCTCTGAGGACTGGAGTATTTGTGATGTTGAAATTGAGGTGGAGGAGAGCCCACTTGAAGGAGCACTTGATATCCACTGAAGCACCTGCTGTTTTTGTGCCTCATCTGGAATTTGTAGCGATGGGAGTGTCCGTAAGAAAGGGATCGTATCACATTGTCCACGAAAAGAAGTCGACATCTTTTTTTGGCTGGAAGATGGTCTTTCTTCTGCAGATGTTACTCCCCCCCCCACTGCGGGGGGGCTCGACCCACCAGCGGACAGGCACCAGTATTGGGAGAGGGGGGCTGGCCGTCCATGTCCACCGCGGCTCTGGCACAAACCCAGCGACACGGAGGTGGCACGGGCAGGAACAGACTGGCCGTGTCGGCTTCTCACTTTTTGGATTTTAGAAGGGCATGACATGCCTATATCTGTGTCTTCCCCTCCTTTTACTCCTCCACCTCTTTTCTTCTCGCATGACTATATGTACTTGTCACTTTTCCATGTGTTAGTTATGTCTTCTGAGCAGTTTGTCAGCTTTTGGACACCTTTGAAGGTGTTTTCTATGTGTTTCTATGTGTTTTTGTTTGCCTGCCATTGGTTTTAACGGTGTTCGACGAACAGTTCGACGAACAGTTCGGCGAACACATGGGTGTTCGACGAACCGAACCAAACTCGAACACTACGGGGGTGGCTCAACACTACCCATGAAATGGTATGGCAGATAGTCGTGCCCAAGACAGACATCCAGATGGTGTTGGAGGCCTACCACGATCAGGCGGGGAACTTTGGCTGGAAGAAGATAGAGACCATATTGAAGTGTCGATTCTACTGTATGGGAATGCGCAGCTCCATTGAGACATTGTGCCGAAACTGTGGACCCTGCAGCCTCAGAAGAAAACACTACAGCTGCCAGAAGGCACCCCTGCAACCCATCAAGACAACTCGACCTTTGGAGATCGTGGCCCTGGACCATGTCAAGCTGTCACCCAGCAGGTCAGGATATTCCTATGCCCTGACCATGGTGGATCACTACTCACGTTTCCTGGTGGTCGCCCCCGTCAATGACCTGACGGCAGAGACAGCAGCAAAGACGTTCCAAGCATATTTCTGCAGACCCCATGGATACCCGGAGCAGGTGCTGACAGATCAAGGCTCAGCCTTTGAGGCCAAATTGTTCAAGGAGTTCTGCCATTTGTACGGGTGTAAAAAGATCAGAACTACACCGTACCACCCCCAAACCAATGGTCTCTGTGAAAAGATGAATAACATCATCATCGACCTGCTGAAGACCATACCACTAGAGGAGAGAAATCAGTGGCCAGACCTACTACCTGACCTGGTAGATCTGTACAACCACATACCTGTGAGTTCCACCAATTGTACTCCGGCGTATCTCATGCGTGCAAGACCTGGGAAGTTGCCCATGGACCTGGAGCTTGGTGTAGTAGAACCAGAAGCAGATATGTCCACTGAAGACTGGGACACGACCAGACAGGAGCAGTACAGAAGAGTACAGGCCTGTGTCGAGGACAGTCTCACTCAGATGAGGAACAAGCAGGAAGTGCACTACAATAAAAGTGCACCCGCAGAACCCTTCACACCAGGAGAAGTGGTGTTAAAAAGAAAAAGGAGAAACCACAAACTTGATGACCAGTGGGAGAGAGAACCCTACACTGTGTTAAACTCAAGATTCGATAATAGGAAGACCTGCCTAATTAGTAGAGATGGAGGAATAACGACTGCAACGGTATCTAGAGACCATCTGAAGCTGTGTCCAGACCTGCGAAAGCCCCAAGAAGAAGTGCCTCTCACCGTACCGGAGGAGCCTAAAGAAGCAGTACTCCATACTGACTTAGGAGATTTCCCGACAGATTGGCCTCAACTAGGAGGAGCAGTAATAATCCCTGTGATCCACTTCTTTCAACAGCCAGAAGACCCTCCACAGCAAGTAGAACCTGCAAGTGCTTCAGAAGAGCCTGCTCAAGAAGAATCCCCCAAGAAGGATCCCCGGTTGGAGCAGAGCAAGAAGGCCCAGCCAATGGTACACTTGCCAGTCTCATAGAGAGGTTAAGGCAGTTTTCCAATCTACCCACACGTAGAACTGACAGGGTAGCAGATGGTGCAGACACAGATACCATTCACACTCCCATACTACGCAGATCGACAAGTAGCACACGAGGTCAGACCCCTGTCAGAAACAGAGAGTAAATAAGGAAACTCTGACAGTGTAGATAGTTGCCCTTGGGGTATTGTATTGTATTATTTTGTGTATTTTCGTATATGTATCTAACTTGTGTTTTGCCTTTTAATGGACAATTTAAGTGATATTGACACTTCTCTTGTTTGCCTCTAATTACCCATCAGGGTACCTAAAGAACTTTGTGGCTGAGGACTATGTGCAGCCCAAAAACTATTTGCTGTAAATAATTGCACTCCCTGGAGTGCCCCTTTAGGTGACCTCAGAAGAAAAAAACTGTCTGGAGTGGCACTAACGGAGGTCCAACTCAGGATCGCCATGCCTTGCAGCCACCCCAGGGCCTACGTGGAGGGTTTGGGACAGGTCCCTCAAGGTACCAAGTACTCTACCCTGTGAGATGGACATCCTATCGGGGAACCTCACCAAAAGAGACTTGAATTCTGAGGTTGCTTATCAAATTGTATATATGTATATGTTTGTTATTTATAATGTTTTATATGTAACTTTCAAGCAGGTACCTCCCATAAATGGAAGATTGTTATTGTAGTTGTTATAAAAAGTACTTCAGTCCGGGAGTACTGAGCTTTGCTAGGGGGGAATGTGGCGCCCCTGCTGCGCATTAGTGCCACAGATCCTAAAGGGGTGCATGGACAGATTCCTCCACAAGAGGCCCTCATAGCATTCACACACCTCCACCTTCCACCGCAGACCACCAGAGGGAGCCCGGATAGGGATATAAATAGGGAAGGTGGAGTTAGGCAGGCAGTTCCTCTGGAGAGTTCAGCAAGTACAGGCGGTAAATTTATTAGATTATAGTTTATTTAGAAGGGACCGGAAACAGGGGAAAGGCGGAGGAGTCTGCTTATATGTAAAGTCATGTCTAAAACCCAGACTAAGGGAAGATATAGGAGAGGGAGAAGAGGGGGTCGAGTCCATGTGGGTAGAGATAGAGGGAACTAAAAATAATAATAAAATATTACTGGGGGTCTGCTATAAGCCACCCAATATAACAGAGGAGAATGAGAATCTGCTATTAGGACAAATAGACAAAGCAGCAAAACATAATGAAGTGATTGTAATGGGGGATTTCAACTACCCGGATATTGACTGGGAAACAGAAACCTGTAGATCTCAGAAAGGAAAAAGGTTCTTGACAAATATTAAGGATAATTATCTCTCCCAACTAGTGCAGGAACCAACGAGAGGGAAGGCCGTGTTGGACTTAATATTGACTAATAGGCCTGATAGAATAACTGAGGTACAGATAGGGGGGCACCTAGGTAATAGCGACCATAATATTATCGACTTCAAAATGCCCTTCAGTAGGGTTATCAATAAGGGAACAACAAAAACATTAAACTTTAGGAGGGCAAAGTTTGATCAGCTGAAAGAAAGCCTTCAACTTATTGACTGGGACAAAGTTCTTAATCAAAGGAATACGAATAGTAAATGGGAAACCTTCAAAAGAATTCTGAATACTCAGTGCGAGAGATATATACCATATGGGAATAAAAGGGCCAGAAATAAGAGCAAACCAATATGGTTGAACAAGAACGTAAAAGGGGCGTTAAATAGCAAAAAAGAGGCATTCAAGAGATTAAAACAGGAAAACAGTAAGGAGGCACTAAAGTGTTACAAGGAAAAAACGAGAACCTGTAAAAAACAAATAAAAATAGCGAAGGAGGAAACAGAGAGACGTATTGCTAGGGAAAGTAGATCAAATCCCAAACTGTTCTTTACGTATATAAATAGTAAAAGGATTAAATCGGATAATATTGGACCGATAAAAAGTGAGGAAGGCAAAATCATAGAGAAAGATGAGGATAAAGCTAATCTATTAAATAATTTTTTTTCGACAACTTTCACAAAGGAAATCGAACTAACAGGAGAAATAAGAAGTGACAAACTTAATCCTCCACTAAGTATGACAAATCTAACCCAAGCTGGGGTACAGAAACGCCTCAGTAACATTAAAATAAACAAATCACCAGGACCTGATGGCATACACCCACGGGTACTAAGGGAACTAAGTAATGTGATAGACAGACCGTTATATCTTATATTTAAGGACTCTGTTGAGACTGGGTCTGTGCCACTTGATTGGCGACAGGCGAATGTAGTGCCAATATTCAAAAAGGGAGCGAAAAGTGACGCCGGAAACTATCGGCCGGTGAGTCTGACGTCCGTTGTGGGCAAAATTTTTGAAAGCTTCATTAAAGAGGCAATTACGGAGCATCTTGATGCTAATAATCTTTTAATCCCGAACCAACATGGATTCATGAGGAATCGCTCCTGCCAAACAAACCTGATTGACTTCTACGAGGAGGTTAGCTCTCGAGTAGATCAGGGGGAACCAGTGGATGTCGTGTATCTCGACTTCTCAAAAGCGTTCGATAGCGTGCCACATAATAGGTTGGTATACAAAATGAGAATGATGGGGCTGGGGGAAAATGTCTGCAAGTGGGTAGCTAACTGGCTAAGGGATAGAAGGCAGAGGGTGGTTATAAATGGAATATACTCAGATTGGGTAAGCGTCACTAGTGGGGTACCACAGGGGTCTGTACTAGGTCCAATGTTATTTAATATCTTTATTAACGACATAGTCAATGGGATAAATAGTAAAATATCAATATTTGCAGATGACACAAAGTTATGTAAAACAATTAATACAAAAGAGGACAGTGCAGACCTACAGAGGGATTTGGATAAGCTGGGTAGGTGGAGCATTAAATGGCAAATGAGGTTTAACGAGGAGAAATGTAAGGTCATACATATGGGAAGGAAAAATGGAAGTCACCAGTACTCACTGAATGGGAAATCATTGGGGAATTCAGAGATGGAGAAGGACTTGGGCATCTTGATTGATTGCAAACTAAATTGGAGTGCCCAAAGTCAGGCCGCTGCTGTAAGGGCAAACAGGGTAATGGGATGTATCAGAAGAGGTATAGCTGTAAAGGATGAGAACATTGTTCTTCCACTGTACAAAGCACTGGTCAGACCACACTTGGAATACTGTGCTCAGTTATGGGCCCCAATATATAGAAAGGATATAAATGAGCTTGAAAAGGTACAAAGGAGGGCAACAAAATTAATAAAGGGAATGGAGGGACTGCAATACCCAGAGAGGTTGGCAAAACTAGGACTATTCAGCCTGGAAAAGAGAAGGTTGAGGGGGGACATAATAAATGTGTACAAATATGTTAGGGGACAGTATAGAGATCTTGCCCGGGATTTGTTCAAAAGGAGGGATATTACGGTAACAAGAGGGCATTCACTAAGAGTGGAAGAGAAAAGGTTTCAGCACCAGCATAGGAAGGGGTTCTTTACGGTAAGAGCAGTGAGAATATGGAATTCACTGAGTGAGGAGACGGTAATGTCGGATTCACTACACCAGTTCAAGCGGGGACTGGATGCATTTCTAGATACCAGGCAGATTTCAGCATATACTTAAAAATAAAATAAAAAAATAGGTTGATACAGGGATTTATTCTGACTGCTGGTTTCAGAGTCGGGAGGGAATTTTTCCTCAGGTGAAGATTGGCCAATCAATTGGGGTTTTTGCCCTCCTCTGGATCAACTTTAGCAATTACAGAACTAACAGGTCGAACTTGATGGACGCAAGTCTTTATTCGGCTTTACAAACTATGTTACTATGTTACTATGTTACTATGTCTGAATACAGAGCCGAGCTCAGTCTTGAGAACAGAGTCCCTGCTCAGAGACAGAGAAGGACAGAGTTCTCAGTCCAGTTCCCCTAGTGAAGAAAAGCCTAGAGTGAAGCTCAGGTTAGTGAGCCAAAGGCGTGCCGACGCCATAAGAGCGGTGAAGAGTAGCGAGGCCTACTGCCAGTGTGAAGCCTAGTGAGGGCCCCGAGCATGGCCGAGGGCGAGTGGAGTAGGCGAGCTACATAGGGGGCAGAGGAGCTTAACCAGCTCACCCCACAACCATTTACCGGACACCGGGTCCGCGCCTACGGGGGCCTACATTCCCAGCAGGAATAACCGGAATCCCTGGAGAACTACATGTCCCAGGTTAACCCAAACGCTGACAACGTACCAGGGTCAGGAGTTACCGAAGCCCCGGAAACCAGGGAGTGTGAACTCCAACAGAAGGCCCTATCACCAGGATCAGCAGGTGCAAGACAGAAACCAAGTTAGGCCTAGTTCTCGGCAGGTCAGAAACTTATCGAGGAAAGGCAAGGAGCAGGAGGCCCCACACCCGCTCACTGGGCAGAAACCCTTCACCCTAAATTTCCATGGATCGTGCCTGAAACACCACCAGTAAAAGTACTGAAGTGAACGGATGTGTGTGTGCCTATTCTTCCTCTGACCGGGCTGAGTCCCCTCTGTCCTGCATCCCTCCATCTATGCTGCCCTGAGGCCCCGCTCCACCTGTGGGGAGCTACACCAACTACGCTGCCTGAACACCGGCCTCAGAGGACTGCTCAGCGCTGGTGATACAGGTGGCATCATGAACATTTCCCTTTCCTATACCCCATTCTTTCCTTTACCCCACTTTTTTAAGAGTGACCCCAGGGTACAGGCCTGGGAGCTGGCCACCGCGGCATCCCCCAAAAGCAAACAACAAGGCCCGTGCACCGAGTAGCCATCCCCATCCCCTGGGCTCGTCAGAGGCAACATGACGCTCACTGTACCCCTTACTAGTAAAGCCAGAATTGAGTCCTTCTTTCCCTCACTCAAGACTTTTCTTTTCAACTCCTTTGGCATGGTTAAAAGTTATTTTTTCATTCAAATAACTTTTGGGCTATTCCTAGCACTTGTTTTGTCATCCAGCTTGTCCTATTGTAAGAAGATTGTGAAGACCACAGCAGTGTTTTTTATACTTTCCCTGATTACAGAAGATTTGGTGCAGGTGATCACCTAATCAGAAGCACATTAAGTAGAATGAGGTGTACTTTGGTTGGAATTCAACTGACACTGGAATGGAATGGCTGTCAGACATGTAGAGATGGTGATTTTTAGAAAACTATGCAGTGGTCTCTTAATTTTTGCCAGAGCTGTATATGTATTTATATATTCTCTGTCAGACATATCACCGATACCAAGGATTGAGGGCCCTGGGTTAATCAGGGTTGCCCCCACATTCTATAACTCCTGCACTTCCTCCTCCTCATCTTCAGCCTCCATCTCCAAAATGACCACATCAGCTGGAAGCACTGCAGCATTGCCTCGGCCAAGCGGCAACAGGCTGTGCGGAAGCTAATATGTTTAGGTGACAAATCGCACAACGCTGAAGAATTGTGGCCAGCTGTGAAAGAGAAGGCAGATCTGTGGCTGACACCGCTGACTCAACAACCAGGCATGGTCGTGTGTGAGCATGGCCAGAACCTGATGGCGGCTATGAGGCGAGGCAAGCTCACACACATACCAAGCCAGGCCCATGTGCTTAACCTCGTTGTTCAGCGGTTTCTCGAAACCTACCCTGATCTGCCAGATCTGCTTGTCAAAGTACGCCGCTTGTGTGCCCATTTTAGAAAACTCAGCTACAGCTTCCGCCACCATTGCCATGCTTCAGCAGCGTTTGCAGTTTCCAGCTCACCGACTGATCTGCGATGTCCCCACGCATTGGAACTCTACATTACAGATGCTGGGAAGGATTTGTGAACAGAAGAGGGCAGTTGTTGACTACCAGCATTAACGAGGCCGTCGGTATTCAGGTCAGACTCCACACATAAAACCTCAGGAGTGGACATGGATGTCAGACATATGTATCATCCTTCAAAACTTTGAGGACTCCACCAAGATGGTAAGAGGCAATGACGCCATAATTAGCGTCACCACCCCGCTTCTGTCTTCTGAAATGCTCTCTGCTCACAAATAAAGAGAAGTATTGTAGGCAGAGCACGATGAGATGGAGCAAGGAACCATACAGGGTGATTCCACACAGCCCAGCCTCTTCTCATCCCAACGTGGATTGGTTGACAATGAGGAAGAGGAGGAGGAAGAACAGGAGCTAGTTTCCTGCACTATAGTCAGTACTACTTGCACAACTGTCTTACCATCTGTTCAGCGTGGATGACCTAAGGACAAGGAGGAAGAGGAAGAAGAGGAAGATGAGTAAAAGAGCATGGTCAGTCATCCTCTTGGTGAGGACACGGAAGTCTTGGCTCTTTGAAGTCTGGCACACATGGCTGAGTTTATGTTACTCTGCCTTTCCCGTGACCCTCGCGTTGTCCAAATTTTGAGTGACAGTCATTATTGGTTGGTGACATTTCTAGACCTACGCTACATGGAGAATTTTCTGTCTCTAATTCCCGCGCAGGACAGACCTAATAAAATGGGGCAGTACGAGAAGGCCCTTATTGGGGAATTATTAAAAAATTACCATCTGAAAATGCTGGCGGCAGAGGTCACAGTTCATTGGACAACCAAGGAGTACAGGCAAGAGAGACACAAATGCAATCCAGCAGAGGCAGAGGAACACTGTAAAAGTTCAGGGACAGTGTTCTCAGACCCTCCCATCGCGCAAGCCCTGATGCAAGGTGTACTCTCCTAAGGAGGGAAAAGTTGTGGAAGATGCTGAGGGAGTACCTTGCTGACCATACCAACGTCCTCTGTGATTCCTCTGTGCCTTATAATTATTGGGTATCCAAGTTGGACACGTGGCATGAACTGGCTCTCTATGTCTTGGAGGTCCTGGCCTGCCCTGCCGCTAGTGTTTTGTCAGAGCGGGTTTTTAGTGCTGATAGTCAACAGATAGGCGCATTCGCCTGTCAACTGAAAATGCTGACAGGCTGACTCATAAAAATGAACAAGGGCTGGATTGGGCCAGACTTCTCAACACCACCGAATGATAGCAGCATAAAATAAACTCAAATACAGTATATTTTTTTGGGAGGTCTAACTCTATTCCCATGCATCTCTGTCTTCACAGCCAGACATGGATATACGCTTCCTGATTTTGTCTACTTGCTCTTGTCCTTCTCCTTCTCCGCATTCTCTTCCTCCACCACCATATCACCACCATATTTACCATATCAACATATCTATGTCTCTTGCAAAGGGCATTGGAGTTCCCCCAAATTTTTGGCAGCCGTTGCTTCATTGCATAGGCAAACAGTATGGGAGACAAACTTCCTAAAAATTGGAACATTGTTTTCAGTAGGCCCTCCGACTAGTGTTGAGCCACCACCGTAGTGTTCGGTTCGGTTCGTCGAACACCGGGATGTTCGAGGAACTGTTCGTCGAACTGTTCGTCAAACACCTTAGAACACCGTCGAACACCGTTAAAACCAATGGCAGGCAAACAAAAACACATAGGAACACATAGAAAACACCTTCAAAGATGTCCAAAAGCTCACAAACTGCTCAGAAGACGCTTTCTTTAAAAAAGCCGGCCGGCAATTCAGCAGCGGCATACACCGGTACCCGACAATTTAGACATGAAGGAATAGAGCATCACACATAGATTAGATAGATAGAAACATGTCAGTCACATATATATGAAGTACAGTGACAGTGTTGCTTACTGTACTTGTCATTTAGTGTAAAGGATTTATTAAAAAATATAATAGTGTTTTCGTGCACCGTCTCTTTAAAAAAGCCGGCCGGCAATTCAGCAGCGGTACCCGACAATTTATAACAGACAGAATAGAGCTTCACACATAGATTAGATAGAAACATGTCAGTCACATATATATGAAGTACTGTGACAGTGTTGCTTACTGTACTTGTCATTTACTGCAAAGGATTTATTAAAAAAAATAATAGTGTTTTCATGCACCGTCTCTTTAAAAAAGCCGGCTGGCAATTCAGCATCTGTACCCGACAATTTAGAATAGAAGGAATAGAGCATCACACATAGATTAGATAGATAGAAACATGTCAGCCACATATATATGAAGTACAGTGACAGTGTTGCTTACTGTAATTGTCATTTAGTGTAAAGGATTTATCAAAAAAAATAATAGTGTTTTCATGCACCGTCTCTTTAAAAAAGCCGGCCGGCAATTCAGCATCTGTACCCGACAATTTATAACAGACAGAATAGAGCTTCACACATAGATTAGATAGATAGAAACATGTCAGTCACATATATAATAAGTACAGTGATAGTGTTGGTTACTGTACTTGTCATTTAGTATTAAAATAAAGTATTTATTATTAAAAAAAATTGGCGTGGGGTTCCCCGTAATTTTAGTCTCTAGCGGAGGTTAAGCAGACAGCTGGGGCAGATGTTTGAAGCCTGGGAAGGGGGTAATACCCACGGAGCTTCCCAGGCTACTAATATCAGCCCCCAGCTGAATACCTAGCCTTTACTAGCTATTAAAATGGAGGACCCCCCCAAAAAAAATGACGTGGGGTCCCCCCTAATTTAATAGCTAGCAAAGGCTATGCAGACAGCTGGGGGCTGATATTAATAGCCCAGGAAGAGAGCCATGAATATTGGCCCCCTCCCAGGCTAGAAACACCAGCCGTCAGCCGCCCCAGAAATGGCGCATCCATAGGATGCGCCAATTCTGGCACTTAGCCTCGCTCTTCCACGCTGCCCTGGTGCGGTGGCAGGGGGTAATAGGGTTGGGGTTGATGTCAGCTTATAATGCCAGCTGACATCAAGCCCAGGTTAGTAATGGAGAGGCGTCTATAAGACACCCCCATTACTAACCCCATAGTCAAAGTTAAAAGAAAACACAAACACCCAGAATAAAGTCCTTTAATTGAAATAAAGACACAATTCTTTATTGTTCTAAATTAAACCATACTTACCATCACACCCATTCCAGCTGAAGCCAACGATCTCCTGCAATAAAAGAAAAATAATAAAGCAACCTCATCCTTACCTTTCCATGGTTCCCAGGACAGCTTCAGCTCTGCTACATCGAGATGACAGGCTGGACCTGCAGAACGCTGCCATCCAGCCTGTCATCCCGCAGACACTGAGAAGCGCAGGCATGCTTGTGCTCCTCAGTGTCTCTCTGTGACGGCATCCAGATGAGCCGACAATGAACTCGGCTCACCTCATGTATGTCACTGACAGCGTGGGAAAATTCTCCTGCACTCAGCGCTTCAGCGTGAGAATTTTCCCACGCTGTCAGTGATGTGCATGAGGTGCGCCGAGTTCATTGGACATGACCTCGGCTCATCTGGATGCCGTCACAGCCAGACACTGAGTAGCGCATGCATGCCTGCGCTTCTCAGTGTCTACGGGATGACAGTCTGGATGGCAGCGTTCTGCTGCGGTCCAGCCTGTCATCTCGATGTAGCAGAGCTGAAGCTGTCGTGGGAGCCATGGAAAGGTAAGGATGATGTTGCTTTATTATTTTACTTTTATTGCAGGAGATCATTGGCTTCAGCTGGAATGGGCGTAATGGTAAGTATGGTTTAATTTAGAACAATAAAGAATTGTGTGTTTATTTCAATTAAAGGACTTTTTTCTGGGTGTTGTGTTTTTTTTAAATACTTTACTAGAAATTCATGGTGGTCATGTCTAATATTGGCGTGACCCCATGAATTTCGGGCTTAGGGCCAGCTGATAATGAAAAACTGGCCTTAACCCCTTTATTACCCAGTGAGCCACCGCACCAGGGCCCTGGATGAGTTGGGTACAGCGCCAGAAGATGGCGCTTCTATGAACGCGCCATTTTCCGGGGCGGCTGCGGACTGCAATTTGCAGCGGGTGGGGCCCAGAAAGCTTGGGCCTCCCTGCGCTGCAGATTCCAGCCCCCAGCTGCCTAGTTGTACCTGGCTGGACACAAAAATAGGGCGAAGCTCCACGTATTTTTTTTTTAAATTCATGAAATTCATGGAATAATTAAGACAAAAAGGGCTTCCCTATATTGTTGTGTCCGGCTAGGTACAAATAGGCAGCTGGTGGTTGGGAGCAGCCCGTTCCTGCCTGCTGTACCTGACTGGACACAAATATAGGGCGAAGCCCCACATCAATTTTTTTTTCATTATTTCATGAATTTCCTGAAATAATTTAAAAAAAATTGACGTGGGGCTTCGCCCTATATTTGTGTCCAGTCAGGTACAGCAGGCAGGAACGGGCTGCCCCCAACCACCAGCTGCCTATTTGTACCTGGCCAGACACAACAATATAGGGAAGCCCTTTTTTAAAAAAATTATTTCATGAAATAATTAAAAAAAAATTGACGTGGGGCTACGCACTATATTTGTGTCCAGCCAGGTACAGCAGGCAGGGACGGGCTGCCCCCAACCACCAGCTGCCTATTTGTACCTGGTTGGACACAACAATATAGGGAAGCCCTTTTTTTCTTAATTATTCCATGAATTTCATGAAATAATTTAAAAAAAAAATGCGTGGGGCTTCGCCCTATTTTTGTGCCCAGCCAGGTACAACTAGGCAGCTGGGAGCTGGAATCCGCAGCGCAGGGAGGCCCAAGCTTTCTGGGCCCCACCCGCTGCAAATTGCAGTCCGCAGCCGCCCCAGAAAATGGCGCGTTCATAGAAGCGCCATCTTCTGGCGCTGTACCCAACTCATCCAGGGCCCTGGTGCGGTGGCTCACTGGGTAATTGTAACGGGTCTGGGAGGCGGAACCTCTGGGCTACTATACAAGGGAGCGGTCCTTGTAAGGGAGCAGGTGGCGACCAGGCAGGCAGTCACAGCAGGTGACCGGGACAGTCTCTGCGTGTACGGGCAGGAGGTCACGGCAAGTGATCAGGGCAGTCTCTGGAAGAACGGGCTGGAGGTCACGGCAAGTGACCGGGGCAGTCTCTAGGTAAAGGGTAGGTACGACCTGTGATGGCTGAACCTCCAGGTAGGCTAGCAAGGCAGATGGAGGATGTGTGCTCCCAGGTGAGCAAGCGAGAGTCTCTGGAATAGCAGGTGGTCACAGCACGTGACGGCGAAGCCTCCAGGTAGGCAAGCAGGCAGGTAGCGGAGAAGCGCTCCCAGGTGAGCGGGCAAGAGTCTCTGGAATAGCTGGTGGTCCCAGCACGTGACAGCGGAGCCCCCGGGCAGGCAAGCAGGCAGGTAGCGGAGAAGCGCTCCCAGGTGAGCGGGCAAGAGTCTGGAATAGCTGGTGGTCACATCACGTGACAGCGGAGCCTCCGGGCGGGCAAGCAGGCAGGTAGCGGAGAAGCGCTCCCAGGTGAGCGGGCAAGCTGGTCCATAGACAGACTGACCAGAGTTGTAAGGCAGACCGTCGGACCTCAGGCAAGCAGGCAGGTAGCTGATGTGCGCTCCCAGGTGAGCGGGCAAGTTGGTCCTTAGACAGACTGACCGGAGTTGTAAGGCAGACGGTCGGACCTCAGGCAGGCAGGCAGGTAACAGGAAATCAGGCAGGATTAGGACAGCAAGCTGGCAGGAATCTGGCAGGTAACTGGCAGGTAACTGGCAACGGGACCTGAGGGCTGAAGCAGAGTAGAACGGTGCAACAACATTGCTCGGGCACCTCCATTTTGGAGGAGGTGCCTTATATATGGTAAAGTCCTCCGGCCATTGGCCGGGGACTCCTTAGGACGGCGCGCGCGGCCCCTTTAAGAGGGAGGAAGGGCGCGCGCGCGTGCCCTAAGCACAGTGGCCGGGAAGGAGCGCGCGCTGCCAGCAGAGCGGGAGAGGGACGCCGGGCACGGAGCAGAGCGGTGAGGGGAACAGCGTCCCTGCCTAGCAGAGGGCAGGGACGCCGGCACTACAGTACCCCCCCCTTTAGGCCCCCCCTTTTTTAGGCCAGATAGAAATTTAGCTAGGATGAGAGGGGCATGGATGTTCTCCCGGGGCTCCCACGTTCTCTCCTCAGGACCAAACCCCTTCCAATCTACCATAAAAAAGGTCTTTCCTCTTACCCTTTTGGTGGCAAGAATGTTCTCTACCTCAAACTCGTCCTCAGCAGAAACCGGAGCAGGAGGCGTACCTGTAGACTTGGAAAAAGAGTTAAGCACCACGGGTTTGAGGAGAGATACATGGAAGGAGTTAGGGATCCGTAAGTTGGTCGGGAGTTTCAATTTATAGGCCACCGGGTTGATCTGACTGATGACCTCCAGAGGACCGATGAACCGAGGCCCTAACTTGTAAGAAGGTATCTTGAGTCGAACATATTTAGATGAGAGCCAGACGTTATCTCCTGGACGAAATTGTGGAGGATCCAGGCGTTTTTTGTCAGCGTGTCTTTTCATACGCTCGGATGACAGAAGGAGTGCGGACCGGGTACTCTCCTATATGAAGGAAAATTTGCTAACGAGAGATTCCGCAGCCGGGTTGTCCACAGAGGTGGAGACAGGAAAAGGAATCCGAGGATGCTGACCAAAGACTACAAAAAACGGGGATTTGGAGGAGGATTCGCTCTCGTGATTATTATAAGAGAACTCGGCCCATGGTAGGAGATCCACCCAGTCAGAATGGTGGGCATTAATGAAGTGCCGGAGGTAACTGGTCAGGTTCTGATTGATCCGCTCCACTTGACCATTGGACTGTGGGTGGTAAGCGGAAGAGAAGTCCAGGGTGACGTCTAGTAGTTTACAAGTGGCTCTCCAGAAACGTGAGGTGAACTGTACCCCACGATCCGACACGATGTGGAGGGGCAGGCCATGAAGACGGAAGATGTGGCGGATAAAGTCTTTAGCCAGCTCGGGTGCAGACCGAAGGCCTGGCAGGGGAATAATGTGAGCCATCTTGGAAAAGCGGTCAGCGACCACCCAAATGACCGTACAACCGGCAGAGACGGGGAGATCAGTTATAAAGTCCATTGCTATATGCTGCCAGGGGGCAGCAGGTACAGGAAGCGGAAGGAGGCGTCCGGCTGGCAGATGTCTCGGGACTTTGTTGCGGGCGCAGGACACACAGGCAGAAACAAAGTCTATTATGTCCTTGTGCAGGGTAGGCCACCAATAGTGCCGGGCAATAAGCTGGAGGGTCTTTTTCTGACCGGCGTGGCCAGCTAGTTTAGACGAATGGCCCCAGTGTAGGATCTTCTCCCGATCAGGTACTGAAACAAACGTCTTACCGGGAGGGAGACGATTTAGACTCACGGGAGCCACCTGCATTACTCTGGCGGTATCGATGATATGTTTAGGTTCTTCCTCGAGATCGGACACCAGAAAGGATCAGGACAAGGCGTCTGCTTTGACGTTTTTGTCAGCCGGGCGAAAATGAAGAACAAAATCAAAGCGAGCAAAAAACAAGGACCACCGGGCTTGGCGCGGGTTAAGTCTCTGGGCATGCTGGAGGTAAGCCAAGTTCTTGTGGTCAGTGTAAATTATTACCGGATGAAGAGCCCCCTCGAGTAGGTAACGCCACTCCTCCAACGCCAGTTTGATGGCCAATAACTCTCGGTCTCCTATGGAATAGTTGCGCTCAGAAGAGGAGAAGAGTTTGGAGAAGAAGCCACAAGTTACCATTCTCCCGGAAGATGATTTTTGAGTAAGTACCGCTCCGGCTCCAGAGGAGGAGGCGTCAACTTCCAGGAAGAACTGCTTGTTGCCGTCCGGGCGATGCAGCACCGGGGCGGAAGAGAAGGCCTGTTTTAGGGAAAGAAAGGCCTCTTCTGCTTCGGGCGGCCACTCTTTGGGATTAGTACCCTTACGGGTGAGCGCGGAAATTGGGGCAGTCCGGGAAGAGAAGTGCGGGATGAAGAGGCGGTAATAGTTGGCGAAGCCCAGGAACCGTTGAATAGCCTTCAACCCCTCTGGTCGGGGCCAATTCTCGATGGCAGACAGTTTCTCAGGATCCATTTGTAGGCCGGTCTGAGAGATAATGTAGCCCAGAAACGGAAGCGAGGTCTGCTCAAAGAGGCACTTCTCATATTTAGCGTAGAGATGGTTCTGCCTGAGCCTGAGCAGGACCTGACGAACATCCCTCCGGTGAGTCTGGAGATCCGGAGAAAAGACCAAGATGTCGTCCAGGTACACCACTACGCAGGAGTAGAGAAGGTCCCGGAAGATGTCATTGACCAACTCTTGAAAGACGGCAGGAGCGTTACAGAGGCCAAAGGGCATTACCAGATATTCATAGTGGCCGTCCCGGGTGTTGAATGCCGTCTTCCATTCATCCCCCTGACGGATACGAACCAGGTTGTACGCCCCACGGAGGTCCAGTTTGGTGAAGATTCTAGCCCCCCTCAGACGATCAAATAACTCCGGAATGAGCGGAAGGGGGTACTTATTCTTCACCGTGATCTGGTTAAGGCCTCTATAGTCTATACAGGGACGGAGAGAGCCGTCCTTCTTTTTGACGAAAAAGAAGCCTGCTCCCGCCGGGGAGGTAGATTTCCGGATGAATCCCCTGGCCAGATTCTCCTCAATATATTCGGACATCGACCGGGTCTCAGCAGCGGATAATGGATAAATACGCCCACGGGGAGGAGAAGTACCAGGTAACAGGTCGATAGGGCAGTCGTATGGTCTATGAGGGGGTAGTGTCTCTGCCTCCTTTTTATTAAAGACATCAGCATAAGACCAATAAGGAATCGGAAGTCCAGGTAGATTAGCTGGGGTAGGAGAAGGACGGACGGGATGAACGGGAACCAGACAGGTCTTATGGCAGCCCTGTCCCCAGCGAAGGACTTCTCCGGTCTGCCAGTCAAGAACGGGTGCATGTTTCTGGAGCCAAGGTAGGCCTAGCAAGAGAGCGTGAGAGAGTCCAGGCAGAACATGGAAGGAGATACTTTCAGAATGCAGCATTCCCACCTGCAGAGTAATGGATTCGGTGATGAGTTGGATGGGGCGTGGTAAGAGCCCCCCATCCACGGCAGCAACAGACAAGGGTACAGCCAGAGGTTTGGTGGGGATGCGGTATTTCTCTACCAGGGACTGTGAAATAAGATTCCCGGCTGCTCCAGAGTCCAGTTGGGCTAGTTCGAAATAACGGTTCTCCCCGTAGACGATTGAAACTGACAACAGCAGGGATGGAAAGGATTTATTCTTGTCTAGGTGGACCTCTCTGAGCAAACCTAGACACAGGCGTTTCCCGACCTCTCCGGGCAGGCACGGATCCGGTGCTCCTTACTGCCACAGTAGAAGCAGGTCCCCTCGGCACGGCGTAAGTCCTGACGGGTCTTGACCATCTTGGTCTGGTCGACCTGCATAGGCTCAGGAGGGTGTACTTGGTTAGAGACAGAAGGAGTGACGGGTTTCTGAAAAGTAGGAGCTAGACGTGGTAACCTCCTCTCACGGGTGACCTCTCTGGCACGCTCCTGGAACCGTAGGTCAATCCGGGTGGCAAGAGTTATTAAGTCATCGAGAGTGGTAGGAATGTCCCGACCGGCAAGTTCATCTTTAATACGGCCGGACAGACCCTCCCAGAAGACGGAAACCAAAGCGTCGTTATCCCAGGCCAGCTCCGAGGCAAGGGTACGGAACCGTATGGCATACTGGCCCACGGTGAGACTTTCCTGACGGAGGCGTAGCAACGATGATGCGGATGAGGTCTTCCATCCGGGTTCGTCGAAGACTTTCCGGAAAGCCATGAGAAAAGCAGGCAAGTTGGACACCAGGGGGTCTCCTCTCTCCCATAGAGGACTTAGCCAGGCCAGGGCCTCCCCGGTGAGATGGGACATGATGAATGCAATTTTGGCTCGGTCGGAGTTAAACTGGTGGGACAATAGTTCAAAGTGCAGGGTGCACTGATTTATGAAGCCCCGAGCCTGGGCAGAGTCGCCTCCGAAGCGAGGAGGTGCAGAAAGCCGAGGTCCGGGGTAGGATATCATGGTGTTAGTGGACAGCGGAGCTGCCGGATTGCGAGACATGGCACTGGCGGAGGTTGTTGGTGGAGCAGTCAGAGTGTTCAGGCGAGTATTGACATTCCGCAGGTGACCCAGGATGGACTCCTGTTGGGACCTTTGACGGGACAGTTCATGACACAGGTCCGAGAGCGAGGGAGCTTGGGTGCCACCGGGTTCCATGGCCCGAGCAAACTGTAACGGGTCTGGGAGGCGGAACCTCTGGGCTACTATACAAGGGAGCGGTCCTTGTAAGGGAGCGGGTGGCGACCAGGCAGGCAGTCACAGCAGGTGACCGGGACAGTCTCTGGGTGTACGGGCAGGAGGTCACGGCAAGTGATCAGGGCAGTCTCTGGAAGAATGGGCTGGAGGTCACGGCAAGTGACCGGGGCAGTCTCTAGGTAAAGGGTAGGTACGACCTGTGATGGCTGAACCTCCAGGTAGGCTAGCAAGGCAGATGGAGGATGTGTGCTCCCAGGTGAGCAAGCGAGAGTCTCTGGAATAGCAGGTGGTCACAGCACATGACGGCGGAGCCTCCAGGTAGGCAAGCAGGCAGGTAGCGGAGAAGCGCTCCCAGGTGAGCGGGCAAGAGTCTCTGGAATAGCTGGTGGTCCCAGCACGTGACAGCGGAGCCCCCGGGCAGGCAAGCAGGCAGGTAGCGGAGAAGCGCTCCCAGGTGAGCGGGCAAGAGTCTGGAATAGCTGGTGGTCACAGCACGTGACAGCGGAGCCTCCGGGCGGGCAAGCAGGCAGGTAGCGGAGAAGCGCTCCCAGGTGAGCGGGCAAGCTGGTCCATAGACAGACTGACCGGAGTTGTAAGGCAGACCGTCGGACCTCAGGCAAGCAGGCAGGTAGCTGATGTGCGCTCCCAGGTGAGCGGGCAAGTTGGTCCTTAGACAGACTGACCGGAGTTGTAAGGCAGACGGTCGGACCTCAGGCAGGCAGGCAGGTAACAGGAAATCAGGCAGGATTAGGACAGCAAGCTAGCAGGAATCTGGCAGGTAACTGGCAGGTAACTGGCAACGGGACCTGAGGGCTGAAGCAGAGTAGAACGGTGCAACAACATTGCTCGGGCACCTCCATTTTGGAGGAGGTGCCTTATATATGGTAAAGTCCTCCGGCCATTGGCCGGGGACTCCTTAGGAAGGCGCGCGCGGCCCCTTTAAGAGGGAGGAAGGGCGCGCACGCGCGCCCTAAGCACAGTTGCCGGGAAGGAGCGCGCGCTGCCAGCAGAGCGGGAGAGGGACGCCGGGCACGGAGCAGAGCGGTGAGGGGAACAGCATCCCTGCCTAGCAGAGGGCAGGGACGCCGGCACTACAGTAATAAAGGGGTTAAGGCCAGCTTGGCATTATCAGCTGGCCCTAAGCCCGAAATTCATGGGGTCACGCCAATATTAGACATGACCACCATGAATTTCTAGTAAAGTATTTAAAAAAACACAACACCCAGAATAAAGTACTTTAATTGAAATAAACACACAATTCTTTATTGTTCTAAATTAAACCATACTTACCGTCACGCCCATTCCAGCTGAAGCCAATGTCTTCTGCAATAAAAGTAAAATAATTAAGCAACCTCATCCTTACCTTTCCATGGTTCCCACGACAGCTTCAGCTCTGCTACATCGAGATGACAGGCTGGACCACAGCAGAAAGCTGCCATCCAGCCTGTCATCCCGCGGACACTGAGAAGCGCAGGCATGCTTGCGCTCCTCAGTGTCTCGCTGTGACGGCATAAAGATGAGACAAGTTCATGTCCAATGAACTCGGCGCAACTCATGCACGTCACTGACAGCGTGGGAGAATTCTCCTGCACTCAGCACTTCAGCGTGAAAATTCTCCCACGCTGTCAGTGACGTACATGAGGTCAGCTGAGTTCATTGGACATGAATGAGCTCACCTCATGCACGTCACTGACAGCGTGGGAAAATTCTCACGCTGAAGCGCTGAGTGCAGGAGAATTTTCCCACGCTGTCAGTGACGTGCATGAGGTGAGCTCATTCATGTCCAATGATCTCAGCTCACCTCATGCACGTCACTGACAGCGTGGGAAAATTCTCCTGCACTCAGCGCTACAGCGTGAGAATTCTCCCACGCTGTCAGTGACGTGCATGAGGTGAGCTCATTCATGTCCAATGAACTCAGCTGACCTCATGTACGTCACTGACAGCGTGGGAGAATTCTCACGCTGAAGTGCTGAGTGCAGGAGAATTCTCCCACGCTGTCAGTGACGTGCATGAGGTGCGCCGAGTTCATTGGACATGACCTCGGCTCATCTGGATGCCGTCACAGCCAGACACTGCAGAGCGCAAGCATGCCTGCGCTTCTCAGTGTCTGCGGGATGACAGGCTGGATGGCAGCGTTCTGCTGCGGTCCAGCCTGTTATCTCGATGTAGCAGAGCTGAAGCTGTCGTGGGAACCATGGAAAGGTAAGGATGAGGTTGCTTTATTATTTTTCTTTTATTGCAGGAGATCATTGGCTTCAGCTGGAATGGGCGTGACGGTAAGTATGGTTTAATTTAGAACAATAAAGGAATGTGTCTTTATTTCAATTAAAGGACTTTATTCTGGGTGTTTGTGTTTTTTTGTAACTTTGACTATGGGGTTAGTAATGGGGGTGTCTTATAGACGCCTCTCCATTACTAACCTGGGCTTGATGTCAGCTGGCATTATAAGCTGACATCAACCCCAACCCTATTACCCCACTGCCACCGCTACAGGGCAGTGGGAAGAGCGAGGCTAAGTGCCAGAATTGGCGCATCCTAAGGATGCGCCATTTCTGGGGCGGCTGACGGCTGGTGTTTCTAGCCTGAGAGGGGGCCAATATTCATGGAACCCTTCCTGGGCTATTAATATCAGCCCCCAGCTGTCTGCCTAGCCTTTGCTAGCTATTAAAATAGGGGGGACCCCACGTCATTTTTTTGGGGGGTCCCCCATTTTAATAGCTAGTAAAGGCTAGGTATTCCGCTGGGGGCTGATATTAGTAGCCTGGGAAGCTCCGTGGGTATTACCCCCTTCCCAGGCTTCAAACATCTGCCCCAGCCGTCTGGTTAACCTCCGCTAGAGCCTAAAATTATGGGGGATCCCACGCCAATTTTTTTTTAAATCAATCCTTTATTTTAACACTAAATGACAAGTACAGTAATCAACACTGTCACTGTACTTCATATATATGTGACTGACATGTTTCTATCTATCTAATCTATGTGTGATTCTCTATTCCTTCTATTCTAAATAGTCGGGTTCAGATGCTGAATTGCCTGCCGGCTTTTTTAAAGAGACGATGCATGAAAACACTATTATTTTTTTTTAATAAATCCTTTACACTAAATGACAAGTACAGTAAGCAACACTGTCACTGTACTTCATATATATGTGACTGACCTGTTTCTATCTATCTAATCTATGTGTGATTCTCTATTCCTTCTATTCTAAATTGTCGGGTACAGATGCTGAATTGCCGGCCGGCTTTTTTAAAGAGACAGTGCATGAAAACACTATTATTTTTTTTAATAAATCCTTTATACTAAATGACAAGTACAGTAAGCAACACTGTCACTGTACTTCATATATATGTGACTGACATGTTTCTATCTACCTAATCTATGTGTGATTCTCTATTCCTTCTATTCTAAATTGTCGGGTACAGATGCTGAATTGCCGGCCGGCTTTTTTAAAGAGACGGTGCATGAAAACACTTATTTTTTTTAATAAATCCTTTATACTAAATGACAAGTACAGTAAGCAACACTGTCACTGTACTTCATATATATGTGACTGACATGTTTCTATCTACCTAATCTATGTGTGATTCTCTATTCCTTCTATTCTAAATTGTTGGGTACAGATGCTGAATTGCCGGCTGGCTTTTTTAAAGAGACGGTGCATGAAAACACTATTATTTTTTTTTATAAATCCTTTACACTAAATGACAAGTACAGTAATCAACACTGTCACTGTACTTCATATATATGTGACTGACATGTTTCTATCTATCTAATCTATGTGTGAAGCTCTATTCTGTCTGTTATAAATTGTCGGGTACAGATGCTGAATTGCCGGCCGGCTTTTTTAAAGAGACGGTGCATGAAAACACTATTATTTTTTTTAATAAATCCTTTACACTAAATGACAAGTACAGTAATCAACACTGTCACTGTACTTCATATATATGTGACTGACATGTTTCTATCTATCTAATCTATGTGTGAAGCTCTATTCTGTCTGTTATAAATTGTCGGGTACCGCTGCTGAATTGCCGGCCGGCTTTTTTAAAGAGACGGTGCATGAATACACTATTGTTTTTTTTGATAAATCCTTTACACTAAATGACAAGTACAGTAAGCAACACTGTCACTGTGCTTCTTATATGTGTGACTGACATGTTTCTATCTATCTAATCTCTGTGTGAAGCTCTTTTCTTTCTGTTCTAAATTGTCGGGTACCGGTGTATGCCGCTGATGAATTGCCGGCTTTTCATGTTTCACTGTTGGCACTGTTCCCATCGATTTGGGCAATCACTGTAATGCCACAACCACCATGGCTGTGGCATTACAGTGAGTGGCAGACAATCCCTGCATGATTGGTGCTCTAAATAGCGCCAGACATGCAGGACACGCTTTTGGTGCACGAACAGTTATCGAACATAACCTCGAACAGCCGAATTTATTGCAAATCGTTCGGGTTCGTCGAACAACTCGAACACCACCCAAAACAGCTCGAATTTGAGATTGGCGAACAGTTCTAGTCGAACACCGCTCATCTCTACCTCCGACCTCTACATCTCTTGCAAGGGGCATTGTAGTTCCTCCAAATTTTTGACAGCCGTTGCATTCACTGCATACCCTTTAACTGTATAGCAGACCCTCTCCTTTCTAATGGGAACATGTCGTTACTGTGGCCCAGTTCTATGTGTCTTTAAATTGTTAGTAGGGTTTTTCCTAAATTTTGGCAGCTGCTGCACTCACTAAAATACCCTATAACTGAATAGCAAACCCTCTCCTTTCTAATGGGAACATGTGATTACTGTGGCCCTGCTCTGTGTCTTTAAATTGTTAGTGGGGTTTTTCCCAAATTTTGGCAGCCCTTGCAGTCACAGCATAGGCATTACCACTATAGGAGACCCGCTCCTTTATAATGGGGACATTTTTTTTACTGAGACCCCCCTCTATGTCTCTTCAAAGGGAAATTGTGTTGCATCCAAACTTTTGGCAGCCCTTGCAGTCACTGCATATGCAATAACATTATAGGAGACCCACTCGTTAATAATGGGAACAACAAAGCATAGCAGGCTGATGGCTCTCTAACAATAGCGAGGGCTGGCTGCTGGCTCTTTAAGAATAGTAAGGGCCGCCTGATGGTCCTATAAAAATAGGCTTTGTGACTTTCAGAGTCCCTCCATCATAAATGAAACAGGATGTGTCTGATGATGTGTTACACACCACATGGCCAGATAAGGTTGTAAAATGTTAAAATGACATTTCCTAGTGAATGCATTTGTCTTAAAAAATAATGTAAAAAATTAAAAAAATAAAAAATAAAAACACAGTAGGATCTTTCTTTAGTATTAAAACAAGACTCGCCAATGTAACCTCAATGTAATCAAATTGTTCAGCTCCTGCAACTTCTTCAGTTCGGCCTCCATCTCCGAAATGACCACATCAGTCACAAGCTGAAAGCACTGCAGCACTGCATTGGCCAAGTGGCAACAGGCTGCGCTGAAGATCACATGCTTAATGCTTAGGTGACAAACTGCCCACCGCTGCAGAGTTGTTGAAAGCTGTAACACAGCAACCTAATCTGTGGCTCTCACTGATGAACATACAGTCAGTCATGGTCATGTGTGGCAATGGGCGAAACCTTGTGACGGAGAAATGACAGCCGGAGTAGATACAGTTTCCCTCTATGGCAGTCCTTTCACTGAGCTAAGGAATATGGCTGTGGTGAAATACAACTCCCACTGAGAAGCAGTTACAAACTGAAAAACATTGGGCCCACCAGAGGATTTGATTCTGAGGGCTCACCTTTCTCCCCCGCTCAAGAGCCCCACAGCAGCTGCAAAGTTTGCACCTATCATGAACTATCATGATAGAGAAGCCAGGGCCCACCCGAGAATTCTCCGGTGGATCCGTCCAACCCTGCCGAGAAGCAGCCCTGGCTAAGAAAAGTGTGTGGGAAGGTCCCCGGACACTCCATGGCTGCATTTTTAATGTGGACTGGCTCCATACAGTCACTGGCCACATTCACCTGTCCACATGTTTGTGGTTAGGAGATCCTTCCCAGTAAGTGCACTGGGGAAGGCACGGGTAATGTTGTGGGACCCATGCTTGTGGAAGGCAGAGATGACACCGGGAGAAATAGTGGCGGCTGGGGACTGAGTATGGACACCTGGCCACCGCCGCTATGAGGTTGTGGACAGCTTCCGCCTCTTCGAGCCTAAAAGGCTACATTTCAAGGGAAAGCAGCTGCCCAGAAATCTGTCAGTTTACTATTGCGGCCTGTGGGTGGGTAGCTGGCTGCATATTGCGCTTGCATTCCAAGTTACAGAAAACTAAGCATATAGTGGTCTCTATAATCATCATGACCTCATCTCGGCACTATGATAGAGAAGACAGTGCCCACCGGAGGAGTCTCTGGTTCTCTGGTGGGCCCTTCCAACCCTGTCGAGGGGCAGCCCTGGCTAAGAAAAGTGTGTGGGAAGGTTCCCGGACATTCTATGGCTGCTTTTTTACTGTGGACCTGGCTCTAATGAGATGTACCGTCCCTGGCAACATTCACCTGTCCACATGTTTGTGGCTAGGCGGTCTTTGCCACTTAAGTCCACTGGAGAGGGCACGGGTAATGTTGTGGGACCCGTGCTTGTGGAAGGCGGAGACGACACCAGAAGAAATAGTGGCGGCTGAGGACCGAGCATGGACACCCGGCCACCACCATGAGGTTGTGCACAGCCTCCGCCTCTTCGAGCCTAAAAGGCAACATTTCAAGTGCAAGCAGCTGCCCAGAAATCTGTCAGTTTACTATTGCGACCTGTGGGTGGGTGGCTGGCTGCATACTTTCGCTTGCATTCCAAGGAATGGGGTAGGGTCAACTGAACGCTGCGCTGGGACAAGTACGTGGACGGTGATTGTTGCAAGTCTGCAGCGACAGGTGCATGGCGGGAGGCATCTTCGTATGCGCCAAGGATCACTTATGATGGGCACACTTTTAGGCAGTGACCTGGGAGTCAGAGATGCTACCAGAGGTCTTCCACATGCTGTCCCAATGTCTTTTCAGCACTGTATGCATGTGTCTGATGATGTGTCACACACCACATGGCCAGATAAGGTTGTAAAATGTTAAAATTACATTTCCCAGTGAATGCATTTGTCCTGGTTGAAAGTAATGCAAAAGTGCAAAAACGCATCAGAAACGCTACTTGTAAACATAGTCCAAGGTATAAAGGAGCATTTTTGTTTTTTTTTATTTATTTTGCCTTATATACAAGTCATTACCCTGGAAAGGATGTTCCTTAATTATTTTCCAAGAAAATCCATTTTGTTTTCGTTTGAGTCCGTATAAATGGCGTAATATCCCTGACAACATTGTTTACAGCAGTGACCTAGGCATCAGAAATGCTTCCAGGGGTCTTCCCCAAGCTGATCCTATGTTATTTGAGCAATGTTCCCATCAATTTGGGCAATTTTTAGGCCCTCTGCAGACTGCCGGGAGGAGCCGCCAGAAAAATGCTCCAGTTTCCCATAGACTTCCATTGGGCTCGTTACTCGATCCGAGCACTCGAGCATTCCAATTTTCTCAACTCGAACAATGAGTACCCGAGCATTTTAGTGCTCGCTCATCAGTACTTACTGGCAAAACAACAAAACAAATCATAAACGAAAGCACAGTCCATAACAGGTTGTAGTGCCAGCTTTCAGCTCCTCTCTGAGCTGTGGCCTACCAGTCTGAAGTCCTTGCCTCTCTAATCTCCACAAATGGAAAAAAAATGGTGACTGAGCATTTAAACCTTGCTCAGTCACACCCTGAGGGGAGATAGTGTGAATTGCTTCCCACCCTCTTTGACATTCACATAAAACCACACACCCTTTAGTGTGTTAACCCCTAGCATATAACATGCTGGCAGAAATTTTGCAGGTTTCAATTCACACAGGCTAGCAACCTGAGTGACACATACCTCCCCTCGTATATCACACCAGTGACTCTGCCACATCTGCTTTATATACCAATTTTGAGTTTATCATGTCTGTGTACCCCTGTGTGTAGAAGAATATCTGCCCCCAAAAATTTTAAGCGGAGATGTAGCCTGCTTTATATACCAATTTTGAGTTTATCAGGTCTGTGTATCCCTGTATGGAGAACAATATCTGCCCCAAAGAATGTTAAGCTGAGATGTAGTCTGCTTTATATACCAATTTTATGTTTATCAGGCTGAGAAATCATATCCAGTATGAATGACACAGATGCAGTCCATCCAGAGATGCTAGAGTGGCTGAGAATTATGGTGTGACCAGCCAGACAAAATAGGGTGTACTGCTTACAATTGCGAAATGTTTTGCTTAATTTACATCTGACATCTCTCATGCAATTTCTCCTGATTGTGACCCAGCTTGATATTGTCTTTGACCCTCTACTGTTTAACTTTAGCTTTGACTGTCCTTTTGGTAACTGACTCCAACTATTTCACTCACTACAATTTTGTCCCTAGTTTGTCATTTCTGGAATAGACCTGGCTGACCCTCAGGCTCATTCTACCAGCCAGCAACAACACTGTAGATGCAACCTAAAGGATACCAATTTTATTCCAGATCCCTGTTAGAGATGAGCGGTGTTCGACTAGAACTGTTCGCCAATCTCAAATTCGAGCTGTTTTGGGCGGTGTTCGAGTTGTTCGACGAACCCGAACGATTTGCAAAAAATTCGGCTGTTCGAGGTTATGTTCGATAACTGTTCGTGCACCAAAAGCGTGTCCTGCATGTCTGGCGCTATTTTGAGCACCAATCATGCAGGGATTGTCTGCCACTCACTGTAATGTCACAGCCATGGTGGTTGTGGCATTACAGTGATTGCCCAAATCGATGGGAACAGTGCCAACAGTGAAACATGAAAAGCCGGCAATTCAGCAGCGGCATACACCGGTACCCGACAATTTAGAACCGAAAGAATAGAGCTTCACACATAGATTAGATAGATAGAAACATGTCAGTCACACATATAAGAAGCACAGTGACAGTGTTGCTTACTGTACTTGTCATTTAGTGTAAAGGATTTATCAAAAAAAATAATAGTGTTTTCATGCACCGTCTCTTTAAAAAAGCCGGCCGGCAATTCAGCATCTGTACCCGACAATTTATAACAGAAAGAATAGAGAATCCCACATAGATTAGATAGATAGAAACATGTCAGTCACATATATATGAAGTACAGTGACAGTGTTGATTACTGTACTTGTCATTTAGTGTTAAAATAAAGGATTTATTTAAAAAAAAATTGGCGTGGGGATCCCCATAATTTTAGGCTCTAGCGGAGGTTAACCAGACGGCTGGGGCAGATGTTTGAAGCCTGGGAAGGGGGTAATACCCACGGAGCTTCCCAGGCTACTAATATCAGCCCCCAGCGGAATACCTAGCCTTTACTAGCTTTTAAAATGGGGGACCCCCCAAAAAAATGACGTGGGGTCCACCCTATTTTAATAGCTAGCAAAGGCTAGGCAGACAGCTGGGGGCTGATATTAATAGCCCAGGAAGGGTTCCATGAATATTGGCCCCCTCCCAGGCTAGAAACACCAGCCGTCAGCCGCCCCAGAAATGGCGCATCCTTAGGATGCGCCAATTCTGGCACTTAGCCTCGCTCTTCCCACTGCCCTGTAGCGGTGGCAGTGGGGTAATAGGGCTGGGGTTGATGTCAGCTTATAATGCCAGCTGACATCAAGCCCAGGTTAGTAATGGAGAGGTGTCTATAAGACACCCCCATTACTAACCCCATAGTCAAAGTTAAAAGAAAACACAAACACCCAGAATAAAGTCCTTTAATTGAAATAAAGACACAATCCTTTATTGTTCTAAATTAAACCATACTTACCGTCACGCCCATTCCAGCTGAAGCCAACGATCTCCTGCAATAAAAGAAAAATAATAAAGCAACCTCATCCTTACCTTTCCATGGCTCCCACGACAGCTTCAGCTCTGCTACATCGAGATAACAGGCTGGACCGCAGCAGAACGCTGCCATCCAGCCTGTCATCCCGCAGACACTGAGAAGCGCAGGCATGCTTGCGTTCTGCAGTGTCTGGCTGTGACGGCATAAAGATGAGACGAGTTCATGTCCAATGAACTCGGCGCACCTCATGCACGTCACTGACAGCGTGGGAGAATTCTCCTGCACTCAGCACTTCAGCGTGAGAATTCTCCCACGCTGTCAGTGACGTACATGAGGTCAGCTGAGTTCATTGGACATGAATGAGCTCACCTCATGCACGTCACTGACAGCGTGGGAGAATTCTCACGCTGTAGCGCTGAGTGCAGGAGAATTTTCCCACGCTGTCAGTGACGTGCATGAGGTGAGCTGAGATCATTGGACATGAATGAGCTCACCTCATGCACGTCACTGACAGCGTGGGAAAATTCTCCTGCACTCAGCGCTTCAGCGTGAGAATTTTCCCACGCTGTCAGTGACGTGCATGAGGTGAGCTCATTCATGTCCAATGAACTCAGCTGACCTCATGTACGTCACTGACAGCGTGGGAGAATTTTCACGCTGAAGTGCTGAGTGCAGGAGAATTCTCCCACGCTGTCAGTGACGTGCATGAGGTGAGCCGAGTTCATTGGACATGACCTCGGCTCATCTTTATGTCGTCACAGCGAGACACTGAGGAGCGCAAGCATGCCTGCGCTTCTCAGTGTCCGCGGGATGACAGGCTGGATGGCAGCGTTCTGCTGCGGTCCAGCCTGTCATCTCGATGTAGCAGAGCTGAAGCTGTCGTGGGAACCATGGAAAGGTAAGGATGAGGTTGCTTAATTATTTTACTTTTATTGCAGAAGACATTGGCTTCAGCTGGAATGGGCGTGACGGTAAGTATGGTTTAATTTAGAACAATAAAGAATTGTGTGTTTATTTCAATTAAAGGACTTTATTCTGGGTGTTGTGTTTTTTTAAATACTTTACTAGAAATTCATGGTGGTCAAGTCTAATATTGGCGTGACCCCATGAATTTCGGGCTTAGGGCCAGCTGATAATGCCAAGCTGGCCTTAACCACTTTATTACCCAGTGAGCCACCGCACCAGGGCCCTGGATGAGTTGGGTACAGCGCCAGAATATGGCGCTTCTATGAACGCGCCATTTTCTGGGGCGGCTGCGGACTACAATTTGCAGCGGGTGGGGCCCAGAAAGCTTGGGCCTCCCTGCGCTGCGGATTCCAGCTCCCAGCTGCCTAGTTGTACCTGGCTGGGCACAAAAATAGGGCGAAGCCCCACGCATTTTTTTTTTTAATTATTTCATGAAATTCATGGAATAATTAAGAAAAAAAGGGCTTCCCTATATTGTTGTGTCCAACCAGGTACAAATAGGCAGCTGGTGGTTGGGGGCAGCGCGTCCCTGCCTGCTGTACCTGGCTGGACACAAATATAGTGCGAAGACCCACGTCAATTTTTTTTTAATTATTTCATGAAATAATTTTTTTAAAAAAGGGCTTCCCTATATTGTTGTGTCTGGCCAGGTACAAATAGGCAGCTGGTGGTTGGGGGCAGCCCGTTCCTGCCTGCTGTACCTGACTGGACACAAATATAGGGCGAAGCCCCACGTCAATTTTTTTTAAATTATTTCAGGAAATTCATGAAATAATGAAAAAAATTTGATGTGGGGCTTCGCCCTATATTTGTGTCCAGTCAGGTACAGCAGGCAGGAACGGGCTGCTCCCAACCACAAGCTGCCTATTTGTACCTGGCCGGACACAACAATATAGGGAAGCCTTTTTTTTCTTATTTATTCCATGAATTTCATGAATTTAAAAAAAAAATACGTGGAGCTTCGCCCTATTTTTGTGCCCAGCCAGGTACAACTAGGCAGCTGGGGGCTGGAATCTGCAGCGCAGGGAGGCCCAAGCTTTCTGGGCCCCACCCGCTGCAAATTGCAGTCCGCAGCCGCCCCGGAAAATGGCGCGTTCATAGAAGCGCCATCTTCTGGCGCTGTACCCAACTCATCCAGGGCCCTGGTGCGGTGGCTCACTGGGTAATAAAGGGGTTAAGGCCAGCTTGGCATTATCAGCTGGCCCTAAGCCCGAAATTCATGGGGTCACACCAATATTAGACATGACCACCATGAATTTCTAGTAAAGTATTTAAAAAAAACACAAACACCCAGAAAAAAGTCCTTTAATTGAAATAAACACACAATTCTTTATTGTTCTAAATTAAACCATACTTACCGCCACGCCCATTCCAGCTGAAGCCAATGATCTCCTGCAATAAAATTAAAATAATAAAGCAACCTCATCCTTACCTTTCCATGGCTCCCACGACAGCTTCAGCTCTGCTACATCGAGATGACAGGCTGGACCGCAGCAGAACGCTGCCATCCAGCCTGTCATCCCGCAGACACTGAGAAGCGCAGGCTTGCTTGCTCTACTCAGTGTCTGGCTGTGATGGCATCCAGATGATCCGAGGTCATGTCCAATGAACTCGGCGCACCTCATGCACGTCACTGACAGCGTGGGAAAATTCTCACGCTGAAGCGCTGAGTGCAGGAGAATTTTCCCACGCTGTCAGTGACGTACATGAGGTGAGCCGAGTTCATTGTCGGCTCATCTGGATGCCGTCACAGTCAGACACTGAGGAGCGCAAGCATGCCTGCGCTTCTCAGTGTCTGCGGGATGACAGGCTGGATGGCAGCGTTCTGCTGCGGTCCAGCCTGTCATCTCGATGTAGCAGAGCTGAAGCTGTCCTGGGAACCATGGAAAGGTAAGGATGATGTTGCTTTATTATTTTTCTTTTATTGCAGGAGATCGTTGGCTTCAGCTGGAATGGGCGTGACGGTAAGTATGGTTTAATTTAGAACAATAAAGAATTGTGTCTTTATTTCAATTAAAGGACTTTATTCTGGGTGTTTGTGTTTTTTTTTTTAACTTTGACTATGGGGTTAGTAATGGGGGTGTCTTATAGACGCCTCTCCATTACTAACCTGGGCTTGATGTCAGCTGGCATTATAAGCTGACATCAACCCCAGCCCTATTACCCCACTGCCACCGCACCAGGGCAGCGTGGAAGAGCGAGGCTAAGTGCCAGAATTGGCGCATCCTATGGATGCGCCATTTCTGGGGCGGCTGACGGCTGGTGTTTCTAGCCTGGGAGGGGGCCAATATTCATGGCTCCCTTCCTGGGCTATTAATATCAGCCCCCAGCTGTCTGCCTAGCCTTTGCTAGCTATTAAATTAGGGGGGACCCCACGTCATTTTTTGGGGGGGGGGGTCCTCCATTTTAATAGCTAGTAAAGGCTAGGTATTCAGCTGGGGGCTGATATTAGTAGCCTGGGAAGCTCCGTGGGTATTATCCCCTTCCCAGGCTTCAAACATCTGCCCCAGCTGTCTGCTTAACCTCCGCTAGAGACTAAAATTACGGGGAACCCCACGCCAATTTTTTTTAATAATAAATCCTTTATTTTAATACTAAATGACAAGTACAGTAACCAACACTATCACTGTACTTATTATATGTGTGACTGACATGTTTCTATCTATCTAATCTATGTGTGAAGCTCTATTCTGTCTGTTATAAATTGTCGGGTACAGATGCTGAATTGCCGGCCGGCTTTTTTAAAGAGACGGTGCATGAAAACACTATTATTTTTTTTAATAAATCCTTTGCAGTAAATGACAAGTACAGTAAGCAACACTGTCACTGTACTTCATATATATGTGACTGACATGTTTCTATCTATCTAATCTATGTGTGATGCTCTATTCCTTCATGTCTAAATTGTTGGGTACCGGTGTATGCTGCTGCTGAATTGCCGGCCGGCTTTTTTAAAGAAAGCGTCTTCTGAGCAGTTTGTGAGCTTTTGGACACCTTTGAAGGTGTTTTCTATGTGTTCCTATGTGTTTTTGTTTGCCTGCCATTGGTTTTAACGGTGTTCGACGGTGTTCTAAGGTGTTCGACGAACAGTTCGACGAACAGTTCCTCGAACATCCCGGTGTTCGACGAACCGAACCCGAACACTACGGGGGTGGCTCAACACTAATCCCTGTATAAGGGTTAAGAGTTGATGAACAGAGTTCTTCTGGGACCTACTATAGGCTTGGACCCAATCTGTCCAAGGTAGCCTTTTTGAGCTCTAGGTTTTTGACAGACTTTTCACCAGTTTAATATGTCCATGTACTATCCCAATTCTCATGCTTTATAATTTGCCATACACTCTTTTTCAGTGGGCTGTACTTCTCCATCAACATGTTGCCAGCATTATAGGTGCCTGAACTTACTTCTGCTCACTTTTCAGCATGACTTGTCTGCTTTGAGTTGAAAGATGGTAAAGCTTATTTCTTTATTTTTTTTAAATAAAATTCCCTGTTCTTTGACAACTTTTAAAATATGAAAAAAACTTTCATTGTAAATCTAAACTGTGAAGGGGTTTACAAATGTCCAGCAATTGTGAAATTCATGTGTTGGCAAGTACGATATCACAGTATATGTGTGCAGTTTTGTTTGCTAGTGGAGTAATTGTTTATTCAAATTTCTGTGATCATAGTTTTACCTTATTTTTTTGCTAGTAATTGTTTAACTTAGGTTTATAAGTAAAACATGATTTATAGATCGAACCAAAATCTTTGATCGGATCCCAGTAGAAAATATGAGAATATTTGTCATGTCACTGTTTATTCTCTTATCGCATTTTCTATCATCCCTATCTCTCCATGACCTTTGCCTGACCAGGATTGCCAGAGAACACATCTGAGGTTAATCGAGGTACTCGGTGCAAGAAGTCAAATTGTGTACTAGGTGAAAAGTTGGAATAGCTCAGATAAGCGCACTTTCATTTTATGTGTTTTTCTAAGATCAGAGTGCTGCACTCAGCTGTTAAAGCTGCGCTCAGTTGTTTCTAAAGTATAAAGGATTGGTGGACTCCAAGCTCCTGTTCAAGTGATTGTTGGGGCCTCCAAAACTTTATGGGGGATATATGATAAAGCCACTTTTAGTCATTCTCCTATATTTAAGATGTTGTCTGGCTTCTGGCTTATGTTTATTTTAAACCCTACAAAGGAATTCTGAGTTGGTAAGAGGGAATCAGCGCTTGGATTAATTTTCCCTGAGCGGAGAGCAGCTACAAAAGTGTCTTTCTCTGGAGGACACGGCGTGTCCAAACATTACACATATGTATTCATTTCAATGGACACCATAGGAAACATCATCTTTCCTGCGTTAGAACGGCAGGCAAATTTCATACTTTCTTCCAGGTTCTTCCACAGTCACTAGAAAAGTGGAACAACTTTATCAATTTATTTTGAAGAGACCCTTCTAACCAGCGGGATTGGCCAAAGCAGGCAACGTAGATAAAGAAAAAATGTTACTAGATTCTCTGACATAAAGTGCTTGTCTTCTAAGAGGTGGATCAAATTTGTATGGTAGGGCTCAACTTCACTATAAGACTGGGGTCAGAAGAGCATATAAAAAATCATCTCACTTTCATCCTGAAAACTTGGACTATTTTCATCCATATCGCCATCCGCATTCTCATCCATATGCCATCTGTGGCAATTTTTTACTTTCATGTAGCATCCGTATTTGTACATCAATAGTTTAAAATGTACCTGATCAAATGCAATTTCCAAGAAAAATAATGGCAATGTATTCGTAAAAATTGGATGTGATACGGTTGATCAGTTTGGGATCAGATTTTGTTTGCGTACCGATGGACTGTAGTGGACGAGTCTCATCCAATATACGGAAGGGAGTGGTGCGTGCTGTGAATTTTTTTCAAACGGACAGTCAGTCCTTGTGAAAGAAATATCCTCTGAACAGCCCTATTTAATTGCATTGGTCAGTGTGCTGTCAAAATTTTACTCAGACAATACACGTCAGTATTATACACTCGTCGGAATGAGCCCCGACTCATATTCGACCCCGGTAGGACCACAAACCATGACACCAACTCTTGACAGCAGTAATAAAGAATTTACTTGGATGCAGTATTTGATTTAAATGTTTAGTTAACATATTTTGCATTTTCTGTAACTCTCCAGCAAAACCTATCTTTGCCACATGATAACAGGACATAATTCTGCACTCGTCCTCTCCTTGGTTGCTCTTACACTCTCTCCCAAAGATACCACTGCTGGCTGCGCTCCTGGCACACACATCTTCAGCAGGTTTAATAACACGCTCATACTACAGGCCTCAGTGGCAACTCCTTCATCATCATCCATGTATCTCACAATGTCAGTGACAAACATCTCACCGTCCATGTACTTCATAATCTTCTCACCGTCCATGTACTTCATAATCTTCTCACCGTCTATGTACATACTGGCTACCTGGGTGATACGGCACAGCGGCCATTCACCTAGGATTAAGCAGTCTCTCTTTACTCTAGGTGGCACCTCCCTAAGCTCCTGGCGCATCTTCCTGTACCTGGTTACAGAGGCAATTTTTTCTCTGTAACTTGGGAAGACACACAGCTTCAGATGTGCCCTATTACCATTTACAACAGGCAGTGTAACTCCTTCCTGCACTACACGCCCTCTGCAACTAAGTCAGAATGGAGGGTAACCAGCTCGGTCAATTCGATGTTTTATGGGGCTCTTATTTGGCTTCCATAACACAGAGTATGAATATGTAGTGATGTGTTGTATTACAGAGGGAGCAGTCACACCTGTGCCCTGGTACTCAAGGAGGCCTAAATATTTTAAATTAGAGGATATCAGCAGTGCATTTTTGATAGTAGACATGGCATTTGACCCCCAAAGGCTAAAGAGCTCTGGTCCTATATATATACTATGTATGACATTCTGACTAAAGACCAGTGAAAATACCGACACTGCAATTCGCTAGTCAGTTATCATCTAACTAAAGGAATTGTCACCAAGTATTTGCTACCTCATCTGAGAACAGCATAAGGTAGGATAAGAGACCCTGATTCCAGCGATGTGTCACTTAATTTACTGGTTGCAGCTGTTGTGATACAATCAGAGTTTATAGATGTAGCATGTAGTAGAGCTCATAAAGTTAACCGTGCCCACACCACAGATTTATGTGTATGTTAGATATCGAAAGTGAGCTGCTAATCCTTGCTGGAGGTGGAGTTGGACCAGGATGCACGAGAGCTGTTGTCTTGTAGTGATAATCTCCTGCTGGTAACACTGATTGCATTGAAACAACAACACACAGCCTAATATGTGACACTGAAATTAGTGTCTCAGCGTCCATATCACACATGTCAAACTTTGATCCGCAGGCCAAATCTGGGGTGATTACATTTGACTCGCAACACCGGGGACTATGTTGAGGCCATTATACTGTATGTGAGACTTTATGGGGGCCCATTATACTGTATGGAGGACTATGTGGGGGCAATTATACTGTGTGAAGGACTATGTACAGCAATTATACTTTATGGAGGACTATGTGGGCCCATTATACTGTATGCAGCATTATGTGGGGCCCATTATACTGTATGGAGGATTATGTGGGGCCCATTATACTGTATGGAACACTATGTGGGGCCCATTATACTGTATGGAGGACTATGTGGGGCCAATTATACTATATGGAGGACTATGTGGGCCCATTATACTGTATGAAGTACTATGTGGGGCCCATTATACTGTATGAAGGACTATGTGGGGCCCATTATACTGTATGAAGGACTATGTGGGGCCCATTATACTGCATAGAGGACTATGTGGGGCCCATTATACTGTATGGAGGATTATGTGGGCCCATTATACTGTATGGAGGGCTATGTGGGGCCCATTATATGTGGGCCCATTATACTGTATGGAGGACTATGTGGGGCCCATTATACTGTATGGAAGACTATGTGGGCCGATTATACTGTATGGAAGGCTATGTGGGGCCCATTATACTATATGGAGGACTATGTGGGCCCATTATACTGTATGGAGGACTATGTTGGATCCATTATACTGTATGGAGGACTATGTGGAGCCCATTTTACTGTGTGAAGGTCTGTGTGGATCACAGTTGGGACATCATGCTGTGATGCGTCACCATGGTTTGCTGAGGTGTAGTAGGGTCATCATATCATGCATATGGACTGTAATGTGGAGGAATTCACTTTGGGGATATCATATTGTGTTTGGGGGCACTTTTGTTGCCATCATATTTTATTATCTGTATTATTTACCAATTCAAGTTTTTTTTATCCTTTGATATTACATATTTAAATTAGGCTATTTTACCATATGCTTTTTATTGCTCTTACATAACATATTCTATTATTCCAGTATGCCCCATTTGTGATTATATGCTAATTTCATTCTAATATGTATCAATTAAAATGTACTTTGTTCGTGGGACAGTCCTTTTAAGTTTGTTTCCATATAAAAATTTTCATCATTATTTTTGATGATCACGAAAAACATCCTCAATTGTAGACATTTTTTAACTAAATATTAAAGTTGGCCCTTGACCTTGTCCAAGTTTTTAATTGTGTTCCTCTGTATTTGAGATTGACATCCCTGCTCTATATCATGCTGCCCTCAGATTATATAACACAAACCCGCTGATTAATTCCCTTTAATAAAAGAAAGGGAAATTATTTGCTGAATTAACACCACACAGACTTAATAGACTGGTGAGGCAACTTGTTTTATTGCTTAAGGCTGCGTGCCCACTATGCGTTTTTCAAGCGTTTTTGCCGAGGAATTTCTGCAGCGAAAACGCTTAAAAAACGCTTGGTAATACATGCCCCATGTTCTCCAATGATAATCCGCGTGTGCTATGCACATGCTGTGGAAATTTCCGCTGCGGATTATCATTGCGGAAAAATATGCAGCATGTCCATTAATTTTGCCGACACGCAGCGTAATCGCCGCCATTGACTTGCATTGGACCACGTGACATCCACATCACTGCATCTGCACAAGCGGATCTCACACGGTTCAATGTGCGGATGGTACCCAGGAGACTCTCCTCCAGACCTGGGTACCATAGTACCTGTAAAAAAAGAATTTAAAATAAAAAATAAAGATTATACTTACCTTCCGATGTCCTCCCGGTGTTTTCTCCCCTCCGTCTGGTCTGCTGTATGGGTCGCGTTGTTGTTAAGGACCTGCCATGACGTCATTGAGTCATGTGACCTGTAACATGACTCATTGATGTCACCGCAGGTCCTTCACACCTCCGTGAGCCGCCCAAGACACCGGACGCAGCAGAGAAAACACCGGGAGGACATCGGAAGGTAAGTATAATCTTTTTTTTTATTTTTTACCATTCTTATTCGTTTTTGTTTAACTAACTTGGTCACACTACTATAAATCCATGCCGGTTGCATGGATTTATATAGTGTGACCTAGTTGTTAAGAACTTTTCCAAATGATGCTAAAATCGCTTGGAAAAGCGCTTGATAACCCGCATGCAGAAATGCATGCAAAAACGCTTGACAAACACTTCTTCCTGGCGGGAAAAACGCATGTAAAATCCGCATGCATTTTTCCTGCCAGGGAGAAGCGGAAAAAATATGCAGCATTTCTGCATCGTGGGCACATACCCTTAGGACTTCACTCTTATTCCATACCTTCTCTGGTGATAAAAAAAAGACTTAGGCTGTGTGCCCACGTAGCGTTTTTCAAGCGTTTATGCTGCGGAATTTCCGCAGCGGAAACGCTTGTGAAACGCTAGGTAATCCGCACCCCATGGTCCCCAAGGGGATTCCGCATGTTCTATGCACATGCTGCGGATTTTTCCGCAGCGTTTATGCTGCGTACAAAAATCCGTAGCATGTCATTTAATTTTGCGGAAGTGCAGCGGAACTCCCGCCATTGACTTGCATTGAGACACACAGAAACCGCGACTGTACATTTGTACAAGCGGCTTCTATGCGTCTCTATGTGCGGATGGTACCCAGTTCTGGAGGAGAGAAGACTCTCATCCAGACCTGGGTACCATTGTATCTGTAAAAAAAGAATAAAATAACAAATAAAGTTTATACTCACCTGTCCGGCGTCTTCTCTCTGAATGCCAGCAGCGCTGAAGGACCTTCGGTGACGTCACAGTCATGTGACCGCAGGCCCTTCACCGCTCTGTCTCGCGATATGCCGGCAGCCGGGAACCAGCCAGGAAGCAGCGCTGCAGCCACGCCGGGCCTCGGGGGTGAGTATAGCTTTATTTGTTTTCATTTTTACGGTTCACACTGTATAAATCCATGCCGTTTGCATGGATTTATACAGTGTGACCTAGTTGTCAAGCACTTTCCAAGTGATGCTATTGACGCACCCCTGGGTCTGTGTCGCGCAGCGTTGCGCACGCGGGAGCTTACCCGGAGCCGGATCTCTTGAGGGTTGTAGTCTCGTGGCGGTGACCCGGTCCGTGCCCAGGGGGTCAGACTAAGTGGCGCTGTTTTAGCGGTGATGTTGGACGACTACGCCACCCGTTGAGTGCAGCCAGGGAGCTGCTGCTGCAGGGCAGACCGCTGAGGCCGGTGGTAGGATTGTGCAGCGTGATAGTATAACCCCCAACGGGAGGGGTATGGCCTCAGGGCAGCCGACGTGGATGATGGGGGTAGCAGGAACCACTCGGAGACGGTACTGTGTAGTTCAGGGTCTTTACTGGTGACAAAGATAGACCCTCCCGGAGTACTGGCTAGCGATTGGGGCCTGGTCAGTCCTTGAGCAGATGGGATCTCCCCTGGCCAGGCGGAGTTGTAGGCCTCCCAAACTAACGATACTCTTCTGGCTACCTTGCTAGAGGCGGGTATAAGTAGCCCACGTCCCTGAGTGTACCGTGTGGTGCTCACCCGTATGGCCGGTGACTCGGGGCCTTCTAGTAGCTTCCGCTCCACGACGGCGGTGCTGGTCCCACGCGTGTGACCGTGCCTTCGGGTTTCTTGGCCAGAGGACCTGGAATCCCCTGCCTGACGGATTCTGCTGCTGGGTAGGAGTTAGTCCCCACAGCCTCGGACTCCGGGTCCGGTAAGAAATCTTCTCAGTCAGGGCGAGCTCTGCAGCTGCCAGCCCCTGACTCCTTGTAACACTGCTCCCACAGAGCTTCTGATGTTCTGTTCCTATATTTGCTTCTTTTCTCTGTCTCTACTTCTTCTCTACTCACTAACCCTGCCTCAGCCCTAGGTTTATATAGGGGAAGTTCTTCCCCTCCCAGGACTGGGCAGGAGGTGTGGCATGCATAGGATCCCTGACCAAGAGACCTCCCACCTGCTCTCAGACGTAATATCTCTATCACTGTGGCAACCAGACCCCTGGGGTGTCACATTCCCCCCTAGTGAAATTTAGTACTCCGGGACTAAACATATTTTTGGAAAAACATAACAAGGTATAACAATAACAATACAATAAAGAAACACATAAAGGTGGTCACGGCATGTCCGTAACCGGGTGCAGTCTTTGAAGAAAGCAAGGTGTCCATTTCACCAAAACAGGGAGACGTAACCAGGTAGGGGTCTGTCCTGCCCCGAGTCCTTAACAGTCTTTAGTCCGTCCTGGGTTACGCTCCAACTATGTACACAGGATTCCCGGTAAATCCACCAAAGACTTCTATAAACAACTAGAAACACATAATTATACACAAGCAACAAGAAAAACAGGTAACCACAAATAAAACAATTTATACATTTCAAATCCTCCAACGTGCGGGTAACTGGCCTCTAGTGGCCCTAGTGGACCTACGGAGCTGACTGTCTAGCCCTGAACTACAGGGTGTAGGAGCTGTCAAGTGTAAACTGGGCAGCTGTCTACCGGCTCTTTGGCTCACTAGGGGTACGGCAGGCTCACTATAAGCAGAGGGTTGATCCTCCTGTTCTGCTTGTGTGGAGTCTTCTGCCTCCTGGACTGGCTGCTCTTCCAGCTCTACCTGTCGCTCCGTAGGTGCTTGGGATGCTGGTTGGAGGAAGGTGAGTACGGGTACCACAACTGCGCCATTGACTTGAGTCCAAGACCGAGGGAAGTCTCCGAGCACAGTACTAACCATGTCTTCCCTTTCCTCTACGGGTCGAGGGTCTTCTTGTTCCTCTTCAGGGTTCCGTAGCTGTTCGGGACACTTCTTCAGGTGATCCCGGGATACAATGGTTGTGGTTTCCCCTCCGTCTTTACTGATAGTACAGACCTTTGGGTTGTCGTGGCTTGAGGGCAGTACGGTGTACGGGTCCTTCTCCCACTGGTCGTCCAACTTGTGGAGCCGTCTTTTTCTCTTCAAGACCTGCTCTCCGGGTACCAGGGGAACAGCGGGAGCATACTGGTTGTAAGTTTTCTCTTGTCTTTCCCTAGCCTGACAAAGACTTCGCTCCACGCTCTCCTGTACTCTCCGGTACTGCTGCTGCCTCTCTGTGTCCCAGTCTGCTTCTGGTGAAGTGTCCTCGGGTGTCAGGACTCCCATTTCCAGGTCAACAGGTAACTTACCAGGTCTCGCCCTCATTAGGTAAGCCGGGGTACAGTTGGTGGAACCTACCGGGATGTGGTTGTATAGGTCCACCAGATCCACCAGATCGGGCAGCTTCTCAGGCCACAGACCGCGTTCTTCCAGGGGCAACGTTTTCAGAAGATCCATTACCACCTGGTTCATTTTCTCACAAAGTCCATTAGTTTGCGGATGATAGGGTGTCGTCCTTATCTTCCGGCAGCCATACAGAGTGCAGAATTCTTGGAAGACCTCCGCTTCAAAGGCAGGTCCCTGGTCTGTCAACACTTGGTCCGGGTACCCGTGTGGACGGCAGAAATGCTGCTGGAAGGCTCTAGCTGCTGTTCGAGCTGTTAAGTCCTTGACGGGGACGACAACCAAGAACCGGGAGTAGTGATCCACGATGGTTAGTGCGTAGACGTAGCCACTTCTGCTTGGGGTCAGTTTTACATGATCCAAGGCTACCAGTTCCAACGGGTGACGATGGACTGCAGGGGAGTCTTCTGGCTGGCACGGTCCTTCCTTCTTAGGTTGCACGGGCCACAGTCTCTGCACCACCTCTCGATGGTTCCCCTCATGCCTACCCAGTGGAACCGCTCGCGCAGCAGGAACTCCAGCTTCTTCCATCCAAAGTGTCCAGCCCCGTCGTGGTATGCCTCCATCACCATGGCTGCGTCTCTTCGTGGCACCACTACTTGCCAGATTAGTTCATGCGTCCGGGAGTTAACCATTCTGTGGCACAACTTCCCCTTGTAAAGGAACAGTCTACTCTTTTCTGCCCACAGTTGCTTGGCTTCCTCCGGGGCGTCTGGGTCAAGGCGAGCCTCTGGCCGAGTCAGCATCTCCTTCACCAGCCGGACGGCAGGGTCACTGTCCTGCGTTTCCGCCCAGTTGTAGTGAGGTAAGGGGTTAAGCGTAGCGCCTTGCTTACTCCTTACCCGATGGGAATACTGGATAGTCCCATGACGGTGAAACGCGGGGAGTTCGACTTCTTCCAGTCCCTCTTCTCCTACGTCCGGTAGGTTTGGCATCCTGGACAGGGCGTCCGCGTTGGTATTGGAGCGTCCTGCCCGGTATTTGATGGTGAACTCGTAGTTGGACAGGCGGGCCATCCATCTCTGCTCTAGGGCACCGAGTCTTGCCGTGTCCAGGTGTGTCAACGGGTTGTTATCCGTGTACACGACGAACCGGGAAGAAGCGAGGTAGTGCTTAAAGCGTTCGGTGACTGCCCACACCACTGCCAGGAACTCTAGCTTAAATGAGCTGTAATTCTCAGGGTTTCTTTCGGTGGGTCGCAGTTTTCGGCTGGCGTAAGCGATTACTCGCTCTTTCCCCTGCTGGATCTGGGACAGCACGGCTCCTAGCCCGATGTTACTTGCGTCGGTGTAGAGGATAAAGGGCTGGCTGTAATCCGGGTACGCCAGGATTTCATCCCCCGTGAGGGCCATCTTCAGCTGGCGGAAGGACTCTTCTTCCAACTTCTCCCATCTGAAGGGCGGCTTCTGGTTCTTGGCCTTCCGGGACTGGCCTATCAGGAGGTCTTGCATAGGAGCTGCCTTTTTGGTGAAACCGGGGATGAACCTGCGGTAGTAGCCTACCAACCCGAGGAACTGCCGCACTTCCTTTACACTGGAGGGACTTGGCCATTCCTTAATTGCGGTGATCTTATCAGGGTCGGGAGCCACTCCGTCAGCGCTCACCACGTGTCCCAGGTACTGCACCTTTGGTTTCAGGAGGTGACACTTGGAGGGTTTCACCTTTAGGCCGTAGCTTGCCAGAGCTTCGAACACTTCCGCCAGGTGTTTCAGGTGGTCCTCATAAGTCTTAGAATATACGATGACATCGTCCAGGTACAACAGGACCGTCTCGAAGTTTCTGTGGCCCAGACAGCACTCCATTAATCGTTGGAAGGTTCCTGGTGCGTTGCAGAGTCCGAACGGCATACAGGTAAATTCGCTAAGTCCCATCGGGGTGGTGAATGCGGTCTTCTCCCGGTCCGCCTCTGCTACAGGAACCTGCCAGTACACACTAGTGAGATCCAAGGTAGAGAAGAAGTTAGCAGATCTTAAAGCAGCCAAAGACTCCTCTATCCTTGGTAAGGGGTACGCATCCTTGTGTGTGATACGGTTGATTTTCCGGTAATCTACACACATTCTCATGGTGTTGTCTTTCTTTTTGACTAAGACTAGTGGAGCTGCCCAGGGGCTACAGCTATCCCTGATCACCCCAGCCTCCTTCATGTCTCTAAGCATCCCCTTGGCGTGTTGGTAGTGTGCAGGGGGTACGGGTCGATACCTCTCTTTTATGGGAGGATGGTCTCCCGTGGGGATGTGGTGTTCTACCCCCTTGACTCGCCCGAAGTCTAACGGGTGTTTACTAAACACTCTCTCGTACTCTTGAACCACCCGATAGACTCCCTGTTTCTGGTGTGAGGGAGTGGAGTCAGTACCCAAATGTAGTTGCTGACACCAGTCCTCCATTGTTTTCTTAGAGCCGTTACCTTCCTCCGGGTGAGATGGAGGCAAGGGTTCCACAGAGTGTATAGCATTTGGTTAATGGTATATAATTTGGCTAGCATGGCATACCGGGGCAGGTACACTTCCCTCTTCCCGATATTGATTATGCGAACGGGCACCCTCCCATGGCGTACATTAACCACCCCCCGTGCTGTCAAGATGGTGGGCCTACTGTCTGAGTAAACTGGTTCTACCATTGCCTGGTAATCTCTACCTCTCAGACCAAAAGCTGCCCGGCACCAAATCATCATTTCACTTTTTGGGGGCATGGCAATAGGGAAAGGGTCACACATTCTCACGCTACCAATCTCACCGCCGGAGAGTTCCACCTGTTGCCGTCGCATCAGTGCCCGGATCTCTTTTTGGAGCACTCGCTGCTCGCCGGAGCTGGCGTTCTTGGCAACCTGCTGTAAAAGGAAAATCACCTCTGCAAGACAATTTTCAATTACATTAGTTCCTAGAGTTATCTTTGGGTGACTCTCGTGTTTGTCAATGTCTACAATGATCAGTCCCTGTGCTGCCAGTTCAACTCTACCAATTTTAATGGTCACCTCTTTAAATCCGATCTGTGGCACGGGCTGACCATTGCTGGCGATGATACTCAAGTCGTCGTCAGGGTAGCGGGTAATATCCGAGTCATTCCAGTACTGCTTGAAGAGCACGTACGGGATGGTGGTGACCTGTGACCCGGTGTCCAGTAGGGCACTCATAGGAATGCCATCCAGTACCACTGGTAAGACTGGACATCCTCCCACATATTTGTCGCGCCAGTTCGATGGGCCTGATGATCTTTTTCCTAGGGGTTGGCCCTCTACCCTAGGTTGTGCCAGTTTAAAGGACAGTACCTTGTCATATGTCCGGGTTGATTACAGCGGCGGCAGATGGGTCGTCCGTCCTCGTTATATCGGTCGCTGGGTCTTCCTCTGGCCGGTGGGGTCCTCCTTGGTCGACGCCACGGGATGTCCTCCGGTCCGGATGCCAGCTGGATCTTCCCTGGAGTAGAAACCTGTAAAGACTGCACAGTTCGGGTTAGCGCAGCAACGCTTTTAGCTAGCTCTTGGACCTGATGGTGCAGGTCTGGAGCCGGGTCATTGCTCAAAGCCTGCGCATCAGCTCCCACAGGCCCTGCCGACAAGGGCGCCGCCTCCTGGTGGTAAGTGGTAGTGGGGCGTCTGTGGGTCACAACGTCACCTGGTGCCGGTTCTCGGAGCACCCGGATGGCTCTGTCCTTGAACTGTGCAAATCCCAGATGAGGGTCCTGTAAGGCCATTGCCCGCAACTGGGTTCGGTGGGCATTGCAATATAAACCCTCTATAAATTGTTCAGTTAACAGCCTGTCCTCGTCTCCCACGCCGTCAGGGTCGGTCTGCTTAATGGCTCTCAGGGCCTCTTGTAGGTTCAGGGCATAGTCCCTTATACTCTCATGTGCCCGCTGTTTGCACCCGTAGAATCTAAGCTTGATCTCGGCTGAGGTGCGGGTATCAAAGGTGTCCCTCAGCCGGGTTAGTATCCCTGCAACAGTCCTCCCCCCAGGTGGCCAGGACTTTACCTCCCTTTGGGCTGCCCCGGTTAATTGGGCCACCAGGATGCTTACTTTTTGCTCTTCTGTGAGGGGGTACACCTGGAAGAGGCTATCCAGTTTTTCTCTAAAGTCCTGCAGGGTATGTGACTCCCCTGAGTACTGGGGTAGCCAGGCTGCCCCCGGGATATAAGGCATGGTGAAAGGCATGACCGCAACAGCAGTGGCGCTGGCGGGGGTTGGAGCGGTGAAGCTCTCCTCCGTATCCGACATCCTTCTCCCCCCTAGTGGACCGTGGCCTACCTTGCGATGATCCTCTTCCGTAGGCCGCGGCTCCGCAGTGGATCGTCAGGGTTGAGGACCTTCCGTCGCGCTCCTGTGACGTCGGCGTCTGCTGGGCTCCTTCCAGGATCTTACGCAACGTCCGGACGTGAGGCGGGGCTTCAGTTCTCGCGCGCTTTCGGAGTCCACGCCCCTCTTCTTCCCGCGCGGCGTCCTCAAGATGGCGTCCAACGGCGGGAAAACTCCACGGATGGCGGGAAGAAGGCCGAAGATGGCGCCGGATGGCGGGAAAACTCCACCACGGGTAAGTTTTCACAGTCTTTTTCAGGCACGCAGTACCCGGTGGTTGCGGGCACGAAATCCTGCCGACTACCCCAAAAGTTGACGCACCCCTGGGTCTGTGTCGCGCAGCGTTGCGCACGCGGGAGCTTACCCGGAGCCGGATCTCTTGAGGGTTGTAGTCTCGTGGCGGTGACCCGGTCCGTGCCCAGGGGGTCAGACTAAGTGGCGCTGTTTTAGCGGTGATGTTGGACAACTACGCCACCCGTTGAGTGCAGCCAGGGAGCTGCTGCTGCAGGGCAGACCGCTGAGGCCGGTGGTAGGATTGTGCAGCGTGATAGTATAACCACCAACGGTAGGGGTATGGCCTCAGGGCAGCCGACGTGGATGATGGGGGTAGCAGGAACCACTCGGAGACGGTACTGTGTAGTTCAGGGTCTTTACTGGTGACAAAGATAGACCCTCCCAGAGTACTGGCTAGCGATTGGGGCCTGGTCAGTCCTTGAGCAGATGGGATCTCCCCTGGCCAGGCGGAGTTGTAGGCCTCCCAAACTAATGATACTCTTCTGGCTACCTTGCTAGAGGCGGGTATAAGTAGTCCACGTCCCTGAGTGTACCGTGTGGTGCTCACCCGTATGGCCGGTGACTCGGGGCCTTCTAGTAGCTTCCGCTCCACGACGGCGGTGCTGGTCCCACGCGTGTGACCGTGCCTTCGGGTTTCTTGGCCAGAGGACCTGGAATCCCCTGCCTGACGGATTCTGCTGCTGGGTAGGAGTTAGTCCCCACAGCCTCGGACTCCGGGTCCGGTAAGAAATCTTCTCAGTCAGGGCGAGCTCTGCAGCTGCCAGCCCCTGACTCCTTGTAACACTGCTCCCACAGAGCTCCTGATGTTCTGTTCCTATATTTGCTTCTTTTCTCTGTCTCTACTTTTTCTCTACTCACTAACCCTGCCTCAGCCCTAGGTTTATATAGGGGAAGTTCTTCCCCTCCCAGGACTGGGCAGGGGGTGTGGCATGCATAGGATCCCTGACCAAGAGACCTCCCACCTGCTCTCAGACATAATATCTCTATCACTGTGGCAACCAGACCCCTGGGGTGTCACACTATCGCCTGGAAAGCGCTTGTCAATCTGCATGCGGAAACGCATGTGAATCCGCATGTGGATCCGCATGTATTCTGCAGGAAAAACGCATGCACAATCTGCATGCGTTTTTTTCTGCCAGGGAGATGCAGAAATGCTGCAGAAATTTTCTGCTTCATTTCTGCATCGTGGGCACATAGCCTTAAAGTACATCAAACAGTTGTCCTTTATCTACAGTACATACAGTACGTAATTAAATATACTAATTGTAAGATATAATGAGAGAGGTCTCTTCCAGCTGCACTTTAATCTCATGAGTAACTATAATTACTCTGCACAAGAAGCAGATTGGGACCAACACCCTTTTGTTTTACAGTATGTTGACACATGGCATTTTTTGCAATGTTTTACAGTATCAGCATTATCAATGGGATTTCAAAAATCTCTTGCACGTGCTGCGTTTTTTTCCACTCATATTTTAACCCTTTCACCCTGAAGCCTATTATCACCTTCCTGACCAGACCAATTTTTTCAATTCTGACCAGTGTCATTTTATGAGGCAATACCTCTTGAACGCTTCAACGCACTGATTTTGAGATTGTTTTTTTCGTGACATATTGTACTTCATGAGAGTGGTAATATGTATTTGATATGACGTATGTTTATTTGTGAAAAAATTGGAAATTTGGCAAAAATGTTGAAAATGTTGTATTTTTCAAACTTTTAACCTTATGCACTTAAATCAGAAAGTCATGTCACATAAAATAGTTAATAAATAACATTTCCCACATGTCTACTGTACATCAGCACAATTTTTGAAAGATAATTTTTTTTTTGTTAGGAAGTTAGAAGGGTTAAAAGTTGACCAGCGATTTCTCATTTTTACAAAATTTACAAAAAACATTTTTTTTAGTTGCAGTGTCCATTTTAGGACATGATCAGATATCAAAATCAAACATTACAATGATGTCAGTTTGAGCCTAAATACCCTGTCTGACAAGTGATTCTGACAAGTGATTCTGACAAGAATCACTTATCAAAATCAGTTCTCAGACAGTATTTAGCATCAAACTGACATCATTCTGATGTTTGATTTTGATAACTGATCATGTCCTAAAATGGACACTATATTTAGGGGCCACATCACATTTGAAGTGACTTTGAGGGGCCTTTATGACAGAAAATACCCAAAAGTGACACCATTCTAAAAACTGCACCAAGATGCCCAAAACCACATTCAAGAAGTGTATTAACCCTTCTGTTGCTTCATAGGAATTAATGGAATGTGGAAGGAAAAAAAAGACATTTAACTTGTTTTCACAAAAATTTTCGTTTAGACCCAATTTTTTTATGCTCACAAGGGTAACAGGAGAAAATGGACATCAAAATGTGTTGTTCAATTTCTCCTGAGCACAACAATATCCCATATGTGGGGGAAACCACTGTTTGTGTGAATGGCAAGGGTTGGAAGGGAAGGGGCGCCATTTGACTTTTTGAATGTAAAATTTGCTGGCATAATAAGCGGACAACATGTTACGTTTGGGGAGCCCCTGATGTGCCTAAACAGTGGAAACCCCCCCACAAGTGATACCATTCAGGAAAATAGTCCCCTCAGGTAACTTGTATAGATGTGTGGTGAGCATCTTGAACCCGCAGATGCTTCACATAACATTATAATGTTGAGCCATGAAAATATAAAATGTTTTTCAGCCCCAAATTTTGCATTTTCACATGGGTAACAGGAGAAAGTACACTGAAGCCCCATATGTGGGGGAAAACTATTGTTTGGGCGCACGGCAAGGCTTGGAAGGGAAGGAGCGCCATTTGACTTTTTGAATGCAAAATTTGCTGGAATATTTAGCAAATGCTATGTTGCGTTTGTAGAGCCCGTGATATGCCTAAACAGTGGAAACCCCCAAAAGTGACACCATTTTGGAAACTAGACCCCTCAGGGATCTTATTGTCACAGGTGTGTCAGACGTGACAGACAGTAGCCCTGCAGTTGGTTGTAGAAGATCTCTTCATTTGGAATTACAGACACCTTCTTAGCTGTTTCACTGTAGTATTCAGCGGCTACCTCCTTTCTGCCAATTGACATCCTGGCCTGGGTGTTTAAATAGTTTCACTTTGCAGCAGGAAGGTTCCGGTGGTACTCACATGCTTCCTTGTGAATGCTTGGAGCTCTCAGACTGCTATCTTCCTCTGAGGTGCTAGGAGGATGCTTGGAGTTATCTCTCTGAAGTTGGCTAAAGCTAAGCTACTTTCCCCCGTGTTTGTCTTTCTTCTTGTCTTTAGTCGTTAGTGGGGATTGACTAGTGTTCATCCCCCCTTCCCTATCCAGGGCCAAGTGGTAGGGAAATACAGGGTTTAGGTTCCCGTGTGGCGATTGGTGAGGAACCAATATAGGGATGTTTGTGGAGATATCAGATCAGCCTAGGAGGTCTCCACTCCCCCCTTTCCCTAGAGTCTGGACTCCCTTTCCCCCTTCCCTTTGTGTTGCACTTAGTCTTTCACACACCTTGTATGGCATTTATCTAGATGTGTGGTGAGAATATTGAACCCCAAGGTGCTTCACAGAAGTTTATAACGTTGAGCCATGAAAATAAAAAAATTAAATTTTTCCCACAAAAATGTTTTTTTTAGCCCCAAGTTTTGAATTTTCACAAGGGTAACAGGAGAAAATGGACCCCTAAATCAGTTGTACAATTTCTCCTGAATACGCCAATTCCCCATATGCGGTCGAAAACTACTACTAGGCAGATATCCCATATGTGGGTGAAAACTACTGTTTGGGTGCATTACAGGGCTCAGAAAAGAACGAGTGACGTATTGGACTGCAGAGTTTGATGGAATGGTCTGCAAGTGTCATGTCGCATTTGGAGAGCCTCTGATGTGCCTAAACAGTGGAAACCCTTCACAAGTGACCCCATTTTGGAAACTAGACCCCTCAAGAAATTTATCCAAACATGTGGTGAGCATATTTAACCCACAGGTGCTTCACAGTATTTTACAACGTTGTTCTGTTAAAATGAAAAAATAATATTTTTCCCACAAAAATGTTGTTTTAACCCCAAATATTATTATTTTCACAAGGATAGCAGAAGAAAATGAACCCCTAAATTTGTTGCACAATTTCTCCTGAGTACGCCAATACCCCATATGTGGTCGAAAACTACTTTTGAGGCACGGTGTAAAGTTCAGAAAGGAAGAAGCGCCATATTGGAGTTCAGATTTTGCTGGATTGGTTTGAGGGTGCCATGTCACATTTGTATAGCCCCTGAGGTGCCAGAACAGCAGAACCAACCATAAGAAACCCCATTTTACAAACTATACCTCTCAATGAATTCATCTAGGTGTGCAGTGATCATATTGACACCACAGGTGTGTCAAAGAATTTTATAACATTGGGCAGTGAAGAAAAAATAATTTAATTTTTACTACTAAAATGTTGTTTTTGCCCCAGATTTTATGTTTTCACACTGGGAAATGGGTAAAAATGGTAACAAAATGTGTCCCACAATTTCTGCTAAAGGTAGAAATACCCTATATGTGGCTGTACAGTACTGCTTAGCCACACGGCGAGACTCGGGAGGGACGGAGCGCTAGCAGATTTTCCTAGAATAGTGTGCAGACTCCATATATAGAGTTCCTAAATGCTAGAAGAGCAGAATCCCCCCACAAGTAACTCCATTTTGAAAATTATACCCCTTTGGGAATTTATCTACAGGTGTAGTGATGATTTTGACTCCATGGGTGTTTTCCAGAAACAAGCAGTAGTGGCTGTTGCTGAGTTAAAATTGCAAACTGCCATTGTAAAGAACAGTATGTTGCAGTGCCCAGTACGTTGTACTGCCAAGCTCATGCTTCTGGAGACATGCAACCGTAAATTAGGCAGGCTGTCATCGTTACAGAAATGCCAAACATGTGACCGCTAAATTTGGTTTAGACACACTGGGGCTTAGAAGGAAGGAGGGCATTTGGATTTAGGAGCGCAAAATTTGCTCAATTTCTTTTGGTGGGTGAGGAGCCATTTCACTTTTCCAGAGCCTGTGTACCACCGGTAACGTGGAAGCGCACTATATTTGACAGATGACAGACCTGAGTGGGGACTTGATTGTTTTGTGGATTGAGGTGAATCTTTTAATAAGAACATTTTACATAACATATTGGATAACATTTATCTGACGCTGAGTACTTACTTTGTTGTTTCCATCTCAATCTCTGAGTGATATGATTCAGATGAAACCCCCAAGGGAGCCATTCACTATAATGAGGCAGCAAAGTTACTCTGGATTCCATCTGGCCGCTATATAGCATTGTCCTTCTTTTCAGAAGTGCACAAAACTGTGACGTGCCTCGGTTTAATGCACGCCTAAAAAGACAGACACCGCAAGATCACAGGTCAGACGGCATCCACAGTGCCTCCATCTGCCTCATTATAGGGCATCTTCTGCCAGGGGTTCCTTCAGAATCACATATTTCAGAGATTTACACAGAAACCCCGTGTAAGCGCTCAGAGCATAGCGCAGGATAAATGTGATCCGCGCCTTGTTGTGATCGTTGGGAGTCAGTATGAACAAATCAACAGCAGGTGAAGAATGGGTTTTATTTATTTTTTACACCGTTCCTTGTGCAGTGTAAGTGATTAGACGACTTTATTCTTTGGGTCGGTGCGATTACATTACATCAGATTTATAGCAAGTTTTTTATGTTTGCCTGCTATCACACACTAAAATATACTTTTTATTGCAAGCATTTTGTAAAGCACATGCCCGGGCTGAGTGGCGTGTGCGTGTATATGTAGTGATTCCACTGGACCGTGCCGGAGAGTGAATGCCTGGAGGGGAGTAACTAAGTATCCACCCGATCCGACCAGGGTCGCACGACAGCATACGACGCCAGTGCAACAAGGAGGAACCGAGCAGAGGGACCAGGTCCTACTCCAGGACAGAACCCGGTCACGGCTGTTGGCCCACACAGGGGAATACAGGAACAGGCAGGTTAGGCTGGCACACAGACTGCTGGGTATAGGCAGGCACGGCTGCTATGCAGACTGGCGGATGCTGGTAAGCACGACTGGTATGCAGGCAGGGAGGTACTGGCAGGTATGACAGGATGGAGCACCGAGTGGATAGGACCCAGTACAGACTGGAACTCAGGAACAGAAACGCAGATGCAATGGTCAAACAGCAGAGTGAGGCCGCCCAGAGCGGCGAGCAAGAGCAGAACAAGACGAGACCGCCTGGAGCGGTGAGCGAGAGAAGAGCAGGACAAGGCCGACTGGAGCGGTGAGCGAGAGAGGAGTAGGACGAGACTGCCGGAGCAGCGAGCAAGGGGTCAGAGCAGAGCGAGACTGCCGGAGCAGCGAGCAAAGGGTCAGAGCAGAGCGAGACTGCCGGAGCAGCGAGCAAAGGGTCAGAGCAGAGCGAGACTGCCGGAGCAGCGAGCAAAAGGTCAGAGCAGAGCGAGACTGCCGGAGCAGCGAGCAAAGGGTCAGAGAAGAGCGAGACTGCAGGAGCAGCGAGCAAAGGGTCAGAGCAGAGCGAGACTGCCGGAGCAGCGAGCAAAGGGTCAGAGCAGAGCGAGACTGCCGGTGCAGAGAGCAAAGGGTCAGAGCAGAGCGAGACTGCCGGAGCAGCGAGCAAAGGGTCAGAGCATAGTGAGACTGCCGGAGCAGCGAGCAAAGGGTCAGAGCAGAGCGAGACTTCCGGAGCAGCGAGCAAAGGGTCAGAGCAGAGCGTGACTGCCGGAGCAGCGAGCAAAGGGTCAGAGCAGAGCGAGACTGCCAGAGCAGCGAGCAAAGGGTAAGAGCAGAGCGAGACTGCCGGAGCAGCGAGCAAAGGGTCAGAGCAGAGCGAGACTGCCGGAGCAGCGAGCAAAGGGTCAGAGCAGAGCGAGACTGCCGGAGCAGCGAGCAAAAGGTCAGAGCAGAGTGAGACTGCCAGAGCAGCGAGCAAAGGGTCAGAGCAGAGCGAGACAGCCAGAGCAGCGAGCAAAGGGTCAGAGCATAGTGAGACTGCCGGAGCAGCGAGCAAAGGGTCAGAGCAGAGCGAGACTGCCGGAGCAGCGAGCAAAGGGTCAGAGCAGAGCGTGACTGCCGGAGCAGCGAGCAAAGGGTCAGAACAGAGCGAGACTGCCAGAGCAGCGAGCAAAGGGTAAGAGCAGGGCGAGACTGCCGGAGCAGCGAGCAAAGGGTCAGAGCAGAGTGAGACTGCCGGAGCAGCGAGCAAAGGGTCAGAGCAGAGCGAGACTGCCGGAGTAGCGAGCAAAGCGTCAGAGCAGAGCGAGACTGCCGGAGCAGCGAGCAAAGGGTCAGAGCAGAGCGGAAACCGCAGGAGCGGTGAGCAAGGCAGAGCAGTCAAGAACCGCCGGAGCGGAGCGCAAGGCAGAGCAGAGGGGACAGGGCTCTGTTCACACGGAACAGACTGGAAGGGAAAGGCAGAACCAGGTACACACAGGATACTTGCAATGAAGTAACGAGTGGACTCTAAACTCACAAACGGGAGTACAGGGACAATGAGTAGGAGTTAGGTACGGGATCAGATTCTGCAGGAAAAGGGAAGGTACGGACATAGAGAAAAACAGGTAACAGGCTTGGAGAGTATTTTGACAAGAACAGACACAGCAGCAAGATACAGGAGCGGGTCTAGGTATGCGGCCCCTAGAAGGCGGAACGAAAAGGCTAGGAGCGTGTTCAGACAGGAACAGGCAAGATACAGGAACGGGTCTAGGTATGCGGCCCCTAGAAGGCGGAAAGAACAGGCTAGGAGCGTGTTCACACTGGCCTGGAAATACAGCCTCCAAGAACCAGGTACATACAGGATACTTGCAATGAAGTAGCGAGTGGACTCTAAACTCACAAATGGGAGTACAGGGACAACGAGTAGGAGTTAGGTACAGGATCAGATTCTGCAGGAAAAGGGAAGGTACGGACATAGAGAAAAACAGGTAACAGGCTTGGAGAGTATTCAGACAAGAGCAGACACAGCCGCAAGATACAGGAGCGGGTCTAGGTATGCAGCCCCTAGAAGGCGGAACGAAAAGGCTAGGAGCGTGTTCAGACAGGAACAGGCAAGATACAGGAACGGGTCTAGGTATGCGGCCCCTAGAAGGTGGAAAGAACAGGCTAGGAGCGTGTTCTCACTGGCCTGGAAATACAGCCTCCAGGATAGGCAGAAGACAACAGGCTAGAAGATAGTTTGGACAGGACACAGTTCAGACACAGGAACTGATACCGCAAGGCAGGAAGCATAGACAAGACCTGGCACATCAGTGACTGGAAGCAAACTGACAGAACACAATGCTCAGGCATGGATTCCAGGGAGGAGCTGGGTTAAATACCTGGTGACAGACAGCAATAGGCTGAGGATGCACAAGGGGTGTGCCTGCAGCAGCTACAAGAAGCAGGAAGTGATCGGGCGCCGCCCTTAAGCAGCAGAAGCAGAGGCAAGCAGACAGCATGGAGGGAAGCCAGGCTAGCAGACTGGACTGGAGATCAAGTGCGCGCTCTTGCACAGTGGGAGATGGACCAATATGCAAGGACGCCGCCAGCCAACGGTCATGTGACAGCTTCTTTTTAGTGGGACGAGTTGACAATTTTATTGGTACCATTTTCGGGCACGTATTTTTTGATCGCTTTCTTTTTCAAGCTTTGAGAGTCAAAATGAACAAAAATCAGGAATTCAGGAATTTTTTTTTCTTTTTATGCTATTCCATGTGGTGTAAAATTGATAAGGCACTTTATTCTTCATGTCAGTACAATTACAACGATTCCATATTTATACCTTTTTTTTGTCGCTTTTACACAATAAAAACTATTTTATAAAAAAAATAATTATTTTTGCATCGCTTTATTCTGAGAGCTATAACTTTTTTATTTTTCTGCTGATGGAGCTGTATGGTGGCTTGTTTTTTGCCGGCTTTTTTTAGCAGTATCATTTTTATTTACATTTGTCTTTTGATCGTGTTTTATAGTACTTTTTGTTCGGTGGTATGATGATAAAGCATCGTTTTTTTACACTGACCGATCGCTGATCTGATACTCCACAATGCTTCGGAACTGCAGGGCATCAGAACAGCATCTCTCACACAGGGAGGAGGCATGCCAGCTCCTGTTCTGAGCAGGAGTCAACAGTCCACTGTCCCTGGGTGACCCCGTGGCCATCTTGAGGCCCATGGTCACCTTGGAGACCATTGGCACAACACAATCACATCGCATTGTGCCGATGGGAGCAGAAAGGGAGCTCACTCCCTCTGTGATGCTCCTCGATGTTGGTGCCACTATTGACAGTGGCATCAGAAGGGTTAGTTGTCTGCGATCGGTGATATTATATAAAGCTGAGCCCGCGCGATCATGAGGAAGTGTATGTATGGCGGTTTGTGGAAACGCGGCTCCCGCAGTGTCATATATACATGGCGCATGTCGGGAAGGGACTTATCGCTCCTGTGAAAAACGCAAATAAAACCACCCGCAAAAATGCACATACTGTACAGACCGTTTTTCCTGCCATCACTCTGTTTTTAAGTGCAGAAACATTGCCACGTGTGAACATACCCTCATCAGGGTTTTGTGTTATTTGGAAATTGTTAGGTACAACATGGGCTAGAAATAAAAATGTAATAAGTCAGATTTTAAAATCACTTTTAAGTGCAACTCATTATTTCTGAACATTTTAAGCATCGTCATATTTTAGATTTTGTAAACTATCCAGAGGGATTTGCAGTTTCTGCCCATTTACATAATGTACAGTAAAGTAAAAAGTATATAATGGCTTTTCCATGAGTAGTAACATACAGTATATTTCCATGTGCCCTATGTCTACATATCAAATCTTTCAGCATGTAGGACTGAAATAGTCCTCAAAGAGTTTCTCTGTCAACGTGACACAAAAGACATCTGGTAAGGAATGGGAACATTGGCAAAACCAGCCATTCTGGGGTAAATGTCCGAGTCTGTAAACTGTGTCTGTGAAGTCAGAACGAAATTTTGAAGAATGGATGTAAAGAACAGGAAGAGCTCCATGCGGGCCAAACCTTCTCCAATACATAATCTCTTCCCTGCAGGGAGAAAGAATAAATCTCATCAAATACACAGAAGACCTTTGTATTTTCTTATGTATAAAATCTCTCATGACTCGTAACACTGGGCCATATTCTTCTTCAAATCTTCTAATGACCATGGCTGACTGCCGCATCTTGCCGACATCGGCATTGCCATGGCTGATCATACATAGACACGTGACCATCGCAGTCAAACACCGAGTCACTCCACAAGGGGGACATTCCTCATGAATTGATATCACCACTCTGAGCATTCATTGACCATCATGGTCTCTTATCCATCTGTGGTCACACATCCATTCATATTTTAACACTTGAACAGAGAGGTTTCTTTTCCATTCAGTGTTAACATCTCATATGTAGAATTCTATAAACTATTTCCTTTGTTTACCAGCAATGAAGGAGTTTTATTAAAACTTGTACGCATGACAGGGGTGTGCTTGTATCTCCCCCCTAAGCAGGTAGTACTTCAATCATCAACTGTGTGGACCTCAGCTAACACGGGCTAAAACAACACCAAGTGGCAGACATTGCTAATAATTGAGTCATGTAACTACTTGTTTTATTAAAAGGATTCATATCTATGGCATTTAGACATATTTTTCATTGACTTACATAGATTGGTAAATCAGCGCTTATGTTTTCTAGTATGTCTAAAACAGATTTGTGGACCAAACTGAATTAAAATGGATATGATGACTTCTAATTCTTACAATGCCCCCTACCCTTATGTTTTTGCACATCCTATATGACTTTTAATTTGTGTGCGGATTTGTGTGCTGCAATTTTTCAATTTTGTAAGGCAGAGAAAAACATTTAGTAATTAAACTTTGCTAATTTTGCATTGAAAGGAAGAAATCTGCAGTACATTTTTTTGCTTTTCTGCATGATCATGAACATCCTAAATGAAAGTCCTACACAGGATCATGTGTTCATGCTGATTTTTATTTTCAATGTGAGGATAGGGTTTAAGAAGTCCAGAGATATTCTGTCTTGTGTGTACTTACCTAAAGAAAATGGTACGAAGGCCTCATTTCTCTTAAAATTTCCCTCAGAATCCAAGAAATGGTTAGGGTTAAATTTGCCTGGGGTAGCGAAATACGTGGGATCTTCAAGTACTGAACACAGCAAGGCACAGACACCCGTACCCTAGAACATAAAGATAGGAAAAGTCATGAACTTTGTGCATTCTTGAATTCTGAGTCGTTATTAAAGCCAGAGGTGGCGCAACAAAATACTAGTGATGTATTGGAGTGTTCTTTTGTGTGTTTGTTTTTCATGATTCAATAATTTTTTCCTCAGAATTGAGTGATTCCATATTTTTTTCCCTCTGCTTGGTCTGAAAAAAATTACCCTTACTGAGTACCAGATTTTTTGTCTTGATTTCTGTTAGTGTTTCTTAAAGCCATAAAGTTGCCATTTGAAATGACTTTAGTTTTGTGCCTTGTCTGCTTTTTTTCAACAATATTAAACAACTGAATGAACATCATCCAAGCACGGTGATTCCATAATTTTTGCCAGGGGTTGAAAATGGAAAATATGGTTATCTCATCAGTATTTTGCACCTGTGTAGCCGTCATCTTTATGAGGGTTTGTTGCACCCTGGTAGTGCATTTTGGTTTTTTGAATATCTGGGCAGGTAAACACTGCTGCCTTTTTTTGCTGTGTTTTTTCTAGAATTTTTGGGGGAATTTCAATTCTTCTTATTCTTCTTAGTGTGGCCTTGCTGTTTGTGTAATGAGAAAATACAATATTTACTTCATATGATACCATTGTAGTGAGCAATTGTGTAAGCTACTTCAAAATGAAAATCAGTGACATGTAGGAGGTGTCATGAAAAGTGTGGAAGCACTTTTACAAAATATGGATATACTGCCCCTTACTAGACAGCAAAACAGACGGAAACCAGCAACAGTTCAAGTGAAGTTGAGTTTTAATATTATAACATCTCTTTTAGAAATAATAAGCACGAACATAGATGGAAAATTGGTTTACAGCAATGAATGGATACAGTGGCAGTTCACTGGTACTTGCAACAATCTGCTGGCAAACACCACAGCAGCACTTCCTTCACACAGACACAATCTGTGTACTTCCTACACAGTGAAGCACACATACACAGTGAAGGTCACGGCTCCCTTCCCACAGTCACCTCTCTTGGTAGCTGTACCCTGCAGAAGCTTTTGTAGGGCATCTTGGACAATTGTAGTCTACTGACTCATTTACTGCTTTAACGTTTCTCACACACAGGTGCTTGTATCCGGCTGTATCTGATGTAGAAATTTTCTTCACATTCAGGCTCCAAATGCTTATTGTGTAAAAAACTTAATAGACAGGAATAAGTATCTATGATTTCCCCTGACCTCTGTAGGTGGATATACTCTTCATTTACAGGAATAAGCGTATTTGCTTCTCTCTCTAGTGACAATCCTTGCTCTCTCTGTAATGGCAGCTCACTATTCACAAGTGTTTTTTCTCTTCCTCCTGGTTTAGACTACAACCTCTGCATTGCCGATACAGCTTATTACATACTCTTCTGTAGGAAAAACTAGTTTCTGAGATGGCACATCAATTGGCAAGTCTTAGACTATGCTCACACATCATGTTTTTTTTGCGTCACAAATCTGCAGCAAAACCGGATCTGTGGCAGGAAAGAAGCTACGTCAAAAACGCAGGTTTTGCTGGGTTTTTTGATACATTTTTGGTGCGTTTTTTTCTGCAGAATTATGTCTCTTGTTCATGCTTTGTCTCTTTTATGCATGTACATAAAGTTCAGTGAAAAAAAAAATCTCATTCTCGTTTTGGCATATCAGTGGGGGAGATGAATTGTTCAGGAATAGGTTAACTAAGAAACTCAATGCACTGCCAGTGTGTATGACACTATTTACTTTCACACTATGGGGGTCTGCCATTCAGTTGCACAGGCATTGTTCAATTTTACACCTCACTGGGCCACAGGTATTGTTCAATCTCACACATAGATCAGCCAATGTTTACAATATACACATCACTAATTTAATTAAACTCTCTTAATACAAATGTAGCACCCTGAGGATTCGGCTGCTACAGGGGTATTGCACCTCAACCCAGAGGTGTGATATTCCACTCCCGGGTAAGGATGGAGTGTGGAACTGAGCTCGGTAGGCTGCATGCACTACACACATCCCATTTCCGGGGAACAGACCAACGGTACTCCCACTTAGAAATGTGCAGGTACGACCGAGTCTGTTCCTGGCTGGAGTGGGAGGGGGGTGGAACATCCCAAGTAGTGTAGGGGCAGATAGGGGGAGCAGCCTGGGTAAAGATAGGAGCTCATTGGGTGCTGGTCACCTGAGCTCACACATAGAGGGAGTATATAAGGTGGGCACCATCAAAGATCAGGGTCAGTCTGTCAGAGTCAGTAAGGAGAGCAGAGGAGCAGAGCGGCCTGAGCCAGAGTGAGAGAGGAGAAGAAAGAGAGACCCAGAGGGGGTAAAAAGAAAGGACTCTAAGAACCCAAATTCAATCCCCAGGTGAAGAGTCGGCAATTGGGTACCGGATCCCAAGCTGGTGGGGGCAAAAGCACACTCTAGCCAGAGACCGGAGGCCGTGGGCAGCGTCTGCCATGGCCACCCACCACATTCACCCCGAAGGCATACCACGTGGAGGGTCAGGGAACCCAAGGCCAAGGGTCTCCCAACAGAAGGCCCGAGGGAGCTGGACCTAGGTGGATCACTAGTGGGGACGGCCAGAGGAAAGGACAGAAGGAGAGCTCAGGGCCACGCTCCGGACTTGTTTGGGGGTTTGCTGGATCCAGGACCTGGTGGACGCAGCACGGCTCGGGTGGTCACTTGAAGCTGGAGTGACCGGAACATCAGCAGTGAGTAAATACCCTAAACTGCACAACCCGACTCTGTCTTCATTACCATCTATGCTGCACCACCACAACCCCCATCCTCTGCACCTGACCCCCTGAGGCTATACCCCACCCGTTGGGGGTTATACCACCAACAGCTGCACCAACACCATCAGCCTCAGCGGACCCTGCTGCAGCGGCGGCCATAGTGACCGCAATACAACGGGTGGCGTAGTCGACATTAAGAACTTAATAACATCTGTAGGACTGCCACATACAACTGAGTTTGACACCCTGGGCACGGACCGGGTCACAGCCACTCGGAAGACTACAACCCCCATCTGATCCGGCTCCGGGTATTCCCCTAAAGAATATGGCCCAGGGGGCGCGTCAACTTTGGCGTAGTCGGCAGGATTACGTGCCCGCAACACCCGGGTACTGCGTGCCTGAAGAAAAGTGCAAGTTTACCTCAAAAAGAAGTCTCCCGCCGGTTCCGGAGGGTCCCCGCCATCGGACTCCATCACAGGTCGATTCCCGCCGGTTGTCCGCCATTAACAGCGTTTTCCCGCCATCTGCAGAGGTTCCCGCCACTGGGAAGCGGTTCCTGCCATTTCCAAAGGTTTCCCGCCTTGGAAGAGCGGACGCCATTATGGGCGTGCCAGAGGGTGGTGAGAGGCCGCCTCCCATCATGGGCCAGGACCGAAAATGGCGCCAAAAGTGGAAACCGCCCCCACCAACAGAGACTGTGATGCTAGAGGTGTCTGTCAGCGTGAAAGAACTGCCCCTGGAGCTGACAATCACCAAGTGGCCCCGGGACCGCCCTCGAAGTGGGAGGAGACGAAAAGAAAGAGCAAAGATGGGTGTCGCTTGGAGTAGTCTGGAGAGAGCACACCCGGAGGCAAGAAGCCTGGAGAAGAGAATCGGAGGAGCTTACCTGGAGATGGCGAGAAAGCAGAGCAGCACCGGCCCGTTGGCCAGGAGCCTGCTAGAAACGGAGGAGGGAGAGCAGAGCAGCACCGACCCGTTGGTCAGGAGCCTGCTGGAAACAACGACCCCACTAGGCCTAGTGGAGGTCCTAGCACAGCTCCCCCGAGACCGGGAGTGTGCACAGACCGCTCTGGAGGGCCTCGCAAGGAGGATGGCCCGGGTGCAGCGAGAGACGTTGGCGGAGTGGAGCCGTGAGATGGCCCAGCAGACCGAGACCTGTCAGCGGAGCACGCCACCCAAGACGAGGAGACAGACCGCCTCTGAGGATGGCGCGGGAGGACTGAAGGCCGGAGACGGCGCCGAGAAGGGAGCCGAACGAGTGGAGGCAGGTAAAGGGGACGTCTATACCCCAAACCGGGAAACCGCGTACCTGCCCCAGCTCCCCGTCGCAGAGCCCGAAGTCTATCCTGCCGTGCCCGTCGCTGCAACGTCACCGCCGCAGACTAGGCCTCAGACGGGAGCCGCGACCCCTGTGACGTCACACGCCTCGACCCCGAGCGTGACCAAGCAGGAAGTACCACCAGCCTGGTCGCAAGGCCTAGTACCCCCGGGCGCCGCAATACCAACAGCGCCCCTACCTCCGCGGAGCCCCCGGCCTGGTCGCAGGGCCAGGTAGCCCAGGGTGCCGCCGTCCTTACGGTGCCCTTCACCTTCCAGATACCCCAGGCCTGGCCGCAAGGCCCGGACAACCCGGGCGCTAACACCACCGCGCCCATAAGACCAAGAGTGCCGCATCTGGGAGAGGACCTGTACGCCCAGCATACGTGCCCGGATGGGCAGCCATTTATATGGCCACCGGAGTTTCACCATCCCCGACTCCGGAGAGAGAGACCCCTGGATGAACCCCTGATCCCGGCTCCAAAGCCCGTCAAGAGGATCTCGCCCCCGCTAGCAGAAGTGCAGTTTGAGTGGGACCCCACTGGAGAAGATCTCATGGGGTTCACTCAGGAGACTCGGGCAGCTGCAGCGGAGCGTGCTGAGTGCTGCCGCCAACAACTCGAGGTCTTCGAGAGGGAGCGGAGAGAGAGGCGGGTCCGGGAACAGCAAGCTCAAGTAAGGAGCGCGGAGCAGAAGAGCCGGGCCAGGAGAGACCCCCATGCAGCGCATAGTCCCCGCACCACCGGGACTGTGATTAAGTTTAACATGCAGCATGGGTGGGGCTTCATCCGAGACCACCGCACCCCAGGTGACGTCTTCGTGACCAGGAGAGACGTTGAGTCCCACCTACCGGAGGGACACAGAGGTCGTGACCTTTACATCGGGGACGAGGTCACCTTCACCCGGCACAAGTGTGCCAAAGGACCCTACGCCCTCCATGTGCATCGCCTGACGGAGGAAGAGCTGCGGCGTGAGGAGGAAGAACAAGAGGACCCGGACGGGTCTGAAACTAGAGTTAAAGGTAACCACAAAGAAAGAGCAGGAGGACGCCGTCGTTGAGTACAGCGGAGTAGAAGCTGTATATAGTTGCCCGTCGGGGCACAGTGAACTGTAACTGTTGCTGCTATTATAGTCCCCGTTGGGACCAACAAATTGAACTGTTTACCAGTTTAACCCCTAAATCCCACTGACCGAGGACTGAGAGCGGTCATTCCTCCCTAATACCTGGCCGAGGACTGAGAGCGGCCACCTTTCCTTGTATATAGTTGCGCGTCCTAAAGCACCCCCTACCGGTTTTATAGAAAAACCATTTTTCAAGAAAAGACTGTCGCACTTTACCCGGTCACGCGTTGCACAGTGACCGGAGGAGGAGCTAGAAGCGAGGAAAAGTCTACAAGAATGTTTTATATGAAAAAGTTTTATTGATATATATATATATAATGTTTTGTATGATGTTTTATATGTTTATGAAAAAAAAAAAATTGTATGTTTTGGTGTTTTATCTCTTACAGCCCGAGGACGTGCTGTGATTTACCAGGGGGGAATGTAGCACCCTGAGGATTCAGCTGCTACAGGGGTATTGCACCTCAACCCAGAGGTGTGATATTCCACTCCCGGGTAAGGATGGAGTGTGGAACTGAGCTCGGTAGGCTGCATGCACTACACACATCCCATTTCCGGGGAACAGACCAACGGTACTCCCACTTAGAAATGTGCAGGTACGACCGAGTCTGTTCCTGGCTGGAGTGGGAGGGGGGTGGAACATCCCAAGTAGTGTAGGGGCAGATAGGGGGAGCAGCCTGGGTAAAGATAGGAGCTCATTGGGTGCTGGTCACCTGAGCTCACACATAGAGGGAGTATATAAGGTGGGCACCATCAAAGATCAGGGTCAGTCTGTCAGAGTCAGTAAGGAGAGCAGAGGAGCAGAGCGGCCTGAGCCAGAGTGAGAGAGGAGAAGAAAGAGAGACCCAGAGGGGGTAAAAAGAAAGGACTCTAAGAACCCAAATTCAATCCCCGGGTGAAGAGTCGGCAATTGGGTACCGGATCCCAAGCTGGTGGGGGCAACAGCACACCCTAGCCAGAGACCGGAGGCCGTGGGCAGCGTCTGCCACGGCCACCCACCACATGCACCCCGAAGGCATACCACGTGGAGGGTCAGGGAACCCAAGGCCAAGGGTCTCCCAACAGAAGGCCCGAGGGAGCTGGACCTAGGTGGATCACTAGTGGGGACGGCCAGAGGAAAGGACAGAAGGAGAGCTCAGGGCCACGCTCCGGACTTGTTTGGGGGTTTGCTGGATCCAGGACCTGGTGGACGCAGCACGGCTCGGGTGGTCACTTGAAGCTGGAGTGACCGGAACATCAGCAGTGAGTAAATACCCTAAACTGCACAACCCGACTCTGTCTTCATTACCATCTATGCTGCACCACCACAACCCCCATCCTCTGCACCTGACCCCCTGAGGCTATACCCCACTCGTTGGGGGTTATACCACCAACAGCTGCACCAACACCATCAGCCTCAGCGGACCCTGCTGCAGCGGCGGCCATAGTGACCGCAATACAACGGGTGGCGTAGTCGACATTAAGAACTTAATAACATCTGTAGGACTGCCACATACAACTGAGTTTGACACCCTGGGCACGGACCGGGTCACAGCCACTCGGAAGACTACAACCCCCATCTGATCCGGCTCCGGGTATTCCCCTAAAGAATATGGCCCAGGGGGCGCGTCAACTTTGGCGTAGTCGGCAGGATTACGTGCCCGCAACACCCGGGTACTGCGTGCCTGAAGAAAAGTGCAAGTTTACCTCAAAAAGAAGTCTCCCGCCGGTTCCGGAGGGTCCCCGCCATCGGACTCCATCACAGGTCGATTCCCGCCGGTTGTCCGCCATTAACAGCGTTTTCCCGCCATCTGCAGAGGTTCCCGCCACTGGGAAGCGGTTCCCGCCATTTCCAAAGGTTTCCCGCCTTGGAAGAGCGGACGCCATTATGGGCGTGCCAGAGGGTGGTGAGAGGCCGCCTCCCATCGTGGGCCAGGACCGAAAATGGCGCCAAAAGTGGAAACCGCCCCCACCAACAGAGACTGTGATGCTAGAGGTGTCTGTCAGCGTGAAAGAACTGCCCCTGGAGCTGACAATCACCAAGTGGCCCCGGGACCGCCCTCGAAGTGGGAGGAGACGAAAAGAAAGAGCAAAGATGGGTGTCGCTTGGAGTAGTCTGGAGAGAGCACACCCGGAGGCAAGAAGCCTGGAGAAGAGAATCGGAGGAGCTTACCCGGAGATGGCGAGAAAGCAGAGCAGCACCGGCCCGTTGGCCAGGAGCCTGCTAGAAACGGAGGAGGGAGAGCAGAGCAGCACCGACCCGTTGGTCAGGAGCCTGCTGGAAACAACGACCCCACTAGGCCTAGTGGAGGTCCTAGCACAGCTCCCCCGAGACCGGGAGTGTGCACAGACCGCTCTGGAGGGCCTCGCAAGGAGGATGGCCCGGGTGCAGCGAGAGACGTTGGCGGAGTGGAGCCGTGAGATGGCCCAGCAGACCGAGACCTGTCAGCGGAGCACGCCACCCAAGACGAGGAGACAGACCGCCTCTGAGGATGGCGCGGGAGGACTGAAGGCCGGAGACGGCGCCGAGAAGGGAGCCGAACGAGTGGAGGCAGGTAAAGGGGACGTCTATACCCCAAACCGGGAAACCGCGTACCTGCCCCAGCTCCCCGTCGCAGAGCCCGAAGTCTATCCTGCCGTGCCCGTCGCTGCAACGTCACCGCCGCAGACTAGGCCTCAAACGGGAGCCGCGACCCCTGTGACGTCACACGCCTCGACCCCGAGCGTGACCAAGCAGGAAGTACCACCAGCCTGGTCGCAAGGCCTAGTACCCCCGGGCGCCGCAATACCAACAGCGCCCCCTACCTCCGCGGAGCCCCCGGCCTGGTCGCAGGGCCAGGTAGCCCAGGGTGCCGCCGTCCTTACGGTGCCCTTCACCTTCCAGATACCCCAGGCCTGGCCGCAAGGCCCGGACAACCCGGGCGCTAACACCACCGCGCCCATAAGACCAAGAGTGCCGCATCTGGGAGAGGACCTGTACGCCCAGCATACGTGCCCGGATGGGCAGCCATTTATATGGCCACCGGAGTTTCACCATCCCCGACTCCGGAGAGAGAGACCCCTGGATGAACCCCTGATCCCGGCTCCAAAGCCCGTCAAGAGGATCTCGCCCCCGCTAGCAGAAGCGCAGTTTGAGTGGGACCCCACCGGAGAAGATCTCATGGGGTTCACTCAGGAGACTCGGGCAGCTGCAGCGGAGCGTGCTGAGTGCTGCCGCCAACAACTCGAGGTCTTCGAGAGGGAGCGGAGAGAGAGGCGGGTCCGGGAACAGCAAGCTCAAGTAAGGAGCGCGGAGCAGAAGAGCCGGGCCAGGAGAGACCCCCGTGCAGCGCATAGTCCCCGCACCACCGGGACTGTGATTAAGTTTAACATGCAGCATGGGTGGGGCTTCATCCGAGACCACCGCACCCCAGGTGACGTCTTCGTGACCAGGAGAGACGTTGAGTCCCACCTACCGGAGGGACACAGAGGTCGTGACCTTTACATCGGGGACGAGGTCACCTTCACCCGGCACAAGTGTGCCAAAGGACCCTACGCCCTCCATGTGCATCGCCTGACGGAGGAAGAGCTGCGGTGTGAGGAGGAAGAACAAGAGGACCCGGACGGGTCTGAAACTAGAGTTAAAGGTAACCACAAAGAAAGAGCAGGAGGACGCCGTCGTTGAGTACAGCGGAGTAGAAGCTGTATATAGTTGCCCGTCGGGGCACAGTGAACTGTAACTGTTGCTGCTATTATAGTCCCCGTTGGGACCAACAAATTGAACTGTTTACCCGTTTAACCCCTAAATCCCACTGACCGAGGACTGAGAGCGGTCATTCCTCCCTAATACCTGGCCGAGGACTGAGAGCGGCCACCTTTCCTTGTATATAGTTGCGCGTCCTAAAGCGCCCCCTACCGGTTTTATAGAAAAAACATTTTTCAAGAAAAGACTGTCGCACTTTACCCGGTCACGCGTTGCACAGTGACCGGAGGAGGAGCTAGAAGCGAGGAAAAGTCTACAAGAATGTTTTATATGAAAAAGTTTTATTGATATATATATAGATAATGTTTTGTATGATGTTTTATATGTTTATGAAAAAAAAAAATTGTATGTTTTGGTGTTTTATCTCTTACAGCCCGAGGACGTGCTGTGATTTACCAGGGGGGAATGTAGCACCCTGAGGATTCGGCTGCTACAGGGGTATTGCACCTCAACCCAGAGGTGTGATATTCCACTCCCGGGTAAGGATGGAGTGTGGAACTGAGCTCGGTAGGCTGCATGCACTACACACATCCCATTTCCGGGGAACAGACCAACGGTACTCCCACTTAGAAATGTGCAGGTACGACCGAGTCTGTTCCTGGCTGGAGTGGGAGGGGGGTGGAACATCCCAAGTAGTGTAGGGGCAGATAGGGGGAGCAGCCTGGGTAAAGATAGGAGCTCATTGGGTGCTGGTCACCTGAGCTCACACATAGAGGGAGTATATAAGGTGGGCACCATCAAAGATCAGGGTCAGTCTGTCAGAGTCAGTAAGGAGAGCAGAGGAGCAGAGCGGCCTGAGCCAGAGTGAGAGAGGAGAAGAAAGAGAGACCCAGAGGGGGTAAAAAGAAAGGACTCTAAGAACCCAAATTCAATCCCCGGGTGAAGAGTCGGCAATTGGGTACCGGATCCCAAGCTGGTGGGGGCAAAAGCACACCCTAGCCAGAGACCGGAGGCCGTGGGCAGCGTCTGCCACGGCCACCCACCACATCCACCCCGAAGGCATACCACGTGGAGGGTCAGGGAACCCAAGGCCAAGGGTCTCCCAACAGAAGGCCCGAGGGAGCTGGACCTAGGTGGATCACTAGTGGGGACGGCCAGAGGAAAGGACAGAAGGAGAGCTCAGGGCCACGCTCCGGACTTGTTTGGGGGTTTGCTGGATCCAGGACCTGGTGGACGCAGCACGGCTCGGGTGGTCACTTGAAGCTGGAGTGACCGGAACATCAGCAGTGAGTAAATACCCTAAACTGCACAACCCGACTCTGTCTTCATTACCATCTATGCTGCACCACCACAACCCCCATCCTCTGCACCTGACCCCCTGAGGCTATACCCCACCCGTTGGGGGTTATACCACCAACAGCTGCACCAACACCATCAGCCTCAGCGGACCCTGCTGCAGCGGCGGCCATAGTGACCGCAATACAACGGGTGGCGTAGTCGACATTAAGAACTTAATAACATCTGTAGGACTGCCACATACAACTGAGTTTGACACCCTGGGCACGGACCGGGTCACAGCCACTCAGAAGACTACAACCCCCATCTGATCCGGCTCCGGGTATTCCCCTAAAGAATATGGCCCAGGGGGCGCGTCACAAACAACCATCTCAGTGACCAAGACAAGATGGTAAAATCCCAAAAATAAATGTGTTTCACATACTGTAGTACTTGCCTATTTTCACAAAAAAATACAGCAAAACCCCTACTCTTCTTCTTGTTGAAATTGTATCTGTACTTCTGGCTTCTGCTTGCTTCAAACTGCTCCTTCAAACAACACACTTTAATCAACAAGGGCACCCTCCTTCACACAGACACAATTTATTTGCCTCTTTTAGAGTTCTGCATTCATACACCATTCTGGTCATGGCCCTCTTTCCAAGGACACCTCTCTTTGCACCAGTTTACTGCAGTAGCTCTTGACTGGCAACTTGGACAATTGTGGTCTACTAAGTCAGACCCCGCTTCACAGTTCCACACATGCAGGTACTTGGGTCTGGCTGTCTATGTTGTGTTAATTCTCTTCGCAGGCTTAAAACGCTTCTTAAGGGGTTGTCCAACCTTAGGCTACAAGCCTGCAGTCACTGTATGTGACTGCAGAATGGCGAACTATGTGCATTTTGAGGATTCCATGGGAATGCGATCAGCAAGCACGTGATTGCAAGTATTTGATTTGCATACATGCGGTAACATGCTGACTAGATGGGTGTGGGCTTTCTCAAATCAAGAGAATATTGAGAGTAACCTAGTCTAGAACAGTCGGAATATTGCCATAAGTATACAAATCGCATATTTACGGTCACATGACTACCTGCTCCCGGCACAAGAGAATCTTCACAGTACACAGTGGGCACAATGTGAGGATTCACAAGTCTGCAGTCGCATAAAGTGACTGCAGACTTGTAGCCTAAGGCCACACAACCCCTTTAAGACTAAACTGACTTCTGTTGGTGGATATGCTTTTCTCAACAGTTAATATCTATCATCTCAACTGCTGTATCTAATCTGACATTTGTCGGTGGATATGCTCTTTATTCGCAGTAATACATGTCTTTGCTCCACTCTGTGGTTGCAATCCACAGGCTCTATCTCTGTAATAACAGCTTCCTCATCCATTAGGGTTTATCTCTTCCTCATAGGACAGACTACAATCTCTGCAGTGCAGGATGCAACTTTTAACTGTTATCCATAACTAGTTCCCTGGGGTGTCACATCAATTGAAAAATGTTACTAAGTCTGTGTGCTCATGATGCAGAAATGCTCCAGATTTTTTCCTGAGCGTTTCTGCATTTCCCTGGCAGAAAAAACGCATGCGGATTGTACATGCGGATTGTACATGTGTGTTTCCTGCCAGGGACATGCGGAAATGGAGCGTTGTCTCTGACATTTCCGCATGCAGGTTGTCAAGCGCTTTCCAAGCGATTTTAGCATCACTTGGAAAGTGCTTGACAACTTGGTCACACTATATAAATCCATGCAAACAGCATGGATTTATATAGTGTGACCTCAAAGAATGGTAAAAAATAAAAAAATAAATCTATACTTACCTTCTGATGGCCCCCGGAGCCTTTATTCGCTCAGTCCTGGCTTGCCTGCAGCTCGCGGTACACTGAAGGACCTGCCGCCATCAGCGTCACATGACCCGTCACATGACTATGACGTTAGCACAGGTCCTTCAGTCCACCGTGATCTGCCGGCAAGCGAAGACAAGGAAACCGGGGGCCATCAGAAGGTAAATATAATATTTATTTTTTATTTTATTCTTTTTTTTACAGGTTCTATGGTACCCGGGTCCGGAGGAGAGTCTCCTGTCCTCCACACCCGGGTACCATCCGCACATTGAAACATTTGGATTCCACATGTACAGATGCAGTGATGTGGAATCCAAGCGTTCCAATGCAAGTCAATGGCGGCGAAAACGCAGCGCTTCCGCAAAATAATAGGTAGTGCTGTTTTTTTCCGCAATGATAATCCGCAGCGGAAATTTTCGCAGCATGTGCACAGCAAATGCGGATTATCATTGGGGAAAATGGCAGGCCTTCTACCATGCATTTTTTAAGCGTTTCTGCAGCATTTTTGCCGCTGTGGAAACGCTTAAAAAACGCATCGTGGGCACACAGCCTTTCACTATCTGGTCATCTTACTTTTTTGTCTGTTTTAAACAACACAGTCTGTAAACAACATGGGTGCATGGGCAGACATGTTACTATTGACTCCACACTTCCAATGTGTCTCTCACACAGCAGCTCAGTGTATTAACTGTTTATGCTCTGCATTCATTACTTCAGACAATATTGCTGCTACTCATTAGTAGTGTTGAGCCACCCCCGTAGTGTTCGAGTTCGGTTCGGTTCGTCGAACACCCGTGTGTTCGCCGAACTGTTCGTCGAACTGTTCGTCGAACACCTTCGAACACCGTTAAAACCAATGGCAGGCAAACAAAAACACATAGAAACACATAGAAAACACCTTCAAAGGTGTCCAAAAGCTGACAAACTGCTCAGAAGACACAACTAACACATGGAAAAGTGACAAGTACATATAGTCATGCGAAAAGAAAAGAGGTGGAGGAGTAAAAGGAGGGGGAGACACAGATATAGGCATGTCATGCCCTTCTAAAATCCAAAAAGTGAGAAGCCGACACGTTCAGTCCGCTCCTGCCCGTGCCACCTCCGTGTCGCCGGGTTTGTGCCAGAGCCGCGGTGAACCCTGACGGCCAGCCCCCCTCTCCCAATACTGGTGCCTGTCCGCTGGTGGGTCGAGAGAGCCCCCCTGTGGTGGAGGCAGCTCTAAGCTTTTTAATTTAAATTGTCCCTCTAATTTGAATGAATACACTTTAAATCCATTTACAAGGATCTATTGGAGGGCAAGTCTCATGCCAGCAGCCGCGTAATTCCAGCTCCAGTAGCGTCCACTAAAGCTGCTGCAGTTAAAAAGCTTTTATAAGGATCGAGCTCGGCTGTCCACCGCAAGGCATCCTAGTGCCAGTCCCAGCCCCTATGCCTTGGGGTGCCTCCTGATGCTCTTCACTGAGTATCCCGTGGTCCCGAAGCATTTCCTTTGAAAAAATTAAGTGTCCAAACTACAGGTGGTGTAGCTTGCTTAACAGCCGGGATAATCCGCTGACTAGCAGACACTGCTACTAGGCACAAAGTATTTCCTGGGCTAGATGCAGTTAAAAATTTGTAAGTAGATACTCTCGTTGGATGCTGAGAAAGCATTCCATAGAGTCTCCTGGCACGCCATATATGATTCTCTTAAAAAGCTTGGGGTAGGGGTCTAGGGGACCCTTTTATAGCCAAAATCACGGCCCTGTATCACAATACGTCACCTAGGCTGAAGATAAATGGAACTGTAGCACCGAGGGCTCGGTTGCTACAGACGTATTGCACCTCACCCAGAGGTGTGATATCTCACTCTCAGATAAGGATGGAGTGTGGATCAGGACCCGACACCTGCATGCATTACACCACATTGCCGTGGGGCAGGGCGACCAATATGCCCCTGAGATGGGCACGACAGTCCCTGTCCCTGGCTGGAGTGGGGGGAGGGAACACTGAGGAAGGGGAACCCTGCAGTGCAGGAGCAGGGAGGAAGCAGTTCCTGGGTGCATTGAGAAGGGAGTATAAAAGGTGGGCACCATCTTAGTTCAGTGCAGAGAAGTCTGAGCAGAAGTGGCAGGGAGCAGGGGCTCTGCATGAGCTCTGCTCCGGAGGCGGGCCTAGTAACAGAGGCCCAGGCCTGCAAGAGGGAGAAGGAAGGAAGAGGAGCGGAGAAGGCTCCAGGAATGAGGAATGAAGGGATCCCAGGGGTGCGGACGGGCGAGTCGCCACCGCACGCCCGAATCCACCTGCGTGGAGGGGTCAGGCCAAAGGGGGAGACCGGTCCCCGAACTAGTGGAGGCAGGAAACGACCCTCAGCTAGAAACCGGAGGCTCTGACATTTTATGTGGCGCAGCCCCTTGCTCCACCCGCTAGGAAGGCACCACATAGGGTCAGGGAAACTGGCGCCAAGTTTACCAAGAGGAGGCCCGAGGCAGCCGGACAGAAGTGTTGGTAAGAAAGGCCAGACAAAGGACACACAAAGGGGGTCCTGTGAAGCGCTCCAAAGTTATCTGGGAGTTGTCTGAGCCCCTCACCTGGTGAGCACAGTACGACGTGGGCAGCCGTTACCTGCAGACGTGGTCTGGATAATAAGAACTGTGAGTAAAGGTCCTGAACTGCATCACTGACTCCGTGTCGTTACTGCTGCTGCCCTGCACCATCACCCCCATCCTCCGCATACACTGCCCTGAGGCTATACTCCTCCCGTGGGGAGTTATGCTACGCTCTGCTGCACCCACAACACCAGCCTTAGCGGTCTGCCCTGTAGCGGCGGTTCACTCTGACCGCAATCCACGGGTGGCGTAGTCGGACATTTAAACATCAAAACCACATAAATAGTTCCGCCACTGGTTTGACCGCCCTGAGCCACGGAACCGGATCGCCGCCACGAAGACTACAACCACCAGCATCCACCAAAAAGGGTCCGGCTCCGGGTGTCCCAAGGCCCAGGGGGTGCGTCAGAACATTTTCATCACCTTTCACAATCACCAATGGGACAAGGCAGGGATGTCCTCTGTCCCCTCTCTTATACATCCTAGTGACGGAGCACCTGCTCTCATCAATTCGCCATAACCCCAATATTAGGTGGATTGAGGTGGGAGGCACCGAGTACAAGTGCTCTCTATTTGCTGATGATGTCCTAGTATATATCACTCAATCACATATATCCATCCCTGCTGTTATGGCTGAAATAGATCACTTTGTTACATGGTAAAATTTTAAAATCAATGCAGCGAAGTCTGAGGCCCTCGATGTCTCCCTCCCTAAATCCATATAGGATTCCATCCAGTCCAACTTTCCCTTTGCCTGGCCCTCACAGGGTATCAAATACTTAGGAATTCCTATTCATAGAGACCTCTCCCATCTATGTTATCTTAATTTTGGGCCCTTTATTGAACAATTCCATACAGACCACGGTTGGCAAGTTAGAACTGTAAGATTCACTACGTGAACCACTGGTGTTTTGTGGAAAAGCACATGTACACCGCGTTCCAAATTATTATGCAAAAAGTGTTTAGGAGTGATAAGGGAAGAATTTGTTTGTTTGTCAGTTAAACTCATTGATGGTGATGTGTGTCAGGGCTCTTTATATCACTGTAAGCAATTGCAGACACCTGTGCTAATTAGTTTGGCAGGTGTGTCCAATGAAAGGCAAGACTACTTAAGAAGGCTCTCTCACATTATTAAGCAGCCTACATTTTCTGCCAAAATGGGAAAGAAAAAGGATGTGTCGGCTGCTGAGAAGCAACAAATTGTGGAGTGTTTAGGTCAAGGCATGACTACAATCAACATTGTGCGATGATCAGGATGAAGTGTCTTGGCAATCAAGAAGTATGTAGCTGATTCACAGTACACACGTGTGCGTGCTGATAAGGGCAAATTGAGGACTCTTTCCTACAGGCAATTACGTCAGGTTGAAACAGCAGCGGCAAAAAAGCCTTGTCATAGCAGCAGACAAGTTTTTGAAGCTGCTTGTGCCTCCAACGTCCCCCGAACAACAAGATGCAGGGTCCTTCAGAGGTTTGCAGCTGTGCATACGCCATCCTGTCGACCTCCTCTATCCACTTCACACAAGCAGAAACGGCTCCAGTGGGCCAAACATTACATGAAGACTGATTTCAAAACTGTTTTGTTCACGGATGAGTGCCGTGCAGCGCTCGATGGTCCAGATGAATGGAGTGGAGGATGGCTGGTTGATGGACACCCCACGCAAACACGGCTACAGCGCCAACAAGGAGGAGGTGGAGTAATGTTTTGGGCTGGAATCATGGGGAGAGAGATTGTCGGCCCCTTTAGGATCCCTGAAGGCGCTAAAGATGAACTCCATAATGTATGTGGATTTTCTCAAACAGCACTTCCTGCCATGGTTCAAGAAGAAGAACCGTGCATTTCACAGCAAGATCATTTTTCTGCATGATAATGCACCATCTCATGCTGCACATAAAACATCTGCATCTCTGGCTGATATGGGCATAAAAGGGGACAAACTTATGGTGTGACCCCCATGCTCCCCTGACCTGTACCCCATTCAGAACCTTTGGAGCATCATTAAAAGGAGTGTCTATGATGGCGGGAGGCAGTTCACATCTAAGCAACAGCTCTGGGAGGGTATTCTGTCCTCATGCAAAACAATTGAAGCAGAAACCATCCAAAACCTGACAAATTCAATGGACGAGAGAGTTCAGAAGCTCCTTTCGAACAAGGGGTCCTATGTGAAAATGTAACATCACCTAGAATAAAGTTTTGAGTTGAAAACTGTTTGATTTCAGTTTCTAACAACCTGCTAATGCTTATAATTTCAAAAATGACCATTTTTTTGGTTTTTATTAAAATGAAAAGGTTGATCGAAAAGTTTGGGGGATCTAAGAGTGTGGCAACCCAGTAGTCATGATTACTTCGAATTCTGACAATATGAGGGTCATGCTGCAGGTAGTGCAGCAAGAAGGCACTTATGTGTCTTGCGCATCTCGGAGCCCCAAAATTATTTTCCGGGCTAGATGCAGCTAAAAATTATTTTTAATTTTAAATCTGGTGAAGCTTATTATAGATGGCCTAATAGGATCAGTGCTGCACACTGCTACAAAGCCCAAATTATTTTCCAGTCAAGATACAGATAAACATGATTAGTAATTTGAAAGCTTAAAACGGTTGGTAGGGTGATTTTAACCAATCATCAAGCTTTTACTCTCCCCAGGATGACACAGGGGTAGAAAAGTCATTTCGGATCCATGATTTGTTCATCTTTATGAACGCGAGTCTGTCTACATTATCAGTGGAGAGCCGCGTGCGCTTATCTGTCAGCACACCACCAGCAGCGCTGAACACACGTTCAGACAGAACGCTGGCTGCGGGGCATGACAAGATCTCCAAGGCGAAAGTGGCTAGCTCTGGCCATTTATCCAGATTGGAAGCCCAAAAAGAGCAAGGGTCCAGTGACACAGTCGTGGCTTCAATGTTTACTTGGAGATACTCCTGTACCATCGTCTCTAGGCGTTGACTATGTGTCAGACTTCTTGTCTCCTGTGGCCTTGCAAAGGATGGGCTAAAAAAGTGGTGAAATGATTCCGCAAAATTGATGTTACCAGCAGATACTGTGGTTCTGTTACGGTTTGAGTGCTGAACACTTGACGGTCCCACGGTTGGCAAGTTGGAACTGTGAGATTCACTACGTGCACCACTGGTATTTTGTGGAAAAGCACATGTAAGATTCTGCAACAGTCTCTGCTGATACTCCTGCATGCGTGCATCCCTTTCTATGGCAGGAATAATTTCTGCAAATTTACTTTTGTACCGGGGATCTAACAGTGTGGCAACCCAGTAGTCAGGATTATTTCTAATTCTCACAATTCGAGGGTCATGTTGCAGGTAGTGCAGCAAGAAGGCACTCATGTGTGTTGCGCATCCAGGAGCACCAAGTCCCTGTTGTGTTGGTGGCGAGGTAGCAATCATGCTTCCTTCCTCTGTCCTCTCCCCCCAACCTCGCACAACAGAAATGTGATCAAGGTCTCCCTCATCTGATGAGTCTTGCATCAGTTCGTCCTCCACTTCTTCCTGGGCTCCTGCACCTTCCTCACTAGTTTGGCTGCTACCATGCGCCCTGGTAAAATCATCTCCCCCACCCTCACATGCCTGCCGCCTTGGTGCTGCCGACCGTCTGGACCTTGCAGATGTTAGCCCTTCCGCATACAACTCCTCCTCCTCTACTTCCTCCACCTCCTCTTGTGCCACCACCTGACTCCGAATTCTGTTTAACATGTGCTCCAGCATGTAAATCACCGGAATAGTCATGCTGATAATGGCATCGTCAGCACTAAACATCTTCGTCGCCATTTCAAAACTGTGCAGAAGGGTGCATAGGTCCCTGATCTGAGACCACTCCTCCAGCGTGATTTGCCCCACCTCTGAATCTCGTTGGCCCAGGCTATACATCAGAACGTATTGCACCAGGGCTTGTCGGTGCTGCCACAGTCGCTGCAACATGTGCAGAGTTGAATTCCACCGGGTAGGCACATCGCATTTTAGCCGGTGAAGTGGCAGGCCCAACGACTTCTGTAGAGATGTAAGTCGCTGAGCTGCAGGATGCGAACGGCGGAAGTGAGCACACATCGACCGTGCCCTCTGCAGAAGGCCATCTAGTCTGGGATAGTGGGCTAAAAATTGCCGGACAACCAGGTTCAACACGTGAGCCATACAAGGCACGTGTGTGACATTGCCCCGGCGAAGGGCCGCACCCAGGTTTGCAGCATTGTCGCACACGGCCTTCCCTGGTTTCAGGTCCAGTGGAGACAACCATTCATGAAATTGGTTCTCCAGAGCTGACCACAACTCCTCAGCTGTGTGACTCACATTTCCCAGACATTTCAATGTAAAAACCGCCTGATGACGTTGAGCCCTACTGCCAGCATAGTAAGGAGGTGTGCAGGATCCCTTCTGCGCAGTTAGAAAGCTTGTGGCATGACCAGACAGCCTTTGGGTGCAGGTGGAAGACCGAGAGGAGGTTGAGGAGGCAGAAGCAGTGGAGGAAAAATGACATAAAGAGGATTGACGCACAACTCGTGGGGACGGCAAGACTTGGACAGCAGCCCCTTGTCCTGCTGTCACCATAGTTACCCAGTGCCCAGTCAGCGACATGTAACGCCCCTGTCCATGCCTACTCGTCCAAGTGTCTGTGGTGAAATGCACCCTGTCACACACAGAGTTTCTCAAAGAAGCGGTGATGTTGTGTGCGACATGCTGGTGGAGCGCAGGCACACCTTTCTTTGAGAAGTAGTGCCGACTGGGCATCTGGTACTGGGGCACTGCGACGGACATAAGGTCTCGAAAATCCTCTGTGTCCACCAGGCGGAAAGGCAGCATTTCTGTAGCCAAGAGCTTGCAGATGGTGAAATTCAACCTCTTAGCTTTCTCATGGCTAGGAGGAAATGGTCTTTTACTTGTCCACATCTGAGGGACCGAGGGCTGGCTATTGTGCTTAGACGGGGTTGATAAGGGTGTCCCCGGCAAACTGCCGGTCTGTGAGGAAGATGCAGGCGGACATGTTAGGTTGCCTTGATCCAAAGGTGGTGCTATCGATGTCGGACAGCGCTCAACACCAGCTGGTGTTACCACCTCCAAAGAAAATGATGACCTGCCAATCACGCTGGCTGTTGCGGGTAAAGAGGTGGCAGGTCTGCGCCCCAAAACAGGTGTGACTGCTGTCCCCCCAGTCACAGAGGATGAAGAGGCCGCGGATGCACAAGATATGGCAGACGGTGGTTGGCCCGGCCGGCTAGACCGCATTGTAGCACACTGAGCTTCCCACTGCAACTTATGCTTCATGTCCATGTGCCGGTTCATGCATGAAGTACTCAAACTATGTATTTTTTGGCCTCTACTTAGCTTTTGCTGACAAATGTTACAGATAACACGAGTTGGGTCATCTTTATCGATCTGAAAAAATGCCCAGGCTATGCAAGGCTTAGCACCCATGCGACCTGAAGAGCCACCACGACTTGAGGTGAGAGGCAGAGTTGTGTTTGAGGATGCAGTTGTTGACGTGCTTCAAGTACTACGTCTCTGTCCAGGAAGGCGCAACCTGACCTCGTCGTCACTAGCATCTTCCTCCACCTCCTCTGCTGACCTCATCTCTTGGCTGACTGTGGGTTGACAGTAAGTGGGATCTCCAACCTCATCATCATCACCCTGTGTGTTATCACACCCGTCGTCCTCAGAGCCAACCTGTTCCTGCCCTGACAAAAAACTAAAGTTGTCGCTCCAATTAGGTATTTGAGTCTTATCATCGTCTTCCTCATTGTCTCCACCAACAGGAGTTACAGTTTGGGAATGAGGGTCTACATTATGGTCAGAACCTTCTGCGTCTGGTCCTGGATCCGACTCATAAAGATTCTGGGCATCAGTGCAGATCATTTCCTCGTCTGGATTCACAGAAGCGCTGGAGTCGACCTCTGATTCCCAGGCTATAGTATGAGTAAACAGCTCTGCAGACTCAACCATCTGTTCTACCTCATACTCAGACGGGCAGCTGGAGATTTGGGAGCTGTGAGGAAGCAAGTGCGATTTGGGTGACACCTTTGAGGACTGGAGTATTTGTGATGTTGAAGTTGATGTGGAGGAGAGCCCACTTAAAGGAGCACTTGATATCGGTTGAAGCACCTGCTGTTTTTGTGCCTCATCTGGAATTTGTAGCGATTGGCGTGGCCGTAAGAAAGGGATCTTATCACATTGTCCGCTAAAAGAAGTAGACATTTTAGTTTGGCTGGAAGATGGTCTTTCTTCTGCACCTACCCCACGGACACAACCTTTTTTCCCCTTCCCAACACGCCTATTCCCCTTTCCACCAGCAGCAGGCCTTTTTCCACTCATTTTGGTGGTTAACTAATTCACAACTCTGGAGTTGTTTGCACAAAAAAACAATGGATGGTAACCGAGCAGAGCTGAGTGGCCAAACTGTGGTATTAGGCCAAAACTATTGGCTGGGTTAGATGCAGAAAAAAATTATTTTTAATTTGCAACCTGATGGAGGTCAGTATAGATGGACTAATAGACCAAGTCCCACACACCGCTAGAAGCCCAAATATTTTTTCAGAGCTAGATGCAGAAAATTTTTTTATTCAATTTGCAACCTGATGGAGGTCAGTATAGATGGACTAATAGACCAAGTCCCACACACTGCTAGAAGCCCAAATATTTTTTCAGAGCTAGATGCAGAAAAAAAATATTTTTAATTTGCAACCTGATGGAGGTCAGTATAGATGGACTAATAGACCAAGTCCCACACACCGCTAGAAGCCCAAATATTTTTTCAGAGCTAGATGCAGAAAATTTTTTTATTCAATTTGCAACCTGATGGAGGTCAGTATAGATGGACTAATAGACCAAGTCCCACACACTGCTAGAAGCCCAAATATTTTTTCAGAGCTAGATGCAGAAAAAAATTATTTTTAATTTGCAACCTGATGGAGGTCAGTATAGATGGACTAATAGACCAAGTCCCACACACCGCTAGAAGCCCAAATATTTTTTCAGAGCTAGATGCAGAAAAAAATTATTTTTAATTTGCAACCTGATGGAGGTCAGTATAGATGGACTAATAGACCAAGTCCCACACACCGCTAGAAGCCCAAATATTTTTTCAGAGCTAGATGCAGAAAAAAATTATATTCAATTTGCAACCTGCTGGAGGTCAGTATAGAAGGACTAATAGACCAAGTCCCACACACTGCTAGAAGCCCAAATATTTTTTCAGAGCTAAATGAAGAAAAAAATTATTTTTAATTTGCAACCTGATGGAGGTCAGTATAGATGGACTAATAGACCAAGTCCCACACACTGCTAGAAGCCCAAATATTTTTTCAGAGCTAGATGCAGAAAAAAATTATTTTTAATTTGCAACCTGATGGAGGTCAGTATAGATGGACTAATAGACCAAGTCCCACACACTGCTAGAAGCCCAAATATTTTTTCAGAGCTAGATGCAGAAAAAAATTATTTTTAATTTGCAACCTGATGGAGGTCAGTATAGATGGACTAATAGACCAAGTCCCACACACCGCTAGAAGCCCAAATATTTTTTCAGAGCTAGATGCAGAAAATTTTTTTATTCAATTTGCAACCTGATGGAGGTCAGTATAGATGGACTAATAGACCAAGTCCCACACACTGCTAGAAGCCCAAATATTTTTTCAGAGCTAGATGCAGAAAAAAATTATTTTTAATTTGCAACCTGATGGAGGTCAGTATAGATGGACTAATAGACCAAGTCCCACACACTGCTAGAAGCCCAAATATTTTTTCAGAGCTAGATGCAGAAAAAAATTATTTTTAATTTGCAACCTGATGGAGGTCAGTATAGATGGACTAATAGACCAAGTCCCACACACTGCTAGAAGCCCAAATATTTTTTCAGAGCTAGATGCAGAAAAAAATTATTTTTAATTTGCAACCTGATGGAGGTCAGTATAGATGGACTAATAGACCAAGTCCCACACACCGCTAGAAGCCCAAATATTTTTTCAGAGCTAGATGCAGAATATTTTTTTATTCAATTTGCAACCTGATGGAGGTCAGTATAGATGGACTAATAGAATGATGCTATGCCCAAAAGATTTTACTTCACTAGGTGCAGTAAAAAAATTGGTATTCTATACACAGGTGGTATATCTTGCAACACAGATAGGCTACTCCACTGACTAACACACTCTGCAATAGGCCAAAAAGGATTAGCTTTGCTAGATTCAGCCAAATGCTGTGAAAAAAACTTGCACAGCACTGGCACAGACCTGCCTGGCAAAAACTGATAGGAACTGATGTAACCTAGTCCTGAAAAGGACTCCAATTACAATTAGTCTTTACTCCCACAATCTATCTATTTAAGAGCACAGACCTGCCTGATAAAAGTCGTAGGAAATGCTGTAACCTAGTCCTTAAAAGGACTGCAATCACAACTATTCCCTACTCCCAAGCTATCTGTATATTTGTGCGAAAATTGGCTTGAAATTAACAAGGTATAGCGCACACAGCAACAGCGGTGCCGTCTAACACGCAGCTGCAGCAGTGAGAAAATGGTGGCGACGGGGAAAATGGCTTGGTCTTATAGGGCAAGGACATGTGACATACACTGCCAATCACACATGCCCTTGCTTGTGTGAAAAAAAGCACTTCGCTCCGTGTGTGCGCTGCTGATATGCTGACAGATTGCACCTCCCCACTGCAAATGCGGGAAAGAGAAAAAAAAATGGAGATCTTCATTGTTCCTGCAGAGATCCATCCCCTGCCCCTCCCCCCGCCCCGCTGTACACTCAAACTGCGTATTAACATTAATTTTCATCATTACTGAGAAAAAATCCAGTTATGATTTTGGTGCACGAACAGTTATCGAACATAACCTCGAACAGCCGAATTTTTCTCAAATTGTTCGTGTTCGCCGACCGGCTCGAACACCGCCTAAAACAGCTCGAATTTGAGATTGGCGAACAGTTCGAGTAGAACAACGCTCATCTCTACTCATTAGTAGACTGCCTGGGCATGTTACCTGGGACATTTATTTCACAAATATATTGATGCAAACCACACTAATCCTTCATATTGCACATATGGCACTTCACTGGATTAATCTTACAGAGAATACTCTGGACTTATGTCGGCTGTACATGATCATAATAGTTTACCGTTTCATCTGATACCTTAGGAATAGTGTATCCTCTAAACTTTGCATCCTTAGTAGCTGAATGGGGTGCATTCATGGGTATCACATTACTGAATCTCTGAATCTCATGGATCACTGCATCTGTGTATGGCATCTTGCTCCGGTCATCAATGTTTGGCTGACGATCCCGTCCAATTATTTCATCTATTTCTTTATGTATTTTATCTTTAAAAAAAGAAAAGAAAGAAGAAGAACTGTAACTTTTTAATTTTAAGACAACTCAATTAAGAAATTATATTAAATTAATTGACATTTTAAAGGCACATCATAGAGGGAAGTCGTTTGCTTGGGATCTCTTAATATGCAAAGTTGGAAGCTACTGCACAGAATGTTCAGAATTCTTGGCTTGTGTTTCTTTTTACATACCTTGTATATCCGGATACTGGAGGAACACAAGAAATCCATGTTTTAAAGTCTCACCACCAGCAAAAAAAACAGATTGGTGAGAGTGAGAATTAGATTTCTCTTTTGGAATTCTGATTCTGGATTGTCCTTCTCCATCAGGACCCGTAGAAACGTTGGAATAACGATAAACGGCCACAGTTCATTAAGCTACTCGCGTCCACCAGCAACCATTTTTTATGTCTTCCAAGTGAAGTAATAAAGGATCAATTTTTGAGATGGTGAGTGCCACATTTTCCCTTTCTAATTCTTGTCATGCACATTAATACTTTTCAGAGATGAGCACCACGAGATCCATATGACCCTACCACAGTGTGTTTTAGAGACTTTGTAAAGGTACCAATTTTTTGGATAGTGCCAAATCTCTTTTTTGTACGCTACTGCACAGAATGTTCAGAATTCTTGCCTTGTGTTTCCTTTTACATACCTTGTATATCTGGATATCGGAGAAGCACAAGAAATCCATGCTTTAAAGTTGTGGACACAGTCTCACCACCGGCAAAAAACAGATTGTTGAGAGTGAGAATTAGATTTCTCATGTTGAATTCTGATTCAGGATCGTCCTTCTCCTAAAAATACAAGATCGTATCTCAGATGTCTACCACATACATTCCATAGAGAAACCTCAACACATAAAGGTGAATTCCAATCTACTAAAGGTAAATAGGTGATAATTTCTACATCGGTGTGGGTCCTACCTATAGGACCCTTACTACTTATGTCCTCAGTTCTTCTCTGGTATCAAGACTATGACCAGGAAGCGTTGAATGGAGAGAAGGCCATGCAAAAGCCCTGCTGTTCTGCTCGTTGTGTATCAGAGGGACAATGATTGCAACGCGTTTCGGATCATTTATTATCCTTCTTGAAGAGGGATCATAAGTGATCCGAAATGAGTGGCATTTCTACACCTAGTGTCTTGTTCATATTTTTCTGGAATACTTAATAAAGCCATCTCGTAATTTATTGGATCATGTCAACTGGATGTTTCTTCATTTTACTGTATACAGCCAATTTGAACACAGAGTTGTAGGGTTCCTTTTCAGACTATCATGCTAAGAAGTAGTCAGTTATCATAGGTAGGCTGTAATAGAGAAAAGCTAAAATATCAACCAAAATGGATGAAAATAACTAACAGTTAAGCCTCACCTATGAGTAAAGTAGTTAAAATGAACACTAATCAGAGAAAATGCATACACTTTAAAAAAGAAAACTACCAATTATTACCATAAACTCCTTTTATTTGATCAATTTATTTTTCCTATATTGTAATTAAAATTGAGATATATTTTAAGAAATATTGTCTGCGCGTCTCAGGAACTCAGCCATGTCCCTCTACTTTTTCTTCTCACTGTCCTGTGTATGGCTATAAACAGGGCTGGCTCCAGGTTTTTCTGGGCCCTGGGCGTAAGAGTCTCAGTGGGCCCCTTTAACACATGTCACGTATCATGATGCACAGATACTGCGGAGAAATATAGATATATAGTACAATGCAAAGATTTCAGTTACTACATTACATGAGTGATATCTATTGTAAATTCTACAATAGCTCAGAAACCAGCGAATCCTCAACGCACAGTGCAGACCGAACAGTATAGTCCTCCATACTGTATAATGGACCCCATGTAATGCTCCATACAGGATACTGACCCCCATAAAATGCTCCATACAGGATACTGGTCCCCATATAAAGCTCCATACAGGATACTGGTCCCCATATAATGCCCCATACAGGATACTGACCCCATATAATGCTCCCTACAGGATACTAGCCCCCATATACTGCCCCAAACAGGATACTGACCCCCATATAACGCTCCATACAGGATACTGGTCCCCATATAAGCTTCCATACAGAATACAGGCCCCCATAAAATGCTCCATACAGGATACTGGTCCCCATATAAAGCTCCATACAGGATACTGGTCCCCATATAATGCTCCATACAGGATACTGGTCCCCATATAATGCTCCATACACAATACTGGCCCCCATAAAATGCTCCATATAGGATACTAGTCCCCATATAAAGCTCCATACAGGATACTGGTCCCCATATAACGCTCCATACAGGATGCTGGTCCCCATATAATGCTCCATACAGAATACTGGCCCCCATATAATGCTCCATACAGAATACTGGCCCCCATATAACTCTCCATGCAGGCTGTTCCCCCCTTATAATGCCCCATGCAGGATGTCTCCCCCCTTATAATGCCCCATGCAGGATGTCACCCTCCCCCCCTTTTAATGCCTTATGCAGGATGTCACCTCTCCCACCATATAATGCCCCATGCAGGATGTCACCTCTCCCCCCCATATAATGCCCCTTGCAGGATATCACTTCCCCCCTTTAATGCCCCATGCAGGATGTCACCTCTCCCCCCCATATAATGCCCCATGCAGGATGTCAGACCACCCCCTACCTTATAATGCCCCATGCAGTATGTCACCCACCCTCTCTCCTTATAATGCCCTATGCAGTATGTCACACACCCACCCTCCTTATGATGCCCTATGCAGTATGTCACACACCCACCCTCCTTATAATGCCGCATGCAGGATGTCACACACCCCCTCCCTTATAATGCCCCATGCAGGATGTCACCCCCCCTTTATAATGCCCCATGCAGGATGTCATCCCCCCTCCCTTATAATGCCCCATGCAGGATGTCACTTCCACCCTCCCCCTCTTATAATGCCCCATGCAGAATGTCACCCCCCCTCCCTTATAATGCCCCATGCAGGATGTCGCACCCCCCTCACCTTATAATTAATGCCCCATGCAGGATGTCACCTCCCCCCTTATAATGCCCCATGCAGGATGTCACTTCCCCCTCCCCATCTTATAATGCCCCATGCAGGATGTCGCACCCCCCCTCACCTTATAATTAATGCCCCATGCAGGATGTCACACACCCCCCTCCCTTATAATGCCCCATGCAGGATGTCACATCCCCCCTCCCTTATAATGCCCCATGCAGGATGTCACACATCCCCCTCCCTTATAATGCCCCATGCAGGATGTCGCATCCCCCCTCCCTTATCATGCCCCATGCAGGATGTCACCCCCCCCTTATAATACCCCATGCAGGATGTCACACCCCCCTCCCTTATAATACCCCATGCAGGATATCACCCCCACCATATAATGTCACATTCAGCAGGCTGGTAACCAGGAGCAGGACATCATGGAAAGATTCTTTCCACGATGTCGCTACTCCCCTGATCGTTGGTGAGCCTGCCTGTTTGACAGCTCACCAGCGACCACATAGCGACGCAGCAACGATCCCTGACAGGTCGTATCGTTGTCGGGATCGTTGCAGCGTCGCTATGTGTGACGGGCCCTTAAGACCCACTCTCTTGATTAAGAAAACAGAGCTTCAGTCCACTGCTAGATAAAAATAGTGATCAGCAGGAGGTCTCTTCAATGTTTCTGCAAGCTAAACTGTTTAACCATCATTCAGAAAATGTTGAACACTAAGGTTATGTTCACACATCATTTTTATGCAAATTTTCAGCTGCCTTTTGCAGTACCAGCAAAGTCTATGAGAAGCCAGAATTTTCTGTTCACACATCATGTTTTTTTTTGCTGCGTATTTTGTGCCTTGCAGCCTTTTTTTGGAAAATAGAGCATGTCACTTTTTCCACTGTTTTTTCAGCATTTTTTCACTCAAAGGAAGTGAAAGGTAGTGAAAAACGCTGGAAAAAACATGATGTGTGAACATAAAATCAGGTTTTGCTGCATTTTTAGTGATAATAAGCAAGTACAACAGTATGTGAAACACATTTATTTTTGTGATTTTACCATCTTGTCTTGGTCACTGAGATAGTAGTTTGTATAAGGGATGTTTAATTAAATTAGTGATGTGTAAATTATAAACATTGGCTGAGCGACATGTGAGATTGAACAATACCTGTGGCCCAGAGAGGTGTGAAATTGAACAATGCCTGTGCAACTGAATGGCAGACCCCCATAGTATGAAAGTAAATAGTGTCATACACACTGGCAGTGCATTGAGTTTATAGGTTAAACTATTCCTGAACAATTCATCTCCCCCACTGTTTTGCCAAAACCAGAATGAGATTTTTTTTTTCACTGAACTTTATGTACATGCATAAAAGAGACAAAGCATGAGCAAGAGACACAATTCTGCAAAAAAGCAAAAAAATGCACCAAAAAACGCAGCAAAACCTATATTTTTAACTCAGCTTCATTCCTGCCAGAAATCAGGTTTTGCTGCAGATTTTTGACACCAAAAAAAAAACATGATGTGTGAACTTAGCCTAACAGCGAGGACAGCAATAACTTCTTTAAATAGAGGGAACCTGTCATGAAAAAAATGCTATTACCTGCATATATGGGTAATAATATTCTGACACCGTGCGGCCACTGCGCTGTGAGCCCCGCTGCCAGGAGGAAATGAACTTTATTCCCTCCTTGCTGCCTGGCTCTTTGAGCCATATGAGTGGTGCCAGAATTTTTTCAGTCACCTCTCTGTGCATAGAGATCGGTGGCTGCAACCATGCCCTGGCACTGACTGACCTATTGCTGATCCTGCTGTCAGTCAGCCCTGACTGACAGCCGGCCCTAATGCTGATCCTGCTGTTAGTCAGTGCTTGGGGCGCGGTTACAGACGCTGCTCACTATACATTGAGGGGTGACTGAAGCTGCAGCGGCCCACCCTTAAACCTAAAAGAGTGAAGCTGCAGGAGGAAATAAAGTTAATTTCCTCCCCGGCAGTGGGGCTCTCAGTGCAGTGGCAGCATGGTATTTGAATGCTATTAACCTGCAGATTAACCCCCACATCTGCAGGTTAATAGCATTTTTTTTTACATGAGAGGTTCCCTTTAAATATTCATGCTAGGTTTAGTGTATTTTAAATATAATCTTCCAAACCAATCTCGTACATCAAATGTTAAATTGTTAAGAAGAACCTTGTTTCTGGTACCTCTTGCATTTTCATGAGGAAGCAGTCTATGTAATCCCTGGGACTTTGTTGATCCAAAGTCTCTTGGTTCAGCTTCACTTGCTCAGCAATGAAATCATTCAGCTCTTCCAATAGCAGGGTGATTTTCTGGTGGGGTCCAGGGATATGGTTCATTATCATTGGAATCATGTCTTGTATCTGGAACAAGAAATAATTTATAGGACTATTTAAAATTAAAAAAATATTATGGGCTAATATTCTGCAGAAAAAAGCTTTGGAAAGTTGCATAATTTTGGCACAACTGGAGACTGCTCTAAGAATATGCAACTTTTAACATTCTCATGCCATTTTTTCCCAGCTCCGACAAAGTCGTCAAATTCAATACGAGCAGTGGAATTCAGTACGCCACAAATTTGCTTCAGCAGGGACTGGAGTAAGATCCATGACGAGGTGCACATAAACGTGTATGCCACTTGTCCAACAATCCTGATTCCGGGAGAGGTATACACTTCTTCATGAATCGGGAGTGTCTGACTCCAGGATATCTCCTCATTAAGACCGGTGTGAACAATGCCACTCTTGATGAATCGGCCCTATATACCTTTCTTAAAAGGGTATTCCCATCTTGGACATTTATGGTTTATCCTCGGGATATGCCATAAATGTCTTATAAATGTGGGTCACATCTATTCAAAGAACCGGGCACTGTTTCATGCTGCAGGGAGTGGAGAGTTCACAGCATATGCCTGGCTCTCTCCACACAGTTGTATGGAAATTCCAAAAATTACAGAGAAAGATACAGTGGGTATGGAAAGTATTCAGACCGCTTTAAGGTTTTCACTCTTTGTTACCAGCCATTTGGTAAATTCTAAAAAGTTCTTTTTTTTTTTCTCATTAAAGTACACTCTGCACCCCATCTTAACTGAAAAAAAACAGAAATGTAGACATTTTTGCAAATTTATTAAAAAAAGAAAAACTGAAATATCACATGGTAATAAGTATTCAGACTCTTTGCTCAGTATTGAGTTGGACCCCCAATTTTGAGCTAGTACAGCCATGAGTCTTCTTGGGAATGATGCAACAAGTTTTTCACACCTGGATTTGGGGATAATCTGCCATTCTTCCTTGCAGATCCTCTCCAGTTCTGTCAGGTTGGATGGTGAACGTTGGTGGACAGCCATTTTCAGGTCTCTCCAGAGATACTCAATTGGGTTTAGGTCAGGGCTCTGGCTGGGCCAGTCAAGAATAGTCACAGAGTTGTTCTGAAGCCACTCCTTTGTTATTTTAGCTGTGTGCTTAGGGTCATTGTATTGTTGGAAGGTGAACCTTTGGCCAAGTCTAAGGTCCAGAGCACTATGGAAAAGGTTTTCATCCAGGATATCTCTGTGCTTGGCTGCATTCATGTGTCCTTCAATTGCAACCAGTCGTCCTGTCCCTGCAGCTGAAAAACACCCCAATAGCATGATGCTGCCACCACCATGTTTCACTGTTGGGATCGTATTGGGCAGGTGATGAGCAGTGCCTGGTTTTCTCCCCACATACCACTTAGAATTATCACCAAAAGTTCTATCTTCATCTCATCAGACCAGAGAATCTTATTTCTCATAGTCTGGGAGTTCTTCATGTGTTTTTGAGCAAACTCTATGCAGGCTTTCATATGTCTTGCACTGAGGAGAGGCTTCCATTGGGCCACTGTGCCGTAAAGGCCTGACTGGTGGAGGGCTGCAGTGATAGTTGACTTTGTGGAACTTTCTCCCATCTCCCTACTGCATCTCTTGAGCTCAGCCACAGTGATCTTGGGGTTCTTCTTTACCTCTCTCACCAAGGCTCTTCTACCACGATTGCTCGGTTTGGCTGGACGGCCAGGTCTAGGAAGACTTCTGGTGGTCCCAAACGTTTTCCGTTTAAGGATTATGGAGGCTACTGCTCTCTTTAGAACCTTGAGTAATGCAGAAATTTTTTTGGTACCTTGGCCAGATCTGTCCCTTGCCACAATTCTGTCTCTGAGCTCCTTGGGCAGTACCTTTGAGCTCATGATTCTCATTTGGTCTGACGTGCACTGTAAGCTGTGAGGTCTTATATAGACAGGTGTGTGCCTTTCCAAATCAAGTCCTATCAGTTTAATTAAACACAGCTGGACTCCAATGGAGGAGTAGAACCATCCAAAGGAGAATCACAAGGAAATGTACAGCATGTGACTTAAATATGAGTGTCTGAGCAAAGGGTCTGAATGTTATGTTCTGCTACCAGAGCTAAGGAAAGAGAGGAGATCTGTCCCTACGATAGAACTCAGCTAAATCCCTACGATGTAACAGGGAACCTGATCCTGCGATCAGACCTGCTAAAGTCCTAAGCTAGTCTGTACGGAGACCTATAGATGTGGGGAAGGAATCCCTACAAGTACTAAGGACTGGGAGGAATATGGGACACCTCCTAACAGAAATAGTAGCAGACAGACGAACAAACAAAATATATAGAACATAGAGGTCAGAAGACCAAGCAAACTAACAGAGCAAGACACAGAGCACAGGCTAGCTAGAAAGTAGATATACAATGAAGTCCAGCAAAGCCAGAAGGGCGGAGCAGGATTAAATAGGCCAACAAGGTCATGAGACCAGCAAAGGAAAAAAAACCTAAGAGCAAGGTTCTAACAGTACCCCCCCTTCTAAGAGGATCCTCCGGATCCCCTAGGACCAGGCTTATCAGGAAATCTCCTGTGAAACGCTCTGATAAGTCTGGACGCGGAAACATCATCCGACCTCACCCAAGAGTTATCCTCGGGACCGAAACCTTTCCAGGCCACAAGATACTGCAAACTACCTCTATACCGTCTAGAGTTAAGGATGCGAGAAATTTCATATTCCCCGTCCTCCACCACCGGAGGAACAGAGGCAGAGGCGTCACAATCCGATACAACAGCTTTTTTCAACAGAGAGACATGAAATACCGGATTAATTCTCCAGGAGGTAGGAACCTCCAACCTAACAGCAGATTGGTTGACAACCTGAAGCACCTTAAAGGGCCCTACAAACTTGGGACCCAATTTCTTTGAAGGAATCCTCAACCGCAGATTCCTAGAGGACAACCAAACCATGTCACCAACAGCGAACAAAACCTCCTGTCGTTTCCTATCAAAGTAGTCTTTAGATTTTCTGTTGGCCTCCTGAAGATTACCACGCACATCCGTCCAAACTCTCTCCAAATCACCGGAAAAATTCTCTTCCTCAGGCACGGCAGATCCCAACTTGGAGAACGACCCAAACGACGGATGTCTCCCAGAACAACAAAAAAAAGGCGAACAACCAGCAGAAGAAGATGTATGATTGTTCAGAGCAAATTCAGCAAGTGGCAGAAACTCAGACCACCCCTCTTGATTGTCTGCCACAAAACAATGCAAGAACTGCTCAACATCCTGGTTTTTCCTTTCTGTCTGGCCTTTAGATTCAGGATGATATCCGGACGAGAACGACGAATGAACTCCCAACCTATCACAAAAGGCACGCCAAAAACGAGCCACGAACTGAGGACCCCTATCAGAAACAATGTCAGTAGGAACGCCATGAAGTCTGACAATTTCCTTGACAAAGGCCTTAGCGAGAGTTTTAGCGCAGGGCAGTTTGACGAAAGGAACCAAATGACACATCTTGCTAAAACGGTCCACGACCACCCAGATGACAGTAAAACCCTCAGAGGGGGGAAGGTCAGTTATAAAGTCCATAGCCAAATGTGTCCAAGGAGCACTGGGAACCTCCAAAGGACAAAGCAACCCCGCAGCAGGAGTATGTGAGGACTTAGATCTAGCACATATAGTACATTGATGCACCCACTTAATGACTTCCTTCTGCCATCCAGGCCACCAAAAACTGCGACCCACCAGTCTCTTGGTCTCAGAGATTCCGGGATGACCTGCCAACCGAGATTCGTGACACTCAACAAACAAATCTCTCCTAAAGGTCCCAGGCACAAACAACCTCCCATGAGGAGTGTTAGAAGGGGCATTCTCCTGTGCTTTAAGAATCTCATTTTCCAAAACGGAGTCCAAAGCAGCTATCACAACACCTTCTTGTAAAATGTTCTCCTCTTTCTCAGCACCGACTATGGGAGAAAAACTGTGAGACAAGGCATCCGCCTTAACATTCTTAGTACCAGGGATGTAAGTAACGGAGAAATTAAACCGCGAGAAAAACAGTGCCCACCTAGCCTGACGGGCATTCAGGCGCTTGGCAGCATCAAGATATATCAGATTTTTATGATCCGTAAGAACCTGAACGGGAAATTCCGCACCTTCCAAGAAGTGGCGCCAGTGTTCAAATGCGAGTTTAATAGCCAATAATTCCCGATTACCAATATCGTAATTCAGTTCAGTCTCCGAAAAATTTTTTGAAAAAAAGGCACAGGGATGTAATCCATCCCCGTTATCCTGAGACAATACTGTGCCAACCCCCACAGAGGAAGCATCAACCTCAACCAAAAACGGCCTAGTAACATCAGGCTGCATAAGGATGGGAGCAGAGGTGAACCTCTCCTTGAGATACACAAAAGCTTCAATGGCCTCAGAAGACCACTGAACCGCATCAGCACCTTTCCTGGTGAGATCAGTCAGAGGTTTGACAATACTAGAAAAATTTTTTATGAATTTTCTATAGTAATTGGCGAAACCCAAAAACCTCTGTATCGATTTCAAACCAATAGGCCTAGGCCATTCCTGCACAGCCTGAACCTTAACCGGATCCATCTCAAAACCTTTGCTGGAGATAATGTAGCCCAAAAAACTAATTCTCTGTACAGCGAACTCACATTTCTCCAGCTTAGCAAAAAGCGAATTGTCCATTAATAACTGTAATACCTCACGCACGCTCCGCCAATGAGACTCCAGATCCGGCGAATAAATCAAAATGTCATCCAAATACACAACCACATTTTTACCGATCAAAGGTCTAAGGATGTCATTAATCAGATTCTGAAAAAATGCAGGAGCATTAGTAAGACCAAAAGGCATAACCAGATTCTCAAAATGACCCACAGGAGTGTTAAAAGCAGTCTTCCATTCGTCACCCTCCTTCATGCACAACAGATTGTATGCCCCCTTAAGGTCAATTTTAGAGAACCACTTGGCCCCCATTAACTGGTTAAACAGATCAGGAATCAATGGCAGTGGGTAAGGATTGCGTACAGTAATTTTGTTAATCTCACGAAAATCCAGACAAGGACGTAAACCGACGTCCTTTTTTTTTACAAAAAAAAATCCAACCGCCACAGGAGACTTAGAGGGCCTAATGTGACCGGCGGCCAAACTTGTCTGTATGTATTCCTCCAAAGCCTTCCTCTCAGGAATAGTAAGGTTAAATAAACGACTTTTAGGAAGAGTCGCTCCAGGGACAAATTCAATAGAACAATCATAGTCTCTATGAGGAGGCAAAACCTGCGATTCCTTCTCAGAAAAAACTCTCCAAAAATCCTGAATAGGAACAGGCAATTCTCCCCTATCCAAAGCTGCAATACGCCCATTACAACACTTGTCATAACATTTATGGCTCCAGGATTTAATTTCACTGGTAGACCAATCCAGTACAGGATTGTGAAATTTTAACCAGGGCAATCCCAATATTACTGGAGAAGGCAAGTTATTCAACACTACCAAATCCAATTTCTCATGGTGAACACCATTAATAGTGAGAGGAAATTCACAGACCTTGAGAGTAATATTCTTCAAAGGGGAACCATCCACAGAAACCACAGCAATGGGGGATGATAAAGGTTCAGGTTTTAAATTGAGTCTTTCCATGAATCCCCCATCAATAACATTCAGAGTAGACCCACAATCGACAAACACCCGAAATTCCATTAATTTTTCCTGAGCAATCGTGGAAGCAGCTAAAAATACACCCTTGGAATTTAAACAGGCAATAGGGGCATGACTGACCATTTTTTTTTCTTTCTTCATACGAAGCTCACAGCCTTTAATCAAATGACCAGATTTTCCGCAATAGAAACACAAGCCTTCAAAAAATCGACGGTCTTTTTCTTGAGAGCGAGGTGCCACCGATCCAATCTCCATCGGTTCACCACTGTTAGTACACACATTCTCATAACCAGAAACTGACATAGCAGAGGATTTGCTCTCATTAACCCTTGCACGCAGTCTTCTATCCACCCGTATAGCTAATTGCATAGCCTGTTGCAAATCTTCAGGTGTAGGATAAGCAATTAGCAGGTCTTTAACCCTTTCACTGAGCCCAGCAAGAAATAGACTTTTCAGAGCAGAATCGTTCCACCCTGTTTGAGTGGACCAACAACGGAAATGAGTACAATATTTTTCCACATTACCTGATCCTTGTTTTAAACGTCTCAACTCAGTCTCAGCTGATGCGACACGGTCAGGATCATCATATAATAGTCCCAAAGCAGAAAAAAAACTATCCACTGATCTGAAGCATGTATCACTAGGTTGCAAAGAAAAGGCCCACTCCTGAGGCTCTTTGCGCAAAAGTGACATTATGAACCCTACGCACTGGGATTCATCCCCAGAGGACTTAGGTCTCAAACGAAAATACAATAAGCAAGGATTTTTGAATGAAAAAAATTCTCGGTGTTCACCAAAAAATAAATCCGGCAAACATACCTTAGGCTCCAAGAAATGTGCTCCAGGACAGTTACTCACGTGCTGACGGAGCTCGGCCACCTCCAGAGAGAGTCCCTGCAGGCGATGAACCAAATCCTGAACCGACACCATGATGGAACAGAAAAATCTTTCCTTAGAGAATTTGCTGTCTGGACTTACTGTTATGTTCTGCTACCAGAGCTAAGGAAAGAGAGGAGATCTGTCCCTACGATAGAACTCAACTAAATCCCTACGATGTAACAGGGAACCTGATCCTGCGATCAGACGTGCTAAAGTCCTAAGCTAGTCTGTACGGAGACCTATAGATGTGGGGAAGGAATCCCTACAAGTACTAAGGACTGGGAGGAATATGGGACACCTCCTAACAGAAATAGTAGCAGACAGACGAACAAACAAAATATATAGAACATAGAGGTCAGAAGACCAAGCAAACTAACAGAGCAAGACACAGAGCACAGGCTAGCTAGAAAGTAGATATACAATGAAGTCCAGCAAAGCCAGAAGGGCGGAGCAGGATTAAATAGGCCAACAAGGTCATGAGACCAGCAAAGGAAAAAAAACCTAAGAGCAAGGTTCTAACACTGAATACTTATGACCATGTGATATTTCAGTTTTTCTTTTTTAATAAATTTGCCAACATTTCTACATTTCTGTTCTTTTTCAGTCAAGATGGGGTGCAGCGTGTACATTAATGAGAAAAAAATGAACTTTTTAGAATGTACCAAATAGCTGCAATGAAACAAAGAGTGAAAAATTTAAAGGGGTCTGAATACTTTCCGTACCCACTGTAAATGATGAGAAAGCCTTTTTGAGGGGAATCTATTATCAGATAAATGCCTACTGAATCAATCATTCCAAAATCTTGCAGTGTTCACAATAGGCTAACATTTTTATGTAAAGACTACATGCAGCAAAATGAACAAAAACCCTGCTGTAAATAAATAAATAAAAAGTGCATTTAAAAAAAATAGAGTTCTTAGTAACACTGTTTTTGATCAAAAATAGTATAAAAGTTTTCCTACCGCGACAAGGTGAACCCGTTCGGGAAAGTCCTACACTGTCTAATATTAAAAACCTTACCATGTGTCAAAGTGGACCTCTGTGTGAATAAAGGCAGACAAAGGACTGGGTCCCGAACTGTGGACACCAGCCAAGGGAAGCTTTTTAAATGTATTATCCAGCTCTAGGAAGTGAGAAAACACCCTAATTTGCACAGAATACAAAAAATACAAAGAAAAAAAACAAAATTTGAGCTTGGTTTAAGTTGGCTTACATGCAGCACATAAATGCATGTTTCACAATGGCCATTGTCCAAATGTAGTTATATCTCCTTGGTTTTTCACAGGCTTGGCGTCCACTGGACGCCAAGCTATCCCCGCCCATCTGCTTATTATTCCACGAATTCCCTGCCTGTTTACACATTTACCATATTTCCCCCCTCCCCACATGTCACAGGTCCCTGTGATGTGTGCTTTTTTCCCCTCACCTCCCAGTGCATGCGTAAAGCGCGGCTCACAGGGAGCGCGCTTTGTTTCCTCCCGGGTCCGTTTGGCTGAGCACAGTGCAGCAGTTCTCTATTGCGCAGGCACCGTGGAGTCACTGTGGACAAAGCTGTGAGAGGAAACAAAGCGCGTTCCCTGTGAGCCGCGCTTTACGCATGCATCGGGAGGTGAGGGGAAAAAGTGCACGTCACAGGGACCTGTGACGTGCGGGGAGGGGGGTAAATATGGTAAACGTGTACATAGAAGGGGAGTTGGTGGAATAATAAGTAGATGGGCGGTGAAGCCTGTGAAAAACCAAGGAGATAAAACTACATTTCTCTGTATTCAGACCTCTACTATGGGCCATACAGGTAAGTATAGAATTACTTTTCTATACCTTGTATGCCCATAGTAGAGGTCTGATAACTCCAAAGTGGTGACTGATTTCTTTTAACGTGTCACTCTCCGCATGGAGAAACGTGACCCCTTGGATCTCAGTCAGACGCCTCTCGCCCAGCCAAACCAGATTTCACACTTTTCACTTATGAGGGGCAGTACCCCGAAACACAGTGTCTGCAAATTAAGATTCTGGTTCTAGCTTTTATCATAAGTCATGTGACAAGGCTCGTTAGAGAATAGATATTGAATTTTGGGATTGCTACTTCCTATAGGTGGCACTAGAGTTCAAGTCCTTTTCTTCTCTGAATAGACAATTTACGTAAAATGAGTCTGTTACCCCAAAAATGCAATTTAAGCAAGCTCTACAGTGATATAGGGGACTTAGCCCATATTAAAATCAAACTAGCACTGTTCCTGTTATTACTACTGTGTCTGAGAAAATAACTTTTAATTCTGTGCACCTTTGGCGTGGCCAAGAGCTCAGTGCACCATTATGCTCCCTCATTTTGCATGTTGGGGACTTCCCGCTCTTCTGATTGACAGTGCTCGCTTCCCTGAGTGAATACTGCCTGAGCCCACAACCTGCAGTAACCCTCGCTCCACCATACCACGGCACAACCCGCTCTCCCCTCACCTACTGTATCCTCACCCATCCCTTGTAGACTGTGAGCCCTCGCGGGCAGGGTCTTATCTCCTCCTGAACCTGTCAGTGACTTGTATTGTTCATGATTATTGTACTTGTTTTTTACTATGTATCCCCATCTTCACCTGTAAAGTGCCATGGAATAAATAGCGCTATGATAATAAATAATAATAATAACTCAGCCTGCGAGTCTGTGCATGTGCATTGTGCCTGCCTGTGACTGCATCCTCCCTGGTTCCTCTTTGCTAACGCTGTTTTCAGTACTGATAATCCCAGAAATGTAGCAAGCAAAAAACTTCTGAGAGGAGTTGAGAGCAGAGAACAAATATGTGCGTCGTCTCCTGACTTCATTCTATCACTGAATAGGTGATTATCACCACTGTGACTAAAGATAACAATATATTAGTGAATATATGAAAGCCACATACATATCTGAAACCCCATACATACAGTGGGGAATAAAAGTATTTAGTCAGCCACCAATTGGGCAAGTTCTCCCACTTTAAAAGATGAGAGAAGCCTGTAATTGACATCATAGGTAGACCTCAACTGTGAGAGACAAATTGAGAAAACAAATCCTGAAAATCACATTGTCTGATTTGGAAAGAAATTTTTTTCAAATTTTGGTGGAAAATAAGTATTTGGTCAATTACAAAAGTTCATCTCAATACTTTGGAATATATCCTTTGTTGGCAATGACAGAGGTCAAACGTTTTCTGTAAGTCTTCACAAGGTTGGCACACACTGTTGCTGGTTTGTTGGCCCATTCCTCCATACAGATCTCCTATAGAGCAGTAATGTTTTGGGGCTGTCGTTGGGCAACACGGACTTTCAACTCCCTCTAAAGGTTTTCTATAGGGTTTAGATCTGGAGACTGGCTAGGCCACTCCAGGACCTTGAAATGCTTCTTACGAAGCCACTCCTTCATTGCCATGGTGGTGTGTTTGGGATCATTGTCATTCTGAAAGACCTAGCCATGTTTCATCTTCAATGCCCTTGCTGATGGAAGGAGGTTTGTACTCAAACTCTCACAATACATGGCCCCATTCATTCTTTCATGTACACGGATCAGTCGTCCTGGTCCCTTGGCAGAGACACAGCCCCAAAGCATGATGTTGCCCCAAAGCATGATGTTGCCACCCGCATGCTTCACAGTAGGTATGATGTTCTTTGGATGCAACTCAGCATTCTTTCTCCTCCAAACACGCCAAGTTGTGTTTCTACCGAACAGTTCTTCTTTGGTTTCATCTGACCATATGACATTCTCCCAATACTCTTCTGGATCATCCAAATGCTCTCTAGCAAACTTCAGACGGGCCCGGACACGTAATGGCTTAAGCAGGGGGACACGTCTGGCACTGCAGGATCTGAGTCCCTGGTGGCGTAGAGTGTTACTGATGGTAGCCTGTGTAACTTTGGTCCCAGCTCTCTGTAGGTCATTCACTAGGTCCCCCCGTGGGGTTCTGGGATATTTGCTCACGGTTCTTGAGATCATTTTGACCCCATGGGGTGAGATCTTGTTTTGAGCCCCAGATCGAGGGAGATTGTCAGTGGTATTGTATGTCTTCCATTTTCTAATTATTGCTCCCACAGTTGATTTCTTCACACCAAGTGGCTTGCCTATTGCAGATTCAGTCTTCCCAGCCTGGTGCAGGTCTACAATTTTGTTTCTGGTGTCCTTCGAAAGCTCTTTAGTCTTCATCATAGTGTAGTTTGGAGTGTGACTGTTTGAGGTTGCGGACAGGTGTCTTTTATACTGATAACAAGTTCAAACAGGTGCCAGTACTAAAGGTATTGAGTGGAGGACAGAGGAGCCTATTAAATAAGAAGTTACAGGTCTATGAGAGTCAGAAATCTTGTTTGTTTGTAATTGACCAAATACGTATTTTCCACCAAAATTTAAAAAAAAATTCTTTCCAAATCAGACAATGTGATTTTCAGGATTTGTTTTCTCATTTTGTCTCTCATAGTTGAGGTCTACCTATGATGTCAATTACAGGTCTCTCTCATCTTTTTAAGTGGGAGAACTTGCACAATTGATGGCTGACTAAATACTTTTTTTACCAACTGTATATGAAACTTGTGGGCTGAGTTTAGGTAACACTCCCTCTATGAAGTGGGCACTATCAATATGAAGCGCGGGGAGTTCGCAACAAAATGAGGGGGCGTAACGGTGCACCAAGCTCTTGGCCATACTAAGGGTGCACTGAAGCCTCCTCATTTGCATACAAATTAAAATATATTTTCTCAGGTACTGTACCAGTAACAGGTAGAGTGTTAGTAAGATTCATATAGGGCTATATTCACTGTTTCACTGTATAGCTCCTTTAAAAAGCATCTTGGAGGTAAAAAAAAACTCCCTTTAAGCAATCAATGTATAGAACTAAACTACCATGAACCTGGCAAATTTCAAAATTTACACCTGTAATTGTGACTCACAAGTGACAGATATTCATGTGGCCAGGCTTGTTAAAGAGTCAATATTGACTTTTAGGATAACTGCTTCCAGTAGGTGGCACTAGAATTCAAGTCCTCTTCCTCCCCGGAGAGGCAATTTCCATATTTAATTTCCCAGAGAAGCATTGGCCTATAAGACTCCTTACATTGTCATGTCAGGCCTGTCACTCTCCATAAAGAGAGATATTAACCATTTGATCTGAGATGTTTTTTAGTTAATCAGTACAACATGACTGGATAGTACTTAAACTATGACAGTAGCTTAAATTAGACCTAGTATTGCCATGAGTAGTGTTAGGCGTCGGGCGTTTGCTGAATTTGAAAATGGGTCCAGAACCTTCTGTGGTCTCCCATTCTGGTCCAGCTGGGGCTGATGCTGCTCAGCATCATCATCAGTCCCAACGCCTAGCTGGTCCACGAGAAGTACAGGTTGTCTCTTGGGCCTTTGTGCCTAGCAACAGGAAGCATAGGTTGCAGAGGGAGACAGGGCTGTTAACGTCTAAGTCCAGGTTTTTCTGTACTGAATATGCCCGTGACATGGCGGACCGTGATTGGTGGTTTGGGAGCTAGCTGATTCGGTGACCTGGCACCGCCTGATTGGTCGCGGGTGACGTCACCAATGGTGCGACGGTGGGCAGGGCTTAGTCTTTAAAAAGTCCGCCCACAAACATGGCGGCACGCTCTGATCATTGAGCAGTGATGCTGTTGTGTGGACGCTTGGCCTGTAGAGCTCCACATGTGATTTAGTTGAAATAGGCAGGTAGCTTGGCCGTACAGACTGGCTCTACCTAGGGGGTTGCCATACACCCCGAGCAGTCTGCAGATGCCGTTTTCCCGGTGCCGCCTGTGAGCCACATGGTGCGATTCTACTCAGTCCGGGAGCACGCTGGCTGAGAGTACTTACACACCGGCGTGAGTCACACACGCATCCTAGCACCCACTGTGCAGTCCCTGTGTAGTTAACAGGGCTACAGCTACTTCCCCGGTCGCACATCTCCCGTGCTGTTAACGGAGATTGAGCGAACCGCTATACCCGTTACCGTGTGCAGTAACACGGAAGGGTTTATCATTTAAGTTGGTTGCCTTCCTTCTCACCTGGAAAGTGTTCGGCAGCAGTCCCCCAGGCTGCATTGCGGTTGCGTTCCATTATAATAAAGTTGTTTGCAACCGTCCCGTTAACAGTAGCCTATGGTTGGTATGTGATGAATTCTTCGAATGGCTAGAAAACATAAGATCAGGATTTTTCTTTACTGTACCTGTGCCCAGGTGGAACTCATGAGCTCAAAAGTTTCATAAAAAATATCCAGCATTCTATGGAACCGAACATCATCATACTGGAAGCGCCTACCAAATACGACCGAGCAGATTACATTTGAAACGGCTTTGGTGATGATTATGCCCGCATTGAACTCACGACCTGAATAAAAATGAAATAAATAAAAAAAATAGGAAACTTGTATGCAAATTAGCTCTCCTGTAGGTGTTGATCTCCAGATGGAGAAATAGTATCCACTAGCAGTCCCTCAAAAGCCTTTCAGCCATTCAACCAGCACATTGTTCTGCACTCATGAAGTGCAAAAACCCAGGAACAACAGGGGACTCTTTCTTCTTGAGAAGATTCTGGTTTGGATTATATCCTAAGTCATGTGGCAAAGTTTCTGATTTATATGCCAGCTTCCTGTATTAGAGGTAATATGGAAATAGCTTTCTTCCTTCTGGTGGACACTAATTTAATCTCCCAGATGTGCATTGCATGACCCATAAGTCTCCTTACACCAACACGTCAGGCATGTTACTCTCCACAAGGAGAGACATTACCCCTTATATTCCATATGTTCTTTAGTCAGTCAGGACCACATGATTGGATAATATGTAAATTGTGGCAATACCTTACATATGATATGGCATTGCTGTGAGTATCCTACGGTTGGTATATGATGAATTCTTCAAATGGCTACAAAACTGTTTCCTAATTTGTTTTGCATGGTCAATAAGCCGGCTGATATTCTCCAAATGGAGCAATAACATAGTATAGTAACACATAATGTGTCATTTACCTTTGTATGATGTGAGTTCCTTCACTAACGAGGTGCATTCTTCCTTAATTCTGTCCTCAATAGTCCGCTTTCCCACTCCAAAACGTCTCAGTGTCGTGAGGGTAAACCGCTTAAGCTGACGCCACCGATGTCCTTCACTTGCAATTAATCCTAAAAACAATAATGGTGTCACTATTTGCCTGATTTCTCAACTATATATGATGCTGGTGTATTTGCAGATTTTTCCGAAACATTCGGTCATTTCTCAGGACTAAAAGGAGATGAGTTTGTGCAAACCACAACTAAAAAAGGCGGTCTCATTAAGGGTGGTGCAAGTCTATATCTGAACCTGAACATCCAGATTTTACCAATGGTTTGCTGTTTTTTTGTGCTGCACCCTAGATGATTAAAGCCCCCCCTAATGGTAGTGATTGCTATAGAATCTTGCATTAATGAGGAAACTTTGGGCTGTTATGTACCATCTCAATAATAGGGGTGTACCAATACCATATTACTTAAAAGGGATTTTCACACAAGATTTACAATAAAAAAGTTAGAATGATTGTCAAAGTTTATTTTTCACATTTGTTTTCTTTTTTTTAGGTTACGGTGACTATTTTCTTAACAGTAGCAAAATGAAGTGAAACCATTTTTTTTTCGTCTGTTTTTCAGAATCAAATGATATCTGAGAAGATAATGAAAATCAAAATGGCTTTACTTCCTGGTGTCACTTTTAACAAAATGGCCACCACAACCTGAGAAGAAAAATGCCAATATCTCTATAAGTACCCAAAGCATGACCACCAGACTCTAGATACTGCTCTAACTTTTGATTTACTAATACATAGTCTATTTTCATTTTTGGATAGAAATCCACTCAAATACAAATTATTTTTGACAGCAGTAATCAGTTTCTTTTGAAATGTGGAAAAGTAACTACAAGTATAAAACAATTATATATAACGTTATTTTGGCACTGGATGATATTTTTATAGTATAGGACTATAATCGCTCTGTCCCGTTACCTTTGCTTTTAGTTCAGTTGGGCTGGCTTACCAGCATGGACGACAGGAATGTTCAGGAGTTGACCTACAAACTTCACTAATGACCCATACAATCTGATTGCAATGAAGCTAAAAGTCAACCGAAATAGGCAATTTCAACCATAATGAACAATCAGTGCCTTTTTCAGTTAGATGAATGATTGTTAATTTCCATCGATGACCGACTGACTAATGTTGACTGTTTTGGAAAAAAAAAAAAGATCAGGCCTTTTGGATTTTATTTGGTTGATCGTCGCATCAAAATGTATTTTAGGCTGTTTGCAAATTATCGTTTTACCGACCAGAAAATGATCATTCATCCACCTATTTTAATGTAATGTGTATGGAGGTGTTAACTGTTAAGGTGCTGAGAGATCCCCTCCAAAATGTATTGAGACTATTCCTATCCATTTTTTCTTCTATTATACATCTATTGGCTCTATTGTATTAAAGGAAATCTGTCACCAGGTTTTTGCTATGTAATCTAAGAGCAGCATGATGTAGGGGAAAAGACCCTGATTCCAGCAATGTGGCACTTACAGAGCTCCCTGGTGCAGCTTTGTTAAAATCACTGTTTTATTTGCTGCAGATCTTACAGTTCTCTTAATGTGGAGTTGTTTATAACCCCGCCCACACCACTGATTGGTAGCTTTCAGTGTACAGAGATGGGGGAGGAGTTAACCACAGCAGGAGGACTACATGGCACAAGACAACTAGTCCTCTAATGATAATCTCCTGCTGATAAAACACTGATTTTATTGAAACTACAACAAGAAGCCCAGTAAGTGACACGTCGCTGGAATCAAGATCTCTATATTATGATGCTCTCAAATTAAATAGCAAATACCTGGTGACAGATTCCCTTTATTATTGTTACTGGTCACAATAACTTTCTGGTCCAAGTCTGAAAGTTATTATAAAGCACCTGAGAACCAGGTGCTTTATAGCTCGACCATGTCCTGCTGAATATGATGCCGCCTAAGGACGCATGGGCATTTTTGCATTATATCTCTCATGCTGACCCTTGGCAAGAGTTTACAAAAGTAGCTGCTTTCTCTCTGAAGGAGAAGATAGAGGCCATCCTCCATTACTCACCTGGACCTCAGCAGTAATGTAGACCCTAAAGAAACCATATGAAGATTGTGACAAGTTGACTGAACAGTAAAAGGTATGACACTGTGTTGCCGCATAAAACTGCATCTGTGTTTTCTAGTTTGGAACTCAATCAAAATTTGACGTTTTTTGACGAGTTGGGCTGTAATCAAAAGCAGCCTTATTTTTTTTCTAATAATGCCATCACAGTGCACGCATTACTGTTTCTGTGAACTCATTCAGGGCTGGTTCACATTAGATATGGACTTTGTTAGTTCCTCCCATCCCTACAATTATACCAAACAGAGACTATGAGCCATATGTTTGGATAGCCAAAAGACACACAGCTGCCTAACAAAGTGACAATGCCGACACCATATTCCTAGTAAAATATTGTTCTGTATGGTACCCGATTAAATGCCAACAATAAATGCTAAAATAATACCAACATAGAGTTGATAAACTAAAGCCTCATATATAAAAGCATTCTTATAATGCAACTATACAAAAACATTAGGATTTATGATGCCTTAAAGCCTCAGGTGCCAAATTAATTCAGGCAAGGATGGAAAATTTACTTTGTGCAGCCCTTAGTCTTCCATACAGAATAATGGCCCCACATAGTCCTCCATACAGAATAATGGCCCCACATAGTCCTTCATGCAGAATAATGGGCCCACATAGTCCTCCATACAGAATAATGGGCCCTACATAGTCCTCTATACATAATATTGAGCACCACATATTCCTCCATACAGAATAATGGCCCCACATAGTCCTCCATACAGAATAATGGCCCCACATAGTCCTTCATACAGAATAATGGGCCCCACATAGTGCTACATACAGAATAATGGCCCCACATAGTCCTCCATACAGAATAATGGCCCCACCTAGTCCTCCATACAGAATAATGGCTCTACATTGTCCTCCATACAGAATAATGGGCCCCACATAGCCCTCCACACAGAATAATGGCCCCACATAGTGCTCCATACGGAATAATGGACCCACATAGTCCTCCATACAGAATAATGGGCCCCACATAGCTCTCCACACAGAATAATGGCTCCACATAGTCCTCCATACAGAATAATGGGCCCCACATAGTCCGCCATACAGATTAATGGTCCCACATAGGGATGTGGTGTTTCTGGCGTCGCTGGTCAAATAAAACCACCCTGCAGGCCAGATTTGGCCTACGAACCAGAGTTTGACATGTATGCTCTAAATCGTGCTCTGACCCTATTATTGTGCCAGTAACGTTCCATCATAATTCCACCTGTAGAGTGCCCAATTAATTGTGCCAGCAAAACAACCTCTTAGAATTGTTATAATTTTGCCCTGAACAGCATTGGCATCAAATTGCACTCATTAATAGTACTAAGTAGTGGGATCTGATTTGGCCTGGATAACCCCATTAAGTTTTTTTTTTTTTTACTCAAGAGCCAAAACATGTTTTTAATTTTCCATGAACACGATGGTAAAGTGGTGAAAAATAATGCAATTTCACCATTATTTTTGGGTTATTACGGCATTCATTGTGGAATAAAAATTATTCTCTACGTTCGAACAATTACCGCAGTCCCAAACTTGTAAAGTTAAGAAATGAAAAAAAAATCTGAATTTTGTTAAAAAAAAAATTGGTTTGTGTCGTCGTCTTTTCAGACCATAACAGTGGAAACCGGTAAACGGCAATTCTGGTGTTTCTAAATTTTTTTTTGCGACGTTTACCATACAGGTTATATCATTTCATATTTTGATAGATTGGACTTTTGTGGACTCGATGACACCGAATTTGTTTACTTTTTATTTACTTTTATTTTGGAAAAAGGGGGTGATTCCACCATTTATTATTTGTATGTATATACAGTGTATATATATATATATATATATATATATATATATATATATATATATATATATATATACATACATAGAAAAATATTTAGATTTGAGAGTCCTCAGTGGTTGATACCTTTTAATGGCTAACTGAAAAGATGGTAACAAATTGCAAGCTTTCAAGACTACTCAAGTCGGTGGATGGAGCCAGACATGATGTCACAGATGTGCCTGGGCATGCTCCTGATGAGGTTGCGGATGGTCTCCTGTGGGATCTCCTCCCAGACCTGGACTAAAGCATCTCTGCCAAGCATCTCTGGGAACTCCTTCAAGATTGTTGGAAGACCATTTCCGGTGACTACCACTTGAAGCTCATCAAGAGAATGCCAAGAGTGTGCAAAGCAGTCAACAAAGCAAAAGGTGGCTACTTTGAAGTACCTAGAATATAAGACATATTTTCAGTTGGTTTACTCTTTTTTGTTAAGTATATAATTCCACATGTGTTAATTCATAGTTTTGATGCCTTCAGTGTGAATGTACCATTTTCATAGTCATGAAAATACAGAAAAATCTTTAAATGAGAAGGTGTGTCCAAACTTTTGGTCTGTACTGTATATTCTGTTGTTTAAGTGTTCCCTTTATAGTTTTCAGCAGTGTATGTATATATATATATATATATATATATATACTGTAATACAGAGGCATTACTGTAATGATCCAGAGTGTGTGTTTTGGCTGAACATGTACCTCCCCCTCAGGTGACTGGTCACATGACTGTGACATCACACAGGTCCTTTTGCACACAGAAGGTCTGAACACATGACTGTGACATCAGCTCAGGTCCTGTGGGTGTTCTCTAGAGGATATAAAAACCCTGGTAGTTTTAAGACAGGGTGGAAAGGCATGAGGCCTGTTCCCGTGTGGGACACCGTGAGAGTGAGAGGCCTGGTGAGGCCGGTTGAAGCCTGGTGGACTCCTGGAAGGTGCAGCCTGGATCCTTGTGTGTAAGTGATGCCAGTAAGTCTTGGAGGGCCAGAGGCTTGGAAAATAAGTGCCCTGGAATGCACAGAGCCTGGATCTGTGTGTAAGCGATGCCAGTAAGCCTTGGAGGGCCAGAGGCTTGGAAAATAAGCTGCTAGGGGCAACTGCAGCCCGGTTGCTAGGGGCAACGGCACAGGACGACGAATGTGAATAAAGCATCTTGCTGTGACTCGGCGGGGTCACGAAGATTAAAGCATCTTGCTGTGGCTCGGCGGGGTCACGAAGATTAAAAGCATCTTGCTGTAACTCGGTGGGGTTGCGAAGATTGTCGTCGCACTCAAACCTGGTTTGCTAAGGCTCGGCGGGGCCATGAAAATTTTTTCGGGGAGAGTGGTGTAAAGTGTCTAGTGTGTTCCGCGATGGCCATGAATGGTGCAGTATCTCCAGACGGAATGGAGAAAGGGTTAGAGTGAAATCGCTCTTCGGCATAATGGAGTGTCCTGAAGAAATGCAGGAGCTGATAAAGATGGCTGTGAAAGGAGCAGCAAATGAGTCTGAAGCTATTGAGCAATTAAAGTGCCTGTCAAAAGCACAGCAGCAGGCATTTGAGAAAATACAGCAACAGGACATGGTGCACGAATGGCAGGAGCTGTTGGCACCATATAGAATGGCGGCAGTGGACCATTCTGTGAATTTTCTGTGGGTGCCAGTATTGTCCCAGAGTGCCCGGGAAGGTGGTGAGAGATGTTGTGAGTTGGGTCCTAAGACTATTGCTGGTTTTTTTTGTGAAAATTCCCCTACAGGAGTAGGTGTCCAAAAGTGGGTGGAGTCTCAAAAGGGGGCGGATTTTCAAAAGGGAATAGAGTATAGAAAACTGAAAATTGTTACTGGTTGTGGGTTGGTACCCCCTAAAAATGACAATTTGACAGTTGATAATGGGGTGACTCCAGTGGAGGGGTTGACGTCAAGGTGGGAGGTGACTTGTTGGTCCACGACACGATGGGGAGTGACACGGACCCCACAACTGATGGTGACACTATGAACGTAGAAAGAGAGTTTAGTCAGGAGGGGCTGTATGATGTGAGGAAGTCCCCCTCTCGTCGACGGCGCAAGGGCCACAAAAAGGTTGCTTCTGTAGTCTTGACTGAAAGTAAAAATAAAGAAAATGTAATGTGTGCCATTGTTTCAAGGCAGAAGAGGAGGTGACGTTGCCAGTAGCAACCTCTGATACAGTATTGAGACAGAAGGAGCATGATCTGACAGCCCTGAAACAGGAGGTGGCCAGTCAGGCTCCAGCCCTTGGTCATATCAGGCAGCAGTGTCAGAGTGAAGTGACGTGCAGCAATTATGTGAAAACCAGGTTGTGAGGAACTTACAGCGAGACCTGAAAGGAAGCAACAAGGAAATTAACCAATGGAAGGAAATGTTCCAGGAAATTAAGGAGGATCGCTGCAAAATCAAGGAGGAGGTTTTGCAGTTGAAGCTTGAGAAGGAGACGCGGCAGGATGGAGTTTCTGGGCGTGAACAAAACCTAGAACGACTGCGCAAACAGTTCAACCGGGAGCTGTGTGACTCCAAGATGGAGTGTGGTGAACTCAGTAAATAACTGCAATGAATTAAGAGAGACTATTATGATCTCCTCAAGGTTAAGGAAAAACTAGAGGATGATAAGGCGGATGCAGAGCACATGCGCCAAATGGTTGATCTCCGCAGAAAGACACTAGGTCTGGAAGCTCAGGTGAAGGAGCTGCAGACGTTCTGTGATAATCTCCAGAGGGCAGAAATGTGCCTTAAGGCTAGGCCACAGACCAGGGCCAGGAGTTGGTCACTGGAGATGGGAGGTATGAAGTAGATACCTCCTCGAGTGATGCGAGCTCGGATGATTTGGTGGATGTAGGAGCCGAGATCAAGGAGCTCAAGGAGTCGCTACAAGCCCATTGGAAGCAAGAGAACCTTGAGAAACTGGCTGTTGAGAGCAGAGTGGGTGCATTGGAGACAGAGAGGTCTGAGAGAACTCTACTGTTAAAGGAGCAGTTGAAGCAGGAAGAGCTTCAGAGATGGGCTGCTGAGAGGCGAGTAGCTGAGCTGGAGGAAGAAGTTTTTGAGCTCAAAGGTCGCCTGGTAAAGTATCACTCAGTGAACGAGGCCTCCTTGGAGAAGGAAGAGGGCAAACAAGTTGCGGAAGTGGTCAAGAAGAAAGTTTGTGAATTTGTAGCTGTGATTCAGCTCAGGGGAAACATACAGGGTGAAGAAGCTGAAAGTCAGCTGCCCCTGAAACCTGAGCCAGATAATCATTTGGAGACTACTGGTGAGACCAAAACGTCTTGGTACAAATGCCTCATAGATGTACCTGAGGATTTGAGAGAAGAATGCACCAGTGAGTCCGTGCATGACCAGTTTAAGAAGGCCGTGGGAGCCTGTAAGGTGTACTCGACCTCTGAAGCTAAACAGCTGGTGGTCCTGTACCTCCCCCTCAGGTGACTGGTCACATGACTGTGACATCACACAGGTCCTTTTGCACACAGAAGGTCTGAACACATGACCGTGGCATCAGCACAGGTCCTGTGGTTGTTCTCTAGAGGATATAAACCCCTGGTAGTTTTAAGACAGGGGTGGAAAGGCATGAGGCCTGTTCCTGTTAGGGACAACGTGAGAGTGAGAGGCCTGGTGAGGCCTGGTGAAGCCTGGTGGACTCCTGGAAGGTGAAGCCTGGATCCTTGTGTGTAAGCGATGCCAGTAAGCCTTGGAGGGCCAGAGGCTTGGAAAATAAGTGCCCTGGAAGGCATAGAGCCAGGATCTGTGTGTAAGCGATGCCAGTAAGCCTTGGAGGGCCAGAGGCTTGGAAAATAAGCATCCTGGAAGGCACAGAGCCTTGATCTGTGTGTATGAGAGATGCCAGTGACCTTGAACGGGATAAGGGCTGGAGACCACGCTTGGTAAGCCTTAGAGCCGCAGTGGTGGCGGAATAGAGCGGACTGAAGCAGCTACAACCCCTCAAAAGGTAAAACACTTCTTGATGTGGACAGTGATATAAATGACTTTGCTGAGGGATGTAACTGGAGCCAAGAGGGCCTGTCTGCTAGTTGAAGGGCTTCTGGATGTTATATGTGTAATATGCCGGTGAGCCACTAAGATGGACTGTGTGACAAGCAGTTTCTGAAGATTAATAAACTGCCGGATGGTGAAATACCGGAAAACGTGGCTGGTGTGCATTAATTGACCCGGCGCAGTGAGTATCCCCCAGGATGATGACTAGCGCTGCCTTACAATACACACATACTTCTAGTTTCATTTTGTCTTACTTTTGGCATTTTAGGGCATCTGAACCAGCAATTGCTTGATCTTTTGTGCTATAAAGTCCGATACCTCAATATTTCAGTATATAATGAATTTTATGATCTCCCATGAAGCCCAGACACTATCCTACTGCAGCATCATTTGATCTAAACAACTCAATGTGACTGTGAAGTAGTTTTTGTGCCAAAATACTACATAAATATGTGAACAAGGCCCATTGAAATGTTTCATTTCACACGTTATATCCATATATATTTATTTATACGAAGTAACTTTTTACCATGTCCATCAAAGACTCTATCCACAGACGGTTGTTTTCCGCGACCAATAAAGTCTTCTCCATGATCCACCAAAGCCTCTTTTACAGCTTCATAGCCACAGAAAACAACCACAGGACGAGGCCCAAAGTAAAAGGTGTATACGGAGCCGTACTTCTTGCCCAACTGCAGAGAAAAATAACAAAACTAGGGAAGGTAAGATGAGAGCATGTGACGGTATTCAATGATGTTCTGCGGTCACCCTGGAATGTAAAGAAATTAAGAAATGTGCAATATATATCATGGGAGGCAAAATGAAAAACCTGTATTGATATAAGATTAATACTTGCATACAGTGTATAAATAATACTGCCATATACGTAAAAAAATGCTATCATATAGGCTATACTTTTTTACTGTGACTGTAACAATAATATTAACAGTGGGAGGGAAATTTTTGGCACTGACGAGTTTTCTTGGTAAGGTAGAGAAGAACTGATTTTCCATTTTTTTGCTTGGGAGGCAAGTTGTTGAATGAAAGGTAACTGCAGTACAAACTACTGAATAGCTGAGTAATATCGCCATGCAGTGACAAAGTAATACTACCATGATACAGAACTCCTCTCCAGATAAATCAGCATGGGTATCTTCGACTCTCTATTTTTGCAGTACATCCGCACCCAGTTGGCGGTACATCCCTCCACTCTCTGGGAACACAACCTCCTACTCTCCTATAGCACAAACAAGTGTTAATTTTAGAGATTCCAATGTCTAATGTCTAACAAATTTTTAGACCGAGGTGAGAAAAGCGCATGAAAATCGTTGGAGTTTCATCTAGAAAACTTTGAGAATTTGAATCCATACTGTGATCCATGTTTCATCTGGGCATCCATTTTTTTTAAATCCTAGTGGTATCCGTGTGGCATCCGATTTTATATATCCATAGTTTAAAATATACATCATATAATACAGTTTTGTTAATAATTATAAGGTATCCCTAAAAATCAGATGTACTACCGATGATTCGTATGGGATCCAATTTCTTTTTTTGCACACCCGCAGACTTGAATGTGTGAGCTTCATCTGAGACATGGAAGGGAATATTGCATTCTTCAAAAAACGGTCACCTGAACAGTCCAATTGAGTCCGATTTTTTTTTTTTCGGACAGCATTCGTCCATATTATAGGCACATCTGAACGAGCCCTAAGGGTACGGTCATATGAACTCATCTTCCATCTGAGTGCTGTCTGTGTAAAATACTGACCTCCCACAGACCAATGTTAACCTATGTGCCACCTTTCACATGGACCTTAGCTCCATTTAGGAAAATCGCTGCATGCTGTGCTGGCGTCAGCACCCGGTGTACCCGGGCAAGTGCCAGGGCCCTGGACCATCAGAGGGGCCACCAATGTTGGGGCCCGTACTGCTCCCCCAGCATCTGTGCAGGACCACCGGCGCTGCTTGATTGCCGGCACTTCACCAGACATGGTCGCGCATAGTGCGCTGTGCGGCTGTGTCTGGTAGTAATGACATGGCAGGGGCGACACTGTGCCTTTAATTGTGCTTGTGTGTCACCCTGGCTGCATCATTGCTAGCAGACACAGTCGCACAGCGCACTGCACACCGCCATGTCTGAATTGCCGGCAATCAAACACCGCCGGAGGTCCTGCACAGATGCGGGGGGAGCAGCCCGGGTCCCGACAGCGAGTGGTCTCCCCCCCTAATGGTCCAGAGCCCGATGTCTGTGACATGCCGGCGGCCCTGCACAGATGAGGGGGAGCAGCCTGGGCCCCAACAGCAAGTGGGCCCCTCTGATGGTCCAGGACCCCCTGTGTGTGCCATTCTGGCAGCCCTGCACAGCCACATGGTAAAGGATATGGGCTGGAGACAGGACCGGGGACAGATGAAAGAGGTTTGTTGCCTGTTTCCCCAATCCCCATATTAAAAATATTTCTAAAGTGTGTGTGTGTATGTATGATGTAAATGTCTGTGTATATCAGTGTGTATGACTGTGTATATATATTTATGTCCGTTTTATATGTGTTATTAAGAATTAGTGTTCAAATACTGTATGTATGTATGCATGTCTGTATGTGTACATATTTCTGTATCTGCGTATTGTATGTGCAAATATCTGTGTACCATGTGCATGTGTGTGTGTGTGCATGTGCATATCTGCATACTGTGTGCATGTCTGCATGGTGTGTGCATGTTTGTGTACTGTGTGCGTGCATATCTGCGTACTGTGTGCATGCATGTCTGCGTACTGTGTGTGTGTGCATGTCTATGTACTGTGTGCATGCATGTCTGTGTACTGTGTGCATGTCTGCTTACTGTGCACATGTGCATGTCTGCGTACTGTGTGCGTGTATGTCTGCGTACTGTGTGTGTGTGCATGTCTGCGTACTGTGTATATGCATGTCTGTGTACTGTCTTTGCGTGCATGTCTGCATACTGTGTGTGCATGCATGTATGCGTACTGTGTGTGCGTGCATGTCTGCGTACTGTGTGTGCTTGCATGTCTGCGTACTGTGTGTGTGCATGTCTGCGTACTGTGTGTGTGTGTGCATGTCTGCGTACTGTGTGTGTGTGCATGTCTGCATACTGTGTGTGTGCATGTCTGCATACCACGTGTGTGTGCATGTCTGCGTACTGTGTGTGTGTGCATGTCTGCATACTGTGTGTGTGCATGTCTGCATACCACGTGTGTGTGCATGTCTGCGTACTGTGTGTGTGTGCATGTCTGCATACTGTGTGTGTGTATGTCTGCATACCACGTGTGTGTGCATGTCTGCGTACTGTGTGTGCGTGCATGTCTGTGTACTGTGTGTGCATGCATGTCTGCGTACTGTGTGTGCATGCATGTCTGCGTACTGTGTGTGCATGCATGTCTGCGTACTGTGTGTGCGTGCATGTCTGCGTACTGTGTGCGTGCATGTCTGCATACTACGTGTGAGTGCATGTCTGCATACTGTGTGTGCGTGCATGTCTGCGTACTGTGTGTGCGTGCATGTCTGTGTACTGTGTGAGCGTGCATATCTGCTTACTGTGAGCGTGCATGTCTGCGTACTGTGTGTGTGCATGTCTGCGTACTGTGCGTGCGTGCATGTCTGCGTACTGTGTATGCGTGCATGTCTGCGTACTATGTGTGTGCATGTCTGCGTACTGTGTGTGTGTGTGTGCAAGTCTGCGTACTGTGTGTGTGTGCATGTCTGCGTACTGTGTGCGTGCATGTCTGCATACTACGTGTGTGTGCATGTCTGTGTACTGTGTGTGCGGGCATATCTGTGTACTGTGTGTGCGTGCATATCTGCGTACTGTGTGCGTGCCTGTCTGCGTACTGTGCATGCGTGCATGTCTGTGTACTGTGCATGCGTGCATGTCTGCATACTGTGCATGCGTGCATGTCTGCGTACTGTGTGCGTGCATGTTTGAGTACTGTGTGTGCGTGCATGTCTGCATATTGTGTGTGCGTGCATGTCTGCATACTGTGTGTGCGTGCATGCCTGCATACTGCGTGTGCGTGCATGTCTGCATACTGTGTGTGTGTGCATAGCTGTGTACTGTGTGCGTGCATGTCTGCATACTCTGTGTGCATGTCTCCGTACTGCGTGTGCGTGCATGTCTGCGTACTGTGTGTGCGTGCCTGTCTGCGTACTGTTTGTGCGTGCATGTCTGCGTGCTGTGTGAGTGCATGTCTGCATACTGTTTGAGTGCATGTCTGCGTACTGTGTGCATGTCTGTGTACTGTGTGTGCGCGCATGTCTGCATATGTGAAGGATGAGGGGACAGCCTGGTCCCTGTGTAATATATCTGTATTTCTCTGTCGTATCTGTGCATCATGAATCGTGTATGTGTTAAAGGGACCCACTGAGATTCTTTTGCCTGGGACCCACGAAAACCTGGAGCCGGTCCTGGCTGCATGCTCTACTCTGGTAACATTTATGGAGCATATTAGTGCATGCACATAGTTGTCATCTGCTGCATTTGTCCAGACGTTCATATAGAGCTACACACAGGGCAAGTCACTTCCATAATTCGCAGACATGACTGATCCGATATACACTGCTCAAAAAAATAAAGGGAACACTTAAACAACAGAATATAACCCCAAGTAAATCAAACTTCTGTGAAATCAAACTGTCTTCTTAGGAAGCAACACTGATTGACAATCAATTTCACAGGCTTTTGTGCAAATGGAACAGACAATAGATGGAAACTATTGGCAATTATCAAGACACCCTCAATAAAGGAATGGTTCTGCAGGTGGGGACCACAGACCACATCTCAGTACCAATGCTTTTTGGCTGATGTTTTGGTCACTTTTGAATGTTGGTTGCGCTTTCACACTCGTGGTAGCATGAGACGGACTCTACAACCCACAAAAATTGCTCAGGTAGGGCAGCTCATCCAGAATGGCATATCAATGTGAGCTGTGGCAAGAAGGTTTGCTGTGTATGTCAGAATAGTGTCCAGAGGCTGGAGGCGCTACCAGGAGACAGGCCAGTACACCAGGAGATGTGGAGGGGGCCGTAGGATGGCAACAACCCAGCAGTAGGACCGCTACCTCCGCCTTTGTGCAAGGAGGAACATAACGAGCACTGCCAGAGTCCTGCAAAATGACCTCCAGCAGGCCACAAATGTGCATGTGTCTGCATAAACGGTTAGAAACCGACTCCATGAGGGTGATATGAGGGCCCGACGTGCACAGATGGGGGTTGTGTTCACAGCCCAACACAGTGTACGATGCTTAGCATGTGCCAAAGAGCACCAGGATTGGCAAAGGTGCCACTGGCGCCCTGTGCTCTTTACAGATGAAAGCAGGTTCACACTGAGCACATGTGACAGACGTGACAGAGTCTGGAGACGCCGTGGAGAGTGATCTGCTGCCTGCAACATCCTTTAGCATGACCGGTTTGGCAGTGGGTCAGTAATGCTGTGGGGTGGCATTTCTTTGGAGGCTGCACAGCCCTCCATGTGCTCGCCAGAGGTAGCCTGACTGCCATTAGGTACCGAGGTGAGATCCTCAGACCGCTTGTGAGACCATATGCTGGTGCGGTTGGCCCTGGGTTCCTCCTAATGCAGGACAATGCCAGACCTGATGTGGCTGGAGTGTGTCAGCAGTTCCTGCAAGATGAAGGCATTGAAGCTATGGACTGGCCCGCCCGTTCCCCAGGCATGAATCCGATTGAGCATATCTGGGACATCATGTCTCGCTCCATCCACCAACGTCATATTGCACCACAGACTGTCCAGGAGTTAGCGGATGCTTTAGTCCAGGTCTGGGAGGAGATCCCACAGGAGACCATCCGCAACCTCATCAGGAGCATGCCCAGGCATTGTAGGGAGGTTATACAGGCACGTGGATGCCACACACAATACTGAGCCTCATTTTGACTTGTTTTAAGGACATTACATCAAAGTTGGATCAGCCTGTAGTGTGTTTTTCCACTTTAATTTTGGGGTTGACTCCAAATCCAGGTCTCCATTGGTTAATACATTTGATTTCCATTGATGATTTTTGTGTGATTTTGTTGTCAGCACATTCAACTTTGTATAGAACAAAGTATTCAATGAGAATATTTCATTCATTCAGATCTAGGATGTGCTATTTGAGTGTTCCCTTTATTTTTTTGAGCAGTATATAATGCTGCCATGTGAGCTTAACCTAATTGTGGTGCCCCACACCAGATATGACATCATCATAGACAGCGCTTTCCTGGTTCCCCAATATGAAAAGAATTCATATGAACAGTACATTCCAGAAAATGCTAGAAAATAATATTTTCTATAGGATGATTTCAAAAGAGGGCCCCCATATGCAGCTCAGAATGGTACTAATAAAGTGTTAGATGGTTCTCCTATGCACAGTACCAGCTTTGGAATGCTCGGTTGGACAGATCAACATCAAAGCAGAACATGGCAGAAAGCAGGTCAGGAGCAAACCAATAGTAGTCCCAAAACAGCCAGCTAAAGAGTAATCAAAAAGTCTAGAAGTCAGCCACAAATAAACAGCAGAATCCAAGTTTAGGTAATAACTTGGATCAGAACTAGTGATGAGCGAGCATGCTCGCTACTGCTCGGTGCTCGCCCGAGCATCTCACTGCTCGAGATGCTCGGCGTTCGCCGAGTATTTCCGGGGTTGTTCGGCGGGAGGTCGGGTCCCCTCCCTGCATGTTTTGCGCTCTTTAGAGCGCCAATCAACATGCAGGGATTGCCTGCCACACACTGTACTGCCGCAGCCATGTTGGTTGTGGCATTACAGTGATTGGATGGCCGCACAGCGTCATCAGGTCTCTCATCACAGTCACTTCGGAATCAGGCAGAGTAGGGAGAGGTGGTGCTGCGTCAGGGAGAGATTTGCTTGTGTATTAGGTAGTGTAGGGAGAAAAACCGTACATTACACATATTCATCTTAACAAAGAGTCCTTCTGAGGACTAACTAATCCATCTGCAGAGATATCAGGCAGCCAGTGTATATAGCAGAAAATACTGCCATTTTTGGCTTCCATTAAAAATTTCCTTCAGTGTGTCAGTGAAGCAATTCACACCAGTTTGCTGTTAAAACTAGTTATCTGCAGGCCAGGTATTTAAAACTCTGTTTTCTCTGTCACATGGATCACATATAAGCTTGCCCCAAACTCAGTCATTTGTAGTGAGCGTGGAAGTTACTGTCCTCCATTTAAAATGGGCAAGGCACGTGGCAAGGGATCGGGAACTGGGCGTGATGGTGATGGTGCATGCAGAGGCCGAGGACAAGGCTGAGGGCAAGCTGAAATTGTGCCACAACAAACACCCACATCTTCTCGCCTGACCTTCCAGTCCCAATTCCTAGGGGACCGCAGCACACCACTATTGAACACAGAGCAGTGTCAAAAGGTTGTTGGTTGGATAGCAGATAATGCTTCCAGTCACTTAGCCACCACCACCACCACCCTGTCTTCCACACGGTCAAGTCACAGTAGCAGTGAGTCTGGACCGCATATTCCTCACCCTGATCCTTCTTCCTCCCACCATGCCGAGTGCCCGGAGACAACTGATCCCACACTTGGACACTCTGAAGAGCTGTTCACTTTTCCATTTATAGATTCGGGCCTCTTGCCCGGTCCACTTGAAGCGGGGCAAGAGGAGATCGCATGTAGCGATGCCCAAATATTTGAGCAGCCACGGTCACAAGAAGGCGACGGTGGGAAAGTGTCACAAGAGGTGGACGATGATGAGACACAATTGCCAGAAAGTCAGGAGGAGGACCAGGGTGCGGATGTGGAAGACAAGGTGGTGAATGATATAGTAACTGACCCAACCTGGCAGTAGGACATGCAGAGTGAGGACAGCAGCACACAGGGGAAGGGAAGAAGAGCACCACAACAGGCAGGAAGAATCAGTATGGTGGCTGTAGACAGAAGGCAGGCAACCACTCCCTGTAACACCAACACGAAGGAAGTTGCCAATACAACTGTTAAGCCTTCCCGAGTATGGTTGTTTTTTAAAGACTCTGCCGATAACCCCAAAAGGCCATTTGCACCACCTGCCAGGCCAGCATCAGCAGGGGGAGCAAAACGACCAGCCTGACCACCACCAGCATGATCAGGCACATGGCAGCAAAGCAGCCGACTTTGTGGGCCGAACCACAGGGTCCAGGAACAGTGTCTGCAGGTGGCACCATTGCTTCTTCCGTTGTTGTGCATGCAAGCCAATCCCTTGTCCATGGTGCATGTGAAGTTGCCTCCTGCCCCGCACCTCTCGTTGTGCACTCTGTAGTAGCAGCATCAGGAAGCACATCCATGACCTTGTCCCAGTGCAGCATTCAGTTGTCCATACTCCAGTCCTTGGAACGCAAGCGCAAATATGCAGCCAATGCCCCACAGGCCACACTAAATTCTCACATTTCACGACTGCTTGTGCTTGAAATGTTTCCTTTTAGGCTCATGGAGATGGAAGCATTCCGCAACCTGATGGCGGCAGCCGTCCCTTGGTACTCGGTCCCCAGCCGCCACTATTTCTCCCGGTGTGCCGTCCCCTCATTAAACAAGCACGTGTCCCTAAACATTGACCATGCCCTCAACAACGCAGTTACCCGGAAATCCTACCTAACCACGGACACGTGGACAAGTGCTTGTGGGCAGGGATTGTAAATCTTTCTGATGGCACCCTGGGTTAACATAGTTGAAGCCGGAACCCAGTCGGACCTTGGGACGGAACACGTCCTCCCGACGCCAAGGATTGCGGTCCATAGGTCAATCAGGGTTGCCCCAACGGTCTACAGCTTCTGCACCTCATCAAACTCAGCCTCCAACTCCTCTTCAGCCTCCATCTCTGAAATGAGCACGTCAGTCACAAGCTGGAAGCACTGCAGCACTGCCTCTCCCAAGCGGCAACAGGCTGTGCTGAAGCTAACATGATTAAATGACAAACCGCACAATGCTGAAGAGTTGTGGACAGCTCTGAAAGAGCAGGCAGATCTGTGGCTCACACCGCTGAACCTACAGCCATGCATGGTCGTGTGTGACAATGGCCGGAACCTGGTGGCGGTTCTGAGGCGAGGCAAGCTCATACACGTACCATGCCTGGTTCATGTGCTTAACCTCATGGTTCAGCGGTTTCTCAAATCCTACCCAGAGCTGCCAGATCTGCTTGTTAAAGTACGCCGCCTGTGAGCCCATTTTCGAAAGTCACCTACAGCTTCCGCCACCCTTGCCGTTTTCAGCAGCGTTTGCAGCTTCCGGCTCACAGACTGGTGTGTGATGTCCCCACGTATTGGAACTCTACACTGCAGATATTGGGAAGGATCTGTGAGCAGAAGAGGTCAGTTGTTGAGTACCAGCATCAACAAGGCCATAGGTATTCAATTCAGACTCCACATATAAGACCTCAGGAGTGGACATGGATGTCCGACATATGTGCCATCCTCCAAAACTTTGAGGACTCCACCAAGATGGTGAGCTGTGATGACGCCATAATTAGCATCACCATCCCGCTTCTCTGTCTTCTGAAACGCTCTCTGTTCACAATCAAATAGGATGCATTGCAGGAGGAGCATTATGAGATGGAGCAAGGAACCATACAGGGTGATTACACACAGCCCAGCCTCATCTCATCCCAACGTGGATTGGGTGACAATGAGGAAGAGGAGGATGAGGAAGGACAGGAGCTAGTTTCATGCGGTATAGACGGTACTACATGTACAGCTGTCATACAGTCTGTTCAGCGTGGATGGCCAGAGGACAGAGAGGAGGAGGAGGAGGAGAGCATGGTCAGTCATGCTCTTGGTGAGGACACGGAAGTCTTGCCTGTTAGTAGTATGGCATGCATGGTTGAGTTTATGTTACGCTGCCTTTCCCATCACCCTCGCATTCTCAAAATTTTGGATGACAGTCATTACTGGTTGGTGACACTTCTAGACCCACGCTACAAGGAGAACTTTATATCTCTTATTCCTGAAGTGGACACATCTGCAAAAATGGGGCAGTACCAGAAGGCCCTTGTTGCGGAACTATTAAAAAAATTCCCATCAGAAAATGCTGGTGGCAGAGGGCACACTTCATTGCACAACCAAGGAGTACAGGCGAGAGAGACACAACTTCAATCCAGCAGAGGCAGGGGAACACTGCCAAAGTTCTGGAAGAGTTTTCTCCGCCCCTCCCATCGCACAGGCCCTGAGGCGCAGAGTACTCTCACAAGGAGTGCAAAGTTTGGGAAGATGCTGAGGGAGTACATTGCCGACCGTACCAACGTCCTCTGTGATTCCTCTGTGCTTGGGTATACAAGCTTGATATGTGGAATGAAATGTCTCTCTAGCCTGTCCTAGCCTGCCGTGCCGCTAGCGTTTTATCAGAGCGGGTTTTTAGTGCCGCTGGTGGAAATATAACAAGTGCATCCGCCTGTCAACGGAAAATTCTGACAGGCTGACTCTTATAAAAATGAACAAGGGCTGGATTGGGCCAGACTTCTCAACATCACTGAATGATAGCTACGTAACATAAACTCAAATCCAATATCTTTTTTTGGGAGGTGTATTCCCATACACCTTTTCACACCCAGACATGGGTATATGCTTCCTGATTTTGGCTATTTGCTCTTGTCCTCCTCCTTCTCCTTATTCTCCACCACCATATCACCAGGGTGAGCATGGTCCGTGATGCAACACCCACATAATTTTTTAAAGGGTGTTTATGTTCTCCATAAAAAGAAAAAATTATACAGTATGTTCATGTATACCCCCCAGCAGGACCGGCTCCAGGTTTTTGTGCGCCCTCAGCGAAAGAGTCTCAGTGGCCCCTTTAACACATACCACGATTCGTGAGTGATGCACAGATACCACAGAGAAATATATATATAGTACAATGCGGAAGATTTCACTTCTTACATTTCATGAGTGATATCTATTGTAAATTCCACAATAGCTCAGAAACCGGTGAATCGCTTCATACAGAATACTGGCCCCCACAAAATGCTCCATACAGTATACTGGCCCCCATATAACGCTCCATACAGGATACTGGCCCCCATATAACGCTCCATACAGGATACTGGCCCATATATAATGTTCCATACAGCATACTGAACCCCATATAACGCCCCACTTAGGGAACTGGCCCCCATATAACGCTTCATACAGGATACTGGCCCCAATATAACACTCCATGCAGGCTGTGCCCCTACATAATGCTCCATGCAGGCTGTTCCCCACATAATGCCTCATGCAGGCTTCCCCCCCCCTTATAATGCCCCACGCAGGCTGCTCTCTCCATATAATGCCCCATGCAGGATGTCACCCCCCTTATAATGCCCCATGCAGGATGTCACTCTCTTATAATGCCCCATGCATTATGTAACCCCCCTTATAATACCCCATGCAGGATGTCACCCCCTTATAATGCCCCATGCAGGATGTAACCTCCCCCCCTTCCTTATAATGTCCCATGCAGGATGTCAGCCTCCCACTCTTATAATGCCACATGTAGGATGTCACCCCCCTTTTAATGCCCCATGTAGGATGTCACCCCCCCTTTTATTGCCCCATGCAGGATGTCACCCCCCCTTTTAATGCCCCATGCAGGATGTCACACACCCCCTCCCTTATAATGCCCCATGCAGGATGTCACCCCCCCTTATAATGCCTCATGCAGGATGTCACATCCCCCTCCCTTATAATGCCCCATGCAGGATGTCACACACCCCCTCTACCTTATAATGCCCCATGCAGTATGTCACTCCCCCCTCCCTTATAATGCCCCATACCTCCATACATTAAAAAAAAAATCAAATACTCACCTCACTTCTCCTCACCTGCTGCCACTGCTCCAGACTCGAGTGTCGCAGGCGTCTTCCCGCTCTGCGCTGTGATGGCTCAGGAGAGAGCACAGTGGAAAGATGTCACCATGCCCTCTGACCTGAGACATCACAGTCAGAGGACGCAGAAGAGAAGAGACCGGAGCTGCTGCGGAGGCACAGGGAGAGGTAAGTATTGTTTTGTCGGCTGTCGGGGCCCAGAGCAAGCAGGGGGGAGCGGGCGCTGACACTGCTCTCCTCTGCTCACGGGTCCCATAATGCGGCGGGGTGTCCCACGGCGAGTGGGCGCCTCCGCCTGCTCAGGGCCCAGCATTTGCCCGGGTGCACCGGGTGCTGGCGCCGGCCCTGCCCCCCAGGGGTAAATGTTTGTCAGCCCAAACACTTAGTGCATGGGCATTACAAGTATAGGAGGCCCGCTTCTTTCTAATGGGAACATTTTTTTATGAGGCCCTCCTCCACATCTCTTTCAAGGGGCATTGGAGTGCCTCCAATTTTTTGGCAACCCTTGCATTCACTGCATAGGCCAACACTATGGGAGACCCACTTCCTAATAATGGTAACATGGTTTTGAGGAGGCCCTCTGACCTCCATGTCTCTTCCAAGGTGCATTGAAGTGCCTCCAAATGTCTGGCAGCCCTTGCATTCACTGCATAGGCCAACACTATGGGAGACTCTCTCCTTTCTAATGGGAATTTGTCGTTACTGTGGCCCTGATCTATGTGTCTTTAATTTCTTAGTGGGATTTTTCCTAAATTTGGTCAGCCGTTGGACTCATTGCATACCCTATAACTGTATAGCAGACCCTCTCCTTTCTAATGGGAACATGTCGTACCTGTTACTGTGGCTTGCTCAATGTGTCTTTAAATTCTTAGTGGGGTTTCTCCTAAATTTGGTCAGCCATTGGGCTCACTTCATACCTTATAACTGTATAGCAGACTCTCTCCTTTCTAATGGGAACATGTCGTATTCGTTATTGTGGCCCTACTCTAGGTGTCTTTCAGAGTCCCCCATAGTCAATGAAATAGGATGTGTCTGATGATGTGTCACACACCACATTGCCAGATAAGGTTGTAAAATGCTAAAATGACATTTCCCGGTGAAGGCATTAGCCTTAAAGAATAACCTCAAAGTAATCGCATTGTTCAGCTCTTCCACCTCCTCTTCCATCTCCGAAATGACCACATCAGTCACAAGCTGAAAGCACTGCAGCACTGCCTTGGCCAAGTGGCAACAGGCTGTGCTGAACAAAACATGCTTAAGGCTTAGGTGACAAACCGCCCAGCGCTGCAGAGTTGTTGAAGGCTGCAACACAGTAGCTTGATCTGTGGCTCTCACCGCTGAACATACAGCCAGGCATGGTCATGTGTGACAATGGGCTGAACCTGGTGATGAATAAATGACAGCCGGAGTAGATACGGTTTCCCTCTATGCCAGTCCTTTCACCGAGCTAAAGAATATGGCTGTGGTGAAATACAACTCCACTGAGAAGCTGTTTCAGATTGAAAAACATTGGGCCCACCAGAGGATTTGATTCTGAGGGCTCACCTTTCTCCCCCGCTCAAGAGCCCCATAGCAGCTGCAAAGTTAGCACTATCATGAACTCACCTGATGTAGAAGCCAGGGCACACCAGAGGATTCTCTGGTGGGACTGTCCAACCTTGCCGAGAAGCAGTCCTGGCTAAGAAAAGTGTGTGGGAAGGTTCCCGGACACTCTATGGCTGCTTTTTTACTGAGGTGGAAACCCACGCAAACACGGGGAGAGCATACAAAGTCCTTGCAGATGTTGTCCTTGCTGGGATTTGTACCCTGGATCCCAGCACTGCAAGGCTTCAGTGCTAACCACTGATCCAATGTGCTGCCATTCACCCTCTAATATCTAACAGGCTGGAGAAACTTGCACCTACTGTCACTCTATCTTCAGCTCCTTTGTGAGAAACTAATGTATTTGGGCATCCACTCAGTCTAGCAAATAAAATTCCTGAGAAGGAAATTGGAGAAGGCTTCGCTACTGTTACTGGGGGCAGTGCTAATACCATGGCGTCGTACCATAGTTTACTGGAAATATTACAGGCTGGTAGGAGGCAAGCAAATTCCCACAGAAAAGTACCAGCAGTAATGTTCAGGGACCCACGCTTGTAGAAGGCAGAGGCAACACCGGGAGAAATACACTGTGTTCCAAATTATTATGCAAATAATATTTTCTCAGATTTTCCCAAATTACCTATATGAATTGCAGTCATTGTAATTTTCCAGTCAAATAACTATTAGAGTACAATTGAAAGGTTTTTGTACAAACTGCCTATGATAACAGTATATTTTTAAAAAAAATAAAAAACTCAAACTGCACTCAAAATGCATGTCCCAAATTATTATGCACAGCAGAGTTTTCAACCTTTTCATTTTAATAAAGAACAAAAAAATGTCATTTTTGAAATTATAAGCATTAGCAGGTTATTAGAAACTGAAATCAAACAGTTTTCAACTCAAAACTTTATTCTAGGTGATGTTACATTTGCACATAGGACCGCTGGTTCGAAAGGAGCTTCTGAACTCTCTCGTTAATTGAATTTGTCAGGTTTTGGATGGTTTCTGCTTCAATTGTTTTGCATGAGGCAGAATACCCTCCCAGAGCTGTTGCTTAGATGTGAACTGCCTCCCGCCATCATAGATAGAGATGAGAGTTGTTCGACTCGAACTGTTCGCCAATCGCAAATTCGAGCTGTTTTGGGCGGTGTTCGAGCCGTTCGGCGAACACGAACGATTTGAGAAAAATTCGACTGTTCAAGGTTATGTTCGATAACTGTTCGTGCACCAAAATCATAACTGGATTTTTTCTCAGTAATGATGAAAATGAATGTTAATACGCAGTTTGAGTGTACAGCGGGGCTGGGGGAGGGGCAGGGGATGGATCTCTGCAGGAATAATGAAGATCTCCATTTTTTTTTCTCTTTCCCGCATTTACAGTGGGGAGGTGCAATCTGTCAGCCTATCAGCAGAGCACACACGGAGCGAAGGGCATGTGTCATTGGCAGTGTATGTCACATGTCCTTGCCCTATAAGACCCAGCCATTTTCCCCGTCGCCACCATTTTCTCACTGCTGCAGCTGCATGTTAGACGGCACTGCTGTTGCTGTGTGCGCTATACCTTGTTAATTTCAAGCCAATTTTCGCACAAATCTACAGATAGCTTGGGAGTAGGGAAGAGTTGTGATTGCAGTCCTTTTAAGGACTAGGTTACAGCATTTGCTACGACTTTTATCAGGCAGATCTGTGCTCTTAAATAGATAGATTGTGGGAGTAAAGACTAATTGTAATTGCAGTCCTTTTCAGGACTAAGTTACATCTGTTCCTATCAGTTTTTGCCAGGCAGGTCTGTGCCAGTGCTCTGCAAGTTTTTTTCACAGAATTTAGCTGAATCTAGCAAAGCTAATCCTGTTTGGCCTATTGCAGAGTGTGTTAGTCAGTGGAGTAGCCTATCTGTGTTGCAAGATACACCACCTGTGTATAGAATACCAATTTTTTTACTGCACCTAGTGAAGTAAAACCTTTTGGGCATAGCATCATTCTATTAGTCCATCTATACTGACCTCCATAAGGTTGCAAATTGAATATAATTTTTTTCTGCATCTAGCTCTGAAAAAATATTTGTCCTTCTAGCAGTATGTGGGACTTTTTCTACTAGTCCATCTATACTGACCTCCATCAGGTTGCAAATTCAAAATAATTTTTTGTCTGCATCTAGCTCTGAAAAAATATTTGGCCTTCTAGAAGTGTGTGGGACTTGTTCTATTAGACTATCTATACTGACCTCCATCAGGTTGCAAATTGAATATAATTCTTTTCTGCATCTAGCACTGAAAAAATATTTGGCCTTCTAGCAGTGTGTGGGACTTGTTCTATTAGTCCATCTATACTAACCTCCATCAGGTTGCAAACTGAATATAATTTTTTTCTGCATCTACCTCTGAAAAAATATTTGGGCTTCAAGCAGTGTGTGGGACCTGTTCTATTAGTCCATCTATACTGAGCTCCATCAGGTTGCAAATTAGAAATTATTTTTATCTGCATCTAGCTATGAAAAAATATTTGGCCTTCTAGCAGAGTGTGGGACTTGTTCTATTAGTCCATCTATACTGATCTCCATCAGGTTGCAAATGAAATATAATTTTTTGCCTGCATCTAGCTCTGAAAAAATATTTGGCCTTCTAGCAGTGTGTGGGACTTGTTTTATTAGTCCATCTATACTGACCTCCATCAGGTTGCAAATTAAAAATAATTTTTATCTGCATCTAGCTCTGAAAAAATATTTGGCCTTCTAGCAGTGTGTGGGACTTGTTGTTAGAACCTTGTTCTTAGTTTTTTTCCTTTGCTGGTCACATGACCTTGTTGGCCTATTTAATCCTGCTCCGCCCTTCTGGCTTTGCTGGACTTCATTGTTTAACTACTTTCTAGCTAGCCTGTGCTCTGTATCTAACTCTGTTAGTTTGCTTGGTCTACGGACCTCTATGTTCTATATATTTTGTTTGTTCGTCTGTCTGCTACTATTTCTGTTAGGAGGTGTCCCATTTTCCTCCCAGTCCTTAGTACTTGTATGGATTCCTTCCCCACATCTATAGGTCTCCGTACAGACTAGCTTAGGACTTTAGCAGGTCTGATCGCAGGATCAGGTCCCCTGTTACATCGTAGGGATTAAGCTGAGTTCTATTGTAGGGACAGATCTCCTCTTTTTCCTTAGCTCTGGTAGCAGAACATAACAGTAAGTCCAGCCCAGCAAATGCTCTAAGGAAAGATTTTTTTTTCTGTTCCATCATGGTGTCGGTTCTGGATTTGGCTAAACACCTGCAGGGACTCTCTTTGGAGGTGACTGAGCTCCGTCAGCACGTGAGTAACTGTCCTGGAGCACATTTCTTGGAGCCTAAGGTACGTTTGCCGGATTTATTTTTTGGTGAACACCGAGAATTTTTTTCATTTAAAAATGCTTGCTTATTGTATTTTCGTTTGAGACCCAAGTCCTCTGGGGATGATTCCCAGCGCATAGGGTTTATAATGTCACTTTTGCGCAAAGAGCCTCAGGAGTGGGCCTTTTCTTTGCAACCTAGTGATACATGCTTCAGATCAGTGGATAGTTTTTTTTCTGCTTTGGGACTATTATATGATGATCCTGACCGTGTCGCATCAGCTGAGACTGAGTTAAGACGTTTGAGACAGGGATCAGGTAATGTGGAAAAATATTGTACTCATTTCCGTCGATGGTCTACTCAAACAGGGTGGAACGATTCTGCTCTGAAAAGTCTATTTCTTGCTGGGCTCAGTGAAAGGGTTAAAGACCTGCTAATTGCTTATCCTACACCTGAAGATTTGCAACAGGCTATGCAATTAGCTATACGGGTGGATAGGAGACTGCGTGCAAGGGTTAATGAGAGCAAATCCTCTGCTATGTCAGTTTCTGGTTATGAGAATGTGTGTACTAACAGTGGTGAATCGATGGAGATTGGAGCGATGGCACCTCGCTCTCAAGAAAAAGATTGCAGATTTTCTGAAGGCTTGTGTTTCTATTGCAGAAAATCTGGTCATTTGATTAAAGACTGTGAGCTTCGTATGAAGAAAGAAAAAAAAATGGTCAGTCATGCCTGTATTGCCTGTTTAAATTCCAAGGGTGTATTTTTAGCTGCTTCCACGATTGCTCAGGAAAAATTAATGGAATTTCGGGTGTTTGTTGATTGTGGGTCTACTCTGAATGTAATTGATGGGGTTTTCTTGGAAAGACTCAATTTAAAACCCGAACCTTTATCATCCCCCATTGCTGTGGTCTCTGTGGATGGTTCCCCTTTGAAGAATATTACTCTCAAGGTCTGTGAATTTCCTCTCACTATTAATGGTGTTCACCATGAGAAATTGGATTTGGTAGTGTTGAATAACTTGCCTTCTCCAGTAATATTGGGATTGCCCTGGTTAAAATTTCACAATCCTGTACTGGATTGGTCTACCAGTGAAATTAAATCCTGGAGCCATAAATGTTATGACAAGTGTTGTACCGGGCGTATTGCAGCTTTGGATAGGGGAGAATTGCCTGTTCCTATTCAGGATTTTTGGAGAGTTTTTTCTGAGAAGGAATCGCAGGTTTTGCCTCCCCATAGAGACTATGATTGTTCTATTGAATTTGTCCCTGGAGCGACTCTTCCTAAAAGTCGTTTATTTAACCTTACTATTCCTGAGAGAAAGGCTTTGGAGGAATACATACAGACAAGTTTGGCCGCCGGTCACATTAGGCCCTCTAAGTCTCCTGTGGCGGTTGGATTTTTTTTTGTAAAAAAAAAGGACGGCGGTTTACGTCCTTGTCTGGATTTTCGTGAGATTAGCAAAATTACTGTACGCAATCCTTACCCACTGCCATTGATTCCTGATCTGTTTAACCAGTTAATGGGGGCCAAGTGGTTCTCTAAAATTGACCTTAAGGGGGCATACAATCTGTTGCGCATGAAGGAGGGTGACGAATGGAAGACTGCTTTTAACACTCCTGTGGGTCATTTTGAGAATCTGGTTATGCCTTTTGGTCTTACTAATGCTCCTGCATTTTTTCAGAATCTTATTAATGACATCCTTAGACCTTTGATCGGCAAAAATGTGGTTGTGTATTTGGATGACATTTTGATTTATTCGCTGGATCTGGAGTCTCATTGGCGGAGCGTACGTGAGGTATTACAGTTGTTAATGGACAATTCGCTTTTTGCTAAGCTGGGGAAATGTGAGTTCGCTGTACAGAGAATTAGTTTTTTGGGCTACATTATCTCCAGCGAAGGTTTTGAGATGGACCCGGTTAAAGTTCAAGCTGTACAGGAATGGCCTAGGCCTATTGGTTTGAAATCGATACAGAGGTTTTTGGGTTTCGCCAATTATTACAGAAAATTCATAAAAAATTTTTCTAGTATTGTCAAACCTCTGACCGATCTCACCAGGAAAGGTGCTGATGCGGTTCAGTGGTCTTCTGAGGCCATTGAAGCTTTTGTGTATCTCAAGGAGAGGTTCACCTCTGCTCCCATCCTTATGCAGCCTGATGTGACTAAGCCGTTTTTGGTTGAGGTTGATGCTTCCTCTGTGGGGGTTGGCGCAGTATTGTCTCAGGATAACGGGGATGGATTACATCCCTGTGCCTTTTTTTCAAAAAATTTTTCGGAGAGTGAACTGAATTACGATATTGGTAATCGGGAATTATTGGCTATTAAACTCGCATTTGAACACTGGCGCCACTTCTTGGAAGGTGCGGAATTTCCCGTTCAGGTTCTTACGGATCATAAAAATCTGATATATCTTGATGCTGCCAAGCGCCTGAATGCCCGTCAGGCTAGGTGGGCACTGTTTTTCTCGCGGTTTAATTTCTCCATTACTTACATCCCTGGTACTAAGAATGTTAAGGCGGATGCCTTGTCTCGCAGTTTTTCTCCCATAGTCGGTGCTGAGAAAGAGGAGAACATTTTACAAGAAGGTGTTGTAATAGCTGCTTTGGACTCCGTTTTGGAAGATGAGATTCTTAAAGCACAGGAGAATGCCCCATCTAACACTCCTCATGGGAGGTTGTTTGTGCCTGGGACCTTTAGGAGAGATTTGTTTGTTGAGTGTCACAAATCTCGGTTGGCAGGTCATCCCGGAATCTCTGAGACCAAGAGACTGGTGGGTCGCAGTTTTTGGTGGCCTGGATGGCAGAAGGAAGTCATTAAGTGGGTGCGCCAATGTACTATTTGTGCTAGATCTAAGTCCTCACATACTCCTGCTGCGGGGTTGCTTTGTCCTTTGGAGGTTCCCAGTGCTCCTTGGACACATTTGGCTATGGACTTTATAACTGACCTTCCCCCCTCTGAGGGTTTTACTGTCATCTGGGTGGTCGTGGACCGTTTTAGCAAGATGTGTCACTTGGTTCCCTTCGTCAAACTGCCCTGCGCTAAAACTCTCGCTAAGGCCTTTGTCAAGGAAATTGTCAGACTTCATGGCGTTCCTACTGACATTGTTTCTGATAGGGGTCCTCAGTTCGTGGCTCGATTTTGGCGTGCCTTTTGTGACAGGTTGGGAGTTCATTTGTCGTTCTCGTCCGGATATCATCCTGAATCTAATGGCCAGACAGAAAGGAAAAACCAGGATGTTGAGCAGTTCTTGCGTTGTTTTGTGGCAGACAATCAAGAGGGGTGGTCTGAGTTTCTGCCACTTGCTGAATTTGCTCTGAACAATCATACATCTTCTTCTGCTGGTTGTTCGCCTTTTTTTTGTTGTTCTGGGAGACATCCGTCATTTGGGTCGTTCTCCAAGTTGGGATCTGTCGTGCCTGAGGAGGAGAATTTTTCCGGTGATTTGGAGAGAGTTTGGACGGATGTGCGTGGTAATCTTCAGGAGGCCAACAGAAAATCTAAAGACTACTTTGATAGGAAACGACAGGAGGTTTTGTTCGCTGTTGGTAACATGGTTTGGTTGTCCTCTAGGAATCTGCGGTTGAGGATTCCTTCTAAGAAATTGGGTCCCAAGTTTGTAGGGCCCTTTAAGGTGCTTCAGGTTGTCAACCAATCTGCTGTTAGGTTGGAGGTTCCTACCTCCTGGAGAATTAATCCGGTATTTCATGTCTCTCTGTTGAAAAAAGCTGTTGTATCGGATTGTGACGCCTCTGCCTCTGTTCCTCCGGTGGTGGAGGACGGGGAATATGAAATTTCTCGCATCCTTAACTCTAGACAGTATAGAGGTAGTTTGCAGTATCTTGTGGCCTGGAAAGGTTTCGGACCCGAGGATAACTCTTGGGTGAGGTCGGATGATGTTTCCGCGTCCAGACTTATCAGAGCATTTCACAGGAGATTTCCTGATAAGCCTGGTCCTAGGGGATCCGGAGGATCCTCTTAGAAGGGGGGGTACTGTTAGAACCTTGTTCTTAGTTTTTTTCTTTGCTGGTCACATGACCTTGTTGGCCTATTTAATCCTGCTCCGCCCTTCTGGCTTTGCTGGACTTCATTGTTTAACTACTTTCTAGCTAGCCTGTGCTCTGTATCTAACTCTGTTAGTTTGCTTGGTCTACGGACCTCTATGTTCTATATATTTTGTTTGTTCGTCTGTCTGCTACTATTTCTGTTAGGAGGTGTCCCATTTTCCTCCCAGTCCTTAGTACTTGTAGGGATTCCTTCCCCACATCTATAGGTCTCCGTACAGACTAGCTTAGGACTTTAGCAGGTCTGATCGCAGGATCAGGTCCCCTGTTACATCGTTGGGATTAAGCTGAGTTATATCGTAGGGACAGATCTCCTCTCTTTCCTTAGCTCTGGTAGCAGAACATAACACTTGTTCTATTAGTACATCTATACTGACCTCCATCAGGTTGCAAATTCAAAATATTTTTTATCTGCATCTAGCTCTGAAAAAATATTTGGCCTTCTAGCAGTGTGTGGGACTTGTACTATTAGTCCATCTATACTGACCTCCATCAGGTTGCTAATTAAAAATAATTTTTTGTCTGCATCTAGCTCTGAAAAAATATTTGGCCTTCTACCAGTGTGTGGGACTTGTTCTATTAGTCCATCTATACTGACCTCCATCAGATTGCAAACTGAATATAATTTTTTTCTGCATCTACCTCTGAAAAAATATTTGGCTTCTAGCAGTGTGTGGGACTTGTTCTATTAGTCCATCTATACTGACCTCGATCTTGTTGCAAATTAAAAATAATTTTTATCTGCATCTCGCTCTGAAAAAATATTTGGCCTTCTAGCAGTGTGTTGGACTTGTTATATTAGTCCATCTATACTGACCTCCATGAGGTTGCAAATTCAAAATATTTTTTTGTCTGCATCTAGCTCTGAAAAAATATTTGGCCTTCTAGCAGTGTGTGGGACTTGTTATATTAGTCCATCTATACTGACCTCCATCAGGTTGCAAATTGAATATAATATTTTTCTGCATATACCTCTGAAAAAATATTTGGGCTTCAAGCTGTGTGTGGGACTTGTTCTATTAGTCCATCTATACTGACCTCCATCAGGTTTCAAATTGAATATAATTTTTTTCTGCATCTAGCCCTGAAAAAATATTTCTCCTTCTAGCAGTGTGTGGGACTTGTTCTACTAGTCCATCTATACTGACCTCCATCAGGTTGCAAATTCAAAATAATTTTTTGTCTGCATCTAGCTCTGAAAAATATTTGGCCTTCTAGCAGTGTGTGGGACTTGATCTATTAGTCCATCTATACTGACCTCCATCAGTTTGCAAATTGAATATAATTTTTTTCTGCATCTAGCTCTGAAAAAAATATTTGGGCTTCTAGCAGTGTGTGGTACTTGGTCTATTAGTCCATCTATACTGACCTCCATCAGGTTGCAAATTGAACATAATATTTTTCTGCATCTAGCTCTGGAAAAAATTTGGCCTTCTAGCAGTGTGTGGGACTTGTTTTATTAGTCCATCTATACTGACCTCCATCAGGTTGCATACTGAATATAATTTTTTTCTGCATCTACCTCTGAAAAAAAAATTTGGGCTTCTAGCAGTGTGTGGGACTTGTTCTATTAGTCCATCTATACTGACCTCCATCAGGTTGCAAATTAAAAATAATTTTCATCCGCATCTAGCTCTGAAAATTTTTTTTGGCCTTCTAGCAGTGTGTGGGACTGGTTCTGTTAGTCCATCTATACTGACCTCCATCAGGTTGCAAATTAAAAATATTTTTTTTGTCTGCATTTAGCTCTTAAAAAAAATATTTGGCCTTCTAGCAGTGTGTGGGACTTGTTCTATTAGTCCATCTATACTGACCTCCATCAGGTTGCAAACTGAATATAATTTTTTTCTCCATCTAGCTCTGAAAAAATATTTGGCCTTCTAGCAGTGTGTGGGACTTGGTCTATTAGTCCATCTATACTGACCTCCATCAGGTTGCAAATTCAAAATATTTTTTGTCTGCATCTAACCCAGCCAATAGTTTTGGCCTAATTCCAGAGCTTGGCCACTCAGCTCTGCTCGGTTCCCATCCATTGTTTTTTTGTGCAAACAACTCCAGAGTTGTGAATTAGTTAACCACCAAAATGAGTGGAAAAAGGCCTGCTGCTGGTGGAAAGGGGAATAGGCGTGTTGGGAAGGGGAAAAAAGGTTGTGTCCGTGGGGTAGGTGTTAAAGCAACAGTAACATCTGCAGAAGAAAGACCATCTTCCAGGCAAACTAAAATGACTACTTCTTTTAGCGGACAATGTGATAAGATCCCTTTCTTACAGCCACGCCAATCGCTACAAATTCCAGATGAGGCACAAAAACAGCAGGTGCTTCAACGGATATCAAGTGTTCCTTTAAGTGGGCTCTCCTCCACATCAACTTCAACATCACAAATACTCCAGTCCTCAAAGGTGTCACCCCAATCGCACTTGCTTCCTCACAGCTCCCAAATCTCCAGCTGCCCGTCTGAGTATGAGGTAGAACAGATGGTTGAGTCGCAGAGCTGTTTACTCATACTATAGCCTGGGAATCAGAGGTCGGCTCCAGCGCTTCTGTGAATCCAGACGAGGAAATGATCTGCACTGATGCCCAGAATCTTTATGAGTCAGATCCAGGACCAGACGCTGAAGGTTCTGACCATAATGTAGACCCTCATTTCCAAACTGTAACTCCTGTTAGTGGAGACTATGAGGAAGACGATGATGAGACTCAAATACCTGATTGGAGCGACAACTTTAGTTTTTTGTCAGGGCAGGAAGAGGTTGGCTCTGAGGACGACGGGTGTGATAACGCACAGGGTGATGATGATGAGGTTGGAGATCCCACTTACTGTCAACCCACAGTCAGCCAAGAGATGAGGTCAGAAGAGGAGGTGGAGGAGAATTCTAGTGACGACGAGGTCAGGTTGCGCCTTTCTGGACAGAGACGTAGTACTGGAAGCACGTCAACAACTGCATCCTCTAACACAACTCTGCCTCTCACCACAAGTCGTGGTGGCTCTTCAGGTCGCATGGGTGCTAAGCCTTGCATAGCCTGGGCATTTTTTCAGATCGATAAAGATGACCCAACTCGTGTTATCTGTAACATTTGTCAGCAAAAGTTAAGTAGAGGCCAAAAAATACATAGTTTGAGTACTTCATGCATGAACCGGCACATGGTCATGAAGCATAAGTTGCAGTGGGAAGCTCACTGTGCTACAATGCGGCCTAGCCGGCCGGCCAACCGCCGTCTGCCATATCTTATGCATCCGCGGCCTCTTCATCCTCTGTGACTGAGGGGACAGCAGTCACACCTGTTTTGGGGCGCAGACCTGCCACCTCTTTACCCGCAACAGCCAGCGTGATTGGCAGGTCATCATTTTCTTTTTAGGTGGTAACACCAGCTGGTGTTGAGCGCTGTCGGACATCGATAGCACCACCTTTGGATCAAGGCAACCTAACATGTCCGCCTGCATCTTCCTCACAGACCGGCAGTTTGCCGGGGACACCGTTATCAACCCCGTCTAAGCACAATATCCAGCCCTCGGTCCCTCAGATGTGGACAAGTAAAAGACCATTTCCTCCTAGCCATGAGAAAGCTAAGAGGTTGAATTTCACCATCTGCAAGCTCTTGGCTACAGAAATGCTGCCTTTCTGCCTGGTGGACACAGAGGATTTTCGAGACCTTATGTCCGTCGCAGTGCCCCAGTACCAGATGCCCAGTCGGCACTACTTCTCAAAGAAAGGTGTGCCTGCGCTCCACCAGCATGTCGCACACAACATCACCGCTTCTTTGAGAAACTCTGTGTGTGACAGGGTGCATTTCACCACAGACTCTTGGACGAGTAGGCATGGACAGGGGTGTTACATGTCGCTGACTGGGCACTGGGTAACTATGGTGACAGCAGGAGAAGGGGCTGCTGTCCAAGTCTTGCCGTCCCCACAAGTTGTGCGTCAATCCTCTTTATCTCAAAGTTCCTCCACTGCTTCTGCCTCCTCAACCTCCTCTCGGTCCTCCACCTGCACCCAAAGCCTGTCTGGTCATGCCACAAGCTTTCTAACTGCGCAGAAGGGATCCTGCACACCTCCTTACTATGCTGGCAGTAGGGCTCAACGTCATCAGGCGGTTTTTACTTTGAAATGTCTGGGAAATGTGAGTCACACAGCTGAGGAGTTGTGGTCAGCTCTGGAGAACCAATTTCATGAATGGTTGTCTCCACTGGACCTGAAACCAGGGAAGGCCGTGTGCGACAATGCTGCAAACCTGGGTGCGGCCCTTCGCCGGGGCAATGTCACACACGTGCCTTGTATGGCTCACGTGTTGAACCTGGTTGTTCAGCAATTTTTAGCCCACTATCCCGGACTAGATGGCCTTCTGCAGAGGGCATGGTCGCTGTGTGCTCCCTTCCGCCATTCGCATCCCGCAGCTCAGCGACTTACATCTCTACAGATGTCGTTGGGCCTGCAACTTCACCGGCTAAAATGCGATGTGCCTACCCGGTGGAATTCAACTCTGCACATGTTGCAGCGACTGTGGCAGCACCGACAAGCCCTGGTGCAATACGTTCTGATGTATAGCCTGGGCCAACGAGATCCAGAGGTGGGGCAAATCACGCTGGAGGAGTGGTCTCAGATCAGGGACCTATGAACCCTTCTGCACAGTTTTGAAATGGCGACGGAGATGTTTAATGCTGACGATGCCATTATCAGCATGACTATTCCGGTGATTTACATGCTGGAGCACATGTTAAACAGAATTCGGAGTCAGGTGGTGGCACAAGAGGAGGTGGAGGAAGTAGAGGAGGAGGAGTTGTATGCGGAAGGGCTAACATCTGCAAGGTCCAGACGGTCGGCAGCACCAAGATGGCAGGCATGTGAGGTTGGGGGAGATGGTTTTACCAGGGCGCATGGTAGCTGCCAAACTAGTGAGGAAGGTGCAGGAGCCCAGGAAGAAGTGGAGGACGAACTGATGGAAGACTCATCAGATGAGGGAGACATTGATCACATTTCTGTTGTGTGAGGTTGGGAGGAGAGGACAGAGGAAGGAAGCATGATTGTTACCTCGCCACCAAGACAACAGGGACTTGGTGCTCCTGGATGCGCAACACACATGAGTGCCTTCTTGCTGCACTTCCTGCAACATGACCCTCGAATTGTGAGAATTAGAAAAAACCTGACTACTGGGTTGCCACACTGTTAGATCCCCGGTACAAAAGTAAATTTGCAGAAATTATTCCTGCCATAGAAAGGGATGCACGCATGCAGGAGTATCAGCAGAGACTGTTGCAGAATCTTACATCTGCTTTTCTACAAAACACCAGTGGTGCACGTAGTGAATCTCACAGTTCCAACTTGCCAACCGTGGGACCGTCGAGTGTTCAGCACTCAAACTGTAACAGAAACACAGTATCTGCTGATAACATCAATTTTGCGGAATCATTTCACCACTTTTTTAGCCCATCCTTTGCAAGGCCACAGGAGACAAGAAGTCTGACACATAGTCAACGCCTAGAGACGATGGTACAGGAGTATCTCCAAGTAAACATTGAAGCCATGACTGTGTCACTGGACCCTTTCTCTTTTTGGGCTTCCAATCTGGATAAATGGCCGGAGCTAGCCACTTACGCCTTGGAGATCTTGTCATGCCCCGCAGCCAGCGATCTGTCTGAACGTGTGTTCAGCGCTGCTGGTGGTGTGCTGACAGATAAGCGCACGCGGCTCTCCACTGATAATGTAGACAGACTCACGTTTATAAAGATGAACAAATCATGGATCCGAAACGACTTTTCTACCCCTGTGTCATCCTGGGGAGAGTAAAAGCTTGATGATTGGTTAAAATCACCTCACCAACCATTTTAAGCTTTCAATTTACTAATCATGTTTATCTGTATCTTGGCTGGAAAATTATTTGGGCTTTGTAGCAGTGTGCAATAGTGATTCTATTAGGCCATCTATACTAAGCTCCACCAGATTTAAAATTACTAATCATGTTTATCTGTATCTTGGCTGGAAAATAATTTGGGCTTTGTAGCAGTGTGCAGTACTGATTCTATTAGGCCATCTATACTAAGCTCCACCAGATTTAAAATTACTAATCATGTTTATCTGTACCTTGGCTGGAAAATAATTTGGGCTTTGTAGCAGTGTGCAGTACTGATTCTATTAGGCCATCTATACTAAGCTCCACCAGATTTAAAATTACTAATCATGTTTATCTGTACCTTGGCTGGAAAATAATTTGGGCTTTGTAGCAGTGTGCAGCACTGATTCTATTAGGCCATCTATACTAAGCTCCATCAGATTTAAAATTACTAATCATGTTTATCTGTATCTTGGCTGGAAAATTATTTGGGCTTTGTAGCAGTCTGCAGTACTGATTCTATTAGGCCATCTATACTAAGCTCCACCAGATTTAAAATTACTAATCATGTTTATCTGTATCTTGGCTGGAAAATAATTTGGGCTTTGTAGCAGTGTGTAGCACTGATTCTATTAGGCCATCTATGCTAAGCTCCACCAGATTTAAAATGACTAATCATGTTTATCTGTATCTTGGCTGGAAAATAATTTGGGCTTTGTAGCAGTGTGCAGTACTGATTCTATTAGGCCATCTATACTAAGCTCCACCAGATTTAAAATAAATAATAATTTTTAGCTGCATCTAGCCCGGAAAATAATTTTGGGGCTCCGAGATGCGCAAGACACATAAGTGCCTTCTTGCTTCACTACCTGCACCATGACCCTCAGATTGTCAGAATTCGAAGTAATTCTGACTACTGGGTTGCCACACTCTTAGATCCCCCACACTCTTCGATAAACCTTTTCATTTTAATAAAGACCAAAAAAATGGTCATTTTTGAAATTATAAGCATTAGCAGGTTATTACAAACTGAAATCAAACAGTTTTCAACTCAAAACTTTATTCTAGGTGATGTTACATTTGCACATAGGACCCCTTGTTCGAAAGGAGCTTCTGAACTCTCTCGTCCATTGAATTTGTCAGGTTTTGGATGGTTTCGGCTTCAATTGTTTTGCATGAGGCTAGAATACCCTCCCAGAGCTGTTGCTTAGATGTGAACTGCCTCCCGCCATCATAGACACTCTTTTGATGATGCTCCAGAGGTTCTGAATGGGGTAGAGGTCAGGGGAGCATGGAGGTCACACCATAAGTTTGTCCCCTTTTTTGCCCATATCAGCCAGAGATGCAGATGTGTTTTGTGCAGCATGAGACGGTGCATTATCATGCATAAAATTGATCTTGCTGTGGAATACACGGTTCTTCTTCTTGAACCATATCAGGAAGTGCTGTTTGAGAAACTCCACATACATTATGGAGTTCATCTTTACCCCCTCAGGGATTCTAAAGGGGCCAACAATCTCTCTCCCCATGATTCCAGCCCAAAACATTACTCCACCTCCTCCTTGTTGGCGCTGTAGCCGTGTTTGCGTGGGGTGTCCATCAACCAGCCCTCCTCCACTCCATCCATCTGGACCATCGAGCGTTGCACGGCACTCATCCGTGAACAAAACAGTTCTGAAATCAGTCTTCATGTAATGTTTGGCCCACTGGAGCAGTTTCTGCTTGTGTGAAGTGGATAGAGGAGGTCGACAGGATGGCGCATGTACTGCTGCAAACCTCTGAAGGAACCTGCATCTTGTTGTTCAGGGGACGTTGGAGGCACCAGCAGCTTCAAAAACTTGTCTGCTGCTATGACAAGGCTTTTTTGCCCCTGCTCTTTTAACCTGATGTAATTGCCTGTAGGAAAGAGTCCTCAATTTGCCCTTATCAGCACACACACGTGTGTACTGTGAATCAGCTACATACTTCTTGATTGCCAAGACACTTCATCCTGATCATCGCACAATGTTGATTGTAGTCATGCCTTGACCTAAACACTCCACAATTTGTTGCTTCTCAGCAGCCGACACATCCTTTTTCTTTCCCATTTTAGCAGAAAATGTAGGCTGCTTAATAATGTGGGACAGCCTTCTTAAGTAGTCTTGCCTTTCATTGGACACACCTGCCAAACTAATTAGCACAGGTGTCTGCAATTGCTTACAGTAATATAAAGAGCCCTGACACACATCACCATCAATGAGTTTAACTGACAAAGAAACAAATTCTTCCCTTATCACTCCTAAACACTTTTTGCATAATAATTTGGAACACAGTGTACATGTGCTTTTCCACAAATCACCAGTGGTTCACGTAGTGAATCTTACAGTTCTAACTTGCCAACCGTGGTCTGTATGGAGTTGTTCAATAAAGGGCCCAAAATTAAGATAACATAGATGGGAGAAGTCTCTATGAATAGGAATTCCTAAGTATTTGATACCCTGTGAGGGCCAGGCAAAGGGAAAGTTGGACTGGATGGAATCCTATATGGATTTGGGGAGGGAGACATCGAGGGCCTCAGACTTCGCTGCATTGATTTTAAAATTTGACCATGTAACAAAGTGATCTATTTCAGCCATAACAGCAGGGATGGATATATGTGATTGAGTGATATATACTAGGACATCATCAGCAAATAGAGAGCACTTGTACTCGGTGCCTCCCACCTCAATCCACCTAATATTGGGGTTATGGCGAATTGATGAGAGCAGGTGCTCCGTCACTTGGATGTGTAAGAGAGGGGACAGAGGACATCCCTGCCTTGTCCCATTGGTGATTATGAAAGGTGATGAAAATGTTCTGACGCGCCCCATGGGCCTTGGGACACCCGGAGCCGGACCCTTTTTGGTGGATGCTGGTGGTTGTAGTCTCCGTGGCGGCGACCCAGTTCCGTGGCTCAGGACGGTCAAACCAGTGGCGGAACTATTTATGTGGTTTTGATGTTTAAATGTCCGACTACGCCACCCGTGGATTGCGGTCAGAGTGAACCGCCGCTGCTGGGCAGACTGTTAAGGCTGGTGTTGTGGGTGCAGCAGAGCGTAGCATAACTCCCCACGGGAGGAGTATAGCCTCAGGGCAGTGTATGCGGAGGGTGGAGGTGATGGTGCAGGGCAGCAGCAGTAATGACACGGAGTCAGTGATGCAGTCCAGGGCCTTTACTCACAGTTCTTATTATCCAGACCACTTCTGCAGGTAACGGCTGCCCACGTTGTACTATGCTCACCAGGTGAGGGGCTCAGACAACTCCCAGATAACTTTGGAGCGCTTCACAGGACCCCCTTTGTGTGTCCTTTGTCTGGCCTTTCTTACCAACCCTTCTGTCCGGCTGCCTCGGGCCTCCTCTTGGTAAACTTGGCGCCAGTTTCCCTGACCCTATGTGGTGCCTTCCTAGCGGGTGTAGCGAGGGGCTGCGCCACATAAAATGTCACAGCCTCCGGTTTCTAGCTGAGGGTCGTTTCCTGCCTCCACTAGTTTCGGGTACCGGTCTCCCCCTTTGGCCTGACCCCTCCACGCAGGTGGATTCGGGCTTGCGGTGGCGACTCGCCCGTCCGCACCCCTGGGATCCCTTCGTTCCTCGTTCCTGGAGCCTTCTCCGCTCCTCTTCCTTCCTTCTCCCTCTTCCAGGCCTGGGCCTCTGTTACTAGGCCCGCCTCCGGAGCAGAGCTCATGCAGAGCCCGTGCTCTCTGTCACTTCTGCTCAGACTTCTCTGCACTGAACTAAGATGGTGCCCACCTTTTATACTCCCTTCTCAATGCACCCAGGAACTGCTTCCTCCCTGCTCCTGCACTACAGGGTTCCCCTTCCTCAGTGTTCCCTCCCCCCACTCTAGCCAGGGACAGGGACTGTCGTGCCCATCTCAGGGGCATATTGGTCGCCCTGCCCCACGGCAATGTGGTGTAATGCATGCAGGTGTCGGGTCCTGATTAGAGATGAGCGTTGTTCTACTCGAACTGTTCGCCAATCTCAAATTCGAGCTGTTTTGGGCGGTGTTCGAGCCGGTCGGCGAACACGAACAATTTGAGAAAAATTCGGCTGTTCGAGGTTATGTTCGATAACTGTTCGTGCACCAAAATCATAACTGGATTTTTTCTCAGTAATGATGAAAATTAATGTTAATACGCTGTTTGAGTGTACAGCGGGGCAGGGGGAGGGGCAGGGGATGGATCTCTGCAGGAACAATGAAGATCTCCATTTTTTTTTCTCTTTCCCGCATTTGCAGTGGGGAGGTGCAATCTGTCAGCCTATCAGCAGCGCACACACGGAGCGAAGTGCTTTTTTTCACACAAGCAAGGGCATGTGTGATTGGCAGTGTATGTCACATGTCCTTGCCCTATAAGACCAAGCCATTTTCCCCGTCGCCACCATTTTCTCACTGCTGCAGCTGCGTGTTAGACGGCACCGCTGTTGCTGTGTGCGCTATACCTTGTTAATTTCAAGCCAATTTTCGCACAAATATACAGATAGCTTGGGAGTAGGGAATAGTTGTGATTGCAGTCCTTTTAAGGACTAGGTTACAGCATTTCCTACGACTTTTATCAAGCAGGTCTGTGCTCTTAAATAGATAGATTGTGGGAGTAAAGACTCATTGTAATTGGAGTCCTTTTCAGGACTAGGTTACATCAGTTCCTATCAGTTTTTGCCAGGCAGGTCTGTGCCAGTGCTGTGCAAGTTTTTTTCACAGCATTTGGCTGAATCTAGCAAAGCTAATCCTTTTTGGCCTATTGCAGAGTGTGTTAGTCAGTGGAGTAGCCTATCTGTGTTGCAAGATATACCACCTGTGTATAGAATACCAATTTTTTTACTGCACCTAGTGAAGTAAAATCTTTTGGGCATAGCATCATTCTATTAGTCCATCTATACTGACCTCCATCAGGTTGCAAACTGAATATAATTTTTTTCTGCATCTAGCTCTGAAAAAATATTTGGGCTTCTAGCGGTGTGTGGGACTTGGTCTATTAGTCCATCTATACTGACCTCCATCAGGTTGCAAATTAAAAATAATTTTTTTCTGCATCTAGCTCTGAAAAAATATTTGGGCTTCTAGCAGTGTGTGGGACTTGGTCTATTAGTCCATCTATACTGACCTCCATCAGGTTGCAAATTAAAAATAATTTTTTTCTTCATTTATCTCTGAAAAAATATTTGGGCTTCTAGCAGCGTGTGGGACTTGTTCTATTAGTCCATCTATACTGACCTCCATCAGGTTGCAAATTAAAAATAATTTTTTCTGCATCTACCTCTGAAAAAATATTTGGGCTTCTAGCAGTGTGTGGGACTTGGTCTATTAGTCCATCTATACTGACCTCCATCAGGTTGCAAATTAAAAATAATTTTTTTCTTCATTTAGCTCTGAAAAAATATTTGGGCTTCTAGCAGTGTGTGGGACTTGTTCTATTAGTCCTTCTATACTGACCTCCAGCAGGTTGCAAATTGAATATAATTTTTTTCTGCATCTAGCTCTGAAAAAATATTTGGGCTTCTAGCGGTGTGTGGGACTTGGTCTATTAGTCCATCTATACTGACCTCCATCAGGTTGCAAATTAAAAATAATTTTTTTCTGCATCTAGCTCTGAAAAAATATTTGGGCTTCTAGCAGTGTGTGGGACTTGGTCTATTAGTCCATCTATACTGACCTCCATCAGGTTGCAAATTGAATAAAAAAATTTTCTGCATCTAGCTCTGAAAAAATATTTGGGCTTCTAGCGGTGTGTGGGACTTGGTCTATTAGTCCATCTATACTGACCTCCATCAGGTTGCAAATTAAAAATAATTTTTTTCTGCATCTAGCTCTGAAAAAATATTTGGGCTTCTAGCAGTGTGTGGGACTTGGTCTATTAGTCCATCTATACTGACCTCCATCAGGTTGCAAATTGAATAAAAAAAATTTCTGCATCTAGCTCTGAAAAAATATTTGGGCTTCTAGCGGTGTGTGGGACTTGGTCTATTAGTCCATCTATACTGACCTCCATCAGGTTGCAAATTAAAAATAATTTTTTTCTGCATCTAACCCAACCAATAGTTTTGGCCTAATACCACAGTTTGGCCACTCAGCTCTGCTCGGTTACCATCCATTGTTTTTTTGTGCAAACAACTCCAGAGTTGTGAATTAGTTAACCACCAAAATGAGTGGAAAAAGGCCTGCTACTGGTGGAAAGGGGAATAGGCGTGTTGGGAAGGGGAAAAAAGGTTGTGTCCGTGGGGTAGGTGCAGAAGAAAGACCATCTTCCAGCCAAACTAAAATGTCTACTTCTTTTAGCGGACAATGTGATAAGATCCCTTTCTTACGGCCACGCCAATCGCTACAAATTCCAGATGAGGCACAAAAACAGCAGGTGCTTCAACGGATATCAAGTGCTCCTTTAAGTGGGCTCTCCTCCACATCAACTTCAACATCACAAATACTCCAGTCCTCAAAGGTGTCACCCAAATCGCACTTGCTTCCTCACAGCTCCCAAATCTCCAGCTGCCCGTCTGAGTATGAGGTAGAACAGATGGTTGAGTCTGCAGAGCTGTTTACTCATACTATAGCCTGGGAATCAGAGGTCGACTCCAGCGCTTCTGTGAATCCAGACGAGGAAATGATCTGCACTGATGCCCAGAATCTTTATGAGTCGGATCCAGGACCAGACGCAGAAGGTTCTGACCATAATGTAGACCCTCATTCCCAAACTGTAACTCCTGTTGGTGGAGACAATGAGGAAGACGATGATAAGACTCAAATACCTGATTGGAGCGACAACTTTAGTTTTTTGTCAGGGCAGGAAGAGGTTGGCTCTGAGGACGACGGGTGTGATAACGCACAGGGTGATGATGATGAGGTCGTAGATCCCACTTACTGTCAACCCACAGTCAGCCAAGAGATGAGGTCAGCAGAGGAGGTGGAGGAAGATGCTAGTGACGACGAGGTCAGGTTGCGCCTTCCTGGACAGAGACGTAGTACTGGAAGCACGTCAACAACTGCATCCTCAAACACAACTCTGCCTCTCACCACAAGTCGTGGTGGCTCTTCAGGTCGCATGGGTGCTAAGCCTTGCATAGCCTGGGCATTTTTTCAGATCGATAAAGATGACCCAACTCGTGTTATCTGTAACATTTGTCAGCAAAAGCTAAGTAGAGGCCAAAAAATACATAGTTTGAGTACTTCATGCATGAACCGGCACATGGACATGAAGCATAAGTTGCAGTGGGAAGCTCAGTGTGCTACAATGCGGCCTAGCCGGCCGGGCCAACCACCGTCTGCCATATCTTGTGCATCCGCGGCCTCTTCATCCTCTGTGACTGGGGGGACAGCAGTCACACCTGTTTTGGGGCGCAGACCTGCCACCTCTTTACCCGCAACAGCCAGCGTGATTGGCAGGTCATCATTTTCTTTGGAGGTGGTAACACCAGCTGGTCTTGAGCGCTGTCCGACATCGATAGCACCACCTTTGGATCAAGGCAACCTAACATGTCCGCCTGCATCTTCCTCACAGACCGGCAGTTTGCCGGGGACACCCTTATCAACCCCGTCTAAGCACAATAGCCAGCCCTCGGTCCCTCAGATGTGGACAAGTAAAAGACCATTTCCTCCTAGCCATGAGAAAGCTAAGAGGTTGAATTTCACCATCTGCAAGCTCTTGGCTACAGAAATGCTGCCTTTCCGCCTGGTGGACACAGAGGATTTTCGAGACCTTATGTCCGTCGCAGTGCCCCAGTACCATATGCCCAGTCGGCACTACTTCTCAAACAAAGGTGTGCCTGGGCTCCACCAGCATGTCGCACACAACATCACCGCTTCTTTGAGAAACTCTGTGTGTGACAGGGTGCATTTCACCACAGACACTTGGACGAGTAGGCATGGACAGGGGCGTTACATGTCGCTGACTGGGCACTGGGTAACTATGGTGACAGCAGGACAAGGGGCTGCTGTCCAAGTCTTGCCGTCCCCACGAGTTGTGCGTCAATCCTCTTTATGTCAAAGTTCCTCCACTGCTTCTGCCTCCTCAACCTCCTCTCGGTCTTCCACCTGCACCCAAAGCCTGTCTGGTCATGCCACAAGCTTTCTAACTGCGCAGAAGGGATCCTGCACACCTCCTTACTATGCTGGCAGTAGGGCTCAACGTCATCAGGCGGTTTTTACATTGAAATGTCTGGGAAATGTGAGTCACACAGCTGAGGAGTTGTGGTCTGCTCTGGAGAACCAATTTCATGAATGGTTGTCTCCACTGGACCTGAAACCAGGGAAGGCCGTGTGCGACAATGCTGCAAACCTGGGTGCGGCCCTTCGCCGGGGCAATGTCACACACGTGCCTTGTATGGCTCACGTGTTGAACCTGGTTGTCCAGCAATTTTTAGCCCACTATCCCAGACTAGATGGCCTTCTGCAGAGGGCACGGTCGCTGTGTGCTCACTTTCGCCGTTCGCATCCCGCAGCTCAGCGACTTACATCTCTACAGAAGTCGTTGGGCCTGCCACTTCACCGGCTAAAATGCGATGTGCCTACCCGGTGGAATTCAACTCTGCACATGTTGCAGCGACTGTTTCAGCACCGACAAGCCCTGGTGCAATACGTTCTGACGTATAGCCTGGGCCAACGAGATTCAGAGGTGGGGCAAATCACGCTGGAGGAGTGGTCTCAGATCAGGGACCTATGCACCCTTCTGCACAGTTTTGAAATGGCGACGAAGATGTTTAGTGCTGACGATGCCATTATCAGCATGACTATTCCGGTGATTTACATGCTGGAGCACATGTTAAACAGAATTCGGAGTCAGGTGGTGGCACAAGAGGAGGTGGAGGAAGTAGAGGAGGAGGAGTTGTATGCGGAAGGGCTAACATCTGCAAGGTCCAGACGGTCGGCAGCACCAAGGCGGCAGGCATGTGAGGGTGGGGGAGATGATTTTACCAGGGCGCATGGTAGCAGCCAAACTAGTGAGGAAGGTGCAGGAGCCCAGGAAGAAGTGGAGGACGAACTGATGGAAGACTCATCAGATGAGGGAGACCTTGATCACATTTCTGTTGTGCGAGGTTGGGGGGAGAGGACAGAGGAAGGAAGCATGATTGTTACCTCGCCACCAACACAACAGGGACTTGGTGCTCCTGGATGCGCAACACACATGAGTGCCTTCTTGCTGCACTACCTGCAACATGACCCTCGAATTGTGAGAATTAGAAATAATCCTGAGTACTGGGTTGCCACACTGTTAGATCCCCGGTACAAAAGTAAATTTGCAGAAATTATTCCTGCCATAGAAAGGGATGCACGCATGCAGGAGTATCAGCAGAGACTGTTGCAGAATCTTACATGTGCTTTTCCACAAAATACCAGTGGTGCACGTAGTGAATCTCACAGTTCCAACTTGCCAACCGTGGGACCGTCAAGTGTTCAGCACTCAAACCGTAACAGAACCACAGTATCTGCTGGTAACATCAATTTTGCGGAATCATTTCACCACTTTTTTAGCCCATCCTTTGCAAGGCCACAGGAGACAAGAAGTCTGACACATAGTCAACGCCTAGAGACGATGGTACAGGAGTATCTCCAAGTAAACATTGAAGCCACGACTGTGTCACTGGACCCTTGCTCTTTTTGGGCTTCCAATCTGGATAAATGGCCGGAGCTAGCCACTTACGCCTTGGAGATCTTGTCATGCCCCGCAGCCAGCGTTCTGTCTGAACGTGTGTTCAGCGCTGCTGGTGGTGTGCTGACAGATAAGCGCACGCGGCTCTCCACTGATAATGTAGACAGACTCACGTTCATAAAGATGAACAAATCATGGATCCGAAACGACTTTTCTACCCCTGTGTCATCCTGGGGAGAGTAAAAGCTTGATGATTGGTTAAAATCACCCTACCAACCGTTTTAAGCTTTCAAATTACTAATCATGTTTATCTGTATCTTGACTGGAAAATAATTTGGGCTTTGTAGCAGTGTGCAGCACTGATCCTATTAGGCCATCTATAATAAGCTTCACCAGATTTAAAATTAAAAATAATTTTTAGCTGCATCTAGCCCGGAAAATAATTTTGGGGCTCCGAGATGCTCAAGAGACATAAGTGCCTTCTTGCTGCACTACCTGCAGCATGACCCTCATATTGTCAGAATTCGAAGTCATCATGACTACTGGGTTGCCACACTCATAGATCCCCCAAACTTTTCGATCAACCTTTTCATTTTAATAAAGACCAAAAAAATAGTCATTTTTGAAATTATAAGCATTAGCAGGTTGTTAGAAACTGAAATCAAACAGTTTTCAACTCAAAACTTTATTCTAGGTGATGTTACATTTTCACATAGGACCCCTTGTTCGAAAGGAGCTTCTGAACTCTCTCGTCCATTGAATTTGTCAGGTTTTGGATGGTTTCTGCTTCAATTGTTTTGCATGAGGACAGAATACCATCCCAGAGCTGTTGCTTAGATGTGAACTGCCTCCCGCCATCATAGACACTCCTTTTAATGATGCTCCAAAGGTTCTGAATGGGGTAGAGGTCAGGGGAGCATGGGGGTCACACCATAAGTTTGTCCCCTTTTATGCCCATATCAGCCAGAGATGCAGATGTTTTATGTGCAACATGAGATGGTGCATTATCATGCAGAAAAATGATCTTGCTGTGAAATACACGGTTCTTCTTCTTGAACCATGGCAGGAAGTGCTGTTTGAGAAAATCCACATACATTATGGAGTTCATCTTTAGCGCCTTCAGGGATCCTAAAGGGGCCGACAATCTCTCTCCCCATGATTCCAGCCCAAAACATTACTCCACCTCCTCCTTGTTGGCGCTGTAGCCGTGTTTGCGTGGGGTGTCCATCAACCAGCCATCCTCCACTCCATTCATCTGGACCATCGAGCGCTGCACGGCACTCATCCGTGAACAAAACAGTTTTGAAATCAGTCTTCATGTAATGTTTGGCCCACTGGAGCCGTTTCTGCTTGTGTGAAGTGGATAGAGGAGGTCGACAGGATGGCGTATGCACAGCTGCAAACCTCTGAAGGACCCTGCATCTTGTTGTTCGGGGGACGTTGGAGGCACAAGCAGCTTCAAAAACTTGTCTGCTGCTATGACAAGGCTTTTTTGCCGCTGCTCTTTCAACCTGACGTAATTGCCTGTAGGAAAGAGTCCTCAATTTGCCCTTATCAGCACGCACACGTGTGTACTGTGAATCAGCTACATACTTCTTGATTGCCAAGACACTTCATCCTGATCATCGCACAATGTTGATTGTAGTCATGCCTTGACCTAAACACTCCACAATTTGTTGCTTCTCAGCAGCCGACACATCCTTTTTCTTTCCCATTTTGGCAGAAAATGTAGGCTGCTTAATAATGTGAGAGAGCCTTCTTAAGTAGTCTTGCCTTTCATTGGACAAACCTGCCAAACTAATTAGCACAGGTGTCTGCAATTGCTTACAGTGATATAAAGAGCCCTGACACACATCACCATCAATGAGTTTAACTGACAAACAAACAAATTCTTCCCTTATCACTCCTAAACACTTTTTGCATAATAATTTGGAACGCGGTGTACATGTGCTTTTCCACAAAACACCAGTGGTTCACGTAGTGAATCTTACAGTTCTAACTTGCCAACCGTGGTCTGTATGGAATTGTTCAATAAAGGGCCCAAAATTAAGATAACATAGATGGGAGAGGTCTCTATGAATAGGAATTCCTAAGTATTTGATACCCTGTGAGGGCCAGGCAAAGGGAAAGTTGGACTGGATGGAATCCTATATGGATTTAGGGAGGGAGACATCGAGGGCCTCAGACTTCGCTGCATTGATTTTAAAATTTTACCATGTAACAAAGTGATCTATTTCAGCCATAACAGCAGGGATGGATATATGTGATTGAGTGATATATACTAGGACATCATCAGCAAATAGAGAGCACTTGTACTCGGTGCCTCCCACCTCAATCCACCTAATATTGGGGTTATGGCGAATTGATGAGAGCAGGTGCTCCGTCACTAGGATGTATAAGAGAGGGGACAGAGGACATCCCTGCCTTGTCCCATTGGTGATTGTGAAAGGTGATGAAAATGTTCTGACGCACCCCCTGGGCCTTGGGACACCCGGAGCCGGACCCTTTTTGGTGGATGCTGGTGGTTGTAGTCTTCGTGGCGGCGATCCGATTCCGTGGCTCAGGGCGGTCAAACCAGTGGCGGAACTATTTATGTGGTTTTGATGTTTAAATGTCCGACTACGCCACCCGTGGATTGCGGTCAGAGTGAACCGCCGCTACAGGGCAGACCGCTAAGGCTGGTGTTGTGGGTGCAGCAGAGCGTAGCATAACTCCCCACGGGAGGAGTATAGCCTCAGGGCAGTGTATGCGGAGGATGGGGGTGATGGTGCAGGGCAGCAGCAGTAACGACACGGAGTCAGTGATGCAGTTCAGGGCCTTTACTCACAGTTCTTATTATCCAGACCACGTCTGCAGGTAACGGCTGCCCACGTCGTACTGTGCTCACCAGGTGAGGGGCTCAGACAACTCCCAGATAACTTTGGAGCGCTTCACAGGACCCCCTTTGTGTGTCCTTTGTCTGGCCTTTCTTACCAACCCTTCTGTCCGGCTGCCTCGGGCCTCCTCTTGGTAAACTTGGCGCCAGTTTCCCTGACCCTATGTGGTGCCTTCCTAGCGGGTGGAGCAAGGGGCTGCGCCACATAAAATGTCAGAGCCTCCGGTTTCTAGCTGAGGGTCGTTTCCTGCCTCCACTAGTTCGGGGACCGGTCTCCCCCTTTGGCCTGACCCCTCCACGCAGGTGGATTCGGGCGTGCGGTGGCGACTCGCCCGTCCGCACCCCTGGGATCCCTTCATTCCTCGTTCCTGGAGCCTTCTCCGCTCCTCTTCCTTCCTTCTCCCTCTTGCAGGCCTGGGCCTCTGTTACTAGGCCCGCCTCCGGAGCAGAGCTCATGCAGAGCCCCTGCTCCCTGCCACTTCTGCTCAGACTTCTCTGCACTGAAATAAGATGGTGCCCACCTTTTATACTCCCTTCTCAATGCACCCAGGAACTGCTTCCTCCCTGCTCCTGCACTACAGGGTTCCACTTCCTCAGTGTTCCCTCCCCCCACTCCAGCCAGGGACAGGGACTGTCGTGCCCATCTCAGGGGCATATTGGTCGCCCTGCCCCACGGCAATGTGGTGTAATACATGCAGGTGTCGGGTCCTGATCCACACTCCATCCTTACCTGAGAGTGAGATATCACACCTCTGGGTGAGGTGCAATACGTCTGTAGCAACCGAGCCCTCAGGGTGCTACAGTTCCATTTATCTTCAGCCTAGGTGACGTATTGCGATACAGGGCCGTGATTTTGGCTATAAAAGGGTCCCCTAGACCCCTACCCCAAGCTCTTTAAGAGAATCATATATGGCGTGCCAGGAGACTCTATGGAATGCTTTCTCAGCATCCAACGAGAGTATCTAATTACAAATTTTTAACTGCATCTAGCCCAGGAAATACTTTGTGCCTAGTAGCAGTGTCTGCTAGTCAGCGGATTATCCCGGCTGTTAAGCAAGCTACACCACCTGTAGTTTAGACACTTAATTTTTTCAAAGGAAATGCTTCGGGACCATGGGATACTTAGTGAAGAGCATCAGGAGGCACCCCAAGGCATAGGGGCTGGGACTGGCAGTAGGATGCCTTGCGGTGGACAGCCGAGCTCGATCCTTATAAAAGCTTTTTAACTGTAGCAGCTTTAGTGGACGCTACTGGAGCTGGAATTACCGCGGCTGCTGGCATGAGACTTGCCCTCCAATAGATCCTTGTAAATGGATTTAAAGTGTATTCATTCAAATTAGAGAAACAATTTAAATTAAAAAGCTTAGAACTGCCTCCACCACAGGGGGGCTCGCTCGACCCACCAGCGGACAGGCACCAGTATTGGGAGAGGGGGGCTGGCCGTCAGGGTTCACCGCGGCTCTGGCACAAACCCGGCGACACGGAGGTGGCACGGGCAGGAGCGGACTGGCCGTGTCGGCTTCTCACTTTTTGGATTTTAGAAGGGCATGACATGCCTATATCTGTGTCTCCCCCTCCTTTTACTCCTCCACCTCTTTTATTTTCGCATGACTATATGTACTTGTCACTTTTCCATGTGTTAGTTATGTCTTCTGAGCAGTTTGTCAGCTTTTGGACACCTTTGAAGGTGTTTTCTATGTGTTTCTATGTGTTTTTGTTTGCCTGCCATTGGTTTTAACGGTGTTCGAAGGTGTTCGACGAACAGTTCGACGAACAGTTCGGCGAACACACGGGTGTTCGACGAACCGAACCGAACTCGAACACTACGGGGGTGGCTCAACACTAGTCCTGATCCACACTCCATCCTTACCTGAGAGTGAGATATCACACCTCTGGGTGAGGTGCAATACCTCTGTAGCAACCGAGCCCTCAGGGTGCTACAGTTCCATTTATCTTAAGCCTAGGTGACGTATTGCGATACAGGTCCGTGACTTTGGCTATAAAATGGTCCCCTAGACCCTTACCCCAAGCTTTTTAAGAGAATAATATATGGCGTGCCAATAGACTCTATGGAATGCTTTCTCAGCATCCTACGAGAGTATCTAATTACAAATTTTTAACTGCATCTAGCCCAGGAAATACATTGTGCCTAGTAGCAGTGTCTGCTAGTCAGCGGATTATCCCGGCTGTTAAGCAAGCTACACCACCTGTAGTTTAGACACTTAATTTTTTCAAAGGAAATGCTTCGGGACCATGGGATACTTAGTGAAGAGCATCAGGAGGCACCCCAAGGCATAGGGGCTGGGACTGGCAGTAGGATGCCTTGCGGTGGACAGCCGAGCTTGATCCTTATAAAAGCTTTTTAACTGCAGCAGCTTTAGTGGACGCTACTGGAGCTGGAATTACCGCGGCTGCTGGCATGAGACTTGCCCTCCAATAGATCCTTGTAAATGGATTTAAAGTGTATTCATTCAAATTAGAGAAACAATTTAAATTAAAAAGCTTAGAGCTGCCTCCACCACAGGGGGGCTCGCTCGACCCACCAGCGGACAGGCACCAGTATTGGGAGAGGGGGGCTGGCCGTCAGGGTTCACCGCGGCTCTGGCACAAACCCGGCGACACGGAGGTGGCACGGGCAGGAGCGGACTGGCCGTGTCGGCTTCTCACTTTTTGGATTTTAGAAGGGCATGACATGCCTATATCTGTGTCTCCCCCTCCTTTTACTCCTCCACCTCTTTTATTTTCGCATGACTATATGTACTTGTCACTTTTCCATGTGTTAGTTATGTCTTCTGAGCAGTTTGTCAGCTTTTGGACACCTTTGAAGGTGTTTTCTATGTGTTTCTATGTGTTTTTGTTTGCCTGCCATTGGTTTTAACGGTGTTCGAAGGTGTTCGACGAACAGTTCGGCGAACACACGGGTGTTCGACGAACCGAACCGAACTCGAACACTACGGGGGTGGCTCAACACTAGTCCTGATCCACACTCCATCCTTACCTGAGAGTGAGATATCACACCTCTGGGTGAGGTGCAATACCTCTGTAGCAACCGAGCCCTCAGGGTGCTACAGTTCCATTTATCTTAAGCCTAGGTGACGTATTGCGATACAGGTCCGTGACTTTGGCTATAAAATGGTCCCCTAGACCCTTACCCCAAGCTTTTTAAGAGAATAATATATGGCGTGCCAATAGACTCTATGGAATGCTTTCTCAGCATCCTACGAGAGTATCTAATTACAAATTTGTAACTGCATCTAGCCCAGGAAATACATTGTGCCTAGTAGCAGTGTCTGCTAGTCAGCGGATTATCCCGGCTGTTAAGCAAGCTACACCACCTGTAGTTTGGACACTTAATTTTTTCAAAGGAAATGCTTCGGGACCACGGGATACTTAGTGAAGAGCATCAGGAGGCACCCCAAGGCATAGGGGCTGGGACTGGCATTAGGATGCCTTGCGGTGGACAGCCGAGCTCGATCCTTATAAAAGCTTTTTAACTGCAGCAGCTTTAGTGGACGCTACTGGAGCTGGAATTGCGTGGCTGCTGGCATGAGACTTGCCCTCCAATAGATCCTTGTAAATGGATTTAAAGTGTATTCATTCAAATTAGAGAGACAATGTAATTTAAAAAGCTTAGAGCTGCCTCCACCACAGGGGGGCTCGCTTGACCCACCAGCGGACAGGCACCAGTATTGGGAGAGGGGGGCTGGCCGTCAGGGTTCACCGCAGCTCTGGCACAAACCCGGCGACACGGAGGTGGCACGGGCAGGAGCGGACTGGCCGTGTCGGCTTCTCACTTTTTGGATTTTAGAAGGGCATGACATGCCTATATCTGTGTCTCCCCCTCCTTTTACTCCTCCACCTCTATTCTTTTCGCATGACTATATGTACTTGTCACTTTTCCATGTGTTAGTTATGTCTTCTGAGCAGTTTGTCAGCTTTTGGACACCTTTGAAGGTGTTTTCTATGTGTTTCTATGTGTTTTTGTTTGCCTGCCATTGGTTTTAATGGTGTTCGAAGGTGTTCGACGAACAGTTCGGCGAACACACGGGTGTTCGACGAACCGAACCGAACTCGAACACTACGGGGGTGGCTCAACACTAATCATAGACACTCCTTTTGATGATGCTCCAGAGGTTCTTAATGGGGTTGAGGTCAGGGGAGCATGTGTGCCACACCATAAGTTTGTCCCCTTTTATGCCCATAGCAGCCAGAGATGCAGATGTGTTATGTGCAGCATGAGACGGGGCATTATCATGCATGAAATGATCTCGATGGTCCAGATGGATGCAGTGGAGGATGGCTGGTTGATGGACACCCCATGCAAATATGGCTACGGCGCTAACAAGGAGGAGGTGGTGTAATGTTTTGGGCTGGAATCATGGGGAGAGAGATTGTCAGCCCTTTTAGGATCCCTGAAGGGGTAAAGATGAACTCCATAATGTATGTTGAGTCTCTCAAACAGCACTTCCTTCCATGGTTCAAGAAGAAGAACCGTGCATTCCGCAGCAAGATCATTTTCATGCATGATAATGCCCCGTCTCATGCTGCACATAACACATCTGCATCTCTAGCTGTTATGGGCATAAAAGGTGACAAAATTATGGTGTGGCACCCATGCTCCCCTGACCTCAACCCCATTGAGAACCTCTGGAGCATCATCAAAAGGAGTGTCTATGATGGCGGGAGGCAGTTCTCATCTAAGCAACAGCTCTGGGAGGGTATTCTGTCCTCATGCAAAACAATTGAAGCAGAAACCATCCAAAACCTGACAAATTCAATGGACGAGAGAGTTCAGAAGCTCCTTTCGAACAAGTGGTCCTATGTGCAAATGTAACATCACCTAGAATAAAGTTTTGAGTTGAAAACTGTTTGATTTCAGTTTGTAATAACCTGCTAATGCTTATAATTTCAAAAATGACCATTTTTTTTGTTCTTTAATAAAATGAAAAGGTTGAAAACTCTGCTGTGCATAATAATTTGGAACATGCATTTTGAGTGCAGTTTGAGTTTTTTATTTTTTTTTAAATATACTGTTGTCATAGGCAGTTTGTACAAAAACCTTTCAATTGTACTCTAATAGTTCTTTGGGAAAATCTGAGAAAATATTATTTGCATAATAATTTGGAACACAGTGTAGTGATGGCTGGGGACCGAGTATGAACATGAGGCATGAGGTTGTGAAAAGCTTCTGCCTCCATGAGCCTAAAAGGCCACATTTCAAGTGCAAGCAGCTGTGCAGAAATCTGGCAGTTTAGTATTGAAGCCTGTGGGTGGGTGGCTGACTGCATACTTGCGCTTGCATTCCAAGTAACAGAAAACTAAGCAGATTGTGGCCTCTATCATCATCATGCACTCACATCGGCACTATGAACTCTCCTGAAGGAGAAGTCAGGGCCCACCGGAAGAGTCTCCGGTTTTCTGGTCGGTCCGTCCAACCCTGCCGAGAAGCAGCTCTGGCAAAGAAAAGTGTGGGGGAAGGTTCCTGGACGCTTTATGGCTGTTTTCTTAAAGTGTATCGGACGTGCTTGTGCATGTTATTTCTCAAACTGGATTGCATATCAGGCCATTGTCCAACTCTGCATTCATGAAATTAAAAGCGCAAAGAAAGAAGTTTGTGTGTCAAAGCACCACCGAGAAGTGCGAGTTTTTGTTGGACGGGCTGCCATTGCTTCTGCAAAAGCTGCTTTAGAGGACTTCCTGGGAGAAATGACACCCAGAGTAGATACAGTTTCCCTCTATGTCAGTCCTTTCACTGAGCTAAAGAATATGGCTGTGGTGAAATACAACTCTCAGCAAAAAAAGCTGTTGACTGGCTCCGTTCCGTCCCTGGCGCATTCACCTGTCCACGTGTTTGTGGTTAGGCGATCCTTCCCAGTAAGTGTACTGGGGAGGGCACGGGTAATGTTGTGGGACCCGTGCTTGTGGAAGGTGGATATGACACCTGGAGAAAGAGTGAAATAGTGGCGGCTGGGGACCGAGTATGAACACCTGGCCGCCGCCGTCATGAGGTTATGAAAAGCTTCCACCTCCACGAGCCTAATAGGCAGCATTTCAAGTGAAAGCAGCTTTAGAGGACTTCCTGGGAAAAATGACAGCTGGGTAGATATGGTTTCCCAAGTCCTTTCACTAAGCTAAAGAATATGGCTGTAGTGAAATACAACTCAGCAAAAAAAACTGTGGACTGGCTCCGTACCCGCCCTGGCCACATTCACCTGTCCACGTGTTTGTGGTTAGGTGGTCCTTCCCAGTAATTGCACTGGGGAGGGCCCAGGTAATGTTGTGGGACCCGTGCTTGTGGAAGGCGGAGACGACACCGGGAGAAACAGTGGAGGCTGGGGACCGAGAATGGACACCCGGCCGCCGGCATGAGGTTATGAAAAGCTTCCACCTCCACGAGCCTAAAAGGCCACATTTTAAGTGAAAGCAGCTTTAGAAGACTGCCTTGGAGAAATGACAGCTGGGTAGATATGGTTTCCCAAGTCCTTTCACCAAGCTAAAGAATATGGCTGTGGTGAAATACAACTCAGCAAAGAAAGCTGTGGACTGGATCCTTACTGTCCCTGGCCAGATTCCCCTGTCCACGTGTTTGTGGCTAGGTGGTCTTTCCCAGTAAGTGCACTAGGGAGGGCATGGGTAATGTTGTGGGACCCGTGCTTGTGGCAGGTGGAGACGACACCAGGACAAATAGTGGCGGCTGCGGACCGAGTATGGATACCCGGTCGCCGTCGCCATAAGATTGTGTACAGCTTCCGCCTCCACGAGCCTAAAAGGCCACATTTCAAGTGCAAGCAGCTGTCAAAAATTTGGCAGTATAGTATTGCAGCCTGCAGGTGGGTGGGTGGCTGCCTGCATACTTGCGTTTGCATTCCAATGAATGGGGTAGGGGCAACTGAACGCTGCAGTGGGACAAGGATGTGGACGGTGACTGTTGCAAGTCTGAAAGACAGGTGCATGGCAGGAGGCATCTTCACATGCGCCAAGGATCACTTATGATGTGCACACTTTTTGGCAGTGACCTGGGAGTCAGAGATGCTTCCAGAGGTCTTCCCCATTCTGTTCCTATGTCTTTTCAGCACTGTATTCATGTGTCTGATGATGTGTCACACAACACATGGCCAGATAAGGTTGTAAAATGTTAAAATGGCATTTCCTGATGAATGCATTTGCCTTGGTTGAAAGCAATGCAAAAGTGCAAAAATGCATCAAAAACGCTATGTGTGAACATAGCCCAAGGTGTGGACGAGTATTTTTGTTTTTAGTTATTTATTTTGCCTTATATTCAAGTCATTACCCTAGAAAGGATGTTCCTTAACATACTGTATTTCCCAGGAAAATCCATTTTGGTTTCGTTTTTGTATGTTTTATTGTGAGTCCGTAAAAGTGGCGTAATACTCTGACAATGTTGATGACAGCATTGATCTGGGAGTCAGAAATGCTTTCAGGGGTCTTCCTCTTGCTGTTCCCATGTAATTTGAGCACTGTTCCCATCGATTTGGGCAATTTTTAGGCCCTCTGCAGACCGCACTGGGGAGCCGCCTGAAAAATGCTTGAGTTTCCCATAGACTTACATTGGGCTAGTTGCTCGGGTCAAGCACCCGAGTATTCCAATGTGCTAGAGCCGAGCAATGAGTACCCGAGCATGTTAGTGCTCACTCATCACTATTCAGAACCAAGTAGCAATCAACACAAGCTATCACAACCCAGAACCTGGTAGCCTAAACTAATGACCAATAATATGTACCCGAGAGATTCAATACAATTCTCAGTGCTCTGATTGGTTAGATTACTTGATCACCTGATTGATTGACAAACCGCCTGCCTAGATTGACTGATAAGCCAATTACACAAAATGGACTACATGATCATGTGCATTGTGCATGCATCATAAGCATCAACCTCACCACAAACTCTGCTAGTGCAAAGTAACACTACGGGGAGGTAAGTGTGCTGCAATCATTAAGGACGAAGTTGTTGGTAAACACCTACCTCCATTAGTGTTTTTGCCATTTGTCCATTTCTGACTTGCATCAAATTCCCGATTAGTGGAAGAGGAGTTGGACCTGGGGGAAGTCTGTGCCTGTTATAGAGAAGGGTCCATAGCAAATAAAATGTTATAAGACCTAAGACAGCAGAGAACAGTATCGTCCCACATCCCGGTGGCTCCATGTCTATCCGCATTAGACCTGTAGATCACAGCTAGCAGAACTGCAGCCTTTGTGTTTACATGGATGAGAGCCAAGAGGCCAGAATCCAGCATTAACCACCTCTTATCTGCTACTGACTCTTAAACCGAGAGATAGGAAAAGGAGAGGGAGGGTCAAATTCCTGTCTATGGGGGCCCAGTTACAAAAATGTAAATCATGACGCACAAAGTGATGTTAATTAAACTCACAGTTAACCCAAACTAGAAATAAATATGGGAGGGGTGAGTCTAAAAGCAAAAGCTCTAGAATAGGTTTGTAAAAATCTGACGGAGCAATGGGTCAGAAATGTCTCAAGATTAGTGTTGAGCGAGCATGCTCGACACTGCTCTCTACTCGTATCTCACTACTCGGGATGTTCGGCGAGCACTGAGCATTTTCGGGTTACTCGGGCGGGAGCTCGGGTCTCCGCCCTGCATGTTTGGCGCTCTTTACAGAGCCATTTAACATGCAGGGATTGCCAGCCAGTCACTGTAATGCTGCAGCCATGTTGATTGTGTGCATTACAGTGACTGGCAGGCCGCACAGCGTCACCTCGAGTATTTAAAACCGGGCGCCGCCATCTTGGACACAGTCGCTCCGGATCAGACAGTGTAGGGAAAGTGTTGCTGAGCTAGGGAGAGATTTATACTGCAAAATACTTAGTGTAGGGTCTGTAAAGCCTGTAAAAACAAACAAACTGTCCTTCTGAGGACTAATATCCATCCCAGTTATCAGTCAGGCAGGCAGACAGGCTGTATAGGAGACGCAGTGGTTACACCAACAAACACTGCATTACAGTCCTGTGTGCTCCTGCTCGAATTGCTAGTCTTAGCCCCTGGTCTCATGGGCCAGGAAAAATCCTTTTTTTTTTCATCAAAATCCTCTTTTTTTTTCCCTCAGTCAGACTGTACAAATACCAGTCTTATTAACCTTTTGGTATCCCCCCCCCCCCAAAAAAAAAAAAATTGAGTGCGTCTGTGAGTGTTCAGACACAAATATATCTGTTTAAAAGAGTCTGGTTTCTGCCAGATAACTTGAACTGTGGTATTGCAGTTCCACTGTTCAAATCTTGGTATTATCCACCTTTTTGCATTTTTTCCATAAAAAAAACAGTTTGACTGTCTTGCTGACTGTTCAGACACAAATATATCTATTTAAAAAAGTCTGGTATACGCCAGGAAATAAGAACTGTGGTTTTCCTCTTCCACGGTTCAAATCTGGGTGTTATTCACCTTTTTGTCTTTTTTCCATAAAAAATAACAGTTTGAGTGTCTCACTGACTGTTCAGACACAAATATATCTGTTTAAACGATTCTGGTGTAGGTCAGAGAACTAGAACTGTGGTTTTCCTCTTTCACAGTTCAAATCTGGGTGTAATCCACCTTTTTGCCTTTTTTACATAAGAAAAACAGTTTGAGTGTCTCACTGACTGTTCAGACACAAATATATCTGTTTAAAAGATTCTGGTGTATGTCAGAGAACTAGAACTGTGGTTTTCCTCTTCCACAGTTCAAATCTGGGTGTTATCCATGTTTTTGCCTTTTTTCCATAAAAAAAAACAGTTTGAGTGTCTCGCTGACTGTTCAGACACAAATATATCTGTTTAAAAAATTCTGGTGTAGGCCAGAGAACTAGAACTGTGGTATTCCTCTTCCACAGTTCTAATCTCCTTTTTATTACCCTTTTGCCATTGATAGTGCGAGTGTAAGCTATTTTACTTCATTTACAATGGGCAAGGCGCGTGGCAAGGGACGTGGAACTGAACGTTCTGGTGATGGTGCATGCAGAGGACGGGGCCGTGGCCAAGGTGAAAATGTTCCACAACCAACAGCCACATCTTTTCACTCCCAGGTCTTGACCGAATTACTAGGGAAGCACACAACAAAACCACTATTGCGAATTGATCAGTGTGAACAGGTTATAAATTTGATAGCAGATAATACTTCCAGTTAACTGAGCACCACCACCTCCGGTCTGTCTTCCACACGGTCAAGTCTTAGTAGCCATGAGTGTGGACCGCATACTCCTCCTCACCCTGATGCCACTGACCCCACAGTTGGACACTCTGAAGAGCTGTTCACTGGTTCATTTCCATATTTGGGCCACTCGCCTGCTCCGCTTGAAGTGCTGGAAGAGGAGATCTCATGTAGCGATGGCCAAATATTTGAACAGCCACGGCCACAGGAAGGCGACGCTGGCAATTTGTCACAAGAGCTGGACGATGACGAGTCACAATTGCCACAAAGTGAGGAGGAGGACCGTGGTGCGGAAGTGAAAGAGGAGAAGGTGGTGGATGATCTAGTAACTGACCCAATGTGGCAGGAGGACACGCAGAGCGAGGCCAGCAGCACACAGGGGGAGGGAGGCAGAGTACCCCAACAGGCAGGAAGAAGCAGTGTGGTGGCCGCAGACAGAAGGCAGGCAACCATTCCCCGTAACACCAACATGAGGGACGTTGCCAGTACAACCGGTAGGTCTTCCAGAGTCTGGAATTTTTTTAAAGACTCTGCTGATAACCCCAAAAAGGTCATTTGTAACACCTGCCAGGCCAGCATCAGCAGGGGTGACAAAACTACCAGCCTGACCACCACCAGCATGATCAGGCACATGTCAGGAAAGCACCCGACTTTGTGTGGAGAACCCCAGGGTCAACGACCAGTGTCAGCGGGTGTCACCACTGCTTCTTCCGCTGTTGTGCATGTAAGAGAACCCCCTGTTGTGCGTGCAAGGCAATCCCCTGTCCATACTGCATGCAAACATGCCCCCTCCTTTCAGTCTTCACTTGTTATGGCAGTTTCTCAAGAAACAGCGTCAATGTCCACGTCCACGTCCCACCGCAGCATTCAGTTGTCCATATCCCAGACCTTTGAATGAAAGCGCAAATTCGCAGCCAACGCCCGACAGGCCACAGTCCTAAATTCGCACATTTCACGACTGCTTGCGTTGGAAATGCTGCCTTTTATGCTGGTGGAGATGGAATCCTTCCGCAACCTTATGGCAGTGGCCGTCCCTCGGTACTCGGTCCCCAGCCGACACTATTTTGCCCGGTGTGCCATCCCCGCACTACAAAACCACATGTCTCAAAACATCTGCCGTGCCCTCAACAACGCAGTTACTGTAAGAGTCCACCTGACAACGGAAAGATGGACAAGTGCTTGTGGCCAGGGACCCTGATTGCACACTGGGTAAACATAGTGGAAGCCGGGACCCAGTCGGACCTTGAGACGGAACACATCCTCCCCACATTGACGATTGCAGACCCTATGTCAGTCAGAGTTGCCCCCACAGTGTACAGCTCCTGCGCATCATCATCTTCCTCCTCCTCATGTTCAGCCTCCATCTCAGATATCACCACATCAGTTACAAGCTGGAAGCACTGCGGTACTGCTTTAGCCAAGCAGCAACAGGCAGTGCTGAAACTCATAAGCTTAGGTGATAAACCTCACACTGCTTGTTAGTTGAGGACAGCTGTGAAAGAGCAGGCAGATCTGTGGCTGAGACCGCTGAACCTACATCCAGGCATTGTCGTGTGTGACAATGGCCATAACCTGGTGGCGGTTCTGAGGCGAGGCGAGATCACACACGTACCATGCCTGGCTCATGTGCTTAACTTCATGGTTCAGCGGTTTCTTAAATCGTACCATGAGTTGCCAGATCTGCTTGTTAAAGTACGCCCCCTGTTAGCTCATTTTCAGAAGTCGGCTACAGCTTCCGCCGCCCTTGCTGTGTTGCAGCAGCGTTTTCAGCTTCCGGCACAACGACTGGTGTGTGATGTCCCCACACATTGGAACTCTACCTTCCACATGTTGCAAAGGATTTGTGAGCAGAAGAGAGCAGTTGTGGAATACCAGCTGCAACAAGGCCGTTGATATTCAGGTCAGACTCCACACATAAGACCTCAGGAGTGGACCTGGATGTCTGACATACGTACCATCCTGACAAATTTTGAGGAGTCCACCAAGATGGTGAGTGGCAATGACGCCATCATTAGCGTCAGCATCCCACTTGTCTGTCTTTTGCAACACTCTCTGTAGAAAATTAAAGAGGAGGCATTGCAGCCAGAGTATGATGAGATGGATCAAGAAGCCGTAGCGGTGGATTACACATAGCCCAGCCTCATCTCATCCCAATGTGCATTGGGGGACAATGAGGGAGAGGAGGAGGAGGAAGAACAGGAGCTGGTATCATGCGCCGTAGACGGTAGTACCTGTACAACTGTCATACCGTCGGTTCAGCGTAGGTGGCCTGAGGACAGGGGGGAGGAGGAGGAGTGCATGGTCAGTCATCATCTTGGTGAGGACACGGAAGTCTTGCCCTTTACCAGTCTGACACGCATGGCTGACTTTATGTTGCACTGCCTTAACCGTGACCCTCACGTTGGGTGACAGTCATTACTGGTTGGTGACACTTTTAGACTCCCGCTACAAGGAGAACTTTCACTCTCTTATTCCTGAGGTGGAGAGGTCTACAAAAATGGGGCAGTACCAGAAGGCCCTTGCTGCAGAACTGATAAAAAAATTCCCATCTGAACAAACTAGCGGCAGAGGTCACAGTTCATTGCCCAACAAAGGCTTTTAGGCGAGAGAGACGCAACTCCAATCCAGAAGAGGCAGGGGAACACTGTCAACGTTCTGGGACAGTTTTCTCAGACCCGCCCAGCTTACAGGCCCTGAGGCGCGGGGTACTCTCACAAAGAGTGGAAAGTTTCAAAAGATAGTGAGGGAGTACCTTGCCAACCGTACCTATGTCCTCCGTGATTCCTCTGTGCCTTTAATGTATTGGGTATCCAAACTGGACACTTGGAATGAACTCGCTCTGTATGCCTTGGAGGTCCTGGCCTTCCCTTCTGCTAGCGTGTTATCGGAGCATGTTTTTAGTGCTGCTGGGGGAATTATAACTGATAAGCGCACTCGTCTGTCAACTGACATTGCTGACAAGCTGAGCGTTATCAAAATTAACAAGGGCTGGATTGGGCCAGACTTCTCATCACCACCAAATGACAGCAGAGTAACATAAAGTCAAATCCACTGTGTTATTTCGGGAGGTGTATTCCCATGCACAGCTTCACACCCACACATGGGTATACGCTTCCTCATTTCGGCTGTCATTTGCTCTTCTCCTTTTCCTCAGCCTCCACCACCACTATACCACCAAGGTGACCATGGTCCCTGTTGCCAGGATTGCAAGTTCCTCCATCCTAATTTTTGGCAGCTTTTGCTTGGAAGGCATAGGTAAAGACTATGGGAGACCCACTCCCCAATAATGGGAATAATGTTTTTAATATACTGTACTGCATGGCTCTTGTAAGGGGCATTAAAATGATCTTGATAAGCTACTGTGACCTCCACGTCTCTTCCAAGGGTCATTGATATTATCTTTTCATTCCACTGCGACCTCCACCACTCTCCCAAGGGGCATTAAAACCGTCTTGTTAAACCACTCTGAACTCCACAGCTCCTCCAAGGTTCATTGAAATGTTGTTTTTAATTACCTCTAACCTCCACGACCCTTCCAACGTGCATTGCATTTCCTCCTAATTTTAGTCAGCTTTTGCTTTTCAATGCATAAGCGAACAGTAAAAGAGACCCACTCCCCAATAATGGGTAGATGGTTTTTAGTACACTGTAATCCACGTCTGTTTCAAGGGGCATTGCAGTTCCTCATAATTTTTGGAAAGCCCTCCATTCACTGCTTAGGCCAACAGTGTACAGGAGACCCAGTTGCTATAAATGGAAAAAACAGTTTAGTTAAGGCCCTCTGACCTCCTTGTCACTTCCAAGGGGCATTGGAGTGCCCTGAAATTTTTGGTAGGCATTGCACTCACTGTATGCCCTATAACCGTGTAGCCAAACCGCTCCTTTTGGTACAGAAACATGACCTACAAGACATGTGTGGTTGACTGGCCTGATATTGATGTGAATGGTCCTTGTTCCTCCTGCTCTTTCTCCTTTGCCACCACCTCATCCATCATTCATTACCTGAAGCTTTGTTTTAACGGGAGTCATAGAACTGGGATAGTAGCAGGAAAACATCCAGCAATCCTCGTAGGAGGTAGGATATGTGCCAAAACGCTGACCACCTCAGGCCTAGCCGCTACTACATACATGCGCTTCCATTCCAAGGAACAGAAAGCTAAGGAGATGGATGGCCTCATGATCATGAATAATTTACTTGTTGTGTAGGAGACCGAGAACTGCTGCTGTCTACCTTCTGAACTTTGTGTTGAATCCTGATTGACCCTGGACTCTCAATCCTCTATGTCTGGAGGACGTGTTGCATCCCAGTGTCCAACTCTGTCCCGGCTTCCACAATATTAACCCAGTGTGAAGGTGTCAGTGAGATGGACCATCCCTGGCCACATTCACTTGTCCATGTGTTTGTGGTTAAGCTGTCCTTCCCACTAAATGCACTTCGGAGGGCACAGGTAATGTTTTGGCATGCGCGCTTGTGTATAAGGCCCACCGGGACAAATAGGGACAGCTGGGAACCGTTTATGGACACCTGGTTGCCCCCAGGCAGCTACGGACTGAGTATGGACATTTGGGACCAAGCGTAGACACCCGGCCGCCGGGTGGCGGGGGACTGAGTATGGATACCAGGCCGCCGACGCAGCCATGACGTGGTGGCCAGATTCCGCCTCCACATGCCTAAAAGGCACAATTTCAAGTGCAAGCAAGCAAGCAGTATGGTATTGCAGCCTGGGGGTGGGTGGGTGGCAGGCTGCATACTTGCACTTGCATTGCAAGGAATGGGGAGGTACAATTGAACACTGCCCTTGGACAAGGACTTGCACGGTGATAGTTGCAAGTCTGCATCTTCTGATGCGGCATGGATCACTTCTGATGGGCACACTTTTAGGCACTGACCTGGGTGTCAGAGATGCTTCCAGGGGTCTTCTCCATGCTGTTCCCATGTCTTTTCAGCACTGTATGCATGTGTCACACAGCACATGGCCAGATAAGGTTGTAAAATGTTAAAATGACATTTCCCGGTGAATGCATTTGTCACGGTTGAAAGCAATACAAAAGTGCAAAAACGCATAAAATAATGCTACTTGTGAACATAGCCCAAGGTGTGGAGGACTATTTTTGTTTTTGGTTATTTTACCTTATACACAAGTCTTTACCCTGGAAAGGATGTTCCTTAACATATTTCACAGGAAAACCATTTCAGATTAGTTTTTATTTTATTCTAAGCCCGTAAAAGTGGCTTAATACCTCTGACCATGTTGTTGACAGCAGTGACCTGGAGGTCATAAATGCTTTCTCGGGCGATCCCCATGCTGTCCCCATGTCATTTGAGCACTGTCACTATCGTTTTGGGCACTTTTTAGGCTTTCTACAGACTGCCGGGGGTGCCGCTGCAAAAATGATCGGGTCTCCCAGAGACTAACATTGGCCTCGTTGCTCGGGTCGAGCACCCGAGTATCACGGTGAGCTCGGCCCGAGCTTCGAGCACCCGAGCATTTTAGTGCTCGCTCAACACTACTCAAGATGAATAAATGGAGATTTGATACTACCGTTGAAAATGTAACATGAACAATACAAGTTGGAGGTCAAGGCAAAAATAGTACCAGGGATTGACAATGAAAACAATGGCCTGTTGAGCAAGAATTGTGTGTGGGTCTCTATTTTGGGGCAACAGGACAAAGCAGGTACAAAAATCCCTCAGCCACATAAGAATAAGACATATGGTAAATAGGGGACCCAATATGCAACAATACCAAATGAGGGTAAGGTGGGAATTCCTATATGCAAGTATACTGCATTGGTGTGATTCCTGTGGGGAAGCTCTGACTATCATTATAACAATAATGGGGCTCTGGGTGTCTTTACTGTGGGGGAGGCGGGAGCTGGATATCACTACTCAGGGGTGAGTCTCTGGATGGGGCTAGCGACCCTCTTTCAGAGTTGAATGTGGCTCTCATGGTAAGAAAAGTTTGGAACCATTGGTCTAAGGAAACAACCAGTGGACAAAACAGCACAAAAGTTATATCCCTGAGAAAGAGAAAGATATTGCCTGGTGTGAGAAATCCAAGCTTTATTTGCACTATGCTAATAGGAGGGGGTATAATTGTTGAGGTTGGTGGACATGGAGTAATAGTGTGGGGAATGTCTTCCTTGCACACACTCAGTAATCAGACCTCTGATACCTATAGATGATCGTTTCGACAGTAAAGCTGAACCTAAAAAGTGTATCCCTTCATGTCCACAGGTCCATCAGTTGCAGAAAGACACTTTCAACAGGACAATGCCCTATGTCACAAGGGTTGTATAGTCGCAGGATCAGAATTAGGGCCGGCTATCAGTCAGTGCCAGGAACGCGCTTAACGTCACCACTCTCTATACACTGTACCATCTCCACCACAATGACGGAATGCTGCCAGGGAAAATAAAGTTCATTTTCTCCCGGCAGTGGGGCTCTTAGTACAGGCAGATTCAGAACATTATTAGCCTGCAGATTAACCACATATTGGCAGGTTCATAGTGGTTTTTCACATGTTATGGAACTAGGTCGAACATGGTTAGCAATATGTTAGTAATTCCAATGTAATTTGTGACATCTATGCTGTCCTCCTGGGCCACAATTTGTGCAGAATAATTTCAACATCTTGTGGAATCTATGCCGGGATGAATTGCTGCAGTTCAAGCTACTAAATGGGTCTCTGTCTTTTATAAACTGGCCATTCGGTGTATAAGTAACGGGGTCATATACATTTTTTTTTTAAATTGCTCTATATCACCTTACAGCAAAGTTACGCAACATGTACGTTTTATGCAGTCAGTATGAAGACCGCTCATTCCTGTTCTGCGCAGTGATTGTTTTTCTCTTGTTTGGCTCTTTATTCTGCTTCTCATAGTTTAATCCCATGTAATATGATCTGATTGAGAAGGAGAATGCAGTTCAAAGAACCATGGAGCATTGGGCTGGATCCAGTGGGTCCTCCCTGCTCCTAGCTGCCAATGTGAGAAGTAGAAAGAATTGAAACCACAACCGTCGGAATCAGATGGAATGAATGCCGGAGCCATGACGTACCTGCAGAATGTCACCGTTGTCTTGGTTGGAGTTATCACCTTTATTTTGGTCTTCTTTTACTGGAAATATGCATGGGAAAGAAAAAAGATGCCCCCTGGACCTTTCCCATTACCTATTGTAGGGAACTTCCTAAATATTCAGAAAGATGGACTAGTGCCGAGCTTAACTAAGGTAGGTTGGGTCTTAATTAGTGTTGAGCGAGCACTAAAATGCTCGGGTGCTCGAAGCTCGGGCCGAGCTCACCGTGATACTCGGGTGCTCGACCCAAGCAACAAGCCCAATTTTAGTCTATGGGAAATCCGAGCATTTTTGCGGCAGCACCCCCGGCAGTCTGTAGAAAGCCTAAAAAGTGCCCAAAACGATAGTGACAGTGCTCAAAAGACATGGGCACAGCATGGGGATCGCCCCAGGAAGCATTTATGACCCCCAGGTCACTGCTGTCAACAACGTGGTCAGAGGTATTAAGCCACTTTTACAGGCTCACAATAAAATGTTCAAAAACTAAACTGAAATGGTTTTCCTGTGAAATATGTTAAGGAACTTCCTTTAAAGGGTAAAGAGACTTGTGTATAAGGTAAAATAAATAACCAAAAACAAAAATACTCCTCCACACCTTGGGCTATGTTCACAAGTAGATAATTGGTAGAGGCACCATATGCTATACCTGCTGCAAGAAATGACAACCTATCACCAGTTATGTGATTTGGATATACCAATAAATAAGTTTAAAATATTACTTGCGCTGTTAGCGTTAGGCTTTAGGTGTAGGTTTAGGAGGCTAGAAAGGAGGTTAAAAAAGATGAATTTTTAGGATACCCAAGAAAAATTAAAACCATACACTTTATTTAAAATTATTAAGACAATAAAATGAATAAGCGGGGAATAAAGGATATTTATTGAAAAGGTCCTTGGAAGCGTGAAGGGTTCTTGAGGATAGGACCAAATTGGCATCAGTAGTTGGAGGGAATGGAAGCAGTTGGTAGGTGCAGGTAATCTGGGTAGGTTTAGATGGAGAGAGAAGGGAGTTAGTGGGTTTGCATGTTCACAAACTTATTGGTAGAGAATAGGAATTACCTGAAATTGTAGTGTTGAGCATTCCGATACTGAAATATCGGGTATCGACCGATATTAGATGTATCGGAGTTCCGATACTGAGTTCCGATACTTTTACAATATCGAATACCGGAATAGGAAGTTCACATAATGCCTGCGCTCTGCAGTGTCTCTGAAGGATGACCAGCTGGATGGTAGCGCTCAGCTGCGATCCAGCCAGTCATCAGAATGCCATCCCAGCGTGAGAGAATTCTCCTGCTCAAGCACTGACATTACATTATCTCCATTACATTACAATTAAATGGAAAAGCAGGAATTAATATTTTTTAACACGTTCATGCTACAACCATGGTGGTTGTGGCATTACAGTGGTTGCCCAAATCGATGGGAACAGTGCTCACAGTGAAACATGAAAAGCCGGCAATTCATCAGCGGCATATACCGGTGCCCAACAATTCAGAACAGAAAGAATAGAGCTTCACACATAGATTAGATAGATAGAAACATGTCAGTCACATATATATGAAGTACAGTGACAGTGTTGCTTACTGTACTTGTCATTTAGTGTAAAGGATTTATTTAAAAAAATAATAGTGTTTTCATGCACCGTCTCTTTAAAAAAGCTGGCCGGCAATTCAGCATCGGTACCCGACAATTTAGAACAGAAAGATAGAGCATCACACATTGATTAAATAGATAGAAACATGTCAGTCACATATATAATAAGTACAGTAACAGTGTTGGTTACTGTACTTGTCATTTAGTGGTAAAATAAAGGATTTATTAAAAAAAAAATGGCGTGAGGTTCCCCGTAATTTTAGTCTCTAGCGGAGGTTAAGCAGACGGCTGGGGCAGATGTTTGAAGCCTGGGAAGGGGACAATACCCACGGAGCTTCCCAGGCTACTAATATCAGCCCCCAGCTGAATACCTAGCCTTTACTAGCTATTAAATTGGGGGACCCAAAAAAATATGACGTGGGGTCCCCCCTATTTTAATAGCTAGCAAAGGCTAGGCAGACAGCTGGGGGCTGATATTAATAGCCCAGGAAGGGTGCCATGAATATTGGCCCCGTACCAGGCTAGAAACACCAGCCGTCAGCCGCCCCAGATATGGCACATCCATAGGATGCGCCAATTCTGGCACTTAGCCTCGCTCTTCCCACTGCCCTGTAGCGGTGGCAGTGGGGTAATACGGCTGGGGTTGATGTCAGCTTATAATGCCAGCTGACATCAAGCCCAGGTTAGTAATGAAGAGGAGTCTATAAGACACCCCCATTACTAACCGCATAGTCAAAGTTAAAAAAAAACACAAACACCCAGAATAAAGTCATTTAATTGAAATAAACACACAATTCTTTATTGTTCTAAATTAAACCATACTTACCGTCACGCCCATTCCAGCTGAAGCCAACGATCTCCTGCAATAAAAGTAAAATAATAAAGCAACATCATCCTTACCTTTCCATGGTTCCCACTACGGCTCCAGCTCTGCTACATTCACATGACAGGCTGGATCGCAGCAGAACGCTGCCATCCAGCTTGCCATGCGGAAGAGACTGAGAAGCGCAGGCATGCTTGCGCTCCTCAGTGTCTGGCTGTGACGGCATCCAGATGAGCCGACAATGAACTCAGCTCACCTCATGCACGTCACTGACAGCGTGGGAGAATTCTCCTGCACATGTGGTGAGCGTGAGAGAATTATCCTGCTGAAGCGCTGAGCGCAGGAGAATTTTCTCACGCTGTCAGTGACATGCATGAGGTGAGCTGAGCTCATTGGACATGACCTCGGCTCATCTGGATGCCGTCAAAGCCTGAGACTGAGGAGCGCAAGCATGCCTGCACTTCTCAGTGTCTGCGGGATGACAGGCTGGATGGCAGCTTTCTGCTGCAGTCCAGCCTATCATCTCGTTGTAGCAGAGCTGGAGCTGTCCTGGGAACCATGGAAAGGTAAGGATGATGTTGCTTTATTATTTTTCTTTTATTGCAGGAGATCGTTGGCTTCAGCTGGAATGGGCATGATGGTAAGTATGGTTTAATTTAGAACAATAAAGAATTGTGTGTTTATTTCAATTAAAGGACTTTTTTCTGGGTGTTGTGTTTTTTTTAATTACTTTACTAGAAATTCATGGCAGTCATGTCTAATACTGGCTTGACCCCTTGAATTTCGGGCTTAGGGCCAGCTTATAATGCCAAGCTGGCCCTAACACCTTTATTACCCAGTGAGCCACCACATCAGGGCCCTGGATGAGTTGGGTACAGCGCCAGAAGATGGAGCTTCTATGAAAGCGCCATTTTCTGGGGTGGCTGCGGACTGCAATTTGCAGCGGGGGGGGCCCAGAAAGCTTGGGCCTCCCTGCGCTGCGGATTCCAGCCCCCAGCTGCCTAGTTGTACCTGGCTGGACACAAAAATAGGGCGAAGCCCCACGTATTTTTTTTTTTATTATTTCATGAAATTCATGAAATAATTAAGAAAAAAAGGGCTTCCCTATATTGTTGTATCCAACCAGGTACAAATACTCAGCTGGTGGTTGGGGGCAGCACGTTCCTGCCTGCTGTACCTGGCTGGACACAAATATAGTGCGAAGCCCCACTTCAATTTTTTTAAAATTATTTCAGGAAATTCATGAAATAATTTAAAAAAAATTGACGTGGGGCTTCGCACTATATTTGTGTCCAGTCGAGTACAGCAGGCAGGAAAGGGCTGCCCCCAACCACTAGCTGCCTATCTGTACCTGGCCAGACACAACAATATAGGGGAGCTCTTTTTTTCTTAATTATTTCATGAATTTCATGAAATAATTAAAAAAAAAAAACGTGGGGCTTCACCCTATTTTTGTGTCCAGCCAGGTACAACTAGGCAGCTGGGGGCTGGATTCTGCAGTGCAGGGAGGCCCAAGCTTTCTGGGCCCCCCCCCCCCGCTGCAAATTGCAGTCCGCAGCCACCCCGGAAAATGGCGCATTCGTAGAAGCACCATCTTCTGGCGCTGTACCCAACTCATCCAGGGCCCTGGTGTGGTGGCTTACTGGGTAATAAAGGGGTTAGGGCAAGCTTGGCATTATCAGCTGGGCCTAAGCCTGAAATTAATGGGGTCACGCCAATATTAGACATGACCGCAATGAATTTCTAGTAAAGTATTTTAAAAAAAACACAACACCCAAAATAAAGTCCTTTAATTGAAATAAACACACAATTCTTTATTGTTCTAAATTAAACCATACTTACCGTCACGCCCATTCCAGCTGAAGCCAACGATCTCCTGCAATAAAAGAAAAATAATAAAGCAACATCATCCTTACCTTTCCATGGTTCCAACGACGGCTCCAGCTCTGCTACATTCACATGACAGGCTGGATCGCAGCAGAACGCTACCATCCAGCTTGCTATGCGGAAGAGACTGAGAAGCGCAGACATGCTTGCGCTCCTCAGTGTCTGGCTGTGACGGCATCCAGATGAGCCAACAATGAAGTCAGCTCACCTCATGCACGTCACTGACAGCGTGGGAGAATTCTCCTGCGCATGTGGTGAGCGTGAGAGAATTCTCCTGCTGAAGCGCTAAGCGCAGGAGAATTTTCCCACACTGTCAGTGACGTGCATGAGGTGAGCTGAGTTCATTGGACATGACCTCGGCTCATCTGGATGCCGTCACAGCCTGAGACTGAGGAGCGCAAGCATGCCTGCACTTCTCAGTGTCTGCGGGATGGCAGGCTGGATGGCAGCTTTCTGCTGCGGTCCAGCCTATCATCTCGATGTAGCAGAGCTGGAGCTGTCCTGGGAACCATGGAAAGGTAAGGATGATGTTGCTTTATTATTTTTCTTTTATTGCAGGAGATCGTTGGCTTCAGCTGGAATGGGCATGATGGTAAGTATGGTTTAATTTAGAACAATAAAGAATTGTGTGTTTATTTCAATTAAAGGACTTTTTTCTGGGTGTTGTGTTTTTTTTAAATACTTTACTAGAAATTCATGCCTGCCATGTCTAATATTGGCTTGACCCCTTGAATTTCGGGCTTAGGGCAAGCTGATAATGCCAAGCTGGACCTAACTCCTTTATTACCCAGTGAGTCACCACACCAGGGCCCTGGATGAGTTGGCTACAGCGCCAGAAGATGGCGATTCTATGAACGTGCCATTTTCTGGGGTGGCTGTGGACTGCAATGTGCAGCAGGGGGGGGCCCAGAAAGCTTGGGCCTCCCTGCGCTGCGGATTCCAGCCCCCAGCTGAATAGTTGTACCTGGCTGGACACAAAAATAGGGCGAAGCCCCACGTATTTTTTTTTTTAATTATTTCATGAAATTCTTGAAATAATTAAGAAAAAAAGGGCTTCCCTATATTGTTGTGTCCAACCAGGAACAAATAGGCAGCTGGTGGTTGGGGGCAACCCGTTCCTGCCTGCTGTACCTGGCTGGACACAAATATAGTGCGAAGCCCCACTTCAATTTTTTTTAAATTATTTCAGGAAATTCATGAAATAATTAAAAAAAAATTGACGTGGGGCATCGCACTATATTTGTGTCCAGTCAGGTACAGCAGGCAGGAAAGTGCTGCACCCAACCACTAGCTGCTTATTTGTACCTGGCCGGACACAACAATATAGGGGAGCCCTTTTTTTCTTAATTATTTCATGAATTTCATGAAATAATTAAAAAAAAAATACGTGGGGCTTCAACCTATTTTTGTGTCCAGCCAGGTACAACTAGGCAGCTGGGGGCTGGATTCTGCAGTGCAGGGAGGCCCAAGCTTTCTGGGCGCCCTCCCCGCTGCAAATTGCAGTCTGCAGCCACCCCGGAAAATGGAGCGTTCGTAGAAGCACCATCTTCTGGCGCTGTACCCAACTCATCCAGGGCCCTGGTGTGGTGGCTCACTGGGTAATAAAGGGGTTAGGGCAAGCTTGGCATTATCAGCTGGGCCTAAGCCCGAAACTAATGGGGTCATGCCAATATTAGACATGACCGCAATGAATTTCTAGTAAAGTATTTAAAAAAAAACACAACACCCAAAATAAAGTCCTTTAATTGAAATAAACACACAATTCTTGATTGTTCTAAATTAAACCATACTTAGCGTCACGCCCATTCCAGCTGAAGCCAACGATCTCCTGCAATAAAAGAAAAATAATAAAGCAACATCATCCTTACCTTTCCATGGTTCCAACGATGGCTCCAGCTCTGCTACATTCACATGACAGGCTGGATCGCAGCAGAACGCTACCATCCAGCTTGCTATGCGGAAGAGACTGAGAAGCGCAGGCATGCTTGCGCTCCTCAGTGTCTGGCTGTGACGGCATCCAGATGAGCCGACAATGAAGTCAGCTCACCTCATGCACGTCACTGACAGCGTGGGAGAATTCTCCTGCGCATGTGGTGAGCGTGAGAGAATTCTCCTGCTGAAGCGCTAAGCGCAGGAGAATTTTCCCACACTGTCAGTGACGTGCATGAGGTGAGCTGAGTTCATTGCACATGACCTCGGCTCATCTGGATGCCGTCACAGCCTGAGACTGAGGAGCGCAAGCATGCCTGCACTTCTCAGTGTCTGCGGGATGGCAGGCTGGATGGCAGCTTTCTGCTGCGGTCCAGCCTATCATCTCGATGTAGCAGAGCTGGAGCTGTCCTGGGAACCATGGAAAGGTAAGGATGATGTTGCTTTATTATTTTTCTTTTATTGCAGGAGATCGTTGGCTTCAGCTGGAATGGGCATGATGGTAAGTATGGTTTAATTTAGAACAATAAAAAATTGTGTGTTTATTTCAATTAAAGGACTTTTTTCTGGGTGTTGTGTTTTTTTTAAATACTTTACTAGAAATTCATGCCTGCCATGTCTAATATTGGCTTGACCCCTTGAATTTCGGGCTTAGGGCAAGCTGATAATGCCAAGCTGGCCCTAACACCTTTATTACCCAGTGAGCCACCACACCAGGGCCCTGAATGAGTTGAGTACAGCGCCAGAAGATGGCGCTTCTATGAACATGCCATTTTCTGGGGTGGCTGCGGACTGCAATGTGCAGCAGGGGGGGGCCCAGAAAGCATGGGCCTCCCTGCGCTGCGGATTCCAGCCCCCAGCTGCCTAGTTGTACCTGGCTGGACACAAAAATAGGGCGAAGCCCCACATATTTTTTTTTTTAATTATTTCATGAAATTCTTGAAATAATTAAGAAAAAAAGGGCTTCCCTATATTGTTGTGTCGAACCAGGTACAAATAGGCAGCTGGTGGTTGGGGGCAGCCCGTTCCTGCCTGCTGTACCTGGCTGGACAAAAATATAGTGCGAAGCCCCACTTCAATTTTTTTTTAATTATTTCAGGAAATTCATGAAATAATTAAAAAAAAATTGACGTGGGGCATCGCACTATATTTGTGTCCAGTCAGGTACAGCAGGCAGGAAAGGGCTGCCCCCAACCACTAGCTGCCTATTTGTACCTGGCCGGACACAACAATATAGGGGAGCCCTTTTTTTCTTAATTATTTCATGAATTTCATGAAATAATTTAAAAAATAATACGTGGGGCTTCACCCTATTTTTGTGTCCAGCCAGGTACAACTAGGCAGCTGGGGGCTGGATTCTGCAGTGCAGGGAGGCCCAAGCTTTCTGGGCCCCCCCCCCCGCTGCAAATTGCAGTCCGCAGCCACCCCGGAAAATGGAGCGTTCGTAGAAGCACCATCTTCTGGCGCTGTACCCAACTCATCCAGGGCCCTGGTGCGGTGGCTCACTGGGTAATAAAGGGGTTAGGGCTAGCTTGGCATTATCAGCTGGGCCTAAGCCCGAAATTAATGGGGTCATGCCAATATGACATGACCGCCATGAATTTCTAGTAAAGTATTTTAAAAAAAACACAACACCCAGAATAGAGTCCTTTAATTGAAATAAAAACACAATTCTTTATTGTTCTAAATTAAACCATACTTACCATCACGCCCATTCCAGCTGAAGCCAACGATCTCCTGCAATAAAAGAAAAATAATAAAGCAACATCATCCTTACCTTTCCATGGTTCCCAGGACAGCTCCAGCTCTGCTACATTCACATGACAGGCTGGATCGCAGCAGAACGCTACCATCCAGCTTGCTATGCGGAAGAGACTGAGAAGCGCAGGCACGCTTGCGCTCCTCAGTGTCTGGCTGTGAAGGCATCCAGATGAGCCGACAATGAAGTCAGCTCACCTCATGCACGTCACTGACAGCGTGGGAGAATTCTTCTGCGCATGTGGTGAGCGTGAGAGAATTCTCCTGCTGAAGCGCTGAGCGCAGGAGAATTTTCCCACACTGTCAGTGACGTGCATGAGGTGAGCTGAGTTCATTGGACATGACCTCGGCTCATCTGGATGCCGTCACAGCCTGAGACTGAGGAGCGCAAGCACGCCTGCACTTCTCAGTGTCTGCGGGATGGCAGGCTGGATGGCAGCTTTCTGCTGCGGTCCAGCCTATGATCTCGATGTAGCAGAGCTGGAGCTGTCCTGGGAACCATGGAAAGGTAAGGATGATGTTGCTTTATTATTTTTCTTTTATTGCAGGAGATCGTTGGCTTCAGCTGGAATGGGCATGATGGTAAGTATGGTTTAATTTAGAACAATAAAGAATTGTGTGTTTATTTCAATTAAAGGACTTTTTTCTGGGTGTTGTGTTTTTTTTAAATACTTTACTAGAAATTCATGCCTGCCATGTCTAATATTGGCTTGACCCCTTGAATTTCGGGCTTAGGGCAAGCTGATAATGCCAAGCTGGACCTAACTCCTTTATTACCCAGTGAGTCACCACACCAGGGCCCTGGATGAGTTGGCTACAGCGCCAGAAGATGGCGATTCTATGAACGTGCCATTTTCTGGGGTGGCTGTGGACTGCAATGTGCAGCAGGGGGGGGCCCAGAAAGCTTGGGCCTCCCTGCGCTGCGGATTCCAGCCCCCAGCTGCCTAGTTGTACCTGGCTGGACACAAAAATAGGGCGAAGCCCCACGTATTTTTTTTTTTAATTATTTCATGAAATTCTTGAAATAATTAAGAAAAAAAGGGCTTCCCTATATTGTTGTGTCCAACCAGGAACAAATAGGCAGCTGGTGGTTGGGGGCAACCCGTTCCTGCCTGCTGTACCTGGCTGGACACAAATATAGTGCGAAGCCCCACTTCAATTTTTTTTAAATTATTTCAGGAAATTCATGAAATAATTAAAAAAAAATTGACGTGGGGCATCGCACTATATTTGTGTCCAGTCAGGTACAGCAGGCAGGAAAGTGCTGCACCCAACCACTAGCTGCTTATTTGTACCTGGCCGGACACAACAATATAGGGGAGCCCTTTTTTTCTTAATTATTTCATGAATTTCATGAAATAATTAAAAAAAAAATACGTGGGGCTTCAACCTATTTTTGTGTCCAGCCAGGTACAACTAGGCAGCTGGGGGCTGGATTCTGCAGTGCAGGGAGGCCCAAGCTTTCTGGGCGCCCTCCCCGCTGCAAATTGCAGTCTGCAGCCACCCCGGAAAATGGAGCGTTCGTAGAAGCACCATCTTCTGGCGCTGTACCCAACTCATCCAGGGCCCTGGTGTGGTGGCTCACTGGGTAATAAAGGGGTTAGGGCAAGCTTGGCATTATCAGCTGGGCCTAAGCCCGAAATTAATGGGGTCATGCCAATATTAGACATGACCGCAATGAATTTCTAGTAAAGTATTTTAAAAAAAACACAACACCCAAAATAAAGTCCTTTAATTGAAATAAACACACAATTCTTTATTGTTCTAAATTAAACCATACTTAGCGTCACGCCCATTCCAGCTGAAGCCAACGATCTCCTGCAATAAAAGAAAAATAATAAAGCAACATCATCCTTACCTTTCCATGGTTCCAACGATGGCTCCAGCTCTGCTACATTCACATGACAGGCTGGATCGCAGCAGAACGCTACCATCCAGCTTGCTATGCGGAAGAGACTGAGAAGCGCAGGCATGCTTGCGCTCCTCAGTGTCTGGCTGTGACGGCATCCAGATGAGCCGACAATGAAGTCAGCTCACCTCATGCACGTCACTGACAGCGTGGGAGAATTCTCCTGCGCATGTGGTGAGCGTGAGAGAATTCTCCTGCTGAAGCGCTAAGCGCAGGAGAATTTTCCCACACTGTCAGTGACGTGCATGAGGTGAGCTGAGTTCATTGCACATGACCTCGGCTCATCTGGATGCCGTCACAGCCTGAGACTGAGGAGCGCAAGCATGCCTGCACTTCTCAGTGTCTGCGGGATGGCAGGCTGGATGGCAGCTTTCTGCTGCGGTCCAGCCTATCATCTCGATGTAGCAGAGCTGGAGCTGTCCTGGGAACCATGGAAAGGTAAGGATGATGTTGCTTTATTATTTTTCTTTTATTGCAGGAGATCGTTGGCTTCAGCTGGAATGGGCATGATGGTAAGTATGGTTTAATTTAGAACAATAAAAAATTGTGTGTTTATTTCAATTAAAGGACTTTTTTCTGGGTGTTGTGTTTTTTTTAAATACTTTACTAGAAATTCATGCCTGCCATGTCTAATATTGGCTTGACCCCTTGAATTTCGGGCTTAGGGCAAGCTGATAATGCCAAGCTGGCCCTAACACCTTTATTACCCAGTGAGCCACCACACCAGGGCCCTGAATGAGTTGAGTACAGCGCCAGAAGATGGCGCTTCTATGAACATGCCATTTTCTGGGGTGGCTGCGGACTGCAATGTGCAGCAGGGGGGGGCCCAGAAAGCATGGGCCTCCCTGCGCTGCGGATTCCAGCCCCCAGCTGCCTAGTTGTACCTGGCTGGACACAAAAATAGGGCGAAGCCCCACATATTTTTTTTTTTAATTATTTCATGAAATTCTTGAAATAATTAAGAAAAAAAGGGCTTCCCTATATTGTTGTGTCGAACCAGGTACAAATAGGCAGCTGGTGGTTGGGGGCAGCCCGTTCCTGCCTGCTGTACCTGGCTGGACAAAAATATAGTGCGAAGCCCCACTTCAATTTTTTTTTAATTATTTCAGGAAATTCATGAAATAATTTAAAAAAAATTGACGTGGGGCATCGCACTATATTTGTGTCCAGTCAGGTACAGCAGGCAGGAAAGGGCTGCCCCCAACCACTAGCTGCCTATTTGTACCTGGCCGGACACAACAATATAGGGGAGCCCTTTTTTTCTTAATTATTTCATGAATTTCATGAAATAATTTAAAAAATAATACGTGGGGCTTCACCCTATTTTTGTGTCCAGCCAGGTACAACTAGGCAGCTGGGGGCTGGATTCTGCAGTGCAGGGAGGCCCAAGCTTTCTGGGCCCCCCCCCCCGCTGCAAATTGCAGTCCGCAGCCACCCCGGAAAATGGAGCGTTCGTAGAAGCACCATCTTCTGGCGCTGTACCCAACTCATCCAGGGCCCTGGTGCGGTGGCTCACTGGGTAATAAAGGGGTTAGGGCTAGCTTGGCATTATCAGCTGGGCCTAAGCCCGAAATTAATGGGGTCATGCCAATATGACATGACCGCCATGAATTTCTAGTAAAGTATTTTAAAAAAAACACAACACCCAGAATAGAGTCCTTTAATTGAAATAAACACACAATTCTTTATTGTTCTAAATTAAACCATACTTACCATCACGCCCATTCCAGCTGAAGCCAACGATCTCCTGCAATAAAAGAAAAATAATAAAGCAACATCATCCTTACCTTTCCATGGTTCCCAGGACAGCTCCAGCTCTGCTACATTCACATGACAGGCTGGATCGCAGCAGAACGTTACCATCCAGCTTGCTATGCGGAAGAGACTGAGAAGCGCAGGCACGCTTGCGCTCCTCAGTGTCTGGCTGTGAAGGCATCCAGATGAGCCGACAATGAAGTCAGCTCACCTCATGCACGTCACTGACAGCGTGGGAGAATTCTTCTGCGCATGTGGTGAGCGTGAGAGAATTCTCCTGCTGAAGCGCTGAGCGCAGGAGAATTTTCCCACACTGTCAGTGACGTGCATGAGGTGAGCTGAGTTCATTGGACATGACCTCGGCTCATCTGGATGCCGTCACAGCCTGAGACTGAGGAGCGCAAGCACGCCTGCACTTCTCAGTGTCTGCGGGATGGCAGGCTGGATGGCAGCTTTCTGCTGCGGTCCAGCCTATCATCTCGATGTAGCAGAGCTGGAGCTGTCCTGGGAACCATGGAAAGGTAAGGATGATGTTGCTTTATTATTTTTCTTTTATTGCAGGAGATCGTTGGCTTCAGCTGGAATGGGCATGATGGTAAGTATGGTTTAATTTAGAACAATAAAGAATTGTGTGTTTATTTCAATTAAAGGACTTTTTTCTGGGTGTTGTGTTTTTTTTAAATACTTTACTAGAAATTCATGCCTGCCATGTCTAATATTGGCTTGACCCCTTGAATTTCGGGCTTAGGGCAAGCTGATAATGCCAAGCTGGCCCTAACACCTTTATTACCCAGTGAGCCATCACACCAGGGCCCTGGATGAGTTGGGTACAGCGCCAGAAGATGTCGCTTCTATGAACGTGCCATTTTCTGGGGTGGCTGCGGACTGCAATGTGCAGCAAGGGGGGGCCCAGAAAGCTTGGGCCTCCCTGCGCTGCGGATTCCAGCCCCCAGCTGCCTAGTTGTACCTGGCTGGACACAAAAATAGGGCGAAGCCCCACGTATTTTTTTTTTTAATTATTTCATGAAATTCTTGAAATAATTAAGAAAAAAAGGGCTTCCCTATATTGTTGTGTCCAACCAGGTACAAATAGGCAGCTGGTGGTTGGGGGCAGCCCGTTCCTGCCTGCTGTACCTGGCTGGACACAAATATAGTGCGAAGCCCCACTTCAATTTTTTTTTAATTATTTCAGGAAATTCATGAAATAATTTAAAAAAAATTGACGTGGGGCATCGCACTATATTTGTGTCCAGTCAGGTACAGCAGGCAGGAAAGGGCTGCCCCCAACCACTAGCTGCCTATTTGTACCTGGCCGGACACAACAATATAGGGGAGCCCTTTTTTTCTTAATTATTTCATGAATTTCATGAAATAATTAAAAAAAAAATACGTGGGGCTTCACCCTATTTTTGTGTCCAGCCAGGTACAACTAGGCAGCTGGGGGCTGGATTCTGCAGTGCAGGGAGGCCCAAGCTTTCTGGGTCCCCGCCCCGCTGCAAATTGCAGTCCGCAGCCACCCCGGAAAATGGAGCGTTCGTAGAAACACCATCTTCTGGCGCTGTACCCAACTCATCCAGGGCCCTGGTGCGGTGGCTCACTGGGTAATAAAGGGGTTAGGGCTAGCTTGGCATTATCAGCTGGGCCTAAGCCCGAAATTAATGGGGTCATGCCAATATGACATGACCGCCATGAATTTCTAGTAAAGTATTTTAAAAAAAACACAACACCCAGAATAAAGTCCTTTAATTGAAATAAACACACAATTCTTTATTGTTCTAAATTAAACCATACTTACTGTAGCGCTGGCGTCCCTGCCCTCTGCTAGGCAGGGACGCTGCTCCCCTCACCGCTCTTCTCCGTGCCCGGCGTCCTCTCCCCGCTCTGCTGTCAGCGCGCGCTCCTTCCCGGCGTCCTCCTCCCGCTCTGCTCTCAGCGCGCGCTCCTTCCCGGCCCCTGTGCTTAGGGCGCGCGCGCGCGCGCTCCCCTCCTCTTAAAGGGGCCGCGCGCGCCGTCCTAAGGAGTCCCCGGCCAATGGCCGGAGGACTTCATCATATTTAAGGCACCTCCTCCAAAATGGAGGTGCCCGAGCAATGTTGTTTGCACCTGTGTCTCACCTGTGCTTCAGCCCTCAGGTCCCGTTGCCAGTTACCTGCCAGTTACCTGCCAGTTTCCTGCCAGTTTCCTGCTAGTTACCTGCTTGATTCCTGCCTGAATACTTGTTACCTGTCTGCCAGCCTGAGGTCCGACGGTCTGCCTTACTACTCCTGTCAGTCTGTCTAAAGGACCAGCCTGCCCGCTCACCTGGGAGCGCATATCAGCTACCTGCCTGCTTGCCTGAGGTCCGACGGTCTGCCTTACTACTCCGGTCAGTCTGTCTATGGACCAGCTTGCCCGCTCACCTGGGAGCGCTTCTCCGTTATCTGCCTGCTTGCCAGCCCGGAGGCTCCGTTGTCACGTGCTGTGACCACCAGCTATCTCAGAGACTCTTGCCCGCTCACCTGGGAGCGCATCTCCGTTACCTGCCTGCTTGCCAGCCCGGAGGTCCCGTTGTCACGTGCGGTGACCACCAGCTATTCCAGAGACTCTTGCCCGCTCACCTGGGAGCGCTTCTCCGTTACCTACCTCCCTGCCAGCCCGGAGGTTCCGCTGTCACGTGCCGTGACCACCTGCTATTCCAGAGACTCTCGCTTGCTCACCTGGGAGCACACATCTACCATCTGCCTGCTAGCCTACCCGGAGGCTCTGCCATCACAGGTCGTACCTACCCCTTACCCAGAGACTGCCCTGATCACTTGCCGTAACTCCCTGTCCGTTCACCCAGAGACTGCCACCCGCTCCCTTACAAGGGCCGCCCCCTTGTATAGTAGCTCAGAGGTTCCGCCTCCCGGACCCGTTACACTTACCATCACGCCCATTCCAGCTGAAGCCAACGATCTCCTGCAATAAAAGAAAAATAATAAAGCAACATCATCCTTACCTTTCCATGGTTCCCAGGACAGCTCCAGCTCTGCTACATCAAGATGACAGGCTGGACCGCAGAAGAAAGTTGCCATCCAGCCTGTCATCCCGCAGACACTGAGAAGCGCAGGCATGCTTGCACTCCTCAGTGTCAGGCTGTGACGGCATCCAGATGAGCCGAGGTCATGTCCAATGAGCTCAGCTCACCTCATGCACGTCACTAACAGCGTGGGAAAATTCTCCTGCGCTCAGCGCTTCAGCAGGAGGATTCTATCACGCTCACCACATGCGCAGGAGACTTCTCCCACGCTGTCAGTGACATGCATGAGGTGAGCTGAGTTCATTGGACATGAACTCGGCTCATCTGGATGCCGTCACAGCCAGACACTGAGGAGCACAAGCATGCCTGCGCTTCTTAGTGTCTGTGGGATGACAGGCTGGATGGTAGCTTTCTGCTGCCGTCCAGCCTGTCATGTGAATGTAGCAGAGCTGGAGCCGTCGTGGGAACCATGGAAAGGTAAGGATGATGTTGCTTTATTATTTTTCTTTTATTGCAGGAGATCGTTGGCTTCAGCTGGAATGGGCGTGATGGTAAGTATGGTTTAATTTAGAACAATAAAGAATTGTGTGTTTATTTCAATTAAAGGACTTTATTCTGGGTGTTTGTGGTTTTTTTTAACTTTGACTATGGGGTTAGTAATGGGGGTGTCTTATAGACACCTCTCCATTACTAACCTGGGCTTGATGTCAGCTGGCATTATAAGCTGACATTAACCCCAACCCTATTACCCCACTGCCACCGCTACAGGGCAGTGGGAAGAGCGAGGCTACGTGCCAGAATTGGCATATCCTATGGATGTGTCATTTCTGGGATGGCTGACGGCTGGTGTTTCTAGCCTGGTACGGGGCCAATATTCATGGCACCCTTCCTGGGCTATTAATATGAGCCCCCAGCTGTCTGCCTAGCCTTTGCTACCTATTAAAATAGGGGGGACCCAAGTCATTTTTTTGGGGGGGTCCCCCATTTTAATAGCTAGTAAAGGCTAGGTATTCAGCTGGGGGCTGATATCAGTAGCCTGTGAAGCTCCATGGGTATTACCCCCTTCCCAGGCTTCAAACATCTGCCCCAGCCGTCTGCGTAACCTCCGCTAGAGACTAAAATTATGGGGAAACCCGCGCCAATTTTTTTTAATAAATCCTTTATTTTAACACTAAATGACAAGTACAGTAACCAACGCTGTCACTGTACTTATTATATATGTGACTGACATGTTTCTATCTATCTAATCTATGTGTGATGCTCTATCTTTCTGGTCTAAATTGTCAGGTACCACTGCTGAATTGCCGGCCGGCTTTTTTAAAGAGACGGTGCATGAAAACACTATTATTTTTTTAAATAAATCCTTTACACTAAATGACAAGTACAGTAACCAACACTGTCACTGTACTTATTATATATGTGACTGACATGTTTCTATCTTTCTAATCTATGTGTGAAGCTCTATTCTTTCTGTTCTAAATTGTCGGGTACCGGTGTATGCGGCTGCTGAATTGCCGGCTTTTCATGTTTCACTGTGAGCACTGTTCCCATCGATTTGGGCAACCACCTCCCCCAATACATTCTAAATTATTGTTAGTTGTTTTCCTTCATGTAAAATTAACCTACAAGCAAAGAAATGGTTTTTATTCATTCCGATATTTGTGTCCCATTGACTTGCATTGGTTTCCGGTATCGGAATCGGCGATATCCGATACTTTTTGAGTATCGGCCCGATCCAATCCAATCCGATATCTCCTGATATCGGAAGGTATCGCTCAACACTAGTAATGAGGTTGATTGTTGAGTCAGTTCATAGGTGGTGGTTCTAGAACTTGATCGTGGTTGTGGTAAGGGTACCACGAGCTAGAGGTAAAAGGGTGAGATAGATAAAATTATAGCCTCGTGGATGGAGAGCTTTGTTTAGTCGAGAAGTAAAGAAACTTGTTTGAGATAAGGTTAGTATAATGGGTATGCAAATGGGCTTTTACCTTTTGAGATTAATTTTTTTGGTGCCTGGAAGTTGGATGTCGATTATGTCCTGGGTGGACGTAACCTGTAGGATACTGAAAAACAATGGTTACTAAGAGTGTAGTTAGAGTTAGTGAGCGTCAGTAGAGATGACGGGGTTAAATTACCTATGGTTCATGTGGCTAGAGTAAGTGTAAAAAGTGTAAGTTTTACGTTCTCATCAAGGGCTTATATTGTCTGTGGTTTGTAGTCGTGTACCACCTCTAGATTGAGGTGGCAGTGGCTACAGGTGAAGCTCCAACAGTGGCAATTTGCTGGGGCTTCTTGACACTAGCTTCAGTTGACTTGGGTATAGTACCCAGTGGCAATGCACGTTAAGTGTTAGGAGCTGTGGAACCCGAAACAGAGGTATGACAGTATTAGTCTTAAGATGAGTGACTAAATACTTCATAGGACATGGAGCTCAGAAAAAAGACTTACAGTTGTCGATTTGCAGGAGCAGATCCTGTTACCTGTTGAAGTCCTCTATGCTTGGTTTGTAATGTTCTTTTAGATTTGAAGTGCTGGCTGATTCAGCGATGGCTGTAAGGGAGAAGAGCGGGGATAGTAAGCGGAGTCCCGGCCGGTGACTCACTGTATCACCCGCGTTTCTCTTGTGATCTTGCGTGGTCAGCGTTGAGGCGGCAGGTAAGGACCTGTGGTTAGTGACCTGCAGTAGAGCGGAAGGACCTTCGTGATGTAGGAGCACGTGACTGGGATTCACGTGACTCGTACCGGTATGGAAGCCTAGGAAGACCAAAAGACCGACATGTTTCAGGAACTACGGTTCCCTTCGTCAGGGTTGGTATATGGGTGTGTGTGCTTCCCCTTTATACGTGCACCTGTTGATTGGTGGTGATTAGAGGCAGCTGAACTTGGGTATTCCATCATTTGGAATCATGGATGTGACTACCTGCTGATGTTAATGGTAGTTATTTAAATGAGGGACTAGTCTTCATTAAAGGCATAAAGCTCTATTTCTGAGTTCAATCCTTTGGGTTTTAATGTGTCCAGAGTAGAGATGAGCGTTGTTCGACTCGAACTGTTCGCCAATCTCAAATTCGAGCTGTTTTGGGCGGTGTTCGAGCCGTTCGGCGAACACGAACGATTTGAGAAAAATTCGGCTGTTCGAGGTTATGTTCGATAACTGTTCGTGCACCAAAATCATAACTGGATTTTTTCTCAGTAATGATGAAAATTAATGTTAATACGCAGTTTGAGTGTACAGCGGGGTGGGGGGAGGGACAGGGGATGGATCTCTGCAGGAATAATGAAGATCTCCATTTTTTTTTCTCTTTCCCGCATTTACAGTGGGGAGGTGCAATCTGTCAACCTATCAGCAGCGCACACACGGAGCGAAGTGCTTTTTTTCACACAAGCAAGGGCATGTGTCATTGGCAGTGTATGTCACATGTCCTTGCCCTATAAGACCAAGCCATTTTCCCCGTCGCCACCATTTTCTCACTGCTGCAGCTGTGTGTTAGACGGCACCGCTGTTGCTGTGTGCGCTATACCTTGTTAATTTCAAGCCAATTTTCGCACAAATCTACAGATAGCTTGGGAGTAGGGAATAGTTGTGATTGCAGTCATTTTAAGGACTAGGTTACAGCATTTCCTACGACTTTTATCAGGCAGGTCTGTGCTCTTAAATAGATAGATTGTGGGAGTAAAGACTAATTGTAATTGCAGTCCTTTTCAGGACTAGGTTACATCAGTTCCTATCAGTTTTTGCCAGGCAGCTCTGTGCCAGTGCTGTGCAAGTTTTTTTCACAGCATTTGGCTGAATCTAGCAAAGCTAATCCTTTTTGGCCTATTGCAGAGTGTGTTAGTCAGTGGAGTAGCCTATCTGTGTTGCAAGATATACCATCTGTGTATAGAATACCAATTTTTTTACTGCACCTAGTGAAGTAAAATCTTTTGGGCATAGCATCATTCTATTACTCCATCTATACTGACCTCCATCAGGTTGCAAATTGAATATAATTTTTTTCTGCATCTAGCTCTGAAAAAAAATTTGGGCTTCTAGCAGTGTGTGGGACTTGTTCTATTAGTCCATCTATACTGACCTCCATCAGGTTGCAAACAGAATATAATTTTTTTTTGCATCTAGCTCTGAAAAAATATTTGGCCTTCTAGCAGTGTGTGGGACTTTCTCTATTAGTCCATCTATACTGACCTCCATCAGGTTGCAAATTAAAAATAATTTTTTGTGTGCATCTAGCTCTGAAAAAATATTTGGCCTTCTAGCAGTGTGTGGGACTTTCTCTATTAGTCCATCCATACTGACCTCCATCAGGTTGCAAATTAAAAATAATTTTTATCTGCATCTACCTCTGAAAAAATATTTGGGCTTCTAGCTGTGTGTGGGACTTGTTCTATTAGTCCATCTATACTGACCTCCATCAGGTTGCAAACTGAATATAATTTTTTTCTGCATCTAGCTCTGAAAAAATATTTGGCCTTCTAGCAGTGTGTGGGACTTTTTCTATTAGTCCACCTATACGGACCTCCATCAGGTTGCAAATTCAAAATAATTTTTTGTGTGCATCTAGCTCTGAAAAAATATTTGGCCTTCTAGCAGTGTGTGGGACTTTCTCTATTAGTCCATCTATACTGACCTCCATCAGGTTGCAAACTGAATATAATTTTTTTCTGCATCTAGCTCTGAAAAAATATTTGGCCTTCTAGCAGTGTGTGGGACTTGTTCTATTAGTCCACCTATACTGACCTCCATCAGGTTGCAAATTCAAAATAATTTTTTGTCTGCATCTAGCTCTGAAAAAAATATTTGGCCTTCTAGCAGTGTGTGGGACTTTCTCTATTAGTCCATCTATACTGACCTCCATCAGGTTGCAAACTGAATACAATTTTTTTCTGCATCTACCACTGAAAAAATATTTGGCCTTCTAGCAGTGTGTGGGACTTTCTCTATTAGTCCATCTATACTGACCTCCATCAGGTTGCAAACTGAATATCATTTTTTTCTGCATCTAGCTCTGAAAAAATATTTGGCCTTCTAGCAGTGTGTGGGAATTTCTCTATTAGTCCATCTATACTGACCTCCATCAGGTTGCAAATTAAAAATAATTTTTATCTGCATCTAGCTCTGAAAAAATATTTGGCCTTCTAGCAGTGTGTGGGACTTTCTCTATTAGTCCATCTATACTGACCTCCATCAGGTTGCAAATTAAAAATAATTTTTTGTCTGCATCTAGCTCTGAAAAAATATTTGGGCTTCTAGCTGTGTGTGGGACTTTCTCTATTAGTCCATCCATACTGACCTCCATCAGGTTGCAAATTAAAAATAATTTTTATCTGCATCTACCTCTGAAAAAATATTTGGGCTTCTAGCTGTGTGTGGGACTTGTTCTATTAGTCCATCTATACTGACCTCCATCAGGTTGCAAACTGAATATAATTTTTTTCTGCATCTAGCTCTGAAAAAATATTTGGCCTTCTAGCAGTGTGTGGGACGTGTTCTATTAGTCCACCTATACTGACCTCCATCAGGTTGCAAATTCAAAATAATTTTTTGTGTGCATCTAGCTCTGAAAAAATATTTGGCCTTCTAGCAGTGTGTGGGAATTTCTCTATTAGTCCATCTATACTGACCTCCATCAGGTTGCAAACTGAATATAATTTTTTTCTGCATCTAGCTCTGAAAAAATATTTGGCCTTCTAGCAGTGTGTGGGACTTGTTCTATTAGTCCATCTATACTGACCTCTATCAGGTTGCAAATTAAAAATAATTTTTATCTGCATCTTCCTCTGAAGAAATATTTGAGCTTCTAGCTGTGTGTGGGACTTGTTCTATTAGTCCATCTATACTGACCTCCATCAGGTTGCAAACTAAATATAATTTTTTTCTGCATCTAGCTCTGAAAAAATATTTGGCCTTCTAGCAGTGTGTGGGACTTTCTCTATTAGTCCATCTATACTGACCTCCATCAGGTTGCAAATTAAAAATAATTTTTTGTCTGCATCTAGCTCTGAAAAAATATTTGGCCTTCTAGCAGTGTGTGGGAATTTTTCTATTAGTCCATCTATACTGACCTCCATCGGGTTGCAAACTGAATATAATTTTTTTCTGCATCTAGCTCTGAAAAAATATTTGGCCTTCTAGCAGTGTGTGGGACTTGTTCTATTAGTCCATCTATACTGACCTCCATCAGGTTGCAAATTAAAAATAATTTTTATCTGCATCTACCTCTGAAAAAATATTTGGGCTTCTAGCTGTGTGTGGGACTTGTTCTATAAGTCCATCTATACTGACCTCCATCAGGTTGCAAATTAAAAATAATTTTTTTCTGCATCTAGCTCTGAAAAAATATTTGGCCCTCTAGCAGTGTGTGGGACTTTCTCTATTAGTCCATCCATACTGACCTCCATCAGGTTGCAAATTAAAAATAATTTTTATCTGCATCTAGCTCTGAAAAAATATTTGGCCTTCTAGCAGTGTGTGGGACTTGTTCTATTAGTCCACCTATACTGACCTCCATCAGGTTGCAAATTCAAAATAAATTTTTGTGTGCATCTAGCTCTGAAAAAATATTTGGCCTTCTAGCAGTGTGTGGGACTTTCTCTATTAGTCCATCTATACTGACCTCCATCAGGTTGCAAACTGAATATAATTTTTTTCTGCATCTAGCTCTGAAAAAATATTTGGGCTTCTAGCAGTGTGTGGGACTCATTGTATTGGGCCTTCTATACCAAGCTCCACCAGCTTTTAAATTAATAATAATTTTTAGCTGCATCCAGCTCTGAAAATAATTTTTCTTCCCAATAGTGGTAGCAATAGAAATATGGAGCGCGCGTCTGGCTTACAAAAATATACGCTTCATAGCAAAAAACACCAGCCTAGCGCACTGCATTAATAAGATGACATCATCGTCTCTCCCAGTGCTAGGCCTACTACCTAGGCTAGCATTCCTGTGCCTAAAACACAATGTATGGATCCGCGCTAGCCACTATGCTGAGGGGTCTAAAGCTGCTGCTAACTCTTTATAACAATTGAATTGGCAGATTTTCACAGAGCTCTTCCACAACGCCCACCCATCGGGCAACAGTTGCCCACCTTCCGTATGGGATCTAGTGGCGAATAGTTGATGCCATTAATCAGAGCGTCAGTTGCCCCGTCGACGTTGCAAGCATACGGTAAGGCATGGGAAGAGTGGACACGACTAGTAGCAGGCAGACTGATTGACCAATGTGAACAAGACAGACCACAAGTCACCATAGAATTTCTCCACCAGCTAATGATGAGGGGCATATCAGGGGCGTCAGCGCAGCGGTGTCTGACCGGAGTAGCATTTCACTTCCAACTACTGAATTGGGGAGATGTGACAAGATTCATCATCAGACAATCCATAAAAGGGTTGAAAAGGGGTCAGCCAAGTCAGGAGTGTAGACGTCCCGTTGCGTGTCACTAAAACTGATTTCTCACATCATATCCCTAACACCATTAACATGACACTCACAATTTGAAGCAACACTACTGTCTATTGCATTTGTGATCGCCTTCTTCGGGGCGCTATGCATAAGCGAATTAGTCCCTCAATCCAAAATTACCACCAGTGGAGGCTTATTACACCAGGACGTAGTCATAGCCAATAATGCAATACGTCTAAGCATACACAAATCGAAAACGGTTCCAGCGGGCAGGGGCACTTGGGTACTTCTACAACCCACAAACGGTACACTGAGTCGGGTAACAATAGTAAAAACATATCAAACCATCAGATCACAAAGTAATTTCATCCTATCACACATTGATGGAACGCCATTATCAAGATACCAGTTCCAAGCTATATTTAATAAATGCATAACATCGTCAGGGAACCACCCCAAAGAATACGGGACACACTCATTCCGCATAGGCGCGGCCACGGAAGCAGCAAGAGCAGGACTGTCAGAAACGGAATTTCAGAGGATAGGGAGATGGCGATCCACGTGTTTGGCAAGATACATAAGACCGGACTTGTTATCCTAACGTGGTTTGTTTCTTTTACAGGTGATGATAAGCCAACAGTGTGGGTGATAGGCCACTCGTATATATATTGGGCAGAAAAAAGGGCGAAAGTCTGCCCAGGCGGGAGGAAATTAGAGTTTTATGACACATATTTCAACTGGAGAGGTATTAGAGGCCTGCTATGGCCACAGGTACTAATGGTAGGTAATCAAAGTAGGGAGAGAGGCAAGATGTCCGGTCATCTTAGTTATACAGGCCGGGGGAAACAACCTAGGTCCTCACAAGAGCGCATAACTAATGGCAATAATGAAACTAGACACTGAGCGCTTCAGAGAATTTTTCACAAAACTAGCTATAGTATTGTGCCAATAGCGGCATGGCAAGGTGCGCGAGACATCACGGCCATCGAAAGGACAAGGCGGGTAATAAATATTCAGATGGCAAAATTTAGAAGAGACAGAGGCGGTGTAGTGGTACGACACCGACAACGGTAAGGAGAAAAAGCAGGCCTCATACGGCCCGACGGTGTTCACTTAATGGATATTGGACTGGACATATTCCTGTCAGGACTCCAGGACGGAGTGGAACAAGCTTTAAGATTGATGGGTGGGGGTCAGAGTCCTGCATACGAGTACGCAGGATCCTCCGAGGCCTGGAAATAGAAAGGACATGTTGGAGAGTTACAGTTTTTGGCCAACTTGCCGGAGTGGAGACCCAGGGCATGCTGCAACAAGCTGAATTATTTTAGAAATAAAATGCCTTTCTAATGGAATGAGTATAAAGAGTTAATAAAGCTGTGACCAATCCTCACCCATCCAGTTGTGAGAGTTACATTATTGTATTGTCAAGGAAAGGGGGGCGGTAGGGGGGCTGAGCGTCTGGGTTTGGTTGGGGGTCCCCACTGTCTGCCTAGGCTAGATGCATTTAAAAATTCTACTCTGAGTAGCAGACACTGAAGATTTGGAGCAGACCTCTGAGTAAACAGCTCTTCAGACTCAACCATCTGTGTTACCCCAAGCCATAGTGTATGTAGTTTCTTACAGTTAAAAGGGGGGGGAGCGACCCAACCCACCTAAAATTGACGATGCCAAAGTCACGTAAGACACAGCAAGGAGACTCCAAAAAGAGTCTCCATTTTTTCCCAAAATTGTGGCACAGACACCACTTAACCCTAGAACGCATACCTGGGGCCTAGCAGGCCCGCCCTGTTAATTGTTTTCTATTTTCTGCAAGATTACTTTAGTTAGAATTTTGAAACTCTAGGTATTCTTCATGTATATAGTTGTTTGTCATTTGAGTTTGAGTTATTCCATGTTATTTGCACACGGGCCTAAAAGGCCCCAGGTATATGAAAGTGTAGATTTTTATGGTCATGCGTTCTAGGGTTAAGTGGCATCAATTGCCCCACAGTTGCTTAAAACGGTTGGTGAGGTGATTTTACCAAATCCTCAAGCTTTTAGTCTCTCAAGGATAACACAGGGGTAGAAAAGTCCTTGCGAATCCATGATTTGTTCATCTTTATGAACGTGAGTCTGTCTACATTCTCAGTGGACAGCCGGCTGCAGGGCATGACAAGATCTCCAAGGCGTGAGTGGCGAGCTCCGGCCATTTTTCCAGATTGGAATACCAAAATGAGCAAGGGTCCAGTGACACAGTCATGGCTTCGATGTTCACTTGGAGATACTCCTGCACCATCCTCTCTATGCATTGACTATGTGTCAGACTTCTTGTCTCCTGTGGCCTTGCAAAGGATGGTCTAAAAAAGTGGTGAAACGATTCCACAAAATTGCTGTTACCAGCAGATACTGTCTTACTGTTACGGTTTGAGTGATGAAGACTCGACAGTCCCACGGTTGGCAAGTTAGAACTGTGAGATTCACTACGTGCACCACTGGTGTTTTGTGGAAAAGCACATGTAAGATTCTGCAACAGCGTCTGTATATACTCCTGCATGCGTCAATCCCTTTTTATGGCAGGAATTATTTTGGCAAATTTACTTTTGTACCAGGGATCTAAGAGTGTGGCAACCCAGTAGTCGGGATTACTTCGAATTCTGACAATCTGAGGGTCATGTTGCAGGTAGTGCAGCAAGAAGGCACTCATGTGTCTTGCGCATCCAGGAGGACCAAGTCCTTGTTGTGTTGGTAGCGAGGTAAGAATCATGCTTCCTTCCTCTGCCCTCTCCCCCCAACCTCGCACAACAGAAATGTGATCAAGGTCTCCCTCATCTGATGAGTCTTCCATGCCCATCGCCAGTTCGTCCTCCACTTCTTCCTCGGCTCCTGCACCTTCCTCAACAGTTTGGCTGCTACCATGCGCCCTGGTTAATCCCTCTCCCCCACCCTCCCATGCCTGCCGCCTTGGTGCTGCCAACCGTCTTGACCTTGGAGATGTTATCCCTTCCGAATACGACTCCTCCTCTACTTCCTCCACCTCCTCTTGTCCCACCACCTGACTCTGAATTCTGTTTAATGTGTGCTCCAGCATGTAAACCACCGGAATAGTCATGCTGATAATGGCATCGTCGTCAGCACTAAACATCTTCGTCTCCATTTAAAAACTGTGCAGAAGTATGTGTGGCGCCCCTGAGGGTTCATTCGCCACAGAGTTACTGCACCTCACCCAGAGGTGTGGTATCTCACCCTCAAGTAAGGAAGGTGTATGGCTCGGGACCCTAACACCTGCATCCAACACATACCCGCAGTGGGGGTAGGGCGAGATTGCTTCAAAGGGAGAGCACAGTCCCAGGTCTCCAGCTGGTGGGAGGGTCCTATGTAGTGGGTGCATAGGGGAGCAGCTTAGGGGAGCACATGACAAGAAGAGTATAAATAGGAAGCCATCTTAGAAAGAGCAAGCCAGTCAGAGGAGGAAAAGTGACAGGAGCAGAGGCTCGGCATGAGCCCTGCTCCGGAGGCTGGCCTAGCCTGGGAGGCCCAGGACTGAAGGAGAGAAGAGAGGAGTGGGAGCAGGAAGGCTCCAGGAACCAAAGGGACCCTAGGGCTACGGGCCATGCAGAAGGCCACCCGTACTCCCGCTGCTACCAGGAGGAAGAGGGGTCAGGCCAGATAAGGGAAACCGGTCCCTCAACTAGCGGAGAAACAGCAAGGCTCAACTAGAAACCAGAGGCTGCAGCATTTCATGTACTGCAGGCAAAAGTCCACACCAGTCTCACTAAGAAGGTAGCCACATAGGACCCAGGGGACGGAACACAAGTCGCCCGCCAAGGCCTGAGGATACCGGATAGAAGTGTCACTGGGTGTGAGGTGCAGGGAGAAGGCCAAAGAAAGGACACACAGAAGGGGGTCCTGCTAAGTACTCCGGAGCTTTCTGGGGTGGACTGAGCCCCTCACTTAGTACGCACAGCACGACGGGTGAGATTGCTCTGGTACCTGTAATCTGGAATGCAACAACTGTGAGTAAAGATCTTGGGACTGCATCACACAGACTCTGTGTTCATTACTGACTCCCTGCACTACAACCACCATCATCCACCCACACTGCCCTGAAGCCACACTCTTCTTGTGGTGAGTAATAATACCATTGCTGCAAAACCACCAGCTTCAGAGGACTGTTCCGCAGCGGCGGCCCCTTTGGCCGCACTCCACAGGTGGCGTAGTCGGACATTATAAAATCCATATATACAAATTACCCTTGGATTGACCGCCCTGGGTCACGGACCGGGTCACCGCCACAGTGACTACAACCCCCAGCGTCTACCGGCCCGGCTCAGGGTACCCCATGGCCCAGGGGGCGCGTCAACTTCATAGGTCCCTGATCTGAGACCACTCCTGCAGTGTGATTTGCCCCACCTCTGGATCTCGTTGGCCCAGGCTATACGTCAGAACATATTGCACCAGGGCTTGTCGGTGCTGCCACAGTCGCTGCAACATGTGCAGAATTGAATTCCACCGTGTCGGCACATCGCATTTCAGCCTGTGAACTGGCAGGCCCAACAACTTCTGTAGAGATGTAAGTCATTGAGCTGCGGGATTCGAACGGCGGAAGTGAGCACACAGCGACCGTGCCCTCTGCAGAAGGCCATCTAGTCCGGGATAGTCGGCTAAAAATTTATGGACAACCAAGTTCAACACGTGAGCCATACAAGGCATGTGTGTGACATTGCCCTGGCGAAGGGACGCACCCAGGTTTGCAGCATTGTCGCACGCGGCCTTCCCTGGTTGCAGGTCCAGTGGAGACAACCATTCATGAAACTGGGTCTCCAGAGCTGACCACAACTCCTCAGCTGTGTGACTCACATTTCCCAGACATTTCAAAGTAAACACTGATGCCGTTGAGCCCTGCTGCCAGCATAGTAAGGAGGTGTGCAGGATTCCTTCTGCGCAGTTAGAAAGCAGGTGGCATTACGAGACAGGCTTTGGGTGCAGGTGGAGGACCGAGAGGAGGTTGAGGAGGCAAAAGCAGTGGAGGAACTTTGAGATAAAGAGGATTGACGCACAACTCGTGGGGACGGTAAGACTTGGACAGCAGCCCCTTGTCCTGCTGTCACCATAGTTACCCAGTGCCCAGTCAGCGACATGTAACGCCCCTGTCCATGCCTACTCGTCCAAGTGTCTGTGGTGAAATGCACCCTGTCACACACAGAGTTTCTCAAAGAAGCGGTGATGTTGTGTGTGACTTGCTGGTGGTGCGCAGGCACACCTTTCTTTGAGAAGTAGTGCCGACTGGGCATCTGGTACTGGGGCATCTGGTACTGGGGCACTGCGACGGACATAAGGTCTCGAAAATCCACTGTGTCCTCCAGGCAGAAAGGCAGCATTTCTGTAGCCAACAGCTTGCAGATGGTGAAATTCAACCTCTTAGCTTTCTCATGGCTAGGAGGAAATGGTCTTTTACTTTTCCACATCTGAGGGACCGAGGGCTGGCTGTTGTGCTTAGACGGGGTTGAGTAGGGTGTCCCCGGCAAACTGCCGGTCTGTGAGGAAGATGCAGGCGGACATGTTAGGTTGCCTTGATCCAAAGGTGGTGCTCTCGATGTCAGAGAGCGCTCAACACCAGCAGGTGTTTCCACTTCCCAATGAACTGACGAGCTGCCAATCACACTGGCTGTTGCGGGTAAAGAACAAAAACATGCATGAAGTACTCAAACTATGGATTTTTTGGCCTCTACTTAGCTTTTGGTGACAAATATTACAGATAACACGAGTTGGGTCATCCTTATCGATCTGAATAAATGCCCAGGCTATGCAACGCTTAGAGCCCATGCGACCTGAAGAGCCACTACGACTTGTGGTCAGAGACAGAGTTGTGGTTGAGGATGCAGTTATTGACGTGCTTCCAGTACTCCGTCTCTGTCCAGGAAGGCGCAACCTAACCTCGTCATCAATAGCATCTGTGACGCCCCGCTGCGCTTGGTATCACAGATCCTAGAAGAGTGTATTGATGGAACACTCCACAAGAGGCCCAAATAAACATTCACACATCTCCACCTTCCACCTCAGACCAGCAGAGGGAGCCCGTTAGGGATATTAATAGGGAAGGTGGAGCTAGGCAGTTCAGTTCCTCTGAAGAGTTCCTGCAGTAGAGAAGCCTAAGAGAGGTCAGTCTGCAGTGGAGCTCAGTCTAGTCTAGAGAACTCAGTTAATAGTTCAGCAGTGGAGCACGAGGCTCCTGCTAGCTAGAATCAGGAAGCCCAGATAGAGTTTAAGGTGTGCCGGCGCCATAAGATCGGTGAAGCGCGGCAAGCTGCCGTTAGTATGTATAGCCTAGTGAGGGCCCGAGTAGGCCGAAGGCGAGTGGCGAGTTAGTACATAAGGGGCAGAGGAGCTTAACCAGCTCACCCCGAAGCATTTACCGGACACCGGATCCGAGCTTACCGGGATCTCTATGACCCAGTAAGGCATAACCGGAATCCCTGAAGAACTACAAGTCCCAGGATCACTAAGGTGCTGATAAATAACAGAGCCAGGAGACACTTAGGCCCCGCATACTGGTAGCGTGAACTCCAAGAGAAGGCCCTACCACAAGGTCAGCCAGCGCAGGACAGAAACAAAGTTAGGCATAGCTCCAGGCTGGTCAGAAACTTACTACGCAGAGGCAAGAAACAGGAGGCCCTACACCCGCTCATTGGGGAGGATCCTGATATGCACCCTTCACCCTACAGTGCTCCGGGATGTGCCTGAATTTCCTCCAGTAAAAGGTACTGAAGTGACTACCGTGTCCGTTCCAGTTCTTGCTCTGACCCAGCTGGGTCTCGCCTGTCCTGCATTCCCTCTGCATACGCTGCCCTGAGACCTAGCTCCACCTGTGGGGAGCTATACCATTGAGCTGCCTTATCATGGGTCTCAGTGGACTGCTGCAGCGCTGGTGCTTCTCACCAGATACCACAGGTTGAGTCACGAACTCTTATAAAATTAACAATTATCCACCCTTTTAAAGAGTGACCCCAGGGTACTGGCCAGGGAGCCGACCACCGCGACATCCCCAAGGCCAGGCAAAGGCCCGGGTACCGAGTCATCCCCATCCCCTGGGCTAGTCACATCCTCCTCCACCTCCTCCGCTGACCTCATCGACTGGCTGACTGTGGGTTGACAGTAAGTGGGATCTCCAACCTCGTCATCATCACCCTGTGTGTTATCACACCCGTCGTCCTCAAAGCCAACCTCTTCCTGCCCTGACCGAAAAGTCAAGTTGTCGCTCCAATCAGGTATTTGAGTCTCATCATCGTCTTCATCATTGTCTCCACCAACAGGAGTTACAGTTTGGGAACGAGGGTCTACATTATGCTCAGAACTTTCTTCATCTGGTCCTGGATCCGACTTATAAAGATTCTGGGCATCAGTGCAGATCATTTCCTCGTCTGGATTAACAGAACCTCTGGAGCAGACCTCCATTTCCCAGGCTATAGTATGAGTAAACAGCTCTGCAGACTCAACCATCTGTGTTACCCCATACTCAGACAGGCATCTGGAGACTTGGGAGCTGTGAGGAAGCAAGTGCGATTGGGGTGACACCTCTGAGGACTGGAGTATTTGTGATGTTGAAATTGAGGTGGAGGAGAGCCCACTTGAAGGAGCACTTGATATCCGTTGAAGCACCTGCTGTTTTTGTGCCTCATCTGGAATTTGTAGCGATGGGCGTGTCCGTAAGAAAGGGATCGTATCACATTGTCCACGAAAAGAAGTCGACATCTTAGTTTGGCTGGAAGATGGTCTTTTTTCTGCAGATGTTACTACCCCCCCCCACCGCGGGGGGGCTCGACCCACCAGCGGACAGGCACCAGTATTGGGAGAGGGGGGCTGGCCGTCAGGGTCCATCGTGGCTCTGGCACAAACCCTGCGACACAGAGGTGGCACGGGCAGAAACGGACTGGCCGTGTCGGCTTCTCACTTTTTGGATTTTAGAAGGGTATGACATGCCTATATCTGTGTCTCCCCCTCCTTTTACTCCTCCACCTCTTTTCTTTTAGCATGACTATATGTACTTGTCACTTTTCCATGTGTTAGTTATGTCTTCTGAGCAGTTTGTCAGCTTTTGGACACCTTTGAAGGTGTTTTCTATGTGTTTCTATGTGTTTTTGTTTGCCTGCCATTGGTTTTAACGGTGTTCGAAGGTGTTCGACGAACAGTTCGACGAACAGTTCGGCGAACACACGGGTGTTCGACGAACCGAACTCGAACACTACGGGGGTGGCTCAACACTAGTCCAGAGTGAAGATCCATCGGCTCTCTATTCTTGACATTTGTTTTAAGTAGTTATCTTTGCGCCATTGTTTTTTAACTTTCTGTACCCCTGTTACCACGATGTCCTTTAAAGAGCCTCCATGTTTTTCTGCAAAATGTTTCGATAGTGGATGTCCATCAAATTTTTTAGAGATATTTCGTAAATGTTCATTTATACGTACATGTAGAGGACGTTTTGTCCTGCCTACATAGAGTTTATTACATGGGCATTTGAGACTATAGATGACTCCTTCGGTGGAACAAGTGATGAAATCTTTCATAGTGTAGGTGACGTTACCCTCTTTGATGAATTTCTGTTTGGTCATGTGGAATTTTTGGCATACAGCACATTTCTGGCATGGAAAAAAGCCAAGTAGCATTTTTTATGCGTTTTTGCACTTTTGTATTGCTTTCAACCATGACAAATGCATTCACCGGGAAATGTCATTTTAACATTTTACAATCTTATCTGGCCATGTGCTGTGTGACACATGCATACAGTGCTGAAAAGTCATGGGAACAGCATGGGAAGACCCCTGGAAGCATCTCTGACACCCAGGTCACTGCCTAAACGTGTGCCCATCAGAAGTGATCCTTGCCGCATCAGAAGATGCAGACTTGCCACTATCCCCATGCAAGTCCTTGTCCCAGGGCAGTGTTCAATTGTACCTCCCCCATTCCTTGCAATGCAAGCGCAAGTATGCAGCCAGCCACCCACTCAACCTCTGGCTGCAATACCATACTGCTAGCTTGCTTGCACTTGAAATTGGGCCTTTTAGGCATGTGGAGGCAGACGCCGGCCACCATGTCATGGCTGTGTCGGTGGCCTGGTATCCATACTCAGTCCCCAACCGCCCGGCGGCTGGGTGTCCATACTTGGTCCCCAGCCGCCCCGCAGCCGGGTGCCCACTCACGGTCCCCAGCCGCCTGGGGGCGGCCGGGTGTCCATAAAAGGTTTCCAGCCACCCCTATTTCTCCTGGAACCTTGCCCCACACTTTTCTTAGCCTGGCCTGCTTTAGGGCAGCATTGGACGAGCCCACCAGAGAACCACACTTCTCCGGTGGGCCCTGGCTTCTCCATCAGGGGAGTTGAGAGTGCCAAGGTGAGGAGCATGATGATGTTGATTGAAGTTAGCATCTGCTTTGTTTTCTTGGAATGCAAGCGTAAGTGTGCAACCTGCCACCCACCCACCCCACAGGCTGCAATACCATACTGCAATACCATACTGCTAGCTTGCTTGCACTTGAAATTGGGCATTTTAGGCATGTGGAGGCACACGCCGGCCACCATGTCATGGCTGTGTCAGCAGCCTGGTATCCATACTCAGTCCCCAGATGCCCGGTGGCCAGGTGTCCACGCTTGGTCCCTAGTGCCAGGGGGGCGGAGGGGTGTTCATACTCGGTCCCCAGCCGCCCCACGGTCGGGTGCACACACACGGTCCCCAGCTGCCTGGGGGCGGCCGGATGTCCATAAATGCTCCCCAGCTGCCCCTATTTCTCCTGGGACCTTCCCCCACACTTTTCTTAGCCTGGCCTTCTTTAGGGCAGCATTGGACGAGCCCACCAAAGAACCAGACTCCTACAGTAGGCCCTGGATTCTCCATCCGGGGAGTTGAGAGTGCCAAGGTGAGGAGCATGATGATGATAATAGAAGTTAGCATCTGCTTTGTTTTCTTGGAATGCAAGCGTAAGTGTGCAACCTGCCACCCTCCCACCCCCAGGCTGCAATACCATACTGTTAGCTTGCTTGCACTTGAAATTGGGCCTTTTAGGCATGTGGAGGCAGACGCCAGCCACCATGTCATGGCTGCGTCGGTGGCCTGGTATCCATACTCAGTCCCCAGCCAACCGGCGGCCGGGTGTCCACGCTCGGTCCCCAGTTGCCAAGGGGTGGCCGGGTGTCCATACTCGATCCCCAGCTGCCCCTATTTGTCCCAGTGCGCCTTATACACCAGAGCGCATACCAAAACATTACCTGTGCCCTCCAAAGTGCATTTAGTGGGAAGGACAACCTAACAACAAACACGTGGACAAGTGAATGTGACTAGGGATGGTCAATCTCACTGATGACTTCACACTGGGTTAATATTGTGGAAGCCGGGACACAGTTGGACACTGGGATGCAACATGTCCTCCAGACATTGGATTGTGGTTCCTGGGTCAATCAGGCTTCAACACAACGTTCAGAAGGTAGACAGCAGCAGTGGTCGGCCTCCTACACATCGAGTAAATTATTCATGATCATGAGGCCATCCATCTCCTTAGCTTTCTGTTCCTTGGAATGCAAGCGCATGTATGTAGTAGCGGCTAGGCCTGAGGTGGTCAGCGTATTGGCGCATATCTTACCTCCTCCAAGGATTGCTGGATGTTTTCCTGCTACTATCCCAGTTCTCTGACTCCCGTTAAAACAAAGCTTCAGGTGATGAATGATGGATGAAGTGGTGAGAAAGGAGAAAGAGCAGGCGGAACAGGGATCATTCACATCAATATCAGGCCAGTCAACCACACATGTCTTGTAGGATATGCTTCTGTACCAAAAGGAGCGGTTCGGCTACACAGTTATAGGGCATACAGAGAGTGCAATGCCTACCAAAAATTTCGAGGCACTCCAATGCCCCTTGATAGTGACATGAAGGTCAGAGGGCCTTAACTAAACCGTTTTTCCCATTTATAGCAACTGGATCTTATATATACTTTTTTGCCTAAGCAGTGAATGGAAGGCTTTCCAAAAATTATGAGGAACTGCAATGCCCCTAGAAACAGAAGTGGATTTCAGCGTACTAAAAACCTTCTACCCATTATTGGGGAGTGGGTCTCCAATAGTTTTTGCCTATGCATTTAAAAGCAAAAGATGACTAAAATTATGAGGAAATGCAATGCCCATTGGAAGAGGCGTGGAGGTTAGAGGTAATTAAAAACAACATTTCAATGCCCCTTGGAAGAGCTGTGGAGTTCAGAGTGGTTTAACAAGACGGTTTTAATGCCCCTTGGAAGAGATGTGGAGCTCACAGTGATTTAACAAGACAGTTTTAATGCCCCTTGGAAGAGACGTGGAGGTCACAGTGGTTTAACAAGACGGTTTTAATGCCCCTTGGAAGAGACATGAGGTCACAGTGGTTTAACAAGACGGTTTTAATGCCCCTTGGAATAGACGTGGAGGTCACAGTGGTTTAACAAGACGGTTTTAATGCCCCTTGGAAGAGACATGGAGGTCACAGTAGCTTAACAAGACGGTTTTAATGCCCCTTGGAAGAAAGGTGGAGGTCGCAGTGGCATAAAAAGACAATATCAATGCCCCTTGGAAGAGCTGTGGAGTTCAGAGTGGTTTAACAAGACGGTTTTAATGCCCCTTGGAAGAGCTGTGGTGTTCAGAGTGGTTTAAGAAGACGGTTTTAATGCCCCTTGGAAGAGACGTGGAGGTCACGGTGGTTTAACAAGATGGTTATAATGTCCCTTGGAAGAGACGTGGAGGTCACAGTGGTTTAACAAGACGATTTTAATGCCCCTTGGAAGAGACGTGGAGGTCACAGTGGTTTAAAAAGACAGTTTTAATGTCCCTTGGAAGAGACGTGGAGGTCACAGTAGCTTAACTAGACGGTTTTAATGCCCCTTGGAAGAGTGGTGGAGGTCGCAGTGGAATAAAAACACAGAATTCAGAGTGGTTTAACAAGATGGATTTAAAGCGCCTTGGAAGAGCTGTGGAGTTCAGAGTGTTTTAACAAGACGGTTTTAATGCCCCTTGGAAGAGACGTGGAAGTCACAGTGGTTTAACAAGACGGTTTTAATGCCCCTTGGAATAAACGAGGAGGTCACAGTGGTTTAACAAGACGGTTTTAATGCCCCTTGGAAGAGACATGGAGGTCACAGTAGCTTAACAAGACGGTTTTAATGCCCCTTGGAAGAAAGGTGGAGGTCGCAGTGGCATAAAAAGACAATATCAATGCCCCTTGGAAGAGCTGTGGAGTTCAGAGTGGCTTAACAAGACGGTTTTAATGCCCCTTGGAAGAGCTGTGGTGTTCAGAGTGGTTTAAGAAGACGGTTTTAATGCCCCTTGGAAGAGACGTGAAGGTCACAGTGGTTTAACAAGATGGTTATAATGCCCCTTGGAAGAGACGTGGAGGTCACAGTGGTTTAACAAGACGGTTTTAATGCCCCTTGAAAGAGACGTGGAGGTCACAGTGGTTTAACAAGACAGTTTTAATGTCCCTTGGAAGAGACGTGGAGGTCACAGTAGCTTAATAATCGGTTTTCATGCCCCTTGGAAGAGTGGTGGAGGTCGCAGTGGAATAAAAAGACAATATCAATCCCACTTGGATGAGCTGTGGAGTTCAGAGTGGTTTAAAAAGATGGATTTAAAGCCCCTTGGAAGAGCTGTGGAGTTCAGAGTGGTTTAACAAGACGGTTTTAATGCCCCTTGGAAGAGACGTAGAGGTCACAGAGGTTTAACAAGATGGTTTTAATGCCCCTTGGAAGAGGTTTGGAGGTCACAGTGGTTTAACAAGATGGTTTTAATGTCCCTTGGAAGAGACGTGGAGGTCACAGTGGTTTAACAAGATGGTTTTAATGCCCCTTGGAAGAGATGTGGAGGTCACAGTGGTTTAAGAAGACGATTTTAATGCTCCTTGAAAGAGACATGGAGGTCACAGTAGCTTAACTAGACGGTTTTAATGCCCCTTGGAAGAGTGGTGGAGGTCGCAGTGAAATAAAAGCACAAATTCAAAGCCCCTTGGAAGAGCTGTGGAGTTCAGAGTGATTTAACAAGACGATTTTAATGCCCCTTGGAAGAGCTGTGGAGTTCAGAGCGGTTTAACAAGATGGTTTTAATGCCCCTTGGAAGAGACGTGGAGGTCACAGTGGTTTAACAAGTTGGTTTTAATGCCCCTTGGAAGAGACGTGGAGGTCACAGTGGTTTAACAAGATGGTTTTAATGCCTCTTGGAAGAGATGTGGAGGTCACAGTGGTTTAACAAGACGATTTTAATGCTCCTTGAGAGAGACATGGAGGTCACAGTAGCTTAACAAGACAGTTTTAATGCCCATTGGAAGAGTGGTGGAGGTCGCAGTTGAATAAAAACACAAATTCAAAGCCCCTTGGAAGAGCTGTGGAGTTCAGAGTGATTTAACAAGACGGTTTTAATGCCCCTTGGAAGAGCTGTGGAGTTCAGAGCGGTTTAACAAGATGGTTTTAATGCCCCTTGGAAGAGACGTGGAGTTCAGAGCGGTTTAACAAGATGGTTTTAATGCCCCTTGGAAGAGACGTGGAGGTCACTGTGGTTTAACAAGATGGTTTTAATGCCCCTTGGAAGAGAAGTGGAGGTCACTGTGTTTTAACAGGACGGTTTTAATGCCTCTTGGAAGAGACGTGGAGGTCACAGTAGCTTATCAAGACTGTTTTAATGCCCCTTGGAAGAGTGGTGGAGGTCGCAGTGGAATAAAAAGACAATATCAATGCCCCGTGGAAGAGCTGTGGAGTTCAGAGTGGTTTAACAAGACGGTTTTAATGCCCCTTGGAAGAACTGTGGTGTTCAGAGTGGTTTAAGAAGACGGTTTTAATGCCCCTTGGAAGAGACGTGGAGGTCACAGTGGTTTAACAAAACGCTTTTAATGCCACTTGGAACAGATTTGGAGGTCACAGAGGGTTAACAAGACAGTTTTAATGCCCCTTGGTAGAGTGGTGGAGGTCGCAGTCGTTTAATAAGATGGTTCTAATGCCCCTTGGAAGAGACGGGGAGGTCACAGTGGTTTAACAAGATGGTTTAAATGCCCCTTGGAAGAGACGTGGAGGTCACAGTGGATTAAGAAGACGGTTTTAATGCCCCTTGGAAGAGATGTGGAGGTCACAGTGGATTAACAAGACGGTTTTAATTCCCCTTGGAAGAGAAGAGGAGGTCACAGTGGTTTAACAAGACGGTTTTAATGCCCCTTGGAAGAGTGGTGGAGGTGGCAGTGGAATAAAAAGACAATATCAATGCTCCTTGGAAGAGCTGTGGAGTTCAGAGTGTTTTAACAAGACAGTTTTCATGCCCCTTGGAAGAGCTGTGGTGTACAGAGTGGTTTAACAAGACAGTTTTAATGCCCCTTGGAAGAGACGTGGAGGTCACAGTGGTTTAACAAGACAGTTTTAATGCCCCTTGGAAGAGATGTGGAGGTCACAGTGGTTTAACAACACGGTTTTAATGCCCCTTGGAGGAGACGTGGAGGTCAAAGTGGTTTATCTAGATGGTTTTAATGCCCCTTGGAGAGACGTGGAGGTCACAGTAGCTTAACAAGACTGTTTTAATGCCCCTTGGAAGAGTGGTGGAGGTTGCAGTCGTTTAATAAGACGGTTTTAATGCCCCTTGGAAGAGACGTGGACGTCACAGTGGTTTAACAAGATGGTTTTAATGCCCCTTGGAAGAGATGTGGAGGTCACAGCGGTTTAACAAGACGGTTTTAATGTCCCTTGGAAGAGACGTGGAGGTCACAGTAGCTTAACAACGCAGTTTTAATGCCCCTTGGAAGAGTGGTGGAGGTCGCAGTGGAATGAAAAGACAATATCAATGCCCCTTGGAAGAGCTGTGGAGTTCAGAGTGGTTTAACAAATGGATTTAATGCCCCTTGGAACAGACGTGGAGGTCACAGTGGTTTAACAAGATGTTTTTAATGCCCCTTGAAAGAGTGGTGGATGTCGCAGTGGAATAAAAAGACAATATCAATGTGCCGTGGAAGAGACGCGGAGGTCACAGTAGCTTAAAAAGACGGTTTTAATGCCCCTTACAAAAGCCATGCAGTACAGCTTCTTAAAAACATTATTCCCATTATTGGGGAGTAAGTCTTCCATAGTCTTTGCTTATACCTTCCAAGTAAAAGCTGCCAAAAATTAGGATGGAGGAACTTGTAATGCCCCTTACAAGAGTCATGCAGTGCAGCATATTAGAAACATTATTCCTATTATTGGGGAATGGGTCTCCGATATTCTTTGCTTATGCCTTCCAAGCAAAAGCTGCCAAAAATTAGGACGGAGGATCTTGCAATGCCCCTAACAAGAGCGATGCAGTACAGCATATTACAAACATTATTCCCATTATTGGGGAGTGGGTCTCCCATAGTCTTTGCTTATGCCTTCCAAGCAAAAGCTGCCAAAAATTAGGACGGAGGAACTAGTGGTTTAACAAGACAGTTTTATTGCCCCTTGGAAGAGACGCGGAGGTCACAGTGGTTTAACAAACGGTTTTAATGCCCCTTGGAGAGACGTGGAGGTCAAAGTAGCTTAACAAGATGGTTTTAATGCCCCTTGGAAGAGCTGTGGAGTTCAGAGTGGTTTAACAAGATGGTTTTATTGCCCCTTGGAAGAGACGTGGAGGTCACAGTGGTTTAACAAGATGGTTTTAATGCCCCTTGGAAGAGACGTGGTGGTCACAGTGGTTTAACAAGACGGATTAATGCCCCATGGAAGAGACGTGGAGGTCACAGTGGTTTAACAAGACAGTTTTAATGCCCCTTGGAAGAGTGGTGGATGTTGCAGTCGTTTAATAAGACGGTTTTAATCCCCCTTGGAAGAGACGCGGACGTCACAGTGGTTTAACTAGATGATTTTAATGCCCCTTGGAAGAGATGTGGAGGTCACAGCGGTTTAACAAGACGGTTTTAATGTCCCTTGGAAGAGACATGGAGGTCACAGTAGCTTAACAAAACGGTTTTAATGCCCCTTGGAAGAGACGTGGAGGTTACAGTGGTTTAACAAGATGGTTTTAATGCCTCTTGGAAGATACGTGGAGGTCACAGAAGTTAACAAGATGGTTTTAATGTTCCCTGGAAGAGACATGGAGGTCACAGTAGCTTAACAAGGCGGTTTTAATCCCCTTGGAAGAGTGTTGGAGGTCGCAGTGGAATAAAAAGACTATTTCAATGCCCCTTGGAAGAGCTGTGGAGTTCAGAGTGTTTTAACAAGACGATTTTAATGCCCCTTGGAAGAGCTGTTGAGTTCAGAGCGGTTTAACAAGACGGTTTTAATGCCCCTTGGAAGAGACGTGGAGGTCACAGTGGTTTAACAAGATGGTTTTAATGCCCCTTGGAAGAGACGTGGAGGTCACAGTGGTTTAGCAAGATGGTTTTAATGCCCCTTGGAAGAGACGTGGAGGTCACAGTGGTTTAACAAGATGGTTTTAATGCCCCTTGGAAGAGACGTGGAGGTCACAGTGGTTTAACAAGATGGTTTTAATGCCTCTTGGAAGAGACATGGAGGTCAGAGTAGCTTAACAGGACTGTTTTAATGCTCCTTGGAAGAGTGGTTGAGGTCGCAGTGAAATAAAAAGACAATATCAATGCCCCTTGGAAGAGCTGTGGAGTTCAGAGTGGTTTAACAAGACGGTTCTAATGCCCCTTGGAAGAACTATGGTGTTCAGAGTGGTTTAAGAATACAGTTTTAATGCCCCTTGGAAGAGACGTGGAGGTCACAATGGTTTAACAAGACACTTTTAATGCCCCTTGGAACAGACGTGGAGGTCACAGAGGATTAACAAGACGGTTTTAATGCCCCTTGGAAGATTGGTGGAGGACACAGTCGTTTATTAAGACAGTTTTAATGCCCCTTGGAAGAGACGTGGAGGTCACAGTGGTTTAACAAGATGGTTTAAATGCCCCTTGGAAGAGACGTGGAGGTCGCAGTGGATTAAGAAGACGGTTTTAATGCCCCTTGGAAGAGAAGTGGAGGTCACAGTGGATAAACAATACGGTTTTAATGCCCCTTGGAAGAGACGTGGAGGTCACAGTGGTTTAACAAGATGGTTTTAATGCCCCTTGGAAGAGTGGTGGAGGAGGCAGTGGAATAAAAAGACATTATCAATGCTCCTTGGAAGAGCTGTGGAGTTCAGAGTGGTTTAACAAGACAGTTTTAATGCCCCTTGGAAGAGCTGTGGTGTTCAGAGTGGTTTAAGAAGACTGTTTAAATGCCCCTTGGAAGAGACGTGGAGGTCACAGTGGTTTAACAAGACGGTTTAAATGCCCCTTGGAAGAGATGTGGAGGTCACAGTGGATTAACAATACGGTTTTAATGCCCCTTGGAGGAGACGTGGAGGTCACAGTGGTTTATCTAGATGGTTTTAATGCCCCTTGGAGAGACATGGAGGTCACAGTAGCTTAACAAGACAGTTTTAATGCCCCTTGGAAGAGTCGTGAAGGTCGCAGTCGTTTAATAAGACGGTTTTAATGCCCCTTGGAAGAGACGTGGACATCACAGTGGTTTAACAAGATGGTTTTATTGCCCCTTGGAAGAGACGTGGAGGTCACAGCGGTTTAACAAGACTGTTTTAATGTCCCTTTTAAGAGACGTGGAGGTCACAGTAGCTTTACAAGGCGGTTTTAATGCCCCTCGGAAGATTGGTGGAGTTCACAGTGGTTTAACAAATGGATTTAATGCCCCTTGGAAGAGACCTGGATGTCACAGTGGTTTAACAAGATGTTTTTAATGCCCCTTGAAAGAGTGGTGGAGGTCGCAGTGGAATAAAAAGACAATATCAATGCGCCGTGGAAGAGACGTGTGGTCACAGTAGCTTAACAAGACGGTTTTAATGCCCCTTACAAAAGCCATGCAGTACAGCATCTTAAAAACATTATTCCCATTATTGGAGAGTGGGTCTTCCATAGTCTTTGCTTATGCCTTCCAAGCAAAAGCTGCCTAAAATTAGGACGGAGGAACTTGCAATGCCCCTTACAAGAACCATGCAGTACAGCATATTACAAACATTATTCCTATTATTGGGGAATGGGTCTCACATATTCTTTGCTTATGCCTTCCAAGCAAAAGCTACCAAAAATTAGGACGGAGGAACTTGCAAAGCCCCTTACAAGAGCCATTCAGTATAGCATATTACAAACATTATTCCCATTATTGGGGAGTGGGTCTCCCATAGTCTTTGCTTATGCCTTCCAAGCAAAAGCTGCCAAAAATTAGGACCGAGGAACTAGTGGTTTAACTAAACAGTATTAATACCCCTTGGAAGAGACGTGTAGGACACAGTGGTTTAACAAGACGGTTTTAATACCCCTTGGAAAGACGTGGAGGTCACAGTAGCTTAACAAGACGGTTTTAATGCCCCTTGGAAGAGTGGTGGAGGTCACAGTCGTTTAATAAGACGGTTTTAATGCCCTTTGGAAGAGACGTGGAGGTCACAATGGTTTAACAAGATGGTTTTAATGCCCCTTGGAAGAGACGTGGAGGTTACAGTGGTTTAACAAGACGGATTTAATGTCCCTTGGAAGAGACGAGGAGGTCACAGTAGCTTAACCAGTCGGTTTTAATGCCCATTAGAAGAGTGGTGGAGGTCGCAGTGGATAAACAAGACGGTTTTAATGCCCCTTGGAAGAGACGTGGAGGTCACAGTGATTTAACAAGATGGTTTTAATGCCCCTTGGAAGAGTGGTGGAGGAGGCAGTGGAATAAAAAGACATTATCAATGCTCCTTGGAAGAGCTGTGGAGTTCAGAGTGGTTTAACAAGACAGTTTTAATGCCCCTTGGAAGAGCTGTGGTGTTCAGAGTGGTTTAAGAAGATTGTTTAAATGCCCCTTGGAAGAGACGTGGAGGTCACAGTGGTTTAACAAGACGGTTTTAATGCCCCTTGGAGGAGACGTGGAGGTCACAGTGGTTTATCTAGATGGTTTTAATGCCCCTTGGAGAGACATGGAGGTCACAGTATCTTAACAAGACAGTTTTAATGCCCCTTGGAAGAGTGGTGGAGGTCGCAGTCGTTTAATAAGACGGTTTTAATGCCCCTTGTAAGAGACGTGGACATCACAATGGTTTAACAAGATGGTTTTAATGCCCCTTGGAAGAGACATGGAGGTTACAGTGGTTTAACAAAACGGATTTAATGTCCCTTGGAAGAGACGTGGAGGTCACAGTAGCTTAACCAGTCGGTTTTAATGCCCATTAGAAGAGTGGTGGAGGTCGCAGTGGAATAAGAAGACAATATCAATGCCCCTTGGAAGAGCTGTGGAGTTCAGAGTGGTTTGACAAGATGGTTTTAATGCCCCTTGGAAGGGCTGTGGAGTTCAGAGTGGTTTAACAAGATGGATTTATTGCCCCTTGGAAGAGACGTGGAAGTCACAGTGGTTTATCAAGACGGTTTTAATGCCCCGTGGAGAGACGTGGAGGTCACAGTAGCTTAACAAGACGGTTTTAATGCCCCTTGGAAGAGTGGTGGAGGTAGCAGTCGTTTAATCAGACGGTTTTAATGCCCCTTGGAAGAGACGTGGAGGTCACAGTGGTTTAACAAGATGGTTATAATGCCCCTTGGAAGAGATGTGGAGGTTACAGTGGTTTAACAAGACGGTTCTAATGTCCCTTGGAAGAGACGTGGAGGTCACAGTAGCTTAACAAGTCGGTTTTAATGTCCATTAGAAGAGTGGTGGAGGTCGCAGTGGAATAAAAAGACAATATCAATGCCCCTTGGAAGAGCTGTGGAGTTCAGGGTGGTTTAACAAGACGGTTTTAATGCCCCTTGGAAGAGCTGTGGTGTTCAGAGTGGTTTAAGAAAACTATTTAAATGCCCCTTGGAAGAGACGTGGAGGTCACAGTGGTTTAACAAGACGGTTTTAATGCCCCTTGGAAGAGATGTGGAGGTCACAGTGGATTAACAATACGGTTTTAATGCCTCTTGGAGGAGACGTGGAGGTCACAGTGGTTTATCTAGATGGTTTTTGTAACATACCTGGCGGCGTTCTTGCATGGTGGTCCATCTCCCACTGTGCAAGAGCGCGCACTTGATCTCCAGTCCAGAATGTATCTCTGGCTTCCCTCCATGCTGTCTGTTTGTGTCTGTTTCTGCTGCTTAAGGGCGGCGCCCGATCACTTCCTGCTTTTTGTACCTGCTGTGGGTCACACCCCTTGTGCGTCCTCAGCCTATTGCTGTCTGTCACCTGGTATATAGCTCAGCTGCTCCCATCTATCCCTGCCTGAGCATAGTGTTTCATTCAGTGTGTGCTTGCACTCTGAAGGTGCCAGGTCCCGTTCTTTGTCTCCTGCTTTGCGGTATCAGTTCCCGTGTCTGAACTGAGTCCTGTCTATTTCTCCTGCTTTGCGGTATCAGTTCCCGTGTCTGAACTGAGTCCTGTCTATGTCTCCTGCCTTGCGGTATCTGTTCCCGTGTCTGAGCTGAGTCCTGTCTATGTCTCCTGCCTTGTGGTATCAGTTCCCGTGTCTGAACTGAGTCCTGTCTATGTCTCCTGCCTTGCGGTATCAGTTCCTGTGTCTGAACTGAGTCCTGTCTATGTCTCCTGCCTTGCGGTATCAGTTCCCGTGTCTGAACTGAGTCCTTTCTGTGTTCTCTTGTCTGCCTATCCTGGAGGCTGTATTTCCAGGCCTGTCTGAACTCGCTCCTAGCCTGTTCCTCCCGCCTTTTAGGGGCCGATTACCTAGACCTGTTCCTGTATCTTGTCTGTCCTGTCTGAACACGCTCCTTGCCTGTTCGTCCCGCCTCTCTGGGGGCCGTATTCCCAGACCCGCTCCTGTATCCCGCTGCAGTGTCGGTCTCCTCCGTACACTCAGTTCCAGTCTGAACTCTTTCCTATCCTTTGCCTGTTTTGCCTCTATGTCCGTTCCCTTCCTTTTTCTGCAGAGTCTGAACTCGTACCTAACTCCTGTTTGTTGTCTCTGTACTCCTGTTTGTGAGTTTGTGGTCCACTCGCTACTTCACTGCAAGTATCCTGTGGGTATCTGGCTCTGCCTTTCTCTTCCTGTCTGTTCCGTGTGAACAGAGCCCTGTCCCCCCTGCTCTGCCTTGCTTACCGCTCCGGCGGTTCTAGCCTGCTCCTACTCCTTTGTTCACCGCTCCGGCGGTTCTAGCCTGCTCTGACTCCTTTGCTCACCGCTCCGGCGGTTCTAGCCTGCTCTGACTCCTTTGCTCACCGCTCCGGCGGTTCTAGCCTGCTCTGACTCCTTTGCTCACCGCTCCGGCGGTTCTAGCCTGCTCTGACTCCTTTGCTCACCGCTCCGGCGGTTCTAGCCTGCTCTGACTCCTTTGCTCGCTGCTCCGGCAGCCTTGCTCCGCTCGGACCCTTTTGCTCGCTGCTCCGGCAGTCTCGCTCCGCTCTTATCCTTTTGCTCACTGCTCCAGCAGTCTTGCTCCACTCTTGCTCACCGCTCCAGGCGGCCTCGTCCTGCTTTACTCTTGCTCACTGCTCCGGCAGTCTCGCTCAGCTCTGACCCTTTGTTCACCGCTCCTGGCGGCCTTGTCCTGCTCTACTCTTGCTCACCGCTCCAGGCGGCCTTGTCCTGCCCTGTTCTCGCTCACCTCTCTGGGCGGCCTCACTCTGCTGTGTTTGTCCGCCACATCTGTGGTTCTGTTCCTGAGTCCCAGTGTGTACTGGGTCCTATCCCGCCAGTGTCCCTACCTGCTAGTGCCTCCCTGTCTGCACTCTAGCTGTGCTTGCCTGTACCCCTCTGCCTGTATTGTTCCTGAGTCCCAGTGTGTACTGGGTCCTATCCCGCCTGTGTTCCTACCTGCTAGTGCCTCCCTGTCTGCACTCTAGCTGTGCTTGCCTGTACCCCCCTGCCTGCATACCCGCCTGCCTGCATACCAGTCGTGCATGCCTATACCCACCAGTCTGTGTGCCAGCCTACCAGTCTGTTCCTGTATTCCCCTGTGTGGGTCAACAGCCGTGTCCGGGGTCTGTCCTGGAGTAGCACCTGGTCCCTCTGCTCGGTTCCTCCTTGGTGCACTGGCGTCGTATGCCGTCGTGCGACCCTGGTCAGATCGGGTGAATACCTAGTTACGCCCCTCCAGGCATTCACTCTCCGGCACGGTCCAGTGGAATCACTACAATCACACGCACACGCCGCTCTGCCCGGGCGTGTGCATTACAGTTTTAATGCCCCTTGGAGAGACATGGAGGTCACTGTAGCTTAACAAGACAGTTTTAATGCCCCTTGGAAGAGTGGTGGAGGTCGCAGTCGTTTAATAAGACGGTTTTAATGCCCCTTGGAAGAGACGTGGACATCACAGTGGTTTAACAAGATGGTCTTATTGCCCCTTGGAAGAGACGTGGAGGTCACAGCGGTTTAACAAGACTGTTTTAATGTCCCTTTTAAGAGACGTGGAGGTCACAGTAGCTTTACAAGGCGGTTTTAATGCCCCTCGGAAGATTGGTGGAGTTCACAGTGGTTTAACAAATGGATTTAATGCCCCTTGGAAGAGACCTGGAGGTCACAGTGGTTTAACAAGATGTTTTTAATGCCCCTTGAAAGAGTGGTGGAGGTCGCAGTGGAATAAAAAGACAATATCAATGCGCCGTGGAAGAGACGTGTGGTCACAGTAGCTTAACAAGACGGTTTTAATGCCCCTTACAAAAGCCATGCAGTACAGCATCTTAAAAACATTATTCCCATTATTGGAGAGTGGGTCTTCCATAGTCTTTGCTTATGCCTTCCAAGCAAAAGCTGCCTAAAATTAGGACGGAGGAACTTGCAATGCCCCTTACAAGAGCCATGCAGTACAGCATATTACAAACATTATTCCTATTATTGGGGAATGGGTCTCACATATTCTTTGCTTATGCCTTCCAAGCAAAAGCTACCAAAAATTAGGACGGAGGAACTTGCAAAGCCCCTTACAAGAGCCATTCAGTATAGCATATTACAAACATTATTCCCATTATTGGGGAGTGGGTCTCCCATAGTCTTTGCTTATGCCTTCCAAGCAAAAGCTGCCAAAAATTAGGACCGAGGAACTAGTGGTTTAACTAAACAGTATTAATGCCCCTTGGAAGAGACGTGTAGGACACAGTGGTTTAACAAGACGGTTTTAATACCCCTTGGAGAGACGTGGAGGTCACAGTAGCTTAACAAGACGGTTTTAATGCCCCTTTTAAGAGTGGTGGAGGTCACAGTCGTTTAATAAGACGGTTTTAATGCCCTTTGGAAGAGACGTGGAGGTCACAATGGTTTAACAAGATGGTTTTAATGCCCCTTGGAAGAGACGTGGAGGTCACAGTGGTTTAACAAGACGGATGTAATGCCCCTTGGAAGAGAGGTGGAGGTCACAGTGGTTTATCAAGACGGTTTTAATGCCCCTTGGAGAGACGTGGCGTTCACAGTAGCTTAACAAGACGGTTTTAATGCCCCTTGGAAGAGTGGTGGAGGTCGCAGTCATTTAATCAGATGGCTTTAATGCCCGTTGGAAGAGACGTGGAGGTCACAGTGGTTTAACAAGATGGTTTTAATGCCCCTTGGAAGAGAGACGTGGAGATCACAGCGGTTAAACAGGATGGTTTTAGTGTCCCTTGGAAAAGATGTGGAGGTCACAATAGCTTAACAAGGCGGTTTTAATGCCACATGGAAGAGTGGTGGAGGTCGCAGTGGAATGAAAAGTCAATATCAATGCACCTTGGAAGAGCTGTGGAGTTCAGAGTGGTTTAACAAACGGATTTAATGCCCCTTGGAAGAGACGTGGAGGTCACAGTGGTTTAACAAGATGTTTTTAATGCCCCTTGAAAGAGTTGTGGAGGTCGCATTGGAATAAAAAGACAATATCAATGCGCCGTGGAAGAGACGTGGAGGTCACAGTAGCTTAACAAGACGGTTTTAATGCTCCTTTCAAAAAAAATGCAGTACAGCATCTTAAAAACATTATTCCCATTATTGGGGAGTGGGTCTTAAATAGTATTTGCTTATGCCTTCCAAGCAAAAGCTGCCAAAAATTAGGACGGAGGAACTTGCATTGCCCTTTACAAGAGGCATGCAGTACAGCATATTACAAACATTATTCCTATTATTGGGGAGTGGGTCTCCCATATTCTTTGCTTATGCCTTCCAAGCAAAAGCTGCCAAAAATTAGGACGGAGGAATTTGCAATGCCCCTTACAAGAGGCATGCAGTACAGCATATTACAAACATTATTCCTATTATTGGGGAATGGGTCTTCCATATTCTTTGCTTATGCCTTCCAAGCAAAAGCTGCCAATAATTAGGATGGAGGAACTTGCATTGCCCCTTACAAGAGCCATGCAGTACAGCATATTACAAACATTATTCCCATTATTGGGGAGTGGGTCTCCCAAAGTCTTTGCTTATGCCTTCCAAGCAAAAGCTGTCAAAAATTAGGACGGAGGAACTAGTGGTTTAACAAGACAGTTTTAATGCCCCTTGGAAGAGACGTGGAGGTCACAGTGGTTTGACAAGACCGTTTTAATGCCAATTGGAGAGAAGTGGAGGTCACAGTAGCTTAACAAGTCAGTTTTAATGCCCCTTGGAAGAGTGGTGGAAGTCGCAGTTGTTTAATAAGACGGTTTTAATGCCCCTTGGAAGAGACGTGGAGGTCACAGTGGTTTAACAAAATGGTTTTAATGCCCCTTGGAAGAGACGTGGAGGTCACAGTGGTTTAACAAGATGGTTTTAATGCCCCTTGGAAGAGACGTGGAGGTCACAGTGGTTTAACAAGACGGTTTTAATGCCTCTTGGAAGAGACGTGGAGGTCACAGTAGCTTAACAAGACTGTTTTAATGCCCCTTGGAAGAGTGGTGCAGGTCGCAGTGGAATAAAAAGACAATATCAATGCCCCTTGGAAGAGCTGTGGAGTTCAGAGTGGTTTAACAAGACGGTTTTAATGCCCCTTGGAAGAACTGTGGAGTTCAGAGTGGTTTAACAAAATCGTTTTAATGTCCCTTGGAAGAGACGTGGAGGTCACAGTGGTTTAACAAGATGGTTTTAATGCCCCTTGGAAGAGACGTGGAGGTCACAGTGATTTAACAAGACGGTTTTAATGCCCCTTGGAAGAGACGTAGAGGTCACTGTGGTTTAACAAGACAGTTTTAATGCCCCTTGGAAGAGACGTGGAGGTCACAGTAGCTTAACAAGATGTTTTTAATGCCCCTTGGAAGAGTGGTGGAGGTCGCAGTGGAATAAAAAGACAATATCAATGCCAGTTGGAAAAGCTGTGGAGTTCAGAGTGGTTTAATAAGACAGTTTTAATGCCCCTTGGAAGAGCTGTGGTGTTCAGAGTGGTTTAAGAAGACGGTTTTATTGCCCCTTGGGAGAGACGTGGAGGTCACAGTGTATAACAAGACGGTTTTAATGCCCCTTGGAAGAGATGTTGAGGTCACCGTGGTTTAACAGGATGTTTTTAATGCCCCTTGGAAGAGACGTGGAGCTCACAGTGGTTTAACAAGACGTTTTTTATGCCCCTTGGAGAGACGTGGAGGTCACAGTGGTTTAACAAGATGGTTTTAATGCCCCTTGGAAGAGTGGTGGAGGTCGCAGTCGTTTAATTAGACGGTTTTAATGCCCCTTGAAAGAGACGTGGACGTCACAGTGGTTAAACAAGATGTTTTTAATGCCCCTTGGAAGAGACGTGGAGGTCACAGCGGTTTAACAAGAAGGTTTTAATGTCCCTTGGAAGAGACGTTAAGGTCACAGTAGCTTATCAAGGCAGTTTTAATGCCCCTTGGAAGAGTGGTGGAGGTCGCAGTGGAATAAAAATACAATATCAATGCCCCTTGGAAGAGCTGTGGAGTTCAGAGAGGTTTAACCAATGGATTTAATGCCCCTTGGAAGAGACGTGGAGGTCACAGTGGTTTAAAAAGATGTTTTTAATGCCCCTTGAAAGAGTGGTGGAGGTCGCAGTGGAATAAAAAGACAATATCAATGCGTCGTGGAAGAGACGTGGAGGTCCCAGTAGCTTAACAAGACGGTTTTAATGCCCCTTACAAAAGAAATGCAGTTCAGCATCTTAAAAACATTATTCCCATTATTGGGGAGTGGGTCTTCCATAGTATTTGCTTATGCCTTCCAAGCAAAAGCTGCCAAAAATTAGGACGGAGGAACTTGCAATGCCCCTTACAAGAGGCATGCAGTACAGCATATTACAAACATTATTCCTATTATTGGGGAGTGGGTCTCCCATATTCTTTGCTTATGCCTTCCAAGCAAAAGCTACCAAAAATTAGGACGGAGGAACTTGCAATGCCCCTTACAACAGGCATGCAGTACAGCATATTACAAACATTATTTCCATTATTGGGGAATGGGTCTCCCATAGTCTTTGCTTATGCCTTCCAAGCAAAAGCTGCCAAAAATTAGGACGGAGGAACTTGCAATGCCCCTTGCAAGAGCATTGCAGTACAGCATATTACAAACATTATTCCCATTATTGGTGAGTGGGACTCCCATATTCTTTGCTTATGCCATCCAAGCAAAAGCTGCCAAAAATTTGGATGGAGAAACTTGCAATGCCCCTTACAAGAGCCATCCAGTACAGCATATTACAAACATTATTCCCATTATTGGTGAAAGGGACTCCCATAGTCTTTGCTTATGCCTTCCAAGCAAAAGCTGCCAAAAAGAATGACGTTGGAACTTGCAGTGCTGGCTACACAGACCACGGTCACCCTGGTGGTATAGTGGTGGTGGAGGCTAAGGATAAGGAGAAGAACATAAAACAGCCGAAATGAGGAAGCGTATACCCATGTGTGGGTGTGAAGCTGTGCATGTGAATATACCTATCTAAATAACACATTGGATTTGACTTTATGTTACTCTGCTGTCATTTGGTGGTGATGAGAAGTCTAGCCCAATCCAGACCTTGTTCAGTTTAAGGGTCAGCTTGTCAGCATTGTCAGTTGACAGGCGAGTGCGCTTATCAGTTATAATTCCCCAAGTGGCACTAAAAACACGCTCCGAGAACAGGCTAGCGGAAGGGAAGGCCAGGTTCTCCAAGGCGTAGAGAGCGAGTTTATTCCAAGCGTCCAGCTTGGATACCCAATAATTAAAAGGCACAGAGGAATCACAGAGGATGCTGGTATGGTCGGCAAGGTACTCTCTCACCATCTTTTGAAACTTTCCACTCCTTGTGAGATTACCCCACGCCTCAGGGCCTGTCTGAAGGGAGGGTCTGAGAAAACTATCCCAGAATGTTGACAGTGTTCCCCTTCCTCTGCTGGATTGGAGTTGGGTCTCTCTCGCCAGTACGCCTTGGTTGGGCAATGAACTGTGACCTCTGCCGCTAGCGTGTTCAGATGGGAATTTTTTTAACAATTCTGCAGCAAGTGCCTTCTGTTACTGCACAATTTTTGTAGACCTTTCCACCTCAGGAATAAGAGAGTGAAAGTTTTCCTTGTAACGGGGGTATAGAAGTGTCACCAACCAGTAATGACTGCCACCCAACATATTGACAACAAGAGGGTCAGGGTTAAGGCAGCGTAACCTTTAAGTCAGCCATGCGTGCCAGACTGGTAACGGGCAAGACTTCCGTGTCCTCACCAAGATGACGACTGACCATGCTCTCCTCCTCCCCCTCCCTCCTGTCCTCAGGCCACCCATGCTGAACCGACGGATGGTATGACAGTTGTACAGATACTATCGTCTACAGCGCATGATACCAGCTCCTGTTCTTCCTCCTCCTCCTCCTCTCCCTCATTGTCTCCCAATGCACGTTGGGATGAGATGAGGCTGGGCTGTGTGTAATCAACCACTACGGCGTCTTGATCCATCTCAGCATACTCTGGCTGCAATACCTCCTCTTTAATTCTCTGCAGAGAGCGTTGCAAAAGACAGACAAGTGGGATGCTGACACTAATGATGGCGTCATCGCCACTCACCATTTTGGTGGACTCCTCAAAGCTTGTCAAGATGGTACATATGTCAGACATCCTGGTCCACTCCTGAGGTCTTATGTGTGGAGTCTGACCTGAATATTGACGGCCTTGTTGCAGATGGTACTCCACAACTGCTCTCTTCTGCTCACAAATCCTTTACAACATGTGGAGGGTAGAGTTCCAACGTGTGGGGACATCACACACCAGTCGGTGTGCCGGAAGCTGCAAACGCTGCTGCAACAAAGCAAGGGTGGTGGAAGCTGTAGCCGACTTGCGAAAATGAGCTGACAGGTGGTGTACTTTGACGAGCAGATCTGGCAACTCGGGGTATGATTTAATAAACCGCTGAACCACGAGGTTAAGCACATGAGCCAGGCATGGTACGTGTGTGATCTCGCCTCGCCTCAGAGCCACCACCAGGTTACGGCCATTGTCACACACGATCATGCCTGGATGTAGGTTTAGCGGTCTCAGTCACAGATCTGCCTGATCTTTCACAGCTGTCCACAACTCACAAGCAGTGTGAGCTTTATCACTTAAGCTTATGAGTTTCAGCACAGCCTGTTGCCGCTTGGCTGAGGCAGTACTGCAGTGCTTCCAGCCTGAAACTGATGTGATATCTGAGATGAAGGCTGAACATGAAGAGGAGGAGGAGGATGATGCACACAAGCTGTACTCTGTGGGGGGAAACTCTGACTGACATAGGGCCCGCAATTCTCGGTGTTGGGAGGATGTGTTCCATCCCAAGGTCCAACTGGGTCCCGGCTTCCACTATGTTTACCCAGTGTGCTGTCAGGGAGATATACCATCCCTGGCCACAAGCACTTGTCCACGGGTCCGTTGTCAGGTGGACTTTCCCAGTAACTGCGTTGTTGAGAGCACGGCAGATGTCACACCGGGCAAAATAATATTGGCTGGGGACCGAGTACCGAGGGACGGCCACCGCCATAAGGTTGCGGAAGGATTCCGTCTCCACCAGCCAAAAAGGCAGCATTTCCAACGCAAGCAGTCATGAAATGTGCCAATTTAGGACTGTGGCATGCAGTATGGACAGGGGATTGCCTTGCGCGCACAACAGGGGGTTCTCTTACATGCACAACAGCGGAAGAAGCAGTGGTGATACCCACTGACACTGGTCGTGGACCCTGGGGTTCACCCCACAAAGTCGGGTGCTTTTCTGACATGTGCCTGATCATGCTGGTGGTGGTCAGGCTGGTAGTTTTGTCACCCCTGCTGATGCTGGCCTGGCAGGTGTTACAAATGGCCTTTTTGGGGTTATCAGCAGAGTCTTTAAAAAAATTCCAGACTCTGGAAGACCGACCGGTTGTACTGGCAACGTCCCTCGTTTTGGTGTTACAGGGAACAGTTGCCCACCTTCTGTCTGCGGCCACCACACTGCTTCTTCCTGCCTGTTGGGGTACTCTGCCTCCCTCCCTCTGTGTGCTGCTGGCCTCACTCTGTGTGTCCTCCTGCCAGGTTGGGTCAGTTACTATATCATCCACCACCTCATATTCCACTTCCACACCCTGGTCCTCCTCCTGACTTTCTGGCAATTGTGTCTCATCATCGTCCACATCTTGTGACACTTTCCCACCGTCGCCTTCGTGTGACCATGGCTCCTCAAATATTTGGGCATCGCTACATGGGATCTCCTCTTCCACCACTTCAAGCGGCGCAGGCGAGGGACCCAAATATGGAAATGGACCAGTGAACAGCTCTTCAGAGTGTCCAAGTGTGGGATCAGTTTCTGTCTGTCGACACTCGGCATATTGGGAGGAATGAGCATCAGGGTGAGGAGGAGTATGCGGTCCAGACTTACGGCTACTAAGACTTGACCGTGTGGAAGACAGACCGGAGGTGGTGGTGCCCAGGTAACTGGAAGTATTATCTGCTGTCCAATTAATAACCTGTTCACACTGATCAGTTCGCAATACTGATGTTGTTCTGTGCTTCCCTAGTAATTCGGTCAAGAACTGGGAGTGAGAAGATTTGGCTGTTGGTTGTGGCACATTTTCACCTTTGCCACGGCCCCGTCCTCCTCACACACCATCAACTGAACGTCCAGGTCCACGTCCCTTGCCACGCGCCTTGCCCATTGTAAATGAAGTAATATAGCTTACACTCGCACTATCAAGGTCAAAAGGGTTATAAAAAGATTAGAACCGTGGAAGAGGAAAACCACAGTTCTAGTTCTCTGGCTTACACCAGAATCTTTTAAACAGATATATTTCTGTCTGAACAGTCAGCGAGACACTCGAACTGTTTTTTTTATGTAAAAATGGCCCAAAAGTGGATAATACAGAGGTTTGAACCGTGGAGCTGCAAAACCACAGTTATAGTTATGTGGCCTACACCAGACTCTTTTAAACAGATATATTTGTGTCTGACCAGTCACAGACACACTTTTTTTGGGGGGGGGGATACCAAAAGGTTAATAAGATGGGTATTTGTACAGTGTGAAGGAGGGAAAAAAAGAGGATTTAGATGAAAAAAAAAGGATTTTTCCTGGCCCCGAGACCTGGAGCTAAGTCCAGCAATTTTAGCTGCAGGAGCAGCACACAGGACTGTAATGCAGCGTTTGCTGATATAACCCCTGCGTCTCCTATACAGCCTGCCTGCCAGCCTGCCTGATATCTGGGATGGATATTAGTCCTGAGAAGGACTGTTTGTTTGATTTGGCAGGCTTTAGAGACCCTAGACTAACTATTTTGCAGTATATATCTCTACCTAAATCAGCAGCACTGACCCTACACTGTCTGATCCCGGCCATCTGCGTCCAAGATGGCGGCGCTGGGTTTTAAATACTCGAGGTGACGCTGTGCGGCCAGACAATCAATGTAATGCCCACAACCAACATGGCTGCGACATTACAGTGACTGGCTGGCAATCCCTGCATGTTCATTGGCTCTATAAAGAGCGCCAAACATGCAGGGCGGAGACCCGAGCTCCCGCCCGAGTAACCCGGAAATGCTCAGTGCTCGCCGAACATCCCAAGTAGCGTGATGCTCGGGCGAGTACGGAGCAGTGTCGAGCATGTTCGCTCAACACTAGTCTTAATATCAAAAAGTAATGGATCATAATTTTCATTGGGCACTGTAAAAGATTTGATGATTTAAAAAAAATGGAGTTCTCTATTATTTGTTTAATCTTCTTTCCCCAGGAAGCACCGCTCTTCTGCTACCTGACTTCCTGCTTTCCGGCGATGGATGCATTTCTGAAAATTGATCGCTTAGACCAGCATCATGTTCGTGACAATGGTCCGAACTGTGCAATTCCCGATGCTTCAGCTGATTTTTCCTCTGTAGCATCGGAGGAGCAGCGCTTTCAAGTTCAATAGCAAACAGCTTGCAAACACTGTGCTACAAGCCTTGGAAACTGGCCACCTCTGGTAGACTGCAGAGGTAGTCGATAACTTAGGCAACAAGCAGTAAACTACAGATTTAAAGATTCTTGAGAGTGGAGAGGTAAATTCCAAAGTTGCTTATTTTCACAAGCACTTTGCTATTTTACCCTGATTAAGGAATTAAGACAAATCTTTTAAAGTCTAATAATCTTTTAATTTATTCATTCTTTTTTTTCTGTCTGTTTTTATTGACATTTGTAAGTAACAAGTCCAGCCCTGGGGCTCAAGTATACAGTCAATTTATGTGACAGCAGAATTGTGAATCCTGACAGCACAACAAGCGTGAGCTGTCAGGATTCTCCAGTGCCAGTGCCAGGAGTGCTAGTATGCGATTTGGATATGGTCACATGTCGACTAGATGTCCATGGCTTCATGCAATACAAGTGAATTGAGTAAGGACGGACACGTCTAGTCTGAATTTGGTTGGAAATTTGCAAAGTGCAAACTTGAGGTTACCCAACCGAGAATCCTGACTGCGTGCATGGCCTGAAATAAGGAGGAGCTGGGGTGGGATAGGTTGTGGTTATGCCCGCTCATCAAATTCCTCAAAGTCGTGGTATTTGCTATGCCACAAATGTTACTCTAGTCCTTTATTGGAGTACCATTTCTGAGGTACATGCAACTGATAAAATATATCAAATTGATTTAGAGGCGTGTGCTTGTTCACGAATTTGGCACATCTTATCCTTGCAATCCCCTCATTAAGACTGATGTACGAAATAAAGATACAAAAACTACCGCACTCCTGATTTGTTCTTGGTGCACGGGTAAGGTACCAAGCCAAAAGTACAATATTAGAAAAACCCGGCACTCAAGGAATTTAGAAAATTGGGTATAAAGTTTTTAATGAATTAGGTACAATCAAATAGACATATTTATCCTTGCACTCCCCTCATTAAGACTGATGTACGAAATGTCAGTGTTAATGTTGAGGCCTATATCTCTATGGCAGATCATTTAACTTTCTTGTTTAATGGCCTTTCAAATTCGTATTATTTGGGCAAGTCAACTAAATGTGAGAGAAGGTCATTGGGGAGAAGACACATTGCCAACACAGCCCTGCATTTGCTAAATATACTGGCATTCTGCATCAGGGAGTGAAACGCTTAAGGGCAGATGTGCACAACATCTTTTTCAGGCAGATACCTGAAGCGGCTTTGCAAGGGAAAACTCGGCGGCTGCGCTAGCATCTAAATGACACCAAGTGCACGTACCCTGAAGGAGTTTTCCTGAACCATCACATATCTGGAGAAATCATGAGTTAGAATTTTTGCATATGAATGCTCTCCACGGTTTTCACAGATAGCACTCGTACCTGTGATAGTCCATGGGGCCATTCACAGGCCTGTGATGTTATATGGACCAAGAGGTATACTGATTGCACATCTACTACCAGGGGCGTAAGTATATTAGGTGCAGGGGTTGAGACTTGAGGGGTCCCCATATGAAGAGACTATTACTATTAAACACCTGTGTTAGTTGAGAGCCTCATTGAAGATGTTGCATTGGGGCCCACAAGCTTCAAGACACCACTGCTGACCACCATAATAATATAAATCGGATGATTTTATTTTACGCTTATCTAGACCCCACCTCTAGAGAGGGTTGAGGCCGGGTGAAAATGGTGCTTGGTTTAAGTTTAAAAATAAGCAAAGAAGTTGAGAATTTCAGATTCACATACCATCACCATATCAAACCGTAAAGATATATTGAATTCCATGTGAAGGCCTCTTTTAAAATTCTGTCGATTTTGACAATTTCACAGATGGCAAGAACATATGGCCCCATTTATACAGTCTACTTTGGCACAAGACCTTTTGTAGTTCTCACTGGATATCAGATTATAAAAGAAGCACTCGTTGAAATGGGAGATGTCTTTTTGAATCGTGGTGACCTTCCATTTCTGGGATGTATTTTTAATCATGCTGGTAAGTCATAAATTATCAGATTGCATGTAATACCAGCTGCAGAATTCCAAGCTACTGTCTTAGAAATTAATGTGTGACAAGTGTATAATAATAGATGGACTGAGAGTGGTCTGATCCACTGAGTCATAAAAGTTATGTGGTCACTGTCGTTTCAACAAGCTTTTCATAAATTATTCTTTTTTTCTCCACCTATAAGCGACTTTTTCTTCACCTCTGTCTTCCTCAATTCATCATTCATTCAAAAAAAACTGCTAAAATACATCTTGCTCCAAACAAGACAGTCTGACAGCTCACTGAAAGATCAGATTACAGTTTACAAAGTGAAAGAAAGAGGTTCATACACCCAAAAAATGCTGTTGCTTTCTAATAAATGTTTTATCTCATCCTAGTGCTGGATCCACAGTTACACTGCTCAGTACAGCTGTATAATGTCCTCGATGCGGCTACAGCTTCTGAACATGTGCTACCTAGAGAAAGGAGAACAGGAACCCCCATGTATTTTTGTGTTGTGTATGAGAAACATCACAGCAGATAGTCTTCATTCACTAGCTCAGACACAACTGAAAATTAGAGATGGTCTACGTAGGGGAAAACCTATGAAAAGCAAAATACATGCCACAGTAGCTAAAAATAACGTTATTTCTCATGAACGTATGGAAGTTTATTCTGAACTGTTCATCGCAATTACCAGTGATGACAGAATCTGATTAAACTTCAATTTGACAGTTTGATAGAAATTTTAACTAAAATTTAGATTGGCATCAAAATATTTTAATGGGAATAGTGTTGAGCAAGTATGCTCATTGCACGAGATTTACGAGCATACTCGGGCGAGTACCTCTTATCTTCATAGTGCTTGGCGTGTAAGTTTTTCCCGTTCCGTGAACATGATTTGCGACAGTTTAGCAGCTTTGTTACATGTGAGGAGTGCTGAGAATACAGGCATTCATCACATGTGTTAAAGCTGTCAAACAGTCGCAAATCATGTTCACGGAACAGGAAAAACTTACATGCCGAGCACTCCGATGATAAGAGGTACTCGCCCGAGTATGCTCGTAAATCTCGAGCAATGAGCATACTCGCTCAACACTAAATGGGAATTGAATATTCATTACAGAAGCACAAGCATTAAACTTTTTTTTTTTTTTTTTACAAAATCTCAGTAAATGTATATATAGGGTCATGTATATGCATTAATATACTCATGAATCATTGTCTTCCCCGGTTTCCAATGCCGCTCTGGTCTTCTCCTGTGTCACGTAATGGGTATTCTAACTTGCCAGTTAACATCGGGCTTCTTAGGCTTACATTGTAACGGCTCATTCAGACATCTGGCAAATCGGTCTGAGACCGGACCACAATCCTTGGACTAGCAGTGACTCTCCTGACCCATGCGTGACAGCCTCATAGAAATACATGAAGCTGTCACGGAGATCCATAATCAGTCTGTGCATTGTGGTTCAGTCCTGGTGCCATCAGTGTTTTACTATCAGTGTGTCATCACTGGAAAAACACGGACATGTGCATAGCAGCATAGCTTATAATGGGTACGTGTTCTGTCAGTAAAAGAAAAGGATATCACACGTACTGGAAACACGGCCATGTGAATGAGGCCTAATGCTGTACTTAGACTTAGAAAAGTCAGGGTGCTTGGCTTCTTCTGAAATGTGTTGAAGGGGTATTTTATTTATCAACTATTCACATGAGTTGAAAAATAGTTAACTAATGTTGGTCTAACTGCTGAGACCACCAACTTTTGCACACCCTCAAAGAACACAATGTTTGGCTTCCGCCAATGCTGATACCTCTCATAGGCACACTGTCTATAGTGTTCTGTTGCCAGAGCTTGAAGAGTTGGTCTTGCACATCTCCTACCATCTTGATATATACTTTGCTGTTGGTACCACTGACACTAGAGTCACTCATCTCCTGTCCATTGTGTTCTCTATCTATACTACACTGCTGCTGCAAGCGGGACATGCCCTTGCCTGTGCTATCATACTCTATACCATGATACCTCTGCTGATAAATACATCTCGTGCCTATCCATTGTGTTCTGTCTTCATACAGTACTGCTGTGCACTTCATCCTGCACAGTTTAAATATAAGAAACTTGAAACTGCTCCCAAAAAAGAGACAATTTTTGCACATCTTTTTAAAAAGCCATTGTTTCTTCACTTTCCAAGCAAGAAACCTGTTACAACTCCCCAAAAAGGAACAATTTTTGTACTCGAACTAGTCAAAAAGCCATGTCTTCTTTCTTATTCAACTCATGTGTTTAATGAGTGGCAGAGTAGTCATCTGCCTCCAAAGATTAATCATTTTTGAACATTCTATCAGTTACTAGCGTTTACCCCGAGTCACATGTTAAGGTCACTTTGATGTTACTAAGGTTGTGTTTGCTTTAAAGAGTTCAAAAAAGGCTACAAGACTTTGGAGGTTTTGCAGTTCTTTCAATTTGTTGTGAAATGATTGAATCAATTTTTTGGGAAAAATTTGTCAAAGGTAATGAAATTAAATTTCAAAAAAGAATTGCTCATTTTTAAGGCTAGGGTCACATGACTGTATGTTGTCCATCCAATAAAATCGGTCTGATTATGCTAATCAGTTTGATTCATTTTTCTCAGACGTGAATAATAAAGAAAAGAATGTCTCCATCTTCTCCATGTTGTCAGTCCATAAATTCTTCTGAGTGTGGTCAAATGTTTTTCACTGCCGACAGACTTGAATGATCAACTGTTATCCGATGAATGGCTATCCGATTATTGGGGGCAAATCATGCAGGCTGAAATTTTCTCCTTGGACAGACTTGGAGGAAAATGTCAGACATGTGCATGGTCTCATTGAATAACAATGTTCCAAGTGCGATCCAACATTTTGACAGATTGTACTCGGACAGAAACTACGGTCATCTGCACGAGACCTAACAATGGGTCATTTATTACAGAGTAAGGTGTTAGTAGAGTTTAATTTGTATGAAGAAAATAACAATACACTTTGGTATTTTATAAAGGGTTAACATTTGCCAATGGAGAGTCATGGACTTACTTGAGACAGTTTTCTCTCCTGACCTTAAGGGATTTTGGAATGGGTAAGAAGAGTTTAGAAGAACCTCTACAGGCTGAGGCCCAGCACCTGGTGAATCACTTCAAAAGCCTAAATGGTAAGTGTCCAATTTTTTACTTTCGTATTTAAAATCAAATCTCAACAAATCACACCCTGTATCTTTTTAGGACAACCATTCGACCCCATTACCAATGTCATTTGTGCCTCCACTAATATCATCTCAATATTAGTGATAGACAAGCGCTTTGACTACAGTGATAAGAAGTGGATGGATACCCTTGCAGACTCAAGGAAAGCTTTCCACACTGTGTCATCAACTTGGGGTCAGGTGAGGCTGCAGTTTTGCCAATTGCAAGGGTAAAATAAATATAAGAATTTCATTTGATTTTGAGAAAAAAAGACTTTACAGAATAATAATGCATATTAGAGTTTGCTTAAGTGATATGTTAGGGATGCCTATAAAAACTCCTTCATTGTAAGTTTCTCAAAAGAGTTGGGTGATCTACAAAACCCATTATTCGTGAAAGATAGAAAATTACAGGGCACTCCTATGTGGATTAGAGGTAGATCCAACTAACAAACGTTTGTTAGTTGCATATGGGGGTAGGTTTGTGGCGCCCCTGAGGGTTCGACTGCCACAGGGATGCTGCACTTCTCTAATGGAGTGTGGTGTTCCTCCTCTGAGGTAAGCCCGGTGTGATGGTTGTGACCCAGCCTTGCATCCAACACCACACTTCTCCACCAGAGGGAGCTAGTATGCACTAGGTGCTGTTCCCCTGGTTACAGGGAGACTGGGGAACACAAAGTGGTAGGAACCAGTTAGTGGGTGAGGGTGGAGGACTTACAAGTTGGATACACTTCAGATTTCATATTTAATAGAATGCCATCTTTGATCTTGGTCCTGTCCTTCTGCTAATTCTTCCTAGTTGATTAGTTGGTCATACTGTGCTGTCAAAATACTGTGTGTAATGTGACTTCCCTCCGGGAGCGCAGATCCTGTGTGGGCCTGCACCGGCAAGGGACACAGCCCACGTACCCTGGCCTTGGGACGAGAGGTAGGTTGTAGACAAGGAATGTCTCAACCCGGCCAAGGACCAGGATCAAGAAGGCCCGGGAGCTTTAGAGTGTGGCTCCCTAGCAAATGGGTCCCGAGGAGGATGCAGACGGAGCGGAGCACGCCACCTGTCCTCGCCTACCTGATCTATTCAGAGGGATTCCGGCTGCAAGAGGGGTACCGGCCCCCGACACCCGACCTTGTACTCCATGTCCTGGACGGGAAAGCCTGGTTAGGCCCTGAGGATCCCGCCGGGCGTCGGATGGAGAGGAATTTCCACCCGAGCCCTAGTTCTGAGAGGAGCTCAGAGGGGGACCCGGCCTATCAACACACACAGAGACAGGAAAGGGTGAAGTCTGTAGTGCAGGAACACTCTGGTGTAGGGTCGCTACTGAACACTGGACTTTCTCGGATGTAGTCGGACCCCCGTCCCTGGTGGCCGCAGGACTCCGCGAGGAGCAGGGAGTCGCCTTCCCGCTGTCATCTCTAAATGAGTAAAGCCTTGGAAGTTCGCCCCTATGGCCTCCGGACTGTTCATTATGCGCCATACCACGCAACGCAGTGCCCGTGCTCCCCGCACTACTACATCCCCCCTTCATCCTGTTTGCCTGCCCTGAGGCCTTGCTCCGCCTGTGGGGAGCAGTGAGAACTTTGACCGCCACGACACCGGGCCTCAGCGGACTGCAGCGGCGCTGGTGACTCTTCACCAGGCACCACAGGTGGCGTAGTCGTTAATCAGCCACTCAACCCGGACAAGCCCACAACATCTCTTTCTAATGTGACGGCCCTGAGCACGGGTCGGGCCCGGGCCACGGCTGCATCCCATCTCTTCAACACAGGGCCCGACACCGAGTCCCCCAACACCCAGGGTAAAACACGGGCTTTTCGAGTAGAGGCGTCACAGCTTCTCCTAGTAATCACCTGTACACACCTATTTCTTGTTTTGGAAGTGCCGGTCAGTTTTTTTCTGTTAACAGGCAGATACAGTCATGGCTGTAAGTATTGGCATCCATGAAATTGTTCCTCCCAGAAAACTATTGCAATTACACATGTTTTGTTATACACACGTTTATTTATTTTGTGTATATTGGAAAAACACTAAAATAAAATTAAGGAAAAAAAGGCAAATTGGACATAATTTCATACAAAGCCCCAAAGATAGGCCAGACAAAATTGTTGGCACCTTTCCAAAATTGTGGGTAAATAACTTTGTTTCAAGCATGTGATGCTCATTCAAGCTCACCAGTGGCAAGTAACAGGTGTGAGCAATGTAAAAATCACACCTGAAGCCAGATAAAAAGGTGAGAAGTTGACGCAATCTTTGCATTATGTATCTTTGTGTGCCAGACTAAGCAAGGAGAACAGAAAGAGAAGAGAACTGTCAGAGGACTTGAGAACCAAAATTGTTGAAAAATATCAACAATTTCAAGTCCATCTCCAGAGATTGATGTCCCCTTGTCCACAGTGTGCAATGTAATCAAGAAGTTTACAACCCATGGGGCGGGTGTACAAGTCAGCACAACTAAGAACCTTTAATCAATCACAAGGAAGGAATGTGACGTGATTTTCGATTTTTCATGAATATTGGAGTAATATTGTATCCATTAAAATTTCACTTAGTAGAAAAAAAAATAGTAAAAAAAGTAGTAGTAGAAAAAAATGCAAAGCCCCTTCGACAGTTCCCAGAGTGGTTTTCTTTATTCACACTTTAGGTTGGATTTCCCTATTTGAAGGAAAAAATCTGTCAAATATTAAAAAAGCCATATAAAATATTCATAGAAACGGTGAAGAAGATTGTATGGTTTCAACATTTTAGAATTAGGTAAATGTTTCTGTTGGGTCTCCACCATTTAGTCCAGGAGCCCATTTTAATTTATGATATATGAACTCTGTGTATAGTCCTATTCATTACAACTTTTATTTTCTTTTAGCTATATGATACCTTCCCTGGAATAATACAGTATTTACCTGGACCACATAGAAAAACATTTCAACTTCTTAAATCCCTTAAAGACTATGTGAAGGAAAGCATCAAGACCCACCAGAAGACACTGGACCCAGCCTGTCCCAGAGATTACATTGATTGCTTCCTTATCCGAATGAATCAGGTCAGTACATATCTACAACTGCTGTAGTGGTTATGACGTGCCTCCTGGGCCGCGCGTGTGTGGGGATACCCGGAACCGGACCCTTTGTGGATGCTGCGGGTTGTAGTTTTCGTGTGGCGGGGACCCGGTCCCATGGCTCAGGCTGGTCAACTCAAATGGCAGTCTATTTATAGGATTTTATGATATTAAAATGTCCGACTACGCCACCCGTGGATTGTCGTCAGGATGAACCGCCGCTGTAGGGCAGACCGCTGAGGCTGGTGTTGTGGGTGCAGCAGAGTGTAGTACAACTCCCCACGGGAGGAGTGTAGCCTCAGGGCAGTGTATGAGGAGGATGGGGGTGATGGTGCAGGAGTAGCAGTGACGACACAGAGTCAGTGATGCAGTCCAGGGTATTTACTCACAGTTCTTATTATCCAGACCACTTCTGCAGGTAACGGCTGCCCACGTCGTACTCTGCTCACCAGGTGAGGGGCTCGGCCGACTCCCAGGTATCTCAGGAGTATTTCACAGGACCCCCTTTGTGTGTCCTATCTCTAGCCTGTCATACACCGCCAGTGACCTCGCTTCTGTCCGGCTGCCTCGGGCCTTCTCTTGGTGAACTTGGCGCCAGTTTCCCTGACCCTATATGGTGCCTTCCTAGTGGGTGTAGCGAGGGGCTGCGCCACATGAAATGTCACAGCCTCCGGTTTCTAGCTGAGGGTAGTTCCCTGCCTCCACTAGTTTTGGGGATCGGTCTCCCCCTTTGGCCTGACCCTTCTACGTAGGTAGATTCGGGCGTGCAGTGGCGACTCGCCGGCCCACACCCCTGGGGTCTCTTCGTTCCTTGTTCCTGGAGCCTTCTCCTTCCTTCTGCTTCCTCCAGGCTCTGGCCTCTCTCTTAGGCCTGCCTGCAGAGCAGAGCCCGTGCAGAGCCTCTGCTCCCACCTCCTGCTCCCTCTTCTTCTTTGTCTGAACTGAAGTGCACTGAACACTGATCTAAGATGATGCCCACCTTTTATACCTCCCTCTAGGTGCACCCAGGAACTGCTTCCTCCCTGCTCCTGCACTACAGGGTTCCCCCTTCCTCGGTGTTCCCTCCCCCCACTCCAGCCAGGGACAGGGACTGTCGTGCTCTACTTGGAGCATATCGGTCGCCCTGCCCCCCTGGAAATGTGGTGTAATGCATGCAGGTGTCGGGGTCCTGATCCAGTCTCCATCCTTACCTGAGAGTGAGATATCGCACATCTGGATGAGATGCAATACCTCTGTAGCAACCGAGCCCTCGAACATAATTAGGGCTTGAAATCTCCAAGATGTATAGAAAGAGTTACGATATGGCAGCAGGAGGCTTGACCCATTGAGGCATATCTAAACAATGATTGTCCAGTGACTTACGGTACTTGACTAGATTCTTATTTTTACCATCCTTCTTGCTTCCTCATTACATATGCCATTGGGATTATCTTCTGATCGGTCTCCCTCTTACCAAACTTTCTCCTCTCCAATCCAGCCTGAATGCATCAGCCAGGGTCGTATTTCTGTCCAGCAGTTTCACAGATGCCTCCATCCTGTGCCAGTCATTACACTGGTTGCCCATTCGCTACAGGGTCCAATATAAACTCATCGTTCTCACCCACAAAGCTTTCCATAGTTCTGCACCGCCTTATATCTCCTCTCTTATCTCTGTCTATCGCCCTACATGTGCCCTCCATTCCACAAAGGACCAGAGACTAACATCTCCCATAATCCGAACCTCAAACCTCCATCTCAAAGACTTCTCTCATGCTGTGCCAGTTCTCTGGAATGCACTACCCCAGACGATCCGACTGATGCCTAGACACCACGTTTTCAAGCACGCTTTATAAACCTATTGTAATGCACACGCCCGGGCTGAGCGGCGTGTGCGTGTGATTCCACTGGACCGTGCCGGAGAGTGAATGCCTGGAGGGGCGTAACTAAGTATCCACCCGATCCGACCAGGGTCGCACGACGGCATACGACGCCAGTGCACCAATGAGGAACCGAGCAGAGGGACCAGGTACTACTCCAGGACAGACCCCGGACACGGCTGTTGACCCACACAGGGGAATACAGGAACAGACTGGTTAGGCTGGCACACAGACTGGTGGGTATAGGCAACACGACTGGTATGCAGGCAGGCGGGTATGCAGGCAGGCGGGTATGCAGGCCAGCACGGCTAGAGTGCAGACAGGGAGGCACTAGCAGGTAGGAACACAGGCGGGATAGGACCCAGTACACACTGGGACTCAGGAACAGAACCACAGATGTGGCGGACAAACACAGCCGAGTGAGGCTGCCCAGAGCAGTGAGCAAGAGTAGAGCAGGACAAGACTGCCAGAGCGGTGAGCAAGGAGTCAGAGCAGAGCGAGACCGCCGGAGCGGTGAGCAAGGAGTCAGAGCAGAGCGAGACCGCCGGAGCGGTGAGCAAGGAGTCAGAGCAGAGCGAGACCGCCGGAGCGGTGAGCAAGGAGTCAGAGCAGAGCGAGACCGCCAGAGCGGTGAGCAAGGAGTCAGAGCAGAGCGAGACCGCCGGAGCGGTGAGCAAGGAGTCAGAGCAGAGCGAGACCGCCGGAGCGGTGAGCAAGGCAAGAGCAGAGCGAGACCGCCGGAGCGGTGAGCAAGGCAAGAGCAGAGCGAGACCGCCGGAGCGGTGAGCAAAGCAAGAGCAGAGCGAGACCGCCGGAGCGGTGAGCAAGGCAAGAGCAGAGCGGAAACCGCAGGAGCGGTAAGCAAGGCAAGAGCGGAAACCGCAGGAGTGGTAAGCAAGGCAAGGAGATAGGACTCTGTTCCAAAAGAACAGACGGGGAAAGAAAGGCAGAACCAGAAGCACACAATGTACTTACAAAGAAGTAGCGAGTGCACACTAAACTCACAGCAGAGGTACAGAGACAACGAGATGGAGTTTAGGAGCAGGTTCAGACTCTGCAGGAAGACACAGGAAACAGACAAAGAGGGAAAAGGGAGACAGGACTCAGTTCAGATGGGAACAGACTCCACGATATTTAGGAACACAAACAAGACTCACTTCACAAGGGAACAGACACCACGATGTTAGGAACAGACAGGCAGACGAACAGGCTAGGAGCGTGTTCAGACAGGACAGACAAGATACAGGAGCGGGTCTAGGTAATCGGCCCCTAGAAGGCGGGAGGAACAGGCTAGGAGCATGTTCAGACAGGCCTGGAAATACAGCCTCCAGGATAGGCAGACTAGAGAACACAGAATGGACCTGGCACATTCAGAGTGCAAGCGCACACTAAATGAAACACAATGCTCAGGCATGGGTTAATTGGAGCAGCTGGTTTAAATACCCGGTGACAGACAGCAATAGGCTGAGGACGCACAAGGGGTGTGCCTGCAGCAGGTACAAAAAGCAGGAAGTGATCGGGCGCCGCCCTTAAGCAGCAGAAACAAACACAAACAGACAGCATGGAGGAAAGCCAGAGAGACATTCTGGAATGAGATCAAGTGCGCGCTCTTGCACAGTGGGAGATGGACCACTATGCAAGGACGCCGCCAGGTATGTTACACCTATCTCATTAAACAAGCCTACCACCCCAACTACTCGGAAAACAAAATTTCCCCTGTTCCCGCCTTCTAAATAGTATTCAGAATCTGCACCCTACTATTCATCTGTCTCCACACCCTCCATGCACACGATAACTGCACTCGGTACTTGATTATTGCACTTAAGCATACTGGCTGATGACCGGATCATGCAGCTTTATATGAAAATCCCTACTTATTATAATTGCTAGACCTGAAATAACAAGCACTTCTCATCTATTGTGTCCCCCCTATCTCCTAATGTAACTCTCTAAACTGTTTTACCTTGTATTTAATTTACTGCCTGTTTATGTCCCCGTTAAATTGTAAAGTGCTGCGGAATATGTTGGCGCTATATAAATAAAAATTATTATTATTATTAACTCAAAAAAACACTAAGGTGACATAGATTTATACTGCCAATTCAATGGCCCCATGGAATACTTAATTTCCCCTGTGGTGCCACATTATCACAGATTGTAGATGATCACTGAGGATTCCAGCTGTAGAAAAAAAATAAGTGATACGTTTCTAAGAAAATAGGATTGTCAAAAGTAGAAAACAACTTCAAGATTTCATTGCAAGTCCAGTTGACGTCTACTCGACACTTCTAGATATTCTATGATTTGGCTATGACATAATTAAACGTGTAAAAGTGTTCTTGCTAAAATGATGGTTTGCATTTTCCTTACAGGAAGAAAAGAACCTGAGCACGGCTTTCCACGTAACCAATTTGATAGAAACTGTATTTGACATGTTCATAGGAGCTTCGGAGGCCACTGCAATTACAATATACTTTAGTTTATTGATGCTTATCAAATATCCAGAACTACAAGGTAAATAGAGCAAATATCTCTGTTGTAAGCTTACAGAGACATTTATAGGCTGAAAAGCGAAAATCCATCCTTACAGTGTGCTACTAAACCAGAAACTTGGCTCATTAAGCATATCAGAGCCTTCTATTGTGACTGTACATGTATCTGTATGAATGGCACATGTTCAACATACAAAGATACATAGGTTGAAAAAAGACCTAGGTCCATAAAATTCAACCTTTCTCCACCAATTATACATTTTTGTTACTAAATTATCTACACACATGGTCAAAATTGTTGGTACCCCTCGCTTAATGAAACAAAAACCCACAATGGTCACAGAAATAACTTGAATCTGACAAAAGTAATAATAAATTAAAAATCTATGAAAATGAACAAATGAAAGTCAGACATTGCTTTTCAACCCTGCTTCCACAGAATTTAAAAAAAAATTAAACTCATGAAATAGGCCTGGACAGAAATAATGGTTCTTCTTAACTTAATATTTGATGAACAACCTTTTGAGGCAATCACTGCAATCAAATGATTCCTGTAACTGTCAATGAGACTTCTCTGCACCTCTCAACAGATATTTTGGCCCACTCCTCATGAGCAAACAGCTCCAGTTGTCTCATGTTTGAAGGTTGCCTTTTCCAGACATCATGTTTCAGCTCTTTCCAAAGATGCTCAATAGGATTTATGTCAGGGCTCATAGAAGGCCACTTCAGAATAGTTCAATGTTTTCCTCTTAGCCATTCTTGGGTGTTTTTAGTTGTGTGTTTTCGGTCATAATCCTGTTGCAAGACCCATGATCTGCAACTGAGACCAAGCTTTCTGACACTGGGCAGCACATTCCCACTAGAGTTCCTTGATAGTCTTGAGATTTCATTGTACCCTGCACAGATTCAAGACACCCTGTGCCAGATGCAACAAAGCAGCCCCAGAACATAACAGAGCCTCCTCAATGTTTCACAGTAGGGAGAGTGTTCTTTTCTTGATATGCTTCATTTTTCCACCTGTGAACATAGAGTTGATGTGCCTTGCCAAAAACTTCCATCTGTCCATAGGACATTCTCCCAGAAGCTTTGTTGCTTATCAACAAGTAGTTTGGCAAATTCCAGTCTGGCATTTTTATGATTTTTTTTCAACAATGGTGTTCTCCTTGGTCATCTCCCATGAAGTCCATGACGGATGGTGCAATCTGACATTGATGTTCCTTGAGCTTGAAGTTCACCTTTAATCTCTTTAGAAGTTATCCTGGGCTCTTTTGTTACCATTTGTATTAATTGATTTGTCATAAATTTTCTTCCTGTGGCCACGTCCAGGGAGTTTGGCTACAGTCCTATGGATCATAAATTTCTGAATAATATGTGCAACTGTAGTCACAGGAACATCAAGCTGCTTGGAGATGGTCTTATAACCTTTATCTTTAACATGCTTGTCTATAATTGTCTTTCTAATCTCCTGAGACAACTCTTTTCTTTGCTGCCTCTGGTCCATGTTGAGTGTGGTACACACCATGTCACCAAACAGCATAGTGAGTATCTGTAGCCCTATATACAGGCCCACTTGCTGATTACAAGATTGTAGACACCTGTGATGCTAATTAGTGGACACAACTTGATTTAACATGTCCCTTTTGTCACATTATTTTCAGGGGTACCAACATTTCTGTCCAGGCCTATTTCAAGAGTTAAATTTTTTTTTTTTAATTCTTTGGAAGCAGGGTTGAAATGCAATGTCTGACTTTCATTTATTCATTTTCATAGATTTTAAATTTGTTATTATTTCTGTCAGATTCAAGTTATATCTGTGACCATTGTGGGTTTTTCTTTCATTAAACGAGGGGTACCAACAATTTTGACCACGTGTGTATAACCCGCAGTGTTATGTGTACTGAGGAAATCATCCAGCCCTTTTTTAAAAACTATTGTAGTGTCTGCAATCACTACCACTTGTGGTCGGCATTACACAGTCTGACTGCTCTAACTGTAAAAAACCTGTTCCTATTTAGCTTTTGGAATCGCTTTTCTTCCACCCATAATCCATGCCCCCCTATCCTTAGTATAGTCTTTGGATAGAATAAGTCATGTGCCAGTACTTTGTACTAACCACACATATATTTATAAATGTAAATGAGATCTCCTCTGAGGCATCATTTTTCTAAGCTAAACAAGCACAACTTTTCCAACCTCTCATCATAGGAGTGGCCTTCCATCCCTTGTAATAATCTAGTTGCTCGCCTTTGAACTGACTCTAACTCTTGAATATCCTTTTTAAAATGTGAAACACAAAACTGGATCCCATATGAGCCCTAGATGCAGACTTACAAGTGATTTATAGAGGGGCAACAATATGTTAGGATCACAGGATTTTATCTCTTTTTATACACCCTAATATATTGCTTACTTTTGCAGCTGTTGCCTGACATTGAGTACTGCTGCTCAGATTATTTGTTACCAGAATACCCAAATCCTTCTCCTGTTATGTAGTCTCGAGTATACTCCCAATTAATGTATATGCAGTAGTGTTGAGCGAGTATGTTCTGTCCGAGTATGCTCGGGCCGAGCTCCGAGTATTTACAGCTGCTCGGTGATATGCTTGAATCACTCCCGTGTGCATGATTTGCAACTGTTTAACAGCTTTATTACATGTGAGGAATGTGTAAGAAATAGACATTCCTCCCATGTAATAAAACTGTCAAACAGTCACAAATCATGCACATGGGAGCGATTCAGGCGTATCACAGAGCAACTGTAAATACTCGGATCTCGACCCGAGCGTACTCGGCGAAAGGGTTAACAGAACATACTCGCTAATATGCAGCAATAGGAATACTCTGTCCTAGATGCATTACTCTACAAGCTAACCAGGTCCCTAGAACTAGGGGCGCCATAGTCTATCCTTGTCCCCTGAAAGGTGGACTCCTGAAGGTGGAGACGCTAGGTTCTCGTACCTTGCTATGCTGCTATATCTACCCTGATCTGTCCCCTCCCCCACCCAGGGTAGCAAGAAGTTGAAGTGTATGGGAACACACTAACTAGACAAGCAAGGGAAGACAGACAGGGATAAATGAAAATACCAACCATACAAAATGCACACACCAAACAACACAGGGGAACTCAGAGGAGGTAAAGGAAGGTTAAACCAAATAGGAGAAGATGAGGAAGTGCTCAAAGACAAAACTCCAAGCAACAATCTCCTGAACAATCTCCAAACCCAACCTTCAACCATGAACAACATCTCCAACTCCAGTACCAGGCAGTAACAACTAACGCCTGGCAATCCCTGACTGAGCATATATAGCAGAGGGGAGTGGCCATTGCTGAACAGCTAAGACAATCCCAGAAGGAAAGCTGCAGGAGCTTCTAATGAACAGATTAACCCTTGAAATTCTAGCAAGGAAAAAACGGCGCTGTTTAATTTGATGGTGAAGTACTTCTAACCAGTGCTGGAGTGCGTGAAACCAGATGCCGTGTTCTCCCCCCCCCCCCCCCATGACAGAAGCACTATTCTTCAAAACCAGTCTTCAGATTCTTTTTGGAATAAGCAGCGCATATGAAGGTCACATCCCCTGTTTTTATGGTATATCCCAATGAGCAAGAAAAGAAGAGACCACCCCCACTCCCAAAAGTAATGTCTGTTTGGGGGGCAGGGCTGGTCTCTGCTTGCTGCATTCCCCATCAGAGCTGTTTCAAATGTTTGAAGGCATGGATAGAAGGCTAATGGCTATTTTCTCAATACGCCTTCCACGACAGCATTGGAGGATGTTGTCCACGCCCTATTGGGGGACAGGAACACAGAGAGACTAAAAGCCCCTTCCCACCGTCAATCCCCAGTGTTTTCCTGCCCCCATTGGGGCATGGAGAGATCCTGCAGTGCTGTCGGGCCGGCAGGGCAGCGCTGTTTTTTCCTACCTGTGTGCCGGGCAGTGGTCGGTCGGGGTGCTCCCTCCCCTCTCCTTGCTGCTCCCCCTTGGGAAGGACCACCCTGGCTTCCTGCACCCCACTGAGGGTAAAGCTAGCCGGGGGATCATTCATGCTGGAGGACACTCCCGCCCTCCGGCATCTCCCCTTTCCTGGAGCACGTTTGCCGCACGCACTGGCGTCCGCGCGCGTGCCGGAAGTGGCGTTCGCTGCGCGCGCCAGATGTGACGTTGCCACGCGCACACACACCGGAAGTGGTGTCGCCGCGGCCCTGCCGCTCCGGCCAGAGCATTCCACGCTATCCCAGGCTCCTGAACAGGCGGGCGGTTGCGCCCTCGCGTGTGCGGGTGACGTCAAGGCGGCCATCGCTCCGGGTCGGCCGTTCCACGAGGGACGCTGAATGAAGGACCAAAGGCCCATACCAAACCTGGATTGGCCATTTAAAGTGACCAGAAAGGGGAGGGGACTGAGGACCCTTGCTGGGAGGCACGGTTTTATTTAAAACCCGCCTGAAGACACCAAAGGTAAGGCTATTCCCACCATATTCCCACTATGGAAGGTGATAGGTCCTGTACCCCTGCATCTGCAGAGCCCAGCATGCCCTCGGCTATAGTGAGTAGTACCTGGGTGGTCACCATGGGGTTATCTCGGCCTCTTTTGAGATGACACTAGATCTCCCCTCCTTCTATTTCACACGGGTCCCCTTCTCTCCCCTTTCTTAGGAGGACAAGCCCCCCGCTTCTAAGAAGGATAAAGTCCAGCCCCGTAGATGTGGCATCTGTACAAAAAAGCTGTCCTCATCCTACAAGAAGAAGTTGTGTCAGCCCTATATGGATAAAATAATTAGAGAAGAAAACCCCTCACTGATCGAGGAGCTTAGATCACTCGTTAAACAGGAGGTCCAGGTGGTTAGACAGGAGGTCCAGGTCTCCTTTGCTGCCCTGCCTGAAGATCCAAAAGTTAGACTCTGATGTGGTCTCTATGGATGCTAGTAGCTCAGCCTCAGATGATTTTGAGGAAATGGCATCCGTGGGGCCTGCCAAACCAATCGAAACTGGTAGATATTATTTTTCCTCGGACAACTTAGAGGAATTACTGGACGCTGTTAGAGGCACTATGGGGCTGGAAGAAGAGGAGGTTCCCTGTTCTGTTCAGGATGAGATGTTTAGGGGTCTTAAAACCAAAAAACAGACTGGTTTTCCAGTCCATGAGGTAATTAGGGATCTCATCCGACAGGAATGGGAGTCCCTGGAAAATCGTCTCTCCATCCCTTCAGAATTAAAGCATAGGTTTCCATTAGAGGGTGATGGTTTTTAATAGGAAGTCCCAAAAGTAGACTTCCAGGTGGCTAGGGTAGTGAGAAAAACCTCACTTCCCTTTGAGGACTCGTCCCAATAAAAGGATCCTTGGGACCGCAAAATGGAAAGCGTCCTTAAAAAATCATGGGAAATCTCCTCTGCCTCTCTTAAAGTCAACATTTCCTCGACTTGTGTGGCCAGATCCCTCTTCAAATGGCTGACCCAACTGTAGGAATACCTGTCTCAGGGCACGTCCAGGGCAGATCTACTTGACTCCATCCCTCTCCTTCAAAAAGCCACAGGTTTCTTAGCAGACGCCTCGGCTGAGTCAGACCGTATCGCGGCTAGGGCAGCTGTCCTGTCCAATACCGCTCGCCGTGCACTATGGCTCAAAACATGGAGTGGGGACATCACCTCTAAAGTCAAGCTCTGTTCCATTCCATTCCAAGGAAAATATGTATTTGGCCCAGCCCTGGATGAAATCCTGGAAAAGGCCTCGAACAGGAAGAAAACATGTAGCGCCCCGAGGGTTCGGCCGCTACAGGGGTATTGCACCTCTGCCAGAGGTGTGATATTCCACTCCCGGGTAAGGATGGAGTATGGACCAGGGCTCAGTTAGCTGCATGCATCACACACACCCCATTTCCGGGGGACAGCTCAACGGTGCTCCCATTTATACAGTAATGCAGGCACGACAGACCATGTCCCTGGCTGGAGTGGGGAGGGGGGAGGAAAACCCAGTGATGTAGGAGCAGAAGGGGACGATTTCTGTAGCATAGGAAGGAGCTCATTGGGTGCTGGTCACCTGAGCTCACACACAGAGGAGGAGGTATAAAAGGTGGGCACCATCTTTAGTCAGTGTTCAGTCAGTGAGAGGAGAAGACAGGGAGCGGAGGCTCTGTAGGAGCTCTGCTCAAATGCAGGCCTAGGGTGAAGGCCAGAGCCTGGGAGGAGAAGGAGGAGTAGGCCTGGAGAAGAGGCCAAGGGAAGGAGGAGAAGAAGGAATAGGAAAGGAGGAGAAGTGACAGAGAAACAGAAGGGCTCAGAAACAAGAAGGCAGAAGGGACCCTAAGGACCAACGTGAAATCGGGTGACGGGTCAGGCAAGAAAAGGGTATCGGATCCAAAATTGGTGGAGGTAAATTATCCCTCAGCCAAGAAAAAGAGGTCGTGATCATCACTTGGTGCGACCCCCTGCTAAACCTAGCTAGGAAGGCACCATGTAGGATAGCGGGAAACGGGGCCCACTTTTACCCGCATAGATCCACGGCAGCTGGACAAAAGCTTGGTCACTGGTGGGGCACGAGCCAGAGGAAGGATAGAAGGGAGTCCTGTGCCATACTCCTGAAGTGCCTGGGGGTTGACCGAGCCCCTCACCTGGTGGACGCAGCACGGCTCGGGCAGTCATTACCTGTACAGAAGTGACTTGGAGTATACGAACTGTGAGTAAAAGACCCTGGACTGCAACACGTTGTTGTTTTGTTTCTTACCGTGCCAGCACTAATGGTACGGGGATGCCCAGCACTACAACCCCCACCATCTACGCTCACTGCCCTGGGGCTGCACTCTTCCCGTGGGGAGTTACACCACCTCAGCTGCACACACCATCAGCCTCAGTGGACTGCCTAAAACATTACCTAAAACATATAAAAGACTGCCACTGGTCTGACCACCCTTAGCCACGGGACCGGGTCGCCACTACTACTCCCAGTATTGCCCTGAAGCCCGGTTCCGAGTGCCCCACGGCCAAGGGGGCGAGTCAAACACTTCCTGAACAGAAACAGGCTAAGAAACGTTCCTTTCGGCCTTCCCAAAGTCACCCCTCACAGTACAGAGGAAAGGGAAAATCTGGGCGCTGGAGCTATCCCAAAGGCGGCAAGGGTTGCAACATCCTTGTACCCCAGCAACAACACCAGCAACAGGACAAACAATGACTTGGTCCGTGTAGGAGGGCGACTTTCGAATTTCTTTCCCAAGTGGCAGGCAATATCTTCCTTCCAGTGGATCCTCAATACCATCGAGGAGGGTCTTTTATTGGAATTCGAGAGTCACCCCCCTCAGATCCTGAGGGTCACGTCCCTTTCCTCTTGGGGGGCTCAGGATCTCCTATCAGTCGCCCTAAAAAACCTTCTGGATTCGGGAGTGGTGTCTCTAGTTCCCCCTGGTCAGGAGGGGACGGGTCACTACTCAAAAATATTCCTAATACAGAAGTCATCAGGGACCCCACGCATCATAATCAATCTGAAGTCCCTAAACCATCACATCAAATATCGACATTTCAAGATGGAGTTTATAAAGTCAACTATTCCCCTAATAGGGAAAGACTTCGTCATGGCAACTATAGATTTAAAGGATGCGTACTACCATGTGCCGATTCATCAGTCCCACAGAAAGTTCCTGCGGTTTGCAGTCCTCAGGGGCAATGTAACAGTCCACTACCAGTACAACGTACTGCCTTTCGGCATCTCTTCAGCACCCCGGGTGTTTACGAAGATCATGGCAGAAGTCATCGTACTCATCCAGAAACAGGGCGTGTGCATAATTCCATACTTGGATGACATGTTGATTGTCGCTCCCTCAATAGCAGCTCTCAATCTTCACGTCTCTATAACCTTAAGAACCCTACGGTCTCTAGGTTGGATTCCAAACCTAAAAAAATCAGAACTCCTCCCTTCATCAAGGAGAAAATTCCTAGGTGTATCTCTGGACTCCAACAAACAGATGTCCTATCTACCATTGGAGCATCAGACAGCTCTCAGATCCAAAATCTCAAATTTCAGATGCCAAGAGAATCCAAAGTTGAGAGCGACAATGTCTGTATTGGGGTCTATGACAGCCAGTATCCAGTCAGTGTTGTGGGTCCAGGCCCACTCAAGGCCTCTCCGGTATCATATCCCAAGATCCTGGAACAGACAAAGGGACTCACTAAACAAACGGTGCAGGACCCCCGGTCGGATAAAAACTTTTTTGGTGGCTAAGCTCCCGAAATCTTCAAAGGGGGGTTTCTTGGACCCAGGACCCTCTGATTACAGTAACTACTGATGCCAGTCTACGAGGCTGGGGAGCTATGGAGGCCCAGATTCCCTTTCAAGGCAGATGGAGTCCCGAGATCAGTGCAAGATCTTCCAATTTCAGGGAGCTAATGGCGGTAGAAAAAACGCTCAGAGTGGCAGTCGACTTAGTCCAGGGTTCTCACATCAAGATTCTCTTAAACAACGTGACCACAGTTGCCTTCCTTCGTCATCAAGGAGGTATGAAGGTACACAGCCTAAAACAGATTGAAGGCCGAATATTTTTTTGGGCAGAACGTCATCTCCTATCACTTTCAGCAATCCACCTGAAAGGCTCAAACAACGTCCAAGCAGACTTTCTAAGCAGGAAAGATATCCAGCCAGGAGAATGGAGCCTGAATCCTCAGATCTTCCAGTTGCTGGTAGCGAAATGGGGTCTACCTGAGGTAGATCTCTTTGCCAGTCGGTCAAACACAAAACTTCCCCTCTTCTTTTCCTTGGACAGACAAGACAAGGCCATGAATTTGGATGCATTAGCCCATCCCTGGCATTTCAGACTGGTCTATGCGTTCCCTCCGATACCGCTGATAGCAAGAACCATCCAGAAAGTCAGGATGGAGAGAGTGGCAACAATTCTGGTGGCCCCTCTCTGGCCCAAAAGGCCTTGGTTCGGGGCTATCACATAACTTTTCCTAGAGGGTCCGGAAATACTACCACAAGTCAACAATATTCTCTCTCAAGGGCCCCTGTTCCATCCCAATCCTCAGTGGCTAAACCTGGCAGCCTGGTTACTGAAGCCGAGATCTTAAGATCCAAAGGTCTGTCAGAAGAAGTTATAAAAACTCTTCAACAGAGTAGGAAACCAGTAACCAACGCCATATATGGCAAAATATGGAAAAAAATCCTATCTTGGTACGCTCCGGATATTCCTGACACCTCACACCCCAACATTGCACGGATCCTTGATTTTCTACAGAGTGGATTGGAATTGGGTCTCAAACCTAGCACTCTTAAGGTGCAGATTTCAGCCCTAAGTTCCATATTCGACCAAGATTTAGCCTCTCATAGGTGGATCAAGAAATTCATAACTTCAGCACTCTGGCTTCACCCAATAATTCAGTCTCAGGTCCCATCCTGGGATCTAAATGTGGTACTCAAGGGTTTAACCTTCTCTCCATTTGAGTCTCTATCCTCTAGCTCAAAACAGACTCTCTCTCATAAGACTGACTTCTTAGTAGCCATCATTTCAGCACAGAGAGTAGGAGAGCTTCAGGCCCTTTCTATCAGGGAACCTTACTTGAACGTGACCGAAGATAGGATTACGATTCGCCTGGACCCTTCCTTTCTCCCAAAGGTAGTTACGGACTTCCATCATTCCCAGGAAATCATCCTTCCATCCTTCTGCCAGAATCCTTCCAATCCAAAGGAAGCAGAGTTCCACCTCCTAGATGTCCGCAGAACTGTCCTTTATTATCTTCAACAAACTGAGTCTTGGAGATTGGATGGAAACCTATTTATACAACACTCAGGGCAGAACAGAGGAAGGAAGGCGGCTAAGTCCACTATAGCAAACTGGATCAAAAAGGCAATTAGGGAAGCTTATAGCAATCAACAAATGAATCCACCGATTGCCTTAAAAGCTCATTCTACCAGATCCACATCTACTTCATGGGCCGAAAGAGCCGGCGCTTCTACTGAGCAGATTTGCAGGGCAGCTACATGGTCTTCCCTTCATACGTTCTCTAAACATTATAGATTAGACTTATCATCCAATAGGGATTTAGCCTTTGGTAGAAAAGTCCTACAAGCTATTGTCCCTCCTTAATAAAATATCGTTGGTATTCCTCCAATGCTGTCGTGGAAGGCGTATTGAGAAAATAGAATTAGTCCTTACCGGTAATTCGGTTTCTAGAAGCCTTCCACGACAGCACGAATTTCCCTCCCTATGGATTCCATATAACTGTCAGGTAACCATTTTTCCAGGTGATCTTGGTAAACACTGGGGATTGACGGTGGGGAGGGGCTTTTAATCTCTCTGTGTTCCTGTCCCCCAATAGGGCGTGGACAACATCCTCTAATGCTGTCGTGGAAGGCTTCTAGAAACCGAATTACCGGTAAGGACTAATTCTATTTTTTTAGCGGTTGGTACACCTGTTATCACTGGAGAGAGACATAGTACATATGGCATATAAGTTTATGGATATTACTTCACCAGCTGTAACCATGGAAAGTGTATTAGGTTCCCACTTCCACCAAAACTTCCAACTGATAAAGCTAGTACATGGAGAAAGAAGGGGGAGATAAAATTAAATCCTATCTGGCCACAGAGAGAAAACATTCACACCCTTTGAATTACAACATGGAGCAAAGTATGGTGAAATAAAACGAGTATATAATTGAATTTGAGCTTTTATTATATTTTTTGTATGTCTCACATACTTACTATTTGACAAACAAAAGTTTGTAATAGTTGACGTTTTCTACATTTTCTCTTTGAATGACCTACAGATAAAGTTCATGAAGAGATTGACCAAGTGATTGGACAAGAGAGGGCACCTAAGGCAGATGACAGAAACCATATGCCCTACACAAATGCCTTGTTGCATGAGATACAGAGAATTAGCGATGTCATCCCAATGGGTCTAATCCGATCCACCACCAGAGATGTGACCTTCCATGGTTACCACATCCCCAAGGTAATCCCCATAACTCAATGTAAGAAGTAAATGGTCTCATAATATGTCATAACTCTAAACTTAATACACACTGAGACGCCAAAATAATGAGATTTAAAAATTAGAATCAAGTTTTTAAAATTGTCACGAATATTAAGGCACGCTTGTTGTTAGTTCTACTGGATGACTAGTCTGGAACAATTTAGCCTGTCGGAAGGTTTAATCCTGATGCATTAGGTATAGATGTGTTGAAACATAACTTTTTAGGCTGCTCAACTTGGCAAACATTCATGTGTTCTCATTGAAGAGTCAGGCGCCGGAGATTTCCTGAAAGAACTAAAGGACTGGGAGTTAATTCACACTTCTCTCCTTCTACATCATCTATTAGGGGAGATTTAGGAGGTCTCTATACAAACTGGATGATTGCCCTGTCCCCACTTAAATCTGCAAGTTTGGTATACTTTAATCCAATGTGTATAGTGGACTCAAGAGTAGCGCAATGGAAAAACATGACTGCCTTCTTTAAAATAAAAAGCACCAGAAATTTCACAAAATGTCTTGATGATCATTGAATAATAGTGTCACTTTAAAAGACACACAGAACCCATATCACTACCAAGGTTTCTCTGTGGAGATTGCATGGATTTGTGCTTGATTTTATGCCCCTGCTTGCAATAAGTATGGCTGTAACCTATTACCTCTATACTTAGGAGGGATGTGTATAACCTTTGGCTGAATCGTCTACATAAAGGTTTAATGACAAGACATGTCATGGTAGAATATGAATCATTAAATAATTCTATTTTTTTTTTTTGACATTCCCTTACAGGGTACAAATGTTATCCCCATGTTGACAACAGTGCTGAATGACCCCTCACTATTTGAAACACCAGAAAAATTCAATATCAAACATTTCTTAGATGAGGAGGGAAAATTTAAGAAAAATAATGGATTCATGCCTTTTTCTGCAGGTTGGAAAAAAAAGCTATATTTTCTTTTTATTAAGTTATAGTATCATATAGTATTTCCGATGGCCAAAAGGACAAATAATCCTAGTTCTTTCCCAGTTGCCGGAAGACGACAGACAGGATAATTTAAATGGAGCGGCTGGTGATGCATGTACCCCGCTGATCCATTCTAAATCTACAGGACAATGATAACTAAGCGCAATACTAGGATTGTGAAAGCTTGACCAGTCTAAGGAGAGTCATTTGGAGATAGAGGTGTCCTAATGGTGGGAACAATATGGATCTAATAATAATCACTCATTGAGGAGATATTTATATTGTTTAGAGACTGGAAACCCTTAAAGGGGTTGCCGCTACTAGGACAACCCCTTTTCGATCTAAATGTTTGCCCCCGTGAAAATAAAAACTCTTATACTCACTACCCATGTTAGCACCATTCCATCAGCACTCGCTTTTCTGGGGCTCACGTGTGGTTGTTTTGTTACATGAGTTATGCACAAAAATAGTCACTGGCATCACGATCCTTGCCTTAAGACATATTAATAGTAAAGGAGAAGTGAGTGCCAGCTGCAGATCTCACCTCCTCTTGATTACCTGTTTGTCCGTAAGCGAGGGAAGTGACTCCAGCGCTGATTTGGCACAGAGCTCACGTGTCATAACAACCGCGGAAACATGAGCCCTGGGAACGTGAGTTCTGACACCCCTGGAACGGTGCCGGCACAGGAAGTAAGTATAAGTGATTCTATTTTCACGGCAGCAAAAATTCAGAACGAGAATGAGAAGGGGTTGACCTAGTAGTGGACAATCTCTTTAATGTACTTGGTTGATAGCTGTAGATCCATACTGTACCTTCTATGGTAATTGATTTCACACAGACAGAGAGGTTTATTACTCTTGGACGTGGGAATCATGGTATTTTTTAATTGCTTGCTATATAGCAGAGATAATGAAGAAAAGGTAGAGGGACAAAAATGGCAAATAGGGTGATATCCAGACAACAGTGTATTTAGGTGATGGGGCACTGCTCACCTTGTCGAGTTGTGAGAAAGCACAACTTTATAGAGGGCTCATTGTGTAACTCCAGCTTATGCTGCTTCGGTGGCGTGACACTCAAATGTAGAGATCAAGGAAAAGGATAAGCAGATGGGATGTGCTGCTGGTAAGTAATCAATAAAGATATCCAAAGTTTCTAAGGTTTGTATGAAAATATGTGGTTTATTCTCAACACATTTCAAAGGCTGTCTAACTTTTGCATCAGGAGAACCACAGATTTTCTGATGGTCATTTATGGCCTATCCAGATCTATCTTGAAAACAGAACCCCACTACATGCATGCAAAACTCTCTGCATTAATTTAAATTGGAGTTACTAAGCAAGAATGCCCACACGGGTGACTGGAAAGAGCAGTGCATGCATGGCCACTTCTCCAGGCCCCTGTTCACAAAATAAATTTCATTTTGCCGTAAATGTCCATGTTTATAATGTGGATATACCATAAATGTCCCAGGTGGGAAAAACGCTATGGGCCCTCATAGTTTGGATAATTTAATAAACTAGTACACTTTCTATATTACAGGAAAGAGGGCATGCATCGCTGAAAGCTTGGCACGCCTACAACTCTTTATTTTCATCACTGTCATCCTACAAAATTTCACCCTGAAGTCTATAGTGGACCCCAACGATCTTGACATCTCACCTACAGAAAGTGGCTTAGAAAATCTCCCTCCGACCCATAAAATCAAATTCATTGCTCGTTCTTAGAAAAGGCAATAGAACAAAATGATCAACATAAAGAGCGCATCAGAAGAACCTAGAGGATTACGGTATATGGTCACCAAAGCAGAAAATCTTTGTTCAAACAGCGAGAAATGGACTAGAACCAAAGGAAAAAAACTGGAAAGAAAAGTAATTTAAGAAGCTGCTGGCAGTAATCATGACATCACCAATCTAAAATTAATTATAACTAGCTTAATCTAAATAAGAGGGGGAAGGTGACTAACGTGGAAAATAATCAAAGTTTGGGTAACCGTAATGGGCCTTAACATCACCCCAGGAAATGTGGGAAAAAGGAAAGTGATGGGCGAGCTTTCTCGGCAATGCTCAATACTCGATCGAGCATTGGGATGCCCGATCGAGTATCAAGCAGTGTCGAGTATTGTGTGATGCTCGAGTGCTCAGGTCCCTGTAATAAGCTCATTTGATTCTGAATCATCTGAGCTTCGCGCAAGACTGAAGCTGGAAATTTCCCTGCTGGGAGAGCAGGGATTCCACTGTCAGCCTGACTCTTTGTGATTAAAAAGTTTGGGGGCACAGTCTCTCTCTCTCTGCTGTAAGAAGCTAATTTGAATCATCTGAGCCGAGCGCCGCACTGAAGCTAGGTATATACATCTATGTCTATCTATCTCCATATCTATCTCTATCGGATGGATGGATATGTATGTATGGATGGAAATAGAGGGGTTGATGGATATGGATGAATGAATGGATGGATGGATTTGGATGGATAGATGATGGATATGGATGGATGAATGGATGGATAGATATGGATGGATAGATTATGGATATGGATGGATGGATGGATGGATATGGATGGATATGGATGGATGGATATGGATGGATGGATTTACCTGGCTTCAGTGTGGCGTGCAGCTCAGATGATTCAAGTGTTCCATCCATCCATATTCATGTGATAGAGGTAGATATAGATAGACATAGAGGTATATACCTGGCTTCAGTGCGGCACTCAGTTCAAATGATTTAAATGATCTTCTTATGGCAGAGAGAGAGGACGTGCCCCCGGATCTCTTCAACTCACAAAGAGTCCAGCTGACGGAGGAGTCCCTGCTCTCCCAGCAGGGGAATTTCCGGCTTCAGTGCAGCTGGGCTCAACTGATTCAAAATTTAAAAAGTTCCCCCTTTACTAATAGAGATCTCTCACTCTCTCATTGTCTGCCTACCCGGCCGTTGAGTGCAGGTCTCCCGGAAAAATGCTTGAGTCCTTCATTGACTTACATTATGCTCGGTACCCGAGTCGAGCAGGTCCGAGAGTCCGACCTGCTCGATTCAAGTACTGAGCACTCGAGCAGTTTACTGCTTGCTCATCACTATTCAGCAGCCATGCCTATGTTAGAGAAGTAGTTATTTATCTATCCTGACTCCATTTTGAATAGTCTACGTGCATCTCCTGCTTTCCAGAATGGAGTCTGTGTGTGTTTTGAGATAAGAGAATCTTAGGAATTTCTTTGTCTAAAGACTTAAACATAATGGAGAAACGAAACCTAAGGATTAGAACCACACCTACCCTCTTCAACTGGGTATGGACAGTATTAACTTTAGCCAATGAGATTTATGTATGCAAATGACAACACGTATTTAGAGATAAGCTGAGCCAATTATATTATTACCATGTATGACTATTAAAAACCTATAAAACCATGACCAAATGATGTAATAAAAAAGATCTGCCTTGATGCTCAAAGTACCAGTGTGGCTCTTCCGTGCATGTATTTGGATTTTACATATTTAATTTGGCACAGGCACAACGTCTCAAAACATCCTACATTACGTGGTGACAACATCTACTTGCAAGGGCCAATGAGCACACAAGTTTACAGGTACATCTCAATGTTACCGATGTTGTAGCTATTTTTTTCTGACTCAAAGTCAGATTACAGGATCACCAGTAATGCCAAATTGTGGGACTTGGCCCTCTCAGTAATGAGCACCAGTTGTGAATAGAGTTGAGCGGTGTTCGACTAGAACTGTTCGCCAATCTCAAATTCGAGCTGTTTTGGGCGGTGTTCGAGTCGTTCGACGAACCCGAACGATTTGCAAAAAATTTGGTTGTTCGAGGTTATGTTCGATAACTGTTGGTGCACCAAAAGCGTGTCCTGCATGTCTGGCGCTATTTAGAGCACCAATCATGCAGGGATTGTCTGCCACTCACTGTAATGCCACAGCCATGGTTGTTGTGGCATTACAGTGGTTGCCCAAATCGATGGGAACAGTGCTCACAGTGAAACATGAAAAGCCAGCAATTCAGCAGCGGCATACACCGGTACCCAACAATTTAGAACAGAAAGAATAAAGCATCACACATAGATTAGATAGAAAGAAACATGTCAGACACATATATAAGAAGTACAGTGACAGTGTTGGTTACTGTACTTGTCATTTAGTGTTAAAGGATTTATTTAAAAAATAAGTGTTTTCATGCACCGTCTCTTTAAAAAAGCCGGCGGCAATTCAGCAATGGTAAACGACAATTTAGAATAGAAAGAATAGAGCATCACACATAGATTAGATACATAGAAACATGTCAGTCACATATATAATAAGTACAGTGGCAGTGTTGATTACTGTACTTGTCATTTAGTGTTAAAATAAAGGATTTATTAAAAAAAAAAATTGGCGTGGGGTTCCCCGTATTTTTAGTCTATAGCGGAGGTTAAGCAGACGGCTGGGGCTTATATTTGAAGCCTGGGAAGGGGGCAATACCCATGGAGCTTCACAGGCTACTAATATCAGCCCCCAGCTTATTTCCTAGCCTTTACTAGCTATTACAATGGGAGTCCCCCCAAAAAATGATGTGGGGTCCCCCCTATTTTAATAGTTAGCAAAGCCTAGGCAGACAGATGGGGGCTGATATTAATAGCCCACGGAGAGTGCCATGAATATTGGCCCCTTCCCAGGCTAGAAACACTAGCCTTCAGCCACCCCAGAAATGTCGCATCCATAGGATGTGCCAATTCTGGCACTTAGCCTCGCTCTTCCCACTGCCATGTAGGGGTGGCAGTGGGGTAATAGGGCTGGGGTTGATGTCAGCTTATAATGCCAGCTGACATCAAGCCCAGGTTAGTAATGGAGAGGCGTCTATAAGACACCCCCATTACTAACCCCATAGTCAAAATTAAAAAAAAAACACAAACACCCAGGATAAAGTCCTTTACTTGAAATAAACACACAATTCTTTATTGTTCTAAATTAAACCATACTTACCATCACGCCCATTCCAGCTGAAGCCAATGTCTTCTGCAATAAAAGTAAAATAATAAACCAACATCATCCATACCTTTTCATGGTTCCCACGATGGCTCCTGCTCTGCTACATTCACATGACAGGCTGGATCGCAGATGAAAGCTGCCATCCAGCTTGCCATGCCACAGACACTGAGAAGCGCAGGCACACTTGCGCTCCTCAGTGTCTGGCTGTGATGGCATAAAGATGAGCCAAGGTCATGTCCAATGAACTCAGCTCACCTCATGCACGTCACTGACAGCGTGGGAGAATTCTCCTGCGCTTGCAGTGAGCTTGAGAGAATTCTCCTGCTGAAGCGCTGAGTGCAGGAGAATTTTCCCATGCTGTCAGTGACGTGCATGAGGTGAGCTCATGTCCAATGAACTCAGCTCACCTCATGCACGTCACTGACAGCGTGGGAGAATTCTCCTGCGCTCAACGCTTGAGCAGGAGAATTCTCCCACACTGGGATGGCATTGAGATGACAGGCTGGATCGCAGCTGAATGCTGCCATCCATCTTGTCATCCTTCAGAGACACTGCAGAGTGCAAATTGCAGTCCGCAGCCACCCCAGAAAATGGCGAGTTCATAGTAGCGCCATCTTCTGGCGCTGTACCCAACTCATCCAGGGCCCTGCTTGGCATTATCAGCTGGCCCTAAGCACGAAATTCATGGGGTTCTATGTGTTTTTGTTTGCCTGCCATTGGTTTTAACGGTGTTTGACGGTGTTCTAAGGTGTTCGACGAACAGTTCCACGAACATCCCGGTGTTCGACGAACCGAACCGAACCCGAACCCAAACACTACGGGGGAGGCTCAACACTAGTTGTGAACAAAACAATTCTGTTTATCAAACATTGTATATGACATAGGAAAATATGAGACCAAATATGGAATCTTAAGAAAACTATAAAACTAAATATGAGACTATTTAACACAAGTAAATAAAGAATACAGAAAAATATTAACCTTCTCTATATCACATATCCACATCTGCCCCCCCTTCCTTCCCTCTGCCACGTACAGCTCCCATGCTCTTTTTAATTTCCTGAAAAATCTCACTCTATCTTATCCGAAGATATTGCACAATAAAAAAGGCACAAATCCAAAAACTATCTGCTCTTTCTCTTTTTACTGCTACTACTTATTTCAGGAGATATCTCTCCTAACCCCGGTCCACCTTCCGCCAACCTCAACCCCTCCCCCACCTGACATTGAAACCCTGCTAACCTTATTAACATCAGTTGTACTCCTTCATCTCCCACTTTCAATTATGCACTGTGGAATCCACAGTCTGTATGCAACAAGCTTCCTTTCCTGCACAATTACTTTCTGACTAACTCTCTCAATCTGCTGGCCCTCACTGAAATCTGAATTCAGGATTCTGACACTACCTCCCCTTCCTGCTATTTCTCATGGCGGCTTGCATTTTTTACATTCCTCGAGACCTGCGAACAGACTTGGTGGTGCAGTCGGCTTACTCCTGTCCCCACAATGCACCTTCCAGGTCATCCCCCAGTTCCACCACTCTCATTCTCTTCTTTTGAGGTCCACATCATCTGGCTCTTCCATCCCCTCTCCCTCAGAGTAGTGGTTGTATATCGTCCTCCAGGCTCACCCACCCAGTTTCTTGACCATTTTTCTGCCTGACTGCAGCACTTCATATCCTTAGATTTACCAACTCTTATCCTGTGAGACTTCACCATCCCCATTAACAGCCCCATCTCCCCATCCACATCCAAGCTTCCATCTTTAACCACTTCTCTTGGCCTCACAGCTTTCAACCTCTGAGACACACAAAGACGGAAACACCCTTGATCTGGTCTTTGTCTGGCTTTGTTCCATCCCCTACCTAGATAACTCACCTCTTCCCCTCTCTGACCCCAACACCCTCTCCTTGACACTCACAAATCCTCGCCCACCCCAGCACACTCCTACCTATCACACATTCATAAATCTACAAGCCATTAACCCTCATACACTTACAGATTCCCTTCACTCATCACTGTCCCCAATCTCCTCTTTTTCCTGTCCTGATCTGGCTGTAAATCACTACAATGACACTCTCAGAAGCACCCTGGACCAAGTAGCGCCCCTCACCCTCAGAACCTATAAAAACAGAGTAAAACAGCCCTAGCTCACACCACAAACCCAATTTCTCCAGAGATGCACTAGGAGTGCCAAACACCTATGGAGGAAAACTCGCACACTAGAAAACTTTATTCACTATAAATTTATGTTAAAAACCTATAACTCTGCCCTTCACCTCGCCAAACAGTCCTACTTCACCACCCTGATCTCTTCACTATTCAACAACCCCAAAAAAGTCTTCGACACCATTCACTCCCTCCTCAGTCCTAAAGCGCAGACTACTATCATGGACATTTGTGCTGAGGACCTATCCTCCTACTTCACAGAGAAAATAGAGAATATCTGTCAGGAAATCAGCTCCCAGTTACCAAGTACAGTGATTTCCATCCCTCTCCACATCTCCTCTGGATCACTCTCCACATTTGACCCAGTCATAGAAGAAGTCTCCAGGCTCCTCAATTCTTCTCATCCCAATACATGCACCACTGATCCCATTCCTTCACACCTACTCCAGTCTCTCTCTCCAGTCGTCACTGCTCACCTAACTAAAATCTTCCACCTCTCCCTCTCTTATGGTATCTTCCCCTCCTCCTTCAAAAACTCAATCATTACTCCATTATTAAAAAAACCCTCTCTTGACCCTTCCTGTACAAACAACTACAGACTAGTCTCCAATGTCCCAGTCATCTCTTAACTCTAGGAGCGCCTGGTTTACTCCTGCCTTACCCGTTATCTCTCCATTCACTCTCTTCTAGACCCATCACAGTCCGACTTCCGCCCCCTACATTCTACAGAAACTGCACTCATCAAATTAACCAATGACCTTCTGACAGAAAACGTAATGGTGACTACTCTCTGCTCATTCTTCTTGACCTCTATGCAGCTTTCGACACCGTTGACCACCACCTCCTACTCTCTATGCTCCACTCAATCAGCATAAAGAACACTGCTCTCTCCTGGTTCTCCTGACCACTCTTTCAGTGTATTGTTTGCTGGCTCCACTTGTTCCCCCCTTCCTCTCACTATTGGGGTTCCTCAGGATTCAATCCTTGGCCCTCTTCTTTTCTCTCTCTACATGGCCCCAACTGGACAGACAATCAGCAAATTTGGCTTTCAGTAAAAAATTTTATGTTGATGACACATAACTATACACCTCATCCCCTGACCTTTCCCCCACTGTACAACAGAACACCAGTGACTGTCTGGCTGCAGTTTCCAACATCATGTCCGCTCTCTATCTGAAACTCAACCTTTCCAAAACTGAACTTCTATTGCGTCTGCCGTCTACTCACCTCCCTAAATTCAACATCTCCCTCTCCATGGGCGGCACAACAATAACGCTGAGCCGGCAGGCACGCTGTCTCGGCATTGTGTTTGATACCAATCTTTCCTTCACCTTCCATATACAATCTCTTGCTGCTCTTGTCGCTTGCACCTGAAGAACATCTCTAGAATCTGCCCCTTTCTCACCTTGGAAACAGCAAAAACCCTCACTGTTGCCCTGATCCACTCCTGCCTTGACTACTGTAACTCTCTATTAATTGGCCTCCCCCTCACTCGACTTTCCCCTCTCCAGTCCATCCTTAATGCTGCAGCCAGGATCATCTATCTGGCTAATCGTTACTCGGACGCCTCCGCTCTGTGTCAGTCATTGCACTGGCTGCTCATGAATTATAGGATCCAATTTAAATATCTTGTTCTCACCCACAAAGCTCTCCATAGTGCAGCATCCACTTACGTCTCCTCCCTCATTTCTGATTATTGGCCTACCCGTTCTCTACGCTCCGCAAGCGACTTTCGACTAACATCCGCACTAATCCGTACCTCTCACTCCCGACCTATTCTTTGGAATGCTGTACCCCAAGAAATTAGGATGAATCACAACTTACACAGTTTTAGGTGCTCCCGAAAAGCACACCTTTTTAGGGTGGCCTTTCATGTTCCCTAATTGAAGTCTTTTTATATTTTTTATAGCCCATTCATTATTTCTCCAAACATAAGTCTCCACCAAACTCCACCGCACCCAAAAGCACTACAGATACTGGCTGGTGACGAGCTCATGCAGCCTTTATCTATCCCTCATCCCCTCAAGATGGCTGGACTATCATTGTAAATAAGCCCCTGTACTTTGTGTCACCCCCTCTTCATTGTAGGTTGTAAGCTCTTACGAGCAGGGTCGTCATTATTTTTGCTTTAATTATTGTATTATCTTTAGCTATGTTACTTATGACTGTTGTATATGAACTTCTGAATTGTAAAGTGCTGCGGAATATGTTGGCGCTATATAAATAAAGATTATTATTATTATATCACTACAAACTCATGCACTCATTCGTGGCCATAGGAGGGCATGAGTGTTAGCCTGAGGAACCCAATTCTCCAGATTTGGTGTGATGTAGCCAGATTTTGCTAAGGTTCATCCTTTACGCCAGGGGTCCTCAAACTACGGCCCGCGAGGACTTTTATCCGGCCCGCCGGGCTGTGGGCAGAGGAGAGCGGTGTCAGCGCCCGCTCCCTCCCGCTTGCTCAGAGCCCCGGCAGCCCGATACTTACCTCTCCCCGTGCCTCCGCAGATCCGCTGTCTTCCTGGTCTGCGTTCCCTGTGACGTCTCAGGTCAGAGGGCGCGGTGACGTCTTTACCCCGCGCCCTCCCGAGTGCTGTCACAGGCAGCGCAGAGCGGGACAACGCCGCCGCGACGCTGGAGTCCGGACCCGAGCAGCGGGCAGCAGGCAAGGATGGTGGTGAGTAGTGGATTTATTTTTTTTTAATGTATGGGACATAATATTAGGGGTGAAATCCTGAATGGGGCATTATATGGGGGGGTGACATGCTGCATGGGGCATTATATGGGGGGTGACATCCTGCATGGGGCATTATATGGGGGGGTGACATCCTGAATGGGGCATTATATGGGGGGGTGACATCCTGAATGGGGCATTATATGGGGGTTGACATCCTGAATGGGGCATTATAAAGACAGTGGAGTGATATCTTGCACGGGGCATTATATGGTGGGGGGGTGAAATCCTGAATGGGGCATTATATGGGGGGGTGACATCCTGAATGGGGCATTATATGGGGGAGTGGGTGACATCCTGAATGGGGCATTATATGGGGGGGTGACATCCTGAATGGGGCATTATATGGTGGGGGGGTGACATCCTGAATGGGTCATTATATGGGGGGGGGTGACATCCTGAATGGGGCATTATAATGACAGGGGAGTGATATCTTGCATGGGGCATTATATGGTGGGGGGGTGACATCCTGAATAGGGCATTATATGGGGGGGGTGACATCCTGAATGGGGCATTATAAAGACAGGGGAGTGATATCCTGCATGGGTCATTATATGGTGGGGGGTGACATCCTGAATGGGGCATTATATGGGGGGGGGTGACATCCTGAATGGGGCATTATAAAGACATGGGAGTGATATCCTGCATGGGTCATTATATGGGGGGGTGACATCCTGAATGGGGCATTATGTGGGGGGGTGACATCCTGAATGGGGAATTATAAAGACAGGGGAGTGATATCTTGCACAGGGCATTATATGGTGGGAGAAAGGGAAATCCTGCATGGGGCATAATAAGGGGGGAACAGCCTGCATAGGGCATTATAAGGGGGAAAGAGCCTGCCTATTGAGGACCTATGCTGCCTATTGGCGACATTTACCTGCCTATTGGGGACATTTACTTGCCTATTGGGGATATTTACCTGCCTATTGGGGACCTATGCTGCCTCTTTGGGACATTTACCTGCCTATTTGGGACATTTACCTGCCTATTGGGGACCTATGCTGCCTATTGGGAACATTTACCTGCCTATTGGGGACATTTACCTGCCTATTGAGGACCTATGCTGCCTATTGGGGACCTATGCTGCCTATTGGGGACATTTACCTGCCTATTGGGGACCTATGCTGCCTATTGGGGATATTTACCTGCCTATTGGGGATATTTACCTGCCTATTGAGGACCTATGCTGCCTATTGGGGACATTTACCTGCCTATTGAGGACCTATGCTGCATATATGGTACAGTTACCTACCTATTGAAATACCGGTTGATTTAACTTTACTTGTTCTTCATTTTAAATATTGCATTTGTTCCTGTATTGGGTTTTTTTTACTACAAAATAAGATATGTGCAGTGTGCATAGTAATTTGTTCATAGTTTTTTTTAAAAACTATATTCCGGCCCTCCAATGGTCTGAGGGACCGTGAACTGGCCCCCTGTTTAAAAAGTTTGAGGACCCCTGCTTTACGCAATGATAAAAGCTGATGATCAACCTAAGACGATAAAGTAACAATATAATTAACCCCTTAATAACATCTGACGTACTAATACGCGTCTGTGCCCTGGGACTTAAGACCCAGACCCGTATTAGTACGTCATGGCGATCGCGCGCACACAGGCTGTGCGGGCGCGATCGCCGCCGGGTGTCAGCTGATTGTCACAGCTGACACCCGATACTATGTGCAGGGAGCGGTCCTGCACCGCTCCCAGCACATTAACCCCCGCGATGCTGCGATCAAAGTCGATCGCAGCATTGCGGGGGCAAGGGGAGGTGATCGGCGATACTCACCTCCTCTTCCGGCTTCCAGCGCAGTCTGCAAAGGCTTCCCGGGTGTTGCCATGACGACCCGATGTCGTCATGACAACATCCGGGTCACCAGAGAGCAGGAAGATTGCTTGGACATGCGCAGTGCATCTCCAAGCAATCTTCACACTGTGCACTTCTGACAGCCTTCATGGCATAGGGATGGTGCTCCATTCCTGTGCCATGCAGGCGATCAGAAAAAAAAAGAGAAAGTCCCAGAGTGGGACAAAGTAATAAAGTAAAAAAACTGCCTGAAAGTGGAAAAAAAAAAAAAAAAAAGTGCAAAAATATTATAAAAACATAAAAAAAATAATACACCAAAAATAAAAATATAATGTACCCATCAATAAATATTATTATAAAAAAAATAAAAAAAAAACAATAAAAGTACACATATTTGGTATCGCCGCGTCCGGAACAACCTGACCTATAAAACTGTCCCACTAGTTAACCCCTTCAGTGAACACGGTAAAAAAAAAAAAAAAAAAAACGAAGCAAAAAACAATGCTTTATCACCATACCGCCAAACAAAAAGTGGAATAACACGCGATCAAAAAGACGCATATAAATAAAAATGATACCGCTGAAAATGTCATCTCGTCCCGCAAAAAACAAGCCAGATACAGCTCCATCAGCCTAAAAATAAAAAAGTTATAGCTCTCAGAATAAAGCGATGCTAAAAAATATTTTTTTCTATAAAATAGCTTTTATTGTGTATAAGCGCCAAAACATAGAAAAATGATACAAATGTGGTACCGCTGTAAACGTACTGACCCGAAGAATAAAGCTACCTCATCAATTTTACCACACGCGGAACAGAATAAAAAAAAAAAAAAAAACAATTCCTGAATTGTTGGTTTTTGTTTATTCTGCCTCCTAAAAATCGGAATAGAAAGCGATCAAAAATTGTCACGTGCCTGAAAATGGCACCAATAACAACGTCAAGTAATCCCGCAAAAAACGAGCCGTCACATGACTGTCTGCCAAAATCTGGAAAAATTATAGCTCTCAAAATATGGCGATGCAAAAACTAGATTTTACAAAAAATGCGTCTTTTAGTGTGTGACAGCTGTCAGTCATAAAAACCCCATATGATTCTGGTATCGCTGTAATCACACCGACCCGAAGAATAAAGTCGTCTAATCACTTATACCGCACAAGGAACGGCGTCAAAAATAAACTCTTGGGTTAGGATTGGGCTAGGGTTAGGGCTGGGTTTGGGGCTAGGGTTGTGCTGGGGCTAGGGTTGTGCTGGGGCTAGGGTTGTGCTGGGGCTAGGGTTGTGCTGGGGCTAGGGTTGTGCTAAGGCTAGGGTTGTGCTAGGGCTAGGGTTGTGCTAGGGTTAGGGCTGGGGTTGGGATTTTTTTCAAAAGTAAGAAAAAAAGATGACGATATGGCGACTAGTGTTGAGAGCAAGTGCTCGCTACTTGAGTTTGCATCGGGTGCTCTGGTATGCATTGAGTATCGTGGGTATTTGAGTGACATGCTCGAGTCTCTGTCCCATATGCTTCGCGGCCAAAAAACTTTACGGGGATTGCCTGCCATGCACGAGCGATCCCCGCATGTTTTTTTTTGGGTGTCTAATAACCGTGAAACATGCGGAGCAGGGACTCAAGCATGTCACTCAAGCACACGCTGTACATGGTGCATACCTGAGTACCCGATGCAAACTCAAGTAGCGAGCACTTGCGCACAAGAATAATGACAACTTATTCAATATGATGACCTAATGTAAACAAATTCTGTGCCGTACCTCTGGGTTCAAAATGCTCACTATACACCTTAATAAAATCCTTGAGGGGTATAGTTTCCAAAATGGGGACACTTGTGGGGGAGCTCCACTGTTTAGGCACATCACGGGCTCTCCAAACGCGACATGGTGTCCGCTAACAAATTGAATGGAAAATCGGCTCAAATTGTTAGCGGACGCCATGTTGCGTTTGGAGAGCTCCTGTGTGCCCAAACATTGGAGCTCCCCCACAAGTGACCCCATTTTGGAAACTAGACCCCCCATGGCACCTATCTAGATGCATAGTGAGCACGTGGAACCCCCAGGTGCTTCACAAATTGATTCGTAAAAATGAAAAAGTGAAAAAAAAAACACTTTTTCATTTTTATGAATCAATTTGTGAAGCACCTGGGGTTCCAAGTGCTCACTATGAATCTAGATAGGTGCCTTGGGGGGTCTAGTTTCCAAAATGGTGTCACTTGTGGGGGAGCTCCAATGTTTGGGCACACAGGGACTCTCCAAATGCAACATGATATCCGCTAACAAATTGTCGGCTCAATTTGTTAGCGGATATCATGTTGCATTTGGAGAGTCCCTGTGTGCCCAAACATTGGAACTCCCCCACAAGTGACCCCATTTTGGAAACTAGACCCCCCAAGGCACCTATCTAGATTCATAGTGAGCACTTGGAACCCCAGGTGCTTCACAAATTGATTCATAAAAATGAAAAAGTGTTTTTTTTTTCACTTTTTCATTTTTACGAATCAATTTGTGAAGCACCTGGGGGTTCCAAGTGCTCACAATGCATCTAGAAAGGTGCCTTGGGGGGTCTAGTTTCCAAAATGGGGTCACTTGTGGGGGAGCTCCAATGTTTGGGCACACAGGGACTCTCTAAATGCAACATGGTATCCGCTAACAAATTGAATGGAAAATTGGCTCAAATTGTTAGCGGACACCACATTGCGTTTGGAGAGCCCCTCTGTGCCCAAACTTTAAAGCTCCCCCACAAGTGACCCCATTTTGGAAACTAGACCCCCCAAGGCACCTTTCTAGATGCATAGTGAGCACTTGGAACCCCCAGGTGCTTCACAAATTGATTCGTAATAATGAAAAAGTGAAAAAAAAAACACTTTTTCATTTTTATGAATCAATTTGTGAAGCACCTGGGGTTCCAAGTGCTCACTATGAATCTAGATAGGTGCCTTGGGGGGTCTAGTTTCCAAAATGGGGTCACTTGTGGGGGAGATCCAATGTTTGGGCACACAGGGACTCTCCAAATGCAACATGATATCCGCTAACAAATTGTCGGCTCAAATTGTTAGCGGATATCATGTTGCATTTGTAGAGTCCATGTGTGCCCAAACATTGGAGCTCCCCCACAAGTGACCCCATTTTGTAAACTAGACCCCCCAAGGCACCTATCTAGATGCATAGTGAGCACTTGGAACCCCTAGGTGCTTCACAAATTGATTCGTAAAAATGAAAAAGTGTTTTTTTTTTCACTTTTTCATTTTTACGAATCAATTTGTGAAGCACCTGGGAGTTCCAAGTGCTCACTATGCATCTAGAAAGGTGCCTTGGGGGTCTAGTTTCCAAAATGGGGTCACTTGTGGGGGAGCTCCAAAGTTTGGGCACAGAGGGGCTCTCCAAACGCAATGTGGTGTCCGCTAACAATTTGAGCCGATTTTCCATTCAATTTGTTAGCGGATACCATGTTGCATTTAGAGAGTCCCTGTGTGCCCAAACATTGGAGCTCCCCCACAAGTGACCCCATTTTGGAAACTAGACCCCCAAGGCACCTATCTAGATGCATAATGAGCACTTGGAACCCCTAGGTGCTTCACAAATTGATTCGTAAAAATGAAAAAGTGTTTTTTTTTTCACTTTTTCATTTTTACGAATCAATTTGTGAAGCACCTGGGGGTTCCAAGTGCTCACTATGCATCTAGAAAGGTGCCTTGGGGGGTCTAGTTTCCAAAATGGGGTCACTTGTGGGGGAGCTCCAAAGTTTGGGCACAGAGGGGCTCTCCAAACGCAATGTGGTGTCCGCTAACAATTTGAGCCGATTTTCCATTCAATTTGTTAGCGGATACCATGTTGTATTTAGAGAGTCCCTGTGTGCCCAAACATTGGAGCTCCCCCACAAGTGACCCCATTTTGGAAACTAGACCCCCCAAGGCACCTATCTAGATGCATAGTGAGCACTTGGAACCCCTAGTTGCTTCACAAATTGATTCGTAAAAATGAAAAAGTGTTTTTTTTTCACTTTTTCATTTTTACGAATCAATTTGTGAAGCACCTGGGGGTTCCAAGTGCTCACTATGCATCTAGAAAGGTGCCTTGGGGGGTCTAGTTTCCAAAATGGGGTCACTTGTGGGGGAGCTCCAAAGTTTGGGCACAGAGGGGCTCTCCAAACGCAGTGTGGTGTCCGCTAACAATTTGAGCTGATTTTCCATTCAATTTGTTAGCGGATACCATGTTGTATTTAGAGAGTCCCTGTGTGCCCAAACATTAGAGCTCCCCCACAAGTGACCCCATTTTGGAAACTAGACCCCCCAAGGCACCTATCTAGATGCATAGTGAGCACTTGGAACCCCTAGGTGCTTCACAAATTGATTCGTAAAAATGAAAAAGTGTTTTTTTTTCACTTTTTCATTTTTACGAATCAATTTGTGAAGCACCTGGGGGTTGCAAGTGCTCACTATGCATCTTGAAAGGTGCCTTGGGGGTCTAGTTTCCAAAATGGGGTCACTTGTGGGGAAGCTCCAAAGTTTGGGCACACAGGGGCTCTCCAAACACAACATGGCGTCCGTTAATTATTCAAGCAAATTTTACAATCAAAAAGTCAAATGGCGCTCCTTCCCTTCCGAGCCCTGCCGTGCGCCCAAACAGTGTTTCTTCCCCAAATATTGGGTATCTGCGTGCCCCGGGGAAATTGCACAACAAATTTTGGGGTCCATTTTTTCTTGTTACCCCTGTGAAAATAAAAAAAATTGGGTCTAAAGTAACATTTTTGTGAAAAAAGTTAAATGTTCATTTTTTTCTTCCACATTCAAAAAATTCCTGTGAAGCACCTGAAGGGTTAATAAAGTTCTTGAATGTGGTTTTGAGCACCTTGAGGGGTGCAGTTTTTAGAATGTTGTCACTTTTGGGTATTTTCTGTCATAAAGACCTCTCCAAGTGACTTCAAATGTGATGTGGTCCCTAAAAAAATGGTTTTATAAATTTTGTTGGAAAAATGAGAAATCGCTGGTCAACTTTTAACCCTTATAGCTCCCTAACGAAAAAAAATTTTGGTTCCAAAATTGTGCTGATGTAAAGTAGACATGTGGGAAATGTTATTTATTAACTCTTTTGTGTGACATATCGCTCTGATTTCAGGGCTTAAAAATTCAAATTTTGAAAATTGCAAAATTTTCAAAATTTTCGCCAAATTTCCATTTTTTTCACAAATAAACGCAAGTGATATCGAAGAAATTTTTCCACAATCATGAAGTACAATATGTCACGAAAAAACAATCTCAGAATCAGGGGGATCCGTTGAAGCGTTCCAGAGTAATTACCTCATAAATTGACAGTGGTCAGAATTGTAAAAATTGGCCCAGTCATTAACGTGCAAACCACCCGTGGGGCTTAAGGGGTTAAACATGACTTTTGGTAAGTATTCCAGAACAAACAGGAAGAGATTATTGGTATCTCTTAGAAAATTGAAGAACAAGTTCACTCCTGCTTTCTGCCTCTCTGCAAAAGTCAACCAAGCTTAAATTAAAATAAACATGATACCATCAATTTAATGATTCTTGAAAACAACTTTCAAAGTCAACAAATTCTATTTAAAGGGAACCTGTCATCAGGATGTAAAGAATTAAGAGCACTTCTAATAACATTTCCAATCATTCTATCACAATAGGTAATAGTTTCAGCAGCTAGGGTAAAAATGCAGTGTAATCTCAGCACATTGTAGTAAAATTACCCGAACCAGTCCAAGACGCTACCACTCGTAATGAAACACTCTAGCCGTCACTAATATCATGGACACTGCAGTGTTATTGACTTCTTAATGGAAGCAGGAAGGAGAAGAAGAGGTAGTAAAGACAATCAAATTGTCACGCAACGTGTAGGAAAGACTAAATGCAACATGAAGGGAAAAGGGGAAGGAAGCCCAAACACTAGCGAAAGGGGGAGTGGAGACCCCTAGGCAGGTCAAATATCACCCTGCCTACCCTACCATCCATATATAGGTTCAACACCTATCGCCGAGCAGGACCCTAAAACCTGGATGACCCTAGAGTTTGGCCCTAAATAGGGAGGGGGAAAGGTGAGCACTGGTCAGGCCCCACCAGAGGAGTAACTCCAACTGTCCTCCAAGGGCATCAGAGACGAAGCTAGCCGACAGCTAGTGCTCCAAGCCTGTAAATGGAAATATCAACGACGATTCCCTGGAGCAAACAGAGTTTTAACTCCAAGGCAAGGGTGTGTCAATCAGCAGCAGGAGGCAGGTTGACGGTGGGTCCTAAGCAAGAAAGATTAAGAAGGTGTCTGTAATGTCAAACGCAGTGACCTTCTACAGCCAGATCCAGAGCGACTGTTATTACACCTGACACACCCGTGACACAAATGTTTAGAAACACTCCTAACACATTATAGGGCTAAGCCTGAAGTTTCCTTCAAAGAAATGTTTTCTTCTTTGTATTTTTTCTTTGTAATACAAGTTATCAACCATCCACATTCTTCAGGTATCTCCGGCAGTCACATAGACAATGTATGTAGTGGTGGTGCACATGTGCAGCCATTCTCCCATTCAAACCATATACGTTCTCATATTCAGTGGGGACTGAATATGATACAGCTTGTGGGAATTTTGTTAGTTGAGGCAAAGAGTTAGCTTTGGGGCTGGTTAATATTAATTTCTCTTCTGCAGTACCTGTATCTAAACAGAATATTTTTGGGCGACTGAACACAGATTAGAAGGGATTTATTTTAATCAGGCAAATAGGTTACAGACCCTAGTTTGTAGGGTCAAGTAATGCTTAACATGTTCATGGTGTGAAAAAGACCACTCTATACCTGGGAGTTGGCATGGATGGTACTGTATTGTACTGTAACCCCACATGTAAAAGGCTCATGCAGACGACCATAGTTTCGGTCAGTGATCAATCTGTCAAAGCATCGGATCACGCTTGGACCAATGTTAATCAATAAGACGGTGCACATGTCTAATTCTTTCATCTGAATGTGTTGGTCCAGGGAAAAAAAACAAAATCGCAGCTCGATTTGTGTTGGGTCCACAGAATACATTGGACCACACTGGGGTGACATCGAAGTGTGGTCCAATTTTAATGGACTGACATAATGTAGAAGATGAAGAAACTTTACTTTTAACTCTACACATCTGAGATAATCGGATCACACCCTGATCAGAATCTGATCATAATGATTTTCTCGGATAAGAGGAACACGGTCGCGTGACTGTAGCCAAAGAAATACAGGTGCATCTCACAAAATTAAATATAATCAAAAAGTTAATTTCAGTTTTTCAATACAAAAAGTGAAACTCATATATTATATAGTCAATACACACAGAGTGATCTATTTCAAGTGTTTATTTCTGTTAATGTTGATGATTATGGCTTACAGCCAATGAAAACACAAAAGTCATTATCTCAGTAAATTAGAATACTTTATAACAAAAGCTTGAAAAATGTATTTAAAATCTGAAAGGTTGACCTACTGAAATGTCTGTTCAGTAAATGCCCTCAATACTTGGTCGGGGCTCCTTTTGCATCAATTACTGCATCAATGTGGCAATGTGGCATGAAGGCGATCAGCCTGTGGCCCTGCTGAGGTGTTATGGAAGCCCAGGTTGATTTGATAGCAGCCTTCAGCTCACCTTCATTATTGGGTCTGATGTCTCTCATCTTCCTCTTGACAATACCCCATAGATTCTCTCTAATATATTCTCTATGGGGTTAAAGTCAGGCGAGTTTTCTGGCCAAGCATAGTGATACTGTTGTTTGTATACCAGGTATTGGTACTTTTAGCAGTGTGGACAGGGGCCAAGTCCTGCTGGAGAATGACATTTCCATCTCCAAAAAGCTTGTCAGCAGAGGGAAGCATGAAGTGCTTTAAAATCTCTTAGTAGATGGCTGCGCTGACTGTGGTCTTGATAAAACACAGTGGACCTACACAAGCATAGATAAACAGTATGTATCCGTTAGCATTCAGTTCTGCTGGTTTCAGCGCAGTCATACTTGCAGTCAGGTGACAACTACTGTCACCTGAAAGTGGAAAATAGGAAAAAAAGATTAATAAAATGAGGGGGTCAGTCTTATAGTCTGAATTTACAGTAGCTTACCTGGGAGGGGTAGCAGAGCGGGGCCTTAGGAGGCAGGGTCTCTGGAGCAGGAAGCCCGCGGCAGCAGAAGTGGGGTGAGGCTGGAAGGAGGGGTGTCCGTAGTGAGACACAGCAGAGTGCATTGATTTCCCGGCGGTGGGCTGCAGAAAGATGAGCAGAGATCCCAATCTGCACATGCACCGTTTCCGGAGGCCATTTTCCTAAAGACCACTGCCGGGAAATCAATGCACAGAATGGAGACTTCAGCTCCTGCCTCATCGACAACACCCCTCCTTCCAGCCGAGGACCCGCAGCCTCACCCCAATTCTGCCGCCTTCTTCCTACAGTAGAGACCCTGCCTCCTGTGACCTTGCTCAAGACCGCCCCCACCCCACCTATATTCGGGCTATCAGACGCACCCTAATTTTCCTTCCAAATTTAGCTGAAAAATATAAAAATATGTCCTATAGTCCGAAACATACGGTAAATACTAATGCAGACAGGAAAGAAATTGTCAGTGATATCTGACTGATTTAGTGCAGGTGTACTGGTGAGGACTTTGCTGCAGATTGTTTTCTGAACTTACCCCGAGCATTAGAAATATAGAAATGAAAATTCAACCCATTGATCTCAAATAGTTTTATTAAAACACATCTACAAATAAGTAACAAAAAAGGAGAAAAATATAAATATATTTATACATACAACTCTATAACAATGAACTTTACAAATCAATACATAGAACTAATCCACATTAGAGATAAGTAACGATGAAACAAAAGGCACACGGGTGACAACCTCTCCCCTCACAGCCGCCCAACATGCAGCCCCACGTAACTGACATCACCCTCGTCACTGTGCAGACCAAACTCCCCGCATGCAGCCCCATGCACAGCCTACCACACCACATGCAGCCACACGCAAGTAACATCACCCACTACCCTGGCATACAGTCCCAAATGAGTGACATTACCCCCATTCACCCCGCAGACCCCAGGCATGCTGCCCCATGTGACTGATTTCATCCCCTTCCCTTTGCAACCTCCCAGCATTCAAATCCACACAGCACCATCATGCATCAGTCCCCCAGCAGGCAGCCCTATGCAAGCAACCTCTCCACACACCCCCCATGAGTGACATCACTCCTATCTCTGCACAGCCCCCTGACTGCAGCCCCACGAACGTAGCAGCAACCCATTCTACATGCATGCACCACCACATGAGTAACATCACTCCTTTCAAAGCGCAGCCCACAGTCTACCTCGCATGCAGCCTCATGAGAGCGACATCACCCCCCTCATCATTACCCCCTCCTCCTCACAGCCCCTCATCATCACCGCCCCCTCCTCACAACCCTTCATCATCACCCCCCCTCCTTCTCCTCACAGCCCCTCATCATCACTCCCCCTCCTCCTCCTCACAATCCCTCATCACCCCCCTCCTTCTCCTCACAGCCTCTCATCACCCCCCTCCTCCTCACAGCCCCTCATCATCACCCCGCTCATCCTCACAGCCACTCATCATCACCCCCCTCCTCCTCCTCACAGCCCCTGATCATCACCCCCCTCCGCCTCCTCACAGCCCCTCATCATCACCCCCCTCCGCCTCCTCCATCCCCTCATCATCACCCCCCTTCTCCTCCTCACAGCCCCTCATCATCACCCCCTCTTCCTCCTCCTCACAGACCCTCATCATCACCTCCTCCTCCTCACAGCCCCTCATCATCACCTTCTCTCCTCCTCACAGCTCCTCATCATCACTCCTCATCCTCCTCACAGCCCCTCATCATCACCCTCTCCTCCTCCTCACAGCCCCACATCATCACCCCCTCCTCCTCCTCACAGCCCCTCAGAATCACCCCCTCCTCCTCCTCACAGCCCCTCATCATCACCCCCTCCTCCTCCTCACAGCCCCTCATCATCACTCCCCCTCCTCCTCCTCACAGTCCCTCATCACCCCCCCTCCTCCTCCTCACAGCCCCTCAGCATCACCCCTCCTTCTCCTCCTCCTCACAGCCCCTCATCATCACCCCCCCTTCTCCTCCTCACAGCCCTTCATTATCACCCCCCTCCTCCTCCTCACAGCTCCTCATCATCACCCCCCTTCTACTCCTCACAGCCGCTCATCATCACCCCCGCTCCTCTTCCTCACAGCCCCTCATCATCACCCACCCTCCTCCTCCTCACAGCCCCTCATCATCACCCCCCCTCCTCCTCCTCACAGCCCCTTATCATCACCACCCCTCCTCCTCCTCACAGCCCCTTATCATCACCCCTCTTCCTCTCAGACCCTCATTATCATCCCTTCCTCATCACAGCCCCTCATCATCACCCTCTCCTCCTCACTGACCCTCATCATCAACACCCTCCTCCTCACAGCCCCTCATCATCAACCCCCCTCCTCCTCACTGACCATCATCATCACCCCCTCCTCCTCAAAGACACTCATCATCACCCCTCCTCCTCCTCACAGCCCCTCATCATCACCCCCCTCCTCCTCCTCCTCACAGCCACGCATCATCACCCCTCCTCCTCACAGACCCTCAGCATCACCCCTCCTCCTCACAGACCCTCATGATCACCCCCTCCTCCTCACAGCCCCTCATCATCACCTTCTCTCCTCCTCACAGACCCTCATCATCACCCCCTCCTCCTCACAGCCACTCATCATCACCCCTCCTCCTCCTCACTGACCCTCATCATCACCCCCTCCTCCTCACAAACCCTCATCATCATCCCTCCTCCTCCTGACTGACCCTCATCATCACCCCCTCCTCCTCCTCACTGACCCTCATCATCACCCCTCCTCCTCCTCACTGACCCTCATAATCACCCCCTCCTCCTCACAGACCCTCATCATCACCCCCTCCTCCTCAAAGCCCCTCATCATCACCCTCTCTCCTCCTCACAGCCCCTCATCATCACCCTCTCTCCTCCTCACAGCCCCTCATCATCACCCCCTCCTCCTCACATACCCTCATCATTACCCCTCCTCCTCAGCCCCTCATCATCACCCTCTCTCCTCCTCACAGCCCCTCATCACCCACCTCCTCACATCATCATCTTGCCTATGCAGCCGCACACAAATAACATCAACCATTTTACTGTGAAAACCTCCCCCCATAAGCAGTCTTATACAAGCAGCAGAGGCCATTTCCCTCTGCAACCCTCCAACATGCAGCCCCCATACAGTACCATCATCCATACTTCTTTCCCCCCCAAATTCCTCCTCAGCCCTGCACTCACACAGTCCTGTGTCCTCGTTCCCATCAGCACACAGCTCCAGTAGCAGCCTCTCCGCCTCTCCGTCCTCTCCGCCCTGAGCACTCTCCTCTTCAGCAGCCTCAGAGCTTCCCGCTATGGTAGCGTCTAGATTGGAGTTGATTTCTTTAGGGGGAGGATATATATTCTTGTATCGTGTTAGCCAGTAGATAGAAAAATATTTAGATTTGAGAGTCCTCAGTGATTGATACCTTTTAATGGTTAACTGAAAAGATGGTAACAAATTGCAAGCTTTCGAGACTACTCAGGTCTCTTCATCAGGCATAGTATAACACAAAATCTGAAGAGTCACATATTTATGCACAATAAGACACACAAGAAAAAAAAATGCAATAGGTAAGACAGGTGATGAAAAGCAGAATTATTATGGAAGAAATAAACAGTTCTGGCTATAAATATTTTAGCAGTTGATAGATAAGGAGTGTGAAGGTTTTATTGTCCTGTGTCCAGTGTTGAGATGACCTCACAGGTCTGGGAGTCTGAGGAGCACATTCCTTAGTTGATGTAGAATGACATAAATCCATGCAAAACATTCATCACTGCTCTGAAAGTGTTAAAGGTCATCATCAGTTTATATTCTGAGACTCTCCTTTCTCTGTGAGATTTGAAGTTTCCTTTTAATACCAGTAATTTCATATCTTTTATGCTGTGATCAGGGCAACAAAAATGCTTGGCTACAGGTAGATCTAATCTTTTTTCTTTTATTGTGTGGCAGTGATGATTCATCCTTGTTCTAAGTTTTTGCCCTGTCTCCCCTACATAAAGACCCCCAGCTGGACATTTGGTACATATAATTAAGTACACTACATTAGATGTGATGCAGCTGAACATACCTGGGATCTTATAGTACTGATGTGAATTGAGAATCTTTATCTTGTCTGTGGTCGTTATAAACGGACAGGTTTTACATTTTTTCTGGTTGCAGGGAAAGGTACCTGTAGCTGGTGGAGATGACAGGGAGCTTCTGACAATGATGCTTCTTATATTTGGGGGCTGCCTGAAACACAGAAGTGGGGGGTCTGGAAATATGGATTGCAGTTGGGCATCTTTTTGTAGTAAGGGTTGTAGTTTCCATGCAGCTCTTTTGAGCGCCTACAGATTTGGATTGTAGGTAACTACTTGAGGCACCCGATTGTTTTCTTGTTTCGTTTTGTAATGTAGGAGATGATTCCTCGATATTCTGGTGGCTCTTGTAATCTGGTTCTCAATTGTTCTTGGATGGTAGCCCTGTTTCAAAAAGGTCTTTCTGAGGCCATCAAGGTGTTTGTCTCTATCCATCTGGTTGGAACATATCCGATTGTATCTGATGGCTTGGCTGTAAACAATAGAGTTTTTTATGTGTTTTGGATGGAAACTGTCCCATTTAAGGTATGTAGGACGGTCTAATAGGTTTCCGGTACAAGGATGTCTCTATTTCATTGTTCTGTAGCTTGAGGATGGTGTCCAAAAAGTTAAATTCAGTACAGGAGTAGTGTTGAGCCACTCCCGTAGTGTTCGGGTTCGGTTCGGTTCGTCGAACACCGGGATGTTCGAGGAACTGTTCGTCGAACTGTTTGTCGAACACCTTAGAACACCGTCGAACACCGTTAAAACCAATGGCAGGCAAACAAAAACACATAGAAACACATAGAAAACACCTTCAAAGGTGTCCAAAAGCTGACAAACTGCTCAGAAGACGCTTTCTTTAAAAAAGCCGGCCGGCAATTCAGCAGCGGCATACACCGGTACCCGACAATTTAGACAAGAAGGAATAGAGCCTCACACATAGATTAGATAGATAGAAACATGTCAGTCACATATATAAGAAGTACAGTGACAGTGTTGGTTACTGTACTTGTCATTTAGTGTAAAGGATTTATTAAAAAAAATAATAGTGTTTTCATGCACCGTCTCTTTAAAAAAGCCGGCCGGCAAATCAGCAGCGGTACCCGACAATTTAGAACAGAAAGATAGAGCATCACACATAGATTAGATAGATATATACATGTCAGTCACATATATATGAAGTACAGTGACAGTGTTGATTACTGTACTTGTCATTTAGTGTTAAAATAAAGGATTTATTATTAAAAAAATTGGCATGGGGTTCCCCTTAATTTTAGTCTCTAGCGGACGTTAAGCAGATGGCTGGGGCAGATGTTTGAAGCCTGGGAAGGGGGTAATACCCATGGAGCTTCCCAGGTTACTAATATCAGCCCCCAGCTGAATACCTAGCCTTTACTAGCTATTAAAATGGGGGACCCCCCCCAAAAAATGACGTGGGGTCCCCCCTATTTTAATAGCTAGCAAAGGCTAGGCAGACAGCTGGGGGCTGATATTAATAGCCAAGAAAGGGAGCCATGAATATTGGCCCCCTCCCAGGCTAGAAACACCAGCCGTCAGCCGCCCCAGAAATGGCGCATCTTTAGGATGCGCCAATTCTGGCACTTAGCCTCGCTCTTCCCACTGCCCTGTAGCGGTGGCAGTGGGGTAATAGTGGTGGGGTTGATGTCAGCTTATAATGCCAGCTGACATCAAGCCCAGGTTAGTAATGGATAGGCGTCTATAAGACACCCCCATTACTAACCCCATAGTGAAAGTTTAAAAAAAAAACACAAACACCCAGAATAAAGTCCTTTAATTGAAATAAAGACACAATTCTTTATTGTTCTAAATTAAACCATACTTACCGTCACGCCCATTCCACCTGAAGCCAATGTCTTCTGCAATAAAAGAAAAATAATAAAGCAACCTCATCCTTACCTTTCCATGGTTCCCACGACAGCTTCAGCTCTGCTACATCGAGATGACAGGCTGGACCGCAGCAGAAAGCTGCCATCCAGACTGTCATCCCGCGGACACTGAGAAGCGCAGGCATGCTTGCGCTCCTCAGTGTCTCTCTGTGACGGCATAAAGATGAGCCGAGGTCATGTCCAATGAACTCGGCTCACCTCATGTACGTCACTGACAGCGTGGGAGAATTCTCACGCTGAAGCGCTGAGTGCAGGAGAATTTTCCCACGCTGTCAGTGACGTGCATGAGGCTGATATTTAAATTTGGCGCACAAATCGGTGATTGGTCGCGGGCAGGGTCCGCGACCAATCAGCACAGTAGTGATTAACTTTGGCGGCAAGATCAGTGATTGGTCGCGCGCCAAGACCGCGACCAATCACCGATTTGGGCGCCACATTTAAATATCGGCCGCGACCAATCAGCACAGCGTTGTTTAAATGTGGATCCAAGATCGGTGATTGGTCGCGGCCGATATTTAAATTTGGCGCACAAATCTGTGATTGGTCGCGGGCAGCATCCCCGACCAATCAGCACAGTAGTGTTTAACTTTGGCGGCAAGATCAGTGATTGGTCGCGGTCAAGACGGCGACCAATCACCGATTTGTTCGGCATATTTAAATAGCGGCCGCGACCAATTGGATGTCAGTGCCGCTCCCCGGTCCTCCCTTCACGTCCTAGCCGCATGGTTGTCAGCTGCCTGTGCGGATACTTCCGCTGCGAGAACCCGGGACATGAGCGGGCGCTCGCATCAGAAGTATCCCGACCCGCAGCGCCGCTCCCCGGTCCTCCCTTCACACCCTAGCCACTGATGTCCCCACAGTATCCGCATGGTGTTACAAAGGTCCGGACATTTGTGTTAAAAATCGCTGATTGGTCGCGGGCGCTGCGATTTGGGCGCCAAATTTAAATATCGGCCGCGACCAATCACCCATCTTGGCTCCACATTTAAACACCGCTGTACTGATTGGTCGCGGACGCTATTTAAATGTGGCTCCAAAATCGGTAATTGGTCGCGCCCAGCGTCGGCGACCAATCAGCACAGCGGTGTTTAAATGTGGAGCCAAGATCAGTGATTGGTTGCGGCCGATATTTAAATTTGGCGCCCAAATCGGTGATTGGTCGCGGGCAGCGATTTTTAACACAAATGTCCGAATCTTTATAACACCATGCGGATACTGTGGGGACATCAGCGGCTAGGGTGTGACGGGAGGACCGGGGAGCTGGGCTGCGGGTCGGGATACTTCTGCTGCGAGCAGTCTCTCATTTCCCGGCTTCTTGCAGGGGAAGCACCGACCAGGCAGCGGCGCTCCCCGGTCCTCACCAATACGATTCGCTGATTGGTCGCGCTCTCCGCACGCGACCAATCAGTGATCTTAGCGCTAAAGTTAAACACCGCTCTGCTGGTTGGTCGCGGACGCTACCCGCGACCAATCACCGATTTTGGCGCCACATTTAAATAGCGACCGCGACCAATCAGCGAGCTTGGCGCCAAATTTTAACAACGCTCTGCTGATTGGTCCCGGACGCGAGACGCGTCCAATCAGTGAGATTGGCGCCAAATTTAAACAACACTCTGCTGATTGGTCGCGGACTCCAGCCGCGACCAATCAGCGAGATTGGCACTAAATTTAAACCCCGCTCTGCTAATTGGTCGCGGATGCCGGCCGCGACTAATCAGCATTATTGGCGCCAAATTTAAACACCGCTCTGCTGAATGATCGCGGTCGCCGTCCGCGACCAATCAGCAGTATTGGCGCCAAATTTAAACCCTGCTCGGCTGATTGGTCACAGTTGGCGGCCGCTACCAATCAGCGATTTTGGCGCCAAATTTAAACACCGCTCTGCTGAATGGTCGCAGTCGTGACCAATCACCATTATTAGCGCCAAATTTAAACACCGCTTTGCTGATTGGTCGCGTCCGCAACCAATCAGCATTATTGACGCAAAATTTAAACACCGCTCTGCTGATTGATCGCGGTCGCCGTCCGCGACCAATCAGCAGTATTGGCTTCAAATTTAAACCCTGCTCGGCTGATTGGTCACGGTTGCCGGCCGCGACCAATCAGCGATTTTGGCTCCAAATTTAAACACCGCTCTGCTGAATGGTCGCAGTCGTGACCAATCACCATTATTGGCGCCAAATTTAAACACCGCTTTGCTGATTGGTCGCGTCCGCAACCAATCAGCATTATTGACGCAAAATTTAAACACCGCTCTGCTGATTGATCGCGGTCGCCGTCCGCGACCAATCAGCAGTATTGGCGCCAAATTTAAACGCTGCTCGGCTGATTGGTCACGGTTGCCGGCCGCGACCAATCAGCAGTATTGGCGCCAAATTTAAACCCTGCTCGGCTGATTGGTCACAGTTGCCGGCCGCGACCAATCAGCGATTTTGGCGCCAAATTTAAACACCGCTCTGCTGAATGGTCGCGGTCGTGACCAATCACCATTATTGGCGCCAAATTTAAACACCGCTTTGCTGATTAGTCGCGACCGCCGGCCGTGACCAATCAGCGATATAGTCGCCAAATTTCAACACCCGCTTTGCTGATTGGTCGCGGTTGCTGGCCGCGACCAGTCAGCGATTTTGGCGCCAAATTTAAACACCGCTCTGCTGATTGCGCCGGGTCTGCCGCATACATATTCTAGAATACCCGATGCGTTAGAATCGGGCCACCATCTAGTTTCATGAAATAATTTAAAAAAAAATTGACGTGGGGCTTCGCACTATTTTTGTGTCCAGCCAGGTACAGCAGGCAGGAACGGGCTGCCCCCAACCACCAGCTGCTTATTTGTACCTGGCCGGACACAACAATATAGGGAAGCCCTTTTTTTCTTAATTATTTCATGAATTTCATGAAATAATTAAAAAAAAAAAATACGTGGGGCTACGCCCTATTTTTGTGTCCAGCCAGGTACAACTGGGCAGCTGGGGGCTGGAATCTGCAGCGCAGGGAGGCCCAAGCTTTCTGGGTCCCCCCCGCTGCAAAATGCAGTCCGCAGCCACCCCGGAAAATGGCGCATTCATAGAAGCGCCATCTTCTGGCGCTGTACCCAACTCATCCAGGGCCCTGGTGCAGTGGCTCACTGGGTAATAAAGGGGTTAGGGCCAGCTTGGCATTATCAGCTGGCCCTAAGCCCGAAATTCATGGGGTTACGCCAATATTAGACATGACCACCATGAATTTCTAGTAAAGTATTTAAAAAAAACACAACACCCAGAAAAAAGTCCTTTAATTGAAATAAACACACAATTCTTTATTGTTCTAAATTAAACTCTACTTACCGTCACGCCCATTCCAGCTGAAGCCAATGTCTTCTGCAATAAAAGTAAAATAATAAACCAACCTCATCCTTACCTTTCAATGGTTCCCACGACAGCTTCAGCTCTGCTACATCGAGATGACAGGCTGGACCGCAGCAGAACGCTGCCATCCAGCCTGTCATCCCGCGGACACTGAGAAGCGCAGGCATGCTTGCGCTCCTCAGTGTCTCGCTGTGACGGCATAAAGATGAGACGAGTTCATATCCAATTAACTCAGCTCACCTCATGCACGTCACTGACAGCGTGGGAGAATTCTCCTGCATTCAGCACTTCAGCGTGAGAATTCTCCCACGCTGTCAGTGACGTACATGAGGTCAGCTGAGTTCATTGGACATGACCTCACCTCATGCACGTCACTGACAGCGTGGGAAAATTCTCACGCTGAAGCGCTGAGTGCAGGAGAATTTTCCCACGCTGTCAGTGACGTGCATGAGGTGAGCTCATTCATGTCCAATGATCTCAGCTCACCTCATGCACGTCAATGACAGCGTGGGAAAATTCTCACGCTGAAGCGCTGAGTGCAGGAGAATTCTCCCACGCAGTCAGTGACGTGCATGAGGTGCGCCGAGTTCATTGGACATGAACTCGTCTCATCTTTATGCCGTCACAGCCAGACACTGCAGAGCGCAAGCATGCCTGCGCTTCTCAGTGTCTGCGGGATGACAGGCTGGATGGCAGTGTTCTGCTGCGGTCCAGCCTGTCATCTCGATGTAGCAGAGCTGAAGCTGTCGTGGGACCATGGAAAGGTAAGGATGAGGTTGGTTTATTATTTTTCTTTTATTGCAGGAGATCGTTGGCTTCAGCTGGAATGGGCGTGACGGTAAGTATGGTTTAATTTAGAACAATAAAGAATTGTGTCTTTATTTCAATTAAAGGACTTTATTCTGGGTGTTTGTGTTTTCTTTTATCTTTGACTATGGGGTTAGTAATGGGGGTGTCTTATAGACGCCTCTCCATTACTAACCTGGGCTTGATGTCAGCTGGCATTATAAGCTGACATCAACCCCAACCCTATTACCCCACTGCCACCGCTACAGGGCAGTGGGAAGAGCGAGGCTAAGTGCCAGAATTGGCGCATCCTAAGGATGCGCCATTTCTGGGGCGGCTGACGGCTGGTGTTTCTAGCCTGGGAGGGGGCCAATATTCATGGCACCCTTTCTGGGCTATTAATATCAGCCCCCAACTGTCTGCCTAGCCTTTGCTAGCTATTAAAATAGCCAGCCACGTCATTTTTTTGGGGGGGTCCCCCATTTTAATAGCTAGTAAAGGCTAGGTATTCCGCTGGGGGCTGATATTAGTAGCCTGGGAAGCTCCGTGGGTATTACCCCCTTCCCAGGCTTCAAACATCTGCCCCAGCCGTCTGCTTAACCTCCGCTAGAGCCTAAAATTAAGGGGAACCCCACGCCAATTTTTTTTTTTAAATAAATCCTTTATTTTAACACTAAATGACAAGTACAGTAATCAACACTGTCACTGTAGTTCATATATATGTGACTGACATGTTTCTATCTATCTAATCTATGTGCGATTCTTTATTCTTTCTATTCTAAATTGTCGGGTACCGCTGCTGAATTGCCGGCCGGCTTTTTTAAAGAGACAGTGCATGAAAACACTATTATTTTTTTTGATAAATCCTTTACACTAAATGACAATTACAGTAAGCAACACTGTCACTGTACTTCATATATATGTGACTGACATGTTTCTATCTATCTAATCTATGTGTGATGCTCTATTCTTTCTGTTCTAAGTTGTCGGGTACAGATGCTGAATTGCCGGCCGGCTTTTTTAAAGAGATGGTGCATGAAAACACTATTATTTTTTTTGATAAATCCTTTACACTAAATGACAAGTACAGTAAGCAACACTATCACTGTACTTCATATATATGTGACTGATATGTTTCTATCTATCTAATCTATGTGTGATACTCTATTCTTTCGGTTCTAAATTGTCGGGTACCGGTGTATGCCGCTGCCGAATTGCCGGCTTTTCATGTTTCACTGTTGGCACTGTTCCCATCGATTTGGGCAATCACTGTAATGCCACAACCACCATGGCTGTGGCATTACAGTGAGTGGCAGACAATCCCTGCATGATTGGTGCTCAAAATAGCGCCAGACATGCAGGACACGCTTTTGGTGCACGAACAGTTATCGAACATAACCTCGAACAGCCGAATTTTTTGCAAATCGTTCGGGTTCGTCGAACAACTCGAACACCGCCTAAAACAGCTCGAATTTGAGATTGGCGAACAGTTCTAGTCGAACACCGCTCATCTCTATACAGGAGTAATTGAGTGTTAGGTTGATGGTGGGATGAAATCGATTAAAGTGTTCATGGAACGTCTTCGACTGTTGCTCAGACCCCATACAGATGATTAAAATATTGTCAATGAAACGATAGTAGGCCAGAGGCCTGATGGGACATGAGGACAAAAAGTCACTTTCAAGCTTGGCCATGAAAAGGTTTGCGTCCTGTGGAGCCATTTTAATTCCCATCGCTGTACCAGTTTCCTGTAGATATATGTTGTTATCAAATTCAAAGTAATTGTGGGTGAGGATGAATTCTGTAAGTTTGACCACAGAATCAGCAACAATTCCTGTATTTTCTATGAAGATATTGCAGGCATTTAATCCATCCTTGTGTGGGATATTAGAATACAAAGATTCCACATCCATGGTGGCCAGTGTTATGATCTGCTACCAGGACTAAGGAAAGACAGTAGATCTGTCCCTACAATATAACTAAACTCGATCCCTACGATGTAACGGGGAACCTGATCCTGCGATCAGACCCGCTAAAGTCCTCGGCTAGTCTGAACGAAGACCTATAGATGTGAGGAAGGAATCCCTACAAGAACTAGGGACTGGGAAAAGTTGGACACCTCCTAGCAGAAATAGTAGCAGTCACAGACAAACACACAACAAAAGCATGGAGGTCGGAAGACCCAGCAAAACTAACAGAGAACGGTAACAGAGCACCAAGCTAGCTCAAGAGTAGAAAATACAATGAAGTCCAGCAAGGCCAGGAGGGCGGAGCCGGATTAAATTGGCAAAAATGGTCATGTGACCAGCAAACTAAAAAAAACCTAATAGGAGAGTTCTAACAGCCAGGATGGTTCCTTCTGGTAGAGGACCTACTGCTGCTAGTTTATTCAGTAGGTCTGTCGTGTCCTGAATGTAGTTGGGTGTACTCTTTACCAGGGGTTTAAGAACACACTCTACACACTCTTAAACCCCTGGTAAAGAGTACACCCAGCTTCGTTCAGGACACGACAGACCTAATGAATAAACTAGCAGCAGCAGGTCCTCTACCAGAAGGAACCATCCTGGCCACCATGGATGTGGAATCTTTGTATTCTAATATCCCACACAAGGATGGATTAAATGCCTGCAAAATCTTCAAAGCAAGTACAGGAATTGTTGCTGATTCTGTGGTCAAACTTACAGAATTCATCCTCACCCACAATTACTTTGAATTTGATAACAACATATAGCTACAGGAAACTGGCACAGCGATGGGAAGTAAAATGGCTCCACAGTACGCAAATATTTTCATGTCTAAGCTTGAAAGTGACTTTTTGTCCTCCTATCCCATCAGGCCTCTGGCCTACTATCGTTTCATTGACAATATTTTAATCATCTTGACGGAGTCTGAGAAACAGCTGAAGACGTTCCATGAACACTTTAATTTCACCCCACCATCAACCTAACACTCAACTACTCCTGTACTGAAATTAACTTTTTGGACACCATCATCAAGCTACAGAACAATGAAATAGAGACATCCTTGTACCGGAAACTAATCGACCGTCCTACATACCTTAAATGGGACAGTTTCCATCCAAAATAAAAAAAACTCTATTGTTTACAGCCAAGCCATTAGATACAATCGAATATGTTACAACCAGATGGATAGAGACAAACACCTTGATGGCCCCAGAAAGACCTTTTTGAAACAGGGCTACCATCCAAGAACAATTGAGAACCAGATTACAAGAGCCACCAGAATATCGAGGAATCATCTCTTACATTACAAAACTAAACAAGAAAACAACCGGGTTCCTCTAGTAGTCACATACAATCCAAATCTGTAGGCGCTAAGAAGAGCTGCACGGAAACTACAACCCTTACTACAAAAAGATGCCCAACTACAATCCATATTTCTAGACCCCCCACTTCTGTGTTTCATGCAGCCCCCAAATCTAAGAAGCATCATTGTCAGTAGCTCCCTGTCATCTCCACCAGCTACAGGTACCTTTCCTTGCAACCAGAAAAATGTAAAACCTGTCTGTTTATAACGACCACAGACAAGATAAAGATTCCCAATTCACATCAGGACTATAAGATCCCAGGTACGTTCAGCTGTATCACATCTAATGTAGTGTACTTAATTATATGCACCAAATGTCCAGCTGGGGGTCTTTAAGTAGGGGAGACAGAGCAAAAACTTAGAACAAGGATGAATCATCATCGCCACACAATAAAAGAAAAAAGAATAGATCTACCTGTAGCCAAACATTTTTGTTGCCCTGATCACAGCATAAAAGATATGAAATTACTGGTATTAAAAGGTAACTTCAAATCTCAGAGAGAAAGGAGAGTCTCAGAATATAAACTGATGATGACCTTTAACACTTTCAGAGCAGGAATGAATGTTTTGCATGGATTTATGTCATTCTACATCAACCTAGGAATGTGCTCCTCAGACTCCCAGACCTGTGAGGTCATCACAACACTGGACACAGGACAATAAAACCTTCACACTCCTTATCTATCAACTGCTAAAATATTTATAGCCAGAACTGTTTATTTCTTCCATAATAACTTTGCTTTTCATCACCTGTCTTACCTATTGCATTTTTTTTCTTGTGTGTCTTATTGTGCATAAATATGTGACTCTTCAGATTTTGTGTTATACTATGCCTGATAAAGAGACCTGAGTAGTCTCGAAAGCTTGCAATTTGTTGCCATCTTTTCAGTTAGCCATTAAAAGGTATCAACCACTGAGGACTCTCAAATCTAAATATTTTTGAGGGAGAGGAGTGATTTCATTCTATCATGATGTCACCGGAAGGGGAGGGGCCTTCTCAGTCCAGTGGACACTATTCCACCTGCAGCTGCAGCAGTGCGCACATTGTGCCTGGACAGGAGGACTGGTGATGAGGAGCTCATGTTCAGCATTGTGCTTTGAGGACTGAGGTGGGGAGAACTAATCATGTAAATAAACGCTGTGGAGGCATAAAGGGGGCTGTGTGGGTGGTGTGAGGGGGCATGGGGTATGTAGAGGTGCATCCAGGGGGCTGTGTGGGTGGTGTGAGGGGGCATGGTGTATGTAGATGAGCATCCAGGGGGCCGCGTGGCTGGTGTGAGGGGCATGGGGTATGCAGAGGGGCATCCAGGTGGCTATGTGGCTGGTTTGAGGGGGTATGTGGTATGTAGAGGGGCATCCAGGGGGCTGTGTGGCAGGTGTGAGTAGACATGGGGTATGAATAGGGACATCCAGGGGGCTGTGTGGCTGGTATGAGGAGGCATGGGGTATGTAAAAGGACATCCAGGGGGCTGCGTGGCTGGTGTGAGGGGGCATGGAGTATGTAGAGGAACATCCAGGGGGCTGTGTGGCTGGTGTGAGTAGGCATGGGATATGTAGAGGGGCATCCAGGGGGCTGTGTGGCTGGAGAGAGTAGGCATTGGGTTTGTAGAGGGGCTTCCAGGGGGCTGCGTGGCTGGTGTGAGGGGGCATGTGGTATGTAGAGGGGCATCCAGGGGGCCTTGTGGCTGGTGTGAGGGGCATGGGGAATGTAGAGGGGCATCCAGGGGGCTGTGTGGCTGGTGTGAGGGGCATGGGGTATGTAGAGGGGCATACAGGGGACTGTGTGCATGGTGTAAGGGGCATGGGGTATGTAGACAGGCATGTGTAGCACCCTGAGGATTCGGCTGCTACAGGGGTATTGCACCTCAACCCAGAGGTGTGATATTCCACTCCCGGGTAAGGATGGAGTGTGGACCTGAGCTCGGTAGGCTGCATGCACTACACACATCCCATTTCCGAGGGGCAGGCCGACGGTACTCCCACTTAGAAATGTGCAGGTACGACCGAGTCTGTTCCTGGCTGGAGTGGGAGGGGGGTGGTACATCCCAAGTAGTGTAGGGGCAGATAGGGGGAGCAGCCTGGGTAAAGTTAGGAGCTCATTGGGTGCTGGTCACCTGAGCTCACACATAGAGGGAGTATATAAGGTGGGCACCATCTTAGATCAGGGTCAGTCTGTCAGAGTCAGTAAGAAGCAGAGGTCCAGATGAGCCTGCAGAGAGAGAGTGGAGCAGAGAAGGAAAGACCCAGAGGGGGAAAAAGAAAGGACTCTGAGAACCCAAATTCAATCCCCGGGTGAAGAGTCGGCAATAGGGTACCGGATCCCAAACTGGTGGGGGCAAAAGCACACCCTAGCCAGAGACCGGAGGCCGTGGGCAGCGTCTGCCACGGCCACCCACCACATCCACCCCGAAGGCAAACCACGTGGAGGGTCAGGGAACCCAAGGCCAAGGGTCTCCCAACAGAAGGCCCGAGGGAGCTGGACCTAGGTGGATCACTAGTGGGGACGGCCAGAGGAAAGGACAGAAGGAGAGCTCAGGGTCACGCTCCGGACTTGCTTGGGGGTTGGCTGAATCCAGGACCTGGTGGACGCAGCACGGCTCGGGTGGTCACTTGAAGCTGGAGTGACCGGAACATCAGCAGTGAGTAAATACCCTAAACTGCACAACCCGACTCTGTCTTCACTTAACATCTACGCTGCACCACCACAACCCCCATCCTCTGCACCTGACCCCCTGAGGCTATACCCCACCCGTTGGGGGTTATACTACCAAAAGCTGCACCAACACCATCAGCCTCAGCGGACCCTGCTGCAGCGGCGGCCATAGTGACCGCAATACAACGGGTGGCGTAGTCGACAATAAAGAACTTAATAACATCTGTAGGACTGCCACATACAACTGAGCTTGACACCCTGGGCACGGACCGGGTCACAGCCACTCGGCGACTACAACTCCCATCTGATCCGGCTCCGGGTATTCCCCCTAAAGAATATGGCCCAGGGGGTGCGTCAACTTTGGCGTAGTCGGCAGGATTACGTGCCCGCAACAACCGGGTACTGCGTGCCTGAAGAAAAGAACGAGTTTACCTCAAAAAGAAGTCTCCTGCCGGTTCCGGAGGGTCCCCGCCATCGGACTCCATCACCAGTCGATTCCCGCCGGTTGTCCGCCATTAACAGCTTTTTCCCGCCATCTGCAGAGTTTCCCGCCACTGGGAAGCGGTTCCCGCCATTTCCAAAGGTTTCCCGCCTTGTCAGAGCGGACGCCATTATGGGCGTGCCAGAGGATGGCAAGAGGCCACCTCCCATCGTGGGCCAGGACCGAAAATGGCGCCAAAAGTGGAAACCGCCCCCACCAACAGAGACTGTGATGCTAGAGGTGTCTGTCAGCGTGAAAGAACTGCCCCTGGAGCTGACAATCACCAAGTGGCCCCGGGACCGCCCTCGAAGTGGGAGGACTGAGAAGAAGAGAACAAAGATGGGTGCCGCCTGGAGCAGTCTGGAGCGAGCGCACCCGGAGGCAAGAAGCCTGGAGAAGAGTATCGGAGGAGCTTACCCGGAGATGGCGAGAAAGCAGAGCAGCACCGGCCCGTTGGCCAGGAGCCTGCTAGAGACAGAGGAGGGAGAGCAGAGCAGCACCGGCCCGCTGGCCAGGAGCCTGCTGGAAACAGTGGAAGGAGAGCAGAGCAGCACCGACCCGTTGGTCAGGAGCCTGCTGGAAGCAACGACCCCACTAGGCCTAGTGGAGGTCCTAGCACAGCTCCCCCGAGACCGGGAGTGTGCACAGACCGCTCTGGAGGGCCTCGCAAGGAGGATGGCCCGGGTGCAGCGAGAGACGTTGGCGGCGTGGAGCCGTGAGATGGCCCAGCAGACCGAGACCTGTCAGCGGAGCACGCCACCCGAGACGAGGAGACAGACCGCCTCTGAGGATGGCGCGGGAGGACTGAAGGCCGGAGACGGCGCCGAGAAGGGAGCCGAACGAGTGGAGGCAGGTAAAGGGGACGTCTATACCCCAAACCGGGAAACCGCGTACCTGCCCCAGCTCCCCGTCGCAGAGCCCGAAGTATCCCCTGCCGTGCCCGTCGCTGCAACGTCACCGCCGCAGACTAGGCCTCAAACGGGAGCCGCGACCCCTGTGACGTCACACGCCTCGACCCCGAGCGTGACCAAGCAGGAAGTACCATCGGCCTGGTCGCAAGGCCTAGTACCCCCGGGCGCCGCAACACCAACAGCGCCCCCTACCTCCGCGGAGCCACCGGCCTGGTCGCAGGGCCAAGTAGCCCAGGGCGCCGCCATCCTTACGGTGCCCTTCACCTTCCAGATACCCCAGGCCTGGCCGCAAGGCCCGGGCAACCCGGGCGCTAACACCACCGCGCCCATAAGACCAAGTGGGCCGCATCTGGGAGAGGACCTGTTTACCCAACACACGTGCCCGGATGGGCAGCCTTTCATCTGGCCCCAGGAATATCATGAACTGGAACGGCAGAGGAAGGCTGGGGCCATGTGTGCACCCCTGATCCCGGCTCCACAGCCCGTAAAGAGGATCTCGCCCCCGCTAGAAGAGGCCCAATTTGAGTGGGACCCCACCGGAGAAGATCTCATGGGGTTCACTCAGGAGACTCGGGCAGCTGCAGCGGAGCGTGCTGAGTGCTGCCGCCAACAACTCGAGGTCTTTGAGAGGGAGCGGAGAGAGAGGCGGGTCCGGGAACAGCAAGCTCAAATAAGGAGCGCGGAGCAGAAGAGCCGGGCCAGGAGAGACCCCCGTGCAGCGCATAGTCCCCGCACCACCGGGACTGTGATCAAGTTTAACATGCAGCATGGGTGGGGCTTCATCCGAGACCACCGCACCCCAGGCGACGTCTTCGTAACCAGGAGAGACGTTGAATCCCACCTACCGGAGGGACACAGAGGTCGTGACCTTTACATCGGGGACGAGGTCACCTTTACCCGGCACAAGTGTGCCAAAGGACCCTACGCCCTCCATGTGCATCGCCTGACGGAGGAAGAGCTGCGGTGTGAGGAGGAAGAACAAGAGGACCCGGACGGGTCTGAAGCTAAAGGTAACCACAAAGAAAGAGCAGGAGGACGTCGTCGTTGAGTACGGCAGAGTAGAGGCTGTACATAGTTACCCGTCGGGGTACCAAAGAAACTGTTGCTGATAATATAGTCCCCGTTGGGACCAGCATGTGTGAACTGTTTACCCGTTTATCCCTTAAATCCCACTGACCGAGGACTGAGAGCGGTCATTCCTCCCTTATACCTGGCCGAGGACTGAGAGCGGCCATATCCCCTGTATATAGTTGCGCGTCCTAAAGCGCTCCCTACTGGTTTTACAGGAAAGCCACGAGTTTTTCAAGAAAAGACTGTCGCACTTTACCCGGTCACACGTTGCACAGTGACCGGAGGAGGAGCAGAGGCGACGAGAATGTTATTTATATGAAAAGTTTTCTGATATATATATGATATTTTATATGTTTTTACTATGTTGTTTATATGAAAAAAATTTGTATGTTTTGTGGTGTTTTGTTCTTACAGCCCGAGGACGTGCTGTGATTTACCAGGGGGGAATGTAGCACCCTGAGGATTCGGCTGCTACAGGGGTATTGCACCTCAACCCAGAGGTGTGATATTCCACTCCCGGGTAAGGATGGAGTGTGGACCTGAGCTCGGTAGGCTGCATGCACTACACACATCCCATTTCCGAGGGGCAGGCCGACGGTACTCCCACTTAGAAATGTGCAGGTACGACCGAGTCTGTTCCTGGCTGGAGTGGGAGGGGGGTGGTACATCCCAAATAGTGTAGGGGCAGATAGGGGGAGCAGCCTGGGTAAAGTTAGGAGCTCATTGGGTGCTGGTCACCTGAGCTCACACATAGAGGGAGTATATAAGGTGGGCACCATCTTAGATCAGGGTCAGTCTGTCAGAGTCAGTAAGAAGCAGAGGTCCAGATGAGCCTGCAGAGAGAGAGTGGAGCAGAGAAGGAAAGACCCAGAGGGGGAAAAAGAAAGGACTCTGAGAACCCAAATTCAATCCCCGGGTGAAGAGTCGGCAATAGGGTACCGGATCCCAAACTGGTGGGGGCAAAAGCACACCCTAGCCAGAGACCGGAGGCCGTGGGCAGCGTCTGCCACGGCCACCCACCACATCCACCCCGAAGGCAAACCACGTGGAGGGTCAGGGAAGCCAAGGCCAAGGGTCTCCCAACACAAGGCCCGAGGGAGCTGGACCTAGGTGGATCACTAGTGGGGACGGCCAGAGGAAAGGACAGAAGGAGAGCTCAGGGTCACGCTCCGGACTTGCTTGGGGGTTGGCTGAATCCAGGACCTGGTGGACGCAGCACGGCTCGGGTGGTCACTTGAAGCTGGAGTGACCGGAACATCAGCAGTGAGTAAATACCCTAAACTGCACAACCCGACTCTGTCTTCACTTAACATCTACGCTGCACCACCACAACCCCCATCCTCTGCACCTGACCCCCTGAGGCTATACCCCACCCGTTGGGGGTTATACTACCAAAAGCTGCACCAACACCATCAGCCTCAGCGGACCCTGCTGCAGCGGCGGCCATAGTGACCGCAATACAACGGGTGGCGTAGTCGACAATAAAGAACTTAATAACATCTGTAGGACTGCCACATACAACTGAGCTTGACACCCTGGGCACGGACCGGGTCACAGCCACTCGGCGACTACAACTCCCATCTGATCCGGCTCCGGGTATTCCCCCTAAAGAATATGGCCCAGGGGGTGCGTCACATGCAGGGGCTGTCTGGCTGGTGTGAGGGGCATGGGGTATGTGGAGGGGCATCCAAGGAGCTGATGTGAGGAGCATGGGGTATGTAGAGGGACATCCAGGGGGCTGTGTGGCTGGTGTGATTGGCATGGGGTATGTAGAGGGACATCCAGGGAGCTGTGTGGCTGGTGTGAGGGGTATGGGGTATGTAGAGGGGCATACAGGGGACTGGTGTGAGGGGCATGGGGTATGTAGAGGGAAATCCGGGGGGCTGTGTGGCTGGTGTGATTGGCATGGGGTATGTAGAGGGACATCCAGGGGGCTGTGTGGCTGGTGTGAGGGGCATGGGGTATGTAGAGGGGCATACAGGGGGCTGGTGTGAGCGGCATGGGGTATGTAGAGGGACATCCGGGGGCTGTGTGGCTGGTGTGATTGGCATGGGGGTATGTAGAGGGACATCCAGGGGGCTGTGTGGCTGGTGTGAGGGGCATGGGGTATGTAGAGGGGCATACATGGGGCTGGTGTGAGGGGCATGGGGTATGTAGAGGGACATACAGGGGGCTGTGTCACTGGTGTGAGTAGGCATGGGGTATGTAGAGGGGCATCCAGGAGGCTGCGTGTCTGGTGTGAGGGGCATGGGGTGTGTAGAGGGGCATCCAGGGGGCTGTGTGGCTGGTGTGAGGGGCATGAGGTATGTAGAGGGGCATCCAGGTGGCTGTGTGGGAGGTGTGATGGGGCATGGAGTATGTAGAGCGGCATCCAGGGGGCTGGCGTGAGGAGGCATGGGAGATGTAGCAGGGCATCCAGGGGGCTGGTGTGAGGGGGCATGGGGTATGTAGAGGGGCATCCAGGGGGCTGGTGTGAGGAGGCATGGGATATGTAGAGTGGCATCCAGAGGGCTGGTGTGAGGGGGCATGGGGTATGTAGAGGGGCATCCAAGAGACTGCATGGCTGGTGTGAGGGGGCATGGGGTATGTAGAAGGGTATCCAAGAGACTGCGTGACTGTTGTGAGGGGGCATGGGGTATGTAGAGGGGCATCCAGGGGGCTGTGTGGCTGGTGTGAGGGGCATGGGGTATGAAGAGGGACATCCAGGGGGCTGTGTGGCTGGTGTGAGGGGAATGGGGTATGTAGAGATTCATACAGGGGGCTCGTGTGAGGGGCAAGGGGTAATTAGAGGGACATCCAGGTGGCTGTGTGACTGGTGTGAGTAGGCATGGGGTATGTAGAGGGGCATCCAGGTGGCTGCATGGTTGGTATGAGGGGCATGGGGTATGTAGAGGGGCATCCAGGGGGCTGTGTGGCTGGTGTGAGGGGGCATGGGATATGTAGAGGAGCATCCAGGGGACTGGTGTGAGGGGGCATGGGGTATGTAGAAGGGCAACCAGGGGGCTGTGTGGGTGGTGTGATGGGGCATGGGGTATGTAGAGCGGCAACCAAGGGGCTGGTGTGAGGAGGCATGGGATATGTAGAGTGGCATCCAGAGGGCTGGTGTGAGGGGGCATGGGCTATGTAGAGGGGCATCCAGGAGACTGCATGGCTGGTGTGAGTGGGCATGGGGTATGTAGAAGGGTATCCAGGAGACTGCGTGGCTGGTGTGAGGGGGCATAGGGTATGTAGAGGGGCATCCAGGGGGCTGAGTGGCTGGTGTGAGGGGCATTGGGTATGAAGTGGGGCATCCAGGGGGCTGTGTTGTTGGTGTGAGGGGCATGGGGTATGTAGAGGGACATCCAGGGGGCTGTGTGGCTGGTGTGATTGGCATGGGGTATGTGGAGAGACATCCAGGGGGCTGTGTGACTGGTGTGAGGGGCATGGGGTATGTACAGGGACATACAGGGGGCTGGTGTGAGGGGCATGGGGTATGTAGAGGGACATTTAGGGGCTGAGTGGCTGGTGTGAGTAGGCATGGGGTATGTAGAGGGGAATCCAGGGGGCTGTGTGGCTGGTGTGAGGGGCATGGGGTATGTAGAGGGGCATCCAGGGGCCTGTGTGGCTGGTGTGAGGGCTATGGGGTATGTAGAGGGGTATCCAAGGGGCTATGTGGCTGGTGTGAGGGGGCATGGGATATGTAGAGCGGCATCCAGTGGGCAGGTGTGAGGAGGCATGGGATATGTAGAGGGGCATCCAGGGGGCTGGTGTGAGGGGGCATGGCGTATGTAGAGAGGCATCCAGGGGGCTGTGTGGGTGGTGTGAGGGGGCATGGGATATGTAGAGGGGCATCCAGGGGGCTGGTGTGAGGAGGCATGGGATATGTAGAGTGGCATCCAGAGGGCAGGTGTGAGGGGGCATGGGGTATGTAGAGGGGCATCCAGGAGACTGCATGGCTGGTGTGAGGGGGCATGGGGCATGTAGAAGGTTAACCAGCAGACTGTTTGACTGGTGTGAGGGGGCATGGGGAATGTAGAGGGGCATCCAGGGGGCTGCGTGGCTGGTGTGAGGGTCATGGGGTATGAAGAGGGGCATCCAAGGGGCTGTGTGGCTGGTGTGAGGGGCATGGGGTATGTAGAGGAGCATCCAGGGGGCTGTGTGGCTCGTGTGAGGGGCTTGGGGTATGTAGAGGGGCATCTAGGGTGCTGATGTGAGGGGCATGGGGTATGTAGAGGGGTATCCAAGGGACTGTGTGGCTGGTGTGAGGGGGCATGGGATATGTAGAGGGGCATCGAGGGGGCTGTGTTGTGGTTGTGAGGGGGCATGGGATATGTAGAGCAGCATCCAGGGGGCTGGTGTGAGTAGGCATGGGATATGTAGAGGGGCATCCAGGGGACTGGTGTGAGGGGGCATGGGGTATGTAGAGGGGCATCCAGGGGGCTGTGTGGGTGGTGTGAGGGGGCTTGGGATATGTAGAGAGGCATCCAGGAGGCTGGTGTGAAGAGGCATGGGATATGTAGAGTGACATCAAGCGGGCTGGTGTGAGTGGGCATGGGGTATGTAGAGGGGCATCCAGGAGACTGCGTGGCTGGTGTGAGGGGGCATGGAATATGTAGAGGGGCATTAAGGGGGCTGCGTGGCTGGTGTGAGGGAGCATGGGGAATGTAGAAGGGCATCTAGGGGGCTGTGTGGCTGCTGTGAGGGGCTTGGGGTATGTAGAGGGGCATCCAAGGGGCTGGTGTGAGGTGGCATGTTGTATGAGGACGATGGCCGACACAACCTCCTTAAAGACGATAGCACGCCATTTTAAAATCTGTCATGGGAGAAATCCTAAAACATTTATGGTACGTGTTATCGATGTCATCCATAGTGGCATTAGGGGTGGAAATGTAAAAAAACTTCTGGCTCAAAGGGAAACCAAATGGATAGTGGAACTGGGAACAATGACGCCAAATGGCCTTAATGAGGCCCTGAGCTTCACCCCATTTCTTTAATAGATATAATCTTTGTGGTATTTTTATACAATTGTATGTGTTGATTTTAATTTGTTTTCTTTGTCATTTGAAACTTTCTCCCTCCATAGTCTGTATGTGCATCTATATGGATCACCTACATATGGTTAATCAATATGAGGATACTATGAGCAACAATTAAATTGGACCAAGAAAATTGATTTTCATACTGACATAATCGTGTTGCAGTTATAGGAAAATGATAATGCTTACTCTAACACATTTTTGCATTATTAAGTAGTTGCGTTACTATACTTGTCTTAATGCATTGCTGTGTTGTTCTCTTTGGCGAGCACGTGGGTGCTGTGCCTCCCCTTGCCTCTGCGTCATGCACGGCATCTGCATGGTGTCTGCGCATGTTGGGGGGCCATGGCAACGTGTCCTGGTTCCCTGTCATGCGTGGCTCACCTCGATGGCCGTGCATGACGCATCTGGCTCGGGCTGTACAGCGCGCATGCGCTGATGGTCCAGGAGATGATTGGTCCGTTCCGGTCACGTGACCGCAGGCCCTAAAGTATATTTAAACAAACATAGAAGGTCCTAATAAACAATCCTCCCAAAGAAGCCATAGGATATACCACGCAAAACATTGGGGTCTTTGTTTAATCTGGGTGCTGACTAGTGTTGAGCCACCCCCGTAGTGTTCGAGCTCGGTTAGGTTCGTCGAACACCCGTGTGTTCGCCGAACTGTTCGTCGAACTGTTCGTCGAACACCTTCGAACACCGTTAAAACCAATGGCAGGCAAACAAAAACACATAGAAACACATAGAAAACACCTTCAAAGGTGTCCAAAAGCTGACAAACTGCTCAGAAGACACAACTAACACATGGAAAAGTGACAAGTACATATAGTCATGCGAAAAGAAAAGAGGTGGAGGAGTAAAAGGAGGGGGAGACACAGATATAGGCATGTCATGCCCATCTAAAATCCAAAAAGTGAGAAGCCGACATGTTCAGTCCGCTCCTGCCCGTGCCACCTCCATGTCGCCGGGTTTGTGCCAGAGCCGTGGTGAACCCTGACGGCCAGCCCCCCTCTCCCAATACTGGTGCCTGTCCGCTGGTGGACCGAGCGAGCCCCCCTGTGGTGGAGGCAGCTCTAAGGTTTTTAATTTAAATTGTCTCTCTAATTTGAATGAATACACTTTAAATCCATTTACAAGGATCTATTGGAGGGCAAGTCTCATGCCAGCAGCCGCGTAATTCCAGCTCCAGTAGCGTCCACTAAAGCTGCTGCAGTTAAAAAGCTTTTATAAGGATCGAGCTCGGCTGTCCACCGCAAGGCATCCTACTGCCAGTCCCAGCCCCTATGCCTTGGGGTGCCTCCTGATGCTCTTCACTGAGTATCCCGTGGTCCCGAAGCATTTCCTTTGAAAAAATTAAGTGTCCAAGCTACAGATGGTGTAGCTTGCTTAACAGCCGGGATAATCCGCTGACTAGCAGACACTGCTACTAGGCACAAAGTATTTCCTGGGCTAGATGCAGTTAAAAATTTGTAATTAGATACTCTCGTTGGATGCTGAGAAAGCATTCCATAGAGTCTCCTGGCACGCCATATATGATTCTCTTAAAAAGCTTGGGGTAGGGGTCTAGTGGACCCTTTTATAGCCAAAATCACGGCCCTGTATCGCAATACGTCTCCCTAGGCTGAAAATAAATGGAACTGTAGCACCCTGAGGGCTCGGTTGCTACAGAGGTATTGCACCTCACCCAGAGGTGTGATATCTCACTCTCAGGTAAGGATGGAGTGTGGATCAGGACCCGACATCTGCATGCATTACACCACATTGGCGTGGTGCAGGGCGACCAATATGCCCCTGAGATGGGCACGACAGTCCCTGTCCCTGGCTGGAGTGGGGGGAGGGAACACTGAGGAAGGGGAACCCTGTAGTGCAGGAGCAGGGAGGAAGCAGTTCCTGGGTGCATTGAGAAGGGAGTATAAAAGGTGGGCACCATCTTAGTTCAGTGCAGAGAAGTCTGAGCAGAAGTGGCAGGGAGCAGGGCCTCTGCATGAGCTCAGCTCCGGAGGCGGGCCTAGTAACAGAGGCCCAGGCCTGGAAGAGGGAGAAGGAAGGAAGAGGAGCGGAGAAGGCTCCAGTAACGAGGAACAAAGGGATCCCAGGGGTGCGGACGGGCGAGTCGCCACCACACGCCCGAATCCACCTGCGTGGAGGGGTCAGGCCAAAGGGGGAGACCAGTCCCCGAAACTAGTGGAGGCAGAAAATGACCCTCAGCTAGAAACCGGAGGCTGTGACATTTTATGTGGCGCAGCCCCTCGCTACACCCGCTAGGAAGGCACCACATAGGGTCAGGGAAACTGGCGCCAAGTTTACCAAGAGGAGGCCCGAGGCAGCCGGACAGAAGGGTTGGTAAGAAAGGCCAGACAAAGGACACACAAAGGGGGTCCTGTGAAGTGCTCCAAAGTTATCTGGGAGTTGTCTGAGCCCCTCACCTGGTGAGCACAGTACGACGTGGGCAGCCGTTACCTGCAGACGTGGTCTGGATAATAAGAACTGTGAGTAAAGGCCCTGGACTGCATCACTGACTCCGTGTCGTTACTGCTGCTGCCCTGCACCATCACCCCCATCCTCCGCATACACTGCTCTGAGGCTATACTCCTCCCGTGGGGAGTTATGCTACGCTCTGCTGCACCCACAACACCAGCCTCAGCGGTCTGCCCTGCAGCGGCGGTTCACTCTGACCGCAATCCACGGGTGGCGTAGTCGGACATTTAAACATCAAAACCACATAAATAGTTCCGCCACTGGTTTGACCACCCTGAGCCACGGAACCGGGTCACCGTCACGGAGACTACAACCACCAGCATCCACCAAAAAGGGTCCGGCTCCGGGTGTCCCAAGGCCCAGGGGGTGAATCAGAACATTTTCATCACCTTTCACAATCACCAATGGGACAAGGCAGGGATGTCCTCTGTCCCCTCTCTTATACATCCTAGTGAGGGAGCACCAGCTCTCATCAATTCGCCATAACCCCAATATTAGGTGGATTGAGGTGGGAGGCACCGAGTACAAGTGCTCTCTATTTGCTGATGATGTCCTAGTATATATCACTCAATCACATATATCCATCCATGCTGTTATGGCTGAAATAGATCACTTTGTTACATGGTCAAATTTTAAAATCAATGCTGCGAAGTCTGAGGCCCTCGATGTCTCCCTCCCCAAATCCATACAGGATTCCATCCAGTCCAACTTTCCCTTTGCCTGGCCCTCACAGGATATCAAATACTTAGGAATTCCTATTCATAGAGACCTCTCCCATCTATGTTATCTTAATTTTGGGCCCTTTATTGAACAACTCCATACAGACCACGGTTGGCAAGTTAGAACTGTAAGATTCACTACGTGAACCACTGGTGTTTTGTGGAAAAGCACATGTACACTGTGTTCCAAATTATTATGCAAAAAGTGTTTAGGAGTGATAAGGGAAGAATTTGTTTCTTTGTCAGTTAAACTCATTGATGGTGATGTGTGTCAGGGCTCTTTATATCACTGTAAGCAATTGCAGACACCTGTGCTAATTAGTTTGGCAGGTGTGTCCAATGAAAGGCAAGACTACTTAAGAAGGCTGTCCCACATTATTAAGCAGCCTACATTTTCTGCCAAAATGGGAAAGAAAAAGAATGTGTCGGCTGCTGAGAAGCAACAAATTGTGGAGTGTTTAAGTCAAGGCATGACTACAATCAACATTGTGCGATGATCAGGATGAAGTGTCTTGGCAATCAAGAAGTATGTAGCTGATTCACAGTACACACGTGTGCGTGCTGATAAGGGCAAATTGAGGACTCTTTTCTACAGGCAATTATGTCAGGTTAAAAGAGCAGCGGCAAAAAAGCCTTGTCATAGCAGCAGACAAGTTTTTGAAGCTGCTGGTGCCTCCAACGTCCCTCGAAAAACAAGATGCAGGGTCCTTCAGAGGTTTGCAGCTGTGCATACGCCATCCTGTCGACCTCCTCTATCCACTTCACACAAGCAGAAACGGCTCCAGTGGGCCAAACATTACATGAAGACTGATTTCAAAACTGTTTTGTTCACGGATGAGTGCCGTGCAGCGCTCGACGGTCCAGATGGATGGAGTGGAGGATGGCTGGTTGATGGACACCCCACGCAAACACGGCTACAGCGCCAACAAGGAGGAGGTGGAGTAATGTTTTTGGCTGGAATCATGGGGAGAGAGATTGTCAGCCCCTTTAGGATCCCTGAAGGGGTAAAGATGAACTCCATAATGTATGTGGATTTTCTCAAACAGCACTTCCTGCCATGGATCAAGAAGAAGAACCGTGTATTCCACAGCAAGATCATTTTTATGCATGATAATGCACCGTCTCATGCTGCACATAAAACATCTGCATCTCTGGATGATATGGGCATAAAAGGGGACAAACTTATGGTGTGACCCCCATGCTCCCCTGACCTCTACCCCATTCAGAACCTCTGGAGCATCATCAAAAGGAGTGTCTATGATGGCGGGAGGCACTTCACATCTAAGCAACAGCTCTGGGAGGGTATTCTGTCCTCATGCAAAACAATTGAAGCAGAAACCATCCAAAACCTGACAAATTCAATGGACGAGAGAGTTCAGAAGCTCCTTTCGAACAATGGGTCCTATGTGAAAATGTAACATCACCTAGAATAAAGTTTTGAGTTGAAAACTGTTTGATTTCAGTTTCTAATAACCTGCTAATGCTTATAATTTAAAAAATGACCATTTTTTTGGTCTTTATTAAAGTGAAAAGGTTGATCGAAAAGTTTGGGGGATCTAAGAGTGTGGCAACCCAGTAGTCATGATTACTTCGACTTCTGACAATATGAGGGTCATGTTGCAGGTAGTGCAGCAGGAAGGCACTTATGTGTCTTGCGCATCTCGGAGCCCCAAAATTATTTTCCGGGCTAGATGCAGCTAAAAATTATTATTAATTTTAAATCTGGTGGAGCTTAGTATAGATGGCCTAATAGGATCAGTGCTGCACACTGCTACAAAGCCCAAATTATTTTCCAGCCAAGATACAGATAAACATGATTAGTAATTTGAAATCTGGTGGAGCTTACTATAGATGGCCTAATAGAATCAGTGCTGCACACTGCTACAAAGCCCAAATTATTTTCCAGCCAAGATACAGATAAACATGATTAGTAATTTGAAAGCTTAAAACGGTTGGTAGGGTGATTTTAACCAATCATCAAGCTTTTACTCTCCCCAGGATGACACAGGGGTAGAAAAGTCGTTTCGGATCCATGATTTGTTCATCTTTATGAAAGTGAGTCTGTCTACATTATCAGTGGAGAGCCGCGTGCGCTTATCTGTCAGCACACCACCAGCAGTGCTGAACACACGTTCAGACAGAAAGCTGGCTGAGGGGCATGACAAGATCTCCAAGGCGTAAGTGGCTAGCTCCAGCCATTTATCCAGATTGGAAGTCCAAAAAGAGCATGGGTCCAGTGACACAGTCATGGCTTCAATGTTTACTTGGAGATACTCCTGTACCATCGTCTCTAGGCGTTGACTATGTGTCAGACTTCTTGTCTCCTGTGGCCTTGCAAAGGATAGGCTAAAAAAGTGGTGAAATGATTCCGCAAAATTGATGTTACCAGCAGATACTGTGGTTCTGTTACGGTTTGAGTGCTGAACACTCGACGGTCCCACGGTTGGCAAGTTGGAACTGTGAGATTCACTACGTGCACCACTGGTGTTTTGTGGAAAAGCACATGTAAGATTCTGCAACAGTTTCTGCTGATACTCCTGCATACGTGCATCCCTTTCTATGGCAGGAATAATTTCTGCAAATTTACTTTTGTACCGGGGATCTAACAGTGTGGCAACCCAGTAGTCAGGATTATTTCTAATTCTCACAATTCGAGGGTCATGTTGCAGGTAGTGCAGCAAGAAGGCACTCATGTGTGTTGCGCATCCAGGAGCACCAAGTCCCTGTTGTCTTGGTGGCGGGGTAACAATCATGCTTCCTTCCTCTGTCCTCTCCCCCCAACCTCGCACAACAGAAATGTGATCAAGGTCTCCCTCATCTGATGAGTCTTCCATCAGTTCGTCCTCCACTTCTTCCTGGGCTCCTGCACCTTCCTCACTAGTTTGGCTGCTACCATGCGCCCTGGTAAAACCATCTCCCCCACCCTCACATGCCTGCCGTCTTGGTGCCGCCGACCGTCTGGACCTTGCAGATGTTAGCCCTTCCGCATACAACTCCTCCTCCTCTACTTCCTCCACCTCCTCTTGTGCCAACACCTGACTCCGAATTCCGTTTAACATGTGCTCCAGCATGTAAATCACTGGAATAGTAATGCTGATAATGGCATCGTCAGCACTAAACATCTTCGTCGCCATTTCAAAACTGTGCAGAAGGGTGCATAGGTCCCTGATCTGGGACCACTCCTCCAGCGTGATTTGCCCCACCTCTGGATCTCGTTGGCCCAGGCTATACGTCAAAACATATTGCACCAGGGCTTGTCGGTGCTGCCACAGTCGCTGCAACATGTGCAGAGTTGAATTCCACCGGGTAGGCACATCGCATTTTAGCCGGTGAAGTGGCAGGCCCAACGACTTCTGTAGAGATGTAAGTCGCTGAGCTGCGGGATGCGAACGGCGGAAGTGAGCACACAGCGACCGTGCCCTCTGCAGAAGGCCATCTAGTCCGGGATAGTGGGCTAAAAATTGCTGGAAAACCAGGTTCAACACGTGAGCCATACAAGGCACGTGTGTGACATTGCCTCGGCAAAGGGTCGCACCCAGGTTTGCAGCATTGTCGCACACGGCCTTCCCTGTTTTCAGGTCCAGTGGAGACAACCATTCATGAAATTGGTTCTCCAGAGCTGACCACAACTCCTCAGCTGTGTGACTCACATTTCCCAGACATTTCAAAGAAAAAACCGCCTGATGACGCTGAGCCCTACTGCCAGCATAGTAAGGAGGTGTGCAGGATCCCTTCTGCGCAGCTAGAAAGCTTGTGGCATGACCAGACAGGCTTTGGGTGCAGGTGGAGGACCGAGAGGAGGTTGAGGAGGCAGAAGCAGTGGAGGAACTTTGACATAAAGAGGATTGACGCACAACTCGTGGGGACGGCAAGACTTGGACAGCAGCCCCTTGTCCTGCTGTCTCCATAGTTACCCAGTGCCCAGTCAGCGACATGTAACGCCCCTGTCCATGCCTACTCGTCCAAGTGTCTGTGGTGAAATGCACCCTGTCACACACAGACTTTCTCAAAGAAGCGGTGATGTTGTGTGCAACATGCTGGTTGAGCGCAGGCACACCTTTCTTTGAGAAGTAGTGCCGACTGGGCATCTGGTACTGGGGCACTGCGACGGACATAAGGTCTCGAAAATCCTCTGTGTCCACCAGGCGGAAAGGCAGCATTTCTGTAGCCAAGAGCTTGCAGATGGTGAAATTCAACCTCTTAGCTTTCTCATGGCTAGGAGGAAATGGTCTTTTACTTGTCCACATCTGAGGGACCGAGGGCTGGCTATTGTGCTTAGACGGGGTTGATAAGGGTTTCCCCGGCAAACTGCCGGTCTGTGAGGAAGATGCAGGCGGACATGTTAGGTTGCCTTGATCCAAAGGTGGTGCTATCAATGTCGGACAGCGCTCAACACCAGCTGGTGTTACCACCTCCAAAGAAAATGATGACCTGCCAATCACGCTGGCTGTTGCGGGTAAAGAGGTGGCAGGTCTGCGCCCCAAAACAGGTGTGACTGCTGTCCCCCCAGTCACAGAGGATGAAGAGGCCGCGGATGCACAAGATATGGCAGACGGCGGTTGGCCCGGCCGGCTAGGCCGCATTGTAGCACAGTGAGCTTCCCACTGCAACTTATGCTTCATGTCCATGTGCCGGTTCATGCATGAAGTACTCAAACTATGTATTTTTTGGCCTCTACTTAGCTTTTGCTGACAAATGATACAGATAACACGAGTTGGTTCATCTTTATCGGTCTGAAAAAATGCCCAGGCTATGCAAGTCTTAGCACCCATGCGACCTGAAGAGCCACCACGACTTGTGGTGAGAGACAGAGTTGTGTTTGAGGATGCAGTTGTTGACGTGCTTCCAGTACTACGTCTCTGTCCAGGAAGGCGCAACCTGACCTCTCGTCACAAGCATCCTCCTCCACCTCCTCTGCTGACCTCATCTCTTGGCTGACAGTGGGTTGACAGTAAGTGGGATCTCCAACCTCATCATCATCACCCTGTGCGTTATCACACCCGTCGTCCTCAGAGCCAACCTGTTCCTGCCCTGACAAAAAACTAAAGTTGTCGATCCAATCTGGTATTTGAGTCTCATCATCGTCTTCCTCATTGTCTCCACCAACAGGAGTTACAGTTTGGGAATGAGGGTCTACATTATGGTCAGAACCTTCTGCGTCTGGTCCTGGATCCGACTCATAAAGATTCTGGGCATCAGTGCAGATCATTTCCTCGTCTGGATTCACAGAAGCGCTGGAGTCGACCTCTGATTCCCAGGCTATAGTATGAGTAAACAGCTCTGCAGACTCAACCATCTGTTCTACCTCATACTCAGACGGGCAGCTGGAGATTTGGGAGCTGTGAGGAAGCAAGTGCGATTGGGGTGACACCTTTGAGGACTGGAGTATTTGTGATGTTGAAGTTGATGTGGAGGAGAGCCCACTTAAAGTAGCACTTGATATCCGTTGAAGCACCTGCTGTTTTTGTGCCTCATCTGGAATTTGTAGCAATTGGCATGGCCGTAAGAAAGGGATCTGATCACATTGTCCGCTAAAAGAAGTAGACATTTTAGTTTGGCTGGAAGATGGTCTTTCTTCTGCAGATGTTACTGTTGCTTTAACACCTACCCCATGGACACAACCTTTTTTCCCCTTCCCAACACGCCTATTCCCCTTTCCACCAGCAGCAGGCCTTTTTCCACTCATTTTGGTGGTTAATTAATTCACAACTCTGGAGTTGTTTGCACAAAAAAACAATGGATGGGAACCGAGCAGAACTGAGTGGCCAAACTGTGGTATTAGGCCAAAACTATTGGCTGGGTTAGATGCAGAAAAAAATTATATTCAATTTGCAACCTGATGAAGGTCAGTATAGATGGATTAATAGAACAAGTCCCACACACAGCTAGAAGCCCAATATTTTTTCAGAGGTAGATGCAGAAAAAAAATATATTCAGTTTGCAACCTGATGGAGGTCAGTATAGATGGACTAATAAAGAAAGTCCCACACACTGCTAGAAGGCCAAATATTTTTTCAGAGCTAGATGCAGACAAAAAATTATTTTTAATTTGCAACCTGATGGAGGTCAGTATAGATGGACTAATAGAGAAAGTCCCACACACTGCTAGAAGGCCAAATAGTTTTTCAGAGCTAGATGCAGACAAAAAATTATTTTTAATTTGTAACCTGATGGAGGTCAGTATAGATGGACTAATAGAGAAAGTCCCACACACTGCTAGAAGGCCAAATATTTTTTCAGAGCTAGATGCAGATATAAATTATTTTTAATTTGCAACCTGATGGAGGTCAGTATAGATGGACTAATAGAGAAAGTCCCACACACTGCTAGAAGGCCAAATATTTTTTCAGAGCTAGATGCAGAAAAAAATTATATTCAGTTTTCAACCTGATGGAGGTCAGTATAGATGGACTAATAGAGAAAGTCCCACACACTGCTAGAAGGCCAAATATTTTTTCAGAGCTAGATGCAGATAAAAATTATTTTTAATTTGCAACCTGATGGAGGTCAGTATAGATGGACTAATAGAGAAAGTCCCACACACTGCTAGAAGGCCAAATATTTTTTCAGAGCTAGATGCAGAAAAAAAATTATATTCAGTTTGCAACCTGATGGAGGTCAGTATAGATGGACTAATAGAACAAGTCCCACACACAGCTAGAAGCCCAAATATTTTTTCAGAGGTAGATGCAGAAAAAAATTATTTTTAATTTGCAACCTGATGGAGGTCAGTATAGATGGACTAATAGCGAAAGTCCCTCACACTGCTAGAAGGCCAAATATTTTTTCAGAGCTAGATGCAGACAAAAAATTAATTTTAATTTGCAACGTGATGGAGGTCAGTATAGATGGACTAATAGAACAAGTCTCACACACTGCTAGAAGGCCAAATATTTTTTCAGAGCTAGATGCAGAAAAAAATTATATTCAGTTTGCAACCTTATGGAGGTCAGTATAGATGGACTAATAGAATGATGCTATGCCCAAAAGATTTTACTTCACTAGGTGCAGTAAAAAATTGGTATTCTATACACAGGTGGTATATCTTGCAACACAGATAGGCTACTCCACTGACTAACACACTCTGCAATAGGCCAAAAAGGATTAGCTTTGCTAGATTCAGCCAAATGCTGTGAAAAAAACTTGCACAGCACTGGCACAGACCTGCCTGGCAAAAACTGATAGGAACTGATGTAACCTAGTCCTGAAAAGGACTGCAATTACAATTAGTCTTTACTCCCACAATCTATCTATTTAAGAGCACAGACCTGCCTGATAAAAGTCGTAGGAAATGATGTAACCTAGTCCTTAAAAGGACTGCAATCACAACTCTTCCCTACTCCCAAGCTATCTGTAGATTTGTGCGAAAATTGGCTTGAAATTAACAAGGTATAGCGCACACAGCAACAGCGGTGCCGTCTAACACGCAGCTGCAGCAGTGAGAAAATGGTGGCGACGGGGAAAATGGCTTGGTCTAATAGGGCAAGGACATGTGACATACACTGCCAATGACACATGCCCTTGCTTGTGTGAAAAAAAGCACTTCGCTCCGTGTGTGCGCTGCTGATAGGCTGACAGATTGCACCTCCCCACTGTAAATGCGGGAAAGAGAAAAAAAAATGCAGATCTTCATTATTCCTGCAGAGATCCATCCCCTGCCCCTCCCCCCACCCCGCTGTACACTCAAACTGCGTATTAACATTAATTTTCATCATTACTGAGAAAAAATCCAGTTATGATTTTGGTGCGCGAACAGTTATCGAACATAACCTCGAACAGCCGAATTTTTCTCAAATCGTTCGTGTTCGCCGAACGGCTCAAACACCGCCCAAAACAGCTCGAATTTGAGATTGGCGAACAGTTCGAGTTGAACAACGCTCATCTCTAGTGCTGACATCTCGTCTAATATGGGTAAGAGTGCAATATAATTCTTTAGCATTTTTTCATAGGGCACTATAGGCCATATGGCACATGGTACATATCCATAGTGATGAAATATGCCATAATTTTGTACCAGTGCATAAATGACTTGAATAGTAACACTTCTTGCACTTTGACCCAATAGATATTTAACATCTATTATTATGTTGTATATGTGTCACCCAGTTTGGTTGTCTGTGTGTCGTCCTTTTTAATCATGTATGTCTTTTCTGTATATTGTTTACAATAAAGTTTTTGATTCTTTGCCATATACTCTGTATTGGGTTCGTTTTTGCTATGTAACAGCAGAATCAAGTCCGGGGGTGCCTCCAGCCAGGGGAAATATAAAAATAGTCCTTGGATGAGTTCAATGGATCCAGCAGATGAGGGACACAACACAATCCCGCGTGGCAGCTTCTATCAATCCACATACGCCATGAGAATCTGGCTGCAGCCTGAGACCCTCCAGCATCGGGAGGCACCACGCAACTGTCTGGGCCAAACATGAGTCTATTGTTCTGTCTACTGGGATCAGCCCTTGGATGGGGGAAGGGTTCACACCCACTAGATGCAACAAGAGATGTTGACCTAGGCCTGATTACATTACAGTCCATGAACACAGGCCGGGGGAGGGACACGCTGTTAGGCTGTGTGCCCACGATGCGTTTAGGCGTTTCTGCATAGGCAAAAACGCTTAAACATATGGTAGAAGACCTGCCATGTTCCCCAATGATAATCCATGCTGTGCACATGCTGCGGAAATTTCCACTGCAGATTATCATTCCGGAAAAATACGCAGCATGTCCATTAATTTTGCGAACATGCAGCGTAATTGCCGCCATTGACTTGCATTGAAACGCATATTATCCGTGTCAGCACATTTGCACACATGGATAATATGCATTTCTATGTGCGGATGGTACCCGGGTGTGGAGGACAGGAGACTCTCCTCCAGACCTGGGTATCATAGTACCTGTAAAAAAAAAAAGAATAAAATAAAAAATAAATATTATACTTACCTTATGATGGCACGCGGTGTCCTTGTCTTCACTTGCCGGCAGCGCGCTGTGGACTGAAGGACCTGCGCTGACGTCACAGTCATGTGACGGCAGGTCCTTCAGTGTACCCTGAGCTGCAGGCAAGCCAGGACAGAGTGAAGCAAGACAGCGGGGGCCATCAGAAGGTAAGTATAGATTTATTTTTTACCATTCTTTACGGTCACACTATATAAATCCATGCCATTTGCATGGAATTATATAGTGTGACCAAGTTGTCATGCACTTTCCAAGTGATACTAAAATCGATTGGAAAGCGCTTGTCAACCTGCATGCGGAAATGCATTTGAAGAAAGCTTCACATCCTCTTGTCCCTGGCAGGAAAACGCATGTACAATCCGCATGTACAATCCGCCTGTACAATCCGTATTCTGCCACCGATGTACGTGGGGCGAGATGTGTTTGAGGGATGTGACACGGATCTCTGTATAAGCGATGGTAGATAGCGTCAACGCACTGACCTGCACTTCTGTTCCTCATGAACTGCACGTGGTAATCCAGAATGATGATGCAGTGATGAATTCAACAGATTCATTTACAGTTCTTGTTGAGGTGAGATGAGGGAAGGTGAAGGATGAGGAAAGGGTAGGAATTGTACGTATTAGAAGCGCCAGGTAAAGTGGTAACAAGAGAATCCTTTCTCCAGTCCTGCAGCATGTGTAGTTAAGATGAATGTGATGAAGAAGAACGAGGTGAGGAGAAGGATATAGGAGGAGTTACAGACCGAAGGGGTTTGTGGGTAAAACACAAGAATAAAACATGTTATTGACGCGCCCCCTGGGACATATTCCTTTTTGAGGGGAATACCCGGCACCGGATCAGATGGGGGGTTGTAGTCTCCGAGCGGCTGTGACCCGGTCCCGTGCCCAGGGCGTCAAGCTAAGTGTTATGTGGCAGCTTTACAGATGTTACTAAAGTTCTTTTGTGTCGACTACGCCACCCGTTGTGATGCGGTCACTGTGGCCGCCGCTGCTGCAGGGTCCGCTGAGGCTGATGGTGGGTGCGCAGCTTGGTGAGATAACCCCCAACGGGAGGGGTATAGCCTCAGAGGGGACAGGCGCAGAGGATGGGGGTTGTGGTGGTGCGATGCAGCCGGCAATGAAGACAGACTCGGGTTGTGCAGTTAAGGGTGTTTACTTACTGCTGATGTTGTACTGGTCACTCCAGCTGCTAGTGACCACCCGAGCCGTGCTGCGTCCACCAGGTCCTGGATCCGGCCAACCCCCAAACAAGTCCGGAGCGTGGCCCTGAGCTCTCCCTCTGTCCTTTCTTCAGCCGTCCCCACCAGTGATCCACCTAGGTCCAGCTCCCTCGGGCCTTCTGTTGGGCAACCCTTGGCCTTAGGTTCCCTGACCCTCCATGTGGTATGCCTTCCGGGTGGATGTAGTGGGTGGCCGTGGCAGATGCTGCCCACAGCCTCCGGTCTCTGGCTAGGGATGTTTTTGCCCCCACCAGCTTGGGTTCCGGTACCCTTGTGCTGACTCCTCACCCGGTGTTCTAATTTGGGTTCTTGGGTCCCTTCAGTCTTCCCCCTCTGGGTCTTTCTCTTTCTTTCTCCTCTCTCTCTCTCCAGGGCTGCTGTTTTCTTCTCTCTCCTCTCCAACTGACTTGTTCTCAGCGTCTGACCCTGATCTAAGTTGGTGCCCTCCTTATATATCCCTCTATGTGTGAGCTCAGGTGACCAGCACCCAATGAGCTCCTATCACTACCCAGACTGCTCCCCCTATCTGCCCCTACACTACATGGGATGTACCACCCCCCTCCCACTCCAGCCAGGAACAGGCTCGGTTGTACCTGCACATTTCTTAGTGGGAGTACCGTCGGCCTGCTCCTCTGAAATGGGATGTATGTAGTGCATGCAGTCTATCTGAGCTCAGTTCCACACTCCTTCCTTACCCGGGAGTGGAATATCACACCTCTGGGTTGAGGTGCAATACCCCTGTAGCAGCCGAATCCTCAGGGTGCTACATTCCCCCCTGGTAAATCACAGCACGTCCTCGGGCTGTAAGACATAAAACACCAAAACATACAAAATTTTTATATGAACATATAAAACATATAAACATTATATATATATAAAACTTTTTATATAAACATTCTCGTAGACTTCTCTTGTCTCTGGTTCCTCCTCCGGACACTGTGCAACGTGTGTCCGGGAAAAGTGCGACAGTCTCTTAGAAAAACTGGTTTTCTATAAAACCGGTAGGGGGCGCTTTAGGACGCGCAACTATATACAGGGAAAGTTGAAAGTTGGCCGCTCTCAGTCCTCGGCCAGGTAGAGGGTAGGGAATGGCTGCTCACAGTCCTCAGCCTGTAGGATGAAGGGGTTTACGGGTAACAAGTTCACTGGTCCCAACGGGGACTATTTTAGCAGCAGCAACAGTTCCAGTTTCTATATACCCCGATTGGGTAACTATTTACAGCTCCTGCTCTGCCGCACTCAACGGCGTCTTCCTCCTGCTCTTTGCTTTTTGCTGGTGGTAACTTCAGACCCGTCCGGCCATGTGTGCTGGGCAAACAAGTCCTCTCCCAGGTGTGGCACCCTTGGTTTTACGGGTGCGGGCGCGGTGGTGGTGGCGCCCGGGTTGCCCAGGCCTTGCGGCCAGGCCTGGGGCACCTGGAAGGTGAAGGGCACCGTTAATACGGCGGCACCCTGGGCTACCTGGCCTTGCGACCAGGCCGGAGGCTCCGCGGAGGTAGGGGGCGCTGTTGGTGGTGCGGCGCCCGGGGGTACTAGGCCTTGCGACCAGGCTGGTGGTAATTCCTGCTTTGTCACGCTCCGGGTCGAGGCGCGTGACGTCACAGGGGTCGCTGCGGCGGCTTCCGGTCGGGGCCTAGTCCTTAGCGGTGACATGGCGGCTACGGGCACAGCAGGGGGACTTTCGGGCTCTGCGACGGGGAGCTGGGGCAGGTAAGCGGTGTCACAGCTTGGGGTATAGGCGTCCCCTTTACCTGCCTCCATGCGTTCGGCTCCCTCCTCGGCGCCGTCTCCGGCCTTGGGTCCTCCCGCGCCATCCTCAGAGGCGGTCTGCTTCCTCTTCCAGGGTAGCGTGCTCCGTTGACTGGTCTCAGCTTGCTGGGTCATCTCCCGGCTCCACTCCGCCAGTATCTCGCGCTGTACCCGGGCCATCCTCCTTGCGAGGCCCTCCAGGGCAGTTTGTGCACACTCCCGGTCTCGGGGGAGCTGCGCTAGGATCTCCGCTAGACCTAGCGGGGTTGTGGACTCTAGCAGGCTCCTGACCATCGGGTCGGTGCTGCTCTGCTCTGCTTCCGGCAGGCTCCTGGCCAGCGGGCCGGTGCTGCTCTGCTCTCTGGACATCTCCGGGTGAGCTCCTTCGCTACTCCTCGTTAGACCTCTTGCCTCCGGGTGCGCTCGCTCCAGACTGCTCCAAGCGACACCCATCTTTTCTCTTTTCTTTCGTCTCCTCCCACTTCGAGGGCGGTCCCGGGGCAACTCGGTGACTGTCAGCTCCAGGGGGAGTTCTTTCACGCTGACAGACACCTCCAGCATCACAGTCTCTGTTGGTGGGGGCGGTTTCCACTTTTGGCGCCATTTTCTGTCCTGGCCCACGATGGGAGGTGGCCTCCTGCCCTCCTTTGGCACGCCCATAATGGCGTCCGCTGCTCTTCCAAGGCGGGAAATCTGCGGTTTTGGCGGGAATCGTCGCCCAGTGGCGGGAAACTCTGCAGATGGCGGGAACAAGTTGGAAATGGCGGACAATCGGCGGGAAACGACTGGTGATGGAGTCCGATGGCGTGGACCCTCCGGAACCGGCGGGAGACTTCTTTCTGAGGTAAACTTGCACTTTTCTTCAGGCACGCAGTACCCGGGTGTTGCGGGCACGTAATCCTGCCGACTACGCCAAAGTTGACGCGCCCCCTGGGACATATTCCTTTTTGAGGGGAATACCCGGCACCGGATCAGATGGGGGGTTGTAGTCTCCGAGCGGCTGTGACCCGGTCCCGTGCCCAGGGCGTCAAGCTAAGTGTTATGTGGCAGCTTTACAGATGTTACTAAAGTTCTTTTGTGTCGACTACGCCACCCGTTGTGATGCGGTCACTGTGGCCGCCGCTGCTGCAGGGTCCGCTGAGGCTGATGGTGGGTGCGCAGCTTGGTGAGATAACCCCCAACGGGAGGGGTATAGCCTCAGAGGGGACAGGCGCAGAGGATGGGGGTTGTGGTGGTGCGATGCAGCCGGCAATGAAGACAGACTCGGGTTGTGCAGTTAAGGGTGTTTACTTACTGCTGATGTTGTACTGGTCACTCCAGCTGCTAGTGACCACCCGAGCCGTGCTGCGTCCACCAGGTCCTGGATCCGGCCAACCCCCAAACAAGTCCGGAGCGTGGCCCTGAGCTCTCCCTCTGTCCTTTCTTCAGCCGTCCCCACCAGTGATCCACCTAGGTCCAGCTCCCTCGGGCCTTCTGTTGGGCAACCCTTGGCCTTAGGTTCCCTGACCCTCCATGTGGTATGCCTTCCGGGTGGATGTAGTGGGTGGCCGTGGCAGATGCTGCCCACAGCCTCCGGTCTCTGGCTAGGGATGTTTTTGCCCCCACCAGCTTGGGTTCCGGTACCCTTGTGCTGACTCCTCACCCGGTGTTCTAATTTGGGTTCTTGGGTCCCTTCAGTCTTCCCCCTCTGGGTCTTTCTCTTTCTTTCTCCTCTCTCTCTCTCCAGGGCTGCTGTTTTCTTCTCTCTCCTCTCCAACTGACTTGTTCTCAGCGTCTGACCCTGATCTAAGTTGGTGCCCTCCTTATATATCCCTCTATGTGTGAGCTCAGGTGACCAGCACCCAATGAGCTCCTATCACTACCCAGACTGCTCCCCCTATCTGCCCCTACACTACATGGGATGTACCACCCCCCTCCCACTCCAGCCAGGAACAGGCTCGGTTGTACCTGCACATTTCTTAGTGGGAGTACCGTCGGCCTGCTCCTCTGAAATGGGATGTATGTAGTGCATGCAGTCTATCTGAGCTCAGTTCCACACTCCTTCCTTACCCGGGAGTGGAATATCACACCTCTGGGTTGAGGTGCAATACCCCTGTAGCAGCCGAATCCTCAGGGTGCTACATTATAACATACAGTATTATAACAACGGCCAGTAGATGGAAGCAAAGTACAACAATACAATAATCCTGTAACACTAAGCAATGTCCAAGATGGTCGAAGGTCTTTTCAAACAAAGAGCTGGACAGCACACTCCCCATCTGAAATCCCTGGATTTCACTATATTAACAGTCTTGAGGTGGTGGTGTTTTCCTGAAGTACTGAGGGATACCTCAACCTGAAAGACAAACAATGCATGCAATGCAACAATAACATATAACAAACGAGGTAGACGAATGTCTATAACAGTTCCTGAAGCAATCCAAAGGATTCCCATCTTCGGATTGGAGAAGCTGCACTAGGCCAAACTGTCTCCAACCCAATTGTAATCCAGTGGTTACAGTTCCTGGTTGCAATCAGATGAGTGTCTTTAGTAGTTCAAAAGTGTCTTGAAAGTTCCACGTTCAAGTTCCAGATGTGTTGGCGAAAACCAGCCTTGTCCATATGGAGAAGTGTTCAAATTGCTGTCAGCCCAAGCCAACCTTCTCTTTGGCAATGGGGGTGCTGACATCAGGATGGATCTCTGGGTCAACGTCTGGATCCTGAAGACTGAAGCTGTCTTCAACGGCAGTCTCTTCACACTGGCCGCAAAGGAACTCCGGACCTGTTAACCAAGAAGAGTTTGCGAAGGCTCCAACAGACACTGGCCTAGTAGCAAGGTCAGCAGGGTTAAGATAGGATGGAACATACTGCTATTGCTCAGGTTTAGAGGATTTCCTGATCCTTTCAACGTGGTTACTGACATAGACATAGAAGCATTTTGTCCAGTTGTATATGTATCCCAGAACAACCTTGCTGTCTGTGTAGAATCTTGTGTCATCCACGTGAATAGCTAGTTCATTCTGTATGAAGTCTGCAATTTCGATGGCTAGTACAGCTCCACAGAGCTCAAGTCTGGGTATGGTGTGCTCCGGTTTAGGAGCCAATTTAGCATTTCCAAATTGAAATCCAACATGGGCTTCATTGTTAGAATCTATAACCTTCAAAAAGGCAACAGCTGCAATAGCTTCAGTAGAGGCGTCAGAGAATATATGGATCTCTTTCCTTTGACTTGTAGCAAAAGATGCTGGAGTATAACAACGTGGTATGTGGATTTTATCTAAGGCACAAAGAGATTCCCTCCATGACTTCCACTTTAGTTGTTTGTCAGCAGGGAGTGGTGCGTCCCAGGCCTTAATAGACTCTAAGAGTTGCCTTAACAGAAGCTTGCCTTGTATAGTCAGGGGTGCAACAAACCCGAGTGGATCGTATAGACTGTTCACCACTGACAGAACCCCATGCTTAGTAAATGTTTTTTCTGTACCACTAACCTGAAAGCTGAAGGAGTCCTTTAGCAAGTTCCATCTCAAGCCCAGACTTCTCTGTACTGGTGGGTTGTCTGAACCTAGATTCAAGTCTCTGAATTCTGAAGCATAATCATCAGAGTGAAAAGCCTTCATGACAACAGCACTGTTGGAGGCAATTTTATGCAATCTTAAATGAGCTTTAGAAAGCATTCCTTGTGTCCGTTTGAGCAGATCTATGGCTTCTTCCGCTGTGGGCAGGGATTTGAGACTGTCGTCTATGTAGAAGTCCTTTTCAACGAACTGTTGGGCGTCCTTCCCGAATTCTGCTTCACCATCAGAGGCGGTCCTACATAGGCCGTATGTAGCAACTGCAGGAGAAGGGCTGTTTCCGAACACGTGCACCTTCAAGCGGTATTCAACCATTTCCTCACTGGTGTCATTGTCTCGGTGCCATAGAAAACGGAGATAGTTTCTGTGACCTTGTCGCACGATAAAACAATGGAACATTTGTTCAATGTCAGCAGTAATGGCAACTGGCTCTTTTCTGAATCTCATGAGCACTCCCACCAGGTTATTAGTTAGGTTGGGACCAGTGAGGAGAACGTCGTTCAGAGATACACCATCATGCTTGGCGCTTGAATCGAACACCACTCTGATTTCTTTAGGCTTTCTTGGATGGTATACTCCAAAGGAAGGTAGATACCAGCATTCTTCATTGGCTTGCAAGGGTGGAGCTGGCTCTGCGTGGTCATTGCGAAATATCTTCTCCATAAAGGCTACAAAATGGTCCTTCATTTCAGGCTTATTTCTCAATGTTCTCTGCAGTGAGGTGAACCTTGATAAGGCCTGTTCTCGGTTGTTAGAAAGCATGGCCCTTGTACCCTTGAAGGGTAAGGGAGCGACCCAATGGTCAGATTCGTTCTTGAAGAATCCACTGTCCATTATTATAATAACTTCCTTGTCTTCTATGGATAAGGCGACCTTGTTGTCATCTTGTGTTGTGTGAAACATTGTTCTCCCTAAGTCGTCACCATAGGGAGTGGGAATGATGTCAGGCTCTTGGATGAAGTCAGAGAACCTTTCTTTCACTTCGTAGTGATGAGAGCATGGTTTGAAGTGAGTTGTGCGACCATATTAAAGTACATATGTTTTAAACGAGTTGACTTCGGATGCCTTGTGACTCTTATCCAGACATACATTGCCCACGATTACCCAGCCTAGATCAAGTCTTTGGGCATATGGAGCATCATCTGGGCCATTACATTGTTGGCGCACCTTGTGGACCCTTAGAATGTCTCTCCCCAGTAGGATTAGAATATCAGTATTCGTGTCCAGAGGAGGAATTTCGTTAGTCAGGTGCCTCAAGTGGGGATGATGAAGCGTGGCTTCCGGAGTGGGAATTTCTTCCTTGTTATCAGGTATCTGGTCACATTCAATTAAAGTTGGCAAGGGTATGTGCACGTTCCCCTTGATTGAAGAGATAATGTACCCAGAGGTTCTCCTACCAGAAGTCTCAATACGACCAGAACAGGTGTTGAGGGTGTACGGAGCCATTTGTCCCTTTATATTGAAGATCTCTGTAGCATCGGCGTCTTTGCCCCTTGCTAGGCAGAGACGCCGTCCCTCTCACCTCCCCGCTCCTGGTGCAGTGTCCTCCAGCGCTTCTCTCCCCGCTGCTGCCGGCGCGCTCCTTCCCCAGCAGTGTGCTTAGGGCGCGTGCTCCCCCTCTCTTAAAGGGACCGCGTGCGCCGTTCTAAGGACTCCTCGGCCAATTGCCGGAGGACCTCCCATATATAAGGCACCACCTCCAAAATGGAGGAGCCCGAGCAAAGTTGTTGCACAGTGTCTGATCTCTGCTTCAGCCCTCAGGTCCTGCTGCTAGCCTGACTCCTGCCAGCCTGTTATCTGCCCGTTACCTGCCAAGCCTACCAGCCTGCTCACCAGGGGCGCTCACCTGTTACCTGCCTTGGCTGTCAGTCCGCTCACCTGGGAGTATCCGCCTGCCCTGTCTGTCAGACTGCTCACCTGGGAGCACCCGCCTGTTACCTGCTGTGTCCGTCAGCCTGCTCACCTGGGAGCGCCCACCAGTTACCTGCCAGTTACCTGCCTCGTCTGTCTGCCCGCTCACCTGGGAGCACCCGCCTGTTACCTGCTTTGTCCGTCAGACCGCTCACCTGGGAGCACCCGCCTGTTACCTGCTGTGTCCGTCAGCCCGCTCACCTGGGAGCACCCACCAGTTGCCTGCCAGTTACCTGCCTCGTCTGTCTGCCCGCTCACCTGGGAGCACCCGCCTGTTACCTGCTTTGTCTGTCAGACCGCTCACCAGGGAGCACCCGCCTGTTACCTGCTGTGTCCGTCAGCCCGCTCACCTGGGAGCGCCCACCAGTTACCTGCCAGTTACCTGCCTCATCTGTCTGCCCGCTCAACTGGGAGCACCTGCCTGTTTTCTGCCAGCCTGCCTGGAGACCCTGCCGTCACTTGCTGTGACCACCTTCCTGGTAAACCTAAAGACTACTACTTGCCCTGCTATCACGAACTGTGTTCACCTGTCAGCTACCAGAGACTTCCGCTTGCTTGCCATGTCCATCCGTCATACCGGTCAGTCCCAGCCACCTGACCCGTGGGAGCCACCTGCTCTCTTACAAGGTCGTCCCCAGAGTAGCACCTGGTCCCTCTGCCTGGATCCTCCCTGGTCACGGAGTCGTTAGCCGCCGTCTGACCAGGGTCAGTTTGGGTTAATACTTAGTCACGCCCCTCTGGGTCCCTCCTTGCACCTCGGCATAGAGGTTCCACCACCCGGACCCGTAACAGTTTGCTCGCGACATGGAACCCGGTGGCACCCAAGCTCCCTCGCTCTCTGAGCTATAGCATGAAGTCTCCCGTCAGAGATCCCAGCAGGAGTCCATCCTGAACCGCCTGCGGAATGTCAACTCCCGCCTGGTCACACTGACTGCTCCACCAGCAACCACCGCTAGTCGTACGACTCACACCCCGGGAGCGCCGCTGCCCACCAATACCATGGCATCCTGCCCCGGACCCCAGCTTTCTGCACCTCATCGTTTTGGAGGCCACCCTGCTCAAGCTCGGGGCTTCATAAACCAGTGCACCCTGCACTTTGAACTCTTGGCTCATAAGTTTATCTCCGACCGGGCCAAAGTGGCATTCATCATGTCCCATCTCACTGGGGAGGCACTGGCATGGCTTAACCCCCTGTGGGAGAGAGGGGACCCCCTGGTGTCCGACCTGTCGTTTTTCCTCACTGCTTTCCAGAGAGTCTTTGATGAACCGGGACGTATGACCTCATCTGCCTCCTCTCTGCTATGTCTCCGCCAAGGGAGTATCACCGTGGGCGAATATGCCATACGGTTCCGCACCCTCACTTCTGAGCTTGCCCTGGATAACGAGGCCCTGGTGTCCGTCTTCTGGGAGGGTCTTTCCGGTCGGATTAAAGATGAGCTCGCCAGTCGGGACATTCCTACCACCCTGGATGACCTGGTGTCGCTGGCTACCCGGACTGACATCCGGTTTCAAGAACGCACCAAAGAGACCACCCGTGAGAGAAGGTTTCCCCGCCTTGCTCCTACTTTCCAGAGACCTGTCTCCTCTTCTGTCACTCCCCGGGCACACTCACCTGAGCCCATGCAGATCGACCAGATCAAGATGGTCAAATCTCGCCAAGAGTCACGCCGAGCCGAGGGGAGCTCTTTCTATTGTGGCAGTAAGGAGCACCTGATCCGTTCCTGCCCGGAGAGGCCGGGAATCTCCAGTGTCTACGACCGCTCGGAGAGGTCGCCCCAGACAAAAGTAAGTCCTCTCCAACCCTGACTTTGTCTGTCTCTATCTGGGGAGAGAACCGTCTCTTTGAACTCGCCCATCTGGATTCTGGATCCGCTGGAAACCTCATCTCCCAGTCCCTGGTTGAGAAATACCGTATTCCCACCAAATCTCTGGCTGAACCATTGTCAGTCGCCTCCGTGGATGGAAGACTCCTTCCGGTGACCATCCTGCTTGTCACGGAACCCATATCCCTGCAGGTGGGAATGCTGCACTCTGAGGTAATCTCCTTCCATGTGCTGCCTGGACTCTCCCACTCCCTATTGCTAGGCCTACCTTGGCTCCAGATACATGAACCCGTGTTGAACTGGCATTCCGGTGAAGTACTCCGGTGGGGGCCGGCCTGCCATAAGACCTGCCTGGTTCCGGTTCATCCGGTTCGTCCACCACCTATCCCAGCTAATTTACCCGGTCTTCCGGCTCCTTACTGGCCCTATGCTGACGTCTTCGGTAAAATGGAAGCAGAGACATTGCCACCTCATAGGCCATATGATTGCCCGATCGACCTGATACCTGGTGCCACTCCACCTCGTGGGCGTATTTATCCGTTGTCTGCGGCCGAAACCCGGGCTATGTCTGAGTACATAGAGGAGAATCTGGCTAAGGGATTCATCCGGAAGTCTACTTCCCCGGCTGGAGCCGGATTCTTCTTTGTCAAAAAAAAGGATGGCTCGCTACGACCCTGTATTGACTACAGAGGACTCAATCAGATCACGGTTAAAAATAAATACCCACTTCCGCTCATCTCCGAGTTATTTGATCGCCTTAAAGGCACCAGGATCTTTTCCAAGCTGGATCTACGTGGAGCGTATAACCTGGTCCGTATCTATCAAGGAGACGAGTGGAAAACAGCATTTAATACCCGGGACGGACACTATGAGTACCGTATGGTGCCCTTCGGCCTCTGCAATGCCCCCGCCGTCATCCAAGAACTGGTCAACGACATCTTCCGTGACCTTCTTTACTCCTGCGTGGTGGTATACCTGGATGACATCTTGGTCTTCTCTCTGGATCTTCCCACACACCGGAGGGATGTTCGTCAGGTCCTGCATAGGCTCAGAAAGAACCACCTCTATGCTAAATACGAGAAGTGTCTTTTTGAGCAGACCTCTCTTCTATTCCTGGGATATGTTATCTCCCAGACAGGCTTGCGAATGGATCCCGAGAAGCTCTCTGCTGTCCTAAAGTGGCACCGTCCGGAGGGGTTGAAGGCGATACAGCGATTCCTGGGTAGTGTTGAGCCACCCCCGTAGTGTTCGGGTTCGGTTCGTCGAACACCCTTGTGTTCGCCGAACTGTTCGTCGAACTGTTCGTCGAACACCTTCGAACACCATTAAAACCAACGGCAGGCAAACAAAAACACATAGAAACACATAGAAAACACCTCCAAAGGTGTCCAAAAGCTGACAAATTGCTCAGAAGACACAACTAACACATGGAAAAGTGACAAGTACATATAGTCATGCGAAAAGAAAAGAGGTGGAGGAGTAAAAGGAGGGGGAGACACAGATATAGGCATGTCATGCCCTTCTAAAATACAAAAAGTGAGAAAGCCGACACGGCCAATCCGCTCCTGCCCGTGCCACCTCCGTGTCGCCGGGTTTGTGCCAGAGCCGCGGTGAACCCTGACGGCCAGCCCTCCTCTCCCAATACTGGTGCCTGTCCGCTGGTGGGTTGAGCGAGCCTCCCTGTGGTGGAGGCAGCTCTAAGCTTTTTAATTTAAATTGTCTCTCTAATTTGAATGAATACACTTTAAATCCATTTACAAGGATCTATTGGAGGGCAAGACTCATGCCTGCAGCCGCATAATTCCAGCTCTAGTAGCGTCCACTAAAGCTGCTGCAGTTAAAAAGGTTTTATAAGGATCGAGCTCGTCTGTCCACCGCAAGGCATCCTACTGCCAGTCCCAGCCCCTATGCCTTGGGGTGACTCCTGATGCTCTTCACTGAGTATCCCGTGGTCCCGAAGCATTTCCTTTGAAAAAATTAAGTGTCCAAACTACAGGTGGTGTAGCTTGCTTAACAGCCGGGATAATCCGCTGACTAGCAGACACTGCTACTAGGCACAAAGTATTTCCTGGGCTAGATGCAGATAAAAATTTGTAATTAGATACTCTCGTTGGATGCTGAGAAAGCATTCCATAGAGTCTCCTGGCACGCCATATATGATTCTCTTAAAAAGCTTGGGGTAGGGGTCTAGGGGACCCTTTTATAGCCAAAATCACGGCCCTGTATCGCAATACGTCACCTAGGCTGAAGATAAATGGAACTGTAGCACCCTGAGGGCTCGGTTGCTACAGAGGTATTGCACCTCACCCAGAGGTGTGATATCTCACTCTCAGGTAAGGATGTAGTGTGGATCAGGACCCGACACCTGCATGAATTACAACACATTGCCGTGGGGCAGGGCGACCAATATTCCCCTGAGATGGGCACGACAGTCCCTATACCTGGCTGGAGTGGGGGGAGGAAACACTGAGGAAGGGGAACCCTGTAGTGCAGGAGCAGGGAGGAAGCAGTTCCTGGGTGCATTGAGAAGGGAGTATAAAAGGTGGGCACCATCTTAGTTCAGTGCAGAGAAGTCTGAGCAGAAGTGACAGGGAGCAGGGGCTCTGCATGAGCTCTGCTCTGGAGGCGGGCCTAGTAACAGAGGCCCAGGCCTGGAAGAGGGAGAAGGAAGGAAGAGGAGCGGAGAAGGCTCCAGGAACGAGGAACGAAGGGATCCCAGGGGTGCGGACGGGCGAGTCGCCACCGCACGCCGGAATCCACCTGCGTGGAGGGGTCAGGCCAAAGGGGGAGACCGGTCCCCGAAACTAGTGGAGGCAGGAAACGACGCTCAGCTAGAAACCGGAGGCTGTGACATTTTATGTGGCGCAGCCCCTCGCTACACCCGCTAGGAAGGCACCACATAGGGTCAGGGAAACAGGCACCAAGTTTACCAAGAGGAGGCCCAAGGCAGCCAGACAGAAGGGTTGGTAAGAAAGGCCAGACAAAGGACACACAAAGGGGGTCCTGTGAAGCGCTCCAAAGTTATCTGGGAGTTGTCTGAGCCCCTCACCTGGTGAGCACAGTACGACGTGGGCTGCCGTTACCTGCAGACGTGGTCTGGATAATAAGAACTGTGAGTAAAGGCCCTGGACTGCATCACTGACTCCGTGTTGTTACTGCTGCTGCCCTGCACCATCACCCCCATCCTCCGCATACACTGCCCTGAGGCTATACTCTTCACGTGGTGAGTTATGCTTTGCTCTGCTGCACCCACAACACCAGCCTCAGCGGTCTGCCCTGCAGCGGTGGTTCACACTGACCGCAATCCACGGGTGGCTAGAGTCGGACATTTAAACATCAAAACCACATAAATAGTTCCGCCACTGGTTTGACCACCCTGAGCCACGGAACCGGGTCTCCGCCACGGAGACTACAACCACCAGCATCCACCAAAAAGGGTCCGGCATCAATTCGCCATAACCCCAATATTAGGTGGATTGAGATGGGAGGCACCGAGTACAAGTGCTCTCTATTTTCTGATGATGTACTAGTATATATCACTCAATCACATATATCCATCCATGCTGTTTTGGCTGAAATAGATCACTTTGTTACATGGTCAAATTTTAAAATCAATGCAGCGAAGTCTGAGGCCCTCGATGTCTCCCTCCCCAAATCCATACAGGATTCCATCCAGTCCAACTTTCCCTTTGCCTGGCCCTCACAGGGTATCAAATACTTAGGAATTCCTATTCATAGAGACCTCTCCCGTCTATGTTATCTTAATTTTGGGCCCTTTATTGAACAACTCCATACAGACCACGGTTGGCAAGTTAGAACTGTAAGATTCACTACGTGAACCACTGGTGTTTTGTGGAAAATCACATGTACACTGTGTTCCAAATTATTATGCAAAAAGTGTTTAGGAGTGATAAGGGAAGAATTTGTTTGTTTGTCAGTTAAACTCATTGATGGTGATGTGTGTCAGGGCTCTTTATATCACTGTAAGCAATTGCAGACACCTGTGCTAATTAGTTTGGCAGGTGTGTCCAATGAAAGGCAAGACTACTTAAGAAGGCTGTCTCACATTATTAAGCAGCCTACATTTTCTGCCAAAATGGGAAAGAAAAAGGATGTGTCGGCTGCTGAGAAGCAACAAATTGTGGAGTGTTTAGGTCAAGGCATGACTACAATCAACATTGTGCGATGATCAGGATGAAGTGTCTTGGCAATCAAGAAGTATGTAGCTGATTCACAGTACACACGTGTGCGTGCTGATAAGGGCAAATTGAGGACTCTTTCCTACAGGCAATTACGTCAGGTTAAAAGAGCAGCGGCAAAAAAGCCTTGTCATAGCAGCAGACAAGTTTTTGAAGCTGCTGGTGCCTCCAACGTCCCCCGAACAACAAGATGCAGGGTCCTTCAGAGGTTTGCAGCTGTGCATACGCCATCCTGTCAACCTCCTCTATCCACTTCACACAAGCAGAAACGGCTCCAGTGGGCCAAACATTACATGAAGACTGATTTCAAAACTGTTTTGTTCACGGATGAGTGCCGTGCAACGCTCGATGGTCCAGATGGATGGAGTGGAGGATGGCTGGTTGATGGACACCCCACTCTACAGCGCCAACAAGGAGGAGGTGGAGTAATGTTTTGGGCTGGAATCATGGGGAGAGAGATTGTCGGCCCCTTTAGGATCCCTGAAGGGGTAAAGATGAACTCCATAATGTATGTGGAGTTTCTCAAACAGCACTTCCTGCCATGGTTCAAGAAGAAGAACAGTGTATTCCACAGCAAAATCATTTTTATGCATGATAATGCACCATCTCATGCTGCACATAAAACATCTGCATCTCTGGCTGATATGGGCATAAAAGGGGACAAACTTATGGTCTGACCCCCATGCTCCCCTGACCTCTACCCCATTCAGAACCTCTGGAGCATCATCAAAAAGAGTGTCTATGATGGCGGGAGGCAGTTCACATCTAAGCAACAGCTCTGGGAGGATATTCTGTCCTCATGCAAAACAATTGAAGCAGAAACCATCCAAAACCTGACAAATTCAATGGACGAGAGAGTTCAGAAGCTCCTTTCGAACAAGGGGTCCTATGTGAAAATGTAACATCACCTAGAATAAAGTTTTGAGTTGAAAACTGTTTGATTTCAGTTTCTAATAACCTGCTAATGCTTATAATTTCAAAAATGACCATTTTTTGGTCTTTATTAAAATGAAAAGGTTGATCAAAAAGTTTGGGGGATCTAAGAGTGTGGCAACCCAGTAGTCAGGATTATTTCGAATTCTGACAATATGAGGGTCATGTTGCAGGTAGTGCAGCAAGAAGGCACTTATGTGTCTTGCGCATCTCGGAGCCCCAAAATTATTTTCCGGGCTAGATGCAGCTAAAAATTATTATTAATTTTAAATCTGGTGGAGCTTAGTATAGATGGCCTAATAGAATCAGTGCTGCACACTGCTACAAATCCCAAATTATTTTCCAGCCAAGGTACAGATAAACATGATTAGTAATTTTAAATCTGGTGGAGCTTAGTATAGATGGCCTAATAGAATCAGTACTGCACACTGCTACAAAGCCCAAATTATTTTCCAGCCAAGATACAGATAACCATGATTAGTAATTTTAAATCTGGTGGAGCTTATTATAGATGGCCTAATAGAATCAGTGCTGCACACTGCTACAAAGCCCAAATTATTTTCCAGCCAAGATACAGATAAACATGATTAGTAATTTGAAAGCTTAAAACGGTTGGTGAGGTGATTTTAACCAATCATCAAGCTTTTACTCTCCCCAGTATGACACAGGGGTAGAAAAGTCATTTCGGATCCATGATTTGTTCATCTTTATGAATGTGAGTCTGTCTACATTATCAGTGGAGAGCCGCGTGCGCTTATCTGTCAGCACACCACCAGCAGCGCTGAACACACGTTCAAACAGAACGCTGGCTGCGGGGCATGACAAGATCTCCAAGGCATAAGTGGCTAGCTCCGGCCATTTATCCAGATTGGAAGCCCAAAAAGAGCAAGGGTCCAGTGACACAGTCATGGCTTCAATGTTTACTTGGAGATACTCCTGTACCATCGTCTCTAGGCGTTGACTATGTGTCAGACTTCTTGTCTCCTGTGGCCTTGCAAAGGATGGGCTAAAAAAGTGGTGAAATGATTCCGCAAAATTGATGTTACCAGCAGATACTGTGGTTCTGTTACGGTTTGAGTGCTGAACACTCGACGGTCCCACGGTTGGCAAGTTGGAACTGTGGGATTCACTACGTGCACCACTGGTGTTTTGTGGAAAAGCACATATAAGATTCTGCAACAGTCTCTGCTGATACTCCTGCATGCATGCATCCCTTTCTATGGCAGGAATAATTTCTGCAAATTTACTTTTGTACGGGGGATCTAACAGTGTGGCAACCAGTAGTCAGGATTATTTCTAATTCTCACAATTCGAGGGTCATGTTGCAGGTAGTGCAGCAAGAAGGCACTCATGTGTGTGGCACATCCAGGAGCACCAAGTCCCTGTTGTGTTGGTGGCGAGGTAACAATCATGCTTCCTTCCTCTGTCCTCTCCCCCCAACCTCGCACAACAGAAATGTGATCAAGGTCTCCCTCATCTGATGAGTCTTCCTTCAGTGCGTCCTCCACTTCTTCCTGGGCTCCTGCATCTTCCTCACTAGTTTGGCTGCTACCATGCGCCCTGGTAAAACCATCTACCCCACCCTCACATGTCTACCGCCTTGGTGCTGCCGACCGTCTGGACCTTGCAGATGTTAGCCCTTCCGCGTACAACTCCTCCTCCTCTACTTCCTCCACCTCCTCTTGTGCCACCACCTGACTCTGAATTCTGTTTAACATGTGCTCCAGCATGTAAATCACCGGAATAGTCATGCTGATAATGGCATCATCAGCACTAAACATCTTCGTCGCCATTTCAAAACTGTGCAGAAGGGTGCATAGGTCCCTGATCTGAGACCACTCCTCCAGCGTGATTTGCCCCACCTCTGGATGTCGTTGGCCCAGGCTATACGTCATAACGTATTGCACCAGGGCTTGTCGGTGCTGCCACAGTCGCTGCAACATGTGCAGAGTTGAATTTCACCGGGTAGGCACATCGCATTTTAGCCGGTGAAGTGGCAGGCCCAACGACTTCTGTAGAGATGTAAGTCACTGAGCTGCGGGATGCGAACGGCGGAAGTGAGCACACAGCGACCGTGCCCTCTGCAGAAGGCCATCTAGTCCGCGATAGTGGGCTAAAAATTGCTGGACAACCAGGTTCAACACGTGAGCCATACAAGGCACGTGTGTGACATTGCCCCAGCGAAGGGCCGCACCCAGGTTTGCAGCATTATCGCACACGGCCTTCCCTGGTTTCAGGTCCAGTGGAGACAACCATTCATGAAATTTGTTCTCCAGAGCTGACCACAACTCCTCAGCTGTGTGACTCACAATACCCAGACATTTCAAAGTAAAAACCGCCTGATGACGTTGAGCCCTACTGCCAGCATAGCAAGGAGGTGTGCAGGATCCCTTCTGCGCAGTTAGAAAGCTTGTGGCATGACCAGACAGGCTTTGGGTGCAGGTGGAGGACCGAGAGGAGGTTGAGGAGGCAGAAGCAGTGGAGGAACTTTGAGATAAAGAGGATTGACGCACAACTCGTGGAGACGGCAAGACTTGGACAGCAGCCCCTTGTCCTGCTGTCACCATAGTTACCCAGTGCCCAGTCAGCGACATGTAACGCCCCTGTCCATGCCTACTCGTCCAAGTGTCTGTGGTGAAATGCACCCTGTCACACACAGAGTTTCTCAAAGAAGCGGTGATGTTGTGTGCGACATGCTGGTGGAGCGCAGGCACACCTTTCTTTGAGAAGTAGTGCCGACTGGGCATCTGGTACTGGGGCACTGCGATGGACATAAGGTCTCGAAAATCCTCTGTGTCCACCAGGTGGAAAGGCAGCATTTCTGTAGCCAAGAGCTTGCAGATGGTGAAATTCAACCTCTTAGCTTTCTCATGGCTAGGAGGAAATGGTCTTTTACTTGTCCACATCTGAGGGACCGAGGGCTGGCTATTGTGCTTAGACGGGGTTGATAAGGGTGTCTCCGGCAAACTGCCGGTCTGTGAGGAAGATGCAGGCGGACATGTTAGGTTGCCTTGATCCAAAGGTGGTGCTATCGATGTCGGACAGCGCTCAACACCAGCTGGTGTTACCACCTCCAAAGAAAATTATGACCTGCCAATCACGCTGGCTGTTGCGGGTAAAGAGGTGGCAGGTCTGCGCCCCAAAACAGGTGTGACTGCTGTCCCCACAGTCACAGAGGATGAAGAGGCTGCGGATGCACAAGATATGGCAGACGGTGGTTGGCCCGGCCGGCTAGGCCGCATTGTAGCACAGTGAGCTTCCCACTGCAACTTATGCTTCATGTCCATGTGCCGGTTCATGCATGAAGTACTCAAACTATGTATTTTTTGGCCTCTACTTAGCTTTTGCTGACAAATGTTACAGATAACACGAGTTGGGTCATCTTTATCGATCTGAAAAAATGCCCAGGCTATGCAAGGCTTAGCACCCATGCGACCTGAAGAGCCACCACGACTTGTGGTGAGAGGCAGAGTTGTGTTTGAGGATGCAGTTGTTGACGTGCTTCCAGTACTACGTCTCTGTCCAGGAAGGCGCAACCTGACCGCGTCGTCACTAGCATCCTCCTCCTCCACCTCCTCTGCTGACCTCATCTCTTGGCTGACTGTGGGTTTACAGTAAGTGGGATCTCCAACCTCATCATCATCACCCTGTGCGTTATCACACCCGTGGTCCTCAGAGCCAACCTGTTCCTGCCCTGACAAAAAACTAAAGTTGTCGCTCCAATCAGGTATTTGAGTCTCATCATCGTCTTCCTCATTGTCTCCACCAACAGGAGTTACAGTTTGGGAATGAGGGTCTACATTATGGTCAGAATCTTCTGCGTCTGGTCCTGGATCCGACTCATAAAAATTCTGGGCATCAGTGCAGATCATTTCCTCGTCTGGATTCACAGAAGCGCTGGAGTCGACCTCTGATTCCCAGGCTATAGTATGAGTAAACAGCTCTGCAGACTCAACCATCTGTTCTACCTCATACTCAGACAGGCAGCTGGAGATTTGGGAGCTGTGAGGAAGCAAGTGCGATTTTGGTGACACCTTTGAGGACTGGAGTATTTGTGATGTTGAAGTTGATGTGGAGGAGAGCCCACTTAAAGGAACACTTGATATCCGTTGAAGCACCTGCTGTTTTTGTGCCTCATCTGGAATTTGTAGCGATTGGCGTGGCCGTAAGAAAGGGATCTGATCACATTGTCCGCTAAAAGAAGTAGACATTTTAGTTTGGCTGGAAGATGGTCTTTCTTCTGCAGATGTTACTGTTGCTTTAACACCTACCCCACGGACACAACCTTTTTTCCCCTTCCTAACACGCCTATTCCCCTTTCTACCAGCAGCAGGCCTTTTTCCACTCATTTTGGTGGTTAACTAATTCACAACTCTGGAGTTGTTAGCACAAAAAAACAATGGATGGGAACCGAGCAGAGCTGAGTGGCCAAATTGTGGTATTAGGCCAAAACTATTGGCTGGGTTAGATGCATAAAAAAATTATATTCAATTTGCAACCTGATGGAGGTCAGTATAGATGGACTAATAGATCAAGTCCCACACACTGCTAGAAGGCTAAATATTTTTTCAGAGGTAGATGCAGAAAAAAATTATATTCAGTTTACAACCTGATGGAGGTCAGTATAGATGGACTAATAGAACAAGTCCCACACACAGCTAGAAGCCCAAATATTTTTTCAGAGGTAGATGCAGAAAAAAAATATATTCAGTTTGCAACCTGATGGAGGTCAGTTAGATGGACTAATAGAGAAAGTCCCACACACTGCTAGAAGGCCAAATATTTTTTCAGAGCTAGATGCAGGCAAAAAAATATTTTTAATTTGCAACCTGATGGAGGTCAGTATAGATGGACTAATAGAGAAAGTCCCACACACTGCTAGAAGGCCAAATATTTTTTCAGAGCTAGATGCAGATAAAAATTATTTTTAATTTGCAACCTGATGGAGGTCAGTATAGATGGACTAATAGAGAAAGTCCCACAAACTGCTAGAAGGCCAAATATTTTTTCAGAGCTAGATGCAGATAAAAATTATTTTTAATTTGCAACATGATGGAGGTCAGTATAGATGGACTAATAGAGAAAGTCCCACACACTGCTAGAAGGCCAAATATTTTTTCAGAGTAGATGCAGACAAAAAATTATTTTGAATTTGCAACGTGATGGAGGTCAGTATAGATGGACTAATAGAACAAGTCCCACACACTGCTAGAAGGCCAAATATTTTTTCAGAGCTAGATGCAGAAAAAAATTATATTCAGTTTGCAACCTGATGGAGGTCAGTATAGATGGACTAATAGAACAAGTCCCACACACTGCTAGAAGCCCAAATATTTTTTCAGAGCTAGATGCAGAAAAAAATATATTCAATTTGCAACCTGATGGAGGTCAGTATAGATGGACTAATAGAATGATGCTATGCCCAAAAGATTTTACTTCACTAGGTGCAGTAAAAAAATTGGTATTCTATACACAGGTGGTATATCTTGCAACACAGATAGGCTACCCCACTGACTAACACACTCTGCAATAGGCCAAAAAGGATTAGGTTTGCTAGATTCAGCCAAATGCTGTGAAAAAAACTTGTACAGCACTGGAGCAGACCTGCCTGGCAAAAACTGATAGGAACTGATGTAACCTAGTCCTATAATTGACTGCAATTACAATTAGTCTTTACTCCCACAACCTATCTATTTAAGAGCACAGACCTGCCTGATAAAAGTCGTAGGAAATGATGTAACCTAGTCCTTAAAAGGACTGCAATCACAACTATTCCCTACTCCCAAGCTATCTGTAGATTTGTGCGAAAATTGGCTTGAAATTAACAAGGTATAGCGCACACAGCAACAGCGGTGCCGTCTAACATGCAGCTGCAGCAGTGAGAAAATGGTGGCGACGGGGAAAATGGCTTGGTCTTATATGGCAAGGATATGTGACATACACTGCCAATGACACATGCCCTTGCTTGTGTGAAAAAAAGCACTTCGCTCCGTGTGTGCGCTGCTGATAGGCTGACAGATTGCACCTCCCCACTGTAAATGCGGGAAAGAGAAAAAAAAATGGAGATCTTCATTATTCCTGCAGAGATCCATCCCCTGCCCCTCCCCCCACCCCGCTGTACACTCAAACTGCGTATTAACATTAATTTTCATCATTACTGAGAAAAAATCCAGTTATGATTTTGGTGCACGAACAGTTATCGAACATAACTTCGAACAGCCGAATTTTTCCCAAATCGTTCGTGTTCGCCGAACGGCTCGAACACCGCCCAAAACAGCTCGAATTTGAGATTGGCGAACAGTTCGAGTCGAACAAAGCTCATCTCTATTCCTGGGCTTTGCTAATTACTATCGTCCCTTCATTCCACACTTCTCGTCTCGGACTGCTCCCATATCTGCGCTCACCCATAAGGGAGCAAATCCCAAGGTATGGCCACCCGAAGCTGAGGAGGCCTTCCTTTCCCTGAAGCAAGCCTTCTCCTCTGCCCCTGTGCTGCACTGTCGGGACTGAAACAAACAGTTCTACCTGGAGGTTTATGCTTCCTCCTCTGGAGCCGGAGCAGTGCTCACCCAAAAGTCTTCATCCGGGAGAATGGTAACCTGTGGCTTTTTCTCCAAAATCTTCTCCTCCTCTGAGCGCAATTACTCCATAGGAGACTGAGAACTACTGGCCGTCAAATTGGTGCTGGAGGAGTGGCGCTATCTGCTTGAAGGGGCTCTATACCCGGTGATCATCTACATGGATCACAAAAATCTGGCATATCTCCAAAATGCCCAGAGACTTAATCCACGTCAGGCCCGGTGGTCTTTGTTTTTTGCCCGCTTCGATTTCATCCTTCATTTCCGCCCGGCGGACAAGAATGTCCAAGCTGATGCCTTGTCTCGATCCTTCCTGTCCTCCGACCAAGAGGAGGAGCCTATGCACATTATCGACCCCTCCAAGGTGATGAATGTGGCCCCCTTGGATTTGACTCGTCTTCCACCCGGCAAGACGTTCGTGGCGGTTCCTGACCGTGAGAAGGTTCTTCACTGGGGTCATTCTTCTAAACTAGCTGGCCATGCTCATTTCCCAGCATTACTGGTGGTCTATCCAGCGAAAGGATGTGGTAGACTTCGTCTCTGCCTGTTCGTCTTGTGGCCGCAACAAAGTTCCCAGACACTTACCAGCCGGTCATCTCCTGCTGCTTCCCATATCTGTTGCCCTGTGGCAACACATCGCTATGGACTTCATTACCGATCTCCCTGTTTCTGTCAGGTGTACTGTCATTTGGGTGGTCGCTGACCGCTTTTCTAAAATGGCCCACTTCATTCCCCTGCCTGGTCTCCCGTCTGCACCTGAGCTGGCTAAGGACTTTATCCGCCATATCTTCCGTCTCCATGGCCTACCCCTCCACATTGTGTCAGATCGAGGGGTTCAGTTCACCTCACGCTTCTGGAGAGCCACATGTAAACTGCTGGATGTCACCCTGGATTTCTCCTCCGCTTACCACCCTCAGTCCAATGGTCAAGTGGAGCGGATCAATCAGATCCTTACCAGCTACCTCCGGCTCTTTGTTAATGCCCACCATTCTGATTGGGTGGACCTCCTTTCTTGTGCCGAATTCTCTTATAATAATCACGAGAGCGAATCCTCTTCCAAGTCCTCGTTCTTTATTGTCTATGGCCAGCACCCCCGGATTCCGTTTCCCATCTCCGCTTCTGTGGACAACCCTGCCGCGGAGTCTCTTGTCAGCGAGTTTTCTACCATTTGGGAGAGTACTAGGTCCGCACTTCTTCAGTCCTCCAAGCGGATGAAGAGATATGCTGATAAGAGACGTCTGGATCCACCTCAATTCCGTGCGGGAGACAAGGTTTGGCTCTCCTCCAAACATGTGCGGCTCAAGATACCCTCCTACAAGTAAGGTCCTCGCATCATTGGTCCTTTCGAAATCCTCAGGCAAATTAATCCAGTGGCCTACAAATTAAAACTCCCGGCCACCTTACGGATTTCCAACTCCTTCCACTTATCTCTCCTCAAACCCGTTATCTTTAACTCTTTTTACAACAATCCAGGTACTCCCCCTGCTACGGTTTCCACTGAAGACGTCTTTGAGGTAGAGAGTATTCTGGCCACCAAGAGGGTAAGAAGAAAGACCTTTTTTCTGGTAGATTGGAGGGGGTTTGGTCCTGAGGAGAGAACTTGGGAACCAAGGGACAACATCAACGCCCCGCTTCTCCTGGAAAAATTTCTTTCTGGCCAAAAAAAGAGGGGGCCTAAAGGGGGGGGTACTGTAGCATCGGCGTCTCTGCCCCTTGCTAGGCAGAGACGCCATCCCTCTCAACTCCCCGCTCCTGGTGCGGCGTCCTCCAGCGCTTCTCTCCCCCTGCTGCCGGCGCGCGCTCCTTCCCCAGCAGTGTGCTTAGGGCGCGCGCGCTCCCCCTCTCTTAAAGGGACCGCACGCGCCGCCCTAAGGAGTTCCCAGCCAATTGCCGGAGGACCTCCCATATATAAGGCACCTCCTCCAAAATGGAGGAGCCCGAGCAAAGTTGTTGCACAGTGTCTGATCTCTGCTTCAGCCTTCAGGTCCTGCTGCTAGCCTGACTCCTCGTCCTGCCTGCCAGCCTGTTATCTGCCCGTTACCTGCCGAGCATACCAGCCTGCTCACCTGGGGTGCTCACCTGTTACCTGCCTTGGCTGTCAGTCCGCTCACCTGGGAGCATCCGCCTGCCCTGTCTGTCAGACCGCTCACCTGGGAGCACCCGCCTGTTACCTGCTGTGTCCGTCAGCCCGCTCACCTGGGAGTGCCCACCAGTTACCTGCCTCGTCTGTCTGCCCGCTCACCTGGGAGCGCCCGCCTGTTACCTGCTGTGTCCGTCAGCCCGCTCACCTGGGAGCGCCCACCAGTTACCTGCCAGTTACCTTCCTCGTCTGTCTGCCCGCTCACCTGGGAGCACCCGCCTGTTTCCTGCCAGCCTGCCTGGAGACCCTGCCGTCACTTGCTGTGACCACCTTCCTGGTAAACCTAAAGACTACTACTTGCCCTGCTATCACGAACTGTGTCCACCTGTCAGCTAGAGACCTGTTACTTTGATCATCTATTATGGCATACATTTCGGAGGCCTTGTCGGGTTGTCCTTCTGGGTAGACATTGACCAGACATACCTTAGCGCAGCATTTAGGAGCAGTCCCTTCTCCACATACTTCCATACATGAGGAGGAAACAGAAGTTGCAGCTGGATCAGGAACTTGTGGCTCCCCGCCATGCTTTTGAGCAGGATTGGGTGCTGCAGAAGGTTGTGAATTGTGTGGAGCTGATGTGGGATGCATAGATGTAATGTGTTTGTCACTACTGCATTCGGTGCACTTAATGACAGCCTTACAGTCCTTAGCAAGGTGGTCTGAGGAGGTGCAACACTTGTAACATACCCCTAGCTCCTTGAGAGTATCTCTGCGTTCCTGCAAAGTCTTTGCCCTGAATCCATGGCATTCCTTAAGTGGGTGAGGTCTTTTGTGAATAGGGCACATACGGTTACTGTCCATAGCTTTAGGAGCAACAGCGTTTGTTTTGGTAAAAGAGGGTGCAGTAAGTGGAACGTCAGTCTTTCTCACGGATACTGTGCTTCTTAACTCTCTACGTTTGGTGATATTGTTATCATACCTTGTAGATGAGGATGATGATAAAGCTGGTGGAGTAGGTTCAGTGAAATCAAAGCTGGGATCATTCTTCTTCCGAGCTTGATCACTTCCTATTTTTCCAAGTTCGTCAAAGACACATTATGCTGTCCTTTCTACCGTGAGCCGTGGTCTGCCCATTTATCCTGCATGCCTTTTGGCAATTTAAGGACTACTGGAGTCACGACATGAGCAGTATCAAGTTAGCTCAGTCCTGAAAGACGTGGGTCTAATTTTGCCAATTCTATTTCCTTTAACCGGTCACTCAGGTCTTGCAGTTTTCGATTGTCCTTGTTAGTTATTTTTGGGAAGGCTTGCAGTTTCTTAAATAAGGCAGACTCTATGGCTTCTGAGCTGCCGTAGGTTTGCTCCAGTCTCTCCCATGCTGCAATAAGACCTGCATCTGAATAGTCCACATGAACTGCCCTTATTGTCTTGATGCCCTCCGCTGATTCAGGACCTAACCAGTTGACAAGCAAATGTAGTTGTTCCTTGCCGGTGAGATTAAGGTCTTGGATTACTGCTTGAAAGGTCGATTTCCAGGCTCTATAATTTTTGGCACAATCATCAAATTTTGAGAGACTGATGTTTATTAACTCCCTGCAAATCATATATCTGGCAAATTCAGACATGTCCGACCTCCCGGTCATAGTTGCAGGATTAACTTGTGGTATCCCTGGGGAATGTAAGTTCTCTGGCTTATATGACTGAGACGGATCAGGACGGAATGATGTGGCATGAGGGTTAAGTTGTGGTTTAGTGTCTATAGGGTCTGCTGGCTGCGGCCTAAATTGTGGGTTAGTGCTGGAAGTTACTTTGTCGGCAGAAGGTGGCAACATTTCTTGGCTTACGGGTGCATCCGTGTGGTGGATTGGAGGTGGCGCTGGTACAGATGGTAAATGTTTTAGCACATAGTCTGTAGTGCGATCAGCTGGGTCCTCCATTTCTTCTGGAATAAAGCAGTCCATATTAGCATCTTGACTTAATGCTTGTTCAAGGACCTTCAGTTTAGCGAGGGCTGCTGCTTCTTCCCTTTCAGCTTGGAGTATTTTTAATTGAGTTTCCATCTCAGCTTCCTGCTTTTTTAATTGGGCTTCTGCTTCAGCCTCCTTCCTAGTAAAGGAGCTTCTTACTTTAGCTTCCTCTGCGGATGCACGGATTTCCAGTATCTTGTCAGACAATGTTGACTTCCTGGACTGAGATGATCTGGAAAACTGAGATGTGATTTTGGTCGAGGTTGTACGATGTGACCTAACCTCTTGGAGGTGTGGGATGCGGAGTTCTGCCTTATCCTGGGCATCTCGCACTAATACGGTCTTTTCTTGGAGAAGAGTCTCCCTTTCAGCCAGCTCTGCTGGGGCATCATCCTTATCACAGTTACTCAGGAATGCAATGTACTTAACAGACAGTCTCTGGTAGCGATCATAGGCGGCAGATAAACTCTTCAATTTGGCGGTTAAATCTTCTGCGTCATTGTTAGCACGTGGAAGAGCTGTTAAATAATGATCAACTCTGCCCCATAAATGATCTATGTTATCATGGAGCTAATCTCTGGTTGTCTGCAGGTTTTCTCTGACCTTTCGTGTTGGCTTAGTTACACGTTTTGGTCGTACATCCTGCTCTGCAGTAAGTGTGGACTCTGCTCCTGGAGCATCTGTGGTGTCAGGAACATGATGTGCTTCTCCCACAGAGGGATCCACTGCGTCCTTTGTAGACATGCTTTAGCTAAGATGGTGGACGGTCATAGACTTGATAGCAGACATGCATATGGACTAGAGATGAGCGTTGTTCTACTCGAACTGTTCGCCAATCTCAAATTCGAGCTGTTTTGGGCGGTGTTCGAGCCGTTCGGCGAACACAAACGATTTGAGAAAAATTCGGCTGTTCGAGGTTATGTTCGATAACTGTTCGTGCACCAAAATCATAACTGGATTTTTTCTCAGTAATGATGAAAATTAATGTTAATACGCAGTTTGAGTGTACAGCGGGGTGGGGGGAGGGGCAGGAGATGGATCTCTGCAGGAATAATGAAGATCTCCATTTTTTTTTCTCTTTCCTGCATTTACAGTGGGGAGGTGCAATCTGTCAGCCTATCAGCAGCGCACACACGGAGCGAAGTGCTTTTTTCACACAAGCATGGGCATGTGTCATTGGCAGTGTATGTCACATGTCCTTGCCCTATAAGACCCAGCCATTTTCCCCGTCGCCACCATTTTCTCACTGCTGCAGCTGCGTGTTACACGGCACCGCTGTTGCTGTGTGCGCTATACCTTGTTAATTTCAAGCCAATTTTCGCACAAATCTACAGATAGCTTGGGAGTAGGGAATAGTTGTGATTGCAGTCCTTTTAAGGACTAGGTTACATCATTTCCTACGACTTTTATCAGGCAGGTCTGTGCTCTTAAATAGATAGATTGTGGGAGTAAAGACTAATTGTAATTGCAGTCCTTTTCAGGACTAGGTTACATCAGTTCCTATCAGTTTTTGCCAGGTAGGCCTGTGCCAGTGCTGTGCAAGTTTTTTTCACAGCATTTGGCTGAATCTAGCAAAGCTAATCCTTTTTGGCCTATTGCAGAGTGTGGTAGTCAGTGGAGTAGCCTATCTGTGTTGCAAGATATACCACCTGTGTATAGAATACCAATTTTTTTACTGCACCTAGTGAAGTAAAATCTTTTGGGCATAGCATCATTCTATTAGTTCATCTATACTGACCTCCATCAGGTTGCAAATTGAATATAATTTTTTTCTGCATCTAGCTCTGAAAAAATATTTGGGCTTCTAGCAATGTGTGGGACTTGTTCTATTAGTCCATCTATACTGACCTCCATCAGGTTGCAAACTGAATATAATTTTTTTCTGCATCTAGCTCTGAAAAAATATTTGGCCTTCTAGCAGTGTGTGGGACTTTCTCTATTAGTCCATCTATACTGACCTCCATCAGGTTGCAAATTAAAAATAATTTATATCTGCATCTAGCTCTGAAAAAATATTTGGCCTTCTAGCAGTGTGTGTGACTTTCTCTATTAGTCCATCTATACTGACCTCCATCAGGTTGCAAATTAAAAATAATTTTTATCTGCATCTACCTCTGAAAAAATATTTGGGCTTCTAGCTGTGTGTGGGACTTGTTCTATTAGTCCATCTATACTGACCTCCATCAGGTTGCAAACTGAATATAATTTTTTTCTGCATCTACCTCTGAAAAAATATTTGGGCTTCTAGCTGTGTGTGGGACTTTCTCTATTAGTCCATCTATTCTGACCTCCATCAGGTTGCAAATTAAAAATAATTTTTTGTCTGCATCTAGCTCTGAAAAAATATTTGGCCTTCTAGCAGTGTGTGGGACTTTCTCTATTAGTCCATCTATACTGACCTCCATCAGGTTGCAAACTGAATATATTTTTTTTCTGCATCTACCTCTGAAAAAATATTGGGCTTCTAGCTGTGTGTGGGACTTGTTCTATTAATCCATCTATACAGACCTCCATCAGGTTGCAAACTGAATATAATTTTTTTCTGCATCTACCTCTGAAAAAATATTTGGGCTTCTAGCTGTGTGTAGGACTTGTTCTATTAGTCCATCTATACTGACCTCCATCAGGTTGCAAACTGAATACAATTTTTTTCTGCATCTACCTCTGAAAAAATATTTGGGCTTCTAGCTGTGTGTGGGACTTGTTCTATTAGTCCATCTATACTGACCTCCATCAGGTTGCAAATTGAATATATTTTTTTTCTGCATCTAACCCAGCCAATAGTTTTGGCCTAATACCACAGTTTGGCCACTCAGCTCTGCTCGGTTCCCATCCATTGTTTTTTTGTGCAAACAACTCCAGAGTTGTGAATTAGTTAACCACCAAAATGAGTGGAAAAAGGCCTGCTGCTGGTGGAAAGGGGAATAGCCGTGTTGGGAAGGGGAAAAAAGGTTGTGTCCGTGGAGTAGGTGTTAAAGCAACAGTAACATCTGCAGAAGAAAGACCATCTTCCAGCCAAACTAAAATGTCTACTTCTTTTAGCGGACAATGTGATAAGATCCCTTTCTTACGGCCACGCCAATCGCTACAAATTCCAGATGAGGCACAAAAACAGCAGGTGCTTCAACGGATATCAAGTGCTCCTTTAAGTGGGCTCTCCTCCACATTAACTTCAACATCACAAATACTCCAGTCCTCAAAGGTGTCACCCCAATCGCACTTGCTTCCTCACAGCTCCCAAATCTCCAGCTGCCCGTCTGAGTATGAGGTAGAACAGATGGTTGAGTCTGCAGAGCTGTTTACTCATACTATAGCCTGGGAATCAGAGGTCGATTCCAGCGCTTCTGTGAATCCAGACGAGGAAATGATCTGCACTGATGCCCAGAATCTTTATGAATCGGATCCAGGACCAGACGCAGAAGGTTCTGACCATAATGTAGACCCTCATTCCCAAACTGTAACTCCTGTTGGTGGAGACAATGAGGAAGACGATGATGAGACTCAAATACCTGATTGGAGCGACAACTTTAGTTTTTTGTCAGGGCAGGAACAGGCTGGCTCTGAGGACGACGGGTGTGATAACGCACAGGGTGATGATGATGAGGTCGGAGATCCCACTTACTGTCAACCCACAGTCAGCCAAGAGATGAGGTCAGCAGAGGAGGTGGAGGAAGATGCTAGTGACGACGAGGTCAGGTTGCGCCTTCCTGGACAGAGACGTAGTACTGGAAGCACGTCAACAACTGCATCCTCAAACACAACTCTGCCTCTCACCACAAGTCGTGGTGGCTCTTCAGGTCGCATGGGTGCTAAGCCTTGCATAGCCTGGGCATTTTTTCAGATCGATAAAGATGACCCAACTCGTGTTATCTGTAACATTTGTCAGCAAAAGCTAAGTAGAGGCCAAAAAATACATAGTTTGAGTACTTCATGCATGAACCGGCACATGGACATGAAGCATAAGTTGCAGTGGGAAGCTCAGTGTGCTACAATGCGGCCTAGCCGGCCGGGCCAACCACCGTCTGCCATATCTTGTGCATCCGCGGCCTCTTCATCCTCTGTGACTGGGGGGACAGCAGTCACACCTGTTTTTAGGCGCAGACCTGCCACCTCTTTACCCGCAACAGCCAGCGTGATTGGCAGGTCATCATTTTCTTTGGAGGTGGTAACACCAGCTGGTGTTGAGCGCTGTCCGACATCGATAGCACCACCTTTGGATCAAGGCAACCTAACATGTCCGCCTGCATCTTCCTCACAGACCGGCAGTTTGCCGGGGACACCCTTATCAACCCCGTCTAAGCACAATAGCCAGCCCTCGGTCCCTCAGATGTGGACAAGTAAAAGACCATTTCCTCCTAGCCATGAGAAAGCTAAGAGGTTGAATTTCACCATCTGCAAGCTCTTGGCTACAGAAATGCTGCCTTTCCGCCTGGTGGACACAGAAGATTTTCGAGACCTTATGTCCATCGCAGTGCCCCAGTACCAGATGCCCAGTCGGCACTACTTCTCAAAGAAAGGTGTGCCTGCGCTCCACCAGCATGTCGCACACAACATCACCGCTTCTTTTAGAAACTCTGTGTGTGACAGGGTGCATTTCACCACAGACACTTGGACGAGTAGGCATGGACAGGGGCGTTACATGTCGCTGACTGGGCACTGGGTAACTATGGTGACAGCAGGACAAGGGGCTGCTGTCCAAGTCTTGCCATCCCCACGAGTTGTGCGTTAATCCTCTTTATGTCAAAGTTCCTCCACTGCTTCTGCCTCCTCAACCTCCTCTCGGTCTTCCACCTGCACCCAAAGCCTGTCTGGTCAAGCCACAAGCTTTCTAACTGTGCAAAAGGGATCCTGCACACCTCCTTACTATGCTGGCAGTAGGGCTCAACGTCATCAGGCGGTTTTTACTTTGAAATGTCTGGGAAATGTGAGTCACACAGCTGAGGAGTTGTGGTCAGCTCTGGAGAACCAATTTCATGAATGGTTGTCTCCACTGGACCTGAAACCAGGGAAGGCCGTGTGCGACAATGCTGCAAACCTCGGTGCGGCCCTTCGCCGGGGCAATGTCACACACGTGCCTTGTATGGCTCACGTGTTGAACCTGGTTGTCCAGCAATTTTTAGCCCACTATCCCAGACTAGATAGCCTTCTGCAGAGGGCACGGTCGCTGTGTGCTCACTTCCGCCGTTCGCATCCCGCAGCTCAGCGACTTACATCTCTACAGAACTCGTTGGGCCTGCCACTTCACCAGCTAAAATGCGATGTGCCTACCCGGTGGAATTCAACTCTGCACATGTTGCAGCGACTGTGGCAGCACCGACAAGCCCTTGTGCAATACGTTCTGACGTATAGCCTGGGCCAACGAGATCCGGAGGTGGGGCAAATCACGCTGGAGGAGTGGTCTCAGATCAGGGACCTATGCACCCTTCTGCACAGTTTTGAAATGGCGACGAAGATGTTTAGTGCTGACGATGCCATTATCAGCATGACTATTCCGGTGATTTACATGCTGGAACACATGTTAAACAGAACCAAACTAGTGAGGAAGGTGCAGGAGCCCAGGAAGAAGTGGAGGACGAACTGATGGAAGACTCATCAGATGAGGGAGACCTTGATCACATTTCTGTTGTGCGAGGTTGGGGGGAGAGGACAGAGGAAGGAAGCATGATTGTTACCTCGCCACCAAAACAACAGGGACTTGGTGCTCCTGGATGCGCAACACACATGAGTGCCTTCTTGCTGCACTACCTGCAACATGACCCTCGAATTGTGAGAATTAGAAATAATCCTGACTACTGGTTGCCACACTGTTAGATCCCCGGTACAAAAGTAAATTTGCAGAAATTATTCCTGCCATAGAAAGGGATGCACGCATGCAGGAGTATCAGCAGAGACTGTTGCAGAATCTTACATGAGCTTTTCCACAAAATACCAGTGGTGCACGTAGTGAATCTCACAGTTCCAACTTGCCAACTGTGGGACCGTCAAGTGCTCAGCACTCAAACCGTAACAGAACCACAGTATCTGCTGGTAACATCAATTTTGCGGAATCATTTCACCACTTTTTTAGCCCATCCTTTGCAAGGCCACAGGAGACAAGAAGTCTGACACATAGTCAATGCCTAGAGACGATGGTACAGGAGTATCTCCAAGTAAACATTGAAGCCATGACTGTGTCACTGGACCCTTGCTCTTTTTGGGCTTCCAATCTGGATAAATGGCCGGAGCTAGCCACTTACGCCTTGGAGATCTTGTCATGCCCTGCAGCCAGCGTTCTGTCTGAACGTGTGTTCAGCGCTGCTGGTGGTGTGCTGACAGATAAGCGCACGCGGCTCTCCACTGATAATGTAGACAGACTCACGTTCATAAAGATGAACAAATCATGGATCCGAAACGACTTTTCTACCCCTGTGTCATCCTGGGGAGAGTAAAAGCTTGATGATTGGTTAAAATCACCCTACCAACCGTTTTAAGCTTTCAAATTACTAATCATGTTTATCTGTATCTTGGCTGGAAAATAATTTGGGCTTTGTAGCAGTGTGCAGCACTGATTCTATTAGGCCATCTATAATAAGCTCAACCAAACTTAAAATTACTAATCATGTTTATCTGTAGCTTGACTGGAAAATAATTTGGGCTTTGTAGTAGTGTGCAGCACTGATCCTATTAGGCCATCTATACTAAGCTCCACCAGATTTAAAATTAATAATAATTTTTAGCTGCATCTAGCCCGGAAAATAATTTTGGGGCTCCGAGATGCGCAAGACACATAAGTGCCTTCTTGCTGCACTACCTGCAACATGACCCTCATATTGTCAGAATTCGAAGTAATCATGACTACTGGGTTGCCACACTCTTAGATCCCCTAAACTTTTCGATCAACCTTTTCATTTTAATAAAGACCAAAAAAATGGTCATTTTTGAAATTATAAGCATTAGCAGGTTATTAGAAACTGAAATCAAACAGTTTCAACTCAAAACTTTATTCTAGGTGATGTTACATTTTCACATAGGACCCCTTGTTCGAAAGGAGCTTCTGAACTCTCTCATCCATTGAATTTGTCAGGTTTTGGATGGTTTCTGCTTCAATTGTTTTGCATGAGGACAGAATACCCTCCCAGAGCTGTTGCTTAGATGTGAACTGCCTCCCGCCATCATAGACACTCCTTTTGATGATGCTCCAGAGGTTCTGAATGGGGTAGAGGTCAGGGGAGCATGGGGGTCACACCATAAGTTTGTCCCCTTTTATGCCCATATCAGCCAGAGATGCAGATGTTTTATGTGCAGCATGAGATGGTGCATTATCATGCAAAAAAATTATCTTGCTGTGAAATACATGGTTCTTCTTCTTGAACCATGGCAGGAAGTGCTGTTTGAGAAAATCCACATACATTATGGAGTTCATCTTTAGCGCCTTCAGGGATCCTAAAGGGGCCGACAATCTCTCTCCCCATGATTCCAGCCCAAAACATTACTCCACCTCCTCCTTGTTGGCGCTGTAGCCGTGTTTGCGTGGGGTGTCCATCAACCAGCCATCCTCCACTCCATCCATCTGGACCATCGAGCGCTGCACGGCACTCATCCGTGAACAAAACAGTTTTGAAATCAGTCTTCATGTAATGTTTGGCCCACTGGAGCCGTTTCTGCTTGTGTGAAGTGGATAGAGGAGGTCGGCAGGATGGCATATGCACAGCTGCAAACCTCTGAAGGACCCTGCATCTTGTTGTTCGGGGGACATTGGAGGCACCAGCAGCTTCAAAAACTTGTCTGCTGCTATGACAAGGCTTTTTTGCCGCTGCTCTTTTAACCTGACGTAATTGCCTGTAGGAAAGAGTCCTCAATTTGCCCTTATCAGCACGCACATGTGTGTACTGTGAATCAGCTACATACTTCTTGATTGCCAAGACACTTCATCCTGATCATAGCACAATGTTGATTGTAGTCATGCCTTGACCTAAACACTCCACAATTTGTTGCTTCTCAGCAGCCGACACATCCTTTTTCTTTCCCATTTTGGCAGAAAATGTAGGCTGCTTAATAATGTGAGACAGCCTTCTTAAGTAGTCTTGCCTTTCATTGGACACACCTGCCAAACTAATTAGCACAGGTGTCTGCAATTGCTTACAGTGATATAAAGAGCCCTGACACACATCACCATCAATGAGTTTAAGTGACAAACAAACAAATTCTTCCCTTATCACTCCTAAACACTTTTTGCATAATAATTTGGAACACAGTGTACATGTGCTTTTCCACAAAACACCAGTGGTTCACGTAGTGAATCTTACAGTTCTAACTTGCCAACCTTGGTCTGTATGGAGTTGTTCAATAAAGGGCCCAAAATTAAGATAACATAGATGGGAGAGGTCTCTATGAATAGGAATTCCTAAGTATTTGATACCCTGTGAGGGCCAGGCAAAGGGAAAGTTGGACTGGATGGAATCCTATATGGATTTGTGGAGGGAGACATCGAGGGCCTCAGACTTCGCTGCATTGATTTTAAAATTTGACCATGTAACAAAGTGATCTATTTCAGCCATAACAGCATGGATGGATATATGTGATTGAGTGATATATACTAGTACATCATCAGCAAATAGAGAGCACTTGTACTCGGTGCCTCCCAACTCAATCCACCTAATATTGGGGTTATGGCGAATTGATGAGAGCAGGTGCTCCGTCACTAGGATGTATAAGAGAGAGGACAGAGGACATCCCTGCCTTGTCCCATTGGTGATTGTGAAAGGTGATGAAAATGTTCTGATGCACCCCCTGGGCCTTGGGACACCCGGAGCCGGACCCTTTTTGGTGGATGCTGGTGGTTGTAGTCTTCGTGGCGGCGACATGGTTCCGTGGCTCAGGGTGGTCAAACCAGTGGCGGAACTATTTATGTGGTTTTGATGTTTAAATGTCCGACTACGCCACCCGTGGATTGCGGTCAGAGTGAACCGCCGCTGCAGGGCAGACAGCTGAGGCTGGTGTTGTGGGTGCAGCAGAGCAAAGCATAACTCACCACGGGAGGAGTATAGCCTCAGGGCAGTGTATGCGGAGGATGGGGGTGATGGTGCAGGGCAGCAGCAGTAACGACACGGAGTCAGTGATGCAGTCCAGGGCATTTACTCACAGTTCTTATTATCCAGACCACGTCTGCAGGTAACGGCTGCCCACATCGTACTGTGCTCACCAGGTGAGGGGCTCAGACAACTCCCAGATAACTTTGGAGCGCTTCACAGGACCCCCTTTGTGTGTCCTTTGTCTGGCCTTTCTTACCAACCCTTCTGTCCGGCTGCCTCGGGCCTCCTCTTGGTAAACTTGGCGCCAGTTTCCCTGACCCTATGTGCTGCCCTCCTAGCGGGTGTAGCGAGAAGCTGCGCCACATAAAATGTCACAGCCTCCGGTTTCTAGCTGAGGGTCGTTTCCTGCCTCCACTAGTTTCGGGGACCGGTCTCCCCCTTTGGCTTGACCCCTCCATGCAGGTGGATTCGGGCGTGCGGTGGCGACTCGCCCGTCCGCACCCCTGGGATCCCTTCATTCCTCGTTCCTGGAGCCTTCTCCGCTCCTCTTCCTTCCTTCTCCCTCTTCCAGGCCTGGGCCTCTGTTACTAGGCCCGCCTCCGGAGCAGAGCTCATGCAGAGCCCCTGCTCCCTGCCACTTCTGCTCAGACTTCTCTGCACTGAACTAAGATGGTGCCCACCTTTTATGCTCCCTTCTCAATGCACCCAGGAACTGCTTCCTCCCTGCTCCTGCACTACAGGGTTCCGCTTCCTCAGTGTTCCCTCCCTCCACTCCAGCCAGGGACAGGGACTGTCGTGCCCATCTCAGGGGCATATTGGTCGCACTGCCCCATGGCAATGTGGTGTAATGCATGCAGGTGTCGGGTCCTGATCCACACTCCATCCTTACCTGAGAGTGAGATATCACACCTCTGGGCTAGGTGCAATACCTCTGTAGCAACCGAGCCCTCAGGGTGCTACAGTTCCATTTATCTTCAGCCTAGGTGACGTATTGCGATACAGGGCCGTGATTTTGGCTATAAAAGGGTCCCCTAGACCCCTACCCCAAGCTTTTTAAGAGAATCATATATGGCGTGCCAGGAGACTCTATGGAATGCTTTCTCAGCATCCGAGAGTATCTAATTACAAATTTTTAACTGCCTCTAGCCCAGGAAATACTTTGTGCCTAGTAGCAGTGTCTGCTAGTCAGCGGATTATCCCGGCTGTTAAGCAAGCTACACCACCTGTAGTTTGGACACTTAATTTTTTCAAAGGAAATGCTTCGGGACCACGGGATACTCAGTGAAGAGCATCAGGAGGCACCCCAAGGCATAGGGGCTGGGACTGGCAGTAGGATGCCTTGCGGTGGACAGCCGAGCTCGATCCTTATAAAAGCTTTTTAACTGCAGCAGCTTTAGTGGACGCTACTGGAGCTGGAATTATGCGGCTGCTGGCATGAGACTTGCCCTCCAATAGATCCTTGTAAATGGATTTAAAGTGTATTCATTCAAATTAGTGAGACAATTTAAATTAAAAAGCTTAGAGCTGCCTCCACCACAGGGGGGCTCGCTCGACCCACCAGCGGACAGGCACCAGTATTGGGAGAGGGGGCTGGCCGTCAGGGTTCACCGCGGCTCTGGCACAAACCCGGCGACACGGAGGTGGCACGGGCAGTAGCGGACTGAACGTGTCGGCTTCTCACTTTTTGGATTTTAGAAGGGCATGACATGCCTATATCTGTGTCTCCCCCTCCTTTTACTCCTCCACCTCTTTTCTTTTCTCATGACTATATGTACTTGTCACTTTTCCATGTGTTAGTTGTGTCTTCTGAGCAGTTTGTCAGCTTTTGGACACCTTTGAAGGTGTTTTCTATGTGTTTCTATGTGTTTTTGTTTGCCTGCCATTGGTTTTAACGGTGTTCGAAGGTGTTCGACGAACAGTTCGACGAACAGTTCGGCGAACACACGGGTGTTCGACGAACCGAACCGAACTCGAACACTACGGGGGTGGCTCAACACTAATATGGACACAGATACTGAAGACTTAGGTCTCTTGTTACTGTTCTGCCACCGATGTACGTGGGGCGAGATGTGTTTGAAGGATGTGACACGGATCTCTGTATAAGTGACCTGCGCTTCTGTTCCTCATGAACTGCACGTGGTAATCCGGAATGATGATGCAGTGATAAATTCAACAGATTTATTTACAGTTCTTGATGAGGTGAGATGAGGGAAGGTGAAGGATGAGGAAAGGGTAGGAATTGTAGGTATTAGAAGCACCAGGTAAAGTGGTAACAAGAGAATCCTTTCTCCAGTCCTGCAGCATGTGTAGTCAAGATGGAAGTGATGAAGAAGAACAAGGTGAGGAGAAGGAGATAGGAGGAGTTACAGACCGAAGGGGTTTGTGGGTAAAACACAAGAATAATACGTTATAACATACAGTATTATAACAACGGCCAGTAGATGGCAGCAAAGTACAACAATACAATAATCCTGTAACATTAGGTAACTTCCAAGATGGCTGAAAATCTTTCCAAGCAAAGAGATGGACAGCCCAATTAGCATGTGTTTTTTCTGCCAGGGAGATGCAGAAACTGAGCATTTCCGCATCGTGGGCCCATAGCCTTACACCCCTTACACTAAAGCAGGTTACATTACATAGAGTACATGAACACAGGCAGGGGAGGGACACACTGTTACAGTCATATTGGATAAAACATAAGTTGCTGAGGTTAGGAACACCAGGGACCCCAATGTTACTTAGGAAAGACTATGTCCATGTTTAATAAAATAATTTTCACGTATGCATAGCACAGGTCTGTCCGTCCATTCATAGATTCTGTATGGGACTAATAAAAATAGGCCATCACAGCACTCGGCTATGCCATTTATGTACATAAATGCATACAAAATATTAACTACTCGAGCTAAATTGCTGCATTGTCACCTTAAAGAACTATGCACCTGATTAATGTCTTGATGAGAGGGCGGGGGTGAAGGACGCAGCTCCTGATTCATTAAGAGACATATTCATCAGAAGAGTCTGATGACTGGACGGCGCCTCCATGCACTATGCCACTTACTGGAGTAGGATTTGTAGCGACCACCGCTGCTCATGATGAAGTTGCCAAACAGCAGTCATCGCAACCCTGCCCACTTACCGATAAAAATGGCATTAGAAAGCAAAAAGTTGCAACGTTTTTACATAGCCTTCAGTTGCATCCAAATTATACGATTGAGCATTTAATAACAGAATTCTGGAGTAAAAACTGATGAATAAGGTCCTATGGGTTTTGTTCTGTTTAAGCTGATTTGATGCAGGTCTGTGCTATGACATCAATTTACTGTAAGTTAAGAAACCCTTTTATCTACAGGTGCATCTCACTAAATTAGAATATCATCAAAAAGTTAATTTGTCAGTTCTTCAATACAAAAAGTGAAAGTCATATATAGAGTCATTACAGACAGTGATCTATTTCAAGTGATTATTTCTGTTAATGTTGATGATTATGGCTTACAGCCAATGAAAACACAAAAGTCATTATCTCAGTAAATTAGAATACTTTTATAACAGCTTGAAAAATTATTTTAAAATCCAAAATGTTATCCTACTAAAATGTCTGTTCAGTAAATGCCCTCAATACTTGGTCGGGCTCCTTTTATATAAATTACTGCATCAATGCGGCAATGTGGCATGGAGGCGATCAGCCTGTGGCACTGCTGAGGTGTTATGGAAGCCCAGGTGGCTTTGATAGCAGCCTTCAGCTCGTCTGCATTGTTGGGTCTGGTGTCTCTCATCTTCCTCTTGACAATACCCCATAGATTCTCTGTAATAGATTCTCTATGGGGTTAAGGTCAGACGAGTTTGCTGACAATCAAGCACAGTGATACTGTTGTGTGTAAACCAGGTATTGGTACTTTTGGCCGTGTGGACAGGGGCCAAGTCCTGCTGGAGAATGACATTTTCATCTCCAAAAAGCTTGTCAGCAGAGGGAAGCATGAAGTGCTGTAAAATGTCCTGGTAGACAGCTGCGCTGACTTTGGTCTTGATAAAACACAGTGGACCTACACCAGCAGATGACATGGCTCCCAAAACCATCACTGATTGTGGAAACTTCACACTAGACCTCAAGCAGCTTGGATTGTGGCCTCTCCACTCTTCCTCCAGACTCTGAGACCTTGTGGAGTGTGTCAATGACTGCCTTCTGGACATCTGTCAAGTCAGCAGTCTTCCCCATGATTGTGGAGCCTACTGAAACAGACTAAGGGACCTTGTCAAATGCTTAGGAAGCCTTTGCAGGTGTTTTTTGTTTATTATTCTAATTTACTGAGATAATGACTTTTGTGTTTTCATTGGCTGTAAGCCATAATCATCAATATTAACAGAAATAAACACTTGAAATAAATAACTCTGTCTGTAATGACTCTATATAATATATGAGTTTCACTTTTTGTATTGAAAAACTGAAATAAATTAACTTTTTGATGATATTCTAATTTAGTGAGATACACCTGTATTATTAGAATTATCACACCAGTACACCTGTTTTTTCATTTGCAAGATTTAAGTAAACCTTGTGTATCTTTATCATTTGTGAATGTCCTTATACTTTCAAGCAGAACCTACAAACCCCACAATGCAATAACTCATCGATCACTACAAGCCCTCTGTTTTCCATGGATATCCATATTATGGACTGTGTATACGTTTCTTATGCCTGAACTGCGCACCCCTCGGTGAAGACAGTGAGTTTTTTGGGGCAGCTTATGGTCGTCTCAGGATATGAACACCCCCTGATTTGCTTGAAAATATAACCGAAATAAAATGTTGAGAAAAAATTTCAAATATTAAGTTGACCCTTCAAGTCACTGTCGTGTAAATCTTTATCACTTCTCCACAGAATAAGTGATTGGTCTGAAATCACTCGCGGTGTAAAGAGACTCTGTCATCACAGAATAACTAATCAAACCAATCGCAGCCCCTCAGTGTATCATGGCACCCTGTATTTTGATTGGCAGATATAGCTTTATAGACTCGAGCGGGGGTCTTAAACATTTGGCCACAGGGGCTGCTTCATGCAGGCCGCAGGCACCATACACCATGAGGATTGTGGCACGTCAGCACTTTTTCAGTGGAACATATTGCAGGCACCGTGCACAGACAAGAACTTTGCTCAGCTATACCAATGCCAACTGTGGGTCAATCACAGGCCAGCAGATAATGTCTGCAGGGGACTAGGATGGGAACAGTACTAGATGATGAGGATCAGGATCTTGACATTACTGCAAAGAGACATTACTACAAAAAGGGGACCAGGAAGGGACACATTACTATGAGATAGGGAGCCGAATGTTGAGATTGCTACAAGAAGGGGACCAGGTTGGAGGATATTTCTACAAGATGGCCATGATGGGGGACAATAAAATTAGATGAGGACCATGATGGGGGACATAAGCACAAGATAGGGACCATGATGGGGACATTACTACAAGATATTGGCCAAAATTACTATATGGCGCTAATAGTAAGATCGTATTACAAAAAGGGGCTAAAATGTAAAAGAAAACAAAAAAAAATTCTAAAAATTGGCTTAAATTTTTCTAGTGCCAATAAAAATGTTTTTTTTATAAATAAACAAAAATAAAGCCAACAAAGTGCACACTTGCTATTGGTCATCTATAATGACCCAAGCTATAAAATTATTTTACCCCATAACAGAAAATAAATAAATCTGCAAAAAATATTATAAACAAGTGATCAAAAGGTGTATACAACCCCTGGCAAAAATTATGGAATCACTGGGCTCAGATGATGTTCATTCAGTTGTTTAATGTTGTAAAAAAGCAGATCACAGACATGGCACAAAACTAAAGTCATTTCAAATGGCAACTTTAGGGCTTTAAGAAACACTAAAAGAAATCAAGATTAAAAATGTGGTACTCAGTAAGGGTAATTTTTTTCAGACCAAGCAGAGGGAAAATATTATGGAATCACTCAATTCTGAGGAAAAAAATATGGAATAATGAAAAACAAACACACAAAAGAACACTCCAATACATCACTAGTATTTTGTTGCACCACCTCTGGCTTTAATAACAGCTTGCAGTCTCTGAGGCATGGACTTAATGAGTGACAAACAGTACTCTTCATCAATCTGGCTCCAACTTTCTCTGATTGCTGTTGCCAGATCAGCTTTGCAGGTTGGAGCCTTGTCATGGACCATTTTCTTCAACTTCCACCAAAGATTGTCAATTGGATTGAGATCCGGACTATTTGCAGGCCATGACATTGACCTTATGTGTCTTCTTTCAAGGAATGTTTTCACAGTTTTTGCTCTATGGCAGGATGCATTATCATCTTGAAAAATTATGTCATCATCCCCAAACATCCTTTCAATTGATGGGATAAGAAAACTGTCCAAAATATCAATGTAAACTTGGGCATGTATTGAAGATGTAATAACAGCCATCTCCCCAGTGCCTTTACCTGACATGCAGCCCCATATCATCAATGACTTTGGAAATTTGCATATTCTCTTCATGCAGTCATCTTTATAATTCTCATTGGAACGGCACCAAACAAAAGTTCCAGCATCATCACCTTGCCCAATACAGATTCGCGATTCATCACTGAATATGACTTTTATCCAGTCATCCACAGTCGACAATTGCTTTTCCTTAGCCCATTGTAACCTTGTTTTTTTCTGTTTAGGTGTTAATGATGGCTTATGTTTAGCTTTTCTGTATGTAAATCCCATTTCCTTTAGGCGGTTTCTTACAGTTTGGTCACAGACATTGACTCCAGTTTCCTCCCATTCGTTCCTCATTTGTTTTGTTGTGCATTTCCTGTTTTAGAGACATATTGCTTTAAGTTTCCGGTCTTGACGCTTTGATGTCTTCCTTGGTCTACCAGTATGTTTGCTTTTAACAACCTTTCCTTGTTGTTTGTATTTGGTTCAGATTTTAGACACAGCTGACTGTTAACAACCAACATCTTTCGCAACATTGCGTGAAGATTTACCTTCTTTTAAGAGGTTTAGAATCCTCTCCTTTGTTTCAATTGACATCTCTCGTGTTGGAGCCATGATTCATGTCAGTCCACTTGGTGCAACAGCTCTCCAAGGTGTGATCACTCCTTTTTAGATGCAGACTAACGAGCAGATCTAATTTGATGCAGGTGTTAGTTTTGGAAATGAAAATTTACACGGTGATTCCATAATTTTTTCCTCAGAATTGAGTGATTCCATAATTTTTTCCCTCTCCTTGGTCTGAAAAAAAATACCCTTACTGAGTACCACATTTTTTATCTTGATTTCTTTTAGTGTTTCTTAAAGCCCTAAAGTTGCTATTTCAAATGACTTTAGTTTTGTGCCATGTCTGTGATCTGATTTTTTTCAACAACATTAAACAAATGAATGAACTTCCTCGGAGCCAGGTGATTCCATAATTTTTGCCAGGGGTTGTAGAATGGAGTTTCTGTACAGAGGACGTCCTTATACACAGTACATTGTGCCCACAAATCATGGACCTCAGTGCAGCAGTTCAATCTTGTCATCTCTGTACTGAGACATATAGATTAGAGTTGCTGCAGGGTGTTTTATTATTTCTTGGCAGACATTATACAAGATTACAACCACAATTCATGAAGAAACACATTTTGCATGCCAGTATTAATAAAAGGTGAGAGGTAGAAAGCTGGGCCACTTTTTTTTTTTGTTAAATTAAAAAATTAGTTTTTTTTTATATTATCACTTTTTCAGAGTTTAAAAACTTACACAAAGCTCTGATTCTTGTCTGTCCACCAGTCCTGGTCAGCACCAGCATTTTGAAGAGCGGGTGGACATTATCATAATTTACTTCACAAAAGTGGCAAAAATGATCACATAAATGTTGTCTAGCTCGGCCCACTCTTCAGAAATGTCGGTGCTGTGGCTGGGACTGGTGGAAATACAGTAAAAGTCAAATTCGGGCAAAACTGAACAATCAGTGCTGTGTGTAATTATGTATGTCATAAAAAGTGACAATACATACATACATTTATAATTCCTATGCCACTAGATTGGAATCTATGAGGAGCTCCTGGAATTAACTCCATTCTGGGGGTTTCAGTCATGAGCCGTCTAGATTGGATTTGATCCTATGAGGACATCACTCCAGCAACTCCATTCTAGTCAGGTCAGCAATGACCTGTAAAGTGTAGAGGCTACAGGGAGATCATCTAAAAATCGACTCTGATCTAGACGGCTCACTGGTGAATCAGATAGAACTACGTTTATCCCTGCGAGGCTCCGCCACTTTTTGAAAAACTGAATTCCAGTCACCTCAGCACCAAACTGTACAGAATGGAGGCTGCAGAGAGATCCTCAAAAAATGCACTCTGATCTAGACGGCTCACTAGTGGATCAGCTAGAATGGAGTTGCTAAAATGAGGTCCTCAAAAAATGCACTCCGATCCAATGTTGTAAATTATGAGGACTTTCTCAGCTGAGCTCAGTTACGTTTCTCCCCACAAGGCTCCGCCACTTTTTGAAAAACTGAATTCCAGTCACCTCAGCACCAAACTGTACAGAATGGAGGCTAAAGAGAGATCCTCAAAAAATCCACTCCAATCTAGACGGCTCACTAGTGAATCAGCTAGAATGGAGTTGCTTAAATGAGGTACTCAAAAAATCCACTCCAATACAATGTTGTAAATTATGAGGACTCTGTTGCTGCACTCTGTTATGTTTCTCCCTGCGAAGCGAAGCTCACTCTTTGAAAAACTCGAATCCAGTCACCTCTGCACCAAACTGTACAGATTGGAGGCTACAGGGAGATCCTCAAAATACCCACTCCAATCTAGACGGCTCACTAGTGAATCAGCTAGAATGGAGTTACTAAAATGAGGTCCTCAAAAATTCGACTCCAATCTAGACGGCTCACTAGTGAATCAGCTAGAATGGAGTTGCTTAAATGAGGTACTCAAAAAATCCACTCCGATCTAGTCGGCTCACTAGTGAATCAGCTAGAATGGAGTTGCTTAAATGAGGCACTCAAAAAATCCACTCCAAAACAATGTTGTAAATTATGAGGACTCTGTTGCTGTGCTCTGGTTTGTTTCTCCCTGTGAAGCTCAGCTCACTCTTTGAAAAACTCAATTCCAGTCACCTCAGCACCAAACTGTACAGATTGGAGGCTACAGGGAGATCCTCAAAATACCCACTCCGATCTAGACGGCTCTCTAGTGAATCAGCTAGAATGGAGTTACTAAAATTAGGTCCTCAAAAAATCCACCCCGATCCAATGTTGTAAATTATGAGGACTCTGTGGCTGCGCTCTGTTACGTTATTCCCCGTGTAAAACTGAACAATGAGCGCTGTGTGAGATTATTTATATTACAAAAAGCGATAATAAAATGCAAGTTTGATTAATCATGAAAAAAATAAAATTTTGCACTTTGGAAATACGTAATAAATATAACAGTTTGAGCAAGTACTTAAAAAATAAAACATGAAATCATTACAATTATAAAGCTGATATATATCTACAATGTGTATACATTCCAATTCCACTACATCACAGGCTATGAGGATCCAGAAATCTGCTCCATTCTGAACATTGGAGGTGATTTTTTGAGGAACATCACAGTAGAAACTGAACTGTCTAGAATGGAGAAGCTGCAGAGAGATCATCAAAAGATCAATTCCGATCTAGTCACCTCACCAGTGAATCAGCTAGAGTGGAGATGCTAAAATGAGGTCCTCAAAAACATGTGACTACAGTGAGGCCTCAAAAATTCATCTCCAATCTAGTCAACTCACCAGTGACCCATCTAGAGTGGAGATGCTGGAATGAGAACCACAAAATATCCACTCCGATCAAGTCACTTCAGAAGTGAGCTGTCTAGAGTGGAGTTGATAAAATGAGGACTCAAAAAATCAACTCCAAACAAGACGGCTCAAAGGTGAATCAGCTAGAATGGAGTTGATTGTTTGAGGACCACAAAAAAGCAACTCCAAACTAGATGCATCTTTCCTGCAATCGCGTCTCCTCTGGCCTGAAGGAGGCCCCGCCCCTTCCGGTGACATCATTCCCTCATAAAATCAACTCCAATCTAGACGCTCTCCGGCACCAGTCCACAGTCCAGGGAAACATGCTCACTATAATTGGCGGTAATTAAATCCAATGCAACCTCCCATTATTAGTGTTGAGACACCCCCGTAGTGTTCGAGCTCGGTTTGGTTCGTCGAACACCCGTGTGTTCGCCGAACTGTTCATCGAATTGTTCATCGAGCACCTTCGAACACCGATAAAACCAATATCAGGCAAACAAAAACACATAGAAACACATAGAAAACATCTTCAAAGGTGTACAAAAGCTGACAAACTGCTCAGAAGACATAACTAACACATGGAAAAGTGACAAGTACATATAGTCATGAGAAAATAAAAGAGGTGGAGGAGTAAAAGGAGGGGGAGACACAGATATAGGCATGTCATGCCCTTCTAAAACCAAAAAAGTGTGAAGCCGACAGGGCCAATCCGTTCCTGCCCGTGCGACCTTCTTGTCGCCGGGTTTGTGCCAGAGCCGCGGTGGACCCTGACGGCCAGCCCCCCTCTCCCAATACTGGTGCCTGTCCGCTGGTCCTATGTGCAAATGTAACATCACCTAGAATAAAGTTTTGAGTTGAAAAATGTTTGATTTCAGTTTCTAATAACCTGCTAATGCTTATAATTTCAAAAATGACCATTTTTTTGTTCTTTATTAAAATGAAAAGGTTGATTGAAGAGTGTGGGGGATCTAAGAGTGTGGCAACCCAGTAGTCAGGATTATTTCGAATTCTGTCAATCTGAGGGTCATGTTGCAGGAAGTTCAGGAAGAAGGCACTCATGTGTCTTGCGCATCTAGGAGCCCCAAAATTATTTTCCGGGCTAGATACAGCTAAAAATTATTATTAATTTGAAATCTGGTGGAGTTTAGTATAGATGGCCTAATAGAATCAGTACTGCAAACTGCTACAAGGCCCAAATTATTTTCCAGCCAAGATACAAATAAACATGATTAGTAATTTTAAATCTGGTGGAGTTTAGTATAGATGGCCTAATAGAATCAGAACTGCACACTGCTACAAGTCCCAAATTATTTTCCAGCCAAGATACAGATAAACATGATTAGTAATTTTAAATCTGGTGGAGTTTAGAATAGATGACCTAATAGAATCACTACTGCAAACTGCTACAAGGCCCAAATTACTTTCCAGCCAAGATACAGATAAACATGATTAGTAATTTGAAAGCTTAAAACGGTTGGTGAGGTGATTTTAACAAATCATCAAGCTTTTACTCTCCCCAGGATGACACAGGGGTAGAAAAGTCGTTTCGGATCCATGATTTGTTCATCTTTATGAACGTGAGTCTGTCTACATTATCAGTGGAGAGCCGCGTGCGCTTATCTGTCAGCACACCACCAGGAGCGCTGAACACACATTCAGACAGAAAGCTGGCTGCGGGGCATGACAAGATCTCCAAGGCATAAGTGGCGAGCTCCGGCCATTTATCCAGATTGGAAGCCCAAAAAGAGCAAAGGTCCAGTGACGCAGTCATGGCTTCATTGTTTACTTGGAGATACTCCTGTACCATCGTCTCTAGGTGTTGACTATGTGTCAGACTTCTTGTCTCCTGTGGCCTTGAAAAGGATGGGCTAAAAAAGTGGTGAAATGATTCCGCAAAATTGATGTTACCAGCAGATACTGTGTTTCTGTTACTTTTTGAGTGCTGAACACTCGACGGTCCCATGGTTGGCAAGTTGGAACTGTGAGATTCACTAAGTGCACCACTAGTGTTTTGGGGAAAAGCACATGTAAGATTCTGCCACTGTCTCTGCTGATACTCCTGCATGCGTGCATCTCTTTCTATGGCAGGAATAATTTCTGAAAATTTACTTTTGTACCAGGGATCTAACAGTGTGGCAACCCAGTAGTCAGGATTATTTCTAATACTCACAATTCGAGGGTCATGTTGCAGGTAGTGCAGCAAGAAGGGACTCATTTGTCTTGCGCATCCAGGAGCACCAAGTCCCTATTGTGTTGGTGGCGAGGTAACAATCATGCTTCCTTCCTCTGCCCTCTCCTCCCAACCTCGCACAACAGAAATATGATCAAGGTCTCCCTCATCTGATGAGTCTTCCATCAGTTCGTCCTCCACTTCTTCCTGGGCTCCTGCATCTTCCTCACTAATTTGGCTGCTACCATGCGCCCTGGTAAATCCATCTCCCCCACTCTCACATGCCTGCCGCCTTGGTGCTGCCGACCGTCTGGACCTAGCAGAAGTTAGGCCTTCCGCATACAACTCCTCCTCCTCTACTTCCTCCACCTCCTCTTGTGCCACCACCTGATTCCGAATTCTGTTTAACATGTGCTCCAGCATGTAAATCACCGGAATAGTCAGGCTGATAATGGCATCGTCAGCACTAAACATCTTCGTTGCTATTTCAAAACTGTGCAGAAGGGTACATAGGTCCCTGATCTGAGACCACTCCTCCAGTGTGATTTGCCCCACCTCTGGATCTCGTTGGCCCAGGCTATACATCAGAACGTATCGCACCAGGGCTTGTTGGTGCTGCCACAGTCGCTGCAACATGTGCAGAGTTGAATTCCACCGGGAAGACACATCGCATTTTAGCCGGTGAAGTGGCAGGCCCAACGACTTATGTAGAGATGTAAGTCGCTGAGCTGCGGGTTACGAATGGTGGAAGTGAGCACACAACAACCGTGCCCTCTGCAGAAGGCCATCTAGTCCGGGATAGTGGGCTAAAATTTGCTGGACATCCAGGTTCAACACATGAGCCATACAAAGCACGTGTGTGACATTGCCCCGGCGAAGGGCCGTACCTGGTTTGCAGCATTGTCGCACACGGCCTTTCTTGGTTTCAGGTCCAGTGGATACAACCATTCATGAAACTGTTTCTCCAGAGCTGACCACAACTCCTCAGCTGTGTGACTCACATTTCCCAGACATTTCAAAGTAAAAACCGCCTGATGACGTTGAGCCCTGCTGCCAGCATAGTAAGGAGGTGTGCAGGATTCCTTCTGCGCAGTTAGAAAGCTTGTGGCATGACCAGACAGGCTTTGGGTGCAGGTGGAGGACCGAGAGTAGGTTGAGGAGGCAGAAGCAGTGGAGGAACTTCGAGATAAAGAGGATTAACGCACAACTCGTAGGGATGACAAGACTTGGACCGCAGCCCCTCGTCCTGCTGTCACCATAGTTACCCAGTGCCCAGTCAGCGACATGTAACGCCCCTGTCCATGCCTACTCGTCCAAGTGTCTGTGGTGAAATGCACCCTGTCACACACAGAGTTTCTCAAAGAAGTGGTGATGTTGTGTGCGACATATTGGTGGAGCGCACGCACACTTTTCTTTGAGAAGTAGTGCCGACTGGGCATCTGGTACTGGGGCACTGCGACGGACATAAGGTCGAAAAAATCCTCTGTGTCCACCAGGCGGAAAGGCAGCATTTCTATAGCCAAGAGCTTGCAGATTGTGAAATTCAACCTCTTAGCTTTCTCATGGCTAGGAGGAAATGGTCTTTTACTTGTCCACATCTGAGGGACCGAAGGCTGGCTGTTGTGCTTAGACGGGGTTGAGAAGGGTGTCCCCGGCAAACTGCCGGTCTGGAAGGAAGATGCAGGCAGACATGTTAGGTTGCCTTGATCCAATGGTGGTGCTATTGATGTCGGACAGCACTCAACACCAGCTGGTGTTTCCACCTCCAAAGAAAATGATGACCTGCCAATCACGCTGGCTGTTGCGGGTAAAGAGGTGGCAGGTCTGCGTCCCAAAACAGGTGTGACTGCTGTCCCCCCAGTCTCAGAGGATGAAGAGGCCGTGGATGCACAAGATGTGGCAGACGGTGGTTGGCCTGGCCGGCTATAGCTTTTGCTGACAAATGTTACAGATAACACAAGTTGGGTCATCCTTATTGATCTGAAAAAATGCCCAGGCTATGCAAGGTTTAGCACCCATGCGACCTGAAGAGCCACGACGACTTGTGGTCAGAGGCAGCGTTTTGTTTGAGGATGCAGTTGTTGACATGCTTCCAGTACTACGTCTCTGTCCAGGAAGGCGCAACCTGACCTCGTCGTCACTAGCATCCTCCTCCACCTCCTCTGCTGACCTCATCTCCTGGCTGACTGTGGGTTGACAGTAAGTGGGATCTCCAGCCTCGTCATCATCACCCTGTGTGTTATCACACCCGTCGTCCTCAGAGCCAACCTCTTCCTGCCCTGACAAAAAACTCAAGTTGTCGCTCCAATCAGGTATTTGAGTCTCATCATCATCATCCTCATTGTCTCCACCAACAGGAGTTACAGTTTGGGAACGAGGGTCTACATTATGGTCACAACCTTCTGCGTCTGGTCCTGGATCTGACTCACAAAGATTCTGGGCATCACTGCAGATCATTTCCTCGTCTGGATTCACCGAAGCTCTGGAGCCGACCTCTGATTCCCAGGCTATAGTATGAGAAAACAGCTCTGCAGACTCAACCATCTGTTCTACCCCACACTCAGACGGGCAGCTGGAGACTTGGGAGCTGTGAGGAAGCAAGTGCGATTGGGCTGACACCTCTGAGGACTGGAGTATTTGTGATGTTGAAGTTGAGGTGGATGAGAGCCCACTTAAAGGAGCACTTGATATCCATTGAAGCACCTGCTGTTTTTGTGCCTCATCTGGAATTTGTAGCGATTGGCGTGGCCGTAAGAAAGCGATCTTATCACATTGTCCGCTAAAAGAAGTAGACATCTTAGTTTGGCTGGAAGATGGTCTTTCTTCTGCACATGTTACTGTTGCTTTAACACCTACCCCATGGACACAACCTTTTTTTTCCCTTCCCAACACGCCTATTCCCCTTTCCACCAGCAGCAGGCCTTTTTCCACTCATTTTGGTGGTTAGCTAATTGGCAACTCTGGAGTTGTTTGCACAAAAAACAAGGGATGGGAACCGAGCAGAGCTGAGTGGCCAAACTGTGGTATTAGCCCAAAAGTATTGGCTGGGTTACATGCAGAAAAAAATTATATTGAATTTGCAACCTCGTGGAGGTTAGTATAGATGGACTAATAGAACAAGTCCCACACACTGATACAAGCCAAAATATTTTTTCAGAGCTAGATGCAGAAAAAAATTATATTGAATTTGCAACCTGGTGGAGGTAGGTATAGATGGACTAATAGAACAAGTCCCACACACTGCTACAAGCCGAAAAAAAAATTCAGAGCTAGATGCAGATAAAAATTATATTGAATTTGCAACCTAGTGGAGGTTAGTATAGATGGACTAATAGAACAAGTCCCACACACTGCTACAAGCCGAAATATTTTTTCAGAGCTAGATGCAGATTAAAATTATATTGAATTTGCAACCTGGTGGAGGTTAGTATAGATGGACTAATAGAACAAGTACCACACACTGCTACAAGTCGAAATATTTTTCAGAGCTAAATGCAGATAAAAATTATATTGAATTTGCAACCTGGTGGAGGTTAGTATAGATGGACTAATAGAACAAGTCCCACACACTGCTACAAGCCGAAATATTTTTTCAGAGCTAGATGCAGAAAAAAATTATATTCAAAAAGCAACCTGGTGGAGGTTTGTATGGATGGACTAATAGAACAAGTCCCACACACTGATACAAGCCGAAATATTTTTTCAGAGCTAGATGCAGATAAAAATTATATTGAATTTGCAACCTGGTGGAGGCTAGTATAGATGGACTAATAGAACAAGTCCCACACACTGCTACAAGCCAAAATAATTTTTCAGAGCTAGATGCAGATAAAAATTATATTGAATTTGCAACCTGGTGGAGGTTAGTATAGATGGACTAATAGAACAAGTCCCACACACTGCTACAAGCCGAAATATTTTTTCAGAGCTAGATGCAGAAAAAAATTATATTCAAAAAGCAACCTGGTGGAGGTTTGTATGGATGGACTAATAGAACAAGTCCCACACACTGATACAAGCCGAAATATTTTTTCAGAGCTAGATGCAGATAAAAATTATATTGAATTTGCAACCTGGTGGAGGCTAGTATAGATGGACTAATAGAACAAGTCCCACACACTGCTACAAGCCAAAATAATTTTTCAGAGCTAGATGCAGATAAAAATTATATTGAATTTGCAACCTGGTGGAGGTTAGTATAGATGGACTAATAGAACAAGTCCCACACACTGCTACAAGCCGAAATATTTTTTCAGAGCTAGATGCAGAAAAAAATATATTGAATTTGCAACCTAGTGGAGGTTAGTATAGATGGACTAATAGAACAATTCCCACACACTGCTACAAGTCGAAACATTTTTTCAGAGCTAGATGCAGATAAAAATTATATTGAATTTGCAACCTGGTGGAGGTTAGTATAGATGGACTAATAGAACAAGTCCCACACACTGTTACAAGCCGAAATATTTTTTCAGAGCTAGATGCAGATAAAAATTATATTGAATTTGCAACCAGTTGGAGGTTAGTATAGATGGACTAATAGAATGATACTATGCCCAAAAGGTTTTGCTTCACTTGGTGCAGTAAAAAAAGTGTATTATATACACAGGTGGTGTAGCTTGCAACATAGATAGGCTACTCCACTGAGTAACACCCACTGCAAGAGGCCAAAAAGGATTTGTTTTGCTAGATTTAGCCAAATGCTGTGAAAAAAATTTGCACAGACCTTCCTGGCAAAAAGTGATAAGAACTGATGTAACCTAGCCCTCAAAAGGAATGCAATTACAATTAGTCTTTACTCCAAACCTATCTATTTAAGAGCACAGACCTGCCTGATAAAAGTGATAGGAACTGATGTAACCTAGTCCTCAAAAGGACTGCAATTACAATTAGTCTTTACTCCAAACCTATCTATTTAAGAGCACAGACCTGCCTGATAAAAGTCGTAGGAAATTATGTAACCTAGTCCTCAAAAGGACTGCAATCACAACTATTCCCTACTCCCAAGCTATCTGTAGATTTGTGCGAAAATTGGCTTGAAATTAACAAAGTATAGTGCACACAGCAACAGCGATGCAGTCTAACACGCAGCTGCAGCAGTGAGAAAATGTTAGCGACGGGCAAAATGGCTGGGTCTTATAGGGCAAGGACATGAGACATACACGGCCAATGACACATGCCCTTGCTTGTGTGAAAAAAAGCAGTTTGCTCCGTGTGTGCGCTGCTGGTAGGCTGACAGATTGTACCTCCCCACTGTAAATGTGGGAAAGAGAAAAAAAAATGGAGATTTTCATTATTTCTGCAGAGATCCATCCCCTGCCCCTCCCCCCGCCCCGCTGTACACTCAAACTGCGTATTAACATTAATTTTCAGCATTACTGAGAAAAAATCCAGTTAGGATTTTGGTGCACGAACAGTTATCGAACATAACCTCGAACAGCCGAATTTTTTTCAAATCGTTCGTGTTCGCCGAACGGCTCGAACACCGCCCAAAACAGATCGAATTTGAGATTGGCGAACAGTTAGAGTCGAACACCGCTCATCTCTACCCAACATATTAGCACATACAGGACTGAGACAGAACACCAAGTAGATGCAGGTAATTGCAGAGCCATGGTTGACCAGCAGAATGCCTTCACCATCTTGGTTGGTGTTATTACTTTTATGCTCACCTTATTTTCCTGCAAACATTTGTGGAACTGAAAAAAGAATGCCACCTGGACCTCTCCTATTGCCAATTTTGGGCAACTTTCTCCTGATCCAGTCTAAGGGACTACTGCCATGCTTAACTCAGGTAAGTTTGTTCCTCAGTTTCCTCTTGTAGTTTGTCATATGAAGTTGCAATGTGATAATCATCATACAACACCATCACCATAACTGCAGGTACATGTTCGAAATTAATGCTGTCCTGGGCTCTAAAACTTACATTTATAGCAATATTGTTACATTATTTTAAGTGTAGAATTTGGCTTGAGTCATTGTAAAGCTGGTTTCACAGGTCCGTATATTTCCAGTATCAGAGATGGCCGTGTGTGGCAACTGTGTGCCACATCAGGATCACACGGACCAGCGCCTGGGAATCAGTGTACAGTTAGCGCTGTTCCCAAGTGCTGGTCCTGAACGCTGCCCTCAACATGGTTCCCTGCCGGCGCTGTGTTCAGTACCAGCAGGGACTGTTAGGGGGACAGTTGCAAACTCTTTATTAAATAGGAACGCAACCAACCTCGGGGTCCGCGATGCAGCCTGGTGGACTGCTGCCTAACTCCTCCCCGGTGAGAAGGGAAGACAACCAACTAAAGATAACCCTTCTGTGTTAACTCACACAGGAACGGGTAAAGCGGTACTCTCTATCTTCGTTTACAGCACGGAGGAGAGAGCGATCGGCGACGCACCTAACAAATATCTCAGCCCTTCGTGTTAACGCACACGGAAGGGTAAGACGGTACGCACAATCTCCAAGAACCGCAGGGAGATGTGCGTCCGTGGGAACAGCAGTAGCCCTGTCTTTGATACAGGCGCTACGCTATGGGTATTGGCGCTAACGCGGTTCACACAATCTCCAAGAACCGCAGGGAGACGTATGACAGGACTGTGAGCAGAAGCCCTGTCTTCGGTACAGGCGCTACGCTATAGGAAACGGCGCTAGCGTGCGGGTGATTCCCGCCGGGTATTCGAGCACTCAGCCGGCGTTCTACCAGACTGAGCCAACCCGCTCTATTTAGCTCACAAACGGCTTGGGGTGTAAGGGCGAACCCCCTGGTTAGAGACAGTCAGCAAAGCGAAGCGACCTGCCTCTATGGAGCTAACCTGCCTAGCGGAAACTATGGCTCTTTGAGCCCGGAGTCAGCGTGCACACCACAAACAGCTAGCTCAAATGATCTGAGCGCGCCACCATGTTTGTGGGCGGGCCTTTAAAAAACTAAGCCCTTCCCCACTGTCGCACCATTGGTGACGTCGCCTGTGACCAATCAGGTGGTGCCAGGTCACCGGGTCAGCTGGTTCCCGAACCACCAATCACGATGCGCCATGTCACGGGCATGCTCAGTGCGATGCATTTTAGACTTAGGCTGCAGTGGCCTATTCTCTCTCCGCAACCTGTGCTTCATGTTGCTAGGCACAAATACATGAGATACCACTTGCACCTCTCGTGCATTGGCTAGGCACTGCGACCGACGGTGATGCTGAGCAGCATCAACCCTGGCTGAACCAGAATGGGAGACCACTGAAGATTCAGAACCCATTTCTGATCCAGCAAGTGCCCAGTGCCTAACATTATCCCCCTTTATAACCTCCCCCTCCACTTGACGCTCATATTCCTCAATGAGCAGGGGGGCATGAATGTGATCCACAGGCTCCCAGGAGCGATCCTCAGATCCATGACCTCTCCAGTGTACGAGGTAAGCTTTTTTCCCTCGAACCATCTTAGACCCCACAATCGCCTGTACCTCAAAATCATCACCCCTGGTGTCTGGAGCCGATTGGGGTTCCGAAAATTTGGTCAGATGAACCGGCTTGAGAAGCGACACATGAAAGGTGTCGTGAATCCTCATGTGTCGAGGTAATTGTAACCGGTACACTATGGGGTTTATTTGGGCCAGGATTCTGAAAGGACCAATAAAACGGGGAGCAAACTTAGCGGATTCCCCGCGTACCCTGATGTTGCGAGCCGCAAGCCATACTCTGTCGCCCGGGGAGAATACGGGGGCCGGACGACGATGACCGTCAGCTGACTCTCTCATCTGGTTCTTGGAAGCCAAAATAGCCTCCTGGGTATGATCACAAACCTCCCGCGCCTCCTGAGCCAAATCTCTGACCCCAGGTTCCACAGAGGAAACAGGCATAGGAACCGGGACTTGCGGATGTTGGCCATTATTTAGGAGAAATGGAGTCTGGCCCGTGGAATCCGCCACTGCGTTGTTCAAGGCAAACTCTGCCCAGGGAAGCAATATCGACCAGTCATTCTGGTTGGTCGAAACGAAATGGCGCAAGTATGTCACCAGCGTCTGGTTAGTGTGTTCCACCAGACCATTGGTCTCAGGGTGATAAGCAGTTGAAAGATTTAGTTCAATGTCGAGCAAATTACACAATTACACAATCCTCTCAATTCTCTGTGGTCCCCGATCACAGACAATCCTATCAGGCATCCTGTGGAGACGGAAAACGTGACGAATGAACAACGATGCCGGAACCCGGGCGGAAAGGACCCTAGGCAGAGGGACCAGGTGAACCATCTTAGAGAAATGGTCAGACACCACCCATATAGTCGTGTTTCCCCGGGACTTAGGCAACTCCACAATAAAATCCATCCCAACCAGCTCCCAAGGTCTATCCGCCACGGGTAACGGATGAAGAAGACCAGCCAGCTTCTGACGGGATGGTATATTTCTCACACAGGAGACATATGCTTGGACATACTCCTTAACGTCCTGGGATAACCGAGGCCACCAATATGAGCGTTGGAGAAGCTCTGTGGTCCACTTGACCCCAAAATTACCTCCGATCTTAGAGGCATGTGCCCAGGACAGTACATTGTTCTGTAAATTTGGTGGAACAAACGTCCTCCCGGGAGGAACCTGGTTTAGAGACACTGGAGCCAGCGTCTGCATACACTCTGGCAGAACAATGAGCCTTGGCTCGTCCTCATCCTCAGCCATATCCATGGACCGGGACAAAGCATCCGCCCGGGGCTTCTTCTCTCCTTTTAAGAAGTGAATGGAGAAATTGAACCAAGAAAAGAAAAGAGACCACCTGGCCTGCCTCGGGTTAAGACGCTGCGCCATCTGTAGGTATAACAGATTTTTGTGATCGGAATATACCACGAACGGATGCTTAGCTCCCTCCAAGAGGTACCTCCATTCAGAAAAAGCCATTTTAATGGCCAGCAATTCCTTGTCACCAATAATATAATTCCTCTCTGCTGGAGAGAAGGTCTTGGAGAAGAAAAAACATGGTCTTGTCCGACCCTGTTCATTCTTTTGGGAGAGAACCGCTCCTGCTCCGACAGAAGAGGCATCAACCTCCAGGAACAATGGCTTGTCCACATCCGGGCGATGGAGAATGGGAGCTCTAGCAAAGTAGGATTTAATCTCCCGGAACGCCTTGGATGTCTCCTGAGACGAGTCCTTGGGATTGGCACCCTTTCGGGTTAAAGTGGCTAAGGGAGCCACCAGGGTGGAAAAATGTGGTATGAACTGCCGGTAGTAGTTAATAAAGCCCATGAAGCGTTGTACCGCTTTAAGAGAATGGGGCTCCTGCCAGTTCTGTACCGCCACCAACTTTTGTGGATCCATAGCCAATCCCTTACTGGAAATGATGTAGCCCAGGAACGGTAACGACTCTCGCTCAAATTGACACTTCTCTAGCTTACAGTACAAGGAATTTGCTCGCAATCACTCGAAAACCCTGCTAACATCCTCTCGGTGTGTGGAGAGGTCCGGGGAAAAAATAAGAATATCATCAAGATAGACTACAACGGAAGATAGCAGCAAATCCCGAAAGATATCGTTGACAAAATCTTGAAAAACCGCGGGAGCATTGCATAACCCGAAAGGCATGACGAGATATTCGTAATGGCCATCACGAGTGTTAAAGGCTGTTTTCCACTCGTCGCCCTCACGGATTCGCACCAGATTATATGCCCCTCGCAGGTCCAGTTTAGTGAAAATATGAGCCCCTCGCAACCTGTCAAACAGCTCAGAAATAAGGGGCTGAGGATATTTATTCTTGATGGTGATGGCATTTAATCCTCTGTAATCAATGCAGGGACGCAAATCACCCCCTTTTTTCTGAACGAAGAAAAACCCCGTTCCCGCAGGAGAGACCGATTTTCTGATAAACCCCCGAGCCAGATTCTCTTTGATATAATCAGACATAGCCTGGGTCTCGGGTACAGACAGAGGGTAGACCCTACAGCAAGGAGGCTCAGTACCGGGGACCAGGTCAATAGGGCAGTCATACGGTCGGTGGGGAGGTAAAGTCTCAGCAGACTTTTTAGAAAAGACATCCGCAAAGCTCCGGTATTGCACAGGCAGAGTGGACAAATCAGAAGGAGGCTCAGAGACTGCTCCTCGGGCAGCTGTAACCATACACTGGGGCACACAGTCTTTACCCCAGGACGAAATTCTCCCTGTACACCAGTCAATGTGTGGAGAGTGATGGCGTAGCCAAGGAAGGCCCAATAACACCTCATCTTATCCCCCGGGATAATAAGGAAGGAGATAACCTCCCGGTGACCCTGAGGAAACGACATGGTGAGAGGAACAGACTGGTGGGTAATTTGTGTATCCAGCAGGGACCCATTGACCACCCTGATGTTCATTGGCCTAGGCAGTAAGTCCATAGGAATGGCATGTCTCTGGGCAAATGCTGCAGACATAAAGTTGCCATCAGCTCCAGAATCCACCCACGCCTTGGCTGTGACCACGGTTGTTCCGAAGGACAACGTCACCTCATAAAGTAATTTGGAGGACGAGACCCCTGAATGTAACACACCCCCTCCAATGGCGGTTAGACATTCTCGTTTCCCGACTGCTTGGAGACCTTATTAGCGGGGTACTCCAGGGGACGAGTGAGTAGGGAATGAGGGGACTTAGACTTAGTCCGGGATATGTCCATAGCCTCAGGCTCCGGATTGGAAAACGCGGTTTTGGAGATAGGCCTAGAGAAAGCTGGTGCCAACCGAAACCATGGTCTGGAAAGCTCCAGCTCTAACTTGCGTTCTGCATGACGCAGATCAATTCTGTTAGCAAGTGTAATTAACTCTTCCAGAGAGGTTGGAATCTCTCTGGTAGCTAGAGCATCTTTAATGTGCCCAGCCAGCCCCCTCCAAAACACTGGGATCAGCGACCGCTCCGGCCAATCCAGTTCAGCCGCGAAGGTTCTGAACTGAATGGCATAATGGCTGGCGGTGACCGAACCCTGGGTCAACGCAAGCAGCTTAAGAGCCATATCATGGGTGACCTGAGGGCCCAGAAAGATGCTTTTTAAGGTCCTAAGAAAAAGACCTGCATTAGCCATAACCGGGTCATTCCGCTCCCACAGTGGAGTAGCCCACTCCAGAGCCCTGTGGGAGAGCAACGAGATAACATAACCCACTTTGGCTCTCTCGGAAGGAAATCATGCCTCCATCATCTCCAGGTGAATGGAGCATAAATTTTTAAAACCCCTGCAAAATTTACTGTCCCCAGAAAATTTCTTCGGGAGAGCAAAGCGGGGTAATGGAGCACTTGCAGCAGTGGCAGCCGAGTTTATCATGCTGGCTGCTAGAGAAGCCGCCTGGGTAGCTACTGCAGTGGTATCAGCAACCGGGACCGTTTGTTCCAGAGACCTGAGTCTGGTCTCCAGTTGCTGTATATAACGCTGCAGCTGCTGGTTGTCGGCCATGTTCGGCAAGGCCCTGGCGCTCAGATACTGTTAGGGGGACGGTTGCAAACTCTTTATTAAATAGGAACGCAACCGACCCCGGGGTCTGCGATGCAGCCTGGTGGACTGCTGCCTAACTCCTCCCGGGTGAGAAGGGAAGACAACCAACTAAATATAACCCTTCCATGTTAACTCACACAGGAACGGGTAAAGCGGTATGCTCTATCTCTGTTTACAGCACGGAGGAGAGAGCGGCCGGCGACACACCTAACAAATATCTCAGCCCTTCGTGTTAACGCACACGGAAGGGTAAGACGGTACGCACAATCTCCAAGAACCGCAGGGAGACGTGCGTCCGTGGGAACAGAAGTAGCCCTGTCTTTGATACAGGCGCTACGCTATGGGGATCGGCGTTAACGCGGTTCACACAATCTCCAAGAACCGCAGGGAGACGTATGACCGGACTATGAGCAGTAGCCCTGTTTTCGGTACAGGCGCTACGCTATAGGAGACGTCGCTATCGTGCGGGTGATTCCCGCCGGGTATTCGAGCACTCAGCCGGTGTTCTACCGGACTGAGCCAACCCGCTCTATTTAGCTCACAGGCGGCTCGGGGTGTAAGGGCGAACCCCCTGGTTAGAGCCAGTCAGCGAAGCGAAGCTACCTGCCTCTATGGAGCTAACCTGCCTAGCAGAAACTATGGCTCTTTGAGCCCGGAGTCAGCGTGCACACCACAAACTGCTAGCTCAAATGATGTGAGCGTGCCACCATGTTTGTGGGCGGGCCTTTTAAAAACTAAGCCCTGCCCCACTGTCGCACCATTGGTGACGTCGCATGTGACCAATCAGGTGGTGCAAGGTCACCGGGTCAGCTGGTTCCCGAACCACCAATCACGATGCGCCATGTCACGGGCATGCTCAGTGCGATGCATTTTAGACTTCGGTTGCAGTGGCCCAGTCTCTCTCCGCAACCTGTGCTTCATGTTGCTAGGCACAAATACATGAGGTACCACTTGCACCTCTCGTGCATTGGCTATGCACTGGGACTGATGGCAATGCTGAGCTGCATCAGCCCTGGCTGAACCAGAATGGGAGACCACAGAATCCACTGAAGATTCAGAACCCATTTCTGATCCAGCAAGTGCCTGGCACCTAATAGGGACAATGATGAGGGTAGTGATAGTCTGCTCCCGCAGTGTCTCTGTGTAAAACTAAGATTAAAATAATGATAAAATCCATATACTCATCTGCCCAAAGATGTCCCCTGCTGTAATCCATGTAACCAATCAGCAGAGAAGCTGGGGAGAATGAGCAGCTCTGGACTGTGCATCTGCAAAAAAATCAGACATGTCAGCGTGGGGAGCACATGGGCACACAGTCTGTGGAAACACACGGACATGTGCGCAAAGTCTCAAACCCATTGATTTGAATGAGTCTCCGGTACTTGTGGAAAATATCACCACACGTACTGGAAATACTGATGTGTGAAAGAGCCCTAAGGAAATATCAACTTAGGTATTGTGACATTGCGGTTGTGAAACTGTGCAGGATATTTTTTGTAGTCTATTGGGATGGCTACTGACCAGGTCTGTGGAGTTGGAGTCGGTGTCCATTTTGGTGGATTCGGAATCGGTATAAAATTGACCAACTCCTGAAATATATAATAAATTGGGCACAGTAGTTAAGTGCAGTTTGTGAGGAATATTTTTTTCAGAAGAACTTGGGAAAGTTATGAAATGTCCTATTCCTGATATAAGGGTCTTGACTTTTAGCTGAGATGAATCTGTGCTACAGTAAATTTATCACTTAAACATGAGCCATGTATGAGGGAGTCGGAGGTTTGCTTTACTGACTCCACAGCCCTGCCACTAAGTATAATATTGTTATTTGGCCAACTGTTAAAAAGTACTTGAAAAACATGTCCAAAACCTTGCAACGTGGCAGGCAGTATATGGATAGAGATGAGCAAACATGTTCAGAAAACATAAGTTATTTTTCAAATTCAACACGAGCATTGCACATTCAGGATTCGTGATTTGACCCCCGAGCATTTTTGCTGAAAATCGGCCCAATTCGGCAAAATGATCATGTTTCCAATTCCGTATTTATTAGGACTTTGGCTAGGTTAGTAGTGTTGTATGATGAACGGGGGGATATGTGTTTGATGAGTAAAGGGGGTGCTAGAGGTTAAGCCTTTTTTTTTTTTTCCTTAATGTCTGCAGATTCCAGCAAGCCAATCAGGGCGCAAAAACCATCCACAACGTCCAGACACAAGGGATTCTGCATTGGCTGCTAAAGTCACATGTCCCTCTCCATATAAAGAGCGGACATGTTGTTTTAGCACCATTTTGTCAGTGTAACAGTGCAGAAAAGCTGCTTCTGGATACTAAGAGATTTTAGATAGCTAGGCGGTTGCTTAGAAGTCAGATAGTTTAGATAGATAGGTCTTGTGTGGCTGGGAAATCGACCTTCCAGCAGATCAATCATTTTTGCAAATAGTGATAGTGAAGTCTAGACAGAGACAGCAGGCCACATTTCAGCATAGAACTCTGTTGTGCACTTCTGATATTGTGCTGCATGCAGGAGTACACCTTTTTAAACTCTAATTTTTTCAGTTACTACTGTGCTACATATGGCAGGCCACATCTCAGCTTGTAATTTGGTGGTGAAATTCAGCTGTATGCAGAGCTCGTCCACATAAAAAAAAACTAAATTCTTCTATTACTAAAGTTATACAGCAGGCCACATCTCAACTTGTAATTTTTTGACACATATATTCTGCTGTAAATAGGCCACGTCCACAGTAAAAAAAAAAAATCTAATTTCTTCTGTTGCTAACGTGATACATACAGCAGGCTACATCTCAGCTTGTAATTTTTCTGCTGTATCCAGGGCTCCACAGTAAAAAAAATCTCTTTTTTTGTTGCTAATAGTGTGCTCCAACCACACTATCTAAGAAACATAAGTCGGAAAAAGCGAGGTCATGGTGGAAAGGGGAATAGGCTTGGTGTACGTGGGGTAGATGGTAATGTTGGTGAAAGCGTTAGTGAACCAACGCTGTGACATCCTTTCCAAAGAGAACTGACAACTTTTGTTACTGGATGGGCTTCTCCACTCCCTTTCTTTGGCAGCCGCACAGCGGTACGCCTTGTAGATGAGGGCCAGAAAGAGTAGGTGCTCCAGTGGATGACAAGCGCTGTATTAAGTGGCCTCTCCTTCTCTTCCTCAACCTCAAATCACACACAGTACATTCCTCAGAGTTGGCACCCCAATTACCCTTGTTTTTCCCCGCATCACAATTCTCCAAACACCCAACTGACTGTAGGGAACCACAGATGGGTGAGTCTGCAGAGCTGTTCACACATTCTATGCCATGGACCTGAGGTCTGCTCCAAAGATTCACAGACTCAAGAGGAGGAAAGCATCTGCAATGATGCCCAAACTTTTTTTATGTTGGATCCGTGGCAGGACGAAGTAGCGTCCGAGCCGAATCTTGACCCTCATCATCATACGTTAACCCCCTTGGGGGGGAGTTGATCCTGATGAGGCTCAGATACCTGAGCTGCATGCAGACTGTACTGTGCTGTCAGGGCAGGAAGAGGAAGAGGGTTACTTTCAGGGAGAGAAATGGGAGAACAGAGATGATGATGATGAGGTTGTAGATCCCACTTGGTGTGAATCCAGAGGCACGCAGCTGAGTAGCTCATCTGAGGAGGAACATGAGGATGTTACGTTGCGGCCTACAGCACAGACATGGTGTTAGGAACTGACCTGGGTTGGAGTAGTGATATTGCAACCACTAGGGGCAGCACTGGTAGGTAGCCTAGTCAGGGGAGCCAGGAATCGGTACACAGGTAAGCTGTATAATTTGTATGAAGCAGCAGAATAAGGGATGGCTTGACTAGAGGCTAGGAGCTCAATAATCTTGCTGGGGAAGAAGGTGCCAGGCCAGGTTTAAATAGGGTGTTCAATCAGGATGAAGCCAATCAGGAACAACATATGGTGGAGCTGCTCAGAAACAATACAGTTACAAGAATTTAAGTTAGCCTGGAACTATCCAGCAAGCTGAATAGCTCAATGAGAGGAGCTGCTGCTTGGTGCACCAGAGCTGCTGGGATTGAGTCCTGACAGTAGTCCCCTCCTTCAAGGATGTTCTCTGGACATCTCAGGTGCTGGTTTCTCTGGATGTTTCTGATGAAAATCTTTTGTAAGCCTGGGTGCATGGACATTGCACTCGCCTCCCAGAAATTATCTTCTGGTCCGTAACACTTCCATTGCACCAAATACTGCAATTTTCCCCTAAATTTTCTAGAGTCCAAAATTTTATCCACGATGTACTCTTCCTCATCATGGACTATTTCTGGTGAAGGAGGTGGCTGAGTTCTTCCTGGAAATGGGTTCTCACTGAATGATTGGAGCAAGGATACGTGGAACACAGGGTGAATTTTCAGGCTGTTAGGGAGTTTTAAATGGAAAGCAACTTGGTTAATTTGTGCAGAAATTTGAAAAGGTCCAGTGAATTTTTGACCCAATTTTGATGACGTGTCACTGACCTGAAGGGTACGAGGGGCTTTGCGATGTTATCTGCTGTTTTTTTTCCATAGTCTCCTTGGGTCTTCTCTAGCAGCTCGATTAGTTCTTTCTGCACTTCTTGCAACTTTGACAGTCCGTCAGTAACAGTAGAAACTGAAGTATTGAATGGAAAATTAGGAATAAATACTGGTTGCAAGCCATAATTAGCAAAAAACGGACTTTGAGATGTAGATCTGTGTTTGGAGTTATTATAGGAAAATTCTGCTGTTGGGAAATAATCCACCCAGTCATCCTGCAGGTAAGAAATAAAACAGCACAGGTATTGTTCGAGAGTTTGGTTAGCCCTTTCCATCTGGCCATTGGATTGCAGATGGAAGGCGGTAGACAAATTGACAGTAACTCCTAAAGCTGTACAGAAACTTTTACAAAATTTTGATGTAAACTGAACATCTCTATCAGAAATTACATTGTCAGGAATTCCATGCAGCCTTAATATCTCTCATTAGTTCTGCGGTTTGTTCAGCGGTTGGAATCCCTTTTGTTGGAATAAAATGGGCTATCTCTGTGAGCCGATCTACCACAACAAGGATAAGTCATTTCTGTAGATGGAGGTAGTTCCACACTAAAATCCATTTAGATTGATCTCCAAGGCCTGGATGGAACTGAAAGAGGTTGAAGGAGCCATAAAGGAGAAGTTTGTGACATCTTATTCCATGCACATGTTAAACAGAAGGAAACATATTTTCTCACATCCCTCCTACAACAGGCCACTAAAAAGAATGGATCAGTAGTTCTTGAGTTTTCATGACTCCAGAGTGTCCTACAAATTTAGAATTCACATTTTTCGAGTTTGATATAGAGATGGTTCTTCTTTAGATGTTCTAGGACTAACTGGACATGCCTGCGATGCTTCTCCAAGGTGTCTGAAAATAAAAGAATATAAACAATAGTGTTGAGCGAGCACTAAAATGCTCAGGTGCTCGAAGCCAGGCCGAGCTCACAGTGATACTCGGGTGCTCGACCCGAGCAATTAGCCCAATGTTAGTCTATGGGAGACCCGAGCATTTTTGTGGCGGCACCACCGGCAATCTGTAGAAAGCCTAAAAAGTGCCCAAAACATTAGTGCTGGTGCTCAGAAGACATGGGGACAGCATGGGCATCACCCCAGGAAGCATTTATGACCCCCAGGTCACTGCTGTCAACAACGTGGTCAGAGGTATTAAGCCACTTTTATGGGCTCACAATAAAACGTTCAAAAACAAAACTGAAATGGTTTTCCTGTGAAATATGTTAAGGAACTTCCTTTCCAGGGTAAAGACTTGTGTATAAGGTAAAATAATTAACCAAAAACAAAAATACTCCTCCACACTTTAGGCTATATTCACAAGTAGCATTTTTCATGCGTTTTTGCACTTTTGTATTGCTTTCAAACGTGACAAATGCATTCACAGGGAAATGTAATTTTAACATTTTACAATTGACTCGCCCAGAGGGATGGGAACGACTCGGTAACCGGGCCTTTGCCTGGCCTTTGGGGATGTCGCGGTGGTCGGCTCCCAGGCCCGTACCCTGGGGTCAGCTTTTAAAAGGGGATTGTTTGTTAATTTTATGAAAGTTCGTGACACCACCTGTGGTTTCTGGTGAGAATCACCAGCTCTGCGGCAGTCCACTGAGGTTGGTGATAAGGCTGCTCAATGGTATAGCTCCCTACAGGTGGAGCTAGGCCTCAGGGCAGCGTACGGAGAGGGCGATGCAGGGCAGGCGAGACCCAGCTAGATCAGAGCAAGAAAGGGGACACTTCACTTCAGTACCTTTTACTGGTGGTAATTCAGGCACATCTCGGAGCACTGTAGGGTGAAGGGTGCATATCAGGATCCTCCCCAATGAGCGGGTGTAGGGCCTTCTGTATCTTTCTTCTGTGCAGTAAGTTTCTGACCTGCCTGAAGCTAGGCCTAACTTTATCTCTGTCCTGCACCAGCTGACTTTGTAGTAGGGCCTTCTCTTGGAGTGCATGCTCTCAGCTTACGTGGTCTATATGTCTCCTGGCTCTGTTACGTATCAGCTCTCTGGTGAGTTCTCCAGGGATTCTGGTTATGCATTACTGGGTCATAGAGATCCCAGTAAGCTCGGACCTGGTGTCTGGTATATGTTTCGGGGTGAGCTGGGTAAGCTCCTCTGCCCCACTGCTACTCACTTTCCACTCGCCTTCGACCATGCTCGGGCCCTCACTAGGCTACTCACACTAATGGCAGCTTGCCTCTCTTCACCACTCTTACAGGCGTCGGCACACCTTGGGCTCACTTACTTGAGCTGCTTGAGTCTAGCTTGGCCTACCTCTGCAGACAGACCTCTGCAGGAACCGAACTGAGAACTCTGTCCCTCTCTGGCTGTGAGCAGGAACTCTGTTCTGGCTAGACTGAACTGCCTAGCTTCACCTTCCCTATTTATATCCCTAACAGGCATCCTCTGCTGGTCTGAGGTGAAAGGTGGAGATGTGTGAATGTTTATGGGGGCTTCTTGTGGAGGTTTCCATTAAAACACCCTTCTAGGATCTGTGGTACCAAGCGCAGCTGGGCGTCACATTAACCCCTAGCAAAGCTCAGCACTCCCGGGCTGAAGTACATTTTAAAACAACAATAGTAAACATTAACAATGCAATAACTCTTCCCTTTATGGGAGGCACATTTCCTAAATGTTGCATAATAACATAAACAGGTACAAAGCATCCTCAGAATTCAAGTCTCTTATGGTGAGGTTCCCAGACAGGATGTCCATCTCACAGGTTAGAGAACTTGGTGGTTTGAGGGACCTGTCCCAAAACCTCAACGTAGGCCCTGGAGTGGCTGCAGGGCATGAAGATCCCGAGTTGGACCTCCAGTAGAGCCACTCCAGACAGGTTTTACTTCTGAGGTCACCTAAAGGGGCATTCCAGGGAGCGCAATTATATACAAAGAATAGTTTTTGGGCTGCACACAGTCCTCAGCCACGGAGTTCTTAGATAAATAAAGAAGTCATTAGGAAAAGTGTCCATATAACTTGAACTGTTCAGTAATAAAGCAAAACACCAAATAATATACTTACAGTATACATGAAAACACACAGAAATAATTCAATTTAATTCAATGCTATATAATACCCCAGGGGTAACTATCTACATTTGTCAGAGTTTAGCTATCTTACTGATTATACCTGACAGGGGGTTGACCTTCAGTACTACGCGTGGACCTGCATGGTACAGGAATGCGTGAGGCACTAATAGGTGCTTTACCTCCCAATGTGTCAGTACTAGGTGTGGAAGGGCTACAAGGCTGCATTGACCTCTCTACTGGACTGACAAGTTCACCATTGGCTGGGCCTTCTTGCTCGTCTCCTACCCGGGATCCTTCGTCCGGGGATTCTTCTTGAGCTGGCTCCTCTTCAGCACTTGCAGGTTCTTCTTGCTGTGGGAAGAAGGTGATTACAGGGATGATTATTGCTCCTCCCAGTTGAGGCCAATCTGCGGGGAAATCTCCTAAGTCAGTGTGTATTGCTGCTTCTTTAGGCTCCTCCGGTACGGTGAGAGGCACCTCTTCTTGGGGCTTTAGCAGGTCTGGACACAACTTTAGGTGATCCCTGGATACTGTTGCAGTCGTCCTTCCTCTGTCTCTACTAATTATGCAGGTCTTCTTATTATCAAATCTTGAATTCAACACAGTGTAGGGTTCCCTCTCCCACTGGTCATCAAGTTTGGGGTTCCTTTTTCTCCTTTTTAGTACTACTTCACCAGGTGTGAAGGGTTCTGCTTGAGCACCTCTGTTGTATTGAGCTTCCTGCTTGTCCCTCATCCGAGTGAGACTATCTTCAACACAGGCTTGTACTCTTCTGTACTACTCCTGTCTAGCCAGGTCCCAGTCCTCAATGGTCACATCCGCTTCTGGTTCTACAACACCAAGCTCCAGGTCCATGGGCAGCTTTCCTGGCCTAGCTCACATGAGATATGCCGGAGTACAGTTGGTGGAACTTACTGGTATGTGATTGTACAGATTGACTAGGTCAAGTAGTAGGTCTGGCCACTGATTTCTCTCCTCAAGTGGTATGGTCTTTAGCAGGTCGATGATGATGTTATTCATCTTCTCACAGAGAACATTGGTTTGTGGAGGGTATGGTATAGTTCTTATCTTCTTACAACCGTATAGTTGGCAGAACTCCTTGAACAACTCAGCGTCAAAAGCCGGAACTTGGTCCGTCAGCACCTGCTCAGGATAACCATGGGGTCTACAGAAATACACTTGGAACATCTTTGCTGCTGTCTCTGCCATCAGGTCTTTGATGGGGGCGACCACCAGGAAACGTGAGTAGAGATCCACCATGGTCAGAGCATAAGAGTACCGTGACCTGCTGGGTGACAGCTTGACATGACTCAGAACCACGATCTCAAGGGGTCGAGTCGTCTTCATGGGTTGCAGGGGTGCCTTCTGGCTGCTGTAGTCTTTTCTTCTGATGCCACAGGGTCAACAGTCCCGGCACCACCGCTCAATGGAGCTGCGCATTCCTACCCAGTAGAATAGACACTTCAGCAGGGTCTCTAGCTTTTTCCAGCCAAAGTGCCCCGCCTGATCGTGGTAGGCCTCCAACACCATTTGGATGTCTGTCTTGGTGATCACTATCTGCCATACCGTCTCATGGGTTTTTGGATTGACATACCTCTGGCACAGCTTCTCACGGTAGATAAACAGCCAGCTTCTTTCATTCCACAGCTGCTTTGCTTGCAGAGATGCTTCTTTTTTTAAGGAGGACCCTTCTTGGGTTATCAGCTCCTTGATGCAGCTGACAACCGGGTCGCTGTCCTGGGTCTCTTTCCATCTGTGGTGAGGCAGGGGGTTTAATGTCTTTCCATGCTGCCTCCTGGAGGCTCGTTGCTCGTGGATCATCCCATTCCGGTGAAAGGCAGGTAGCTCAATCTCTTCCAGGTCATCCACTTCTTCTTCTGTGTCTGACTGGTGAGGCATCCTGGACAGGGCATCGGCGTTGGCATTCTTGCGGCCCGCCCGGTATTTAATTGTGAATTGATAATTTGACAGCCGAGCCATCGTTGTTCCAGTGCTCCTAGCTTAGCTGTTTCAAGATGGGTCAAGGGGTTGTTATCAGTGAAGGCAGTGAACTTACTGGAGGCTAGATAGTGCTTGAACCTTTCAGTGATGGCCCAGACCAAGGCCAGGAACTCCAACTTAAAGCTGCTATAGTTCTCTGGGTTCCTCTCAGTCGGGCGGAGCTTCCTGCTTGCATATGTGATTACCTTCTCTTGGCCATTCTGCTTCTGACTTAAGACAGCTCCCAGTCCTTCGTTGCTGGCATCAGTATACAGCAGGAATGGTGGGCTGTAGTCAGGGTAGGCTAGGATCTCATCACCTGTCAGGATCTCCTTCATCTCCTGAAACGACTCAGCTTGCTCCTTACCCCAGTGAAATGGGGGATTTCTGCCTTTGGGGGACTGCACTACCAGGAGGTCTTGCAGAGGAGCTGCTCTCTTGGTGTAGTCTTTTACAAACCTCCGGTAGTATCCTACTAGTCCCAAGAACTGACGCACCTCCTTGAGGTTCTTCGGCTCCGGCCACTTCTGGATGGCAGTGACCTTCTCCGGGTCTTGTGCTACCCCTTTCGGACTGACAATGTGCCCCAGGTACTGAACCTTTCTCTTGAGCAGGTGGCACTTTGAGGGCTTTAACTTCATCCCGTACCGGGACAGGGACTCAAATACCTCTGCCAGGTGCTTCAAGTGGTCCTCGTATGTTTTGGAGTACACTATCACGTCATCCAGGTATAGTAACACAGTCTCGAAGTTGCGGTGTCCCAGGCAGCACTCCATCAATCTCTGGAACGTTCCAAGGGCATTGCAGAGTCCAAACAGCATACGGTTGAACTTGCAGAGTCCCATCGGGGTAGTGAAGGCCGTTTTCTCCCGAACCTCCTCAGCCACAGCTACTTGCCAGTACCCACTAGTGAGGTCAAGGGTGGAAAAGTAATTTGCATACTTTAAGGCAGGGACTCCTCTATGCATGGTAAAGGGTATGCATCTTTATGTGTAATGCGATTTACTTGTCGGTAATCTACACACATTCTCATTCTCCCGTCCTTTTTCCTAACTAGCACTAGGGAAGCTGCCCAGGAACTACAACTATCCCTTACTATCCCGCCTTTCTCATGTCGTGCAACATTTCCTTAGCCTTCTGGTAGTGTGCTGGTGGTATAGGCCTGTAATGTTCTTTGATGGGTGGATGGTCACCCGTGGGGATATGTTGTTGAACCCCCTTAATCCTTCCAAAGTCAAGTGGATGTTTACTGAACACCTGCGCGTATTCTTGAACCACCCGGTGTACACCCTGTTTCTGATGGGCAGGAGTGGTGTCTGTCCCAACATGGAGCTGTTGACACCAATCCTCCACCTGGGTTGCCGGGTCATCATTCTCCACTTTGTCTGGTGAGGTTAATGACTCCGCCTTGTGAATGCAGTTGTTATTTACAGCATGTAATTTGGCAACAGTGGCATGACGTGGAAATCTGACCTCATCTTCCCCACAGTTGAGAAGACGGACGGGCACTCTCCCATTGCGTACATCTACCACTCATCTGGCGGTTAAGAGCGTGGGTCTGTGCTCGGAGCAAAGGGGTTCTACTACCGCCTGGTAGCTATGTCCTCTAAGACCTATAGCAGCTCTACACCAGATAAGCATTTCACTCATTGGGGGGATCACAATGGGTTTGGACCCGCACATTACCGATTTCACCATCTGTTAACCTTACTAACTGCTGGTACATCAGGACTCGGATATCCTTCGGCAGCGCCCTCCTCTGTCCTGGTCTGGCAGTGTCAGCTATCTGTTGGACCAAGAACACAACTTCTCCCAAACAGTTATCAACAATGTTAGTGCCTAGTACCATATACGGATTGGTATCATCAGGATTAGTCTCTACTTCAATTAGTCCCTGGTCCTTCAGCTCCACTCTCCCCACCTTTACTGTCACATTCTTAACCCCGATTAGGTTAAGGGAGAGTCCATTTGAGCAATAAACAGAAAGATTTATAGCTGGCGGGCTTAGGTCATCCATGGACCAGAACCTCTTGTAGAGGACGTCAGGCATTATGGTTACCTGAGATCCTGTGTCCAGCAGAGCGTGCGTCAGGATGCCCTCCAGCACAATGGACAGGAAAGGACTTCCTCCGACGAACCTCTTGTACCAGTCTCAGGGGCCTGGCTGAGTTACTGCTGGGTGTCGGCCCTCGGCCCCAGAGTTTTCTCGTTTAAAGGACAATTCTGGGCGGTGTGTCCGGTCTTGCGGCAGCGGTAGCAGGTTGGGTCCTTCTGTGGACGGTGCTGGTCACTGATCCTCGTAGAGGGTGGTGTTGTCCTCCTCCTTCGCAACCAGGGGACATCCTCAGGGCTATTGGCTAACAGGATTTTCCCTCCTTCCTCAGGGTCCATCCGCAGCTGCAGAGCACTTAGCACAGTGGTCAGGGTTTTGCTCAACTGACGCACTTCATAGCGCAGACTGTCCAGCTCTCTAGGGGACATTGCTGGAACCTTGGCTTCAGCAGCCACTTGGGAAAAGGTGGGTGTAGCAGGCACTGGGGTAGCTCCACCCTGATAACATTGGATGGCATTTGTTTCCAGGGGCTGCAGTCCTTTTATAGCCATGTCCTTAAGATTGTCAAAGGTAGCATCTGGATGATCTAAGTACCACCAACGCACAGTCCTGCTCTCCTCTGGAGACCTCAGTCCCCAGACAAACTGTTCCTTCAGCATTTTGTTTTCATATTCGATGCTGGTCGGACTAACCTGTTTCAGAGCCCACAGGGCCCCTTGTAGACGCCAGGCACAGTCCTGAACATTGTCCTCCCGCTGTTGGGAACAGTTGTAGAACCTCATACGGAGGTCCGCCTCAGCGTGATCCTCAAAAACAGTCTGTAACTTTTTAAAGATTGGGGGCACTTCACTTCACGTGTGCGCTCTCCCAACGGGTCCCTCGGTCTCAGGCCTCCTGGATAGAACTCCGTCATTCGGTCAAATCCCTGGTATGTATTGGCAACTATTATTCACTACAGGGATTGTACATTGAAGGGAGTTGATGAGTAATTCCCTCCTGTTTACTCTTGATGGATTATAGAGGTGATTTACTTGATTACCATATATGTATATATTTATTGATTCTGGTTGTTAACCACTGTTGCTATGACAACAACAGTTTGGTGTTCTCTAAGCCTGAGTAATATGATTGTATAGATTAGAATATGTGGGGTCCGTTGGGGTAGTGACAGTGTTTTGTGAGAGGCTTTTTAATGGTACCACTGTTCTCAGGTTCACTTCTCCCCTATTTTGTGCCTTCTATAATTTTTTTAATAATAAACTTTATATGAATTTCTAAAGAAAACCTTTGGTAGTCCCTCTTTCGTTGTATTTTTCTGTTTTCTATTTTAAAATAAACGACGGGATTCAATTAGTCCTTTTAATGATAGTGCTTTTGGATATTTATATCACTGACTAATATTAATTATGATAGACCCCATTTGGGGCACATGCACTATCGTGTTCTATGAGTTGTTATAACCTTTTAAAGATTGCGGACACTGACTCCTGGTCTTCGGCCGACCATGTTTCCACTTCCCGTTCCGCAGCACCAGTCAATTGTCCTAATACCACAGCGGCCCTCTGCCTGCCTGTCATAGAGTACATGTCCAAGATACCGCATATCTTCCGTTTGAATCCTGACAGGGTATCTGGTTTACCATTTACTGGGGGAGCCACTTTGCTCCAGGAATGTACGGTAGGGTTATGGGGATGACAAGAGTTACAGGCGCTGCTGGTGGAGCGGCCACTTCGGCCTGTTCGGCGTCAGGCACAGGTTGAACATCAGGGCCGTTAATCGGTATTCCGGCGCCCCCCTAGCGAACCGTGGCCTAACTTCTTTTCTTTTCTTCCGGTAGGCCGCGGCTCTGCAGGTGACGGTCGTCTTCAGGACCTTGCGTCGCTTGCGTCCTACGTCAGAGCGTTCAGCAACGCTCTTTCCAGGACCTTGCGCTTCCTGGTTTGACGTCAAGCGTGGGGCGTGTCTGGGGCTTCGCGCGCTTTTGCAGGTACGCCCATCAGTTTCCCGCGGTTACGCCCTTCTTCTCGCTCGGCGGCCCAACAATTGCGGCAATCTTCACCACAATTTAACGTACACAGTTTTTAATTAAAGGCGTACAGTACCCGGTGGCAACGGGTATAACACTCCGTCGTTGCAGCGGGCACGCGATCCTGTTCGGGGACGCCAGAAAAGATGACTCGCCCAGAGGGATGGGGACAACTCGGTACCCGGGCCTTTGCCTGGCCTTTGGGGATGTCGCGGTGGTCGGCTCCCAGGCCCGTACCCTGGGGTCAGCTTTTAAAAGGGGATTGTTTGCTATTTTTATGAAAGTTCGTGACGCCACCTGTGGTTTCTAGTGAGAATCACCAGCGCTGCGGCAGTCCACTGAGGCCGGTGTAAGGTAGCTCGATGGTATAGCTCCCCACAGGTGGAGCTAGGCCTCAGGGCAGCGTACGGAGAGGAAGATGCAGGACAGGCGAGACCCAGCCAGGTCAGATCAAGAATGGGGACGGACACGGTAGTCACTTCAGTACCTTTTACTGGTGGTAGTTCAGGCACATCCCGGAGCACTGTAGGGTGAAGGGTGCATATCAGGATCCTCCCCAATGAGCGGGTGTAGGGCCTCCTGTTTCTTGCCTCTGTGCAGTAAGTTTCTGACCTGGCTGAAGCTAGGCCTAACTTTATCTCTGTCCAGCATCGGTTGATGTTGTGGCAGGGCATTCTTTTGGAGTGCACACTCCCAGCTTACAGGGCCTATGTGTCTTCTGGCTCTGTTACGTATCAGCTCTCTGGTGAACCTGGGACCTGTAGTTCTCCAGGGATTCCGGTTATGCTTACTGGGTCATAGAGATCCCGGTAAGCTCGGACCCGGTGTCCGGTATATGTTTCGGGGTGAGCTGGGTAAGCTCCTCTGCCTCCACTGCTACTCACTTTCCACTCGCCTTCGGCCACGCTCGGGCCCTCACTAGGCTACTCACACTAACGGCAGCTTGCCGCTCTTCACCGCTCTTACAGGCGTCGACACACCTTGGGCTCACTTACTTGAGCTGCTTGAGTCTACCTTGGCCTACCTCTGCAGACAGACTTCTGCAGGAACCGAACTGAGAACTCTGTCCCTCTCTGGCTGTGAGCAGGAACTCTGTTCTGGCTGGACTGAACTGCCTAGCTCCACCTTCCCTATTTATATTCCTAACGGGCTCCCTCTGCTGGTCTGAGGTGAAAGGTGGAGATGTGTGAATGTTTATGGAGGCCTCTTGTGGAGGATTTCATTAATACACCCTTCTAGGATCTGTGGTACCAAGCGTAGCTGGGCGTCACACAATCTTTTCTGGAAATGTGCTGTGTGACACATGCATACAGTGCTGAAAAGACATGGGAACAGCATGGGGAAGACCCCTGGAAGCATCTCTGACACCCAGGTCACTGCCTAAAAGTGTGCCCTTCAGAAGTGATCCTTGCCGCATCAGAAGATGTTGACTTGCAACTATCCCCGTGCAAGTCCTTGTCCCAGGGCAGTGTTCAATTGTACCTCCCCCATTCCTTGCAATGCAAGCGCAAGTATGCAGCCTGCCACCCACCCACCCCCAGGCTGCAATACCATACTGATAGCTTGCACTTGAAATGGGGCCTTTTAGTTTGGAGGAGGCCGAAGCTGGCCACTACCTCATGGCTGCTTTGGCAGCGAGGTATCCATACTCAGTCCTCAGCTGCCCAGCGGCCGGGTGTCCACGCTCGGTCCCCAGCCACTAGGGGGCAACCGGGTGTCCATAAACGGTCCCCAGCCGCCCATATTTCTCCTTGGAACTTCCCCCCACACTTTTCTTAGCCCGGCCTGCTTTAGGGTAACATTGGACAAGCCCATCAGAGAACCAGACTCCTCCAGTGGGCCCTGGCTTCTCCATCAGGGGAGTTGAGAGTGCCAAGGTGAGGAGCATGATGATGATGATAGAAGTTAGCATCTGCTTTGTTTTCTTCAAATGCAAGCGCATGTATGTAGTAGCGGCTAGGCCTGAGGTGGTCAGCGTTTTGGCGCATATCCTACCTCCTCCGAGGATTGCTGGATGTTTTCCTGCTACTATCCCAGTTCTATGACTCCCGTTAAAACAAAACTTCAGGTGATGAATGATGGATGAGGTGGTGGCAAAGGAGAAAGAGCAGGAGGAACAGGAACCATTCACATCAATATCAGGCCAGTCAACCACACATGTCTAGTAGGACATGTTTCTGTACCAAAAGGAGTGGTTTGGCTACACAGTTACAGGGCATGCAGTGAGTGCAATGCCTACCAAAAATTTTGAGGCACTCAAATGCCTCATGGAAGTGACATGGAGGTCAGAGGGCCATAACTAAACCGTTTTTTCCATTTATAGCAACTGGGTCTCCTTTGCACTTTTGGCCTTAGCAGTGAATGGAAGGCTTTCCAAAAATTATGAGAAACTGCAATGCCCCTTGAAACAGATGTGGATTACAGCGCACTTAAAACCTTATATCCAATATTGGGGAGTGGGTCTCCCTTAGTGTTCGCCTATGCATTGAAAAGGAAAAGCTGACTAAAATTAGGAGGAAATGCAATGCCCATTGGAAGAATGGTGGAGTTCGCAGTGGAATAAAAAGACAATAGCAATGCACCTTGAAAAAGTGGTAGAGGTCGCAGTAGCTTAACAAGACAGTTTTAATGCCCCTGGGAAAAGTGGTGGAGGTCGCAGTAGCTTAACAAGATGGTTTTAATGCCCCTGGGAAGAGACGTGGAGGTCGCAGTAGCTTAAAAAGACAGTTTTAATGCCCCTTGGAAGAGACGTGGAGGTTGCAGTAGCTTAACAAGACGGTTTTAATGCTCCTGGGAAAAGTGGTGGAGGTCGCAGTGGAATAAATAGACAAAATCAATTCCCCTGGGAAAAGTGGTGGAGGTCGCAGTAGCTTAACAAGACAGTTTTCATGCCCCTTACAAGAGCCATGCAGTACAGCATATTAAAAACATTATTCCCATTATTGGGGAGTGGGTCTCCCATAGTCTTCGCCTATGCCTACCAAGCAAAAGCTGCCAAAAATTAGGACGGAGGAACTTGCAATGCTGGCAACACGGACCACGGTCACCCTGGTGGTATAGTGGTGGTGGAGGCTGAGGATAAGGAGAAGAGCAAAATGCAGCCAAAATGAGGAAGCGTATACCCATGTGTGGATGTGAAGCGGAGCATGGGAATATACCTCCCGAAATAACACAGTGGATTTGACTTTATGTTACTCTGCTGTCATTTGGTGGTGATGAGAAGTCTGGCCCAATCCAGCCCTTGTTCATTTTGATAAGGGTCAGCTTGTCAGCATTGTCAGTTGACAGGCGAGTGCGCTTATCTGTTATAATTCCCCCAGCGGCACTAAAAACACACTCCGATAACACGCTAGCGGCAGGGCAGGCCAGGACCTCCAAGGCGTACAAAGCGAGTTCATTCCAAGTGCTCAGCTTGGATACCCAATAATTAAAAGGCACAGAGGAATCACGGAGGACGCTGCTACGGTCGGCAAGGTACTCCCCCACCATCTTTTGAAACTTTGCATTCCTTGTGAGAGTACCCCACGCCTCAGGGCCTGCAAGCTGGGTGGGTCTCAGAAAACTGTCCCAGAACGTTGACAGTGTTCCCCTGCCTCTGCTGGATTGGAGTTGCGTCTCTTTCGCCTGTACACCTTGGTTGGGCAATGAACACTGACCTCTGCCGCTAGTTTGTTCAGATGGGAATTTTTTTAACAGTTCTGCAGCAAGGGACTTCTGGTACTGCCCCATTTTTGTAGACCTCTCCACCTCAGGAATAAGAGAGTGAAAGTTCTCCTTGTAGCGCGGGTCTAAAAGTGTCACCAACTAGTAATGACTGTCACCCAACATTTTGACAACGCGAGGGTCATTGTTAAGGCAGCGTAACATAAAGTCAGGCATGCGTGCCAGACGGGTAACGGGCAAGACTTCCATGTCCTCACCAAGATGACGACTGACCATGCTCTCCTCCTCCTCCTCCCCCCTGTCATCAGGCCACCCATGCTGGACCGACGTTATGACAGTTGTACAGGTACTACCATCTTCAGCACATGATACCAGCTCCTGTTCTTCCTCCTCCTCCTCCTCTCCCTCAATGTCCCTCAATGCACGTTCGGATGAGATGAGGCTGGGCTGTGTGTAATCACCCGCTACGGCTTCTTGATCCATCTCATCTTACTCTGGCTGCAATGCCTCCTCTTTAATTCTCTGCAGAGAGCGTTGCAAAAGACAGACAAGTGGGATGCTGACACTAATGCTGGCGTCATCACCACTCACCATCTTGGTGGACTCCTCAAAGTTTGTCAGGATGGTACATATGTCAGACATTCAGGTCCACTCCTGAGGTCTTATGTGTGGAGTCTGACCAGAATATCGATGGCCTTGTTGCAGCTGGTACTCCACAACTGCTATCTTCTGCTCACAAATCCTTTGCAACATGTGGAGGGTAGAGTTCTAATGTGCGGGGACATCACACACCAGTCGGTGTGCCGGAAGCTGCAAACGCTGCTGCAACACAGCAAGGGCGGCGGAAGCTGTAGCCGACTTCCGAAAATGAGCTGACAGGCGGCGTATTGTGTACATACATGTCTGCGTACTGTGTGTGCGTGCATGTCTGTGTACTGTGTATGCATGCATGTCTGTGTACTGTGTGTGTGTGCATGTCTGCGTACTGTGTGTGTGTGCATGTCTGCTTACTGTGTGTGTGTGCATGTCTGCTTACTGTGTGTGTGTGTGCATGGCTGCATACTGTGTGCGTGCATAACTGCGTACTGTGTGCGTGCATGTCTGTGTACTGTGTGTGCGGGCATGTCTGCGTACAGTGTGCATGCATGTCTGTGTACTGTGTGTGCGTGCATGTCTGCGTACTGTGTGGTTGCACGCCTGCGTACAGTGTGTGCGGGCATGTCTGTGTACTGTGCGTGTGCATGTCTGCGTACTGTGCGCGCGTGCATGTCTGCGTACTGTGTGTGCATGTCTGCGTATTGCGTGCATGTCTGCATACTGCGTGTGCGTGCATGTCTGCATACTGTGTGTGCGTGCATGTCTGCGTACTGCATGTGCATGCATGTCTGCGTACTGCGTGTGTGTGCATGTCTGTGTACTGTGTGTGCGTGCAAGTCTGCGTACTGCGTGTGCGTGCATGTCTCTGTACTGCGTGTGTGTGCATGTCTGCGTACTGTGTGCGTGCATGTCTGCGTACTGTGTGTGCGTGCATGTCTGCGAACTGTGTGTGCGTGCATGTCTGCGTACTGTGTGAGTGCATGTCTGCGTACTGTGTGTGCATGCATGTCTGCATACTGTGTGCGTGCATGTCTGCTTACTGTGTGTGTGTGCATGTCTGCATACTGTGTGAGTGCATGTCTGCGTACTGTGTGTGCGTGCATGTCTGCATACTGTGTGAGCGTGCATGTCTGCGTACTGTGTATGCGTGCATGTCTGCGTACTGTGTGTGCGTGCAAGTCTGCGTACTTTGTGTGCGTGTATGTCTGCTTACTGTGTGTGTGTACATGTCTGCGTACTGTGTGCGTGCATATCTGCGTACTGTGTGCGTGCATGTCTGCATACTGTGTGCGTGCATGTCTGCTTACTGTGTGTGCATGCATGTCTGCGTACTGTGTGTGCGTGCAAGCATATCTGTGTACTGTGTGCAGGCATGTCTGCATACTGTGTGTGCATGTCTGCGTACTGCGTGCATGTCTGCGTACTGCGTGTGCGTGCATGTCTGCATGCTGTGTGTGCATGTCTGCGTACTGCGTGCATGTCTGCGTACTGCGTGTGCGTGCATGTCTGCATACTGTGTGTGCGTGCATGTCTGCGTACTGCATGTGCGTGCATGTCTCTGTACTGCATATGTGTGCATGTCTGCGTACTGTGTGCGTGTGCATGTTTCTGTACTGCATGTGTGTGCATGTCTGCGTACTGTGTGCGTGCATGTCTGCGTACTGTGTGTGCGTGCATGTCTGCGTACTGTGTGAGTGCATGTCTGCATAATGTGTGCACGTGCATGTCTGCTTACTGTGTGCATGTCTGCTTACTGTGTGTGCGTGCATATCTGCATACTGTGTGCGCGTCCATGTCTGAGTACTGTGTGCGCGTGCATGTCTGCGTACTGTGTGCATATCTGCGTACTGTGTGTGCGTGCATGTCTGCATACTTTGTGTGTGTGCATGCCTGTGTACTGTGTGTGCGTGCATGTGTCTACTGCATGTGTGTGCATGTCTGCGTACTGTGTGTGCGTGCATGTCTGCATACTGTGTGTGCGTGCATGTCTGAGTACTGTGTGTGCGTGCATGTCTGCGTACTGTGTGCATGTCTGCATTCTGTGTGCATGTCTGCGTACTGTGTGTGTGCATGCATGTCTGCATATCCCTATGGTATAAACACATATATTTCTTTGTCGTATCTGTGCCTCATGAATCGTGTATGCGTTAAAAGGACCCACTGAGACTCTTTTTGTCTGGGGCCCACGAAAACCTGGAGCCGGTTCTGGCTGCATGCTCTACTCTGGTAAGATTTACGGAGCATATTTATTAGTGCAAGCACATAGTTGGCAGCGGCTGCATCTGTCCAGACGTTCATACAGAGCTACACACAGGGCAAGTCACTTCCATAATTAGCAGACATGACTGATCCGATATATAATGCTGCCATGTGAGCTTAATCTAATTGTGGTGCCCCACACCAGATATGACGTCATCACAGACAGCGCTTTCCAGGTTCCCCAATATGAAAAGAATTCTTATGAACAGTACCTTCCAGAAAATGCTAGAAAATAATATAGAATGATTTCAAAAGAGGGCCCCCATATGCAGCTCAGAACAGCACTAATAAAGTGTCAGTCTGAGGGTTCTCCTATGCACAGTACTGGCTTGAGAATGATCGGTTGGACAGATGAACATCAAAGCAGAACATGGCAGAAAGCAGGACAGGAGCAAACCAATAGTAGTCCCAGAACAGCCAGCTAAAGAATAATCAAATAGTCTAGAAGTCAGCCGCAAATAAACAGCAGAATTCAAGTTTAGGTAATAAGTTGGATCAGAACTAGTGCTCGGTGCTCGCCCGAGCATCTCACTGCTCACAATGCTCGGTGCTCGATTATTTCCAGGGTTGCTTGGCGGGAGCTCGGGTCCCCTCCCTGCATGTTTGGCACTCTTTAGAGCGCCAATCAACATGAAGGGATTGCCTGCCACTCATTGTAATGCCGCAACCATGGTGGTTGTGGCATTACAGTGATTGGCTGGCCGCACAGCGTCATCAGGTCTATATCAGACCTGGCGCCGCTGTGCTCGTGACAGTCACTCCAAAATCGGACAGTGTAGGGAGAGGTGCTGCTACATCGGGGAGAGATTTGCTTGTGTATTAGGTAGTGTAGGGAGAAAAAACGTACATTACACATATCCATCTTAACAAACAGTCCTTTTGAGGACTAACTAATCCATCTGCAGAGATATCAGGCAAACAGTGTATATAGGCAGGCAGGGTATATAGAAGACTGCAGTGCATATAGCACAAGAGGCTCCATTCCAATTCTGCCTTCTGCTGCTGTTAGATATTTCAATACAAAGGCCCAGGTCTCAAGGGCCAGGAATACTTTTCTATGGATCTTATTCCTCATTATTTGCTTAAAAAGCAATCCAGAGAACACCGCTTTTTGCGCCATTTGCTTGTTGGCACTGCAGAATACAGCCAGGTCCTTTCCATATTACAGCGCTAGAAATCCAGGTATTTAAAACTGTGTTTTTTCCGTCACACGGATCACATATACGTTGTCAGAAAATACTGCCATTTCTGGCCTCCATTAAAAATTTCTTTCAATGTGTCAGTGAAGCAATTCACAGCAGTTTGCTGTTCAAACTAGTTACCTACAGGCCAGGTATTTAAAACTCTGTTTTCTCCATAATATGGATCACATATAAGTTCGCTCCAAACTCAGTCATTTGTAGTGAGCATGGAAGATACTGTCCTCCATTTAAAATGGGCAAGGCATGTGGCAAGGGACGGGGAACTGGATGTGATGGTGATGGTGCATGCAGAGGCCGAGGACAAGGCCGTGGGCAAGCTGAAATTGTGCCACAACAAACACCCACATCTTCTCACCCGACCTTCCTGTCCCAATTCCTAGGGGTACTCCAAAAACTGGTGAAAAAATTTCAAGAATTTTATTTACATAATTCTTCAAAATTAAATTGACGTTTCGGCCTCATACGACCTTCATCAGAACTGTAAATTTAATTGAGATAATTACATATGAGTATCAACTCCATACTTCAGAATATACAAACAACAGCTAATTCATATGAGAATCAGATTTTAGATACTGAGTGCAAAAAAATAAATAATCAATGAGAACAATTTCATAGCATAGAAGATAGTGGCTACATACATCATGAGTAATTCACAGACAAAAGATAGAACAGTAACAATGTTTACCAGGGTGCTGCCCAGTGGATAAATGGGAAACCAACCAATGGCTGCAAAAGAAAGAGTGAGACAGCACAAATCACTATGCATGTATAGAGAATCACATTATGACATATATGTGTCACCTCAGCAACCAAATGCTACTCACCAGGGTCACAGGAGAAAGAGGCATCAGTAAATAGCGCTATGTGGGAAGAAGCACAACCGTGCTATGAGAAATCCGCTGTGTGACCGGGATATCTAGCATGCTTATGTGCTATCCCTGTACTTCCGGGACGCGGCACTGATCAGGCGCCATGAGGTCACATGATTAACTTCTAAGCGCGTCACCGGAAGTGATGCGACGGGGAGAAAATGTCTCCGCTCAGTGCTATGTTGGTGGGTTATGAATGGAGTCACATGCTCTGTAGTATGGCACATCCCCAGAAGTAGCATGCCAAAATAGTATGCAACAAAGGGAAGATTAGTACAATGAGAAGAATAGTGAGGGACATGTTTTAATACGCTAATTACAGGACTAGTAATGAAATGTAATTGTATTGACTACATAAACACAATGCAATAAGAGAACTAATGGAATAAGGGATAGGAATACAAGCAATTATGCAGCCAATGCCCCAAAGACCACACTACTAAATTCTCACATTTCAAAATGTTGCCTTTTAGACTCGTGGAGACGGAAGCATTCCGCAACCTGATGGCAGCAGCCATCCCTTGGTACTCGGTCCCCAGCCGCCACTATTTCTCCTGGTGTGCCGTCCCCGCAGTACACAAGCACGTGTCCCAAAACATTAGCCGTGCCCTCAACAACGAAGTTACCGGGAAAGTCCACCAAAACACGGACACGTGGACAAGTGCTTGTGGGCAGGGACAGTACATCTTGCTGATGGCACACTGGGTTAACATAGTGGAAGCCGGGACCGAGTCGGACCTTGGGACGGAACACGTCCTCCCGAAACCAAGGATTGCAGGCCCTAGGTCAATCAGGGTTGCCCCCATGGTCTACAGCTCCTGCACCTCATCCTCCTCAGCCACCTTCTCCTCTTCAGCCTCCATCTCCGAAATGACCATATCAGTCACAAGCTGGAAGCACTGCAGCACTGCCTCGGCCAAGCGGCAACAAGCTGTGCTGAAGCTAATATACTTAGGCGAAAAACCGCACAATGCTGAAGAGTTGTGGACAGCACTGAAAGAGCAAGCAGATCTGTGGCTCACACCGCTGAACCTGCAGCCAGGCATGATCATGTGTGACAATGGCTGGATCCTGGTGGCAGCTCTGAGGCGAGGCGAGCTCACACACGTACCATGCCTGGCCCATGTGCTTAACCTCGTGGTTCAGTAGTTTCTCAAATCCTACCCGGAGCTACCGGATATGCTTGTTAAAGTACGCCGCCTGTGCACCCATTTTAGAAAGTCAGCTACAGCTTCTGCTGCCCTTGCCGTGTTTCAGTAGCTTTTGCAGCTTCTGGCTCACAGACTGGTGTGTGATGTCCCACTCGTTGGAACTCTACACTGCAGATGTTGGGAAGGATTTGTGAGCAGAAGAGGGCAGTTGTTGAGTACCAGCATCAACAAGACCGTCGTTATTTAGTTCAGACTCCACACATAAGACCTCAGGAGTGGACACGGATGTCAGATATATGTACCATCCTCAAAAAATTTGAGGGACTCCACCAAGATGGTGAGCGGCGATGACGCCATAATTAGTGTCACCATCCCACTTCTCTGTCTTCTGAAACACTCTCTGCTGACAATCAAAGAGGATGTATTGAAAGCAGAGCACGATGAGATGGAGGAAGGAACCATACAGGGTGATTACACACAGCCCAGCCTCACCTCATCCCAATGTGGATTGGGTGACAATGAGGAAGAAGAGGAGGAGGAGGAAGGACAGGAGCTAGTTTCATGCACTATAGACGGTACTACTTGCACAACTGTCACACCGTCTGTTCAGCATGGATGGCCAGACGACAGAGTAGAGGAGGAGAGCATGGTCAGTCATCCTCTTGGTGAGGACACGTAAGTCTTGCCTGTTAGTATTCTGGCACGTATAGCTGAGTTGATGTTATGCTGCCTTTCTTATGACCCTCGCATTCTCAAAATTTTGGGTGACAGTCATTACTGGTTGGTGACACTTCTAGACCCATGCTACAAGGAGAACTTTATATCTCTTATTCCTGAGGCTGACAGGTCTACAAAAATGGGGCTGTACCAGAAGGCCCTTGTTGCGGAACTATTAAAAAAATTCCCATCTGAAAATGCTGGCGGCAGAGGGCACGCTTTGTTGGACAACCAAGGAGTACAGGCGAGAGAGACACAACTTCAATCCAGCAGAGGCAGGGGAACACTGTCAAAGTTCTGGGAGAATTTTCTCAGCCCCTCTCATCGCACAGGCCCTGACTCGCAGGTACTCTCACAAGGAGTGGAAAGTTTGGGAAGATGCTGAGGGAGTACCTTGCTGACCGTACCAATGCCCTCCGTGATTGCTCTGTGCCTTATAATTATTGGGTATCCAAGCTGGATACGTGGAATGAACTGGCTCTCTATGCCTTGGAGGTCCTAGCCTGCCCTGTCTCCAGCGTTTTATCAGAGCGGGTTTTTAGTGCCGCTAGTGGAATTATGACTGATAAGCATCCGCCTGTACACTTAAAATGCTGACAGGCTGACTCATAAAAATGAACAAGGGCTGGATTGGGCCGGACTTCTCAACACCACCGAATGATAACAGCATAACATAAACTCAAATCCAGTGTCTTTTCTTGGGAAGTGCATTCCCATGCACCTTTTCACACCCAGACATGGGTATATGCTTCCTGATTTTGGTTAATTGCTCTTGTCCTCCTCCTTCTCCTCATCCTCCACCACCATATCACCAGGGTGACAGTGGTCCGTGATGCAACACCCACATAACTTTTTAAAGGGTGTTTATAATGCCGGTAAAAAAAAAAATTATATACAGTATGTTCATATATACCTCCCAGGGGTAAATGTTTGTCAGCCCATACACTCAGTGCAGAGGCCCTCCTCCACGTCTCTTCCAAGGGGCATTGGAGTGCCTCCAAATTTTGGGCAACCCTTGCATTCACAGCATAGGCCAACACTATGGGAGACTCTGTCCTTTCTAATAAAAATTTGTCTCTACTGTGGCCCTGCTCTATGTGTCTTTAATTTCTTAGTGGGGTTTTCCCTAAATTTGGTCAGCCATTAGACTCACTGCATACCCTTTAACTGTATAGCAGACACCAGACTCTCTCCTTTCCAATGGGAATTTGTCGTTACTGTGGCCCTGCTCTATGTGTCTTTAATTTCTTAGTGGGGTTTTTCCTAAATTTGGTCAGCCGTTGGACTCACTGCATACACCATAACAGTATAGCAGACACTCTCCTTTCTAATGGGAATTTGTCGCTACTGTGGCCCTTCTCTATGTGTCTTTAATTTCTTAGTGGGGTTTTTCCTAAATTTGGTCAGCCTTTAGACTCACTGCATACCATATAACTGTATAGAAGACCCGCTCCTTTCTAATGGTAACATGTCATACTTGTTACTGTGGCCCTGCTCTATGTGTCTTTAAATTCTTAATGGGGTTTTTCCTAAATTTGCTCAGCCATTGGACTCACTGCATACCCTATAACTGTATAGCAGACGCTCCCCTTTCTAAAGGGAAAATGTCGTACTCGTTACTGTGGCCCTGCTCTATGTGTCTTTCAGAGTCCCTCCATCATCAATGAAACAGGATGTGTCGGATGATGTGTCACACACCACATTGCCCGATAAGGTTGTAAAATGGTAAAATGATATTTCCCGGTGAATGCATTTGCCTTAAAAAATAACGTAAAAAAAAAACAGTAGGATCTTTCTTTAGTATAAAAACAGAGTTGCCAATATAACCTCAATGTAATCACAGTGCTCAGCTCCTGCACCTCCTCCTCCATCTCCGAAATGACCACATCAATCACAAGCTGAAAGCACTGCAGAATTGCCTTAGCCAAGCGGCAACAGGCTGTGCTGAAGATAACATGCTTAAAGCTTAGGTGACAAACCGCCCAGCGCTGCAGAGTTGTTGAAAGCTGTAACACAGCAGCTTGATCTTTGGCTCTCACCGCTGAACATACAGCCAGGCATGGTCATGTGTGACAATGGGCGGAACCTGGTGATGGAGAAATGACAGCCAGAGTAGATATGGTTTCCCTGTATGCCAGTCCTTTCACCGAGCTAAAGAATATGGCTGTGGTGAAATAAAACTCCCACTGAGAAGCTTTTTCAGATTGAAAAACTTTGTGCCCACCAGAGGATTTGATTCTGAGGGCTCACCTTTCTCCCCCGCTCAAGAGCCCCATAGCAGCTGCAAAGTTAGCGCTATCATGAACTCTCCTAATGTAGAAGCCAGGGCACACCAGAAGATTCTCTGGTGGGACCGTCTAACCCTGCCGAGAAGCAGTCCTGGCTAAGAAAAGTGTGTGGGAAGGTTCCTGGACACTCTATGGCTGCTTTTTAACTGAGGTGGAAACCCACGCAAACATGGGGAGAACATACAAAGCCCTTGCAGATGTTGTCCTTGCTGGGATTTGAACCCAGGATCACAGCGCTGCAAGGCTTCAGTGCTAACCACTGATCCATTGTGCTGCTGTTCACCCTCTAATATCAAACAGGCTGGAGTAACTTGTACCTACTGCCACTCTTTGTTCAACTCCTTTGTGAGAAACTAATGTATTTGGGCAGCCACTCAGTCTACCAAATAAAATTCCTGAGAAGGAAATTGGGGATGGCTTTGCTACTGTTACTGGGGGCAGTGCTAATAAGATGGCATCGTACCATAGTTTACTGGAAATATTTCAGGCTGGTAGGAGGCAAGCAAATTCCCACAGAAAAGAACCAGCAGTAATGTTCCGGGACCCTCGCTTGTAGAAGGCGGAGACAACACCAGGAGAAATAGTGACAGCTGGGGATCGAGTATGGACATGAGGTATGAGGCATGAGGTTGTGAAAAGCTTCCGCCTCCACGAGCCTAAAAGGCCACATTTCAAGTTCAAGCGGCTGCCCAGAAATCTGGCAGTTTAGTATTGCAGCCTGTGGGTGGGTGGCTAGCTGCATACTTGCGCTTGCATTCCAAGTAACAGAAAACTAAGCAGATGGTGGCCTCTATCATCATTATGGCCTCATCTCGGCTATATGAACTCTCCTGAAGGAGAAGCCAGGGCACACCGGAGGAGTCTCTGGTTTTCTGGTGGGTCCGTCGAACCCTGCCGAGAAGCAGCCCTGGCTAAGAAAAGTGTGGAGGAAGGTTCCTGGACACTCTATGGCTGTTTTTTTAATGTGGATCGGACGTGCTTAAGCATGTTATTTCTCAAACCTGATTGCAGATCAGGCCATTGCCCAACTCTGTAGTCATGAAATTAAATGCGCAAAGAAAGATGTTTGTGTGTCAAAGCACCATCGAGAAGTGCGAGTTTATGTTGGACGGGCTGCCATTGCTTCTGCAAAAGCTGCTTTAGAGGACTTTCTGGGAGAAATGACACCCAGAGCAGATACGGTTTCCCTCTATGCCATTCCTTTTACTGAGCTAAAGAATATGGATGTGGTGAAATACAACTCTCAGCAAAAAAAGGTGTGGACTGGCTCCGTACCGTCCCTGGCCGCAATCACATGTCCACGTGTTTGTGGTTAGGTGGTCCTTCCCAGTAAGTGCACTGGGGAGGGCACGGGTAATGTTGTGGGACCCGTGCTTGTGGAAGGCAGAGACAATACCGGGAGAAACAGTGGCGGCTGCGGATCGAGTATGGACACCCGGCCGCAGCCGGCGTGAAGTTATGAAAAGCGTCCGCCTCCACGAGCCTAAAAGGCCCCATTTCAAGTGGAAGCAGCTTTAGAGGACTTCCTGGGAGAAATGACAGCTGGGTGAATATGGTTTCACAAGTCCTTTCACCAAGCTAAAGAATATTGCTGTGGTGAAATACAACTCAGCAAAAAAAGCTGTGGACTGGCTCCGTAACGTCCCTGGCCACATTCACCTTTCCTCGTGATTGTGGTTAGGCGGTCCTTCCCAGTAAGAGCAATGGTTCAGAAATGTCTCAAAATGAATAAATGGAGGTTTGATACTACCATTGAAAAAGTAATATGAACAGTATGAGATGGAGGTCAAGGCAAAAATAGTACCAAGGATTGACAATGAAAACAAAGGCCTGTTGTGCAAGAATTGTGTGTGGGTCCCTATTTTGGGGCAATAGGACAAAGCAGGTACAAAGATCCCTCAGCCACATAAGAATAAGACATATGGTAAATAGGGGACCCAATATGCAACAATACCAAATGAGGGTAAGGTGGGAATTCCTGGATGCAAGTATACTGCATTGGTGTGATTCCTGTGGGGAAGCTCTGACAATCATTATAACAATAATGGGGGCTCTGGGTGTCATTACTGTGGAGGAGGCGGGAGCTGGATGTCACTACTTGGAGGTGGGTCTCTGGATGGGGCTAGCGACCCTCTTTCAGAGTTGAATGTGGCTCTCATGGTAAGAGAAGTTTGGAACCATTGCTCTAAGGAAACAACTAGTGGACAAAACAGCACACATGTTATATCCCTGAGAAAGAAAAAAACATTGCTCGGTGTGAGAAATCCAAGCTTCATTTGCACTATGCTAATAGGAGGGGGTAGAATTGTTGAGGTTGGTGGACATGGAGTAATAGTGTGGGGAATGTCTTCCTTGCACACTCAGTAATCAGACCTCTGATACCTATAGATGGACGTTTCGACAATAAAGCTGAACCTAAAAAGTGTATCCCTTCAGGTCCACCGGTCCCCCTGTTGCAGAAAGACACTTTCAGCAGGACAATTCCCTATGTTACAAGGGTTGTATAGTCGCAGGATCAGAATTAGGGCCGGCTATCAGTCAGTGCCAGGAACGCGCTTACAGCCACCACTCTCTATACACTGTGCCAGCTACACCACAATGACTGAACGCTATCGGGGAAAATGAAGTTAATTTTCTCCCGGCAGAAGGGCTCTTAGTACAGGCAGATTCAGAACATTATTAGCCTGCAGATTAACCCCATATTGGCAGGTTCATTGCGGTTTTTCACATGTTAGGATACCTTTAAAGCTAAAAAGCATCTCTGGAACGAGGTCGAACATGGGTAGCAATATGGCAGTAATTCCATGTAATTTGTGACATCTATGCTGTCCTCCTGGGCCAAAATTTGTGCAGAATAATTTCAACATCTTGTGGAATCTATGCCGGGATGAATTGCTGCAGTTCAAGCTACTAAATGGGTCTCTGTCTTTAATAAAGTGGCTATTCGGTGTATAAGTAACGGGGTCATATACAGTTTTTTTATAAATTCCTCTATATCACCTTACTGCAAAGTTACGCAACATGTACGTTTTATGCAGTCAGTATGAAGACCGTTCATTCCTGTTCTGCGCAGTGATTGTTTTTCTCTTGTTTGGCTCTTTATTCTGCTTCTCATAGTTTAATCTCATGTAATATGATCTGATTGAGAAGGAGAATGCAGTTCAAAGAACCATGGAGCATTGGGCTGGATCCAGTGGGTCCTCTCTGCTCCTAGCTGCCAATGTGTGAAGTAGAAAGAATTGAGCCCACAATCATCGGGATCAGATGGAACGAATGCCGGAGCCATGACGAACCTGCAGAATGTCACCGTTGTCTTGGTTGGAGTTATCACCTTTATTTTGGTCTTCTTTTACTGGAAATATGCATGGGAAAGAAAAAAGATGCCTCCTGGACCTTTCCCATTGCCTATTGTAGGGAACTTCCTAAAGATTCAGAAAGATGGACTAGTGCCGAGCTTAACTAAGGTAAGTTGGGTCTTAATATCAAAAAGTAAATGGATTGGGAATGGATCATAATTTTCATTGAGCACTGTAAAATAGTTGATGATTCTTTTAAAAAAATGAGTTATCTTTATTATTTCCCTTAAAACGGTTGTGTAATCTTTCCTCAGGAAGCAACGCTCCTCTGCTTCCTGACTTCCTGCTTTCCGGCGATGGATGCATTTCTGAAGATTGATCGCTTAGACGAGCATCATATTCGTGCCAGTGGTCCAAACTGTGCACTTCCCAATGCTTTAGCTGATTTTTCTTCTCTAGTATTAGAGGAGCAGCGCTTTCAAGTTCAATAGCAAACAGCTTGTAAGCACTGTGCTACCTACCTTGGAAACTGTTGCCTAACTTAGGCAACAAGCAGTAAACTACAGATTTAAAGATTCTTGAGAGTGGAGAGGTAAATTCCAAAGTTGCTTATTTTCATAAGCACTTTGCAATTTTACCCTGATTAAGAAATTAAGACAAATCTTTTAAAGTCTAATAATCTTTTTTATTGCCATTTTTAAGTAACAAACATATAAACTATGATTTGAGGATATCTCGTAGGCTACCATATAAAATATTGAAGGGGTTGTCCAGCCTTAGGGCTCAAGTATACAGTCAATTTATATGACAGCAGAATTGTGAATCCTGACAGCACAACACGCGTGAGCTGTCAGGATTCTCCAGTGCCAGTGCCAGGAGTGCTAGTATGCGATTTGGATATATACGGTCACATGTCGACTAGATGTCCATGGCTTCATGCAATACAAGTGAATTGAGTAAGGACGGACACGTCTAGTCTGAATTTGGCTGGAAATTTGCAATGGGCAAACTTGCGGTTACCCAACCGATCCTAGCATCAGAGAATCCTGACTGCGTGCATGGGCTGAACTAGGGAGGAGCTGGGGTGGGATAGGTTGTGGTTATGGCCGCTCATCAAATTCCTCAAAGATGTGGTATTTGCTATGCCAGAAATATTACTCTAGTCCTTTATTGGGTACCATTTCTGAGGTACATGTCACTGATAAAATGTACCAAATTGATTTAGAGGCGTGTGCTTGTTCATGAATTTGGCACATCTTATCCTTGCACTCCCCTCATTAAGACTGATGTACGAAATGTCAGTGTTAATGTTGGGGCCTAGGTCTCTATGGCAGATCATTTTACTTTCTTCTTTAATGGCCTCTCAAATTCGTATTATTTGGACAAGTCAACTAAATGTGAGAGAAGGTCATTGGGGAGAAGACACATTGCCAACACAGCCCTGTATTTGCTAAATATACTGGCATTCTGCATCAGGGAGTGAAACGCTTAAGGGCAGATGTGCACAACATCTTTTTCAGGCAGATACCTGAAGAGGCTTTGCATGGGAAAACTCGGCGGCTGCGCTAGCATCTAAATGACACCAAGTGCACGTACCCTGAAGGAGTTATCCTGAACCATCACATATCTGGAGAAATCATGAGTTAGAATTTTTGCATATGAATGCTCTCCACGGTTTTCACAGATAGCACTCGTACCTGTGATAGTCCATGGGGCCATTCACAGGCCTGTAATGTTATACGGACCAAGAGGTATACTGATTGCACATCTACCACCAGGGGAGAAACTATAGTGGGTGCAGGGGTTGAGACTTGAGGGGTCGCCATATGAAGAGATTATTACTATTAAACACCTGTGTTAGTTGAAAGCCTCATTGGAGAAGTTGCATTGGGGCCCACAAGCTTCAAGACACCACTACTGACCACCATACAGATTTAAATCGGATGATTTTATAATATGCTTATGATGCGCCCCATGGGCCATGGGGAACTCAGTAGCCGGGAGATGCTGGGAGATGTCACAGTGGCGGTGACCCGCTCCGTGACCCAGGGCGGTCAATAAAAGGGGAATAAAGAAAAGACGTCACCTGTGGTATATGGCTATATGGAGCCGCCGCTGCGGTGCACATTTTCTGGAGCTGATGATGACGTAGCAGATTTGGTTCAGCTCTCCACAGGCAGAGCTTAGCTCCAGGGCAGGAAGTGGTGATTTTATAGAAGTTGCTGTGCAGTGTAGTGCAGGTGATGGCGCAGTTAATAATCAGTCCACAACTTAATGGCGGTTTCCTCTTATCTTTACTTGTGGTGGTTAGGCAGACCGGGGCACGGGTACTAGCTGGTAGTAGAGGTCCGGGCGGCCTGGAAGCAAGTTGGGGATCCACCTTGCCAGGTGGAGTTGTAGGCCTTCCCTTTGCACTAATCTCTTAGGCCCTGCTGCATATAGCTGTGCTGTGGCCCTCGTCCCTGAGTATAACGTCTTTGTGCTCACCCATATGGCAGGCAGCTCGGGCCCTCCTAGAGTGTCGCTCCCACGTGGCAGTGCTGGGCCCTATGTGCTGCTGAGCCTCCGGGCATCTGATGGGGCCTGGAGACCTGCAGTCTCCTGCCCTCCGGTTTCTGCTGCTGGGCCTTCAGTGCCCCACAACCTCAGACTCCGGTGTCTGGTTCTTCTGCACTCCTCTCTGGGGTGAGCTGCCATGCAGCTCCACTCCCCAGGTCTTTCCTCTTCGCTCTCCTGACTTCAACTCCTCTCACTAACTCCAGCTAACCCCATCTCCATATTCCAGTTGTTAAGGGGATGAGCTCCCCTTGCTGGTCTGGAGCCAGGAAAATGTTGTATGCTAGTAAACCTGATTAGGGGACCCCTCCTTCTTTCTAGGCATGGCATCACCCCTTGTGAGGGACGCAATGCCACTGTGGCAACCGGACTCCTGGGGTGCCACACTTATCTAAACCCCACCTCTAGAGAGGGTTGAGATCGGGTGAAAATGGTGGTTGGTTTAAGTTTAAAAATAAGCAAAGAAGTTGAGAATTTCAGATTCACATTCCATCACCATATCAAACCGTAAAGATATATTGAATTCCATGTGAAGGCCTCTTTTAAAATTCTGTCAATTTTGACAATTTCACAGATGGCAAGAACATATGGCCCCATTTATACGGTCTACTTTGGCTCAAGACCTATTGTAGTTCTCACTGGATATCAGATGATAAAAGAAGCACTCGTTGAAATGGGAGACGGTTTTTTGAATCGTGGCTCCCTTCCATTTGTGGAATGTATTTTTAATCATGCTGGTAAGTCATAACTTATCAGATTGGATGTAATACCAGCTGCTGAATTGTAAGCTACTGTCTTAGATATTGATGTGTGACAAGTGTATAATAATAGTGGATCAGACCACTCTCAGTCCATCTGAGTCATAAAAGTTATATGGTCACTGTCGTTTCAACAAGCTTTTCATGAATTATTCTTTTTTTCTCAACCTATGAGCAACTTATTTTTCACCTCTGTCTTCCTGAATTTATCATTCTTTCAAAAAAACTGCTAAAATACAGTACAGACCAAAAGTTTGGACACACCTTCTCATTTAAAGATTTTTTTGTATTTTCATGACTATGAAAATTGTACATTCACACTGAAGGCATCAAAACTATGAATTAACACATGTGGAATTATATACTTCACAAAAAAGTGTGAAACAACTGAAAATATGTCTTATATTCTAGGTTTTTCAAAGTAGCCACCTTTTGCTTTCATGACTGCTTTGCACACTCTTGGCATTCTCTTGATGAGCTTCAAGAGATAGTCACCGGAAATGGTTTTCACTTCACAGGTGTGTCCTGTCAGGTTTAATAAGTGGGATTTCTTGCCTTATAAATGGAGTTGGGACCATCAGTTGTGTTGTGCAGAAGTCTGGTGGATACACAGCTGATAGTCCTACTGAATAGACTGTTAGCTGCTTTTTTCTTGTCATAATACAAATTCTAAGTACAGAAAAACGAGTGGCCTTCATTACTTTAAGAAATGAAGGTCAGTCAGTGGGAAAACTTTGAAAGTGTCCCCAAGTGCAGTTGCAAAAACCATCAAGCGCTACAAAGAAATTGGGTTACATGAGGACCGCTCCAGGAAAGGAAGACCAAGAGTCACCTCTGCTACTGAGGATAAGTTTATCCGAGTCACCAGCCTCAGAAATCGCAGGTTAACAGCAGCTCAGATTAGAGACCAGGTCAATGCCACACAGAGTTCTAGCAGCAGACACATCTCTACAACAACTGTAAAAAGAGTAGACTTTGTGCAGCAGGCCTTCATGGTAAAATAGCTGCTGGGAAACCACTGCTAAGGACAGGCAACAAGCAGAAGAGACTTGTTTGGGCTAAAGAACACAAGGAATGGACATTAGACCAGTGGAAATCTGTGCTTTGGTCTGATGAGTCCAAATTTGAGATCCAACCATCGTGTCTTTGTGCGACGCAGAAAAGGTGAACGGATGGACTCTACATGCCTGGTTCCCACCGTGAAGCATGGAGGAGGTGAGATGGTGTGGGGGTGCTTTGCTGGTGACACTGCTGGGATTTATTCAAAATTGAAGGCATACTGAACCAGCATGGCTACCACAGCATCTTGCAGCGGCATGCTATTCCATCCGGTTTGCATTTAGTTGGACCATCATTTATTTTTCAACAGGACAATGACCCCAAACACACCTCCAGGCTGTGTAAGGGCTTTTGGACCAAGAAGGAGAGTGATGGGGTGCTACGCCAGATGACCTGGCTTCCACAGTCACCAGACCTGAACCCAATCGAGATGGTTTGGGGTGAACTGGACCTCAGAGTGAAGGCAAAAGGGCCAACAAGTGATGAGTATCTGTGGGAACTCCTTCAAGATTGTTGGAAGACCATTTCCGGTGACTACCTCTTGAAACTCATCAAGAGAATGTCAAGAGTGTGCAAAGCAGTCATGAAAGCAAAAGGTGGCTACATTGAAGAACCTAGAACATAAGACATATTTTCAGTTGTTTCACACTTTTTTGTTAAATATATAATTCCACATGTGTTAATTCATAGTTTTGATGCCTTCAGTGTGAATGTACAATTTTCATAGTCATGAAAATACAGAAAAGTCTTTAAATGAGAAGGTGTGTCCAAACTTTGGGTCTGTACTGTACATCTTTCTCAAAACAAGACAGTCTGACTGCTCACTGAAAGATCAGATTACAGTTCCTATTGAAGTCTATGGAAGACTAGAGGAGCAAAGTGAAAAGCAGAGTGAAAGAAGAAGGTTCATACACACAGAAAATGCTGTTGATTTCTAATAAATGTTTTATCTCATCCTAGTGCTGGATCCACAGTTACACTGCTCAGTACAGCTGTATAATGTCCTCGATGCGGCTACAGCTTCTGAACATGTGCTACCTAGAGAAAGGAGAGCAAGAATCCCCATGTATTTTTGTGTTGTGTATGAGAAACATCACAGCAGATAGTCTTCATTCACTAGCTCAGACACAACTGAAATAGGTGTACGTAGTGGAAAATTTATGAAAAGCAAAATACATGCCATAGTAGCTAAAAATAACGTTATTTCTCATGTACACATGGAAGTTTATTCTGAACTGTTCATTGCAATTACTAGTGATGACAGAATCTGATTAAACTTCAGTTTGACAGTTTGATAGAAATTTTAACTAAAATTTAGATTGACATCAAAATATTTTAATGGGAATTGAATATTCATTACAGAAGCACTCGCAGTAAACTTTTTTTTTTTTACAAAATCTCAGTAAATGTATATATAGGGTCATGAATATGCATTAATATACTCATGAATCATTGTCTTCCCTGGTTTCCAATGCCGCTCTGGTCTTCTCCTGTGTCACGAAATGGCTATTTCTACTTGGCAGTTAACTTTGGGCTCCATAGGCTTACATTGTAACGGCTCATTCAGACATCTGGCAAATCGGTCTGAGATTGGACCACAATCCATGGACTAGCAGTGACTCTTCTGACCCATGCGTGACAGCCTCATAGAAATACATGAAGCTGTCACGGAGATCCATAATCAGTCTGTGCATTGTGGTTCAGTCCTGGTGCCATCAGTGTTTTACTATCAGTGTGTCATCCCTGGAAAAACATGGACATGTGCATAGCAGCATAGCTTAAAATATACTATCCGTGAAAAAAAGAGGTATCACTTGTACTGGAAACACGGCCATGTGAATGAGGCCTAATGCTGTACTTAAACTTAGAAAGGTCAGAGTGCTTGGCTTTTCCTGAAATGTGATGAAGGGGTATTTTATTTATCAAAATGTATCAACTATCGACATGCGGTGATAAATATTTAACTAATGTTGGTCTAACTGCTGAGACCACCAACTTTTGCACATCCTCAAGAAAACACTGTTCTGCTGCCGCTAATGCTGATACCTCTCATAGGCACACTGTCCATAGCGTTCTGTTGCCAGAGCTTGAAGAGTTGGTCTTGCACATCTCCTACCATCTTGATATATACTTTGCTGTTGGTACCACTGACACTAGAGTCACTCATCTCCTGTCCATTGTGTTCTCTATCTATACTACACTGCTGCTGCAAGCGGGACATGCCCTTGCCTGTGCTATCATACTCTATACCATGATACCTCTGCTGATAAATACATCTCGTGCCTATCCATTGTGTTCTATCTTCATACAGTACTGCTGTGCACTTCATCCTGCACAGTTTAAATATAAGAAACTTGAAACTGCTCCTAAAAAAGAGACAATTTTTGTACTCGAACTAGTCCAAAAGCCATGTCTTCTTTCTTATTCAGCTCATGTGTTTAATGAGTGGCAGAGTAGTCATCTGCCTCCAAAGATTAATAATTTTTGGATTTTTATATATTTTTATTTTAAAATGCATAAAAATGTCTTTCAATGCAATGTGTTATTAAGCATTCTATCAGTTACTATCGTTTACCCCGAGTCACATATGTTAAGGTCACTGTGATGTTACTAAGGTTGTTTTTGCTTTAAAGAGTTCAAAAGAGGCTACAAGACTTTGGAGGTTTTGCAGTTCTTTCAATTTGTTGTGAAATGATTGAATCAATTTTTTTGGAAAAATTTGTCAAAGGTAATGAAATTAAATTTGAAAGAATTGCTAATTTTTAAGGCTAGGGTCACACGACCGTATGTTGTCCATCCAAGAAAATCGGTCTGATTATGCTAATCAGTTTGATTCATTTTTCTCGGACGTGAATAATAAAGAAAAAAATGTCTCCATCTTCTCCATGTTGTCAGTCCATAAATTCTTCTGAGTGTGGTCAAATGATTTTTACAGCCGATAGACTTGAATGGTCAACTGCTATCAGATGAATGGCTATCCGATTATTGGGGGCAAATCATGCAGGCTGAATTTTTTTCCTTGGACAGACTTGGAGGAAAATGTCAGACATGTCCATGGTCTCATTGAATAACAATGTTCCAAGTGCGATCCGACGTTTTGACAGATTGATCTTAGACAGAAACTACGGTCATCTGCACGAGATCTAACAATGGGTCATTTATTACAGAGTAAGGTGTTAGTAGATTTCAATTTGTATGAAGAAAATAACAATACACTTTGGTATTTTATGAAGGGTTAACATTTTCCAATGGAGAGTCATGGACTTACTTGAGAAAGTTTTCTCTCCTGACCTTAAGGGATTTTGGAATGGGTAAGAAGAGTTTAGAAGAACCTCTACAGGCTGAGGCCCAGCACCTGGTGAATCACTTCAAAAGCCTAAATGGTAAGTGTCCAATTTCTTACTTTCAAATTTAAAATCAAATCTCAACAAATGATACCCTGTATCTTTTTAGGACAACTATTTGACCCCATTACCAATGTCATTTGTGCCTCCACTAATATCATCTCAATATTAGTGATGGACAAGCGCTTTGACTACAGTGATAAGAAGTGGATGGATACCCTTGCAGACTCACGGAAAGCTTTCCACATTGTGTCATCAACTTGGGGTCAGGTGAGGCTGCAGCTTTGCCAATTACAAGGGTAAAATAAATATAAGAATTTCATTTGATTTTGAGAAAAAAAAGACTTTACAGATTAATAATGAATATTAGAGTTTACTTAAGTGATATGTTAGGGATGCTATAAAAACTCCTTCATTGTAAGTTTCTCAAAACAGTTGGGTGATCTACAAAACCCATTATTCATGAAAGATAGAAAATTACAGAGCACTCCTATGTGGATTAGAGGTAGATCCAACTAACAAACGTTTGTTAGTTCTATATGGAGGTAGCTGCTCCGAGTAAGCACCTGTACACACCTATTTCTTGTTTTGGAAGTGCCAGTCAGTTTTTTTTCTGTTAACAGGCAAATACAGTTATGGCTGTAAATATTGGCATCCATGAAATTGTTCCTCCCAGAAAATTATTGCAATTACACGTGTTTTGTTATACACACGTTTATTTATTTTGTGTATATTGGAAAAACACAAAAATAAAATGAAGAAAAAAAAGGCAAATTGAACATAATTTCACACGCAACCCCAAAGATGGGCCAGACAAAATTGTTGCCACCTTTCCAAAATTGTGGGTAAGCAACTTTGTTTCAAGCATGTGATGCTCATTCAAACTCACCAGTGGCAAGCAACAGGTGTGAGCAATATAAAAATCACCCCTGAAACCAGATAAAAAGGGCAGAAGTTGACTCAAACTTTGCATTATGTGTCTTTGGGTGCTACACTAAGCATCGAGAACAGAAAGAGAAGAGAACTATGTGAGGTCTTGAGTAGTGTTGAGCGAATTTGTTCGGCATTTCAAATTTGGGTTCGTGTTCGGGCTTCCGGATTGTTCGCGCCAAAAAATCAGCTCCGCCCACAAACATCCCTGATTTGCCACGCTGTCATGCAGATAACATCTGCGTGACAGCATAGCAAATCAGGGATGTTCGCAGGCGGAGCTGATTTTTTGGCGCGAACAAACCAGAAGCCCGAACACGAACCGGAATTTGAAATGGCAAATAAATTTGCTCAACACTAGTCTTGAGAACCAAAATTGTTGATAAATATCAACAATCTCAAGGTTACAAGTCCATCTCCAGAGATCTTGATGTTTCCTTGTCCACAGTGCGTAATGTAATCAAGAAATTTACAACCCATGGGGAGGGTGTACAAGTCAGCACAACTATGAACCTTTAATCAATCCCAAGGAAGGAATGTGACGTGATTTTCTATTTTTCATGAATACTGGAGTAATATCATTTCCATGCAAACTTCACTGAGTAGAGTGACATGTAACCTTTTAAAAAAATGCAAAACCCCTTAGACAGTTCCCGGAGTGGGTTCCTTTATTCAGATTTTAGGTTGGATTTCCCTATTTGAAGGAAAAAATCCGTCAAATATTAAAAAAGCCATATAAAATATTTATAGAAACGGTGAAGAAGATTGCATGGTTTCAACATTTTAGAATCAGGTGAATGTTTCTGTTTGGTCTCCACCATTTAGTCCGGGAGCCCATTTTAATTTATGATATATGAACTCTGTGTATAGTCCTATTCATTACAACTTTTATTTTCTTTTAGCTATATGATACCTTCCCTGGAATAATGCAGTATTTACCTGGACCACATAAAAAAACATTTCAACTTCTTAAATCCCTTAAAGACTGTCTGAAGGAAAGCATCAAGACCCACCAGAAGACACTGGACCCAGCCTGTCCCAGAGATTACATTGATTGCTTCCTTATCCGAATGAATCAGGTCAGTAAATATCTACAACTGCTGTAGTGGTTATAAGTGAACATAATTAGAGCTTGAAATCTCTAAGATGTATAGAAAGAGTTACAATATGGCGGCTGGAGGCTTGACCCATTGAGGCATATCTAAACAATGATCGTCCAGTGACTTACAGTACTTTACTAGATTCATATTTTTACCATTCTTCTTGCTTCTTCAATACATATGCCATTGGGGTTAACTTCTGATTGGTCTCCTTCTTACCAAACTTTCTCCTCTCCAATCCAGCCTGAATGAGGCAGCGAGGGTCGTATTTCTGTCCAGCCGTTTCACCGATGTCTCCATCTTGTGCCAGTCATTACACTGGTTTCCCATTCGCTACGGGTCCAATATAAACTCATCGCTCTCACCCACAAAGCTTTCCATAGTTCTGCACCGCCTTATATTTCCTCTCTCATCTCTGTCTATCGCCTTATACATGCCCTCCATTCTACAAATGACCGAACACTAACATCCCCCATAATCCAAACCTCGCACCTCTGTCTCCAAGACTTCTCCCGTGCTGCACCAGTTCTCTGGAATGCTCTACCCAAGATGATCCGACTGATGCCTAGCCCCCACATCTTCAAGCGCGCTTTATAAACCTATATCTTTAAACAAGCCTACCACCCCAACTACTCAGAAAACGAACTTTCCCCTGTTCCCTCCTTTTAAATAGTATCCAGAATCTGCACCCTACTATTCATCTGTCTCCACACCCTCCATGCACATAACGGCACTTAATACTTGATTATTGCACTTAAGCCTACTGGCTGATGACCGGATCATGCAGCTTTATATGAAAATCCCTATTTATTATAATTGCTAGACCTGAAATAACAAGCACTTTTCACCTATTGTGTCCCCCCATTTCTTTGTAGATTGTAAGCTTGCGAGAAGGGACCTCATACCTAATGTAACTATTTAAAAACTGTCTTATTTTGTATTTAATTTACTGTCTGTATATGTCCCCGCTAAATTGTAAAGTGTTGCGGAATATGTGGGCGCTATATAAATAAAAATTATTATTATTATTATTATTATTTTTATTATTATTAACTCAAAAAAACACTAAGGTGACATAGATTTATACAGGCAATTCAATGGCCCCATGGAATACTTAATTTCCCCTGTGGTGCCACATTATCACAGATTGTAGGTGATCACTGAGGATTCCAGCTGTAGAAAAAAAATAAGTGATACGTTTCTAAGAAAATAGGATTGTCAAAAGTAGAAAACAACTTCAAGATTTCATTGCAAGTCCAGTTGACGTCTACTCGACACTTCTAGATATTCTATGATTTGGCTATGACATAATTAAAAGTGTTCTTGCTAAAATGATGGTTTGCATTTTCCTTACAGGAAGAAAAGAACCTGAGCACGGCTTTCCACGTAACCAATTTGATAGAAACTGTATTTGACATGTTCATAGGAGCTTCGGAGACCACTGCAATTACAATACATTTTGGGTTATTGATACTTATCAAATATCCAGAAATACAAGGTAAATAGAGCAAATACCTCTGTTGTAAGCTTACAGAGACATTTATAGGCTGAAAAGTGAAAATCCATCCTTACAGTGTGCTACTAAACCAGAAACTTGGCTCATTAAGGATATCAGAGCCTTCCATTGTGACTGTACATGTGTCTGTATGAATGGCACATGTTCAGCATACAAAGATACATGTGTAGAAAAAAAAACCTAGATCCATAAAATTCAACCTTTCTCCACCAATTACAGTATACATTTTGGTTACTAAATTATCTACACATGTGGTCAAAATTGTTGGTACCCCTCGTTTAATGAAAGAAAAACCTACAATGGTCACAGAAATAACTTGAATCTGACAAAAGTAATAATAAATTAAAAATCTATGAAAATGAACAAATGAAAGTCAGACATTGCTTTTCAACCCTGCTTCCATAGAATTTAAAAAAAAATGAAACTCATGAAATAGGGCTGGACAGAAATGATGGTACTCTTAACTTAATATTTTGTTGAACAACATTTTGAGGCAATCACTCCAATCAAACGATTCCTGCAACTGTCAATGAGACTTCTGCACCTCTCCACAGGTATTTTGGCCCACTCCTCACCAGCAAACTGCTCCAGTTGTCTCGTGCTTGAAGGTTGCCTTTTCCAGACGTCATGTTTCAGCTCTTTCCAAAGATGCTCAATAGGATTTAGGTCAGGGCTCATAGAAGGCCACTTCAGTCCAATGTTTTCCTCTTAGCCATTCTTGGGTGTTTTTAGCTGTGTGTTTTCGGTCATAATCCTGTTGCAAGACCCATGATCTGCAACTGAGACCAAGCTTTCTGACACTGGGCAGCACATTTCCACTAGAGTTCCCTGATATTCTTGAGATTTCATTGTACCCTGCACAGATTCAAGACACCCTGTGCCAGATGCTGCAAAGCTGCCCTAGAACATAACAGAGCTTCCTCCATGTTTCACAGTAGGGACAGTGTTCTTTTCTTGATATGCTTCATTTTTCCATCTGTGAACATAGAGTTAATGTGCCTTGCCAAAAACTTCCATTTTTGTCTCATCTGTCCATAGAACATTCTCCAAGAAGCTTTGTGGCTTGTCAACATGTAGTTTGGCAAATTCCAGTCTGGCTTTTTTATGATTTTTTTTTCAACAATGGTGTTCTCCTTGGTCGTCTCCCATGAAGTCCATGATGGATGGTGCAATCTGACACTGATGTTCCTTGAGCTTGAAGTTCACCTTTAATCTCTTTAGAAGTTATCCTGAGCTCTTTTGTTACCTTCGTATTATCAATCTCTTTGATTTGTCATAAATTTTCCTCCTGTGGCCACGTCCAGGGAGGTTGGCTACAGTCCCATGGATCATAAATTTCTGAATAATATGTCCAACTGTAGTCACAGGAACATCAAGCTGCTTGGAGATGGTCTTATAACCTTTATCTTTAACATGCTTGTCTATAATTGTCTTTCTAATCTCCTGAGACAACTCTTTCCTTTGCTTCCTCTGGTCCATGTTGAGTGTGGTACACACCATCTCACCTAACAGCACAGTGAGTAACTGTAGCCCTATATGCAGGCCCACTGACAGATTACAAGACTGTAGACACCTGTGATGCTAATTAGTGGACACAACTTGATTTAACATGTCCCTTTTGTCACATTATTTTCAGGGGTACCATCATTTCTGTCCAGGCCTATTTCATGAGTTTAATTTTTTTTTAAATTCTGTGGAAGCAGGGTTGAAAAGCAATGTCTGACTTTCATTTGTTCATTTTCATAGATTTTTAATTTATTATTACTTTTGTCGGATTCAAGTTATATCTGTGACCATTGTGGGTTTTTCTTTCATTAAACGAGGGGTACCAACAATTTTGATCACGTGTGTATAACCCGCAATGTTAATTGTACTGAGGAAATCATGCAGCCCTTTTTTAAAAATTATTATAGTGTCTGCAATCACTACCACTTGTGGTCGGCATTCCACAGTCTGACTGCTCTAACTGTAAAGAACCTGTTCCTATTTAGCTGATGGAATCGCCTTTCTTCCACCCATAATCCGTGCCCCCTATCCTTAGTATGATCTTTGGATGGAATAAGTCTTGTGCCAGTACTTTGTACTAATCACACATATGTTTATAAATGTAAATGAGATCTCATCTGAGGCATCATTTTTCTAAGCTAAGCAAGCACAACTTTCCTAACCTCTCATCATAGGAGAGGCCGTCCATCCCTTGTAATAATCTAGTTGCTCGCCTTTGAACTGAATCTAACTACTGAATATCATTTTAAAAATGTGGAGCCCAAAACTGGATCCCATATGAGCCCTAGATGCAGCCTTACAAGTGATTTATAGAGGGGTAACATTATGGTAGGATCACAGGATTTTATCTCTTTTATACACCCTAATATTTTGTTAACTTTTGTGGTTGCTGCCTGACATTGAGTACTGCTGCTCAGATTATTTGTAACCAGAATACCCAAATCCTTCACCTGTTATGTAGTCTTGAGTATACTCCCATTTAATGCATATGCAGCAATAGGATTACTCCGTCCTAGGTGCATTACTCTACAAGTTAACCAGGTCCCTAGAACTAGGGGCGCCATAGTCTATCCTTGTCCCCTGGAAGGTGGACTCTTGAAGGTGGAGACGCTGGGTTCTCATACCTTGTAATGCTGCTATATCTACCCTGATCTGTCCCAGGGTGTTAGGAGGGCGGTTGCAAACAACTTTATTATAATGGAACGCAACCGACCCCGGGGTCCGCGATGCAGCCTGGTGGACTTCTGCCGAACATTTTCCGGGTGAAAAGGAAAGCAACCAACTTAAATGATAAACCCTTCCACGTTACTGCACACTGGAACGGGTATAGCAATTCGCACTATCTCCGTTAGCAGCACGAGAGATATGCGGAGAAAAACTATCTGTAGTCCTGTTACAGCACAGGGACCACACTGGCGGCGCTAGGATGCGTGTGTGACTACGCCGATGGGTACACGTGCCTCCAGCCGGCGTGTTACCGGACTGAAGGGTACTACTCCACGTGGCTGACAGGCGATAGCCGTGGATAGGACGTCTGCAGGCTGCTCGGGGTGTTAGGGGACACCTTTGGCAGAGCCAGACTTCTAGACGAAGCTACCTGCCTATTTCCACTACACCTGCCTATATAAACTAAGTGGAACACAGTCGTCCACACAACAGCATCACTTGCTCAATGATCAGATCGCGCCGCCATGTTTGTGGGCTGGCCTTTTAAAGACTAAGCCCTGCCCACCGTTGCACCATTGGTGACGCCACCTGTGGACCAGTCAGGTGGTTGCCAAACCACCAATCACGGTCTGCCAGGTCACGGGCATGCTCAGTGCGGCGAATCCTGGACTTAGACTCCAAGAGCCCTGTTTCCCTCCGCAACTTATGCTTAACATTGCTAGGCACAAATACCCAAAAGACAATCTGTGCATCTCGTGGACCCGGTAGGCGTTGAGGCTGATGACAATGCTGAGCAGCATCATCCCTGGTTGGACTGGAATGGGAGACCACAGAAGGTTCTGGACCCATTTCAAATCCAGTAACAGCCCGACACCTAACATTATCCAGCTCCACTTGACACTCATTTTCCTCAACAAGCAGGGGAGCATGAATGTGGTCCACCAGTTCACAGGGAAGATCCTCAGATCCGTGACCCCTTCGGTATACAGGGTACCCTTTTTTCCCACGAACCATCTTAGACCCCATAATAGCCTGCAGCTCGAGATTATCACCCCTGCTGTCTGTAGCAGGTTGGAGTTCAGCAAGTTTTGACAGGTGAACGGGTCTAAGTAGCGACACATGGAAAGTGTCGTGACCCCACAGGTGTCGTGGTAACTGTAACCGGTACATTAAAGGGTTTACCTGGGCTAAAATTTTGAATGGACCAATAAAGCGAGGAGCAAACTTAGCAGATCTCCCACATAATTTAGTATTGCGAGCCAAGAGCCACACTCTGTCGCCCGGATAGAATATGGGGGCAGGGCGATGAGAAGTGTCAACCGACTCTCTATCTGTGGAGTCCATCCCGGGTGATGAATGGAGAAGACCAGCCGGACTTTGACGGAATGATTTATCTTTCGCACAGAAGGCACACGTGAGAACAAATTCCTTGACGTCCTGGTGCCACCGGGGCCACCAATAGGACCGTTGAAGGGATGTAGTGGTACGTTTGACCCCCAGATGAGCTCCGATCTTAGGGGCATGAGCCCAGGAGAGCACCACATTTTGTAAATTAGGGGAAACAAACATCCTCCCCGACGGAACTTGGTTAGAGGACACTGCAGCCACCCTCTCTAACTGAAAGTTCTTTTTGACATGGTCTGACAAGACCCGGGTCCTGGGGACAGACAGAGGATCTGTGCCGGGAGCCACATCGGTAAAAGGGTCAGACACTACCCTCCTGGTGACTGTAACCATACACTGAGACACACAATTCTCACTCCAGGAAGAAATTCTCCCCGTATTCCAGTCAATGTGTGGAGTGTGACAACGTAACCATGGAAGGCCCAATAACATCTCATCTAAACCACCAAGAATAATAAGAAAGTGGATAACCTCCCGGTGACCCTGAGGAAATGACATGGTGAGGGGAATCGACTGGTGGGTGATTTGGTGTGTCCAGGAGTGAACCGTTGACTACCCTAATGTTCATAGGTCTTGGCAGTAACTCTATAGGAATGGCATGCCTCTGGGAAAACGTAGATGACAAAAAATTGCCATCGGCGCCAGAATCCACCCACGCCTTGGCAGTAACCGCGGTTGCTCCGAAGGACAATGTCATCTTATACAATAATTTGGAGGAAGAAGCCCCAGAATCTAACACACCTCCTCCATCGGTGGTTAGACACACTCGTTTACCCGACTGCTTGGAATCCTTATTAACGGGGGACTCCAAGAGATGTGTAGGTCGGGAATGAGAAGAGCTAGACTCAGTTCGGGATATATCCATAGCCTCAGGCTCCGGGTCGGTAGTCACGGGTTTAAAAATGGGTCTAGAGAAGGATGGTGCCAACCGGTACTGAGATCTGGCGACCTCCAGCTCTAACTTGTGTTCTCCATGACACAAATCTATTCAGTTAGCGAGAGATATTAACTCCTCCAGGGAGGTTGTAATCTCTCTGGTAGATAGAGCTTTTTAATATGCCCAGCAAGACCCTTCCAGAACACCGGGATTAAAGACCGCTCAGACCAGTCCAATTCAGCCGCTAAGGTTCTGAATTGGATGGCATAGTGGCTGGCAGTGACCGAACCCTGGACCAACGCAAGAAGCTTAAGAGCCGTATCATGTGTGACCTGAGGACCTAGGAAAACACTCTTTAAGTTATTAAGAAAGAGACCCGCATTAGCCACTACCGGGTCATTCCGCTCCCACAGAGGAGTAGCCCACCAGAGCCCTGTGGGAGAGTAACGAGATGACATAACCCAATTTGGCTCTTTCGGAGGGGAAACGTGCCTCCATCATCTCCAAGTGAATGGAGCATAAATTAATAAAACCCCTGCAGAATTTACTGTCCCCTGAAATTTTTTCCGGGAGAGCAAAACGCGGTAATGGGGCACTTGCAGTGGTTGCAGTATTCACCGCAGCCGAGTTAATAATATTGGCTGCTAGAGAAGCCGCCTGGGTAGCTACTGCAGTGGTATCAGCAACCAGGACAGCTTGTTCCAAAGACTTAAGTCTGGCCTCAATTCGCTGTATATAGTGCAGCAGTTGCTGGTTGTTGGCCATGTTCGGCAAGACCCTGGTGCTCTGATACTGTTAGGAGGGCGATGCAGCCTGGTGGACTGCTGCCGAACACTTTCCGGGTGAAAAGGAAAGCAACCAACTTAAATGATAAACCCTTCCGTGTTACTGCACACTGGAACGGGTATAGCAATTCGCACTATCTCCATTAGCACCACGAGAGATGTGATAAATAAAGTATCTGTAGTCCTGTTACACCACAGGGACCACACTGGCGGCGCTAGGATGCGTGTGTGACTACGCCGACGGGTACACGTGCCTCCAGCTAGCGTGCTACCGGACTGAAGGGTACTACTCCACGTGGCTGACAGGTGATAGCCATGGATAGGACGTCTGCAGGCTGCTCGGGGTGTTAGGGGACCCCTTTGGCAGAGTCAGACTGCTAGACGAAGCAACCTGCCTATTTCCACTAGCCTGCCTATTTCCACTACACCTGCCTATGGAAACTAAGTGGAACACAGTCGTCCACACAACAGCATCACTTGCTCAATGATCAGAGCGTGCCGCCATGTTTGTGGGCGGGCCTTTTAAAGACTAAGGCATGCCCACCGTTGCACCATTGGCGACGACACCCGTGGACCAATCAGGCGGTGTCAGGTCACCGGGTCAGGTGGTTGCTAAACCACCAATCACGGTCCGCCAGGTCACGGGCATGCTCAGTGCGGCGAATCCTGGACTTAGACTCCAAGAGCCCTGTCTCCCTCCGCAACCTATGCTTAACATTGCTAGGCACAAATACCCAAAAGACAATCTGTGCATCTCATGGACCAGGTAAGCATTGAGGCTATGATGATGCTGAGCAGCATCAGCCCTGGCTGGACCAAAATGGGAGACCACAGGAGGTTCTGGACCCATTTCAAATCCAGCAACAGCCTGATGCCTAACACAGGGTAGCAAGAAGTTGAAGTGTATGGGAACATACTAACAAGACAAAGAAGGGAAGACAGACAGGAATAAATGAAGATACCAACCATACAAAATACAGTCACCAAACAACATAGTGGATTTCAGAGTGTTGAGGAGAGCCATAGGCTCAAATACTTAATTAACATCAAGGCATAGGAGATTGAGAGAAAAGACCATAAAGTGTATTATTTCACCTTACATAAGGTTGTTTAGAGCAAAATATGGCTGCCATTTCCTGTTTCATCACACCATGCTCTGTAAGGAAGGATAGAAGGATTAACCAACCACAGAGTGACACATTGCATGGACTGTGCCCCCTGATGACCTCCTGGATCTGCCCATGGACTAACCAAACAATACATCTGGTTACTCACATTCTGGGGCTAACCAAGCCCATATACAGAGGTTATATAAATCTATGTTGGAGTTGAATAAAGGACACTTGGAGCTGTGCCATAGCTGATCAAAGAGAGCTTACATCCGACTGTGTGTGTCTGATGTTATTCTTTCTTGCATGCACTTGATCATATCCATTAGGCCAGGAGCAGGCAACTAGTGAACATACCAAAATGTTCGCCCTAACAAGAGGAGGTAAAGGAAGGATAAACCAAATAGGAGAAGATGAGGAAGTGCTCACAGATAAAACTCCATGCAACAATCTCCAAACCCAACCTCCAACCATGAACAACATCTCCAACTCCAGAACCAGGCTGTAGCAACTAACACTGGCAATACCTGACTGCCAGAAGCAAGCATATATAGCAGAGGGGAGTGGCCAATGCTGAACAGCTGAGACAATCCAAGAAGGAAAGCTACAGGAGCTTTTACTGAACAGATTAACCCTTGAACTTCTAGCAAGGAAAAAACTACACTGTTTAATTTGATGGTGAAGTACTTCTAACCAGTGCAGGAGTGCATGAAACCAGACACCGTGGTCTTCTGCCCCCTCCCATGACAGAAACACTATTCTTCAAAGCCAGTCTTTGGATTCTTTTTGGAATCAGCAATGCATATGAAGTTCACATCCCCTGTTTTTATGGTACATCCCAAGCAAGAAAACCACCCCCACTCCCAAAAGTAATGTCTGTTGTGGGGGCAGGGCTGGTCTCTGCTTGCTGCATTCCCCATCAGAGCTGTTTCAAATATTTGAAGGCATGGAGAGAAGGCTTATTGCTATTTTTTAGCAGGGGGTACATCTGTTATCACTGGAGAGACACATAGTACATATGGCATATAAGTTTATGGATATTACTTCACCAGCTGTAACCATGGAGAGTGCAGTGGAAACCAATTCCGCCAAAACTTCGGACTGATAAAGCTAGTAGATGGAGAAAGAAGGGGGAGATAAAATGAAATCCTATCTGGCCACTGAGAGAAAACATTCACACCCTTTGAATTACAACATGGAGCAAAGTATGGTGAAATAAAGCGAGTATATACCGTAATTGAATTTGAGCTTTTATTATATTTTTTGTATGTCTCACATACTTACGATTTGACAAAAAAAAGTAAAAGTTGATGTTTTCTGCATTTTTTCTTTGAATGACCTACAGATAAAGTTCATGAAGAGATTGACCAAGTGATTGGACAAGAGAGGGCACCTAAGGCAGATGACAGGAACCAAATGCCCTACACAAATGCCTTGTTGCATGAGATGCAGAGAATTAGCGATGCCTTCCCAATGGGTCTAATCCGATCCACCACCAGAGATGTGACCTTCCATGGTTACCACATCCCCAAGGTAAACCTCATAACTCAATGTAAGAAGTAAATGGGCTCATAATATGTCATAACTCTAAACTTAATACACACTGAGACGCCAAAATAATGAGATTTAAAAATTAGAACCAAGTTTTTAAAATTGTCACGAATATTAAGGCATGCTTGTTGTCCTACTGGATGACTAGTCTGGAACAATTTAGCCTGTCGGAAGTTTTAATCCTGATGGATTAGGTATAGATGTGTTTAAACATAACTTTTTAGGCTGCTCAACTGTGCCAAACATTCATGTGTTCTCATTGAAGAGTCAGGCGCTGGATTTCCTGAAAGAACTAAAGGAGTGGGAGTATTAATTCAAACTTCTCTCCCTCTACATCATCTATTAGGGGAGATTTAGGAGGTCTCTATACAAATTAGATGGTTGCCCGGTCCCACAAATTAGATGATTGCCCTGTCCCCACTTAAATTGGCAAGTTTGGTACACTTTAATCCAATGTGTATAGTGGACTCAAGAGTAGTGCAATGGAAAAACATGACTGCCTTCTTTAAAAAAAAAGCACCAGAAATTTCACAAAATGTCTTGACGATCATTGAATAATAGTGCCACTTTAAAAGATACTCAGAACCCATATCACTACCAAGGTTTCTCTGTGAAGATTGCATGGATTTGTGCTTGATTTTATGCCCCTGTTTGCAATAAGTATGGCAGTAACCACTTACCTCTATACTTAGGAGGGATGTGTATAACCTTTGGCTGAATCGTCTACATAAAGGTTTAATGACAAGACATGTGTTATGATCTGCTACAGAGACTAAGGAAAGAGAGGAGATCTGTCCCTACAATAGAACTAAACTAGATCCCTACGATGTAACGGGGAACCTGATCCTGCGATCAGACCCGCTAAAGGCCTCAGCTAGTCTGAACGCAGACCTATAGATGTGAGGGATCCCTACAAGATCTAGGGACTGGGAAAAGTTGGACACCTCCTAGCAGAAATAGTAGCAGTCAAAGACAAACACACAACAAAAAGGCATAGGGGTCAGAAGCCCTAGCAAAACTAACAGAGAACGGCAACAGAGCAACAAGCTAGATCAACAGTAGTAAATACAAATGAAGTCCAGCAAAGCCAGGAGGGCGGAGCCGGATTAAATAGGCAAAATGGTCATGTGACCAGCAAACTAAAAAAAACCTAACAGGAGAGTTGTAACAGTACCCCCTCTTCTAAGAGGATCCTCCGGATCCCCTAGGCCCAGGCTTACCAGGAAACCTCCTGTGAAACGCTCGGACAAGTCTGGGAGCAGAAAGATCATCCGCCCTCACCCATGAGTTATCCTCAGGTCCGAAACCCTTCCAAGCGACGAGATACTGCAAACTCCCTCTATACCGTCTAGAATTTAGGATGCGGGAAATTTCATATTCCCCGTCCTCCACCACCGGAGGAACAGAGGCAGAGGCGTCACCATCCGACACATCAGCTTTTTTCAACAGAGAAACATGAAACACCGGATTAATCCTCCAGGACGTAGGAACCTCCAGCCTAACAGCAGATTGGTTAACTATCTGAAGTACCTTAAAGGGCCCTACGAACTTGGGACCCATTTTTTTAGAAGGAATCCTCAATCGCAGATTCTTAGAGGACAACCAAACCATGTCACCAACAGCAAACAAAATCTCTTGCCGTTTCCTATCAAAGTACCTCTTAGATTTTTTGTTAGCCTCCTGAAGATTACCACGCACATCCGTCCAAACACTCTCCAAATCACCGGAAAAACTCTCCTCCTCAGGCACAGCCGAAACCAATTTGGAAAATGACCCAAAAGATGGATGTCTCCCAGAACAACAAAAAAAAGGCGAACACCCAACAGAAGAGGATGTATGGTTGTTAAGAGCAAATTCAGCAAGTGGCAGAAACTCAGACCACCCCTCTTGATTGTCTGCCACAAAACAATGCAAGAACTGCTCAACATCCTGGTTCTTCCTTTCTGTCTGGCCATTAGACTCAGGATGATATCCGGATGAAAACGACAAATGAACTCCCAACCTGTCACAAAAGGCACGCCAAAAACGAGCCACGAAATGAGGTCCCCTATCAGAATCAATGTCAGTAGGAACACCATGTAGTCTGACAATCTCTTTGACAAAGGCCTTAGCGAGTGTCTTAGCGCAAGGCAGTTTGATGAAGGGAACCAAGTGACACATCTTGCTAAAACGGTCCACGACCACCCAGATGACCGTGAAACCTTCAGAGGGAGGAAGGTCAGTAATAAAGTCCATAGCCAGATGTGTCCAAGGTGCACTAGGAACCTCCAGAGGGTAAAGCAACCCCGCAGCAGGAGCATGCGAAGACTTGGATCTTGCACACACAGTACATTGGCGCACCCACTTAATGACTTCCTTCTGCCATCCAGGCCACCAAAAACTGCGACCCACAAATCTCTTGGTCTCAGAAATTCCTGGATGACCTGCCAACCGAGACTCATGACACTCAACAAACAAATCTCTCCTAAAGGTCCTAGGCACAAACAACCTCCTATGGGGAGTGTTAGATGGGGCATTCTCCTGTGCTTTAAGAATCTCATCCTCCAAAACGGAGTCCAAAGCAGCAATCACAACACCTTCTTGTAAAATGGTCTTCTCTTCCTCCTCAACACCGACCATGGGAGAAAAGCTGTGAGACAAAGCATCCGCTTTAACATTCTTGGTACCCGGGATGTAAGTAACAGAAAAATTAAACCGCGAGAAAAAAAGTGCCCACCTAGCCTGACGGGCATTCAAGCGCTTGGCAGCATCAAGATAGATCAGATTTTTATGATCAGTGAAAACCTGAATGGGAAATTCAGCACCTTCCAAGAGATGACGCCAGTGTTCAAATGCGAGTTTAATCGCCAGCAATTCCCGATTACCAATATCGTAATTAAGTTCTGTCTCTGAAAATTTTTTTGAAAAAAAGGCACAGGGATGTACTCCATCCTTGTTTTCCTGAGACAACACCGCACCAACCCCCACCAAAGAAGCATCAACCTCAACCAAAAACGGCTTAGTCACATCAGGCTGCATAAGGATGGGAGCAGAGGTGAACCTCTCCTTTAGAAACACAAAAGCTTCAATGGCCTCAGAAGTCCACTGAACCGCATTAGCACCTTTCCTGGTGAGATCGGTCAGCGGTTTGACAATAATAGAATTTTTTTTTATGAATTTTCTGTAATAATTGGCGAAACCCAAAAACCTCTGTATCGATTTCAAACCAATAGGCCTAGGCCATTCCTGCACAGCTTGAACTTTAACCGGGTCCATCTCAAAACCTTCACTGGAGATAATGTAGCCCAAAAACTAATTCTCTGTACAGCGAACTCACATTTCTCCAGCTTAGCAAAAAGCGAATTGTCCATTAATAACTGTAATACCTCACGTACGCTCCGCCAATGAGACTCCAGATCCGGCGAATAAATTAAAATGTCATCCAAATACACAACCACATTTTTGCCGATTAAAGGTCTAAGGATATCATTAATAAGATTCTGAAAAAATGCTGGAGCATTGGTGAGACCAAAAGGCATAACCAGATTCTCAAAATGACCCACAGGAGTGTTAAAAGCAGTCTTCCATTCATCACCCTCCTTCATGCGCAACAAATTGTATGCCCCCCGGAGATCAATTTTAGAGAACCACTTGGCCCCCACTAACTGGTTAAATAAATCAGGAATCAATGGCAGTGGGTAAGGATTGCGTACAGTAATTTTATTAATCTCACGAAAGTCCAGACAAGGACGTAAACCGCCATCTTTTTTTTTTACAAAAAAAAATCCAACAGCCACAGGAGACTTGGAAGGCCTAATGTGACCGGCGGCCAAGCTTGCCTGTATGTATTCCTCCAAAGCCTTTCTTTCAGGAATAGTAAGATTAAATAAACGACTCTTAGGAAGAGTCGCGCCAGGGACAAATTCAATGGTACAATCATAGTCTCTATGGGGAGGCAAAACCTGCGACTCCTCCTCAGAAAAAACTCTCCAAAAATCCTGAATAGGTACAGGTAATTCCCCTCTATCCACAGCAGCAATGCGCCCGTTACAACACTTGTCATAACACTTAGGGCTCCAGGACTTAATTTCATTGGTAGACCAATCCAGTACAGGATTGTGCAATTTTAACCAGGGTAACCCCAATATTACTGGAGAAGGCAAATTATCCAATACCACCAAATCCAAATTCTCTTGATGAATACCATTAATAGTGAGGGGAAATTCACAGACCTTGTGAGTAACACTCTTCAAGGGAGAGCCATCGACAGAAACCACAGCAATAGGGGATGACAAAGTTTTAGGTTCTAATCTAAGTTTTTCCAAGAATCCCCCATCAATCACATTCAGAGTAGATCCACAATCCACAAATACCCGAAATTCAATTAATTCATCCTGAGCAGCAGTAGTGGCAGATAGGAATACTCCCTTAGAATTTAAACAGGCAATACGAGCATGACTGACCATTTTTTTTCTTTCTTCTTACGAAGCACACAGCTCTTAATAAAATGACCAGAATTTCCACAATAGAAACACAAGCCTTCAGAAAGTCGGCGGTCTTTTTCCTGAGAGCGGGGTGTCATCGCCCCAATTTCCATCGGCTTTCCATTGTCAGCACAGAACCTCTCAGGACTCGAAGCTGACATAGCAGAGGATTTGCTCTCATTAACCCTTTCACGCAGTCTCCTGTCCACCCGTATAGCTAATTGCATAGCCTCCTGCAAGTTTCCAGGTGTGGGATAAGCAATCAGTAAATCCTTTACCCTTTCACATAGCCCTGCAAAAAACAAGCTTTTCAAAGCAGAATCGTTCCACCCCACCTGGGCAGACCACCGACGGAAGTGAGAACAATATTTTTCCACATTACCTGATCCCTACCTCAAACGTCTTAATTCAGACTCAGCAGATGAGACACGATCAGGATCATCGTACAAGAAACCCAAAGCAGAAAATAAACTATCCACTGATCTAAAGCACGGATCACTAGGTTGGAGAGAGAAGGCCCATCCCTGAGGATCTTTGCGCAAAAGTGACATTATGATCCCTATGCGCTGTGATTCATCACCAGAGGATCCGGGTCTCAAACGAAAATATAATAGACAAGCATTTTTAAAAGAAAAAAAATCTTGTTGTTCGCCAAAAAATAGATCAGGCAGACGTACCTTAGGTTCCACAAAATGCGCTCCAGAACAGCTACTCACGTGTTGTTGGAGCTTGGTCACCTCCAGAGAGAGTCCCTGTAAGCGTTGAGCCAAATCTTGCACCGAGACCATGATGGAAAACTGGAGGTCTTTCCTTAGAGAAATTTTTTTTTTTTTTTTTTTATGGCTGGACTTACTGTTATGATCTGCTACAGAGACTAAGGAAAGAGAGGAGATCTGTCCCTACAATAGAACTAAACTAGATCCCTACGATGTAACGGGGAACCTGATCCTGCGATCAGACCCGCTAAAGGCCTCGGCTAGTCTGAACGCAGACCTATAGATGTGAGGGAGGGATCCCTACAAGATCTAGGGACTGGGAAAAGTTGGACACCTCCTAGCAGAAATAGTAGCAGTCAAAGACAAACACACAACAAAAAGGCATAGGGGTCAGAAGACCTAGCAAAACTAACAGAAAACGGCAACAGAGCAACAAGCTAGCTCAACAGTAGTAAATACAAATGAAGTCCAGCAAAGCCAGGAGGGCGGAGCCGGATTAAATAGGCAAAATGGTCATGTGACCAGCAAACTAAAAAAAAACTAACAGGAGAGTTGTAACAACATGTCATTGTAGAATATGAATCATTAAATAATTCAATTTTTTTTTGTTCCTTTTCAGGGTACAAATGTTATCCCCATGTTGACAACAGTGCTGAATGACCCCTCACTATTTGAAACACCAGAAAAATTCAATATCAAACATTTCTTAGATGAGGAGGGAAAATTTAAGAAAAATAATGGATTCATGCCTTTTTTTGCAGGTTTGAGAAAAAGCTATATTTTCTTTTTATTAAGTTATAGTATCATATAGTATTTCCGAAGGCCAAAAGGACAAATAATCCTAGTTCTTTCCCAGCTGCCGGAAGACGACAGACAGGATAATTTGAATGGAGCGGCTGGTGATGCATGTACCCCACTGATCCATTCTAAATCTACAGGACAATGATAACTAAGCGCAATACTAGGATTGTGAAAGCTTGGCCAGTCTTGGGAGTGTCGTTTGGACATGGAGTTGTCCCAATGGTGGGACCAATATGGATCTAATAATAATCACTCATTCAGTAGATATTTATATTATTTACACACTGGAAACCCTTAAAGGGGATGTTCTCTACTAGGACAACCCCTTCTCAATCTAAATGTTTGCCCCCATGAAAATAAAAACTCTTATACTCACTACCCATGTTGGCCCCATTCAATCAGTGCTCGCTTTTCTGGGGCTCACGTGTGGTTGTTTTGTTACGTGAGTCATGCAGAAAAATAAGCGCTGGCATCACTATTTCCACCTTAAGACATATTAATAATCAAGGGGAAGTGAGTGCCAGCTGCAGATCTCACCTCCTCTTGATTACCTGTTCGTCCGTAAGCGAGGGCAGTGACACCAGCGCTGATTTGGCACAGAGCTCACGGTGGAACGGTGCCAGCACAGGAAGTAAGTATAAGTGTTTTTATTTTCACGGCGGTAAAAATTAAGAACGAGAACAAGAAGGGGTTGATCTAGTAGTGTACAACCTCTTTAATGTACTTGGTTGATAGCTGTAGATCCATTCTGTACCTTCTACTGTAATTGATTTCACACAGACAGACACAGAGGTTTATTACTCTTGGACATGGGAATAATGGTATTTTTTAATTGCTTTCTATATAGCAGAGATAATGAAGAAAAGGTAGAGGGACAAAAAGGGCGAATAGAGCGTTATCCAGACAACAGTGTATTTAGGTGATGGGGCACTGCTCACCTGGTCGAGTTGTGAGAAAGCACAACTTTTTAGAGGGCTCAATGTGTAACTCCAGCTTATGCTGCTTTGGTGGCTGGACACTCCAATGTAGAGATCAAGGAAAATGATAAGCAGATGGGATGTGCTGCTGGTAAGTAATCAATAAAGATATCCAAAGTGTCCAAGGTTTGTATGAAAATATGTGGTTTATTCTCAACACATTTCACAGGCTGTCTAACTTTTACATCAGGAGAACCACAGACTTTCTGATGGTCATTTATGGCCTATCCAGATCTATCTTGAGAAAAGAACCCCACTACATGCATACAAAACTCTCTGCATTCATTTAAATTGGAGTTACTGAGCATGAATGCCCACACACGTAACTGGCAAGAGCAGTGCGTGCATGGCCATTTCTCCAGGCCCCTGTTTACAAAATAAATTTGATTTTGCCAAAAATGTCCATATTTATAATGTGGATATACCATAAATGTCCTAGGTGGGAATAACCCTATGGGCCCTCATAGTTTGGATAATTTAATAAACTAGTACACTGTCTATATTACAGGAAAGAGGGCATGCATCGCTGAAAGCTTGGTGCGCCTTCAACTCTTTATTTTCATCACGGTCATCCTACAAAAATTCACCTTGAAGTCTATAGTGGACCCCAACGATCTCGACATCTCAGCTACAGAAAGTGGCATAGAAAATCTCCCTCCGACCCATAAAATCAAATTCATTGCTCGTTCTTAGAAAAGGCAATAGAACAATATGATCAACATAAAGAGCGCATCAGAAGAACCTAGAGGATTACGGTATATGGACACCAAAGCAGAAAATCTTTGTGCAAACAGCGAGAAATGGACTAGAACCAAAGGAAAAGAAACTGGAAAGAAAAGTAATTTAAGAAGCTGCTGGCAGTAATCATGACATCATCAATCTAAAATTAATTATTACTAGCTAAATCTAAATAAGAGGGGGAAGGTGGCTAACGTGGAAAATAATCAAAGTTTGGGTAACCATAATGGGCCTTAACAATGTGGGAAAAAGGAAAGTGATGTATGGTTGCACCATACAGTCAGCAGTAGTGATGGGCGAGCTTTCTCGGCACTGCTCGATCGAGTATTGAGCAGTGTCGAGTATTGTGTGATGCTCGAGTCTCTGTAATAAGCTCATTTGATTCTGAATCAGCTGAGCTTCACGCTGCACTGAAGCCGGAAATTCCCCTGCTGGGAGAGCAGAAACTCCTCTGTCAGCCTGACTCTTGTGAGTTGAAGAGCTTCGGGGGCTCGGTCTCTCTCTCTCTGCCGTAAGAAGCTCATTTGAATCATCTGAGCCGAGCGCCACACTGAAGCAAGGTATATACATCTATGTCTATCTATCTCCATATCTATCTCTATCGGATGGATATGGATGGATGGATAGAAATGGAGGGATGGATGGATATGGATGAATGGATGGATATGGATGGATAGATGATGGATATGGATGGATGGATATGAATAGATATGGATGGATATACCCGGTGTAGCGTCGGCGTCCCTGCCCTCTGCTAGGCAGGGACGCTGTTCCCCTCACCTCTCCGCTCCGAGCCCGGCGTCCTCCTCCCGCTCTGCTGGCAGCGCATGCTCCTTCCCAGCCACGGTGCTTAGGGCGCGCGCGTCCGCGCTCCCCCCCTCTTAAAGGGGCCGCGCGCACCGTCCTAAGGAGTCCCCGGCCAATGGCTGGAGGACTTCACCATATATAAGGCACCTCCTCCAAAATGGAGGTGCCCGAGCAATGTTGTTGCACTGTTCACTACTCTGCTTCAGCCCTCAGGTCCCGTTTCCAGTTACCTGCCAGTTACCTGCCAATTTCCTGCCAGTTTGCTGTCTGATTCCTGCCTGATAATCCATTACCTGCTTGCTAGCCTGAGGTCCGACGGTCTGCCTTCCGACACCTGTCAGTCTGTCTATGGACCAGCTTGCCCGCTCACCTGGGAGCGCACATCTGCTACCTGCCTGCTAGCCTACCTGGAGGCTCCGCCATCACGTGCTGTGACCACCTGCCTGTCCAGAGACTCTTGCCATCTCACCTGGGAGCGCTCACCTGCTTCCTGTCTGTTGGCCTACCTGGAGGCTCCGCCGTCACGTTCTGTGACCACCTGCCAGTCCAGAGACTCTTGCCCGCTCACCTGGGAGCGCTCATCTGCTACCTGCCTGTTAGCCTACCTGGAGGCTCCGCCGTCACATGCTGTGACCACCTGCTTATCCAGAGACTCTCGCCTGCTCACCTGGGAGCACACATCTGCCATCTGCCTGCTAGCCTACCTGGAGGCTCAGCCATCACAGGTCGTACCTACCCTTTACCCAGAGACTGTCCCGGTCACTTGCCGTGACCTCCTGCCCGTTCAACCAGAGACTGCCCCGGTCACTTGCTGTGACCCCCTGCCCGTTCACCCAGAGACTGTCCCGGTCACTTGCCGTGACCTCCTGCCCGTTTACCCAGAGACTGTCCCGGTCACCTGCTGTGACTACCTGCCCGTCTTCCCTGGTCGCCACCCGCTTCCTTACAAGGACCGCCCCCTTGTATAGTTGCTCAGAGGTTCCGCCTCCCAGACCCGTTACACCCGGCTTCAGTGTGGCGTGCAGCTCAGATGATTCAAGTATTCCATCCATCCATATCCATCCATCCAATAGAGATAGACATAGATGTATATACCTGGCTTCAATGCGGCGCTCGACTCAGATGATTTAAATGATCTTCTTATGGCAGACAGAGAGAACATGCCCCCGGATCTCTTCAATTCAAAAAGAGTCCAGCTGACAGAGGAGTCCATGCTCTCCCAACAGGGGAATTTCCAGCTTCAGTGCAGCAGGGCTCAACTGATTCAGAATTAAAAAAGCTCCCCCTTTACTAATAGAGATCTCTCACTCTCTCTCATTGTCCGCCTACCCGGCTGTCGAGTGCAGGTCTCCCAGAAAAATGCTCGAGTCCTTCATTGACTTATATTATGCTCGGTACTCGAGTCGAGCAGGTCCGAGAGTCCGACCTGCTCGATTCGAGTACTGAGCACTCGCGCAGTTTCCAGAGTCCGACCTTCTCGATTCGAGTAATGAGCACTCAAGCAGTTTACTGCTCGCTCATCACTAGTCAGCAGCCATGCCTATGTTAGAGCAGTAGTTATTTATCTATCCTGACTCCATTTTGAATAGTCTACATGCATCTCTTGCTTTCCAGAATGTAGTCTGTGTGTTTTGACATAAGAGAATCTTAGGAATTTCTTTGTCTAAAGACTTAAACATAATGGAGAAACGAAACCTAAGGATTAGAACCACACCTACCCTCTTCAACTGGGTGTGGACAGTATTAACTTTAGCCAATGAGATTTATGTATGCAAACGACAACACGTATTTAGAGATAAGCTGAGCTAATTATATTATTACCATGTATGACTATTAAAAAACCTATAAAACCCTGACCAAATGATGTAATAAAAAAAGATCTGCCTTGATGCTCAAAGTATTAGTGTGGCTCTTCCGTGCATGTATTTGGATTTTACAATTTAATTTGGCACAGGCACAACGTCTCAAAACATCCTACATTACGTGGTGACAACATCTACTTGCAAGGGTCAATGAGCACACAAGCTTACAGGTACATCTCAATGTTACCGCTGTTGTAGCTGTTTTTATCTGACTTAAAGTCAGATTACAGGATCACCAGTGATGCCAAATTGTGGGACTTGGCCCTCTCAGTAATGAGCACCAGTTGTGAACAAAACAATTCTGCTTTTCAAACATTGTATATGACATAGGAAAATATGACACCAAATATGGAATTTTAAGAAAAATATTAAACAAAATATGAGACTATTTAATACAAGTAAATAAAGAATACAGAAAAATATTAACCCTTCTCTATATCACATATTCACATGTGCCCCCCCCTTCCTTCCCTCTCCCATGTACAGCTCTCATGCTCTTTTTAATTTCCTGAAAAATCTCACTCCTCACTCTATCTTATCCAAAGATATTGCACAATAAAAAAGGCACAAATCCAAAAACTATCTGCTCTCTCTCTTTTTACTGCTACTACTTATTTCAGGGGATATTTCTGTGACGCCCAGCTGAGCTTGGTATCACAGATCCTAGAAGTGTGCATTGATGGATTCCTCCACAAGAGGCCCCCATAAACATTCACACATCTCCATCTTCCACCTCAGACCACCAGAGGGAGCCCGTTAGGGATATAAATAGGGAAGGTGGAGCTAGGTAGTTCAGTCTGTTGAGAGAGTTCCTGCAGTAGAGAAGCCTGAGAGAGGTCAGTCTGCAGTGGAGCACAGCCCAGACTCAGTTGTAGCTCAGAATAGTGAGCTTTAGGTGTGCCGGTGCCATAAGATCGGTGAAGCGTGGAAAGCTGCCGTTAGTGTGTATAAAAAAAAATCCAAACAAGAAAGAAGTATATATGCAAATAAAAATAATAATTTTATTCAAATATTTAAAAAAAGGTGGTTCAGATAAAATTACATAAAGGAGAAGAAAAGACGAAGGAACTCACAGTGACAATCAATGTATAATAAATAAATAAATAAATAAATAGATATGCGGACATCATAAAGCCATAATTCATGTAGAGCTCATAAGTTACACTCAAAAAAGTGACTAGTGCTTGATATATATAAATCAGAATAATATATTACACGATAATGTAATATATTATTCTGATTTATATATATCAAGCACTAGTCACTTTTTTTGAGTGTAACTTATGAGCTCTACATGAATTATGCCTTTATGATGTCCGCATATCTATTTATTTATTTATTTATTTATTATACATTGATTGTCACTGTGAGTTCCTTCATCTTTTCTTCTCCTTTATGTAATTTTATCTGAACCACCTTTTTTTAAATATTTGAATAAAATTATTATTTTTATTTGCATATATACTTCTTTCTTGTTTGGATTTTGTTGCAAATGAAGTATTGCATCTGATAGGCCTTCCTTTTTCTGAATTAGTACGTTAGTGTGTATAGCCTAGTGAGGGCCCGAGTAGGCCGAAGGCGAGTGGAGAGTTAGTACATAGGGGGCAGGGGAGCTTAACCGGCTCACCCCGAAGCAGTTACCGGACACCGGGTTCGGGCTTACCGGGATCTCTATGACCCAGTAAGGCATAACCGGAATCCCTGGAGAACTACAGGTCCCAGGATCGCTAAAGTGCTGACATGTAACAGAGCAGGGAAACACATAGGCCCCGCAAGCTGAGGAGCGTGTATTCCAAGAAAAGGCCCTACCACAAGGTCAGCCAGCGCAGGACAGAGACAAAGTTAGGCCTAGCTCCAGGCAGGTCAGAAACTTACTATGCAGAGGCAAGTAACAGGAGGCCCTACACCCGCTCATTGGGGAGGATCCTGATATGCACCCTTCACCGTACAGTGCTCCGGGACGTGCCTGAATTTCCATCAGTAAAAGATACTGAAGTGACTATCGTGTCTGTCCCTGTTCTTGCTCTGACCCAGCTGGTTCTCACCTGTCCTGCATCCCCCTCTCCGTACGCTGCACTGAGGCCCAGCTCCACCTGTGGGGAGCTATACCATCGAGCTGCCTTATCATCGGCCTCAGTGGACTGTGCAGCGCTAGTGATTCTCACCAGAAGCCACAGGTGGCGTCACGAACTTTCATAAAACTAAGAAACCTATTAGCCCCCTTTTAAAGAGTGACCCCATGGTACGGGCCCAGGAGCCGACCACCGCGACATCCCCAAGGCCAGGCAAAGGCCCAGGTACCGAGTCATCCCCATCCCCTGGGCTAGTCATTTCTACTAACCCCGGTCCACCCTTTGCCAACCTCAGCCCCTCCTCCACCTGACATTGAAACCCTGCTAACCTTATTAACATCAGTTGTACTCCTGGCGTCACAAACAGGATACACGTGCCCGCTGCAACGACGGAGTGTTATGCCCGTTGCCACCAGGTACTGTGCGCCTTTATTGAAGTGAACCGTATATTTGACTGTGGTGAAGAGTGCCGCCATTGCTGGGCCGCTGAGCGAGAAGAAGGGCGTAACCGCGGGAAACTGAGGGGCGTATCTGCAAAAGAGCGCGAAGCCTCGGACACGCCTCACGCCTCGACGTCAAACCAAGAAGCACCAGGTCCTGGAAGGAGCGTCGCTGAATGCCCTGACGTAGGACGCAAGCGACACAAGGTCCTGAAGATGACCGTCACCTGCTTAGCTGCGGCCTACTGGAAGAAAAATTAGAAGGTAGGCCACGGTTAGCTAGGGGGGCGCCAGAATGTCCGACGAACAGCACAACGCCGAAATACCGGTTAATGGCCCTGATGTTCAACCCGCGCCCTACGTCGGGCAGGCCGAGGTGGCCGCTCCACCAGCAGCGCCTGTAACTCCTGTCATTCCCATAACTCTACCGTACATTCCAGGAGCAAAGTGGCTCCCCCAGTACAACGGCAAACAAGATACCCTGTCTGGATTCAAACGGAAGATATGCGGTATCTTGGACATGTACTCTATGACAGGCAAACAAAGAGCCGCCGTTATATTAGGACAACTGACTGGTGCTGCGGAGCAGGAAGTGGAAACATGGTCGGCCGCAGGCCAGGAGTCAGTGTCCGCAATCTCTCAAAAGCTACAGACTGTCTTTGAGGATCTTACTGAGGCGGACCTCCGGATGAGGTTCTACAATTGTTCCCAACAGCCGGAGGACAATGTTCGGGACTATGCCTGGCGTCTACAGGGGGCCCTGCGGGCTCGGAAACAGGTTAGTACGACCAGCATAGAAAATGAAAACAAAATGCTGAAGGAACAGTTTGTCCGGGGACTGAGGTCTCCAGAGGAGAGCAGGACTGTAGGTTGGTGGTCCTTGGATCATCCAGATGCCACCATTGACAATCTTAAGGACATGGCTATAATAGGACTGCAGCCCATGGAAACAAATGCCATCCAATGTTACCAGGGTGGGGCTATCCCAGTACCTGCTACACCCACCTTTTCCCCAGTGGCTGCTGAAGCTAAGGTTCCAGCAACATCCCCTAGAGATCTGGACAGTCTGTGCTCTGAGGTGCGTCAGTTGAGCAAAACCCTGACCACTGTGCTGAGTGCCCTGCAGCTGTGGACGGAGCCCGAGGAAGGAGGGAAAATCCTGTTAGCCGATAGCCCTGAGGATATCCCCTGGATGCGAAGGCGGAGGAGGCCAACACCACCCTCTACGAGGATCAGTGAGCAGCGCCGTCCACAGAAGCACCCTACCTGCTACCGCTGCCGCAAGGCCGTACACATGTCCCAGAATTGTTCTTTAAACGAGAAAACAATGGGGCCAAGGGCCGACACCCAGGAGTAAACTCACCAGGCCCATCAGACTGGTACAACAGGTTCGTCGGAGGAAGACCTTTCCTGTCCATTGTGTTGGACGGGATCCCGACGCATGCTCTGCTGGACACAGGATCTCAGGTAACCATCATGCCTGACGTCCTCTACAAGAGGTTCTGGTCCATGGATGACCTACGTCCGCCAGGTCCAAATTTTCTGTTTATGCCTCAAACGGACTCCCCCTTAACCTAATCGGGGTTTAGAATGTGACTGTAAAGTGGGGAGAGTGGAGCTGAAGGACCAGGGGCTAATTGTAGTAGAGACTAATCTTGATGACACCAATCCGTATATGGTACTTGGCACTAACATTGTTGGTAACTGTTTGGGAGAAGTTGTGTTCTTGCTCCAACAGATAGCTGATACTGCCAGACCAAGACAGAGGAGGGCATTGCAGACAGAGATCCGAGTCCTGATGTACCAACAGCAAGTAAGGTTAACAGAAGGTGAAATCGGTAATGTGCGGGTAACGGACCCAATACCCATTGTCATCCCTCCAATGAGTGAAATGCTCATCTGGTGTCGAGCTGCTATAGGTCTTAGAGGACAGAGCTACCAGGCGGTAGTAGAACCCCTTTGCTCCGAGCACAGACCCACGCTCTTAACCGCCAGAGGAGTGGTAGATGTACGCAATGGGAGGGTGCCCGTCCGTCTTGTCAACTGTGGGGAAGATGAGGTCAGATTGCCACGTTATGCCACTGTTGCCAAATTACATGCTGTAAATAACAACTGCATTCGCAAGGCGGAGTCCTTAACCTCGCCAGTTGAAGTGGAGGATAATGACCCTGCAATCCAGGTGGAGGATTGGTGTCAACAGCTCCATGTTGGGACAGACACCACTCCTGCTTATCAAAAACAGGGTGTACACTGGGTGGTTCACGAATACGCGCAGGTGTTCAGTAAGCATCCACTTGACTTCGGGAGGATTAAGGGGGTTCAACACCATATCCCCACAGGCGACCATCCCCGAATCAAAGAACATTACAGGCCTCTACCACCAGCTCACTACCAGAAGGCAAAGGAAATGTTGCATGACATGAGGAAGGCGGGGGTAATAAGGGATATCTGTAGTCCCTGGGCAGCTCCCCTAGTGCTAGTTAGGAAAAAGGACAGGAGCATGAGAATTTGTGTAGATTACCAAGTAAATCGCATTACACATAAAGATGCATACCCTTTACCACGCATAGAGGAGTCCCTAGCTGCCTTAAAGTCTGCAAATTACTTTTCCACCCTTGACCTCACTAGTGGGTACTGGCAAGTAGCTGTGGCTGAGGAGGATCGGGAAAAGACGGCTTTCACAACCCCGATGGGACTCTGCGAGTTCAACAGTATGAAGCAATGAAGGGCTGGGTGCTGTTCTAAGTCAGAAGCAGAATGGCCAAGAGAAAGTGATCGCATACGCAAGCAGGAAGCTTCGCCCGACGGAGAGGAACCCAGAGAACTATAGCAGCTTTAAGTTGGAGTTCCTGGCCTTGGTCTGGGCCATCACGGAAAGGTTCAAGTATTCTTATGCTCTAACGATGGTTGATCATTACTCACGTTTCCTGGTGGTCGCCCCTGTCAAAGACCTGACGGCAGAGATAGCAGCAAAGATGTTCCAAGCATATTTCTGTAGACCCCATGGTTATCCTGAGCAGGTGATGATGGACCAGGGCCCGGCCTTTGAAGCTGAGTTGTTCAAGGAGTTCTGCCATCTATACTGGTGTAATAAGATAAGAACTACACCATACCACCCACAAACCAACGGTCTCTGCGAAAAGATGAACAACATCATCATCGACCTGCTAAAGACCATACCACTTGAGGAGAGAAATCAGTGGCCAGACCTACTACCTGACCTAGTAGATCTGTATATACATATACCAGTAAGTTCCACCAACTGCACTCCAGCATATCTCATGCGGGCAAGGCCAGGAAAGCTGCCCATGGATCTGGAGATTGGTGTTGTCGAGCCTGAAGCTGACATGACCACTGAAGACTGGACATGACCAGACAAGAGCAGTACAGGAGGGTGCAAGCCTGTGTCGAGGACAGTCTCACTCAGGTGAGAGAAAAGCAGGAGGCACACTACAACAAAAACGCGCCCGCATAACCCTTCACACCTGGTGAAGTAGTATTGAAAACGAAAAGACGAAACCACAAACTTGATGACCAGTGGGAAAAAGAACCCTACACTGTGTTACAGTCAAGATTTGATAACAAAAAGACCGGCATAATCAGTCGAGATTGAGGAAGAACGTCTGCAACAGTGTCCAGGGACCACCTAAAGTTGTGTCCAGATCTACTAAAACCCCAAGAAGAAGTGCCTCTCACTGTACCGGAGGAGCCTAAAGAAGCAGTGATCCACACTGACTTAGGACAGGGTTCCCCAACTCCAGTCCTCAAGGCCCACCAACAGGTCATGTTTTCAGGATTTCCTTAGTATTGCACAGGTGATGGGATTGTTGCCTGTGCAGGTGATGGGATTACCACCTGTGCAATACTAAGGAAATCCTGAAAACATGACCTGTTGGTGGGCCTTGAGTTGGGGAACCCTGACTTAGGAGATTTCCCGGCAGATTGGCCCCAACTAGGAGGAGCAGTAATCATCCCTGTAATCACCTTCTACCCACAGCAAGAAGAACCTATAAGTGCTGTAGAAGAGCCTGCTCAAGCAGAATCCCCGGAAGAAGGATCCCCGGTTGGAACAGAGCAATAAGGCCCAGCCAATGGTATGCTTGCTAGTCCAGTAGAGAGGTCAACACAGTTATGCCCCTCCACACCTAGTCCTGACACATTGGGAGGTAGTGCACCTACTAGTACTTTACACATCCCAGTACTGCGTAGATCAACACGTAGCACAAGAGGCAAAACCCCTGTTAGGTACACTCAGTAAATAGTCAAATTTCTGAAAATGTAGATAGTTACCCCTGGGGCATTAAATCGTAAAGTACTGTATTAATTGTGTATTTTTAAGCATATGTGTATTATTTTGTGCTTTGCTTTATTATCGAACAGTTCAAGTGACATGGACACTTTACCTGATTAATTCCTTTATTGTTTGCATAAAGAACTCTGTGGCTGAGGACTGTGTGCAGCCCAAAAACTATTTATTGTATATAATTGAACTCCCTGGAGTGCCCCTTTAGGTGACCTCAGAAGGAAAACCTGTCTGGAGTGGCTCTCTTGGAGGTCCAACTCGGGATCTTCATGCCCTGCAGCCACCCCAGGGCCTACGTTGACGGTTTGGGACAGGTCCCTCAAAACCACCAAGTACTTTACCCTGTGAGATGGACATCCTGTATGGGAACCTCACCATAAAAGACTTGAACTCTGAGGACACTTTGTATTTGTTTATATTGTTATGCAACGTTTAAGAAATGTGCCTCCCATAAAGGGAAGATTGTTAATGGTCATTGTTGTTATAAAATGTACTTCAGCCCGGGAGTACTGAGCTTTGGTCTTTGTCCGGCTTTGTTCCATCCCCTACCTAGATAACTCACCTCTTCCCCTCTCTGACCACAACATCCTCTCCTTCACGCTCACAAATCCTTGCCCACCCCAGCACACTCCTACCTATCACACATTCAGAAATCTACAAGCCATAAACCCACATACACTTTCTCCAGTGATGCTCTAGGAGTGCCAAACGCCTATGGAGAAAAACTCACACACTACAAAACTTTATTTACTATAAATTTATGTTAAAAACCTATAACTCTGCCCTTCACCTCGCCAAACAGTCCTACTTCACCACCCTGATCTCCTCACTATCCAACAATCCCAAAAAACTCTTCAACACCATTCACTCCCTCCTCAGTCCTAAAGCGCAGGCTCCTATCACGAACATTTGTGCTGAGAACCTATCCTCCTACTTCACAGAGACTATAGAGAACATCTGTCAGGAAATCAGCTCCCAGATACTAAGTGCCATGATTCCATCCCTCCCCACATCTCCTCTGGATCACTCTCCACATTTGACCTAGTCACAGAAGAAGTCTCCAGGCTCCTCAATCCAATACATGCACCACTGACCCCATTCCCTCACACCTACTCCAGTCTCCCTCTCTCTCTCTAGTCATCACTACTCACCTAACTAAAATCTTCAACCTCTCCCTCTCTTATGGTATCTACCCCTCCTCCTTCAAACACTCCATCATTAAAAAAGCCCTCTCTTGACCCTTCCTGCACAAACAACTACAGACGAGTCTCCAATTACCTCTTCATCTCTAAACTCTTGGAGGGCCTGGTTTACTCCCGACTTACCCGTTATCTCTCCATTCACTCTCTTCTAGACCCATCACAGTCCGGCTTCCGCCCCCTACATTCTAGAGAAACTGCACTCCTCAAAGTAACCAATGACCTTCTGACAGCAAAACGTAATGGTGACTACTCTCTGCTCATTCTTTTTGACCTCTATGCAGCTTTCGACACCGTTGACCACCTCCTACTCTCTATGCTCCACTCAATAGGCATAAAGGACACTGCTCTCTCCTGATTCTCCTCCTATCTGACCGCTCTTTAAGTGTATCTTTCACTGGCTCCACTTCTTCCCTCCTTCCTCTCACTATTGGGGTTCCTCAGGGTTCAGTCCTTGGCCCTCTTCTTTTATCTCTCTACATGGCCCCAACTGGACAGACCATCAGCAAATTTGGCTTTCAGTGCTGATGACACATAATTATACACCTCATGCCCAGACCTTACCCCCATTGTACTACAGAACACCAATGACTGTCTGGCTGCAGTTTCCAACATCATGTCCGTTCTCTGAAACTTATCCTTTCCACAACTGAACTTCTTCTGCATCTGCCGTCTACTCACCTCCCTAAATTCAACATCTCCCTCTCCGTGTGTGGCACCACAATAACGCCAAGCCAGCAGGTGCGATGTCTGGGCGTTGTGTTTGACACAAATCTCTCCTTCACCTTCCATATACAATCTCTTGCCTGCTCTTGTTGCTTGCACCTGAAGAACATCTCTAGAATCTGCCCCTTTCTCACCTTGGAAACAAAAACCCTCACTGTTGCCCTGATCCACTCCTGCCTTGACTACTGTAACTCTCTATTAATTGGACTCCCCCTCACTCGACTTTCCCCTGTCCAGTCGATCCTTAATGCTGCAGCCAGGATCATCTATCTGGCTAATCGTTACTCAGACGCCTCCGCTCTGTGCCAGTCATTGCACTGGCTGCCCATACATTATAGGACCCAATTTAAATTGCTTGTTCTCACCCACAAAGCTCTGCAGAGCGCGGCATCCCCTTACATCTCCTCCATCATTTCTGTTTATTGGCCTACCCGTTCTCTACGCTCAGCAAGCAACTTTCGACTAACATCCGCACTAATCCGTACCTCCCACTCCCGGCTCCAAGACTTCTCTCAAGCTGCACCTATTCTATGAAATGCTCTACCTCAAGAAATTAGGATGAATCACAACTTACACAGTTTTAGGCGCTGCCTAAAAACACACCTGTTAAGGGTGGCCTTTCATGATCCCTAATCAAAATCTTTTTATAGCCCATTATTTCTCCAAACCTAAGTCGCCACCAAATTCCACCGCATCCAAAAGCACTACAGAGATCTATCCCTCATCCCCTCAAGATGGCTGGATGATCATTGTAAATAAGCCCGTGTACTTTGTGTCACCCCCTCTTCACTGTAGATTGTAAGCGCTTACGAGCAGGGTCGTCATTATTTTTGCTTTAATTATTGTATTATCTTTAGCTATGTTACTTATGACTGTTGTATATGAACTTCTGAATTGTAAAGCGTTGCGGAATATGTTGGTGCTATATAAATAAAGATTATGTTATGTTAGTCTATGGGTTGAACTAGATGGACTTAGTCTTCCTTCAACCTTAAAAACTATTTTACTATATCACTACAAACTCATGCACTCATTGGTGGCCAATAATGGGATAACACATGTTTATGGGTCCGTGGACTACATTGCACCACACTGGGGTGACATGGGAGTGTGGTCCAATTTTCATGGACTGACATAATGGAGAAGATGAAGAAACTTTATTTTTAACTCTACACATCTGAGATAATCGGATCACACTCTAATCAGAATTGTAGCCAAAGAAATACAGGTGCATCTCACAAATTTAGAACATCAAAAAGTTAATTTATTTCAGTTCTTCAATACAAAAAGTGAAACTCATATTATATAGAGTCATAACAGAGTGATCTATTTCAAGTGTTTATTTCTGTTAATGCTGATGATTATGTCTTACAGCCAATTAAAACACAAACGTCATTATCTCAGTAAATTAGAATACTTTATAACACCAGCTTGAAAAACATTTAAAATCCGAAATGTTGTCCTACTGAAATGTATGTTCAGTAAATGCCCTCAATACTTGGTCGGGATCCTTTTGCATCAATTACTGCATCAATGCGGTGTGGCATGGAGGCGATCAGCCTGTGGCACTGCTGAGGTGTTATGGAAGCCCAGGTGGCTTTGATAGCAGCCTTCAGCTCGTCTGCATTGTTGGGTCTGGTGTCTCTCATCTTCCTCTTGACAATACCCCATAGATTCTTTATAATAGATTCTCTATGGGGTTAAGGTCAGGTGAGTTTTCTGGCTAATCAAGCACAGTGATACAATTGTATAAACCAGGTATTGGTACTTTTGGCAGTGTGGATAGGCGACAAGTCCTGCTGGAGAATGAAATTTTCATTTCCAAAAAGCTTGTCGGCAGAGGGAAGCATGAAGTGCTCTAAAATCTCCTAGTAGATGGCTGCGCTGACTGTGGTCTTGATAAAACACAGTGGACCTACACAAGCATAGATATACAGTATGTATCCGTTAGCATTCAGTTCTGCTGGTTCCAGCGCAGTCATACTTGCAGTCTGGTGACAACTACTGTCACCTGAAAGTGGAAAATAGGAAAAAAAAAGAATAAAATGGGGGGGGGGGGGGTTCATCTTATAGTCCGAATTTATGGTAGCTTACCTGGGAGGGGCGGTGGAGCGGGGCTATAGGAGGCAGGGTCTCCGGAGCAGGAAGCCCGCGGAAGCAGAAGTGGGGTGAGGCTGGAAGGAGGGGTATCCGTAGTGAGGCACAGCAGAGTGCATTGATTTCCCGGCGGTGGGCTGCAGAAAGATGAGCAGAGATCCCAATCTGCACATGCACCGTTTCCGGAGGCCATTTTCCTAAAGACCACTGCCGGGAAATCAATGCACAGAACGGAGACTTCAGCTCCTGCCTCATCGCTAACACCCCTCCTTCCAGCCGAGGACCCGCAGCCTTACCCCCAATTCTGCCGCCTTCTTCCTACAGTAGAGACCCTGCCTCCTGTGACCTCGCTCAAGACCGCCCCCACCCCACCTATATTCGGGCTATCAGACGCACCCTAATTTTCCTTCCAAATTTAGCTGAAAAAAATAAAAATACGTTCTATAGTCCGAAACATACGGTAAATACTAATGAGGACAGGAAAGAAATTGTCAGTGATATCTGACTGATTTAGTGCGGGTGTACTGGGGAGGACTTTGCTGCAGATTGTTTTCTGAACTTACCCCGAGCATTAGAAATATAGAAATAAAAATTCAACCCATTGTTCTCAAATAGTTTTATTAAAACACATCTACAAATAAGTAACAAAAAAGGAGAAAAATATAAATATATTTATACATACAAGTCTATAACAATGAACTTTACAAATCAATACATAGAACTAAGTCACATTAGAGATAAGTAACGATGAAACAAAAGGCACACGGGTGACAACCTCTCCCCTCACAGCCGCCCAACATGCAGCCCCACATAACTGACATCACCCTCGTCACTGTGCAGAACAAGCTCCCCGCATGCAGCCCCATGCACAGCCTACCACACCACATGCAAGTAACATCACCCACTACCCCGGCATACAGTCCCAAATGAGTGACATTACCCCCATTCACCCCGCAGACCCCAGGCATGCTGCCCCATGTCACTGATTTCATCTCCTTCCCTTTGCAGCCTCCCAGCATGCAACTCCACACAGCACCATCATGCATCAGTCCCCCAGCATGCAGCCCTATGCAAGCAACATCTCCACACAGCCCCCCATGAGTGACATCACTCCTATCCCCGCACAGCCCGCCACATGCAGCCGCACGAACGTAGCAGCAACCCATTGTACACGCATGCATCGCTACATGAGTAACATCACTCCCTTAAAAGCGCAGCCCACCTTGCATGCAGCCTCGCGAGAGTGACATTACCCCTTTCCCCAAAGCTCCTTATCATCACCCCCTCCTCACCATCACCCCCCTCCTCACAGCCCCTCACACCATCACCCCGCTCCTCACAGCCCCTCACCACCATCACCCCCCTCCTCACAGCCCCTCACCACCATCACCCCCCTCCTCACAGCCCCTCACCACCATCACCCCCCTCCTCACAGCCCCTCACCATCACCCTTCTCCTCACAGCCCCTCACCATCACCCCTCTCCTCACCATCACCCCCTCCTCACAGCCCCTCACCATCACCCCCCTCCTCACAGCCCCTCACCATCACCCCCCTCCTCACCACCCCTCACCATCACCCCCCTCCTCACCGCCCCTCACCATCACCCCTCTCCTCACCATCACCCCACTCCTCACAGCCCCTCACCATCACCCCCCTCCTCACAGCCCCTCACCATCACTCCCCTCCTCACCATCACCCCACTCCTCACAGCCCCTCACCATCACCCCTCTCCTCACAGCCCCTCATCATCACCCCCTCCTCACCATCACCCCACTCCTCACAGCCCCTCACCATCACCCCCCTCCTCACCATCACCCCACTCCTCACAGCCCCTCACCATCACCCCCCTCCTCACCATCACCCCACTCCTCACAGCCCCTCACCATCACCCCCCTCCTCACCATCACCCCACTCCTCACAGCCCCTCACCATCACCCCCCTCCTCACCATCACCCCACTCCTCACAGCCCCTCACCATCACCCCCCTCCTCACCATCACCCCACTCCTCACAGCCCCTCACCATCACCCCCCTCCTCACCATCACCCCACTCCTCACAGCCCCTCACCATCACCCCCCTCCTCACCATCACCCCACTCCTCACAGCCCCTCACCATCACCCCTCTCCTCACCATAACCCCACTCCTCACAGCCCCTCACCATCACCCCACTCCTCACAGCCCCTCACCATCGCCACCCTCCTCACAGCCCCTCACCATCACCCCTCTCCTCACCATAACCCCACTCCTCACAGCCCCTCACACCATCACCCCGCTCCTCACAGCCCCTCACCACCATCACCCCCCTCCTCACAGCCCCTCACCACCATCACCCCCCTCCTCACAGCCCCTCACCACCATCACCCCCCTCCTCACAGCCCCTCACCATCACCCTTCTCCTCACAGCCCCTCACCATCACCCCTCTCCTCACCATCACCCCCCTCCTCACAGCCCCTCACCATCACCCCCCTCCTCACAGCCCCTCACCATCACCCCCCTCCTCACCACCCCTCACCATCACCCCCCTCCTCACCGCCCCTCACCATCACCCCTCTCCTCACCATCACCCCACTCCTCACAGCCCCTCACCATCACCCCCCTCCTCACAGCCCCTCACCATCACTCCCCTCCTCACCATCACCCCACTCCTCACAGCCCCTCACCATCACCCCTCTCCTCACAGCCCCTCACCATCACCCCCTCCTCACCATCACCCCACTCCTCACAGCCCCTCACCATCACCCCCCTCCTCACCATCACCCCACTCCTCACAGCCCCTCACCATCACCCCCCTCCTCACCATCACCCCACTCCTCACAGCCCCTCACCATCACCCCCCTCCTCACCATCACCCCACTCCTCACAGCCCCTCACCATCACCCCCCTCCTCACCATCACCCCACTCCTCACAGCCCCTCACCATCACCCCCCTCCTCACCATCACCCCACTCCTCACAGCCCCTCACCATCACCCCTCTCCTCACCATAACCCCACTCCTCACAGCCCCTCACCATCACCCCACTCCTCACAGCCCCTCACCATCGCCACCCTCCTCACAGCCCCTCACCATCACCCCTCTCCTCACCATAACCCCACTCCTCACAGCCCCTCATCATCACCCCCTCCTCACCATCACCACCCTCCTCACAGCCCCTCACCATCACCCCCCTCCTCACCATCACCATCACCCCCCTCCTCACAGCCCCTCACCATCACCCCACTCCTCACCATCACCCCACTCCTCACAGCCCCTCACCATCACCCCCCTCCTCACAGCCCCTCACCATCACCCCCCTCCTCACAGCCCCTCACCATCACCCCCCTCCTCACAGCCCCTCACCATCACCCCCCTCCTCACAGCCCCTCACCATCACCCCACTCCTCACAGCCCCTCACCATCACCCCACTCCTCACAGCCCCTCACCATCACCCCCTCCTCACAGCCCCTCACCATCACCCCCCTCCTCACAGCCCCTCACCATCACCCCCGTCCTCACCATCACCCCACTCCTCACAGCCCCTCACCATCACCCCCCTCCTCACCATCACCCCACTCCTCACAGCCCCTCACCATCACCCCCCTCCTCACCATCACCCCACTCCTCACAGCCCCTCACCATCACCCCCCTCCTCACCATCACCCCACTCCTCACAGCCCCTCACCATCACCCCTCTCCTCACCATAACCCCACTCCTCACAGCCCCTCACCATCACCCCACTCCTCACAGCCCCTCACCATCGCCACCCTCCTCACAGCCCCTCACCATCACCCCTCTCCTCACCATAACCCCACTCCTCACAGCCCCTCATCATCACCCCCTCCTCACCATCACCACCCTCCTCACAGCCCCTCACCATCACCCCCCTCCTCACCATCACCATCACCCCCCTCCTCACAGCCCCTCACCATCACCCCACTCCTCACCATCACCCCACTCCTCACAGCCCCTCACCATCACCCCCCTCCTCACAGCCCCTCACCATCACCCCACTCCTCACAGCCCCTCACCATCACCCCACTCCTCACAGCCCCTCACCATCACCCCACTCCTCACAGCCCCTCACCATCACCCCACTCCTCACAGCCCCTCACCATCACCCCACTCCTCACAGCCCCTCACCATCACCCCACTCCTCACAGCCCCTCACCATCACCCCCTCCTCACAGCCCCTCACCATCACCCCCCTCCTCACAGCCCCTCACCATCACCCCCCTCCTCACAGCCCCTCACCATCACCCCCGTCCTCACCATCACTCCCCTCCTCACAGCCCCTCACCATCACCCCCCTCCTCACAGCCCCTCACCCCCCTCCTCACAGCCCCTCACCCCCCTCCTCACAGCCCCTCACCCCCCTCCTCACAGCCCCTCACCATCACCCCCCTCCTCACCATCACCCCCCTCCTCACAGCCCCTCACCATCACCCCCCTCCTCACCATCACCCCCCTCCTCACAGCCCCTCCTCATCACCCCCCTCCTCACAGCCCCTCCTCATCACCCCCCTCCTCACAGCCCCTCATTGTCACCCCCTTCCTCACAGCCCTACATCATCATCTTCCCCATTAAGCCCCACTCAGATAACATCAACCCTTTTCCTGTGAAAGCCTCCCCCCAATAAGCAGCGACTATTTCCCTCTGCAACCATCCAACATGCAGCCCCCATACAGTACTATCATTCACACTTCTTTGCTCTTAAAATTCCTCCTCAGCCCTGCACTCACACAGTCCTGTGTCCTCATTCCGATCTGCACACAGCTCCAGCAGCAGCCTCTCCGTTCCTCTCTGTCCTCTCCGCTCTCCTCTTCAGCAGCCTCAGAGCTTCCTGCTATCTCGTCTCCTCCGGCGGGAAGGAGGCCCCGCCCCTTCCGGTGACATCATTCCCTCATAAAATCACTTCCGATGTAGACGCTCTCCGGCGTCAGTCCACAGTCCAGGGAAGCCTGCTCACTATACTTGGCGGTAATTAAATCCAATGTAACCTCCCATTATACAACATATTAGCGCATACAGGACAGAGACAGAGCACCAAGTAAATGCAGGTAGCTGCAGAGCCATGGTTGACCAGCAGAATGCCTTCACCATCTTGGTTGGTGTTATTACTTTTATGCTCACCTTATTTTACTGCAAACATTTGTGGAAGAGAAGAAGTATGCCACCTGGACCTCTCCCATTGCCAATTTTGGGCAACTTTCTCCTGATCCAGTCTAAGGGACTACTGCCATGCTTAACTCAGGTAAGTTTGTTCCTCAGTTTCCTCTTGTAGTTTGTCATGTGAAGTTATAATGTGATAATCACCATACAACACCATCACCATAACTTACAGGTACAGGTTTGAAATTAATGCTGCCCTGGACTCTAAAACTTATTATACCTCCTTTTATTCAATGGTGCCACTTATCAATCTGTTTGTAGATGAATCTATGCAAGACGGACACATAGTAGACCAATACCACTATATATAAAAAAGCAACTACCCCTATACCAAGAATATTACTTCCCACCTGTCTGGTAGCACCATCAGTCACATCTGCAGAGCTGGGGGCTACGGATGGTATTGCACCTGAGGGTCATGGCTACCACAAATCTTACATTTATAGCTATATTGTTACATTATTTTAAGTGTAGAATTTGGCATGAGTCACTGTAAGGCCGTTTTCACAGGTCCGTATATTTCCAGTACTGGAGATGGCCGTGTGTGGCAACTGTGTGCCGCATCAGGATCACACGGACCAGCGCCTGGGAATCGGTGTACAGTTAGCACTGTTCCCAAGCGCCGGTCCTGAATGCTGCCCTCATCATGGTTCCCTGCCGGCGCTGTGATCAGTACCAGCAGGAACAATGATGAGGGTAGTGATAGTCTGCTCCCACAGTGTCTCTGTGTAAAACTAAGATTAAAATAATAATAAAATCCATGTACTCACCTGTCCAGAGATGTCCCCCACTGTAATCCATGCGACCGATCAGCAGAGGAGTTTGGGAGGATGAGCAGCTCCAGAGCTGTGCTCAGTAAGTGACAGGACACCGCTCCTGATCTCAGCTCCAGGGCCCGCTTGCTGGAGCAGCTCATTCTCCCTGGCTCTTCTGTATCAGCAGTCAGAGGATTACAGCGGGGACACCTAGGACAGGTGAGTATATGGATTTTATTCTTTTAATCTTATTTTTACACAGGGACACAGCGGGAGCAGACTACTACTACCCTCATCATTGTCCCTGCTGGTACTGATCTTCGCGCCAGCAGGGAACCATGATGAGGGCAGTGTTCAGCACCAGCGCTTGGGAACAGCGCTAATTGTAGCGTTGATTACCAGGCACCGGTACATGTCACACAATTGTCATCCGTGTGGGACTTTTTGCGTACTGTGCATCTACAAAAAAAACAGACATGTCAGCGTGTGGAGCACATGGGCACACGGTCTGTGGAAACACACGGACATGTGCGCAAAGTCGCAAACCCATTGATTTGAATGAATCTGCATGTATCAGTGTCTCCAGTACTTGTGGAAACTGTCACCACACGTACTGGAAATACTGATATGTGAAAGAGCCCTAAGACAGTACACTGTGTTCCAAATTATTATGCAAATAATATTTTCTCAGATTTTCCCAAATTACCTATATGAATTGCAGTCATTGTAATTTTTCAGTCAAATAACTATTAGAGTACAATTGAAAGGTTTTTGTACAAACTGCCTATGATAACAGTATATTTTTAAAAAATAAAACACTCAAACTGCACTCAAAATGCATGTTCCAAATTATTATGCACAGCAGAGTTTTCAACCTTTTCATTTTAATAAAGAACAAAAAAATGGTCATTTTTGAAATTATAAGCATTAGTAGGTTATTACAAACTGAAATCAAACAGTTTTCAACTCAAAACTTTATTCTAGGTGATTTTACATTTGCACATAGGACCCCTGTTCGATAGGAGCTTCTGAACTGTCTCGTCCTTTTGAATTTGTAAGGTGTTGGATGGATTCTGCTTCAATTGTTTTGCATGAGGACAGAATACCCTCCCAGAGCTGTTGCTTAGATGTGAACTGCCTGCCGCCATCATAGACACTCCTTTTGATGATGCGCTCCAGAGGTTCTCAATGGGGTTGAGGTCAGGGGAGCATGGGGGCTACACCATAAGTTTGTCCCCTTTTATGCCCATAGCAGCCAGAGATGCAGATGTGTTATGTGCAGCATGAGACGGTGCATTATCATGCATGAAAATGATCTGGCTGTGGAATACACGGTTCTTCTTCTTGAACCATGGCAGGAAGTGCTGTTTGTGAAACTCCACATACATTATTGAGTTCATCTTTACCCCTTCAGGGATCCTAAAGGGGCCGACAATCTCTCTCCCCATGATTCCAGCCCAAAACATTACTCCACCTCCTCCTTGTTGGCGCCGTAGCCGTGTTTGCATGGGGTGTCCATCAACCAGCCATCCTCCACTCCATCCATCTGGACCATCGAGCGTTGCACGGCACTCATCGGTGAACAAAACAGTTTTGAAGTCAGTCTTCATGTATTGTTTGGCCCACTGGAGCCGTTTCTGCTTGTGTGCAGTGGATAGAGGAGGTCGACAGGATGGCTTACGCACAGCTGCAAACCTCTGAAGGACCCTGCATCTTGTTGTTCGGGGACGTTGGAGGCACCAGCAGCTTCAAAAACTTGTCTGCTGCTATGACAAGGCTTTTTTGCCGCTGCTCTTTTAACCTGACGTAAATACCTGTAGGAAAGAGTCCTCAATTTGCCCTTATCAGCACGCACACGTGTGTACTGTGAATCAGCTACATACTTCTTGATTGTGCGATGATCAGGATGAAGGGTCTTGGCAATGTTGATTGTAGTCATTCCTTGACCTAAACACTCCACAATTTGTTGCTTCTCAGCAGCCAACACATCCTCTTTCTTTCCCATTTTGGCAGAAAATGTAGGCTGCTTAATAATGTGAGACAGCCTTCTTAAGTAGTCTTGCCTTTCATTGGACACACCTGCCAAACTATCTAGCACAGGTGTCTGCAATTGCTTACAGTGATATAAAGAGCCCTGACACACATCACCATCAATGAGTTTAACTGACAAACAAAGAAATTCTTACCTTATCACTCGTAAACACTTTTTGCATAATAATTTGGAACACAGTGTATTAACTTAGGTATTGTGACATTACTGTTGTGAAACTGCAGGATATTTTTTGTAGTCTATTAGGATGGCTACTAACCAGGTCTGTGGAGTTGGAGTCGGTGTCCATTTTGGTGCATTCGGAATCGGAAGAAAATGGACCAACTCCTGAAATATAATAAATTGGGCACAGTAGTTAAGTGCAGTTTGTGAGGAATATTTTTTTCAGAAGAACTTGGGAATGTTATGAAATGTCCTATTCCTGATATAAGGGTCTAGACTTTTAGCTGAGATGAATCTGTGCTACAGTAAATTTATCACTTAAACATGAGCCATGTATGAGGGAGTCGGAGGTTTGGTTTACTGACTCCACAGCCCTGACACTAAGTATAATATTGTTATTTGGCCAACTGTTAAAAGTGCTTGAAAAACATGTCCAAAACCTTGCAATGAAAAACATGTCCAAAACCTTGCAACGTGGCAGTATATGGATAGAGATGAGTAAACATGTTCAGAAAACATTCGTTTTTTTTTCAAATTCGACACGAACATTGCACATTCAGGATTCGTGATTTGACCCCCGAGCGTTTTTACTGAAAATCGGCCCAATTTGGTAAAAGTGCAGGAAATGATCACGTTGCGTTTCCACTTCCATATTTATTAGGACTTTGGTTATGTTAGTGGTGTTGTATGATGAACGGGGGGGATATGTGTTTGATGAGGAAAGGGGGTACTAGAGTTAATCCCTTTTTTTTTTTTTTTCTTAATGTCTGCAGATTCCGACATGCCAATCGGGGCTCAAAAACCATCCACAATGTCCAGACACAAGGGATTTTGTCATTGGCTGCTAAAGTCACATGTCCCTCTCCATATAAAGAGCGGACATGTTGTTTTAGTGCCATTTTGTCAGTGTAACAGCGCAGAAAGGCTGCTCCTGGATACTGAGAGATTTTAGATAGCTAGGCGGTTGCTTGTAAGTCATATAGTTTAGATAGGTCTTGTGTGGCTGGGAAATCGACCTTCCAGCAAATCAATCATTTTTGCAAATTGTGAACTCTAGACAGAGACAGCAGGCCACATTTTAGCACCGAACTCTATTGTGCACTGCTGATGTTGTGCTGCATGCAGGAGTACACCTTTTGAAACTCAAATTTTTTCGGTTACTACTGTGCTACATACGGCAGTCCTCATCTCAGCTTGTAATTTTTTGGCGGTGAAATTCAGCTGTAGAGCTCGTCCACAGAAAAAAAAAACTAATATCTTCTGTTACTAACGTTATACAGCAGGCCACATCTGCTCCAAAGATTCACAGACTCAAGAGGAGGAAAGCATCTGCAAAGATGCCCAAACTTTTTTTATGTTGGATCCGGGGCAGGACGAAGTAGGGTCCGAGCAGAATCTTGACCCTCATCACCAGATGTTAACCCCCTTGGTGGGGGGGTTTGATCCTGATGAGGCTCGGATACCTGAGCCGCATGCAGACAGTACTATACTGGCAGGGCTGGAAGAGGAAGAGGGTTACTTTCAGGGCGAGGAATGGGAGAACAGAGATGATGAGGTTGTAGATCCCAGTTGGTGTGAACCAAGAGGCACGCAGCTGATTAGCTCATCTGAGGAGGAACATGAGGATGTTGCTTTGCGGCCTACAGCACAGACATGGTGTTAGGAACTGACCTGGGTTGGAGTAGTGATATTGCAACCACTAGGAGCAGCACCGGTAGGTAGCCTAGTCAGGGGAGCCAGGAATCGGTACACAGGTAAGCTGTATAATTTGTATGAAGCAGCAGGGGAAGGGATGGCTGGAATAGAGGCTAGGAGCTCAATAATCTTGCTGGGGAAGAAGGTGCCAGGCCAGGTTTAAATAGGGTGTTCAATCAGGATGAAGCCAATCAGGAACAACATATGGTGGAGCTGCTCAGAAACAATATAGTTACAAGAATTTAAGTTAGCCTGGAACTATCCAGCAAGCTGAATAGCTCAATGAGAGGAGCTGCTGCCTGGTGCCACAGAGCTGCTGGGTTTGAGTCCTGAGAATAGTCCCCTCCTTCCAGGATGGTCTCTGGACATCTCAGGTGCTGATTTTTCTGGATGTTTCTGATGAAAGTCTTTTGTAAGCCTGGGTGCATGGACATTGCACTCACCTCCCAGAAATTATCTTCTGGTCCGTAACCCTTCCATTGCACCAAATACTGCAATTTTCCCCTAAATTTTCTAGAGTCCAAAATTTTATCCACGATGTACTCTTCCTCATCATGGACTATTTCTGGTGAAGGAGGTGGCTGAGTTCTTCCTGGAAATGGGTTTTCACTGAATGATTTGAGCAAGGATACGTGGAACACAGGGTGAATTTTCAGTAGGGAGTTTTAAACGGAAAGCAACTTGGTTAATTTGTGCAGAAATTTGAAAAGGTCCTACTGAATTTTTGACCCAATTTTGACAATGTGTCACTGATCTGAAGGGTACGAGGGGCTTTGCGATGTTATCTGCTGTTTTTTTTATAGTCTCCTTGGGTCTTCTCTAGCAGCTCGATTAGTTCTTTCTGCGCTTCTTGCAACTTTGACAGTCGGTCAGTAACAGCAGGAACTGAAGTATTGAATGGAAGATTAGGAATAAATAGTGGTTGAAAGCCATAATTAGTTAAAAACAGTCTTTGGGATGTAGATCTGTGTTTGGAGTTATTATAGGAAAATTCTGCTGTTGGGAAATAGTCCACCCAGTCATCCTGCAGGTAAGAAATAAAACAGCACAGGTATTGTTCGAGAGTTTGGTTAGCCCTTTCCATCTGGCCATTGGATTGCAGATGGAAGGCCGTAGACAAATTGACAGTAACTCCTAAAGCTGTACAGAAACTTTTACAAAATTTTGATGTAAACTGAACATCTCTATCAGAATTTACATTGTCAGGAATTCCATGCAGCCTTAATATCTCTCATTAGTTCTGCGGTTTGTTCAGCGGTAGGAATCCCTTTAGTTGGAATAAAATGGGCCATCTTTATGAGCCGATCTACCACAACAAGGATAAGTCATTTCTTTAGATGGAGGTAGTTCCACATTAAAATCCATTTAGATTGATCTCCAAGGCCTGGATGGAACTGGATGAGGTTGAAGGAGCCCTGAAGGAGAAGTTCGTGACATCTTATTCCGTGCACATGTTAAACAGGAGGAAACATATTTTCTCACATCCCTCCTACAAAAGGCCACCAAAAAGAAACGAGCAGTAGTTCTTGAGTTTTCATGACTCCAGGGTGTCCTTCAAATTTGGAATTCACATTTTTTGAGTTTGATATAGAGATGGTTCTTCTTTAGATGTTCTAGGACTAACTGGACATGCCTGCAATGCTTCTCCAAGGTGTCTGAAAATAAAAGAATGTAAACCAGAGATAAACAACAAATTGATCCAAGGAATCTCGAAGAACATCATTAATGAAGTGCTGAAAGGTGTCAGGGGCGTTGCTTAGGCCGAAAAGCATAACCAGGTATTCAAAATGTCCATATCTAGTTTTAAAGGCGATTTTCCACTTATCTCTCGGGCAAATTCGTATGAGATTATAATCCCCTCTAAGGCTATGTGCACACAAAGCGATTTTTAATGAGTTTTTGCGGCGTATTTTCTCTGCTAAAACGCATTAAAATCGCTTGTAATAGGTCTGCCATTTACTGCAATGCAAATCCGCATGTGCTGTGCACGTCATGCGGCAATTTCCGCAGCGAATTCGCATTGCGTTAAAACCCGCAGCAAGACCAATTCTAGTGAGATTTCGCTGCGAAATCGCCACCATTGACTTGCGTTAGACCGAATAAGATCCGCATGCCTACATGTAGTCATGTGGATCTTAAGCGATTAATGTGCGGATGGTACCCGGATCTGGAGAAGAAGAGACTGACGTTGGCGGTTGCATGATTTGTCACATGACCGCTGACGTCATGGGAGGTCCTTTTACATTACCGGTACCCACCACGGAGCCAGCAGTGACGCCGGTAACAGAGCAGGGGCCATCAGAAGGTGAGTATAAGGTTTTATTTTTTACGTTCTAATTCTGTTTTTTTAACATTATGTTGGTCACACAGAAATCCGGAGCATTTCTGCATCGTGGGCACTTAGCCTTAGATCGAGTTTAATAAACAAAACATGGCAGAATGTAGTCTATCCAGCAACTCAGGAATTAAGGGGAGTGGGTAGCGATTTTTGATGGTAATCTTATTTAATTCTCTGTAATCAATACAGGGCCATTTGAATCCCTTTTTTTTTTTTTTCTACAAAAAACAAAGGTGCTCAAGCTGGCGAAGAAGAAGGTTGAATGAAACCTTTCTTTAAGTTTTCATCTATGTACTCCTTTAGTACCTTCAATTCTGGTTCATAGAGATTGTAAATTCGCCCAAACTGAATGGATGCTCCAGGAAGTAATTCAATGGGACAGTGGTAAGAACGATGAGAAGGCATTTGATCGGCTTTCTTCTCTGCTGGTACTGAGGTGGTAGTTTATCATAATTCTGATAAGAAATCTCAGATACTTGAATTTCATTAATAGGTAAATTAGCATGACAATTGTTCTTACAGTGCTCAGAAAGGTAATGGTCCTCGACGCCCAGTTAATAGAAGGGTTAAGGGTTGAGAACCAGGGAATTCCTAGAATAAATGAAAAATTTGGAGAGGAAATAAGATGAAAACTAACGACTTCATGATGATTTGGTTCCATTCAGATTTCAAGTTCAATTATCTCATGAGTAACAGGTCCAGAAGATAAAGGTGATACATCTACAGTTTCCATATCGATTGGCATGGATTTAGCTGTTTGCAATGTTAATATCAAGTGTGAATTGTAAGTCCATGAAATTCCCTCTAACTCCAGAATCTAACATAGCAGAACAATGTATTTTTTGGCTCCCGATTATGACCTTTATTGGAACGACAAAATGAGACGATGGTGATTGCTCTTTGCCTTCATCCTGCATTACACATGAGATGGTGTATGCAGTTTAGTTGTTCAGAAACGTCTAAATCGTTTGCTCTTCTGGCATTGGTGAAGGCTATAGTCCATTTATTTGGACAGATAATGGCAAAATGTCCAGAGTTCCCACAATAAAGGCATACATTTTTAGTATGTCTCCTCTCCTGCAGAGGGAAGTTTTCAGATGACATCAATTTGCATAGCTTCAGGCACAGTTTCCATTCCCTGCGGATTGAGTAAAGGAATAGTTAGGGTTATTTCTAGTGTACGAGCAGATGAGCAAGCATGCTCGCCGCTATTCGTTAGTCACCTGGTCATCACCATGCTCGAGATACTCGTTACTCGGTGAGTATTTTTTGAATGTTTGGGTGGGAGCTCAAGTCCCCGCATATTTGGCTCATATTAGGCAGCCAATTACTATGCAGGTATTGCGTGACAGTCACTGTAATGCCATAGCCATGTTGGTTGTGGCATTACAGTGATTGGCCGGCTGCATAGTGTCATCAGGTCTATATAAGAACCGGGACCCTATGCCCGTCACAGTCTTCCGGTCAAAGAGGCAGATTAGGCAGAGCTGCAGCTGAGCGAGGGAGAGAATTGGTGGTTATTTTAAACAGGGATTCAACATCACAATTATTAATCTACTGTAACAGCCCTTGTAAGGGCTCATTTTGAAGAATATTAATCCTGCTTATAGCACTAGTTAGGCAAAGATTGTGGAGAGCTAGTATATTACAAATAGGGTCCCTTGTACATTCTTTCTGCTACTGGTACTCCGATCAATAGCCCTAGATGTCAGGGCTAATAATATTCTTTTTGCTCTTAAACCTGATAATTTTCTGAAAAGCAATATAATACACCATTTTTACTGCTCCATTTGCTTGTTAGCAGCATACAGCCAGATTTGGTTAATTTGAATAGCATTGCTGTATTGTGAAAGCAGAGAAACTTGTCCATTATCTCAGGTGGTCAAATATTACTGTAGTGTTAATCCTGATCTTTTTTGGAAGCTGTCAAATATTATACTCCATTTAAAGTCTGCTACCTTTGTGTCAAAAATATATCCACACTTGTTCGCTAACCAATGGCATCAGTATGTCAGCAATGGCAAAAAGAATTGGTCATCAAATACTACGGTTTTAATCCTGACATTTTTTTTGCAAGCTGCAAAATATTAAACTCTATTTAAAATGGGCAAGGTGCGTGTTAAGGGATGGGGAAGTGGATGTGATGCTGATGGTGCATGCAGAGGCCAAGGCCGTGGGCAACATGAAACTGTACCTGCTGAGGGAGCACAACAAGCACACACATCATATCGACCTAGCTTCCTGTCCCACTTTCTAGGGGGCCGCAGAACACCTCTCTTGAAACCAGAGCAGTGTGAAAAGGTTGCTGGTTGGATAGCAGATAATGCTTTCAGTCAGTTTGCCACCACCACCATGCCTGGTTGTAGGTTCAGCGGTGAGAGCCACAGAACTGCCTGCTCTGTTACAGCTTTCAACAACTCTGCAGCGCTGGGTGGTTTGTCGCATAAGTCGATCGCAGCATTGCGGTGGCAAGGGGAGGTGATCTGAATACTCACCTCTTCCGGCCTCCAGCGCTGTCTGTCGCGGCTTCCCGGATGTTGCCATGACGACCCGATGTCGTCATGACAACATCCGGGTCACCAGAGAGCAGGAAGATTCTTTGGTCATGCGCAGTGCATGACCAAACTATCTTCTCCCTGTGCAGCACTGACAGCCTGTATAGAACAGGGATGGTGCTGTATTCCTGTGCTATACAGGCGATCAGAATAAAAAAAGTGAAAGTCCCAGAGTGGGACACAGAATATAAGTCCAGAAAGTGTTAAATGGGGAAAAAAAAAAAAAACTATGGCGACTAGTCTTGAGCGCAAGTGCTCGCTACTTGAGTTTGCATCGGGTGCTCAGGAATGCACTGAGTATCGCAGGTGCTCAAGTGACATGCTCGAGTCTCTACCCCATATGGTTCGTGGCCAAAAAACTTCTGTAAAGCACTTGGGGATTCAGGATGCTCACCACACATCTAGATAAGTTCCCTGAGGGGTCTAGTATCCAAAATGGTGTCACTTGTGGGGTTTTTCCACTGTTTAGGCACATCAGGGGCACATCCGCTAAGTATTCAAGTAAATTTTACATTCAGAAAGTCAAATGGCACTCCTTCCCTGCCGTGTGCCCAAACAGTGGTTTTCCCCCACATATGGGGTATGTACTTACTCAGGAGGAATTGCACAACAAATTGCATGGTGCAATTTCTCCTGTGACCCTCATGAAAATGCAAAATTGGAGGCTGAAAAACATTTTTGTTGCAAAAATGTGAAAATTTTATTTTTATGGCTCAATGTTCCAAACTTCTGTGAAGCACCTGGCAGCTCATGATGCTCACCACACATCTAGATAAGTTCCCTGAGGGGTGTAGTTTCCAAAATGGTGTTACTTGTGGGGGGTTTCCAGTGTTTAGGCACATCAGGGGCTCTTCAAACGCAACATGGCGTCCTCTAATTATTCAAGCAAATTTTACATTCAAAAAGTCAAATGGCGCTCCTTCTCTTCTGAGCTCTGCCGTGCACCCAAACAGTGTTTTTTCTCCACGTATGGGGTATCTGTGTGCTCAGGGGAAATAGCACAACAAATTTTGGGGTCCATTTTTTTCCTGTTACCCCTGCGAAAATAAAAAAAATTGAGTCTAAAGTAACATTTTTGTGAAAAAAGTTAAATATTCATTTTTTTCTTCCACATTCCAAAAATTCCTGTGAAGCACCTAAAGGGTTAATAAACTTCTTGAATGTGGTTATGAGCACCTTGAGGGCTGCAGTTTTTAGAATGGTGTCACTTTTGGGTATTTTCTGTCTTAAAGACCCCTCAAAGTGACTTCATATGTAATGTGGTCCCTAACAAAGTTTACAAAACCATTTTTTTGTAAAAATTAGAAATCGCTGGTCATCTTTTAACCCTTATAGCTCCCTAATAATAAAAAAAAAAAATTTTGGTTCCAAAATTGTGCTGATATAAAGTAGACATGTGGGAAATTTTATTTATTAACTATTTTGTGTGACATAGCTTTCTGATTTACGGGCATAAAAATTCAAATTTTGAAAATTGCAAAATTTTCGCCAAATTTCCATTTTTTTCACAAATAAACGCAGGTGATATAAAAGAAATTTTACCACTATCATGAAGTACAATATGTCACGAAAAAACAAATCTCAGAATCAGCGGGATCCGTTGAAGTGTTCCAGAGTAATTACCTCATAAAGTGACAGTGGTCAGAATTGTAAAAATTGGCCCGGTCATTAACGTGCAAACCACCCTCCGGGGTAAAGGGGTTACAGAAGTTGTCCAGAAATTTTATATTACCCCATCCAATGTATCCCCCCCCCGGGCCCCTAAGGATTTTTCTAATTAGCTTACGTTGCGGATACTGCCTGTGATCGGCGCTATCCTTGGCCGCTCACAGGCCTCCCGTGACCCCGCGCTGACGTCACAACAAGTGAGGCATGACTCAGCGCTGGGGTCCCCGCGGTGGCTACTGGGTTGTGGGCGGGGTTATCCCCCACGTCGCACCTAGCATCCACGGCGCGCAGAGGGGAGAGGCAGAGCGCGCGGTAGATGCCGGGTATGATGCGGGGGTAACCCCGCCCACAGCCTGGCATCCACTGTGGAATGCAGAAGACAGAGACCCCCCCCTTCCCCCCCGGCTGCTGCCAGCACTTGTCGTGACGTCAGACCCGGCTGCAGCCAGGTGTCACGTGATGCCTGTGAGCGGCCAGTGATAGCGCCCCTCACAGGCAGTATCTGCCACGTAAGCTAATTACAAAACTACTTAGGGGCCCCAGGGGATACATTTGGGGGGTAATGTAAAGTACTAGATGACCCCTTTAAGGTCAGCCTCCGCACATAAGAGCTAATGAGTGGGCATTAGTAATAGTCGAGCACTAAAATCGACCCGAGCAACGAGCCCAATGTAAGTCTACGTGAAACTCAAGCATTTTTCCACCCCCCCCCCCCCCGGAGGTCTGCAGGGGGACCTAAAAACTGTGCAGGGGGCCTAATAACTGTCCAATTCAATGGGAACAGTCCTCAAATGACATGGGAACTGCATGGGGAAGACCCCTGGAAGCATCGCTGACTCCCAGATCACTGCTGTGAACAATGTTGTCAGAGTATTACGCCACTTTTACGGACTCACAATAAAACATACAAAAACGAAACCAAAATAGATTTTCCTGGGAAATATGTTAAGGAACATCCTTTCCAGGGTAAAGGCTTGTATATAAGGTAAAATAAATAGCCAAAAACAAAAATGCTCCTCCACACCTTGGGCTGTGTTCTCATGTTGCGTTTTTGATGCGTTTTTGTACATTTGCATTGCTTTCATTGGTGAAAAAATACATTCACCAGTAAATGTCATTTTAATATTTTACTACCTTATCTGGCCATGTGGTGTGAGACATGTTCAGACACATCCATATAGTGCTGAAAAGACATGGACACAGCATGGGGAAGATCCCTGGAAGCAAATCTGACTCCCAGGTCACTGCCTAATACTGTGGTCATCACATGTGATCCTATATTAGTGTACTAATAAGAAACATTTTGGACAACGTGACAAATATTCAACTCCATTTAAAATGGGCAAGGTGTGTGGCAAGGGACTAGGAAGTAGATGTGATGGTGATAGTGCACGCAGAGGCCGAGGCTGTGGGCAAGATGAAAGTGTGCCTTCTGAGGGAGCACAACACACCCCCACATCATGTCGAACTACGTTCCTGTCCCAATTTCTAAGGGACTGCGGAACACTAGTATTGAAGCCTGAGTAGTGTGAAAAGGTTGTTGGTTGGATAGCAAATAATGCTACCAGTCAGTTTGCCACCACCACGTCTTCCACATGGTCCAGTCTCAGTAGTCATGAGTCTGGACCACATTATTTCTTTAGCGCCATTTATTCCATTTCGCTTTATATGTGAAAAAGGGGTATACATCTCAAAAACAATTACAATAATCTTGAACAAAAATGTGACAGCTACCGGTACAGGAGAGGTGAGGGCTCACAGTGTACAAGGGATGGCTGAGGATACAATCTCTGAGGATAGAGCTGGTCGTGCAGCAGTATGGTGAAGCGAGGGTTACTTCAGGTTGTACGCTTGTCAGAAGAGATGGGTCTTCAGGTGCCTTTTGGAGGTTTCAACAGTAGGCGAGAGTCAGAAATGGTGGGGTAGAGAGTTCCAAAGTAGGAGGTATGCACGGGAGTAATCTTGTATGCGATTGTGGGAAGAAGAGATAAGAGGGGAGTAGAGAAGGAGATCTTGTGAGGATCGGAGGTTGCATGCAGGTAAGTACAGGAAGACTAGGTCACAGATGTATGGAGGAGACAGGTTGTGGATGGCTTTGCATGTCAAAGTTAAGGTTTTGAACTGGAGTCTCTGGGCAATGGGGATCCAGTGACGGGATTGACAGAGGAAAGGCCAGGGAATAGCGAGGGGACCGATGGATTAGTCGGGCAACAGAGTTTAGGATAGATTGGAGGAATGCGAGAGTGTTAGACTGGAGGCCACAGAGCAGGAGGTTGCAGTAGTCGAGGCGGGAGATGATGAGGGCCTGCACTAGTGTTTTTGTAGATTCGTGGTTGAGAAATGTGCGGATCCGGGAGATTTTTTCTTACTTTGAGTCGGAATCTTCCTCACCCTGATCCTCCTTCTTCCCACCATTCCGAGTGCCCTGAGACAACTGATCCCACATGTGGACACTCTGAAGAGCTGTTCTGTTCATCTTTCCATTTCTAGATTCTGGCCTCTCGCTCGGAAGTGGAAAGAGCTTAAATATGTGGTTTGAAGGAGAGAGTAGAGTCCAGGGATACCCCAAGACTTGCAGCCATCACTGTCCACGTCCTTGTCCCAGCGCGGTGTTCAGTTGCCCTACCCCAGTCCTTGGAATGCAAACGCAAATATGCAGCCAGACACCCACCCACGTAAAGGCCGCAATACTAAACTGTCACATTTTTGGACTGCTTGCACTAGAAATTTAGCCTTTTTAAGCTCGTGGAGGTGGAAGCTTTCCACAGCCTCATGGCGGCAGCAGGGGCTCGGTACTCGGTCCCCAGCCGCCACTATTTCTCTCGGTGTCGTTCCCGCCTTACACAAACACGGGTCCCAGAACATTTACCTGTACCATCCCCAGCACAGTTAATGGGAAGGACCGCCTAACCACAAACACGTGGACAAGTGAATGTGAGCAGGGATGGTACATCTCACTGACGGATTTCACTGGGTTCGTGGAAGCCGGGACCCAGTGGGACCCTGGGACGAAATACGTCCTCCCAACGCATAGAATTGCGGACTGTGGGTCATTCAAGCTTCAAGACAACAATGTTCACAAGGTAGACAGCAGCAGTTGGTCTAGACAACGAGCAAATAATTCATGATGATGATAGAGGCCATCTATCTCCTTAGCTTGCTGCTGGTATTTTTCTGTGGGAATCTGCTTGGCTGCAACCAGCCTGGAATATTTCTAGGGATTTATGGAACGACGCCATGGTATTAGCGGTGCCCCCAGTACCAGTAGCGAAGCCATCCACAATTTCCTTCTCAGGAATTTTATTTGGTAGACTGAGTGGCTGCCCAAATACATACATTTCTCACAAAGGAGCTCCGGTGGGCCCTGGCTTCTGCATCAGGAGAGTTCAAAGCACAAACTATGCAGCTGCTATGGGGCTCTTGGGTGGGGGAGTAAGGTGGGCCCTCCAGAATCAAATCCTCTGGTGGGCCCAATGTTCTTCAGTCTGACACTGCTTCTCGGTGACAGTTGTATTTCACCACAGCCATATTCTTTAGTTCGGTGAAGGGACTGGCATAGAGGGAAACCATATCTACTCCAGCTGTCATTTCTCAACCACCAGGTTCCTCCCATTATGACACACTAACATGCCTGGCTGTATGTTAAGCAGCGAAAGCCACATATCTGCCTGCTGTGTGCTGTATTACAGCTTTCAACAACTCTGCAACGGTGTGTGGTTTGTCAGCTAAGCATAATCATATTATCTTCAGCACAGCCTGTTGCCGCTTGGCCAAGGCAGTGCTGCAGTGCTTCAGCTTGTGACTGATGTGGTCATTTTGGACATGGAGGCCAAACAGGAGGAGGTGCAGGAGCTGAACAATGTGATTACATTGAGGTTACATTGGCAAGTCTGGTTTTTATACTAAAGAAAGATCCTAATGTGTTTTTATTTATTTATTTTTACGTCTCCTGAAATGTGTATTATAGTGTGTCCTAATTTTTGGCTGCCATTGAAATTGCTGCATATGCAATAACAATATAGGAGACCCACTCTTTAATAATGGGAAGGACAATTTAAATAGATTCTATATTCTAGAATATTAACTGTCTAATCTGAAATTCATTTACGGGTGAGGTTTCGCAGTATGGATAGCGTATTACACCGATCCAGACAGGTATTATTGCCTTATATACAGTGTGCTGCCCAAAAAAAATTAAAATCTATTGTATTCCCTATCGATAACGCTGTTAGATGCATTTACAATTGGGACGGGTCCTAGGTGGTATCATCAGCTCCACATGAGTGTTCATTTTGATCGCATAAATGTCTTCCACAGGCCATAACTTTTTTTTTTTATTATTTCTTTGGCCTTATATACAAGTCATTACCCTGGAAAAAATGTTTCTTAACATTTTTTTTCCATTTCAGCTTGTATTTTGCATGTTTTTTTTATTGTCCATCTGTAAAAGTGGATATGTTATTTGTCAGCGACCAACTGTGAATAGGTTTGAACCCACAACTGCAATACTTTAAATGGAGTGTAATATTTGACACTCTCACAAAAATTGCTGGATTATTAGGGCAGTCATAAGGGATCATGTCTGATGACCACTGTTTCAGGCAGTCACCTAATAGAATGATATTTGTCGGCGACCAAGTGTCAATTGGTTCAACAAAACACAGCTGGCTGACTTTAAATTCAGTGGAATATTTGGCACGCTCCACAAATTTTTTGTATTACAGCAGTCATATGGGATCACGTCTGATCATTGAAAAATGTTTCTCTGCTTCCACAATACAGTAATGTGAATAAAATCAAAAAATCTGTCTGTTTTCTGCTAACAAAAATATGGAGCAGTAAAATGGTGTGCTTTTTAAGCAAATAATCAGGATTCAGATTAAAAAAAAATTAGCCCTGGCTCCTGATATCTGGGGCTATGTCTACGGATATCTGTAACAGCAGGAGCAAACAGAACGTGCAATGGACCCTCTTGTGCTGTATACACTGCTACACACCCAGCCTGCCTTACTCCTGCTCTCACCACTGATTATATGCCGCTGGATCAGTCCTCCGAAGGATAGAACCTCAGATGGATATACACTGCTCAAAAAAAATAAAGGGAACACTCAAATATGACATTCTAGATCTGAATGAAATATTCTCATTGAATACTTTGTTCTGTACAAAGTTGAATGTGCTGACAACAAAATTACACAAAAATCATCAATGGAAATCAAATTTATGAATCAATTGAGGCCTGGATTTGGAGTCACCCCCCCCAAAATGAAAGTGGAAAACACACTACAGGCTGATCCAACTTTGATGTAATGTCCTTAAAACAAGTCAAAATGAGGCTCCGTATTGTGTGTGGCCTCCACGTGCCTGTATGACCTCCCTACAACGCCTGGGCATGCTCCTGATGAGGTTGCGGATGGTCTCTTGTGGGATCTCATCCCAGACCTGGACTAAAGCATCCGCCAACTCCTGGACAGTCTGTGATGTGCTCCATCGGATTCAGGTCTGGGGAATGGGCGGGCCAGTCCATAGCTTCAATGCATTCATCTTGCAGGAACTGCTGACACACTCCAGCCACATGAGGTCTGGCATTGTCCTGCAATAGGAGGAACCCACGGCCAACCGCACCAGCATATGATCTCACAAGGGGTCTGAGGATCTCCTCTCTTTATCTAATGGCAGTCAAGCTACCTCTGGTGAGCACATGGAGGACTGTGCGTCCCTCCAAAGAAATGCCACCCCACATATTTACTGACCCACTGCCAAACCGGTCATGCTGAAGGATGTTGCAGGCAGCAGATCGCTCTCCACGGCGTCTCCTGACTCTGTCACGTCTGTCACATGTGCTCAGTGTGAACCTGCTTTCATCTGTGAAGAGGACAGGGCGCCAGAGGCAACTTTGCCAATCCTGGTGTTCTCTGGCAAATGCCAAGCGTCCTGCACGGTATTGGGCTGTGAGCACAACCCCCATCTGTGGATTTCGGGCCCTCATATCACCCTCATGGAGTCGGATTCTAACCGTTTGTGCAGACACCTGCACATTTGTGGCCTGCTGGAGGTCATTTTGCTGGGCTCTGGCAATGCTCGTCCTGTTTCTCCTTGCACAAAGACAGAGGTAGCGTTCCTGCTGCTGGGATGTTGCCCTCCTACGGCCCCCTCCACGTCTCCTGGTGTACTGCTCTGTCTCCTGGTAGTGCCTCCAGCCTCTGGACACTACGCTGACAGACACAGCAAACCTTCTTGCCACAGCTCACATTGATGTGCCATCCTGGATGAGCTGCACTACCTGAGCAACTTCTGTAGGTTGTAGAGTCTGTCTCATGCTAGCACGAGTGTGAATGCACAACCAACATTCAAAAGTGACGAAAACCTCAGCCAGAAAGCATTGGTACTGAGATGTGGTCTGTGGTCCCCACCTGCAGAACCACTCCTTTATTAAGGGGGTCTTGATAATTGCCAATAATTTCCATCTATTGTCTATTCCATTTGCACAACAGCATGTGAAATTGATTGTCAAACAGTGTTGCTTCATAAGTGGACAGTTTGATTTCACCCAAGTTTGATTTACTTGGAGTTATATTCTGTTGTTTAAGTGTTCCCTTTATGTTTTTGAGCAGTGTATATACTTCTGGAGTACCACTACCTTTTATCTAACTATTACATGTCAATTCTGTCCCTCACACAGCAGCACCTCTCCTACTCTGCCTGTTTCCGGGGTAGACTTTCAGGAGCATAGGGCCACCAGATCTTATATAAACGCGTTGACGCTATGTTGCCAGCCAATCATTGTAATGCCACAACCAACATGGCTGCGGCATTACAGTTCCTGCCCGAGCAACCTGGAAATACTCGCCGAGCATGTCAAGCAGTGAGATGCTCGGGCGAGTACCGAGCAGTGTCGAGCACGCACGCTCATCACTATTGGGCATGGATTTCAGATATCTGTGCAATCCTTTCAAAACTTTCAGGACTCCATCTAGATGGTGTGCGGCGATGACACAATAATTAGCATCCCATCCCACTTCTCTGTCTACTGAAACACTCGCTGCTCACAATTAAAGAGGAGTCATTGCAGGCCCAGTACGATGAGATGGAGCAAGGAACTATACAGGGTGATGCTACACCTCCCAGCCTCATCTCATCTCAATGCAGATTGGGCAATAATGAGGTGGAGCAGGAGGAGAAGGAATAGGAGCTGGTTTCCTGTGCTACAGACAGTACTACCCACACCACATTCATACCGTCTGTTCAGCGTGGATTTCTTGAAGAGAGGGAGGATGAGGAGGAGAATGTCAGATATTCCACAAGACGACACCGGGGGAGATCACACAATATCTTATCGTTGCCTTCACTCTGTCAGGATTTCGTCAGGAATATGCGAACACACTGTCTCCACTACTCACTACGTAGGTATTGGCAAGTGACCAGTGAGCATATGGCATCACACCTCTGGATTCCAAAGCATGTAATATGTGTATACGCCCCCCGTACGGTCACTGTCAGCTTCACGATAGCCCAATTATTATTCTCTGCCACCACCGGCCAGATTTGAAATATAATACAGGCCTGGTCGGACGCCTGCGTTCTGATAGCGTATATGGCTTTGGGGGAGGGAACGATTACGGAGCAAAAGAAATAGAACTATTGAATTTTATACTTAATTCAAAAGGGAGGCAGTTTTATGAAAAATATAGAAGATTTTACAAATGGGACAATATAATACATATGCAGTTACACAAAATAATGAGCAAAGCAGAAACTTACTATAAGATCGCTGAGACGATTCAATATAGGTGGATGGGAGACACTCCGTTTTGACTGTTATCATACAGGATTCGGTGCTATAATAAATATATACTCCCAGCAAAGAATGCTCATCTATCCTCCGTGGATTCTTTTATGCCTAAGGGGAGACCTGCCCACACACCCCCGGTGCTGACATCACGGGGGCTGGTCGCCAGCCTGCACATTTTATTTAAGATGCCTGTTTTTTGGGATAACTTATCACTGGTTGATCCCAGAAGCCCAAAAATGATACCATATTTTCTATTCTGATTTTGCCTTAATTTAGAGACCACATACAGCGTAATTGCGATCTGCTATTTTGTTACTTTTGTGCCACAGCCCCCTGGAGAGGCTTACGGCTACGAAAGAATAAGCATCTTATTCCTTGGCTGACCCTGCTGCTAAAACTATGGGTCCCATTATTAGCAGAGTTATGGAACTTCCAATATTCCATATTTCATATCGGTGCCAGGCATCCTGGGACCCTGTATTAAATTACCTTTTTCGTCCTGGGAAGAAAACTACAACAGCTACACGTAAATTGATCGAAAGTCAGTGTCTAATCATCCCCTGCCGCTGCCAGGGGAAAAGACCCTCGAGTTTTAATTAGGTTGTAGCACTTCTTGGCTGGCATTTGTTTACAAGAACTTGCTCATGTGTGTGTTAATTTGCACACAAACAAATGGTCGATTGCTTGCTCTTGACTTGTTACAAAATATGGATATGGGAGCGGTGAGAGGGGCTTCAGAGGGAGAAAGAATAGTTTCATTATTTCCCTGACAGAGAACATGGACAATTATCCACTTGGTGGGGATCGGGAAGTCTTGGCTATCTAGCTCACATGGCGGAGTTTATGTTCCACTGCCTTTCCTGTGACCCTTGCGTTGTACTTATTTTGGGCAACAGTAATTAGTTATTGGTCGCACTACAAGGAGAACTTTCTATCTCTCCTTCCAGTATCGGAGTGGACTAATATAATGTTACAGTACCAGAAGGCCCTTGTTGAAGAATTAAAAAAAAAATTCCCAGCTGGCGGCAGAGGTCACAGTTCCTTTAACAATCAAGGAGTACAGGTGAGAGAAACACAAACCAGATGCAGGGGAACATAGGTCAAAGATCTAGACTTGCAACCCCCGAAACGTCAATTTGTCAGCACAAAAACATTAGCAGCAGCATCGTAAGTGGCAGATTCAATTTCTGTGAGCCCTTTCACACATCTTTGAGACCATCTTGTGCACCAGAACAACAGAGTACAAGTCTGACACGTGGTGAACGACTGGAGAAGATTGTGCAGATTTATCATAAGCTCAATATCAATACCATCAGGGAAGGTTTGGACCCTTTTACATTTTGGTCTTCAAAAATGGAAGAGTGGCCTGAGCTTACCTGTCATGTCTTGGATGTTCTCTCATGCCCGGCAGCCAGTGTTCTCTCAGAATGTATCTTCAGGGCTGCTGGTGTTGTCCTGAAGTATAAGTGCATTCAGCTGTCCCTTGAAAGGGTAGACTGCCTAGTCATGGATCTCCAAGGACTTTTGCACCCCAATCGCAGACTGTGCATACTAGATTATGGTATTGTTTTCAGTATGCTTAATTTATCTTGCGTTATTGGTTTGCAGTCTGTGGTATCTTTGTTGTGGCTTCTGTTTGTTGATATCTTTGTTGTGGCCTACTGTTTCTGCTGCTGCAGATGTTAACACTAATATTTGGAAATGTGGAGTATCCTGATAGGGTCTCCATCTGCTGGGTGACTGTGGTAGAAGGGGTGTCTGTGGTCAATTATAGTTCTACTTTGGTGATGTTTGTCCATAATTTTTGGAATGTGGAGAATCCTGATTGGGTCTCCTTCATGTGTGCTGCCTGTAGCAGTAGGGTTCCCAGCCCGGCCGGCCTGCACTTGCTTTCAGTCACTACCTGTGCTACTATACTTAATTTTTTCTAGCAATAATAGTCTACAAAGCTGATGTTTGTGCCACCTGAGTGTGACTGAGCAGAAAATCAGCTTGAGCTGTTGCATGTGGTATCAGGGCTCCCAGCACAGAAGGCTTACACCGATCTCTCACCCACCTCATCTTAATTTGAAGTTAAATTCAAAGCTGTAAATGCAGGCCCAGACCATGATACCCCATGCATGGCCCATGGCTGACAACTGCTGTGCCATTATAAAATTTGTACTGTGGGTCAATTGATGCAATTTTTCTTGATGTCTGCCCCTAATTTTAGCTATTTTGACAGCTTTTGCGCCCCTTTTTGAAGGTGTTGTAAATGCGTTTGATTCTATCTCCCATTGAATCCAATAGGATTCGGATATGTTCAACGAATTGTTTGGAGAACATCAGGACGTTCGCGATCTGAAACGAATAGAACCTTGAGGTTTGCTCATCTCTATCTAAAGACACGTGTTGCTGGACCTTCGCCAGTGGAAATCACACAAAATAGTACAATTTTCACTCCAGCCCCCAACAATGCACCACCCTGACAGTAGACTCAAGTGTTTGTTCACTTTACAATTTTAACCATTTACGAACATAATACAAATCCTTTTAACTATATAAAGTATGCAATAGTAAAAAAAAAAAAAAAAAAAAAAAATTATCCTCTAAGAAGGTCTCTGATACTTACTTTCATAGTTGCCAGAGAAGTTTGGCCCCATTTATACTTTCTACTTTGGCTCAAGACCAACGGTGGTTCTGACTGGATACCAGGCAGTAAAGGACGCACTAGTTGAATTGGGAGATGCTTTTACTAATCGGGGCACTTTACCAGTTATTGAACGTTTATTTCACAATGGAGGTAAGTTTGCTAGTAAGATATTTGCTGGTAATTGTGGTTATATAATACTAGTTTCTTAGTAAAGTTATATCTTGTACCTATAACTAAGGAGTACCAAAGGAGGTTTTCATTGGCAAATTGAGCCATAGTCTGTACATTTCATATTTTGTTCTTTTCTTTTAAGGATTGGCGCTCCTCAATAATGAAACGTGGAGCCAACTGAGACTTTTTTCTCTCATGACCCTCAAAGATTTTGGAATGGGTAAGAAGAGCTTAGAAGAACCTCTACACGAAGAGGCAAAGCACCTTGTGGAACATTTCAGAAAATTTAATGGTAAATTTGAATATAGTTAAGATCATAGAATCATAGAATGGTAGAGTTGGAAGGGACCTCCTGGGTCATCTGGTCCAACCCCCTGCTCAAAGCAGGATTCACTAAATCATCTCAGACAGATGTCTGTCCAGCCTCTGTTTGAAGACGTCCATTGAAGGGGAACTCGCCACCTCTCATGGCAGCCTGTTCCACTCATTAATCACCCTAACTGTCAAAAAGTTTTTTCTAATATCTAATCTGTGTCTCCTCCCATTTAGTTTCATCCCATTGCTTCTAGTCTTTCCTTGTGCAAATAAGAATAAAGATGATCCTTCTACAATGTGACAGCCCTTGAGATATTTGTAGACAGCTATTAAGTCTCCTCTCAGTCTTCTTTTTTGCAAGCTAAACATTCCCAAATCCTGCAACCGTTCCTCATAGGACATGGTTTGCAGACCAGTCACCATTCTGGTCGCTCTTCTCTGAACTTGCTCCAGTTTGTCTATGTCTTTTTTAAAATGTGGTGCCCAAAACTGTACACAGTATTCCAGATGAGGTCTGACCAAAGAGGAGTAAAGACCGATAATGACTTCACGTGATCTAGACTGTATGCTTCTGTTAATACATCCCAGAATTGTATTTGCCTTTTTTGCTGCTGCATCACACTGTTGACTCATGTTCAGTCTATGATCTATTAGTATACCTAAGTCTTTTTCACATGTACTGTTGCTTCGCTCTATTCCTCCCATTCTGTATATGCTTTTTTCATTTTTATTGCCCAGATGTAGTACTTTGCATTTTTCCCTGTTAAAAACCATTCTGTTGGTTGCTGCCCACTGCTCCAGTTTATTTAGGTCTTTTTGAATCCTCTCTCTCTCTCTCTCTTCTCTAGTATTAGCTATCCCTCCTAGCTTTGTGTCATCAGCAAATTTAATCAGTTTACCCTCAATTCCTTCATCTAAATCATTGATAAAGATGTTGAACAATACAGGTCCCAGGACGGAGCCCTGTGGTACCCCACTTGAGACATTCATCCAGCTGGATGTGAAGCCATTTACAACCACCCTTTGAGTCCTATCACTAAGCCAGTTATGAATCCACCTAACAGTTGCCTGGTCCATTGCATACTTGGTCATTTTTTCAATAAGGATGGTGTGAGATACTTTGTCAAATGCTTTCCTGAAGTCAAGATATACTATATCTACAGCATTTCCCTGATCCACCCAGTCAGTGATTCTGTCATAGAAGGAAATTAAGTTAGTCTGACATGACTTGTTAGTTACAAACCCATGCTGACTCTGGTTAATCACTTCATTCTTATCCATGTACTTACATACATGTTGTTTAATAATTTGTTCAAAGATCTTTCCTGGTATAGAAGTCAGACTCACCGGCCTATAGTTCCCTGGGTCCACCTTCTTCCCCTTTTTGAAGATAGGAACAACATTTGCTCTTCTCCAGTCTTCTGGGACTTCTCCTGTTCTCCAAGAATTTTCAAAGATTATGGAGAGTGGTTCTAAAATTTCTTCTACGATCTCCTTCAGTACTCTGGGGTGTAATTCATCTGGACCTGGAGACTTGAACTCATTTATGTTAGCTAAATATTCCCTCACAATCTTTCTGTTTACAGATAACTTGGATTATTCTATTCCTTTAAAAGGACAGTGAAGATCAGTTGATGTTACATTTTCTTTCTGAGAGAAAACAGATGCAAAATAGGAATTAAAAAGTTTGGCCTTCTCAACATCCTCTCTTACCATTTCTCCATTTTCATCCTGTAAAAATCCTATAGCATCTTTGACTTTTCTTTTAGCTTTTGACATCTCTTGCAAGCATTAATTCATTGTCAGCTTTAGCTAACCTGATACGTGCCCTGCAGGATCTGCAGACTGCATTATAATCTTCTTTAGATATGCCTCCCTCTTTCCATTTAATAAACATTTCTTTCTTTCTTTTTAGCATGTGTTTAAGTTCTGTGTTCATCCATCCTGGTTTCCTTAAATGCTTCCCATTCTTCCTACTTTTCGGGATTGTTAACGATTGTGCTTTGAGAATCTCATTTTTAAAAATTTCCCATCCTTCCTGGACATTTTTGTCCTTAAGGACATCCAGCCATTGGATCCCTCCTATTCTCTTTCTGAGTCTCTTAAATCTGCCTTTCTAAAATCTAACCTTGAAGTTTGAGTCTTCACATGTCTTCCTCCTCTAGTTATCCAAAATTCTATAATGGCATGATCGCTGCCTCCTAGGGTCCCAGCCACCTTTACCTCCTCAACCATTTCCTCCCTGTTTATAAGGATTAGATCCAAAGTAGCAGATCCCCTTGTTTTCTCCCCTACCTTTTGGAAGATAAAGTTGTCAGCAAGAGAGGATAAGAAATTGCTTGACCTGTTAGTTTTACTTGAGAGAGATTCCCAACAAATGTCTGGATAGTTGAAATCTCCCATGACCACTACGTCATATTATACACAAAGATCATAGCTTTGTGTATAAGGTTAAAGTATTAAAGACATAAAAACATTGGAGTCAAGAATACATTTCTCAGTTTTGGAGAAGGATTGCAAGAAGGCACTATGGGCACATGAATTTCCTACAGCTTCATAGTATAATCACAGTCCTGGGTCTACATGCTGGCCCAGGCGAATGAAAAGAAATATGTTAATAATAAAAGGATGTATCTTTATTAGACATAAATGGAAATTGAAGACAAAACATTCATTAAAAGTTTAAACTAGCAACTGGGTAAAATCACGCCACAGAACCCACTATTCGTATTTGATTTAAGGAAACCCTATGCTTCCATGGTGAAGCAGTACATGTATAGAGATGGGGAAAGCGTATCTTGGGTACTGTGGTCAACAGTCTTTTGTTGTTTCCATTTTGAACACCCTGACACTTATCCCTATGCACTACAGAATTGACTGTGACGGTTTCCCCGTCTCTATACATGTACTTCTTCACCATGGAAGCATAGGGTTTCCTTAAATCAAATACGAATAGTGGGTTCTGTGGCGTGATTTTACTTGGTTGCTTGTTTAAACTTTTCATGTATTTTTTGTCTTCAGTTTCCAGGGATGACTGCGCGCTGTGCTGGTCTGTGTTGCCCCGGCCCTGCCTCTTTGTAACGTCACTGCAGCACGTGATCTGGACTGGAGACCGCCCACTTCCTCCTATCTAGCGCGGCCATAGTGAATTCATGATGGCGCCCACAGACATGCTGCTGCCGCCGCTCCTTGCTGTGTAACCCTGCTGCATCGCCGCCCCAGTCGCCTCCGATGCCCCAGCCGCTGCCTCCTCCAATGCTGCTGCCGCCTCCTCTCCCACACCACAAAACAGTGAGCACTATGATTATAATGGGTACATTCTGACTATAAGACGCACCCCCTTTCCACCCCAAAATTTGGAGGAAAAAAAGTGCCTGTTATAGTCCGAAAAATACGGTATAACCCACAATGTTATGTGTATCGAGGAAATCATCTAGCCCCTTTTTTAAAAGCTGTTAAAGTGTCTGCCAAGTCTAAGTTCCTGTGGAGAGTAAAAGGCCAAACATATTTGTTGAAAACACTTACAAAGTGCTACTGTAGTAGGGCTTGGTTGTGGTGCAGCTCTGGCTCCCCAACGCACGTTTCACCCAGCTTTGTCAGGTGGCGTGTCTTAAAATGAGCAGGAAGGTAAGCATATATAGGTGGACTTAATTCTCCGGCAAGCAATAAAAAAAAAGAGCAGATAATATGACTGTCATAAAAAAACAACAAATCATGAAAAAAGACAGCAAATGACAGCTACAGTCAAATAATCAACTCGATAAACTTCACTTGCATGTGTATATAAAGAAGGTAAAATCCGGTGCAACATGCGATAAATCCCAACATGTCCCTAGGAGGGGAACAACTGGACGCATTTCGAGGACACAGCCCCTTTTTCATCAGTATGCAAATGAATTAAAAAACACATTTATAATAAAAACTGTGACCACCCCTAAACATGTGTGATAGATTAGTATTCAAATTAGGATATTAACTCCTACTTAGACAAGATTTGCATGCAACGAATTCTCATAGAATATTCAGATATAAACTTAGGAGAAAAAAAATAAAATAAATAAATATATATGTAATAAATTTGCCATATAAATGCACAGAACAGAACATGCATATAATATTGTAAATGCAAGTATATATGTATAATTTAATAAAAAACATTAGATCTGATCTATAATTCATACCTTGCGGTATTCGTGCATTTAATTTCAATATCCACAATTTTTCTTTGTTATGGAGCATTTTCTCCCAATTACCGCCACGATGGGGACGTGGTACTCTCTCTATGCCTCTAATATTTAATGTACTTATATTGTCCGCATGTACCTCCCTGAAATGTTTGGAGAGACCTGATAACCTGATGGATTTTGAGGCAGGATTTGCTCCTGTAATATGTTCTGATATTCTTGCTTTAAGGGCTCTGGTAGTATGGCCTATATAATATTTTAAACAGCTGAAACAAGTTGCCATATAGACAACATGGCAGGTGTTACAATTTATCTAAGACTCTGTCATATTTTCTACCTGTGTGTAGATCAGAGAAACTTGAACCCATAGCGACATACTTGCACATACCGCATCTATTTTCACCACATTTATACATACCGACATACTGTGACTTTGATCATGGTGTCTGGCATTACCATAGGAACTGTGTCCCTTGAAAAATGGGCACCGCCATTGACATTTTTCTGCCATTTGCATTTGTTGTTAGTAAATGAGCAATCTGTTTTCTGATGTATTGTTGTTGTTCTCCATGTAAAATCACTACGTAACTAAAACATTACATTCAATGCTAATGTTATTTCTTCTTTTAGGGCAGCCTGTTTACCCTAACAAGACTCTGATGTCTGCAACTTCTAATGTTATTACAAACCTAGTATTTGGAACACGCTATAGCTATGATGACAAGAGGTGGCAGAGATTTCTCCAGGACGGTCATGATGCTTTTCAACTCATCTCATCCATTTGGGGACAGGTGAGAATGTAATTTTGGCACTATAAATGCATCAAGGAGAGTCTCTCATTCTGGAGGACCTGACATTTCCATGATTATGTGGAAGGTCCAATGATTTCTGTAACAGTGTTAGTACCATCTGGTACTGGTTTAGTACCATCTTTTGATTTTACGTTTACATATTATTGTTGAAAAATGTTTCTCTACTGCACTCATCACCTCTTCCAGCGGCCGCCACTCGGTCACTAATTGCAGAGTTTAGGTATTGACAGTGCTTCATTTGCTGATGGGTGTCAGGGAACAGCTGGGGCATCATACAGATATCTCCCTGTTACCAAGTGTCACAAACCGGCAGTCAACTGCCTTCAATCGTCAGAACAGTTTTGCAATTGACGGATGATGGACTTATGGAATGAAGCCATTACATTTTATAAATTTATTCCAAAAAGTAGGCAGGGTTTACAAAAATATACTAAAGATATCACGAAAGGGGACAAAACATTACCGTATATACAATTCCATAAAATAAAAAGGGATAACAAAAGAAAAGTACTAAACCTGTGTCACGGAAATTACGCAGATCTTAACGGAGGGAAGCATTCCTTTTTGGAAAATGGTACAAAACTACAGTGAACTGTGCCTTCCAAGACTAACAATAATAATTCAAAATCTGTATTTATCAGATAGGATCTCCCCCTGGTGACCTCAGATTGGGGCTAGTCAATGGGATGTAGCTAGATTCCCAAAAATCATGGAATCCCCGATTTTCAGGATATCTGCCCACCTGGAGGCAGGAGATATTAATGCCATATTTCCTTTCATGATTTTAGCTTTCCATACATTGGAAACATGGCATTATTCATCTGTCTGATATTCATTTGGAGCTGATGTGCAAGCCACTCAGTGATGTAAGAAAATGCATTATGCTTGCCACTTCACCACAACACTGAAAATATATCTCCTATAACTAGAGGATCTACAGCGTTAACAAAAAAACTAAAAATTCAGAACTGGAATCAGCTCCACAAACTCTGCTATAATTCAAGGACGGAGGGGGAATGCACATCCATCTGGATGAACTATGAATGAACAATGTCCAGGAAAAACGTTAAAATTGATGTGCTTCTGGCAAAAAATACACTTAATCATGGTATCTGGAAACAGAAGGATAAGTAACACTTTATAGCAACAAGAAACTAAACAACAGAATCAACCAATGCAAAGACAAAACAGGTTACAATATCAGAAACGGTACTAAAGTGTCTCCCATGCAAAAAAATTGTCTAACTAATAAAAAAAAAAAATCATCTATTAAATTCATGCCACAGGGATAATGAGTGTTGCCACTTTTCACAATGCTGAAAATCTGTCTTCCCTGACTAGAGTACCTACGTCTTTTACAAACAAAGCAATATTCATAACGTTATCTTGGATTCTATGTATTTCATCTACAATTATCTCTCTTCTTTCTTCCTTGCAGCTGTATGATAGCTTTCCAGGAATCATGACTTATTTACCTGGGCCCCACCAAAAAATATTTAGTCTTCTCAAACCACTTGAAGATGCTGTGGAAGAATCGGTTAGAAGTCACCAAAAGACACTGGATCCAGCTTGCCCTCAAGATTTTGTTGATTGCTTTCTGCTCCGCATGAAACAAGTAAGTGGACACCTGAACATGACTGTAAATTAAATTTTGACGGTTTTGGAAAACTCATGTAAAGAACTGTATTATAATAGGTTAGTCAAGCTAGATATGCAATATACTGTTAATTGAAACTTCTCTGGTCAAGGATAGCTCAATAAATACCACTGACTTGCCTATTGTACAGAGAGATCAAGGAACTGCTATGAGGCATAAGTTAAGGGGAGTGACCTGACAATAACACTTTTTTTTTCTCCTTCCCCCATGACGGCACCACGGAGAGAGGGGATCCGCCCTTCAAGGACAGGAAACCTACAGATCAAAGGGCGGTGCCTCTCTCCCGCATCAGTTGGTTTCCTGTCCTTGATGGGATCCTACAGTCCGGCATACCTGCGGGGTGCCAGAAGACAGAAGTGGACGTTGTGGGATGCCAGGCCCGGCCAGTCCGATACAGGCAGCGGGGGTCACCCTGCCTCGGCTGGTGCGGTGTCCTGAGGCGCCACCGCTATGGTCAGTGGGCCTTTAGGGTGTGCGAAGGGAGGTCCAGACGAGGAGCAGTGGATCACGACCTCACCTTAGAGCTGTGAACTCTCCTGATGCAGGTTCTCTGGTGGGAGAGGCTGCGTGGGTGGCCCCAGCTCTGCACGTCAGTGAGAGAGCAGCTGTGGACCAGCGCCCCTGTCTGGGGTCGGCAGCTCCAGCTCCGTGCATCAGTGGATAAGCTTCTGTGGAGCTCTGCAATCCAGTGAGAGAGCAGCTGTGGACCTGCGCCCCTGTCTGGGGTCGGCAGCTCCAGCTCCGGGCATCAGTGGATAAGCTTCTGTGGAGCTCTGCACATCAGTGAGAGAGCAGCTGTGGACCTGCGCCCCTGTCTGGGGTCGGCAGCTCCAGCTCCGTGCATCAGTGGAGAAGCTGCTGTGGAACTGCGCAGCTCCAGCTCTGCACATCAGTGGGAGCAGTATTGCTCAGGCATGGACGGAGGTTGAGGAACAGGCCTGTGACTCGTTCCAGCCCCCGAATCCGTACAGCTGGTGGTGAGTGATCGTCGTGAATGTTTACATTGTTATGGGGCCCTTTCCTTGTTATGGTACTAGGAAAGGCTGAAGGATGTTAGCGCAAAACTCAAAATTGGGTGTGGGTGCGCTCTGTAAGACCCCATCTGGGCTAAGAGCATTGTGCTTTAAAAATCGGCTGGACCTTAGACCTCTAGGCTAAAGTTAGCCACATGTCTGGGTCGCACGGAGCCTCATGATTGGCCTTCAGAATTTACCACAAAAATAAGCCTCAATCTGCTCAGTAAATGTTAGGCTGTGTGCCCACGTAGCGTTTTTCAAGCGTATATGCTGCGGAATTTCCGCAGCGTAAACGCTTGTAAAACGCATGTATATCCGCACCCCATGGTCCCCAATGGCATTCCGCAATGTCAATGCCCATGCTGCGGATTTTTCCGCAGCGTATATGCTGCGGTCAAAAATCCGCAGCATGTTCATTAATTTTGCGGAAGCGCTGCGGGATCAATGTGCGGATGGTACCCAAGTCTGGAGGAGAGGAGACTCTCATCCAGACCTGGGTACCAAAGAACCTGTAAAAAAAAGAAAAAATAAAGTTTATACTTATCTTCTGATGTTTTCCCTCTTTCGCGCTGTTGTCTGAAGGACCTGCCACGTCATTGAGTCATGTGACCCATCACATGACTCAATGACGTCACCGCAGGTCCTGCACACAACAGCGTGAGCCGCTCAAGACTCCGGACGGGGCAGAGAATGCATCGGTAGGTGAGTATAAACTTTATTTTTTACCATTCGGATTCTTTTTTTTAACTATTACTTGGTCACACTATATAAATCCATGCCGGTTGCATGGATTTATATAGTGTGAACAAGTTGTCAAGCACTTTTCCAAGTGATGCTTTAAATCACTTGGAGAAGTGCTTGATAACCCGCATGCGGAAATGCATGCAAAGACGCCTCACAAACGCTTCTACCTGGCGGGAAAACTGCATGTAATATCCGCATGCGATTTTCCCGCCAGGGAGAAGCGTAAAAAATATGCTTCAGGTCCGCAACGTGGGCACTTGGCCTTAAACTAACACTGAGGTCTTTTTACTGTTGTCCTCCAGTCTGTTTAATCCATCCATAGGACGGCACATGGTGTTAATACAGCACATGGTCTCTGTGAAGGTCTGCTGTCCAGCTGCGTCTCATCAGTTGGCTCCTTCGGGTGGGGCTAGTCTGACAATTGAGATTTACCACCCAAAGGAAAGGTTTATCCTTCATTCAGATGGATTTCTTTTTTTTAAAACCTTTATCTGAGCGCAGTGCCTTTATAAGCCTCTTTGCGCTCACAAAGAGCACATCATAGCACTTTATATCACGTCATAGTGCCTCATGGCACATCATAGCGTTGTGCCTCATGGCACATCATAGCGTTGTGCCTCATGGCACATCATAGCGTTGTGCCTCATGGCACATCATAGCGTTGTGCCTCATGGCACATCATAGCGTTGTGCCTCATGGCACATCATAGCGCGGTGCCTCGCGGTGCCTCGCGGCACATCATAGCGCGGTGCCTCGCGGCACATCATAGCGCGGTGCCTCGCGGCACATCATAGCGCGGTGCCTCGCGGCACATCATAGCGCGGTGCCTCGCGGCACATCATAGCGCGGTGCCTCGCGGCACATCATAGCGCGGTGCCTCGCGGCACATCATAGCGCGGTGCCTCGCGGCACATCATAGCGTGGTGCCTCGCGGCACATCATAGCGCGGTGCCTCGCGGCACATCATAGCGCGGTGCCTCATGGCGCGGTGCCCCACGGCACATAATGGCACGGTGCCCCACGGCACATGGCGCGGGCACATTATGGCGCGGTGCCCCACGGCACATTATGGCGCGGTGCCTCTTGTCAGTGCCCTTTTAGTACCTAATGGGACCTCATAGTGTCTCTCAGTGCTTCAGGGTGCCCCTGTGCCTTGTAGTGCTTTTATAGGGTGTCTGTGCCTCATAGTCCCCCTTCGTAAGGGTACTGGTTCCACAGCTAAGTTTGTCTAACAAAACCAGGTTTTGGCAAGCTTACCGAATTCAGGGGGAAAAATATCCTAGCCTCTGTTTTGAGACTGAGGGTAGCAGTATTCCTGGCTAGTACTCAGCTGGCTCGGTGAAATGCCGATTGGAGGCAGGTAACAAGAGCGCTTCCTTAGTTTTGCAAGCTAATAATAAACCTTGTACGTTTTCACCCTTAAAGGTAAGAGGCATCATGTAGTGCTCATACAGCCATTGTGGGTTTGGTCCAATCGAGCGCAGTTTTCTTGCTTTTTTACATGTTGCACAGAAGTCGTAAACTTTAATATTTCTGGTCTTGTCCAAGTACTGACTAAATAGGACAGACCCTGACTACTCATATACAGCTTAACTAACCCAGCTCGATCAAACAAAACAATATTTATCCAAGGTAATCACTGATACTTGTGGAGTCTGGCCTGTGTCTCTGATTAGCTCCAAGACACATACCATCTGCTCTGCTCTCCAGCAGTCTGACTAAGGTGAATGCCTAGCCTGCTCTGGTGCTTAGCTCTCCAGGGGCCCTAATCAAGACTGGTAAAGCTATTATTTAACCCAGTCCTACCTGGGTTTGCTTCAACCCGAAGGTGCTACTGAGATTCCTGAGAGTCGGATCATTGGAAATGGACTCTAGAAGAACTGCTAGTGAATCTGCAGTTCCAGACTGCAATATAGTAGTATACTCATTTAAGGAGGTATACAATCAGGTTCTAATTCACATGAAACATCAAATTCCTGAGAATAGTTCTTGGTATAAATGAAGATTTAGGCTTTCAGTTTGTGTCCTTCCATTCAGATGTTAATGAGCCTTAAGGCTTTATGGAGAATTATAGTAGTTAGGACAACTCTCATATCGAAGGAAGAGGCATTAACAATAGTTTACCTCAACTGTTTCAAAATTATCGGCAGACCCATCGAGTGCTGCAAAACTCACTGGGCAGTGAGTAAGAGCCCTAGTCTCCCAAGGTAGAATAAGGAGTCCTGCCATATGTCGAAATTAAAAGCAGTCTGGCCACAACTCTGAACAAGGCAATATTGCTGTTAATAAGTAATCTCTTACATTCCAGTAGTAGCATGGTCACAGGTACACACCCATGGGCTGTCTTTAAAGACCCGGTTCCTCCAACCTGAAGAAGCTTTAGGCAGTATATAAGAAAGTTCCATTCATCTGTACATGGTCACCATGTAAAGGTCTTGTCATACAATAGAGTAGCTTTATCTTACATAAACCATTATGGAGGAACTCTGTCAAGATCCCTAATGACACTTATGTCTAATCAGTTCAGATGGCGAAGTCTCACCTTTTATCTTTAACAGCACCTCATATAAAGAGGAAGAGAAGTGCAAGTGGACCTTTTTAGCCGTGGACTACTGGAACAGTGTCCAAACTTCATTGAATAAGCAAGGAATGTGAAAGTGAGTTTGGATCTAGGCCCATTTTCAGTCCAAAGATGGCACCCTGGGATGTGAATCTAGTGCTTACGGCTGTAGCAAGCCTTTGCTTGAACCCATAGATTCAGGGTCTCACAAATAAAGACTATTATCCCGGTGGCCCTGACTTCAGCATGGTAAGTTTATGACATTCAAGCTTTTTTGGTTAATCCTTTGTTTATACAGATCCTAGAAGATGGGTCGGTTCCGGAGCTACCTGATCTTCTGAAGATAGCTTCTAATTTCCATAGAAGTCAAGAAATTATGCACCCTACTTTCTGTGCTAATCCAGGGAATCCATGGCAGAACAATAAGAAGCCTCCTGGGCGGAGAAGGCCGGTGCTGCGATAGAGCAGATATGTAGAGCGGCAACCTGATCTTCGCCCTCTACCTTCTTTAATCACTGCCGGCTAGTCTTAACCTCTTTTTTGGACCTTGCTTTCGGGAGAAGGGTTCTGGAAGCTGTGGCCCCCCCCTAATGAGTCACTTCTCTGTAATTCTCTCCGTGGTGCCGTCATGGGGGAAGGAGAAAGACGTAGTTACTTACCGGTAACGGGATTTCTCAGAGCCCATGACGGCACCCGTACATTCCCTCCCTTCACGTGTGGGTGCGCACACTTATTAGTTAATTATTGTAGCCACGTGGTGTGCTCGACGAGGTCTTAAATTGTAAAAATTTTTGTTACTAACCTGGTGGTCCTCTCATGCTCTGTAAACAACTGATGCGGGAGAGAGGCACCGCCCTTTTATCTATAGGTTTCCTGTCCTTGAAGGGCGGATCCCCTCTCTCCGTGGTGCCATCATGGGCTCTGAGAAATTCTGTTACCGGTAAGTAACTACATCTTTCATATAGTGACAACCATTGTCAATATTCCCTACATACCAACTCCCAAGGAACATATGGAGGCTTCTGGAAAATATAGATACCCCCTTCAGACTTGGAAAAACTCTACTTTGATGCCTCAGAAGCCTTCTAGCATCTTTGAAAAGCCATCTTACCCCAAACATTTTTCATTGCTTTGGAATCCAGGGGCACATTCAGGGACAGGAAAGGAGCACTGATAGGACTTGACCTGCCAGAAAATGGTGAGACTATGTAAGTTAAAAAATTAATCTCATGCAAAGCTATTTTGAAATGTTGCAAGTGTATTATATGCTATAGTAGGAGGAGTATGGATATTTCTGGTTGGGTTCATCAGTATAGGACTATCCTCTATGGACCATAGTGGAGAACCACTGAGAGTAGTAGCTTTCACTCTGGTGGATCAGGCCTGCCCAAACATTACATAGCCATTAATTCTACATATTCTCGCTATAGTTTTATCATGTTATATACAATCAGACTATGAAGATGTAGGGAGAGATACCACTGTATCAAAGGAAAATCTCAGAACAAAGTGAAATTTACACTGCTCAAAAAATAAAGGGGACACTCAAATAACACATCCTAGATATGAATGAATGAAATATTCTCATTGAATACTTTGTTCTGTACAAAGTTGAATGTGCTGACAACAAAATCACACAAAAATCATCAATGGAAATCAAATTTATTAACCAATGGAGGCCTGGATTTGGAGTCACCCCCAAAATTAAAGCGGAAAAACACACTACAGGCTGATCCAACTTTGATGTAATGTCCTTAAAACAAGTCAAAATGAGGCTCAGTATTGTGTGTGGCCTCCACGTGCCTGTATGACCTCCCTACAATGCCTGGGCATGCTCCTGATGAGGTTGTGGATGGTCTCCTGTGGGATCTCCTCCCAGACCTGGACTAAAGCATCCGCCAACTCCTGGACAGTCTGTGGATGGAGCGAGACATAATGTCCCAGATGTGCTCAATCCTGTTCAGGTCTGGGGAACGGGCGGGCCAGTCCATAGCTTCAATGCCTTCATCTTGCAGGAACTGCTGACACACTCCAGCCACATGAGGTCTGGCATTGTCCTGAATTAGGAGGAACCCAGGGCCAACCGCACCAGCATATGGTCTCACAAGGGGTCTGAGGATCTCATCTCGGTACCTAATGGCGGTCAGGCTACCTCTGGCGAGCTCATGGAGGGCTGTGCGGCCCTCTAAAGAAATGCCACCCCACACCATTACTGACCCACTGCCAAACTGGTCATGCTGAAGAATGTTGCAGGCAGCAGATCGCTCTCCATGGCGTTTACAGACTGTCACGTCTGTCACATGTGCTCAGTGTGAACCTGCTTTCATCTGTGAAGAGCACAGGGCGCCAGTGGCGACTTTGCCAATCCTGGTGTTCTGTGGCAAATGCCAAGCGTCCTGCACGGTGTTGGGCTGTGAGCACAACCCCCATCTGTGGACATCGGGCCCTCATACCACCCTCATGGAGTCGGTGTCTAACCGTTTGTGCAGACACATGCACATTTGTGGCCTGCTGGAGGTCATTTTGCAGGGCTCTGGCAGTGCTCCTCCTGTTCCTCCTTGCACAAAGGCCGAGGTAGCAGTGCTGCTGCTGGGTTGTTGCCTTCCTACAGCCCCCTCCACGTTTCCTGGTATCTACTCCAGCCTCTGGACACTGTGCTGACAGACACAGCTAACATTCTTGCCGCAGCTTGCACTGATGTGCCATACTGGATGAACTGCACTACCTGAGCAACTTCTGTGGGTTGTACTATAGACACCGCCTCATACTACTGTACCTCTAGGGGTCAGAGGAATGGCAAAATGAAAAAGTGACCAAAACACTCCTTTTATAGGGGGTATCTTGCTAATTGCCAATCATTTCTATCAGTTGTCTGTTCCATTTTCATAACAGCAGAAGAAATTGATTCACAATCAGTGTCGCTTCATAACTGGACAGATAGATTTCACAGAAGTGTAATTGACTTGGAGTTACATTGTGTTGTTTAAGTGTTCCCTTTATTTTTTTGAGCAGTGTATATTGAAGCATTACATAAACTCTTTTAGCGTAGCTTTGCATTCATAACTAACTTAAAAGATCTTTATATCAAGTCTGTCAGCACAAAATGACTGATCAAACCAAGCACATGCACTCAGTGCACCATTGGCATAGCTAGCAGTTCAGTGCACCTTCCCTACTTGTTTTGCATCTAATTCCACCCCTGTCTACCTTCATGGACAGCTCTGGTGGGAAGGTGCGCTGTACTGCTATACCGCACCAAAGATGCACCGACCACCTCTACTTGGTTTAAACAGTCAATTTTTGCTTACAGACTCCCTTTATTGTTCTCCTTGGTAAAGTTGTATGCAGTAAAAATGATTTGATACCTTTTTGGGTTCTTTTATTTTCAAAGGAAGAAAAGAATGACAATACAGCTTTTACCATACCAAATCTTGTAGCAACGATATATGACATGATCCTTGGTGGCGCTGACACTACTACAATTTCAGTAAACTTTGGTTTCTTAATACTTGCAAAGCATCCCGAGATACAAGGTAAGTAGTCAGGTGTATACTATCTGGTACCTCCACAGATTTCCTTCAGATGTGTGAGATGGCCTTTCGAAAACAGATTCAGGACAACCCAATGTGCCCTTAGAAAACTCCTCACAGTGGTAAATATCATTCACACATCTGTAATATGTTTTTAAGTCATGACATATTACTTCCAAGACATTGATAGGTTTTTATAGAACGACAGGATGAAATGAAAAATGAAAAATTCATATCTAGAATTCGGAGATGATGTATTGGCCAACTTACCAATCAGCTGCCCCCTCAAAGAGTTAATTGAATGCCTGAACTGAGAGTTGAACTCCCATTGATCTGATGATGATGATGATGATGATGATGATGATGATGATGATGATGATGATGATGATGATGATGATGATGATGATGATGATGATGATGATGATATTATTATTATTTTTATTACTATTTTCATAAAATATTAACAATATTGTAATCCTGAGTACCGCCTAAACTTTTCTATTCTTTTATGAATACTATATAGTAAATAATATCCAACTGATACTACATTACCATTTTTGAGTTGTCAATGTGAAAAGCATCTCTAATTATTATTGCTTATTTAAGATGGACAAATCATTTCTTGATTAATCAATTTCAATTAAATTTGCTAAAAATTCCAGATTCATGGAAATGCTAAACTTTTTGGGTTTCAATTTACATGAATCCAGCGAAATGCTGGCCAACTGGACACCACTTCTACTGACTGATTCTAGTGAATCTGCCCAAAATTGATTTTGGGATATTCGTTCCTCTCTATTTTATATCTACTGTATTTCATTCTGTTTTCATTTCTATGTAAGACATTGTAAAGGCTTGAAACAGCATAAGCCGACTATCTGTAAATTTCATGTATTGACCTACAGATAAAGTCCATAAGGAGATTGACGAAGTGATTGGACAAGAGAAGGAGCCCAGGGCAGATGACCGGAACCACATGCCTTATACAAACGCGTTCATACATGAGCTATTGAGATATAGTGATGTCTTCCCAATGGGTATTGTGCGATCCACCACAAGGCATGTAAACTTTCATGGCTACAACCTCCCCAAGGTAAACCTCTGCAATTAATATAGCGACATTGAGACTAAAGCCCCCGTCTCACATAGCGAGATCGCTGCTGTGTCACGGTTTTGGTGACGCAACAGCGACCTCACCAGCGATGTCGCTATGTGTGAAACTTTGCAGCGATCAGGCCCCTGCTGTGAGGTCGCTGATCGCTGCAAAGTGTCCTGGACCATTTTTTGGTCGTTGCCCTCCCGCTGGTCAGCACACATCGCTGTGTGTGACCAGCGGGAGCAGCGATCAGGCTGGTAACCATGATAAACAGCGGGTTACTAGGGGCACACGCGCACTTAGTAACCCGCTGTTTATCATGGTTATGAGCCTGCTAAAGTGAGCGGTAACCTCCCGTTCACCGTAGCAGAGTGGTAACCATGATAAACAACGGGTTACTAGGTGCGCGTGTGCCCCTAGTAACCCGATGTTTACCATAGTTACCAGCCTGCTCCTGCTTCAGCAAGCTGGTAAAGGGAGCTGGACATCGTGGAAAGATTCTTTCCATGATGTCGCTGCTCCCCTCATCGTTGGTGAGCATGCCTGTTTGACAGCTCACCAGCGACCACATAGCGACGCAGCAAAGATCCCTGACAGGTCGTATCATTGTCGGGATCGTTGCGGCGTCGCTAAGTGTGACAGGGCCTTAAGGTTGGATTTTTCAAGAAGGCTTAAAACTGTTGGTTTCAACAATGAAGATGGCAGTTTTCACCCAATTATGTAGATCTTCCTAAAGTTTCAAACTCTTAACAAATTTTTTGCATTTGAAAGATTAGTGGTGTATGGTGGTTTTAGGTTAACATCTCCATAGAAGTGGAACAAGTGTGGGAAACTAAACTGTGTAGCATAGCCCCTCATTAAAGAATCGCTCCCATCATACGCTTTATCCTCTTAATATATTGCTGTCATCATATTTATATGGCACTGTGTACTTACAATTGCTCACTTTGCCTTTGTACCCCAGTTAATTCTTCTATTTTTCTCTTCTGTATGTAGAAACAGGAAGTCTCTTGTCCCTGCCTCCCCCTCTTCAACTCCTTACCCAGCTGCTTCGCCCCCCCGCACACTCCCCTTGCTGTACTTTTGCAGTGACACATAACTTGTGCAAAGTAAATTGACCTCCTGTTTCTGCATAGAACTTAGAAGGATTCAGCCAGTCTGTTTTTAATCACATGATGTTATAGACCTAATGGAAAAGAGAAGAATTGGCTGGGTAGAAAGGCAAAATGAGCAATTGTAAGTGCACAGTGCTATATAATAAGATGATTGCAATATATTAAGAGGATAAAAACTTTGATGGGAGGAGGAGTGCTTCTTTAAATCTGTATAGGAGCGGAAATGCTATATAGTTTTCACATCAACAGATGACTCTCCAAGCGCGTTGATTTTTCGTTCAAGCTTTGCTACATCTGGTAGTAAAGGTCACGAGAAGTTAAAGAGTAACTTAGTTTTGAAAACCTCTTCATATATAGTAGCACCTTTAAAAGTCCAATAGTCCCTATTGATCTTTCAAAGCCCCCTGGCGAGACGATTGAGGTGCTGTTCGGACTCAGTAGAGCATCCCCCACCTACCTGCAGGGTTTTTAGCTTCAAATGAGTTGGACTCTGTGTACTGTATATTCTTTACAAATGTTTGGGAAATAGGAATGTAGTCAACTTTCTAATATAAGTTTTTAGGGTTGCATCTGTCAACAAACTGCTGAGTGGTTTCAAGGCAGCTGGTGATGACAACTTTGGACAAATATATAGCAGAAGTTTAAAAAAATGTCTATGCCTTAAAAGAAAATCATCCTCAGTCTTGACATGTCTTTTTGCAATCTTTATAAAAAAAAATGCATAGTTATTCTTCTGTTATTCAACCAGAATAATATGTGAATTGACTAACATCTGGGGCTAACATTCCCATTGTTAAAGGAGTGTGCACCTACACAGTCTAATACAGCCATCATTCATTGGACAATATCAGATAGCGGAGGGACATACCCCCTGCTGAAAACACCCAATTGTCAATTTATTCATACATACGCAAAAGAAATACCAGAGGAACAGTATACCACTGAGCTCTAACAAAAAATTCTTCAACTTTTTATACCAAGGATAATACAGGTAGTTTCTAAAATAGACATGGACAGAGGTCCTCCTTAAAGATCAGATCACAATTATATTAGCAAATATAATCTAAAATTGACCATGCTTACTTTGTATACCTGTTGACTTGAAGGGTTATTCTAACATGATCAATAGTTAAAATGCAAACCTGCTTGTAAGAACAAAAACAATTTACTTTTAATTTTATATTTTACTGCTTGTTTTCTAAGCTACCGTCCATCTCTGCAGTCTGTCAGCAGTGGATGGTCTCCTAGACAAGTAACATGGCTCATACAAGCTCTTTGCTATAGAGTTTGCAGTTACTGGTCTAAGACTGTATCGATCAGTGGATTTCACCTGCTTCAGTGACCCTGTGCTCCACTAATAATGCAAAGGCAAAACTGTCTCTGCTTGCAGCATTGGAGAGTGCACAGTTTGGGTTAGTGACGTCAACGGTCAATCATCAGGAGTGCACTCTTTTTTTTTTTTTTCCTCCCAGGACCATGGCTGTCACCAGGAATTTCAGGGCCCCATACTGACAAAATTTTTGGGCCCCCTTAAGACTCCACCCCAGCTCCGCCTCCTCCCCTCTAACGTTCCACAGTCCCACTGTCCACTCTTAGAAAAATTCCACTTCTGCACCACGTCCTCACAAATCACACATTAGGGGCTCACTCACATTAGCGTATAAAAAATGGCTCTGAAGTTGCTCCTGTGAAGTTGTACAAGTGAAATCCATATGTTTCAACTTATGTCATGTGAGTGTGCGATTTTTTTTTTTTTTTTTTTTTTTATTCTCCTCACATCCATATGAAATGCATATGCAATCCTTATGCTCTCGCATCGGTACTATACGCTAATGTGACCCTGGCCTTAGGAAGAAAATGACTTTGCCTTCGGACCACCTCTTTAAAAAAAAAAAAAAAAAAAAAAAAGCCTTCCAATAACTTTTTTCCCTTAAAGGAAATCTGTAACCACTTTGGAGTTATCAGACCTCTATTATGGCCATACAAGGTATAGAAAAGTAAATCTATACATACCTGTATGGCCCATAGTAGAGGTCTGATTGCAGAGAGAAGCGCTTTGATCAATTCAATCAATTTTATTTTGTACAGGCTTGGCGTCCGGGGGAAGGGAAGCAATCCCCCCCCTATGTGCTTATTATTCCCCCAAATCCCCGCCTGTATGCTTAATTGTCATATCCCCCCCCCCCTCCCCTGCACATCACAGGGCCCTGTGATGTGCACCCTGCTCCCTCATGTGCCGGGCGTGTGCAAAGCGCCGTTCACATAGAGCGCGCTTTGCTTTATCCCGGCCCCGTTTCTCTGTGCACTGCGCCGCAGGTTTCTATTGCACAGGCGCTGGTCAGTGAAATTGACTACCCGGCGCCTGCGCAATAGAAACCTGCGGCGCAGTGCACAGAGAAACAGGGCCGGGATGAAGTCCAGGATTTTATTATATAATTTGAGAACAGCATGATGTAGGGACTGAGACCCTTATTTCAGTGATGTGTTGCTTGGCTGCATGCTGTCATTTTTATAAAATCCCTGTTTTCTCTGCCTCAGATCTAGCAGAGCTTGAAATGTTGAGCTCTGTATATCCCCACCCAAACCACTGATTGGCAGCTTTCTGTGCACACTGTTTATTGGCAGAAAGCTGCCAATCAGTGGTTGGGAATGGGGTTACATAGAGCAGGAGGACTAGGAGGCATGAGATGCATATTCCTCTAATGATGATCTCCTGCTGATAAAACAGTGATTTTATTAAAACAACAATAACACACAGTCCCATTAGTGACACATCACTGGAATCATCATCTCTGTCTCTACATCATGCTGCTCTCAGATTACATAACATAAACTTGATGATACATTCCATTTAAGGGGCTGCTCATGGCAGCCTTTTGTCTTCTAAAAGACAATGAACACATGCCATGATACAACCCATCAGTAAATGACAACTTATGTGTTACATGTATTCATAATTTCTTTTTTCTTTTCAGGGTACTGATGTTCTTACATTGTTGACAACTGTATTGCATGACCCCTCACAATTTGAAAAACCGGAAGAGTTCAATGTCAATCACTTTTTGGATGAGAATAATAAATTTAAGAAAAATAATGGATTTCTGGCATTTTCCGCAGGTTTGGATATTTTATACTTACAGTACTCCTCTTACATTGTGCCTATATATTTATTCTATTTCTTCAAATCACCTACAAATTCTGCATGCAAAGAATCTCCTAATGCTTAATTGAATGCAATTAGCAGCCACGTAATTACATGCCACTGACTAGTATTCAGCTCATCCCCTCCTAACTTACATTTTCTTATCTCTATATTGGATGTAGTTGGAATAATTTCATCTATAACTATTTTTTCTACAAGCAATGTGTAGCTCTTTAACATGAGTCGGTTGAATCAAGGTGAATTTACTTCGAATTTCATAAAAAAATAGCTATTGAACCCGTTCTACGCCCGGGTGGTGAGCATTTTTATTGGTATATGGTCTCCCATGCTGGTATGTGTGGTATGTGCTGCCCCCTTCCTGGTATTTGTGCTGCCCCCATCCTGTCCCCACCATCCTATCCCGGTATGCGTGGCACCCCTCATCCCCATTCCCGGTATGCGTGGCTCCCCTCATCCCCAATCCCGGTATGCGTGGCTCCCCTCATCCCCATTCCCGGTAGGCGTGGCTCCCCTCATCCCCATTCCCGGTAGGCGTGGCTCCCCTCATCCCCCAATCCCGGTAGGCGTGGCTCCCCTCATCCCCAATCCCGGTAGGCGTGGCTCCCCTCATCCCCAATCCCGGTATGCGTGGCTCCCCTCATCCCCAATCTCGGTATGCGTGGCTCCCCTCACCCCCCAATCCTGGTATATGCATGGTCCCCTCACCCCACAATCCTGATGTGTGGCCCCCTCATCCCTTTCACACTGTACACACATACAAAAATAAAACAGTTATACTCCCCTTTCTTCTCTGTACGCTGCAGCGTCTTGTTCTGCCGGAGGCCAGGGGAGGAGAGCGGTGCCCGAGCACCGCGCTATCCGGCGCAATTTTGCTGAAGACACACTGTAAATGTATCTTCAGTAAAATGGCGAAGGATAGCGCTATGCGCACGTGCCGCTCCGACGCCTCACTCCTGCCCCCGGTCTCCGCGGCAACCGCACCTCCCGGTCAAGTAAGTATGCACGTATGGCGCCGCAGATCGCGGTATGCGTTCAGTGTCTACACATACCGCGATCTCCGGCGCCATACACCTCCTCTTACCTGTAACGGCTGGATGCCTGCTTCTGTCTGGAGCCAGACTGCGCGTCACGCATGCGCAGTCTATCGAGGCTTCAGACAGAGGCACGCATCCCCGGTAATATTATAGATTTGGTGGATTTGATTCACTCAAATTAAACAAAATGGCAGCCTTGATTGTTTTTTTTTTAGTGCAAGGAAGGATAAAAAAACACAACACTCTCCTTACTGATCCTCAACTAGTCCTCCATGGCTCATTTCCTGTCTCAAGATCTGATCTTCTCTTCCATTTTGACTCTTTGGTGCTCCTGGTGCTGACTGGATCTCATGTCACGTCATGATGTTATGATGTCACATAAGGTCTAGACAGGTGCCAAAGAGAAAAGAAGACTGAAGATCGAAGAGAAAACCGGAGCCAGAGCTAATGTGGCTAAGCATATTTCTGCAGACTAGCTCATCTCTAATGGGTGATGTCCAGACTTTAGAGAAATTTTGTGGACATAGAGAATAGTAGGAACTTTCCATTTTCATCTCTCCTTTTATGGCATCTTGACCTAATTGATGGATGTTCCCTGCTATAGGGTTTCCCCGGAGAGGAGGGCCTGTGTAAAGAGCAGTAGCTTTGAGGGACTCAGGAATTTTGCATTACATAGTTACAATTTAGAAACCAAGATGTACAGGTGGGACTATCCCATAAATAGTGACACTCTAGCATTGCATCTGCATATAAAATGTAAACCTACAAGGGAAATAACTTGATTTTCCTTTCAACAAACTATTGGCTGTTATATAGTATAGTCTACATCTTCTGAACACCAAACTTAAAGGGATCCTGTCATCTGATTCATGCTGCACAAACCATAGGTAGCCGGTGACCAGACTAGTCCGGCGCTGCTCCAGCCGGCACCTCTCAGCACTGAACTAGCTGACTGACAGGTACCCCCCTATGTATAGACCTGTCACACATCAGAAACCGCAATGGGAAGAGCTGGATCTTTAAAGTTCATTTTCTCTAAAACATCAAATTGTTTTAGATGAGAATATACAGGAGTGCAATTGTGCAGCCAGTCTGCAATTCATGCTGCCAGTGGTTTGGGCAGCATGAATCAGATGAGTTTCTCTCTAAAGGGGTTCTGCTGTGCAGCATTAATGAAGGTCATGCATATCAAATTGGGGAAGCCCCACCAATCATCTGTTTGCATCTCCCACTGCAGATGAATGAGTGGAGTGTACAGAACTGAGCAGCTTTGTTAACTGCTTTCATGCAGCCACCATTGGAGGAGCAAACAGCTGATGGATGGGAGTGCTGGGTGTCAGACCACTGCTGACATGATATTTATAACATGTCCTCAAAATCAAAATGTTAGTACTTAAAAACCCCATTTAGTCAATATATATATATTACCATTGTTTTTAATTGGGCATTCTCCTGCATGTCAAGAGCGATTTTATTCTGCTAATTTACTGTACTTTACATTCCCATTATTGCAGGAAAAAGAGCATGCGTTGCCGAAAGCTTGGTGCGAATGGAACTTTTTATTTTCTTTTCCATCATCCTGCAAAAATTCACCTTGAAACCTACAGTGAACCCCAAGGACCTTGATATCTCTCCTGCAGAAAATGGTTTTGAAAATTATCCTCCAGCCCGTAAAATTCGACTCATTGCTCGTACCCTGGAAAGTTAGCTAAATTTAATTGCATTAACAGACCAAATCTCCATTAACAGTGCCTTCAGACCCCGTGAAATTTTCTAAATTTTTTCGCGTTACACCCTCAAACATATAAATGTGGTTTATTAGGATATTATGTGATATTTTACAGCAGAGTAGCAAGTATTGGTGTACTTATATTGAGCAAGGCCACGCCCCATGTAGTGACCTAGCCATCAAATGTATGGAGAGCAAGGCAGCGTCCGCTTTTATGTATAACTCATACATACCCTCCAGACCCAAGTCAGAAAATGGTGAATCCCCACAGCACATAGTTCGTGGGGGGGGGGGATTCATAAGACTTCAGTCACACAGAGTGACTGCAGACTTATTGGTTTTGACCAGATAACCCCTTTAAAATGCCCCTCAAAGTTTCCCATGAGGTTTCCGGGCCTTGCAGCTGCCGGGAGACCCGATGGCTTTGAACTCTACTGAAAGGTTGCCTGAGTTCAAGCCACCGGGTCACAAGGTAGCTCAAGTGCTGGACTGTTGAATGCCAGGGGCGAGTGCCGGACAGGCACTGGGTATTGAGTGCAGCTCACATCATTGTCGCCTCGTCTCCATGAGATCAGCGCCACCTGGCAACAATGATGGGAGTTGTAGTCAGCACCCGCAGTCTACATTATATGTAAAATAAACAAATAAATTAAAAAACAGCTTTGGCTCCCACCGATTATTCATAACCAGCAGAGGTAAAGCCACCCACTGAGGGCTGATATTACTAGCCAGGGAAAGCGTCCATTAGGCCCAAATGTTCCCTGGCTATTAATAAAAGCTCACAGCTGTTTGATTAGCTTTTACTGACTAGATTACAGGGGGACCCCAGAAAAAAATTGATGTAGGGCCCCCCTATAAAAGCTAACGAGCAAGAGCAAACCAGACAGCTGGGGGCTGATATTAATAGCCAGGGAAGGGCCATTAATAAGATGCGCCTAATCTGGTGCTTAGCCTCGGCTCTTACCACTTGCCCTAGTGCAGTGGCAAGTAGGGTAATAGGGTTAGGGTTCAAGTCAGCCTTGTATTGGCAGCTGACATAAATCCCAGGTTAGTAATGGAGGTTGTCTATAAGACATCCACCATTACTAACCCCATAGTAAAAGTTTGGAAATGAAGACACTGCATGTAAAAATTACTTTATTTGAAATAAATGTCCACACGGTTTTACTCATTTATATAAGTATAAAAAACAGTTATATGCCTAATCCCTGAAGCCAGTGTCCCCTGTAAAAAACAAACAAACAAAAAAAAAAAAACGAAACAAACAAAAAAAAAGAACAACCCTATCCCTCACCTTTCTGATGTGATGAAATAATCCATAGTGTCACATGACGATCTGGATCAGTTGTAGAGCAGTCACTAATGTGACTTCTCTACACTAGAGCAGGCTGCACACTGTCACAGGCAGTGTATAGCACTGAGCTGCAGTGAGAGAGTTCACAGGAGTTCATCAGATGATGAACTCTGGTGACCTCACAGCACCGATGCTGCATGAGAACTTTCTCACACATGGGCGGTGAAGTAAATGAGATCACTGGAGCTCATCAGCTGATGAACTCCTGTGAACTCTATGGTGGAAGCTCCGAACTAAACACTGCAGAAGCAATTACTCTCCTGTCAGTGTGTAGTCAGCTGCCGAGTAGAATAGTTTCAGCTGCTGATGTGACTATTTATTTTACTCACTTATATAGCGCATTAATTCCACAGCGCTTTACACTGTCCCCATTGGGGCTCACAATTTAAATTCCCTATCAGTATGTCTTTTGGAATGTGGGAGGAAACCGGAGTACACGGAGGAAATCCACGCAAAAACGGGGAGAACTTACAAACTCCTTGCAGATGTTGTCATTGGTGGGATTCGAACCCAGGACCCCAGCGCTGCAAGGCTGCAGTGCTAGCCACTGAGCCACCGTGCTGCTGCCGAACAGACAGTATGGGTTACGGCAGAAAGGTGAGCATTATGGTGTTTTTTAATTTTTGTAGGGAACAGGGGCTTCAGGAATTAGGTGTTAGGTGAGTATAACTTTTTTTATTTCAATATGTATTTATTTATTTTAACCTAACCTCAGAAACAGGCTTATCTGGATGTGAAGTGTGAAAAGATTGGACCAACCTGATCGCATGAACATCAGACGCTGGTACCCACATTCTCTCCTCAAGGACCGCAACCCTTCCAATGATCCAAATATTGAAGAGACCGGCATACCAAGCAAGAATTGATAATCTTCACTATCTGGAATTACAGATTCACATCAGCAATGACTGGGAAAGTTGGTGGTGGAAATGGTTCAGAGGAAGCAATATATATTTGGAGAAATGATCGGTGAAACACATTATGAATCTTAAAAGTGGGTGGTGGAGCAAAGCAAAGCGCTACAGGATTAACAAGGGCAACTATCTTATAGGATCCGATGAACCTGGGTCTTAGTTTCCAAGAAGGAACCTTCAGCTTAATGTTCTTTGAGGACAACCACACCAAATCACTAACAAACAGGTCCTGACTAGATATGAGCAGACAACGTTCACCAATTTAAAAGTCGGCACGAACATTGCACATTCGGATTCGTGTTCAGATTCCAGAGAATTTTCCTCAAAATTCAGCCAAAGTTCGGTAAATTATTGAGCTTCCACTAATGCTTTTGTTAGGACTTTAGCTAGGATAGTGGTGCTGTATGATAATATTTGGACCCTATGTTTCTCAAACTATTAAGAACCCCTTGCCACACTGATGTAACAGATTTAGAAAACCGTTCCACCTCAGGTACTCCTGAAGAACAATTCCTATTGAAGGCGCAGAATTGAGGATGAAAACCTTATGCCATGAAGAACAGGGACTTGCCAATAGATTCATATCAACTGTTATTCACAGCAAACTCAGCAAGAGGTAAATAAGAAACCCAGTTCTCCTGATTATCGGACACAAAGCACCTAAGATATGTTTCAAGGTTCTGGTTCACTCATTCAGTTTGCCCATTAGACAATGGATGAAAAGCAGATGAAAATGAAAGATCAATCCTTAAGCGAGCATAAAATGATTTCCACAATTTGGAAATAAATTGAACCCCCTCGGTCAGAAAAATATCAGATGGAATCCCATGTCATTTAACGATTTCTTTGATAAAAATTTGCGCCAAAGTCTTGGCATTTGGTAAATCAGGTATAGCAATGAAATAAGCCAACTTACTGAATCTATCCACAACCACCAATATTACAGTGTTCCCTACTGATACAGGTAGATAAGTGATGAAATCTAAAAACAAATGAGTCCATGGTCTATAGGGAATTTCTAAAGCTTGAAGAGGCCTGGACTGACGAGTATATGGGGTCTTAGAACGCGCACAAGTACTGCAGGCTGCTACATATTCTTGAATATCCTGTTGAACCCTAAAACACCAAGAAGATCTGTGGTGTCTTTACTGCCAGGATGTCCAGCCAAGATCGAATTATGATGTTCAATCAAAATTTTAAGGCTGAGGTTCACAGGCACGAACAGTTTACCTGAAGGAAAGGTGGCACGGGGCTCTACAACCTCCTAATCCGAATCATAACATATAGTGGCAATAACTACACCCTACTGTAATATAGGAACTGGCTTGCTATTACTTCATCTCCCCGGTAAACAATGAGATAAAGCATCTGCGTCAACATTCTTGTTATTCGGCCTCTACATCACAAAAAAATGTTGAATCTGGTAAAGAATAGTGATGAACGAGAACTAAAATGCTAGGGTACTCGTTGCTTGGGTCCAGCAAATCGTAATGCTCGGGTACTCTACCCAAGCAACGAGCCCAGTGTCAGTAAATAGGAAATTCAAACATTTTCCCGGCGGCCACCCCCGGAGGGGGTCTAAATATTGGCCAAATCTATGGAAACAGTGCTATGGGAACAGCATGGGGAATACCCCAGGAAGCATCTCTGACTCCCAGGTCACTGCTGTGAACAATGTTGTCAGAGTATTACGCTACTTTTACGGACTCACAATAAAACAAACCCAAAATAGATTTTCCTGGACATTCTGTCCAGGGTAATTACTTGTATATAAGGCAAAAAACCCAAAAATGCTTCTCGACACTTTGGGCTATGTTCACACATAGTGTTTTTCATGCGTTTTTACACTTTCGCATTGCTTTCAACGATCAAATTACATTTACTGGTGAATGTATTTTTAACATTTTACTACCTTATCTGGTCATGTGGTGTTTGAGACATAAGACACATCTATACAGTGCTGAAATGACATGGAAACAGCATAAAGAAGACCCTTGGAAGCATCTCTGCATCCCAGGTCACTGCCTCAAACTGTGGTCATCAGACGTGATCCTGTATTATTGTGGTAATAGTACAGACATTTTTGGCAACGTGACCAATATTAAACTCCATTTAAAATGGGCAAGGTGCATTGCAAGGGACAGGGAAGTGGACGTAATGGTGATGGTCCACGCACAGGCTGAGGCTGTGGGCAAGATGAAACTGCCTGCTGAGGGAGCACAACAAACGCCCACATCATGTTGACATAGCTTTCTGTCCCACTTTCTAGGGAGATATAACCACTCTTGAAGCCAGAGCGGTGTGAAAAGGTTGTTGGTTGGATAGGAGATAAATAGATAATGCGTCCAGTCAGTTTGCAACCACCACCACCACTCTGTCTTTCACATGGTCCAGTCTCAGTTGCTGTGAGTCTGGACCACATTATTATTATTATTATGCCATTTATTCCATGGCGCTTTACATGTGAAAAAGGGGTATGCATAGCAAAAACAGTTAAAATAATTTTGAACAAAAACGTGACAGCGACTGGTACAGGAGAAGAGAGGACCCGGTCTGCCAGGGCTTGGTCAACAATGAATGGGTGAGGATACAGTAGGTGAGGGTAGAGCTGGTGGAGTGAGGGTTATTGCAGGTTATACGCTTGTCGGAAGAGGTGGGCTTCAGGTTTCTTTTGAAGGTTTCAACAGTAGGCGATAGTAAGATATGTTGTGGTGGAGAGTTCCAGAGTAGGGGGGATGCACGGGAGAAGTCTTGAATGTGATTGTGGGAAAAGGGGAGCAGAGAAGGAAATCGTGCGAAGATCCGAGGTTGCATGTAGGTATGTACGGGGAGGGAAGGTCACAGATGTATGGAGGGGAAAGGTTGTGGATGGCTAGGGTTTTGAACCTGAGTCTCTGATCAACGGGGAGCCAGTGAAGGAATTGACAGAGAGGAGAGGCTGGGTAATATCAGGGGGGCAGGTAGATTAGTCAGGCAGCAGCGTTTAGGATAGATTGGAGGAGTACGAGAGTGTTAGAAGGAAGGCCACAGAGCAGGAGGCTGCGTTAATATTGAAGAAGCCGGGACCCAGTCAGACCCTGGGATGGAACATGTCTTCTCAACTCAGGATTGCGGGCCCTGGGTCAATCATGATTCAACACAATATTTACAAGGTAGACAGCAACAGTGGTCGGTCTCCTAAACAACAAGCAATTTTTTCATGATGACAGAGGCCACCATCTCCTTAGCTTGCTGCTGGTACTTTTCTGTGGGAATGAGCTTGGCTCCAACCAGCCTGGGATATTTCCAGTGGTTTGTTATTGGCTTCCAGTACCAGAAGCAAAGCCATCCGCAATTTCCTTCTCAGGAATTTTATTTGGTAATCTGAGTGGCTGCCCAAACTTTAGTTTTTCACAAAGGAGCTGAAGACACCGGGTCAAGTTTCTCCAGCAGGACCTGTTTGTTAGATTAGAGGGAGAACAGAATTGGGCTTTGCTAATGTGCCAGATTGCATATTCTTAAGTCTTCTAGATTGCTGGAGCCAGTACGCAGTAAAAAAAAAGCAGCCATAGAGTGTCTGGGAACCTTCGCACAGACTTTTCTTAGCCAGGGCTGCTTCTCAGTGAGAGTTGTATTTCACCACAGTCATATTATTTAGGTTGGATGAAAGGACTGGCATAGAGGGAAACCATATCTACGCCGGCTGTCATTTCTCCTCCACCAGGTTCCGGCCATTGTCACACACAACCATGCCTGGCTGTATGTTCAGTGGTGAGAGCCACAGATCTACCTACTGTGTTACAGCTTTGAAAAACTGCAGCAGTGTGTGGTTTGTCACTTAAGTATAAGCATATTATCTTCAGCACAGCCTGTTGCCGCTTTGCCGAGGCAGTGCTTCCAGCTTGCGACTGATGTGGTCAGTTGCTCGGCCAAGTGGCAACAGGCTGTACTGATGCGAATATGATTAGTAGTGTTGAGCCACCCCCGTAGTGTTCGAGTTTGGTTTGGTTCGTCGAACACCCGTATGTTCGTCGAACACCTTCGAGCACCGTTAAAACCAATGGCAGGCAAACAAAAACACATAGAAAACACCTTCAAAGGTGTCCAAAAGCTGACAAACTGCTCAGAAGACACAACTAGCACATGGAAAAGTGACAAGTACATATAGTCATGCGAAAAGAAAAAAGGTGGAGGAGTAAAAGGAGGGGGAGACACAGATATAGGCATGTCATGCCCTTCTAAAACCAAAAAAGTGCGAAGCCGACACGGCCAATTCGTTCCTACCAGTGCGACCTCCGTGTCGCCGGGTTTGTGCCAGAGCCGCAGTGGACCCTGACGGCCAGCCCTCCTCTCCCATTACTTGTGCCTGTCCGCTGGTGGGTCGAGCGAGCCCCCCTGCGGTGGAGGCAGGTCTAATCTTTTTAATTTAAATTGTCTCTCTAATTTGAATGAGTACACTTTAAATCCTTGGATCTATTGGAGGGCAAGTCTAATGCCAGCAGCCGCGTAATTCCAGCTCCAGTAGCGTCCACTAAAGGTGCTACAGTTAAAAAGCTTTTATAAGGATCGAGCTTGGCGGTCCACCGCAAGGATTCCTACCGCCAGTACCAGCCCCTATGCCTTGGGGGTGCCTCCCCGATACTCTTCACGGAGTGTCCCGGGGGCCCGAACCATTTCCTTTGAGAAAATTAAGTGTCCAAACTACAGGAGGTGTAGGTTGCTTAACAGCTGGGATAATCCGCTGACTAGCAGACACTGCTACTAGGTCCAAATTATTTCCTGGGCTAGATGCAGTTAAAAATTTGTAATTAGATACTCTCGTTGGATGCTAAGAAAGCATTCCATAGTCTCCTGGCATGCCATATATTATTCTCTTAAAAAGCTTGGGGTAGGGGTTTAGGGGACCCTTTTATAGGCAAAATCACGGCCCTGTATCGCAAAACCTCACCTAGGCTGAAGATAAATGGAACATTTTCATCACCTTTCATAATCACCAATGGGACAAGGCAGGGATGTCCTCTGTCCCCTCTCTTATACATCCTAGTGACGGAGCACCTGCTCTCATCAATTCGCCATAATCCCAATATTAGGTGGATTGAGGTGGGAGGCACCGAGTACAAGTGCTCTGCATTTGCTGATCATGTCCTATTATATATCACTCAATCACATATATCCACCCCTGCTGTTATGGCTGAAATAGATCACTTTGTTACATGGTCAAATTTTAAAATCAATGCTGCGAAGTCTGAGGCCCTCGATGTCTCCCTCCCCAAATCCATACAGGATTCCATCCAGTCCAACTTTCCCTTTGCCTGGCCCTCACAGGGTATCAAATACTTAGGAATTCCTATTCATAGAGACCTCTCCCATCTATGTTATCTTAATTTTGGGCCCTTTATTGAACAACTCCATACAGACCACGGTTGGCAAGTTAGAACTGTAAGATTCACAACGTGAACCACTGGTGTTTTGTGGAAAAGCACATGTACACTGTGTTCCAAATTATTATGCAAAAAGTGTTTAGGAGTGATAAGGGAAGAATTTGTTTGTTTGTCAGTTTAACTCATTGATGTTGATGTGTGTCAGGGCTCTTTATATCACTGTAAGCAATTGCAGACACCTGTGCTAATTAGTTTGGCAGGTGTGTCCAATGAAAGGCAAGACTACTTAAGAAGGCTGTCCCACATTATTAAGCAGCCTACATTTTCTGCCCTGAAGGGGTAAAGATGATATCCCTAATGTATGTGGAGTTTCTCAAACAGCACTTCCTGCCATGGTTCAAGAAGAAGAACCGTGTATTCCGTAGCAAGATCATTTTCATACATGATAATGCACCTTATCATGCTGCACATAACACATCTGCATCTCTGGCTGATATGGGCATAAAAGGGGACAAACTTAAGGTGTGACCCCCCATGCTCCCCTGACCTCAACCCCATTGAGAACCTCTGGAGCATCATCAAAAGGAGTGTCTAAGATGGCGGGAGGCAGTTCACATCTAAGCAACAGCTCTGGGAGGGTATTTTGTCCTCATGCAAAACAATTGAAGCAGAAACCATCCAAAACCTGACAAATTCAATGGACGAGAGAGTTCAGAAGCTCCTTTCGAACAAGGGGTCCTATGTGCAAATGTAACATCACGTAGAATAAAGTTTTGAGTTGAAAACTGTTTGATTTCAGTTTCTAAAAACCTGCTAATGCTTATAATTTCAAAAATGACCATTTTTTTTGTTCTTTATTAAAATGAAAAGGTTGATCGAAGAGTGTGGGGGATCTAAGAGTGTGGCAACCCAGTAGTCAGGATTATTTCGAATTCTGACACTCTGAGGGTCATGTTGCAGGTAGTGCAGCAAGAAGGCACTCATGTGTCTTGCGCATCTAGGAGCCCCAAAATTATTTTCCGGGCTAGATGCAGCTAAAAATTATTATTAATTTGAAAGCTGGTGGAGTTTAGTATAGATGGCCTAATAGAATCAGTACTGCAAACTGCTACAAGGCCCAAATTATTTTCCAGCCAAGATACAGATAAACATGATTAGTAATTTTAAATCTGGTGGAGTTTAGTATAGATGGCCTAATAGAATCAGTACTGCAAACTGCTACAAGGCCCAAATTATTTTCCAGTCAATATACAGGCTCCGGCCATTTATCCAGATTGGAAGCCCAAAAAGAGCAAGGGTCCAGTGACAGTCATGGCTTCAATGTTTACTTGGAGATACTCCTGTACCATCGTCTCTAGGCGTTGACTATGTGTCAGACTTCTTGTCTCCTGTGGCCTTGCAAAGGATGGGCTAAAAAAGTGGTGAAATGATTCCGCAAAATTGATGTTACCAGCAGATACTGTGGTTCTGTTACGGTTTGAGTGCTGAACACTCGACGGTCCCACGGTTGGCAAGTTGGAACTGTGAGATTCACTACGTGCACTACTAGTTTTTTGTGGAAAAGCACATGTAAGATTCTGTAACAGTCTCTACTGATACTCCTGCATGCCTGCATCTCTTTCTATGGCATGAATAATTTCTGCAAATTTACTTTTGTACCGAAGATCTAACAGTGTGGCAACCCAGTAGTCAGGATTATTTCGAATTCTCACAATTCGAGGGTCATGTTGCAGGTAGTGCAGCAAGAAGGCACTCATGTGTCTTGCGCATTCAGGAGCACCAAGTCCCTGTTGTATTGGTGGCGACGTAACAATCATGCTTCCTTCCTCTGCCCTCTCCCCCCAACCTCGCACAACAGAAATGTGATCAAGGTCTCCCTCATCTGATGAGTCTTCCATCAGTTCGTCCTCCACTTCTTCCTGGGCTCCTGCACCTTCCTCACTAGTTTGGCTGCTACCATGCGCCCTGGTAAAACCATCTCCCCCACCCTCACATGCCTGCCTCCTTGGTGCTGCAGACCGTCTGGACCTTGCAGATGTTAGCCCTTCCACATACAACTCCTCCTCCTCTACTTTCTCCACCTCCTCTTATGCCACCACTTGACTCCGAATTCTGTCAGCACTAAACATCTTCGTCGCCATTTCCAAACTGTGCAGAAGGGTGCATAGGTCCCTGCTCTGAGACCACTCCTCCAGCGTGATTTGCCCCACCTCTAGATCTCTTTGGCCCAGGCTATACGTCAGAATTTATTGCACCAGGGCTTGTCGGTGCTGCCACAGTCACTGCAACATGTGCAGAGTTGAATTCCACCGGGTAGGCTCATCGCTTTTTAGCCGGTGAAGTGGCAGGCCCAACGACTTTTGTAGAGATGTAAGTCGCTGAGCTGCAGGATGCGAATGACGGAAGTGAGCACGCAGCAACCATGCCTTCTGCAGAACGCCATCTAGTCCGGGATAGTGGGCTAAAAATTGCTGGACAACCAAGTTCAACACGTGAGCCATACAAGGCACGTGTGTGGCATTGCCCCGGCGAAGGGCCGCTCCCAGGTTTGCAGCATTGTTGCACATGGCCTTCCCTGGTTTCAGGTCCAGTGGAGACAACCATTCATGAAACTGGTTCTCCAGAGCTGACCACAACTCCTCAGCTGTGTGACTCACATTTCCCAGACATTTCAAAGTAAAAACCGCCTGATGACGTTGAGCCCTGCTGCCAGCATAGTAAGGAGGTGTGCAGGATCCCTTCTGCACAGTTAGAAAGCTTGTGGCATGATCAGACAGGCTTTGGGTGCAGGTGGAGGACCGAGAGGAGGTTGAGGAGGCAGAAGCAGTGGAGGAACTTTCACCGAGCTAAAGAATATGGCTGTGGTGAAATACAGCTCCCACTGAGAAGCAGTTTCAAACTAATTAACATTGGGCCCACCAGAGGATTTGATTCTGAAGGCTCACCTCCCCCCCCCCCCCCCCCGCTCAAGAGCCCCATTCCTGCTGCAAAGTATGCACGATCATGAACTCTCCTGATGGAGAAGCCACGGCTCACCCGAGGATTCTCAGGTGGGCCTGTACAAAGCTGCCGAGAAGCAGCCCTGGTTAGGAAAAGTGTGTGGGAATGATCATGGACACTGTCTGCATTTTTAATGTGGACTGGCTCTGTACCGTCCCTGGCCACATTCACCTGTCAATGTGTTTGTGGTTAGGCGGTACTTCCCAGTAAGTGCACTGGGGAGGGCACCGGTAGTGATGTGAGACCTGTGCTTGTGGAAGGTGGAGATGACACCGGGAGAAATGGTGGCGTCTGGGAACAGAGTATGGATACCCGGCCACCGCCATGAGGTTGTGGACAGCTTCCGCCTCCACGAGCCTAAAAGGCCATATTTCAAGTGCAAGCAGCTGCCCAGAAATCTGGCTGCAATTGCGGCCTGAGGGTGGATGGCTGGCTGCATACTTGTGCTTGCATTCCAAGGAATAGGGTAGGGTCAACTGAACGTTGCGCTGGGACAAGGACGTGGACGGTGATTGCTGTTCGCATTCGCCAAGGATCACTTATGATGGTCATACTTTTAGGCAGTGACCTGGGAGTCAGAGATGCTTTCAGGGGTCTTCCCCATGCTGTTCCCATGTCTTTTCAGCAATGTATGCATGTGTCTGATGATGTGTCACACACCACATGGCTAAATAAGGATGTAAAATGTTAAAATGACATTTCCCAGTGAATGCATTTGTCTTGGTTGAAACTCTACGTGTGAACATAGCCCAAGGTGTTGAGGAGCATTTTTGTTTTTGGTCATTTATTTTGCCTTATATGCAAGTCATTCCCTGAAAAGTATGTTCTTTAACATATTATTTCCCAGAAAAATCTATTTTGATTTCGTTTTTGCATATTTTATTGTGAGTTGTAAAAATGGTGTAATACCTGTGACATCGTTGTTGACAGCAGTGACCTGGGAGTCAGAAATGCTTCCAGGTGTCTTCCCCATGCTGTCCCCATGTCATTTTAGCACTGTTTCCATAGATTTGGGCAATTTTTAGACCCTCTGCAGACCGCTAGGGGGAGCCGCCGGAACAATGCTCGAGTTTCCCAAAGACTTACATTGGGCTCGTTACTCGGACTGAGCACTCGAGCATTCCAATTTGCTCGACTCGAACAACAAGTACCCGAGCATTTTAGTGCCCGCTCATCACTAATTATTACTATTACAGCGACGTTTCTTCCATGGCGCTCTATATGTCAAAAGGAGTCACCGTCGGTGACTCACAGACTGGTACAAGAGGAGAGCAGACACTGCCCGCTAGGGCGCACAAACAATCTACAAGGGATAGGTGAGGATACAGTGGATCAGGGTACAACTATTCGTTCATTGGTATGCTGCTGTGAGTGTTACCGCAGATTGTACCCTTGTCACCAGAAGTGGGTCTTCAGCTTCCTTTTCAAGGTTTGCACAGTGAGCGAGTGTCTGATGTGTTATGGTACAGAATTACACAGTAGCGGAGATGCATGGGACAAATCTTGTATGTGATCGTGACTAGAAGAGATAAGAGGGAAGTAGAGAAGGAGATCTTGGAAGGATGGGAGTTTGCGTGCAGGCAACTAGTACAGGGAGACTAGGTCACACATGTATGGAGGAGACAGGTGTTCGATGGCTTGGTATGCCAAAGTTAGATTTTTTTAACTGGAGTCTCTGGGCAATAGGGAGCCAGCGCCGGGATTGACAGAGGGGAGAAGCCTGGGAATAGCTGCGTGACAGGTGAATTAATCGGCCAGCAAAATTTAGGAAAGATTGGAGGGGTGTGAGAATGGTAGAAGGGAGGCCACAGAGCAGGAATTTGTAGTAGTCGAGGCGGGAGATGATGAGGGCGTGCACTGGTGTTTTTCTGGATTCATGGTTGAGGAATGTGCGGATCCCCGATATACTTTGGAGTTGGAGTCAGCAGCAGCAAGTGGAAAGAGCTTCGATCTGGCATTTGAAGGACTGATCAAAGTCAAGCTTGCGTAACTGGGGATAGTGGGCCTCCATTCATTTTGATGGATAGGTCAGTTGGGGGGTGTGAATGAGATGGTGGAAAGATGATGTATTCTGTTTTATGCATGTTAATTTTTACAAATCTAGCAGAGAAGAAAGATGAAATACAGGACACACATTGTGGGATTCTCGTTAGTAAGGAGGTGATATCAGGACACACAGATCTACCTCTCTGAACATCAGCATAGAGGTGATACTGAAAGCCGTGAGACCATGAGCTGTCCCAGGCCTAAGGTGTAGATGGAGAAGAGCCTGCGTCCTACAACTGAACCTTAGGGGACACCAACAAAACGGGGTGAGAGGAGGAAGTGTTGTGTGACTGATAGACACTGAATGTCCTGACGGTTAGGTATGAAAAGATAAAAGAGAGGGCCAAGTTTATGATGCAGAGAGATGAGCGTTTGTAGTAAGAGGGTGTGGTCTACTGTGTCGAATACAGATGACAGGTCTAGGAGGAGGAAGACAGTAGTCTGGCTTGAATTTGGTCGTTAGTAGGTCATTGTTTACTTTAGTCAGGGCAGTTTCAGTGGAATGGTGAGATCGGAAGCCAGATTGTAAGCGTTCAAGGAGGGAGCAGGAGGATAGATGGGAGGACAGTTCAATATAGACGTGTTGATCCAGTAGTTTGGAGGTTTAAGGGAGAAGTGAGATGGGGCGATAGCTGAACATATGATGGGTAAAGGGAGGGCTTTTGGAGGATGGGTGTGATCGAGGTATGTTTGAATCATGAGAGGAAGACGCCAGTTGTTAATGACAGGGAGAAGAGGAGGGTTAGACTTGGGATGAAGAGAGTGGTATGGTTTAGAATGAGGTAGGATGGTATTAGGTCAAGTTCACAGGTGGTGGGATGAGATTTGGAGAGTAATTATGGTCTTCCGTGATGGCAGAGAAGCTGGTTTTGGAGGAGGAGAGTTGAGTCGTTATGAGAGAGAAGAGACTGTTGGGACTTTAAGCTAAAGCTTTGCCCTATATTGTCAATCTTCTGCTTGAAGAAAGAGGCCAAGTCTTCAGCTGAGATGAGAGGAGAGGGCTGGGGAGCTGTTGAACAGAGGAGGGACTTGAAAGTACTGAATAGCTCTTTAGGGTTGTGAGACATGCCTGATATGAGAGATGAGAAGTACAGTAGGTTTGTTTTGCTGCAGTGAGCAATTGTGCAGCATTTTGAAAACTTCTGATACTGGACTCAACTCCATTTCTTTGGCAGTCGCACAGGGGTACGCCTTGTAGATGAGAGGCAGTAAGAGCATGTGCTCCAGTAGATGACAAGCACTGCCTCAAGTGGCCTCTGCTCCTCTTCCTCCACCTTTACACACAGTACAGTCCTCAGAGGTGGCACCCCAATTACCCTTGTTTTCACCCACGTCACAACTCTCCAAAAGGCCAACCGACTATTGGGAAGAACAGATGGGCGAGTCTGCAGAGCTGTTCACACATTCTATTCCGGGGCATCAGAGGTCTAATCCAAAGCGTCACAGACTGAAGAGGGGGAAAGCATGTGTAGCAATGCCCAAAATTTTTTTCAGTTGATTCGGGCCCAGACAAAGTAGGGTCTGAGAAGAATCCAAACCCTCGTCACCAGATATTAACCCCCGGGGGTGGGCATGGATGGGTTGGAAAAAGAAATAAATACACATCAGAACATGGAGAACTAAACTAATAGAAAATGGGTTGGAGAACTAACCTACTAAACAGCTAGGGTTTGAGAACTAAACCACTAGACACCAAGGTGTCACTAGACAGCAAGTGTTGGAATCCTCAGGGCTTGCGGGACAAACCCCTGTATCTAACACTTTCTCCAGTGCTTCTGCATCCTCCACCTCCTCTAGGGCCTCCACCTGCGCCCACAACCTCTGCCTTACTAAGACACATGTTCCAACAGTGCAGAGAAAATCCCCCCCACCTCCATACTGCCCAGCCAGGTTTCACCGCAATCAGCCAGTGTTAAAATTAATATGCCTTGGAGATCGCAGTCATACAGCTGAAGAGTTGTGGACAGTGGCTGTCTCCACTGAACCTGGAGCAAGTGAAGACCGTTTACAATAACGGTGCAAACCCGGTGGCGGCCCTACACTGGAGCAACCTCAGACACAGCCTTTCTTGGCTCGCGTCCTCAACCTGATGGTACAAGCAATTTATCCGCTACTATCCTGGCCTGTATGCGCTGCTGCAGAAACCACTGTCTCTGCGTGCTCACTTAAAACTATAAAAATGAGCAGGATCTTTAGTGTAAAAGCCAGACTACTAGACAACGAGCAGACTCCTTCATGATGATGAAGGCCACCATCTCCTTAGCTTGCTGGTACTTTTCTTTGGGAATGAGCTTGTCTCCAACCAGCCAGGAATATCCAGTGAATGGCACACCACGGTTTGGTATTAGCACCCAGTACCAGAAGCAAAGTCATCCACAATTTCCGTACCTCAGGAATTTTATTTGGCAGACTGGCTGAGCAAATGTTAGTTTCTCACAAAGGAGCTGAAGACACTGAGTGGCAGTAGGTGCAAGTTTCTCCAGCATGTCGTCTATGTTATTGTTAGATATCAGAGGGAGAACATAACTGGGCTTTGCCAAGGTGCCATATTGAATCTTAAGTCTTTTAGACCCTGCCCTTGTGGCCTTACATTCTACAGGATGGTGGGGAAGGAGACAGTAGATTGTAGAGTTGCATTAGCTCCGGTGGTGTTGAGGTGAAGTGGCAGTGAGGCAATGGCAGGCTGTAGGCTGTCTTTAAGAGATGGGTTTTCTTTTTGTGTCTGAAGGATCCGAATGTGGTGGCTAATCTGATGCATTGAGGCACAGAATTCCAGAGTATGGGGGATTTTTGGTAGAAGTATTGGAGGTGATTGGGTGAGGAATAGTGATGAGCGAGCACTGAAATGCTCGGGTCCTCGATGCTCTGGTCGAGCACATTGGAATACTTGGGTGCTCAACCCGAGCAACGATCAAAATGTAAGTCTATGGGAAGCTCAAGCATTTTTCAGGCGGCTCCCCCTGGCGGTCTGCAGAGGGCCTAAAAATTGCCCAAATCGATGGGAACAGTGCTCAAATGAAATGGGAACAGCGTGAGGAAGACCCCTGGAAGCATTTCTGACTCCCAGGTCACTTCTGTCAACAACGTTGTCAGAGGTATTACTCCACTTTTACGGACTCACAATAAATCATACCAAAACTAAACCAAAATGGATTTTCCTGGGAAATATGTTAAGGAACATCGTTTCCAGGGTAATGACTTGTATATAAAGCAAAATAAATAACCAAAAGCAAAAATGCTCCTCCACACCTTGGGCTATGTTCACACGTAGCGTTTTTGATGCGTTTTTCACTTTTGCATTGCTTTCAACCGTGACAAATGCATTCACCAGGAAATGTCATTTTAACATTTTACAACCTTATCTGGCCTTGTGGTGTGTGAGATATCATCAGACACATTGTGTTTCATTTATGAAGGAGGGACTCTGAAAGTCACAAAGCCTATTTTTAGAGGGCCATCAGGCGGTCTTTACTATTCTTAAAGGGCCAGCAGTCGGCTATGTTTTATTGTTCCCATTACTAAAGAGTGGGTCTCCTATACTGTTATTGCGTATGCAGTGAGTGGCAGGGCTGCCCAAAATTTGGACGCACCCCAGTACCACTTTGAAGAGACTTAGAGGTGGGCCTCCTGAAAACAATGTTCCCATTATTAGGAAGTAGGTCTCCCATTGTGTTTGCCTATGTAGTGAATGCAAGGGTTGCCTAAAATTTGGAGGCATTTGGAAGAGACGTGGAGGAGGGCCTCATAAAAAAAAAAAAAAAAAAAAAAAAAAATGTTCCCATTAGAAAGGAGCTGGCCTCCTATGCTTGTAATGCCCATGCACTAAGTGTATGGGCTGACAAACATTTACCCCTGGTGAGTATACATGATCATACTGTAATTTTTTTTTTTTTTTTTTTAAGGGCATCATAAACACCCTTAAAAAAAATTATGTTGGTGTTGCATCATGGACCACGCTCACCCTGGTGGTGTGGAAGAAGATGAGGAGAAGGAGGAGGACAAGAGCAAATAGCCAAAAATCAGTAAGCGTATACCCATATGTGGGTGTGAAAAGGTGCATGGGAATAAACCTCCCAAAAATAGACACTGGATTTGAGTTTATGTTACGCTGCTATCATTCGGTGGTGTTGAGAAGTCTGGCCCAATGCAGCCCTTGTTCATTTTTATAAGAGTCAGCCTGTCAGCATTTTCAGTTGACAGGCGGATGCGCTTATCAGTTATAATTCCACGAGCAGCACTAAAAACCCGCTGTGATACAATGCTGGCGGAAGGCAGGCCAGGACCTCCAAGGCATAGAGAGCCAGTTCATTCCACGTATCCAGCTTGGATACCTAATAATTATAAGGCACAGAGGAATCACGGAGGACGTTGGTACGGTCGGCAAAGTACTCCCTCAGCATCTTCCCAAACTTTACACTCCTTGTGAGAGTACCCGCGCCTCAGGGCCTGTGCAATGGGAGGGGCTGAGAAAATTCTCCCAGAACTTTGACAGTGCTCCTCTGCCTCTGCTGGATTGAAGTTGTGTCTCTCTCGCCTGTACTCCTTGGTTGTCCAACAAAGTGTGCCCTCTGCCACCAGCGTTTTCAGATGGGAATTTTTTTAATAGTTCCACAACAAAGGCCTTCTGATACAACCCCATTTTTGTAGACCTGTCCACCTCAGGAATAAGAGATATAAAGTTCTCCTTGTAGCGTAGGTCTAGAAGTGTCACCAACCAGTAAAGACTGTCACCCAAAATATGGGAAAGGCAGCTTAACAAACTCAGCCATGCATGCCAGACTGCTAAAAGGCAAGACTTCCATATCCTTACCAAGAGGATGACTGACCATGCTCTCCTCCTCCTCCTCCTCTCTGTCCTCTGGCCATCCACGCTGAACAGACGGTATGACAGCGGTGCAGGTAGTACCGTCTATAGCTCATGAAACTAGCTCCTCTTCTTCTTCCTCTTCCTCATTGTCACTCAAACCATGTTGGGATGAGATGAGGCTGGGCTGTGTGTAATCACCCATTACGTGTTCTTGATCCATCTCATCGTGCTCCGCCTGCAATGCATCCTCTTTGTGATCAGAGAGCATTTCAGAAGACAGAGAAGCGGGATGGTGACGCTAATTATGACGTCATCGCTGCTCATCATCTTGGTGGAGTCCTCAAAGTATTGGAGGATGGTACGTATGTCTGACATCCATGTCCACTCCTGAGGTCTTGTGTGGAGTCTGAGCTTAATACCGATGGCCTTGTTGATGCTGGTACTCAATAACTGCCCTCTTCTGCTCACAAATCCTTCCCAACATCTGCAGTGTAGAGTTCCAATGCGTGGGGGCATCACACAACAATCGGTGAGCCGGAAGCTGCAAACGCTGCTGAAACACAACAAAGGCAGCGGAAGCTGTTGATGACTTTCTAAAATGGTCACACAGGCGGCGTACTTTAACAAGCATATCCGGCAGCTCTGGGTAGGATTTGAGAAACTGCTGAACCATGAGGTTAAGCACATGGGCCAGGCATGGTACGTGTGTGAGCTCGCCTCGCCTCAGAGCCGCCACCAGATTCCTGCCATGGTCACACACGACCATGCCTGGCTGTAGGTTCAGTGGTGTGAGCCACAGATCTGCCTGCTCTTTCAGAGCTGTCCACAACCCTTCAGCAATGTGAGGTTTGTCACCTAAGAATATTAGCTTCAGCACAGCCTGTTGCCGCTTGGCCGAGGCAGTGCTTCCACTTTTTGACTGATGTGATCAATTCGGAGATGCAGGCTGAAGTGAAGGAGGAGGATGAGGTGCAAGTACTGTAGACCACGGGGGCAAACCTGATTGACCTAGCGCCCGCAATCCTTGACGTCTGGAGGACGTGTTCCGTCCCAAGGTCCGACTGGGTCCCGGCTTCCACTATGTTAACCCAGTGTGCCGTCAGCTTGATTTATTGTCCCTGCCCACAAGCACTTGTTCACATGTCCGTGGTTTGGTGGACTTTCCCAGTAACTGTGTTGTTGAGGGCATGACTAATGTTTTGGGACACGTGCTTGTGTAATGCGGGGACGGCACACCGGGAGAAATAGTGGCGGCTGGGGACCGAGTACTGAGTAACTGCCGCCGGCATCAGGTTGCGGAATGCTTTCGTCTCCACGAGCCTAAAAGGCAACATTTCGAGCGCAAGCAGTCGTGAAATGTGAGAATTTAGTTTTGTGGCCTGTGGGGCATTGGCTGCATATTTGCGCTTGCATTCCAAGGACTGGGGTATGGACAACTGAATGCTGCACTGGGACAAGGACATGTACGTGCTTCCTGATAATGCTACTTGAGAGTGCGCAACGACAGGTGCATGGCAGGAGGCATCTTCGCATGCACCATGGACAGGGGATTGTCTTGCATGCACAACAGCGGAAGAAGCAATGGTGCCACCCGCAGACACTGTTCCTGGACCCTGAGGTTTGGCCCACAAAGTTGGGTGCTTTGCTGCCATGTGCCTGATCATGCTGTTGGTGGTCAGGCTGGTTGTTGTGCCACCCCTGCTGATGCTGGTCTGGCAGGTTGTGCAAAAGGCATGTTTGGAGTTATTGGCAGTGTCTTTAAAAAACAACCAGACTCGGGAAGACCTAACAGTTGTACTGGCATCTTCCTTCATGTTGGTGTTACGGGGAACGGTTGCCTGCCTTCTGTCTGCGGCCACCACACTGCTTCTTCCTGCCTGTTGGGGTGCTCTACCTCCCTCCCCCTGTGTGCTGCTGTCCTCGCTCTGCATGTCCTCCTGCCAGGTTGGTTCAGTTACTATATTAACCACCACCTCGTCTTCCACTTCCGCACCCTGGTCCTCCTCCTGACTTTCTGGCAATTGTCTCATCATCGTCCACCTCTTGTGACACTTTCCCACCGTCGCCTACGTGTGACTGCGGCTGCTCAAATATTTGGGCATCGCTACACGCGATCTCCTCTTGCCCCGCTTCAAGTGGACTGGGCGAGAAGCCCGAATCTATAAATGAAAAAGTGAACAGCTCTTCAGAGTGTCCAAGTGTGGGATCAGTTGTCTCTGGGCACTCTGCATGGTGGGAGGAAGGAGGATCAGGGTGAGGAATATGCGGTCCAGACTCACAGCTACTGAGACTTGACTGTGTGGAAGACAGGGTGGTGGTGGTGGTGGCGGTGGTGGCTAAGTGACTGGAAGCATTATCCGCTATCCAACCAACAACCTTTTGACACTGCTCTGGGTTCAATAGTAGTGTGCTGCGGTCTCCTAGAAATTGAGACCAGAAAGTCAGGCGAGAAGATGTGGGTGTTTCTTGTGGCACAATTTCAGCTTGATCACGGCCTTGTCCTCGGCCTCTGCATGCACCATTACCATCACGTCCAATTCCCCGTCCCTTGCCACGTGCCTTGCCGATTTTAAATGGAGGACAGTATTTTCCACGCTTACTACAAATGACTGAGTTTGGAGCGAATTTATACTGTATGTGATCCATGTGACGGCGGAAACAGAGTTTTAAATACCTGGCCTGTAGGTAAGTAGTTTAAACAGCAAACTGCTGTGAATTGCTTCACTGACACACTAAAGGAAATTTTTAATGGAGGCCAGAAATGGCAGTATTTTCTGACAACGTATATGTGATCCGTGTGATGGAGAAAACACAGTTTTAAATAGCTGGATTTCTAGCGCTGTAATATGGAAAGGACCTGGCTGAATTCTGCAATGCCAATAAGCAAATGGCGCAGAAAAACTGTGTTCTCTGGATTGCTTTTTAAGCAAATAATGAGGATTAAGATCCAAAGAAAAGTATTCCTGGCCCCTGAGACCTGTGCCTTTGTATAGAAATATCTAACAGCAGCAGAAGGCAGAATTGGAATGGAGTCTCTTGTGCTATATGCACTGCAGTTTGCTATATACTCTGCCTGCCTTTATACACTGCCTGCCTGATATCTCTGCAGATGGATTAGTTAGTCCTCAAAAGGACTGTTGGTTAAGATGGATATGTGTAATGTACATTTTTTTTCCTTACACTACCTAATACACAAGCAAATCTCTCCCTGATGCAGCAGCACCTCTCCCTACACTGTCTAATTGTGGAGTGACTGTGACGAACATAGCGGCGCCAGGTCTGATATAGACCCGATGACGCTATGCGGCCAGCCAATCACTGTAATGCCACAACCAACATGGCTACTACATTACAGTGAGTGGCAGGCAATCTCTGCATGTTGATTGGCGCTCTAAAGAACACCAAACATGCAGGGAGGGGACCCTAACTCCCGCCGAGCAACCCCGGAAATACTCGGCGAGCGCCGAGCATCTCGAGTATTGGGATTCTCGGGCGAGCACTGAGCAGTAGCGAGCATGCTCGCTCATCACTACCAATCAGCACTTGCATCACTGGCCTTCGGACAAATAAAACCTCAAGAGTAAGTCAAGGCTGCGGCTTCTCTCGCTTCCTCTTGATATTTAATTTGTATGAAGGTGGAGACAGTGATGTCAGCACTGATTGGGCACCAAACCCACATATCATAATAACCACACGAGAGCCCCGGGAACGCAAGTGCCGACACCGCTTAAATAGCAACATCACGGAAGGTGAGTATAAGCTTTTTATTTAATCGGGGCCAAGCATTTAGATCAAGAAGTGGTTGTACTAATAGTGGATAACCCCTTTAAGCTATGCTTCAATCCTCAATATGAAGGTGACACTTCCCTTCTTAAGAGATGGCTTTATGGATTTTGATTACCATGACCTCTATGACAACAGGCAACTAATATGAGTGACAGGTCTCCTTGAGGAATAGTTAGCCAAGTAATGGATTCTAAAAGTGAAAAATGGCAGGTTCAATGACCAATGAACTTTCAGGATGCCTTATTTAAACTGACAGTTTCTCTGATAATGGGTTCATCTTCTGTGATTCTGGCCTGGCTCCTTTCCTGACAGTATACTTAATTAACCTCTGGGTGCCATATTGGATTGGTGCTGGGACTGTGTGACTTTTCTCTCTTCCTATTGTAATTGCCTGGACTCCGGTTCTGAGACTCAGTTTCTTTTGCATTCACTATTGGTTCTGATTTTGTACTTCCAATCTCTCTGATTCTGACCTGGCTTTTTAAATATTTCCTTCAACTCTCACCACCAGCCAGCAGCTACTTTCTAAATGTGGCTAGATCCATGTGTCAAAGACCAGGTTGGTCCTGGATCCTGGTGGACAAAGTAGTTTGTGCAATGTCTGTCGATGAAAGCCCACTCATTGTAAAGTACATAGATGGCTAGCCAAGTTTTTGTGAGTAAACCGTTAAAATTATCTTGGGTTCTATGTATTTCATCTGCAATTATCTCTTTTCTTTCTTCCTTGAAGCTATATGATATTTTTCCTGGAATCATGCCTTATTTACCTGGGCCCCACAAAAAAATATTTTAGTCTTCTCAAGCCACTTGAAGATGCTGTGGAAGAATCGGTTAGAAGTCACCAAAAGACCCTGGATCCAGCTTGCCCTCGAGATTATGTTCATTGCTTTCTTCTCCGCATGAAGCAAGTAAGTGGAACATGACTGTAAATTAAATTTTGATGGGTTTGGAAAACTCTCATAAAGAACTGTATTATAATAGGTTAGTCAAGCTAGATATGCAATATACTGTTAATTGAAACTTCTCTGGTCAAGGATAGCTCAATAAATACCACTGACTTACCTATTGTATAGAGAGATCAAGGAACTGCTATGAGGCCCAAGTTAAGGGGAGTGACTAATGTTGAGCGAGTGTGCTCGTTTAACCCTATATTTCAGCTGCAGCGGCTACATGTGTCGTGGCTATTAGACAGCTGTGAAACATGCAGGGATTGCCTAACAAATATGCAATCCCTGCATGTGTTACAGCTGTCTAACAGCCTCAACACATGCAACAGCGGCGGCTGAAACACTGATGCCAAGCACGCCGAAACTACTCGGCGAGCACTCGAGCGTGCCTGTTTAAAGGTTTAAACGAGCACGCTCGATGAATGCTACGAGTGACCTGACACTAACACTTTTTCATAGTGACAACCAATGTTGATATTCCCTACTTACCAACTCCAAAGGAACATATGGAGGCTTCTGGAAAATATAGATACCCCGAGACTTTGAAAAACTCTACTTTGATGCTTCAGAAGCCTTCCAGCACCTCCGGAAAAGCCATCTATCCGCCCAAACATTTTTCATTGCTTTGGCATCTAGGGGCACATTCAGGGACAGGAAAGGAGCCCTGATGGGGTTTGACCATCCAGAAAGTGGTGAGACTACGTAAGCTAAAAATTTAATCTCCTGAAAAGCTATTTTGAAAAGTTGGAAACTGTGTTATATGCTATAGTAGGAGGGGTATAGATATCTCTGATGGGGGTCATCTGTGCAGTACTATCCTCTATGGACCATAGTGGAGAATGACTGAGAATAGTAGCTTTCACTCTGGTGGATCAGGCCTGTAAATACATTACTTAGCCATTCATTCTACATTTTCTCGTTATATTTTTATCATGTTATTTACTATCAGACTATGAAGATGTAGGGAGAGACACCACTCTATCAAAGGAAAATCTCAGAACAATGTGATATTTGGACTAAAAAGCTACATATATGTAGTAATTTAAAATTTACATGCCTATTAGTGCACAGCATCTATGTTTCAGCGACTGTTAGACAGCTCTGACACATGCAGGGATTTCCTGTTTGTTAGGCAATCCCTGCATATGTGTCACAACTGTGTCAGGGTTGACAGACAGTTATTCGGGGTCCAGCTGTAGAAAATCGCTGCACTTGGCCTTGCCGACACCTTCTTGATTCTTTCATCAATACTCCTTCTCTAGGACCCAGCGATAATCTCCATCTTTTGCTGCTAATAGACACACCCTGTCTGGATCCTTAAATTCACTCAGTTTCTCCAGAGAGTTTCTGGTGATAGCGTTGATTCCTCTCTTCAGGTCTTGAATTTTAGTAGTCAGCTAGATTTCCCTTGGAGTTCCTGTGTGGATTGTAGTCGTTATTTCTCTGGTGTCTTCTCAAAGTTAAGTGTATTCCCTTGTATGTTTCCCTTGTTTGTCTTTAGTTGCAGTGGGGCTGACTAGTGCTTACCCCTCCCCCTCCCTACCTAAGGCCTAGCTCTAAGGTGAGCCATGGCTTAGGTATCCTGCTCGGCGACAGGTGCAGAACCTATTTAGGGACGATAGGGGAGTCAGGGTGTTGTTAGATATGCTTAGGGGTCTCCACGCCTCCTTTCCCTAGTTGCTGGGCTTCCCCCCCCTTTTGCCTTTATCATACACTGGGTACTTCCCTTACCTAACATGACATTATCGCCAGTCATTTAAAGGATAAAAAAAGGTTATTTTTTCCGTGTTATGGATAGTTTTGAGCCACCCCCGTAGTGTTCGGGTTCGGTTCGGTTCGTCGAACACCCGTGTGTTCGCCGAACTGTTCGTCGAACACCTTCGAACACAGTTAAAACCAATGGCAGGCAAACAAAAACACATAGAAACACATAGAAAACACCTTCAAAGGTGTCCAAAAGCTGACAAACTGCTCAGAAGACACAATTAACACATGGAAAAGTGACAAGTACATAGTCATGCGAAAAGAAAAGAGGTGGAGGAGTAAAAGGAGGGGGAGACACAGATATAGGCATGTCATGCCCTTCTAAAATTCAAAAAGTGAGAAGCCGACATGGCCAGTCCGCTCCTGCCCGTGCCACCTCCGTGTCGCCGGGTTTGTGCCAGAGCCGCGGTGAACCCTGACGGCCAGCCCCCCTCTCCCAATACTGGTGCCTGTCCGCTGGTGGGTCGAGCGAGCCCCCCTGTGGTGGAGGCAGCTCTAAGCTTTTTAATTTAAATTGTCTCTCTAATTTGAATGAATACACTTTAAATCCATTTACAAGGATCTATTGGAGGGCAAGTCTCATGCCAGCAGCCGCGTAATTCCAGCTCCAGTAGCGTCCACTAAAGCTGCTGCAGTTAAAAAGCTTTTATAAGGATCGAGCTCGGCTGTCCACTACAAGGCATCCTACTGCCAGTCCCAGCCCCTATGCCTTGGTGTGCCTCCTGATGCTCTTCACTGAGTATCCCATGGTCCCGAAGCATTTCCTTTGAAAAAATTAAGTGTCCAAACTACAGGTGGGGTAGCTTTCTTAACAGCCGGGATAATCCGCTTACTAGCAGACACTGCTACTAGGCACAAAGTATTTCCTGGGCTAGATGCAGTTAAAAATTTGTAATTAGATACTCTCGTTGGATGCTGAGAAAGCATTCCATAGAGTCTCCTGGCACGCCATATATGATTCTCTTAAAAAGCTTGGGGTAGGGGTCTAGGGGACCCTTTTATAGCCAAAATCACGGCCCTGTATCGCAATACGTCACCTTGGCTGAAGATTAATGGAACTGTAGCACCCTGAGGGCTTGGTTGCTACAGAGGTAATGCACCTCACCCAGAGGTGTGATATCTCACTCTCTGGTAAGGATGGAGTGTGGATCAGGACCCGACACCTGCATGCATTACACCACATTGCCGTGGGGCAGGGCGACCAATATGCCCCTGAGATGGGCACGACAGTCCCTGTCCCTGGCTGGAGTGGGGGGAGGGAACACTGAGGAAGGGGAACCCTGTAGTGCAGGAGCAGGGAGGAAGCAGTTCCTGGGTGCATTGAGAAGGGAGTATAAAAGGTGGGCACCATCTTAGTTCAGTGCAGAGAAGTCTGAGCAGAAGTGACAGGGAGCAGGGGCTCTGCATGAGCTCTGCTCCGGAGGCGGGCCTAGTAACAGAGGCCCAGGCCTGGAAGAGGGAGAAGGAAGGAAGAGGAGAGGAGAAGGCTCCAGGAACGAGGAACGAAGGGATCCCAGGGGTGCGGATGGGCGAGTCGCCACCGCACGCCCGAATCCACCTGCGTCAGGCCAAAGGGGGAGACAGGTCCCCGAAACTAGTGGAGGCAGGAAATGACCCTCAGCTAGAAACCGGAGGCTGTGACATTTTATGTGGCGCAGAAGGGTTGGTAAGACAGAAGGGTTGGTAAGAAAGGCCAGACAAAGGACACACAAAGGGGGTTCTGTGAAGCGCTACAAAGTTATCTGGGAGTTGTCTGAGCCCCTCACCTGGTGAGCACAGTACGACGTGGGCAGCCGTTACCTGCATACGTGGTCTGGATAATAAGAACTGTGAGTAAAGGCCCTGGACTGCATCACTGACTCCGTGTTGTTACTGCTGCTGCCCTGCACCATCACCCCCATCCTCCACATACACTGCCCTGAGGCTATACTCCTCCCGTGGGGAGTTATGCTACGCTCTGCTGCACACACAACACCAGCCTCAGCGGTCTGCCCTGCAGCGGCGGTTCACTCTGACCGCAATCCACGGGTGGCGTAGTCGGACATTTAAACATCAAAACCACATAAATAGTTCCGCCACTGGTTTGACCGCCCTGAGCCACGGAACCGGGTCGCTGCCACGGAGACTACAACCACCAGCATCCACCAAAAAGAGTCCGGCTCTGGGTGTCCCAAGGCCCAGGGGGTGCATCAGAACATTTTCATCACCTTTCACAATCACCAATGGGACAAGGCAGGGATGTCCTCTGTCCCCTCTCTTATGCATCCTAGTGACGGAGCACCTGCTCTCATCAATTCGCCATAACCCCAATATTAGGTGGATTGAGGTGGGAGGCACCGAGTACAAGTGCTCTCTATTTGCTGATGATGTCCTAGTATATATCACTCAATCACATATATCCATCCATGCTGTTATGGCTGAAATAGATCACTTTGTTACATGGTCAAATTTTAAAATCAATGCAGCGAAGTCTGAGGCCCTCGATGTCTCCCTCCCTAAATCCATATAGGATTCCATCCAGTCCAACTTTCCCTTTGCCTGGCCCTCACAGGGTATCAAATACTTAGGAATTCCTATTCATAGAGACCTCTCCCATCTATGTTATCTTAATTTTGGGCCCTTTATTGAACAACTCCATACAGACCACGGTTGGCAAGTTAGAACTGTAAGATTCACTACGTGAACCGCTGGTGTTTTGTGGAAAAGCACATGTACACTGCGTTCCAAATTATTATGCAAAAAGAGTTTAGGAGTGATAAGGGAAGAATTTGTTTGTTTGTCAGTTTAACTCATTGATGTTGATGTGTGTCAGGGCTCTTTATATCACTGTAAGCAATTGCAGACACCTGTGCTAATTAGTTTGGCAGGTGTGTCCAATGAAAGGCAAGACTACTTAAGAAGGCTGTCCCACATTATTAAGCAGCCTACATTTTCTGCCAAAATGGGAAAGAAAAAGGATGTGTCGGCTGCTGAGAAGCAACAAATTGTGGAGTGTTTAGGTCAAGGCATGACTACAATCAACATTGTGCGATGATCAGGATGAAGTGTCTTGGCAATCAAGAAGTATGTAGCTGATTCACAGTACACACGTGTGCGTGCTGATAAGGGCAAATTGAGGACTCTTTCCTACAGGCAATTACGTCAGGTTAAAAGAGCAGCGACAAAAAAGCCTTGTCATAGCAGCAGACAAGTTTTTGAAGCTGCTGGTGCCTCCAACGTCCCCCGAACAACAAGGTGCAGGGTCCTTCAGAGGTTTGCAGCTGTGCATATGCCATCCTGTCGACCTCCTCTATCCATTTCACACAAGCAGAAACGGCTCCAGTGGGCCAAACATTACATGAAGACTGATTTCAAAACTGTTTTGTTCACGGATGAGTGCCGTGCAACGCTCGATGGTCCAGATGGATGGAGTGGAGGATGGCTGGTTGATGGACACCCCACGCAAACACGGCTATAGCGCCAACAAGGAGGAGGTGGAGTAATGTTTTGGGCTGGAATCATGGGGATAGAGATTGTCGGCCCCTTTAGGATCCCTGAAGGGGTAAAGATGAACTCCATAATGTATGTGGAGTTTCTCAAACAGCACTTCCTGCCATGGTTCAAGAAGAAGAACCGTGTATTCCACAGCAAGATCATTTTTATGCATGATAATGCACCATCTCATGCTGCACATAAAACATCTGCATCTCTGGCTGATATGGGCATAAAAGGGGACAAACTTATGGTGTGACCCCCATGCTCCCCTGACCTCTACCCCATTCAGAACCTCTGGAGCATCATCAAAAGGAGTGTCTATGATGGCGGGAGGCAGTTCACATCTAAGCAACAGCTCTGGGAGGGTATTCTGTCCTCATGCAAAACAATTGAAGCAGAAACCATCCAAAACCTGACAAATTCAATGGACGAGAGAGTTCAGAAGCTCCTTTCAAACAAGGGGTCCTATGTGCAAATGTAACATCACCTAGAATAAAGTTTTGAGTTGAAAACTGTTTGATTTCAGTTTCTAATAACCTGCTAATGCTTATAATTTCAAAAATGACCATTTTTTTGTTATTTATTAAAATGAAAAGGTTGATCGAAAAGTTTGGGGGATCTAAGAGTGTGGCAACCCAGTAGTCAGGATTACTATGAATTCTGACAATATGAGGGTCATGTTGCAGGTAGTGCAGCAAGAAGGCACTTATGTGTCTTGCGCATCTCGGAGCCCCAAAATTAGTTTCCGGGCTAGATGCCGCTAAAAATTATTATTAATTTTAAATCTGGTGGATCTTAGTATAGATGGCCTAATAGAATCAGTGCTGCACACTGCTACAAAGCCCAAATTATTTTCCAGCCAAGGTACAGATAAACATGATTAGTAATTTTAAATCTGGTGGAGCTTAGTATAGATGGCCTAATAGAATCAGTGCTGCACACTGCTACAAAGCCCAAATTATTTTCCAGCCAAGATACAGATAAACATGATTAGTAATTTGAAAGCTTAAAACGGTTGGTGAGGTGATTTTTAACCAATCATCAAGCTTTTACTCTCCCCAGGATGACACAGGGGTAGAAAAGTCGTTTCGGATCCATGATTTGTTCATCTTTATGAACGTTAGTCTGTCTACATTATCAGTGGAGAGCCGCGTGCGCTTATCTGTCAGCACACCACCAGGAGCGCTGAACACACGTTCAGACAGAACGCTGGCTGCGGGGCATGACAAGATCTCCAAGGCGTAAGTGGCTAGCTCCGGCCATTTATCCAGATTGGAAGCCCAAAAAGAGCAAGGGTCCAGTGACACAGTCATGGCTTCAATGTTTACTTGGAGATACTCCTGTACCATCGTCTCTAGGCGTTGACTATGTGTCAGACTTCTTGTCTCCTGTGGCCTTGCAAAGGATGGGCTAAAAAAGTGGTGAAATGATTCCGCAAAATTGATGTTACCAGCAGATACTGTGGTTCTGTTATGGTTTGAGTGCTGAACACTCGACGGTCCCCGGTTGGAAAGTTGGAACTGTGAGATTCACTACGTGCACCACTGTTTTTTTGTGGAAAAGCACATGTAAGATTCTGCAACAGTCTCTGCTGATACTCCTGCATGAGTGCATCCCTTTCTATGGCAGGAATAATTTCTGCAAATTTACTTTTGTACCGGGGATCTAACAGTGTGGCAACCCAGTAGTCAGGATTATTTCTAATTCTCACAATTCGAGGGTCATGTTGCAGGTAGTGCAGCAAGAAGGCACTCATGTGTGTTGCGCATCCAGGAGCACCAAGTCCCTGTTGTGTTGGTGGCGAGGTAACAATCATGCTTCCTTCCTCTGTCCTTTCCCCCCAACCTCGCACAACAGAAATGTGATCAAGGTCTCCCTCATCTGATGAGTCTTCCATCAGTTTGTCCTTCAGTTCTTCCTGGGCTCCTGCACCTTCCTCACTAGTTTGGCTGCTACCATGCGCCCTGGTAAAACCATCTCCCCCCACCCTCACATGCCTGCCGCCTTGGTGTTGCCGACCGTCTGGACCTTGCAGATGTTAGCTCTTCCGCATACAACTCCTCCTCCTCTACTTCCTCCACCTCCTCTTGTGCCACCACCTGACTCCGAATTCTGTTTAACATGTGCTCCAGCATGTAAATCACCGGAATAGTCATGCTGATAATGGCATCGTCAGCACTAAACATCTTCGTTGCCATTTCAAAACTGTGCAGAAGGGTGCATAGGTCCCTGATCTGAGACCACTCCTCCAGTGTGATTTGCCCCACCTCTGGATCTCGTTGGCCCAGGCTATACGTCAGAACGTATTGCACCAGGGCTTGTCGGTGCTGCCACAGTCGCTGCAACATGTGCAGAGTTGAATTCCACCGGGTAGGCACATCGCATTTTAGCCGGTGACGTGGCAGGCCCAACGACTTCTGTAGAGATGTAAGTCGCTGAGCTGCGGGATGCGAATGGCGGACGTGAGCACATAGCGACCGTGCCCTCTGCAGAAGGCCATCTAGTCCGGGATAGTGGGCTAAAAATTGCTGGACAACCAGGTTCAACACGTGAGCCATACAAGGCACGTGTGTGACATTGCCCCGGCGAAGGGCCGCACCCAGGTTTGCAGCATTGTCGCACACGGCCTTCCCTGGTTTCAGGTCCAGTGGAGACAACCATTTATGAAATTGGTTCTCCAGAGCTGACCACAACTCCTCAGCTGTGTGACTCACATTTCCCAGACATTTCAAAGTAAAAACCGCCTGATGACGTTGAGCCCTACTGCCAGCATAGTAAGGAGGTGTACAGGATCCCTTCTGCGCAGTTAGAAAGCTTGTGGCATGACCAGACAGGCTTTGGGTGCAGGTGGAGGACAGAGAGGAGGTTGAGGAGGCAGAAGCAGTGGAGAAACTTTGAGATAAAGAGGATTGACGCACATCTCGTGGGGATGGCAAGACTTGGACAGCAGCCCCTTGTCCTGCTGTCACCATAGTTACCCAGTGCCCAGTCAGCGACATGTAACGCCCCTGTCCATGCCTACTCATCCAAGTGTCTGTGGTGAAATGCACCCTGTCACACACAGAGTTTCTCAAAGAAGCGGTGATTTTGTGTGCGACATGCTGGTGGAGCGCAGGCACAGCTTTCTTTGAGAAGTAGTGCTGACTGGGCATCTGGTACTGGGGCACTGCGACGGACATAAGGTCTCGAAAATCCTCTGTGTCCACCAGGCGGAAAGGCAGCATTTCTGTAGCCAAGAGCTTGCAGATGGTGAAATTCAACCTCTTAGCTTTCTCATGGCTAGGAGGAAATGGTCTTTTACTTGTCCACATCTGAGGCACCGAGGGCTGGCTATTGTGCTTAGACGGGGTTGATAAGGGTGTCCCCGGCAAACTGCCGGTCTGTGAGGAAGATGCAGGCGGACATGTTAGCACCACCTTTGGATCAAGGCAACCTATCGATGTCGGACAGCGCTCAACACCAGCTGGTGTTACCACCTCCAAAGAAAATGATGACCTGCCAATCACGCTGGCTGTTGCGGGTAAAGAGGTGGCAGGTCTGCGCCCCAAAACAGGTGTGACTGATGTCCCCCCAGTCACAGAGGATGAAGAGGCCGCGGATGCACAAGATATGGCAGACGGTGGTTGGCCCGGCCGGCTAGGCCGCATTGTAGCACAGTGAGCTTGCCACTGCAACTTATGCTTCATGTCCATGTGCCGGTTCATGCATGAAGTACTCAAACTAGGTATTTTTTGGCCTCTACTTAGCTTTTGCTGACAAATGTTACACATAACACGAGTTGGGTCATCTTTATCGATCTGAAAAAATGCCCAGGCTATGCAAGGCTTAGCACCCATGCGACCTGAAGAGCCACCACGACTTGTGGTGAGAGGCAGAGTTGTGTTTGAGGATGCAGTTGTTGACGTGCTTCCAGTACTACGTCTCTGTCCAGGAAGGCGCAACCTGACCTCGTCGTCACTAGCATCCTCCTCCACCTCCTCTGCTGACCTCATCTCTTGGCTGACTGTGGGTTGACAGTAAGTGGGATCTCCAACCTCATCATCATCACCCTGTGTGTTCTCACACCCGTTATCCTCAGAGCCAACCTGTTCCTGCCCTGACAAAAAACTAAAGTTGTCGCTCCAATCAGGTATTTGAGTCTCATCATTGTCTTCCTCATTGTCTCCACCAACAGGAGTTACAGTTTGGGAATGAGGGTCTACATTATGGTCAGAACCTTCTGCGTCTGGTCCTGGATCCGACTCATAAAGATTCTGGGCATCAGTGCAGATCATTTCCTCGTCTGGATTCACAGAAGCGCTGGAGTCGACCTCTGATTCCCAGGCTATAGTATGAGTAAACAGCTCTGCAGACTCAACCATCTGTTCTACCTCATACTCAGACGGGCAGCTGGAGATTTGGGAGCTGTGAGGAAGAAAGTGCGATTTAGGTGACACCTTTGAGGACTGGAGTATTTGTGATGTTGAAGTTGATGTGGAGGAGAGCCCACTTAAAGGAGCACTTGATATCCGTTGAAGCACCTGCTGTTTTTGTGCCTCATCTGGAATTTGTAGCGATTGGCGTGGCCGTAAGAAAGGGATCTTATCACATTGTCCGCTAAAAGAAGTAGACATTTTAGTTTGGCTGGAAGATGGTCTTTCTTCTGCAGATGTTACTGTTGCTTTAACACCTACCCCACGGACACAACCTTTTTTCCCCTTCCCAACACGCCTATTCCCCTTTTCACCAGCAGCAGGCCTTTTTCCACTCATTTTGGTGGTTAAGTAATTCACAACTCTGGAGTTGTTTGCACAAAAAAACAATGGATGGGAACCGAGCAGAGCTGAGTGGCCAAACTGTGGTATTAGGCCAAAACTATTGGCTGGGTTAGATGCAGAAAAAAATGATATTCAATTTGCAACCTGATGGAGGTCAGTATAGATGGACTAATAGAATGATGCTATGCCCAAAAGATTTTACTTCACTAGGTGCAGTAAAAAAATTGGTATTCTATACACAGGTGGTATATCTTGCAACACAGATAGGCTACTCCACTGACTAACACACTCTGCAATAGGCCAAAAAGGATTAGCTTTGCTAGATTCAGCCAAATGCTGTGAAAAAAACTTGCACAGCACTGGCACAGACCTGCCTGGCAAAAACTGATAGGAACTGATGTAACCTAGTCCTGAAAAGGACTGCAATTACAATTAGTCTTTACTCCCACAATCTATCTATTTAAGAGCACAGACCTGCCTGATAAAAGTCGTAGGAAATGATGTAACCTAGTCCTTAAAAGGACTGCAATCACAACTATTCCCTACTCCCAAGCTATCTGTAGATTTGTCCGAAAATTGGCTTGAAATTAACAAGGTATAGCGCACACAGCAACAGCGGTGCCGTCTAACACGCTGCTGCAGCAGTGAGAAAATGGTGGTGACGGGGAAAATGGCTTGGTCTTATAGGGCAAGGACATGTGACATACACTGCCAATGACACATGCCCTTGCTTGTGTGAAAAAAAGCACTTCGCTCCGTGTGTGCGCTGCTGATAGGCTGACAGATTGCACCTCCCCACTGTAAATGCGGGAAAGAGAAAAAAAAATGGAGATCTTCATTATTCCTGCAGAGATCCATCCCCTGCCCCTCCCCCCGCCCCGCTGTACACTCAAACTGCGTATTAACATTAATTTTCATCATTACTGAGAAAAAATCCAGTTATGATTTTGGTGCACGAACAGTTATCGAACATAACCTCGAACAGCCGAATTTTTCTCAAATCGTTCGTGTTCGCCGAACGGCTCGAACACCGCCCAAAACAGCTCGAATTTGAGATTGGCGAACAGTTCGAGTCGAACAACGCTCATCTCTAGTTATGGATCCTGTTTTGGTGCTGGCAGAGCAGTTTCAAAGTTTGTCACTGAATGTGGCTGACCTTCGATCATCTGTTCAGCAGCAAATACAGTGGTTGCAGACTCCTAATGTTGGAGAGTCTGCAAGTAGGCCAGTCCAGCTTGAGCCCAAAATTGCCCCCCTGGACAGGTTTTCAGGAGGTAGAGACAAGTTTTTTGTATTTAAAGAAGCTTGTAAATTGTATTTTAAGCTTGTACTTTACTCCTCTGGAGATGAGGAGCAGCAAGTGGGGATTGTGATCTCACTGTTGCAAGGAGATCCTCCATCCTGGGCTTTCTCTTTGCCACATGGCTCTGCTTACCTCAGATTGGTTGAAGGATTTTTCAGGGCTCTGGCCCTTATCTATGATGATGCTGACAGAGTCTCCTTGGCTGAATCCAGGCTGCGTCGCCTTCAGCAGGGGAATCAGTCAGTGGAGACTTATAGTTCCAAATTCCGTAGATGGGCAACCAATACTAAATGGAATGACCCAGCTCTTAGAAGCTAATTTTGTCAGGGCCTTTCAGAAAGTTTGAAGGATGCCTTGGCTGCTTACGAAACCCCGGGGTCCTTGGAGGCTGCCATGTCATTGGGCATATGCATGGATAGACTCCTTTGGGATAGGTGGGTGAGATCATCTTCTCCTGAGCCCCCTTTTCGGGGCAATGCCCCTTTACTGGGGGGCAGTCTGGGGGTGAACTTGTACTTATTGAGTTGGAGGAACCCATGCAACTATGGAACTGTGTCGCATGTTTCCCCTGAAGTCCGCAAGAGAAAGGGGGTGTGTTTTTTTGTGGTAAAGGGGGACATTTTATTGGGGTCTGTTCTTTGGTTACTAAGCAAAAAGAAACTCGATTATCCCTTGGTAGTGTAGAGTTGGATAATCTGGGGGTGTGTTTGTCTTCAACATGCAGTTCTCGCTTTGTCCTAATGGCAGAGGTGGTGCTACAGAGCAGGACTGAGAAAATTTCTGTGTTTGTGGACAGTGGAGCTGCATGGTTGATGCTGGGTTTGTGAAAACTCATGGGCTTACTTGCTGTATGTTAACTAAGCCCATCCTTATTTATGCCATTGACTCAGCCACTTGCACAGAGATCTCTGACTTAGATTGTACAAGATATAAGACTTAGAGTGGGGTCTTTTTATTATGAAGTAATTCCATGTTATGCTCTGGAGGGCCTTCCTACTCCAATTGTACTGGGTCTACCCTGGTTGGTGAAACATAATCCGATAGTGGATTGGCAGTCCAGGGAAATTGTTGAATGGCGAGATTACTATCATGAGAACTGCTTAAACATTTCCCTTTCTGCGGTCTCTACGGACCTTACCTGCGTTTTTGTCTGCTTTTGAGGACATATTTTCTGAGAAGGGTTGTAAGTATTTGCCTCCTCATCATGCATATGACTGTCCTATTAAACTGACTCCAGGAGCTAAACTACCCATGTCCAGACTGTGTAATCTTTCTGGCCTTTAGAGACAAGCCATGAAGGATTTCATTGCTGAGAGTCTGCAGAAGGGACATATCAGACCCTCATCTTCGCCCGTGGCTGCAGGGTTCTTCTTGGTTAAGAAGAAAGTTGGGGTCTCTGTCCCTGTTTAGATTTCTGGGAATTTATTCAAATTACTGTCGGAGATCCTTATCCTCTTCCTCTGATTCCATATTTATTCAACCAGGTTGTGGGAGCTAAGGTGTTCTCCAAGTTGGATGTAAGGGGAGATTACAATCTGGTTAGAATCTGAGAGGGGGATGAATGGAAAATGGCGTTCAATACCTCTGAGGGGCATTTCAAAAATCTGGTTATGCCTTTTGGTCTGACCAATGCAGCTGCGGTGTTCTAGCTTTTCATAAACAATATTTTCCATCATTTAGTGGGCAGGTTTATGGTGGTCTATCTGGATGATATTCTGGTTTACTCACCTGATTTTGAGAAGCATCAGGGTCATGTTTAACAGGTACTACAGATATTAAGAGATAACAAACTATTTGCCAAACTAGAGAAATGTGTTTTTGCTATTCTGGAGGTGCAATTTTTGGGGTACCTGTTTTTATCTTCAGGTTTTCAGATGGATCTGTAGAAGATCCGTTCTGTACTTGATTGGGACCGTCCCGAGAACCTGAAGGCTTTAAAGCGCTTTCTGGGCTTTACTAATTTTTACAGAAAATGTATCCAAAATTATTCGGTAATTGTGAAACACCTCACTGACATGACAAGAAACAGGCTATCCCTGCATGTGTCACAGCTGTCTAACAGCCGTGACACTAGCTGGAGCGGTGACAATAAATGAAACGCCGAGCATGCCAAAATAGGTTCACCAGAAGGGTTAATAGAATATGCTCGATCATCACTAGTTCTGATCTTTCTAAATGGTCGAATGCCGCCCAGTAAGCTTTTTCCTCCTTAAAGAGATGTTTTGCCACACCACCTATACTCAGTCAACCCAATGTTTTTCAATCTTTCATAGTAGAAGTTGATGCATTGGAGGTAGGAGTTGGGGCTGAGTTGTCTCCAGGTCCGTCCCCTGGTAAATGGCGTCCATGCGCTTTATTTAAAAAAAAATTGTCTTCAGCCAAGAGAAATTACGACGTGGGTAATTGGGAACTTTTGGCAATTAAATTGGCTTTCGAGGAATGGCGACTTTGGTTGGAGGGGGAAGTCCATCCTATTACTGTTGTCACGGACCTGTCATATCTTCAGTCTGCTAAACGTCTCAACCCTAGGCAGGCTAGATGGTCTCTGTTTTTTACTAGGTTCAATTTTGTTGTCCTTTCCATCCAGGGGTTAAAAACATCAAGGCTGATGCTTTATCCTGAACTTCCCTGGTGTTGGTGACCATGAGAACCCTGCCCCTATTTTGTCGAAGGAGGTAGTCATTTCAGCTTTGCCCCTGGCTCCTGCCCTTCAGGGAGGTTATTTGTACCATTTAATCTGCGCCATAAAGTAATTAGCGAACATCACAACTCTGTGCTTGCTGGTCATCCAGGTGGTAAGGCAACTGCGGACCTCCTTTCTCATAGTTTTTGGTTGCCGAGGTTGCATCAGGACGTGGTTGAACATGTGTCTTCTTGCAGTATTTGCGCGCTTTCTAAAGTCTCGCATACCAGTCCGTCTCATCCTCTTCTGCTGCTGCCTATTCCTAGTAGACCATGGACACACTTGTCCATGGATTTTATTACTGACCTACCGGTATCTTCAGGCAAGACTGTGATTATGGTGGTTGTAGATAGGTTCTGTAAAATGGTTCATTTCATCGCATTATCGGCACTTACGAATGCCAAGACTCTTGCTCAGGTATTCATTAATGAGATTGTGAAGCTTCACATGGTTCCTTCCGATGTGGTGTTAGATCTGGAGACCCAGTTTCTTTCTAAATTCTGGAAAGCTTTCTGTACTTAACTGAGGGTGCAGTTGTCTTATTCTTCTGCCTTCCATCCTCCGTCAAATGGACAGACCAAGTGCATTAATCAGAAATTGGAGACTTACCTTAGGTGTTTTGTCTCCGAAAACCCGGAGGATTGGACATCCTACTTACTGTTGGCTGAGTTTTCTATTAATAATCATCACCAAGAATCTACCGGCAGGTCACCATTCTTTGGTGCCTATGGTTACCATCCACAGTTTGGTACTTTTAGTGGGGTTGGGGCTTTGGGAGTTCCTTAGGAGGAATGTTTTGCTTTGTCGCTCTCCTCGGTGTGACAGGGGGTTCTGAATAATTTGAAGATCATGGGAGACAGGTACAAACATATGGCTGACAGGAAATGCTTGCCAGGTCCGGACCTAAGTGTGATTGACTTTGTGTGGTTGTCTACCAGGAATATCATGTTGAAGGATTCTTTCTGTAATCTGGGATTTAGATATATTTGTCCCTATAAAATAACCACCATCATTAACCCAGTAGCGTTTCAACTTGAGTTGCCTCAAGCTCTTAGGATCCACAATGTGTTTCACAGGTCTCTGCTCAAGAAGTATGTGGTGCCTCTTGAGTCCTCCCCCCTGCCGCCACCTCCAGTCATGGTTGATGGCAATCTGGAGTTCCAAATTTAAAAGATTGTGGATTCTCGTCTTCAACATCGTTTCCTTCAGTACTTGATGCACTGGAGGGGTTTTGATCCAGAGGAAAGCATGTGGGTTGCAGTATTGGAGGTGAATGCCCCTTGGTTGGTTCATTCTTTCTATGCCTCTCATCCAAAGAAACCTGTTCCTGAGTGTCCGGAGGCCACTTGTCGAAGGTGGGGTACGGTCACAGCTGTATCAGGGTTTACAGACAGTCATTCAGGATCTGACTGTAGAAGGTCACTGCGCTTTGCCTTGCAGACACCTTCTTGATCCTTTCATCATCCCTCCTTCTCTAGGACCCAGTGGTGAGTTCCACCTTTTGCTGCTAATTGACACACCCTGGCTGGATCCTTAAATACACTCAGTTTCTCCAGAGAGTTGCTGGCAATAGAGTTAATTCCTCTCTTCAAGTCTTGAATTCTAGTAGTCAGCTAGATTACCCTTGGAGTTCCTGTGTAGATTGCAGGCGTTATCTCTCTGGTGTCTTCTCAAAACTAAGTGTATCCCCTTGTATGTTTCCCTTGTTTTCTAGATCTGCTTAGGGGTCTCCACTCCTTTTCCTAGTTGCTGGGCTCCCCCCCCCTCTTCCCTTCGCTGTACTCTGGGTTCTTCCCTTACCTGTGTCACAGCTGCCTAACAGCCGCAACACATGCAGCCGCGGCAGCTGAATCCTAGATGCCGAGCACACCGAAACTACTAGGCAAGCACCCGAACATGCTTGTTTAAAGAGTTAAATGAGTGTGCTCGCTCAACACTAATGTCTATATATGGTGGAGATTCAGTCAGAACCAAATTTCTAGTAATGCCACAAGATGTTTGGTATTTAGAAGATTCTAGAGGTGATCAAATTTTCCAAGATTCAAACTTGCCAAAGCATGCAGATGTTATAAGGAAATTAGATTTACAGAGAAGTTACTCTCTGCAAATTGAATTTCTGTCCAGACCCCAAAGCATAACAACCGTTGGGTGTAAATAAAAAAATCATTGTTCATTTGTGGTGCTGTCCTCGGAACCTTCAGTTTGGTCTTCAGCTCCTCTTCTTTTTCTCTTTTCCCCATCCTCTTCAATCCTGGCTGTGGCTTCCATTTCACCTATGCCTCTGTCTGAAAACATTGCGTGTTGAGACATCATGGGGCGAGACCAAGAGGGAAGCCACGGTCTGGATTGAAGAGAATAGGATGAATACAATGGGATAAGGGGAAAAGAAGAGGCACTGAGGACCAAATAAAAGGCTATGTAGACAGCGGGACAGGTGAGCAGAGAGGGGAGTACTGTTTTTTTCTACAGTTTTGCCTTGCCCTCTGCTGTTGTCAGTCAAAAACGACAAAATGTCAGTCAAAGCTTGGCTCTGTTACCAAACTTGCGTAGAGTGAATTGAAAAAAATCTGCATTCTAAGGAATGAAAATTTTTGTAAAAGTCGATGATATTTCAATTAGACATGAAAACATTTGCTCATCTCCAACCACAACCATTATTTTGTGTCCATATGGACAGAAACATTGAAGCAAACAACCCATCATCAATCATTATTCAGTATAAACGCAAAATCTGGAACACATGATAGGGGGAATTTTGGGTCTCCTTGAGCACCATGGTCCAATTGCGGCTGCTGTCTCATCACTCTGTAGAACTTTGTTCTGTGCCCAAGATCCAAATATAATTATATTACATATAAAGTAAAATATATTGAAGCATTACAGCATTACATAAACTCTTACAGGATAGCTTCGCATTCATAACTAACTTAAAAGATCTTTATATATATATAAGCACATGCACTCAGTGCACCATTGGCATAGCTAGCAGTTCAGTGAACCTTCCCTACTTGTTTTGCATCTAATTCCACCCCTGTCTACCTTGATGGACAGCTCTGGTGGGAAGGTGCGCTGTACTGCTATACCGCACCAAAGATGCTCTGACCACCTGTACTTGGTTCCAATGGTCAATATTTGCTTACAGACTCCCTTTAATGTTCTCCATGGTAAAGTTGTACACAGGAAAAATTATTGATACCTTTTTGTTTTGGTTTTTTTTTCAAAGGAAAAGAAGAATGACAATACAGTTTTTACCATACCAAATCTTGTAGCAACTATATATGACATGATCCTTGGTGGCGCTGACACTACTTCAACTACAGTAAACTTTGGTTTCTTAATACTTGCAAAGCATCCCGAGATACAAGGTAAATAGTCAGGTGTATACTATCTGGTACCTCCACATATTTCCTTCAGATGCTTGAGATGGCCTTTCGTTAAAAAGATTCAGGACAACCCAATATGCCCTTAGAAAACTCTTCATAGTGGTAGGTACCATTCACATGGCTGCAATATGCTTTTAGGTCATGTTATATTACTTCCAAGACATTGATAGGTTTTTATAGAACAACAGGATGAAATGAAAAATGAAAAATTCATATCTATAATTCGGAGATGATGTATTGGCCAACTTACCAATCAGCTGCCCCCTCAAAGAGTTAATTGAGTGCCTGATAAAAATAATAACCTGAGTAGAGAGGAACAAGAGGTTATTAAGGAGTTGCAAATTAACAACAATGTTGTAATCAAGCCCTCAGATAAGGGTAACAACATCGTTGTTATGGATGTAATGGATTACAAAAGCATGGTTCTGAAATTACTTGATGATGTGAACACATATAAGCGTTTACCTATAGATCCCACTGTAAAATTCACTCAAGAACTGTAATTAATTTTGAAAGAAGCTTTAAATTTTGGACATATCACTGAGGATGAATTCAGGTTCTGTTCAACCCCACCCCCACTATGGCTACCTTTTGTGCATTACCAAAGATGCACAAGGGAATTAGACCAATACCGGGGAGACCCATTGTCTCAGGCAATAATTGCCTTACAGAAGGAATAAGTCAGTACGTCGATCAGTTACTTACCCCCTTTGTTCAATCCCTTCCCTCCTACGTTAAAGACACTAAAGATATGGTTTCTAAATTATGCAATGTCACAGTTTCTGCACAAACAATATTGACTAGCCTCGATGTAGAGGCCTTATACACTAATATTTCTCATGAATTAGGTATTGCAGCCGTATCTTATTTTTTGTCTACTAAAGCTAAGCACTTTAAACCACATAATGAGTTTGTACTATCACTTTTATTATTTACTCTAACACACAATTTCTTTACCTTTGATGGTGCCTTTTACCAGCAGATAAGGGGCACCGTCATGGGTACATCATGTGCACCAAATTTTGCAAATCTTTTTTAGGATGGTGGGAGGACACTTTAGTTTTCAATGAGGATTTAAGTTTTTTCACTAGTCACATCTTATTTTGGGGTAGGTATATTGACGACGTGCTGATCTTGTGGGAAGGAGACATAAAAATATTTGAAGACTTTGTAACCATATTAAATCAGAACCAAATTGGAATGTTCTTTACCCAGGAGGTGGGTTTGAACAGAATAAACTTCTTGGATTTGACTATTTCTATAGATGTAGAGGGTAATCTTCGTACAGACATATATAGAAAGCCCACGGCTACTAATAATTTCCTTCGTTGGAAGAGCTGGCATCCATCTTCCTTAAAGGCTGGTATTCCAGTTGGCCAATATTTGAGGGCCAGGCGCAATTGCTCCAACGATGAGGATTTCTTCACTGAAAGTAGAAATCTATTCAGGAAATTTACCTCTAGAGGATACCCCAAGAAAGTTCTACATAGAGCCTTTAATAGAGCCAAGAAGAGTGACAGAGATATGTTATTAATGTCCCCTCCTAAAAAATCTAGCTCTAAAATTATTAGATTAATAGGAATGTATGACGAACATACTTCAAAATTTATAATATCATGCGGAAATTCTGGCCCCTATTGAGAGCGGATCCTGATAAAAAAGATGTGATTAGCGAGTATCCAAGTATTACATACAGACGAGGTAAAAATTTAGGTGAATGCTTAACCCATAGTCATTTCCAGAATAGAAAAGATCTTTCTAAGAAGGATAATAAAATTATAGGAGGTTCTAGGCCTTGTAGTACATGTTGTTTTTGCAGGTACTTGCCAAATATTAGTGAATTTACGAATCCATCGGACCAGAGAGTATATCAAATTCGAGATCGCATAGATTGCAAAACCAAAGGGATTGTATATATTGCGTTCTGTCCATGTCCAATGTAGGAAGAACTATACAAGAATTCAGGAGACGTATATCTAAACATATAAGTAATATCAATACCAATGTGGATACTCCCCTATCTTGCCATATGAGAATAGTTCACTCTGAAAGTCCATTAAAACTACAATTCATTGGCATTAGACAAATGAGATTGGGACCTAGGAAAAGTAACCTTGACAAAATTTTACAACAAGAAGAGGCCAAATGGATTTTCAGATTGAACGCACTTGGCGAGGGGGGTTTAAATGAGGGATTTACCTACGCATCATTTTTATAATCAAATTATAGGACGCCTGCCATCCAAAAATAAGATACTCCAATTTATAAGATATTTATAGGATATAAATTTTTTAGATGTCCCCAATTTATCGCTAGTGGCTTTCACTTTTTGGGCAATATTCGAACTTTAATTGTGACCCCTTGATATTATATCAAAATAAATTACGAAATGTTAAATTATGAAATTAATGAACTAGTAATTATAGGGTGGCTAATCATTTATAACAGATGTTAATAGCTCTACTGTTATATTTAATATTGAACAAAAAGACAAGTCACAATGAAGAACATCAGAAGACGTTCAAAATTCTAAGTTTATTCGCATGCGCAGTCAAGCTTTTTTCTATATCCAAAATGTAGTCGGAAAAAACAAAGTCAGCAGACATGCGCAGATGATAGTAGCCAATGTTGATAAAGGACCTTGCCTACGTGGCGCGATCCGATTGGAGTACGCAGGGATACTGACGTTGGAAACCCCTATTGGCTCCGTGAGGTTGCGCAAGCGCAGTAGCTAATTTGTATGTCTTGAGCTCACGGATAGGATCCAAGGGGAGCAGCGCCGATAGGTACATCAAATGGAGGCACTCAAGCAATTATGAGAACGCCGACACGCCTTCTTAATCCCTACCAATAGGAAATGTTTTCATTTGAATGACGGCTATTATCCCCAATCACAAAAAAGGGGAAGTAATATTCTGATAATACGATTATTCTATTTGGGAATAATGAATGTTTCCCCATTGGTACACAATTATAAGGTGCCTTAGTGGTTGAGAGCCCACAACAGAGGTGATATAAGCTACGTGGCGAGCATTTTGGGTGTTATTTAGCCTCTATCCCCTGATGACGCCAGTTAGGCAAAACATGTCGGGGAGGCTATGGTTTTAGTTTTTCAATTAGGACAGGCAGAGTAGAAAGGTGCAATTAGTGGTCCGCGGCCACGAGCATATAATAATATAGAATAGGTGGGATAACCATGTGGTGTATATGCCAACTACAGAGCTACAAAAATCCTGCAATACCTCACAACCTGTGCCTAAGAAAGCAATTTTAATATTAAATTACTAATCATATAAGGAAGAAATAATTGATTAAAAGTTAAGTTTTATGGGGCTTTAGTTTGGGGGTTCTAGTTGCCATAGACAATATGTTAATGAGTTTACTACCCCTACGCTCTCTCTGATTTGAACAGTGTCGGCTAGTGAACTAAGAGTTGGACGCCCATTGATCAGATATTATTATTATTATTATTATATTCATAAAATGTTAACAATATTGTAATCCTGAAAACCCCTTAAACTTTTCTATTCTTTTATGAAAACTATATAGTAAATAATATCCAACTGGTACTACATTACCATTTTTGAGTTGTCGATGTGAAAATCATGTCTAATTATCATTGCTTATTTAAGATGGACAAATCATTTCTTGATTAATCAAATTTGATCCAAAGTTGCTAAAAATTTGAGATTCAGGGAAATGCTAAACTTTTTGCGCTTCAATTTACATGAAACCAGAAAAATGCTGGCCAACTGGAGACCACTTCTAGGGACTGATTCAAGTGAATCTGCCCAAAACTAATTTTGAGATATTTGTTCCTCTCTATTTCATATCTATCTTCTTCTGCTTTAATTTCTGTGTAAGACATTGTAAAGGCTTGAAACAACATAAGCCGACTATCTGTACATTTCATGTATTGACCTACAGATAAAGTCCATGAGGAGATTGACGAAGTGATTGGACAAGAGAAGGAGCCCAGGGCAGATGACAGGAATCATATGCCTTATACAAACGCTTTCCTACATGAGATACAGAGATATAGCGATGTCTTCCCAATGGGTATTGTGCGATCCACCATAAGGCATGTGAACTTTCATGGCTTCCAAATCCCCAAGGTAAACCTCTGCAATTAATGTAGCGACATGAAGACTAAGGATGGAGTTTTCAAAAGGGCTTAAAACTGTGTTGGTTTCAACAATGGAGATGGCAGTCTTCACCCAATTATGTAGATCTTCCTAAGTTTTCAATTTCTTAAGACATTTTTCGCATTTGAAAGATTAGTGATGTATGGTGCTGAGAGGATGATGGGAGTTGTACTTCACGCAAGACTACGATGTAAGACACAGATGAAGTTATTCTTCCCTTATCTGGACATTTGGACTGACGCCCAGAAACTAGATTGTAACTTGTTTTAGCTGTCTCAGCAACCTTCTACTAATTATCACTTTTTGTTTATGAAACTTTCTTATCAACATTCCACTGTTATGAATCATCATTTCGCTGCCTGTGAAACAAAGGCATTTTACTGCGCATGTCTGACAAAAAAAAAAAAAATGATTATTATTATAAATAAAGGGACAGCACCCATAGAGGGAGGCGCGCTCAGGGGCTTCCCAGTACTTGATTATACACTACGTGTCTGTGTATTTCTTGTTACGGGGATACCCCGACTCCAACAAGGACCCTCCATGGCTGAATGATCCTAACAATTCCTGGCGCCCGAAACAGGGACCCGAGGTCTGCGTATTCCTTCAAGTTCATCGACCGGCACGAGTAACCGCTGAGATTGGGACATCGGAACAGCAGATGACAAACCTGGCCAGGTAAGAGACACTGTTAGTTCTCTTACATCTGCTCTGCGATAGTCCGTAAATTTCATGCATATCTTGTGTTGGGATTGAGGAACTAGTAGAGAAGGATACCTATAGCTCGGGTCATTCATGTATATACTGTAGAATCTGCCGAAGGAGAGGTCAGAGAAGGTTATGAAACGGATGGTATGAAAGAGATGTGGATGTCGGGAATAGCCTCATAAGCCGCACTAAGGTAGATGACATAAGTATTACGGAGATTGCCTAACTGAGTCATAAGGTTGTGTCCTTTCGGGGAAACCTTCGCTCACGCTTAACTCCCGAACCTTTGTCCTCCTTTTTGACGGATAAGAGATTGACAGAATGAGCCCATGGAAGTAATGATAATACTCCAGGGACACGATATATAATGGAGACTGTATGGTTCATTTTATGTATTGTTGGTCTTGCCCTTGTTGCCATATATATGTGTGTTAGAATTACTCTACACTTCAGACAAAACGGTCCAGAGAAACCGTTTCAGATACTGGCTCCTTAGGACAGAATAGGTAACGAGGAAAGGTAGAATATAGAATATATTTTATCTAACCCAAAAAGCCTCCTAAGGTAAGAATAGTCAGGAAAAATGGGCAACAAACAGACTAAGACCACAAATGATGAACAAGATGTCTATACAATCGTGAAAGAAAGGTGTGGTGTAGAAGCAACTAAGAATTTAGGGAAAGTTTGCAAAACTTTTCAGGTAGCAAGGCATGACAGGTTTAACAGGAAACTATGGGAGGACATTCGGGCTAGAAAAGCAGGAGTGGTAAGAGACAAAGGATGGTAGAGTCCAAATTTTGGTGCCTGATGACCAAGAGTCTCTAGAAAACATTGTAAAAGTCCAAGCCTTAGAGGATGAGAAAGATCCTGCCCCTACCCAAATTATTTTAGATCTTTCTGAGGTACCAGAAAAATTATGGGCACAACATGACACCGATGTAGGACTAATGCCAATAGCTCCAGTAAAAGTCACTCCTGTTCCAGGTGTGACACTACCCCAATTGAGACAGTATCCTATTAGTGCCCAACAAGAACACGCCATAGGAGAACAGATAAAAGATTATCTAAAAACTGGAGTACTGATAGAAGTAAAGTCACCAGCCAATACACCGTTGTACCCCGTAAAAAAGAAATCTACTGAGGGGTCAGCTGCTAGGTACCGGATGGTACATGATCTAAGAGAGATAAATAAAATTTTGGAACCTATTACTCCTGTTGTGCCAAATCCACACACGTTGCTATCACAGATCCCAGCAACAGCACGAGTATTTTCTGTCATAGACTTATCAAATGCATTTTTTTCAGTACCATTACACCCAGACTGTTACAAACTGTTTGCATTTACATTTAAGAATAGACAATTAGCATGGACAAGATTACCACAGGGTATGATACATTCACCTACCTTGTACTCAGAAGCTATGAGATCAGTTCTTCAAAATTTCAAACCTACGGATGAGGTTGTAATTCTCCAATATGTTGATGACCTATTGTTATGTGCCCCTGCTCAAGAGTCCGCAAACAGCAACACAATAAGGTTGTTAATATTTCTAGCAGACATGGGCTGTAAAGTTAACAAGAAAAAAGTACAACTTTGTATGACTACGGTAGTATTTCTAGGACACTGCATTTCACAAGGTATTCGGCACCTCACCGCCGACAGACTAAAAATCATTAGAGATCTTGTTCCTCCCAAAAACTACAAAACATTAAGAGCATTTTTGGGAATAGTATCACACTGCAGACAATGGGTTATACATGCTAGTCAGCTTATGCAACCTCTATATGATTGTTTAAAAATCGAGCCTTTTCAGTTAACTGAATCAGCGCTCATAGCCTTTCAAGACCTCAAGAAAGGTCTCATGTCAGCCCCGGCCTTGGGAATCCCAGACTACGCCAAACCATTCCAATTAATGGCTGCGGAAATGTCTAATCATGCTACAGGAGTACTAACACAGAAACATGAAAATAAACAAAGACCTGTCGCATACTATTCTGCTCAATTAGATAATGTTACCAAAGCTGCACCATCATGTGTCAGAGTAGTAGCAGCTGTCTCTCTTTTGGTAGAAAAAGCCTCAGAAATAGTACTAGACCATGCCTTAATAGTACAAACTACACATGATGTACATGGCATACTGAATCAGGTATTGCCAAAACACATTTCAATGGCTAGACATCTTAGATTACAATGCTCCTTACTAATGCCACCAAACCTCACTTTTCGCCGCATATTGTCTCTAAATTTAGCCACTCTGTTACCACTAGAGACAAAGGGGGGAGTGGAAGGAGGTCAGGAAGACGAAGATGAAAATTTTTTACAATACCACGAACAAGACAATATAATACATGATTGCTTACAGTGTATAGAACAAGAAACACAAGGGCTACCTAATGTACAGGACACCCCTCTTGACAATCCAGACCTACATATGTATATAGATGGTAGTAGGTATGCAGAGGAAACTGGTAACTTTCACACAGGTTATGCCATTGTATCAGATTATGATGTTATTGAAGCTGAGCCAATGCAGGCCAGCTGTTCAGCCCAGGAAGCTGAACTATTAGCTCTAATACGAGCATTACAGTTAGCAAAAGAAAAAAACGCTAATATTTTTACTGATATGCATATGGTATTGTACATGATTTTGGATGTATATGGAGAGCTAGAGGTTACATGACAGCTTCAGGTCAACCAGTAAAACATGGACAAATGATTAGACAAATCCTAGAATCAGCTGCCTCAACCAAACAAGTAGCAGTAATAAAAGTACCTGCACATGTAAGACTCAACACCGAGATAGCTAGGGGTAATGACCGAGCCGACAAGGCTGCTAAGCGAGCTGCAGTAAAACCTCTGACAACTGACCACACTATTAGTGCAGTATCAGAATTTGACTTAATTACACGGCTCAAAGAAGCCCACCAGCAGGTGAGTAGAGAAGAAAAAGAAGAGTGGCAGAAGAAAAAGAAGGACTATGGAGAAAAGGAGATGAGCTTTGTCTCCCCCGAGCATGGTACCCTGTTGTGGTCAGTGAAGCCCACGGACCTACACATGTGTCTGCAAACGGTATGATACAGAGGGTCAGACAGAAGTGGTTAGCCCCAGGGTTCGGCCAGGTAGCTCGAGCAAAATGTGGTTCTTGTGAAATCTGTTTAGCCCACAATCCAGGACAGACTGTTAAGACCCCCCAGAAGCACCATGTAAGACCACTATATCCGTTCCAGAGACTTCAGATCGATTACATCCAGATGCCTAAGCATGGACACTATGAGTATGTACTGGTATGTGTGGACATGTTTTCGGGGTGGCCAGAGGCTTATCCAGTTCATACAGCCACGGCTAAAGTCACTGCAGTAAAAATAGCACATGAACTGGTACCCCGTTATGGTATCCCAGAAGTGATCGAGTCAGATAGAGGTACACATTTTACTGGAGAGATCTTTCAGAATGTAATGAAAATGTTGTGTATAAAAAGTGAACTACACACCCCTTACCACCCACAGAGTTCTGGTAAGGTTGAGAGAATGAATGGAACATTTAAGTTAAAAATACAGAAAGCCATGGCAGAAACACAGAAACCATGGACTGAGTGTCTCCCAATAGCATTGTATTCAGTCAGAAACACCCCCCAGGGAAAGAGCAAACTCACCCCCCATGAAATATTTTTTGGTAGAGTTGCCAATACAGGATTGTATTTCCCACAGACTTTAATGTTAGAAACTGAAAGCTTAACTGCTTATGTACAAAATTTATGTAAGCATGTGTCTAAAATACACTCTTTAGTGTTCTCTTCCATTCCAGATCCAGATTCCATTGAGGGAATGCACAAGCTGCAACCAGGAGACGAAGTCTACGTAAAAAGACATAACAGAAGAACGCTAGAACCCAGATTTGAGGGTCCATATCAGGTGTTATTGACAACTCCAACTGCAGTAAAATTGGAAGGAAAATCAGCATGGGTACATGCAAGCCATTGCAAAAAGAAATAGTGGTGATTGTACTTGTGTTAGCTATAACGATAGATCAGGGAGACCTGTGGGATAAACTAAGTTCCCCAAAACCTACAGATAATAAATTTATAAAACATCATGAGACATTGGTAAACGGGCTGCTCGATGGCGGACAGAAAATAGCAGACTGTTGGATTTGTACGCATTCTCCAATATCAGCCACGAGCATACCCTTCCTGGCCGTACCCATGACCCCTGAGGAAGTGTTTACATGGACTAATTGCTCAGACAAATTAGCAAATAACCAAACCGTTAATTCTAGATTATGGAACACCACTGTTGCCATCCCAGTTGTGGGGTGGGTGGGATTTCCCTGGTGGCAAGGTAATATGACCGGAAAAATAAACAACTTACAATATTTAGCGTTTAAAGGAGGTGTATGGGTTCCTAGAAATAAGACGGGACTAACAGACTTAGGGTTAATTCCTACAGAAAATATACAACTCAGTTTTAGTAGCACAGTATCTTCTTCTCAACCTTTTAAACCTGATATAGTAGAAAAATACATACACAATAATGGTTGGAAATATTCACAATTATTCCCCGATGGAAACAATGATACATGTTCAAAGATACCAGGTAATATATTATGTAATGAGTCAAGTGCATATGACCCAGGTACACCGACTTGTGAAAATCCAGATGCAGGATACTGTAGTCCATTAGGTCAAAAACCCCCTTGGTGTATACTTCAGAATGTATCTAAATTTTTAGATTTGGTACATAGGTTGGTGCTCCAACACTCTGCAATATGGGATCTGCCTGAAGGAACCTTCTGGATTTGTGGAAATGGAGCATATAAATGGCTCCCAGTAGGAATAAAAGGTACATGTACTCTAGGACGCTTAACACCGGCCACATTTATAGTTCAGAATCAGCAGGTAGATATGCAAGCAGTACCTAAACACACACTATACAAAAGAGCAGCCGACAACTCGCCTAGACCTTCAGGTAGGCCACATGTGGTCCAAATGGGAATTCCTAATAAAATATTCAGCACTTTCTTTGTGTATCCAATGTTGATGCAGATGTGGGATAAATTAGTTCAGGCCACCGACTATCTAGATGATCAGATATGGGATATTATGGATATACTTAATACTAGTATAGCTGTCCAAAATCAACTTATAATTGTTACTAATCAACATACTGTAGTGTTAGACTACCTAACTGCGGCCCAGGGAGGAATGTGTCAAATTATTGGTCCAACCTGTTGTCATTACATAGATCCAAACAGTACAATGAGTATGAGGTTCAAGCTGGCAGATATACAACGATTACGGGATGAATATGACAGACACAATGACCAAAATAAAGATAGCTGGTGGTCAGACACCTTCTCCTTTCTCAACCCAAAGAACTGGTTTAAGGGTATTGGAGGTTGGGTGGCTGGAATTCTGCAAGGTATATTACAGATTGTGCTAATTATAGTAGTCATATATGTAGTGTTTAAAATAGGATTAAAAATTATTTTAATATGCATAAATAAGCTTTGTAACACGGACTCAAGAATATGAAAGAAAAGAACTCCCGGACCAGGTTTTCTACCAAAAGTCCATAAGGAAGAATCAAAGGGGGGACTGAGAGGATGATGGGAGTTGTACTTCACGCAAGACTACGATGTAAGACACAGATGAAGTTATTCTTCCCTTATCTGGACATTTGGACTGACGCCCAGAAACTAGATTGTAACTTGTTTTAGCTGTCTCAGCAACCTTCTACTAATTATCACTTTTTGTTTATGAAACTTTCTTATCAACATTCCACTGTTATGAATCATCATTTCGCTGCCTGTGAAACAAAGGCATTTTACTGCGCATGTCTGACAAAAAAAAAAAAAAATGATTATTATTATAAATAAAGGGACAGCACCCATAGAGGGAGGCGCGCTCAGGGGCTTCCCAGTACTTGATTATACACTACGTGTCTGTGTATTTCTTGTTACGGGGATACCCCGACTCCAACAAGGACCTTCCATGGCTGAATGATCCTAACAGTGCTTTGAGGTTAATGCCTCATACAAATGTAACATTCGTTATCATTACAAGCATGGCAAACTGAACTGTGTAGCATTACCGCTCATTAAAGAATCCCTCCCATCATACGCTTTATCCTCTTAATATATTGCTGTCATCATATTATATGGCACTGTGTACTTACAATTGCTCATTTTGCCTTTCTACCCAGTTAATTCTTCTATTTTTCTCTGCTGTATGTAGAAACAGGAAGTCTCTTGTCCCTGCCTCCCCCTCTTCAACTCCTTACCCAGCTGCTTCGCTCTCCCCCCCCAACCTGCCGTACTTTTGCAGTGACACATAACTTGTGCAAAGAAAATTGACCTCCTGTTTCTGCATAGAACTTAGAAGGATTGAGCTTGTCCATTTTAATTGTGTGATGTTATAGACCTAATGGAAAAGAGAAGAATTAACTAGATATAAATGCAAAACAAACAATTGTAAGTACACAGTGCTATATAATAAGTTGATTGCAATATATTAAGAGGATAAAAACTTTGATGGAAGGAGGAGTGCTTCTTTAAATCTGTATAGGAGCGGAAATGCTATATAGTTTTCACATCAACAGATGACTCTCCAAGCGCGTTGACTTTTCGTTCAAGCTTTGCTACATTTCATAGTCAAGGTCACGAGAAGTTAAAGAGTAACTTAGTTTTGAAAACCTCTTCATATATAGTAGCACCGGAAATGTCCAATAGTCCCTATCGATCTTTCAAAGCCCCCAGGGGAGACGATTGTGGTGCTGCTCGGACTCAGTAGAGCATCCCCCACCTACCTGCAGGGTTTTTAGCTTCAAATGAGTTGGACTCTGTGTACTGTATATTCTTTACAAATGTTTGGGAAATAGGAATGTAGTCAACTTTCTAATATAAGTTTTTAGGGTTGCATCTGTCAACAAACTGCTGAGTGGTTTCAAGGCAGCTGGTGATGACAACTTTGGACAAATAAATAGCAGAAGTTTAAAAAAATGTCTATGCCTTAAAAGAAAATCATCCTCAGTCTTGACATGTCTTTTTGCAATCTCTATAAAAAAAATGCATAGTCATTCTTCTGTTATTCAACCGGAATAATATGTGAATTGACTAACCTCTGGGGCTAACATTCCCATTGTTAAAGGAGTGTGCACCTACACAGTCTAAAGGCCTCGTCACACTAAGTGATGCAGCAGCGATCCCCACAACGATACGACCTGTCAGGGATCGTTGCTGCGTTGCTAATACATCGCTGGTGAGCTGTCAAACAGGCAGGCTCACCAGCGATCAGGGGAGCAGCGACATCGTGGAAAGAATCTTTCCACGATGTCCTGCTCCCGGTTACCAGCCTGCTGCTCAAGCAGGAGCAGGCTCGTAACCATGATAAACATCGGGTTACTAAGTGCGCGTGTGCCCCTAGTAACCCGATGTTTACCATGGATACCACTCTGCTACGGTGCGCGGGAGGTTACCGTTCACCTTAGCAGAGTCGTATCCATGATAAACATCGGGTTACTAAGTGCGCGTATGCCCCTAGTAACCCGATGTTTATCATGGATACGACTCTGCTAAAGTGAACGGTAACCTCCCGCGCACCGTAGCAGAGTGGTATCCATGGTAAACAGCGGGTTACTTAGTGCACGCGTGCCCCTAGTAACCCAATGTTTACCATGGATACCAGCTTGATCGTTGGTCCCGCTGGTCACACACAGCGATGTGTGCTGGCCAGCAGGAGGCCAACGACCAAAAAATGGTCCAGGACACTTTGCAGCGATCAGCGACCTCACAGCAGGGGCCTGATCGCTGCAAAGTGTCACACATAGCGACATTGCTGGTGAGGTCGCTGTTGTGTCACCAAAACCGTGACTCCGCAGCGATCTCGCTAGCGATATCGCTATGTGAGACGGGAGCTTAATACTGCCATCATTCATTGGACAATGTCAGACAGCGGAGGGACATACCCCCTGCTGAAAACACCCAATTGTCAATTTATTCATACATAAGAAATAGAAATACCATATAGCTCTAACAAAAAAATCTTCAGACTTTTTATACCAAGGATAATACAGGTAGTTTCTAGAATAGACATGGACAGAGGGCCTCCTTAAAGATCACGATTATATTAGCAAATATAATCTAAAATTGACCATGCTTACTTTGTATACCTGTTGACTTAAAGGGTTATTCTAACATGATCAATAGTTAAAATGCAAACCTGCTTGTAAGAACAAAAAACAATTTACGTTTAATTTTATATTTTACTGCTTGTTGTCTAAGCTACCGTCCATCTCTGTAGTCTATCAGAAGTGGATGGTCTCCTAGGCAAGTAGCTCTTTGCTATCGAGGTTGCAATTACTGGTCAAAGACTATTTCAATCATTAGATTTCACCTGCTTCAATGTCCCTCTGCTGTACTGATGCTGGAAAGGTAAAACTGTTTCTACTTGCAGCATTGGAGAGTGCACAGTTTGGGCTAGTGACGCCAACTGTCAATCATCAGCAGTGCACCCTTCCCCCTTGAAAGCCAAAAGGCAGAGGAACAGCATGCTCCTTAAGAAGAGTCAACCCCTTCAAAGTAAATCCGTCACCAGGATTTTATTATATAATTTGAGAACAACATGATGTAGGGACTGAGACTCTCATTTCGTAGGTGTGTCACTTATCTGGCTGCATGCTGTCATTTTTATAAAATCCTTGTTTTTTATAAAATCCCTGCCTCAGATCTAGCAGAGCTCGAAATGCTGAGCTCTGTATAACCCCACCCAAACCACTGATTAGCTGCTTTCTGTGCACACTGTTTATTAGTTGCCAATCAGTGGTTGGGGCAGGTTTACATAGAACAGGAGAACTAGGAGGCATGAGATGTATATTCCTATAGTGATAATCTCCTGCTAATAAAACAGTGATTTTATTAAAACAACAACAGCACACAGCCCAGTAAGTGACACATCACTGGAATAATAATAATAATTTTTATTTATATAACGAAACATATTCCGCAGCACTTTACAATTAAGTAGGGACATGAATAGACAATATAAACCATACAATGTATCACATTTCAACAGTTACATGAGCAATGAGGGCCCTGCTCGCAAGCTTACTATCTATATGGAAATGGGGGGACACAATAGGAAGAACATGGTCATCAGCCAGTATCTGTGTAAGTGCAGTTATCGTGTGGTATTTGGTGCATGGAGGATGGGGAGACAGATGAATATGCAGGGGAAGATTAAGATTAAGATTTAGGAGGGAACAGGGCAGAGTTAGGTTGGTGAGTTGAGGTGATAGGCTTGTCTAAACAGATGTGTTTTTAATCCACATTTTAAGACATGGAAGCTAGATATCAGTCGGATTGTTTGGGGCAGTGCATTCCAGAAAACTGGCGTGGCATGAGAGAAGTCTTGAAGACGGAGGTGTGAGGTTCTGATTAAGGAGGATGTAAGTTTTAGATCAGTTGCAGAATGGAGCACACGGGAGGGGTGATAGACAGAAATGAGGGATGAGATATAGGGCGGTGCAGAACTGTGGACAGCTTGGTGGGTGAGAGAGATGAGTTTGTATTGTATTCTGTGGTAAATGGGTAACCAGTGTAATGACTGGCACAGGGTAGAGGTGTCGGTGAAGGGGCTTGATAGAAATACGACCCTGGCTGCTGCATTCAGAATGGATTGGAGGGGAGAGTTTGTTTAGAGGGAGGCTGATCAGAAGAGAGTTGCAGTAGTCCAGATGAGAATGAATCAGCGCAACAGTAAGAGATTTTGCCTTATCAATGGTGAGAAAAGGTCGGATTCTGGAGAATGTGTGTTTTAAGGTGTGGGTGACATGAGCGAGTGAGTGATTGAGTATGGGGAATAAAGGAAAATTGTGTGTCAAATATGACTCCAAAACAGTGAGCTTGCTGCTCGGGAGTTATGGTGGCACCACCCAAGGAAATTGAAAAGTCAGGTATAGGTAGGTTAGTAGAGGGAGGAAAAATAAGGAGTTCAGTTTTGGAAAGATTCAGTTTCAGATAGAGGGAGGACATGATGTTAGAGACAGCGGACCGAAAATCACTAGTGTTTTGTAATAGAGTGGGGGTGATGTCAGGTGAAGAGGTGTATAGTTGGGTGTCATCAGCATAGAGATGATACTGGAAACCAAATCTGCTGATGGTTTGCCCAGTAGGGGCAGTATACAAGGAGAAGATGAAGGGTCCTAGGACTGATCCTTGTGGAACCCCGATAGTAAGGGGAAGATTAGAGGAGGAAGAGCCGGCAAAAGATACCGTCAAGGAGCAGTCAGAGAGATAGGATGAGAACCAGGAGAGAGCTCTGTCCTTGAGGCCTATTGTGCGGAACATAGTGAGGAGGAGCTGGTGATCCACAGTGTTGGATGCAGCAGAAAGATCCAGGAGAAACAGCAGGGAGTAGTGACCATTAGATTTAGCTGTTAGTAGATCGTTAGAGACTTTATAGGGCAGTTTCAGTAGAGTGTGAGGAGTGGACACTGGATTGTAAAGGATCGAGAAGAGAGTTATCTGAGAGATAGCGGATTACACGGGAGTGGACCAAGTGTTCCAGGAGTTTAGAGAATCAATACCTCTGTCTCTAAGTCATGCTGCTCTCAGATTACATAACAAAAACTTGATACATTCCATTTAAGGGGCTGCTCATGGCAGCCTTTTGTCTGCTAAAAGACAATGAACACATGCCATGATACAACCCATCAGTAGATGACGGCTCATGTGTCACATGTATTCATAATTTCTTTTTTTCTTTTCAGGGTACTGATGTTCTTACCATGTTGACAACTGTATTGCATGACCCCTCACAATTTGAAAAACCAGAAGAGTTCAATGTCAATCACTTTTTGGATGAGAACAATAAATTTAAGAAAAATAATGCATTTATACCATTTTCTGTCGGTTTGGATATTTTATACTTGCAAAACTCCTCTTACATGTTAATACACTATGTCCCAGTTATGTGTATGACAGCGCACCTCCAAAATATTAGTATAATAACCATTCCAAAGACAATAGTCCCTGTACATAACGGTATCAACACTAATGTAATTAAAATATATTTTTATTAATCTTTCAAAAATTAAAATTAAATTAAAAAATCAAGCAAGTAGTATCTCAGTTTGTAGCAAGCAGGCAAATTAGAATCATATTTCAAAGCTTCCAAAATTTCTAAAGCTCACCGCATATTGAATAGTCTTATAACATGGGTATACTGTATAAACCAGTTTTGTAAAGTGCATAGTGCCTTGTGTGTCTTCAAGAGTCATCAAATACCCAATACCTCTATAGGTTAGATATATAAGTGAACCTCATCAGGTGTATAGTTCAAGGATAAATAATCAAATATGATGAAAGAGTGTATATATTCCTGGGAGATTTGAGTAATCAAAGTGCTCTAATGAAATAATAGAAAAGGTATAAAGTGCAAGTGCTAATGGAACAGCACAAAGATTTCTCTACTAGAGACAGAAGGCATGGATCATCTCATTATCCAAAGAATATGTATGGGAAAACACACAGGAAAAATTTGAAGTAATATCACTTACAATTATGGTGGTGTGGATTTGCATGTTCCTGTGCTACCACTCCAACATTGCCGTTTCGCCTCAGCTTTTTCTAAAGAAGAGTAACCTTAGGTGTTTGTTACCTCTTAAATACCTTGCCTTTCAGCATGATTGGGCATCAGGGGGTCAAGATTTGTCGGCGCATGCTGCATTGGTGTTTCCCCTTATGAAAACTGGACTTTCTGATCTCGCACTGGAACGCAAGGGTGGAACGCTTCGCATCCTTCTGCGCGGGACCAGCACTTTTTAGTAACTAACACTTTCGTAATCCCATTTGGAGTTATCACCTTCTAACGTCATTCACAAATCATGAGGGTTATATTACATTCCCCCTTTTATTTATTTCACCACATCACTTGTCTTGCCCTGCACATACACACATTCACTCATCATCACCATTGATTTGTTCATGTATTTATTGCTCAACATTCATTGTTACTCTTGATTATATGGTATCCCCTTATGGGGTCCTATTCCCCTTGTTTGCCTTAATAGCTTCTGCAGATAATAGTCTCTGTAATTCTCCACCCCAATAGTATCAGCAGACAATAGTTTCCGCAAGATTCTTTTCACTGGACACCACGCCCCTTTTGAACACCGCCACTATCTGCAGGACTTGGTAACCGGAGTGTGCGCATGCACGATTTCCTCTTCCCCTGGAGTACCAGTCCACCCTTACGTTCCAACGCGGTGATTAGGAAGTCCGGTTTTCATAAGGGAAAAACACCAATGCAGCATGCACTGACATATCTGGACCCCCTGATGCCAAATCATCATCATTATAAGAGACAAGGTATGTAAGAGGCACCACGATCACCTAAGGTTACGCCCCTTTTGAAAAAGAAAAAGCTGAGGTGAAATGGCATTGTCGTAGTGGTAGCCCAGGAACATGCAAATCCACACCGCCATAATTGTAAGTGATATTACTTCAAATTATTCCTGTGTGTTTTCCCATACATATTCTTTGGTTAATGATATGATCCATGCCTTCTGTCTCTAGTGGAGAAATCTTTGTGCTGATCCATTAGCACTTGCACTTTATACCTTTTCTATTGTTTCGTTAGAGCACTTTGATTACTCAAAACTCCCAGGAATATATACACTCTTTCATCATATTTGATTATTTATCCTTGAACTATACACCTGATGAGGTTCACTTAGATATCTAATCTATAGAAGTATCGGGTATTTGATGACTCTTGAAGGAACACAAGGCACTATGCACTTTACAAAACTGGTTTATACATTACACCCATGTTATAAGACTATTCAATATGCAGTGATCTTTAGAAATCTTGGAAGTATTGAAACGTGATTCTGATTTGCCTGCTTGCTACATACGGAGATACTACTTGCTTGATTTTTTAATTTAATTTTAATTTTTGTAAGATTAATAAAAATATATTTTAATTACATTAGTGTTTATATCTTCGTGTACAGGGACAATTGTCTTTGGAAGTGTTATTATACTCCTCTTACATTGTGCCTATATATTTGTTATTTCTTCAAATCACCTACAAATTCTGCATGCAAAGAATCTCCTAATGCTTAATTGAATGCAATTAGCAGCCACGTAATTACATGCCACTGACTAGTATTCAGCTCACCCCCTCCCAGCGTACATTTTCTTATCTCTATATTAGATATAGTTGGAATACTTTCATCTAAAAATTATTTTTCTGCAAGGTATGTGTAACTCTGAAACATGAGTCAGTTGAATCAAGGTAAATCAAATTTACTTTGAATTTCATAAAAAAAATTGGAGGGATTTGATTCACTCAAATTAAATGAAATGGCTGCCTTGATTGGTTGCTTTTAGTGCAAAGAACAGGTAAAAAAAACCCATAACACTCTCCTTACTGATCCCCCAAACTGGTCCGCCGTGGCTCATTTCCTCTCTCAGTATATGCTCTTCTCTTCCATTTTCACTCTTTAGTCCTCCATGATGTCGTGATGTCACATAAGGTCTAGACAGGTGCCAAACGGGGAAAAAGACTGAAGGTGGAAGGGAAATTGGACCCAGAGATAATTTGGCTAATCATATTTCTCAGATTAGCTCATCAGTAATGGGTGATGTCCTGATTTTAGAGAACTTTTGTGAACATATGAAAATTGTAGGAACTTTCCATTTTCATCTCTCCTTCTACGGCATCTTGACAAAATTGATGGATGTTCCCTGCTGTAGGGTTGCCGCCAGAGTGGAGGGCCTGTGTAAAGAGCAGTAGCTTTGATGGACTCAGCAATTTTATATTACATATTTACTATTTAGAAACCAATTTGTACAGGTGGGACTATTCTATAAATGGTGACTCTGTAGCATAGCATCTGCATATAAAATGTAAACCTACAAGGGAAATAACTTGATTTCCCTTTCAGCAAACTATTGGCTGTTATAGAGTATTGTCTACCTCTTCTGAACACCAAACTTAAAGGGATCCTGCCATTGATTCATGCTGCACAACACGTAGCTAGCCGGTGACCAGACTAGCCCGGCGCTGCTCCAGCCGGCTCTTCCCACCACTGCACCAGGTAACTGACAGGTACCCCCTCCCTTTGTATATACAAATGAGAGACTTGTCCAACACATGAAATAGACCTGGGAAGAGCTGGATCTTTAAAGTTTATTTTCTCTAAAATGCCAAATTGTTTTAGAAGAAAATATACAGACGTGCAAATGTGCAGCCAGTTTGCGATTCATGCTGCCAGTGGTTTGAGCAGCATGAATCAGATGACAGTGTCTCTCTAAAGGGGTTCTAACGGCCCAGCCTTAACGAAGGTCATGCATATCAAACTGGTGAATCCCCACCAATCAGCTGTTTGCTGCTCCCACTGCAAGATGAATGAGTGGAGTGTACAGAGCTGTTCTAGCTTTGCTTACATTCAGCCACCTCAGGAGCAGCAAATAGCTGATGGATGGGAGTGCTGGGTATCAGACCACTGCTGATATAATATTGATAACATGTCCTAAAAATCAATGTTGGTTCTTAAAAACCCCTTTATCTCGATATACGTATATTACCATTGTTTAAAATTCTCCACAGTATTGTATGCCAATATTTCAATGCATTCTTATCGGAGCGATTAATTCTCCTAATTTATTGTACTTTACTTTACATTCCCATCATTGCAGGAAAGAGAACATGCGTTGCTGAAAGCTTGGTGCGACTGGAACTATTTATTTTCTTTACCGTCATCCTGCAAAAATTCACCTTGAAGCCTACAGTGGACTGCAAGGACTTTGATATCTCCCTTACAGAAAGTGGTTTTGAAAATATTCCTACAGCCCATAAAATTCGATTGATTGCTCGTACCCTGGAAAGTTAGGTCAAGTTAGGTCAATGTAATTACATGAACAGGCCAAACCTGCATTAGCAGTGCCTTCATACCCCGTGAACTTTTCAAAAAATGTTAACATTACACTCTCAAACGTAAATGTATTTTATCAGGATTTTATGTAATATATCAAAACTAAGTAGCAAGCATTTGTGAAGTTTAAAGGAAATGATAAACGGTTTTCTAAATATTTTAAAAGTATAAATCTGAAAATTTAAACTTACATTTGTATTCAGCTTCCTGTAAACCCACATAAAATCCTAATTGACAAATTGCCTCTAAAAGTCACATTAGTTAATTCAGTCCACCTGTGTGTAATTTATTCTTAATATAATTACGGCTGTTCTGTCAAGGCCTCAGAGGTTTGTATAAGAACAGCATCATGAAAACCAAGGAACACACCAGACAGGTCAGGGATAAAGTTGTGGAGATGAGTAAAGAAGGTTTAGGCTATAAAAAAATAGCTCTAGTTCGGAACATCGCACAAAGCATTGTTAAATTCAACATCTAAAAATGGAAGGAGTATGGCACAACTGCAAACCTACCAACATGGTTATCCACCTAAACTGATATCCCAAGCAAGGAGAGCACTAATTAGAGAAGCAACCAAGAGGCCCATAGTCACCATGGAGGAGCTACAGAGATCCAAAGCGCAGGTGGTAGAATCTATCCACAGGACAGCTATTAGTTGTATGTTCCAAAAATCTGGCCTTTATGGCAGCGTGGCAAGAAGAAAGACATTTTTAAAAGCAAGCCATAAAAAGTCCCACTTGCAGTTTGAAAAAAGCCATGAACGGGACACAGCTAGCATGTGGAACAAGGTGCTCTGGTCATATCAGACTATAGTAAAACTTTTTGGGCTAAATGCAAAGTGCTGTGTTTGGTAGAAACCTAACACTGCACATCACCCTGAAAACACCATCCCACTGCTGCTGGTGGTGGCTGCCTTCTGTTGTGGGGATGATTTGCATCTGCGGGGACAGGAAAGCTGTGTACTGGGATGGGTGGTGGAACCAAAGTGCCATGGTGCAAGGAGAGCCCGGAGGGGCGTAACTAGGGGCATCACCTAATCTGACCTTGGATGTATGGCGGCTTGGCGACTCCGTGACCCAAGGAAGGATGAGGGAAATGAACCAGGTGCTACTCTGGGACTGACCCCAGGTGGGTGGCAACTGACTTTCAAGGGACAGGAGGTAGGCACAGACAGGCAGGCTGATGTGGCGCCCCTGCGGGTCCATTCGACACAGAAGTACTGAATCTCACCCAGAGGTGTGGTTCCCCACTTTCAGGTAAGGAGGGAGTACTACCAGGGACCCACACACACACATCCAATACACTCCACTTCAGTAGGGAAGGGCAAGATTGCTCCTAAGGAGAGCACAGTCCCTGGTCCCTAGCTGGAGGGTGGAACTAGGTAGAGGAGGTGGGTGGAGGAAGTAGATCAGTGGAGCACAGAGGGTAAGAGTATAAAAGCAAGGGTGGAAGGTTCTAGAGAGAATTCAGTCAGAGGGAGAGTTCAGAGCAGGAGCTCAGGAAGAGCTCTGCTCAAGAGGAGTGGAGAAAGGAGCTGAGGCCCAGTGAGAGAGGCCCAGGAGAAGGAAAGAAAGAAGAGAGGAGCGGTGAGGAGGGCTCCTCGAGGAACAGAGGGGATCACAGGGGCACGGTGGGCACGGTGAGTGCAGATGCCACCCGTGCGCCTGAATCCACGCTGATGAGGAGGGATCAGGCCACAGAGAGGGGACCGACCCCTAAACTAGTGGAGAACAACCAGGCTCAGCTAGACAACCGGAGGCTGATGCATTTTCAAGGTGCTGCTGCCAACAGCCACAATTACATCACCGAAAAGGTGGCAGCATAGGGTCCAGGGGACTGCACATCGCTCGACAAGGCCCGAAGCTTGGGACACTGATTGTGAAGCGCAGGGCAGGAGGGTGAGAGCCAGCGCAGTGAGACAACCAATAAAGGGTACATAGAACGGGGTCCCGTCCGAGTGCTCCTTAAATGCCTGAGAGTTCCTGGATCAGTACCCCGGAGGACACAGGACGACATGGGCGGTTATAATCCGGAAAGTGTTGTGACGCCCAGCTGCACTTGGTATCACAGATCCTAGAAGTGTGCATTGATGGATTCCTCCACAAGAGGCCCCCATAAACATTCACACATCTCCACCTTCCACCTCAGACAAGCAGAGGGAGCCCATTAGGGATATAAGAAGGGAAGGTGGAACTAGGCAGACAGTTCCTGCAGAGTGAGACACAGAAACAGGTCATCTGCAGTGGAGCTCAGTCTAGTTTAGAGAACTTATCTAATAGTTCAGCAGTGGAGCACGAGGCTCCTGCCAGCTAGATTCAGGGAGCTCAGGATAGTGAGCTTTAGGTGTTTCAGCGTCATAAGATCGGTGAAGCGCGACAAGCTGCCGTTGGTGTGTACAGCCTAGTGAGGGACCGAGTAGGCCGAAGGCGAGTGGAGAGTTAATACATAGGGGGCAGAGGAGCTTAACCAGCTCACCCCGAAGAAGTTACCGGACACCGGGTCCGAAGCTTACCGGGATCTCTACGACCCAGTAAGGCATAACCGGAATCCCTGGAGAACTACAAGTCCCAGGATCGCTAAAGTGCTGATACGTAACAGAGCCGGGAGACACATAGGCCCCGCAAGCTGAGGAGCATGTACTCCAAGGAAAGGCCCTACCACAAGGTCAGCCAGCGCAGGACAGAGACAAAGTTAGGCCTAGCTCCAGGCAGGTCAGAAACTTACTACGCAGAGGCAAGTAACAGGAGGCCTTACACCCGCTCATTGGGGAGGATCCTGTCATGCACCCTTCACCCTACAGTGCTCCGGGACGTGCCTGAATTTCCATCAGTAAAAGGTACTGAAGTGACTATCGTGTCTGTCCCTGTTCTTGCTCTGACTCGGCTGGGTCTTGCCTGTCCTGCATTCCCCCACCTACGCTGCCCTGAGGCCCTGCTCCACCTGTGGGGAGCGATACTATCTAAGCTGCCACAACACCAGCCTCAGTGGACTGCTTCAGCACTTATGATCCTCACCAGACACCACAGGTGGCGTCACGAACTTTTATAAAATTAACAACCATCAACTCTTTTTAAAGAGTGACCCCAGGGTACGGGCCCGGGAGCGACCACCGTGACATCCCCAAGGCAAAGGCCCGGGTACCCGAGTAATTCCCATTCCCCTGGGCTGATCAGTGTAACCTGAGGAACTTAACAACTGTGAGTAAAACCTGTAGATTGCACTCCACTGTGTCCTTGAATAATTGCTGCCCTGCACTACACGGCACCAGCAACATCTACCTCATACTATCTATCATTTCCTGCCCTAGAGCTAAGCTCTGCCCGTAGAGAGCTGAACCAACTCTACTGCGTCATCATCAGCTCCAGTGGATCTGCACCGCAGTGGCGGCCCCATATAGCCGCATACCACGGGTGACGTCACGAATATTATCTCTAAAAACTTTATTCCCCTTTTACTTTCCTTTTAATTGACTGCCCTGGGTCACGGACCAGGTCACTGCCACCGTGACATCCCCAGCATCGACTGGCCCAGCTACCGAGTACCCCACGGCCCAGAGGGCGCGTCACTGGCATGGCAGATGGTCAGGCTGATGGGCAGGCAGGCTGGCACGGTTGATAGGCAGGCATGGTTGATAGGCAGGTGGGCACGATTGATAGACAGGCAGGCGAGCACAGCTGATAGAAAGGCAGGTAGGCATGGTTGATAGGCAGGTAGGTGGTGATACATGCACTGGGACCTGAGAACTAACAAGAGTGTTAACTTACAACGTTGCACAGGCACCTCCATATTGGAGGAGGTGCCTTAAATAGTTAGTGTCCACCGGCCATTGGCTGGGGACACTTTAGGATGGCGCGTGTAGCCCCTGTAAGAGGTGGGGAGCACATGCGCGCCCTAAGCACAGAGCACAGGTATCAGCACCTTGTGCGTGCACCCTGGGCAGCATCGCCGAGACAGTAGAATGGACAAGTAGGACACTCTGGCCGGGGGTTGTAGCGGTGATGAGGTCAATGTCTCTGCCGGGCGGGGGCAGGATTTAGAGATGCCGGTGCTACAGCTCGTTAGAGTTGATGGGAAGATGGATGGACCAAAATACTGGGCAATCCAGCAGGAAAACCTGTTAGAGGGTGCAAAAGACTTGAGACTGGGGCGTAGGTTCACCTTCCACTAGGACAATGACTTTAAACTTATTGCCAGAACTAAAATGGATGGTTTATATTAAAGCATATTTCTGTGTGTGAAAGGTCCAGTCACAGTCCAGACCTAAATCCTATTGAAAATCTGTGACAAGTCTTGAAAATTGCTGTTTAGATGTCTCCATCCAATCTCACTGAGCTAGAACTAGTTTGCAAAGAAGATTGGGAAAACATTTCAGCTCTTAGATGTGCAATATTGGTAGAAACATACCCCAAAAGACTTGCAGCAGTAATTGCGATAATAATTTGGATACAAATGCATGTGCGTCACAATTTTCAGATTGCGTTTTAAAAATATTTAGAAACCATGTATCGATTCCTTTACACATCACAAATATATGCTACTTAGTGTTGGTATATCACATACAATATAAAAACAACATTTACGTTTATGGGTGTAACATGAAAAGTTGTGAAAAGTTTAAGAGTATGAATATCAAGGCATATTTTCTAAAGCTTATAATGTATTTCTTATATCTCATGACAAGAATATAGTTCATCGTTTGTGCAATAGACTCTCATTGATTCCCACTTCGCAATTCTTGAAACCGAATTGACAAAACATTTTCTTTCCCCAGCCATCATCATACTGTAGAATTACCCCTTTTTAGGACACGCAGAAGCAGAAGAGTGAACATAACCTTCGAAATTCGCAGTACACCACAATTTTTTTTTTCCCTCCATCCTGATGTCCCATAAATTAAAATATGACAGGGGTTGTTTCACTGTCCATGACAACTACTCCAGAACATGATAAAAGCCTTGGAGAATAGCCAGGGGTGTAGTCCTTGGGAGCCTGAGACCAAACCCTTGGAAATCTTAGAAGTGCAACACCGACAGGCTAATTGTTAACTATGTACATATATTGTTTTATAGGGCAGTGACCAGGGTTATGGACAGAGAATAACTGTAAGTGCAAAGAAAGTTTACAAGCGTTGTGCTGAGGTTTATTGTCAGTAACTTGCTGATTGCTATTTATCAGTTATTGCATTTCTACTTGCTGACCTGTAAATCGTTAATAAACAACTTGTTTCATTCTATCACCCAGTCTGCATTTTCTGTGTGGCTTTGTAATTTCTGCATAATCAGAGCCAGCTGCAGGGAACAGGCCAGGGAAACTTTCACACAAAATTTATGAATGATACAATGGTACCTCCCATTATCCAATCCAATATATTAGCACATAGAAGACAAAGAGACAGAGCACCAAGTAGATGCTGGTAATTCCAAAGTCATGGTTGACCAAGTAGAATGCCTTGGCCGTCTTGGTTGGTGTTATTACTTTTACGTTTGCCTTATTTTAGCGGAAACATTTTTGGGAGAGAAGAAGGATGCCACCTTGATCTCTCCCATTGACAATTTTGTTCAACTTTTTCCTGATCCATTCTGAGGGATTGATGCCATGCTTTCCAAAAGTACATTTGTTACCGGTGTCAATTTCTTCGTTGTGGGGTTACAATGTGATAATCATCAAATAACACCATAACTTACAGGTCCATGTTCGAAATTCATTTTGCCCTGGGCATAAACTTATTATACCACCAATTATTCACTAGTGCCACTTAGTCATGTATCAATCTGTACTCATTGTAGATGGATCTATTGCAGATTGATCCATAGTGGACTAAAGAATACCCCTATACCAAGAATACTGCCTTCAATGTGTCTGGTAGGACCCATCAGTCACATCTGCCAAGCTGCGAGCCACAGATGATATGGCACCTGAGTGCAGTTTTTCCTTTAGTTGCTTTAAGGCAGTATCAACTTAGGTATTGTGACATTGCTATTGTGAAACTGTACAGTACGTATTTTGTAGTCTTTGATGGTGGTCTTTGGTGGTGACCACTCAGTATAACATTGGTATTTAGGCAACTAAAAGAAAGCATTTGAAAAACATGTCCATAACCTAGCAGCGTAACAGTCTATGGACAGCTATCAGTGGACCTTCTCCAGGTGTAAACTCCACCAATGGTTCTGATGGATTATTTATGTGCTCCTCCTACTAAAAGCTGCATCCCTAGAAAAAGCATGATGGGGTGCTGTTAGGTCCTGTTCACATGGGAACTGAGAGCAGAACTGATTAAATGGTGCAGCCCGGACTGTAGGAAAGAGAACATTTTGGACCCCACGCTTTACATCAACAATACCCGATGATATATACGACCTATTGTCAGCCAGACAAATAAAGTGCTAACATAAAAGTAATGGGCACTAAATAACAAGCAATGTATGGGCTATTATCTGGAAATATAATAGTAAACCAATTTGCAAAATATATCCAATAACCATAAAAGTATAATTACATCAAACTTTATTAAGTGTAAAAAGGCACAGTGAGTTAACACTATAGGCGACACATACGGCAGGAGGAGACAGAACAAATACTTATAGATGAAAAAATGTCAAAGGCACATGATAGTAAACAGCCATGTCATATGTCATATATATTTGATCACTTTATACATAATAAACATATAAATAATAAGGTCATATACCTGTGTTCATCTCCTCCTGCTGGAATGGTGCCAGGTCCCATCCCTACACGTGTTTCGGCTTGTAGCCTTCCTCAGGGGGTATGGCGTCAGACCAGCAGGAGGCACTTTAAATAGTGGCCCCAACCAATAATATACCAGTATACAGGCATAATACACCGGATCTTGATTGACGCATGCGACAGGTTCGAGTCAGAACAAGCCCATCCACCGCCGCGTCATCTGATTACTGTCACCTTTTATGGCCCACCACTTAGAACAGTGTTACAATAACATCGGATTGTACGCATGCGCACTTCTGGCCTGCGGGTCTTATCTATCGCTGTGTCTCTATCTGATTTCGGGCAGGGTCACGTGATGGGCTCCTGACCACATAACTATGCTTCAGGCCCTGCACTCGCGTCACCTCTCCCGGCCTAATCAGATGACGCGGCAGATGGACTTCTTCTGGTTCACACCTGCCGCATACATCACACAAGATCCGGTGTATCATTCCTCTATACTGGTATAATATTGGTTGGGGCCACTATTTAAAATACCCAATGATGTTGTGATGGTGTTGAGAGCGCTTAGTTGGTGCTCCCCCCAGGCATCCATATTGCCCCAAGCTTACCAGCCCGAGGCACCAGGCTGTATTTAAGGTTTTGGCTGCTTTTCAAGACAATATAAGTAGTGAATAGCAAGCACTAAAATGCTCGGGTACTGTTTGCTTGGGTCGAGCAAATTGGAATACTCGGGTGCTCGACTCGAGCAATGAGTCCACTGTAATTCTATGGGAAACTCGAGCATTTTTCAGGCGGCTCCCCCCGGCGGTCTGCAGAGGGCCTAAAAATTGCCCAAATAGATAGGAACAGTGCTCAGATGACATGGGAATGGGTCACCCTGCTACCACAGGTACCACAGGACCCAAAAGGGTGCATGGAAGGACGTCTCCACAAGAGGCTCTCATTACAAACAAACACCTCCACCCTTCCACCTCAAACCACCAGAGAGAGCCCTGTTAGGGATATATATATATATATATATATATATATAGAGGGTGGAGTCAAGGCAGTGGAGTCAGAGAGTTTAGTCTGAGGAGAGCGTGCTATCGCTGAAAGCAGTGAAGATGCAGTACATCTGCTGCTGTTCTGAGGACCCCGAGCATGGCCAAGGCGAGGAGAGAGGAGTTGAGGGAGCAGAGGAGCATCACAGGCTCACCCCAAGTCATAATCCGGACACCAGGTCCGCGCCTACAGGGTCCTCTATACCCAGTCGGGATTACCAGCATACCAGGAGGATTACAGATCCCTGGTCGACCTGAAGCTAAACCCTTTACAGTAATAGGAACCACGAAGGCCCCGGCGTCCAGGGATAGTGGTTGCCAGAGAAAGGTCCTACTACCAAGCGACAGGTGAGAGAACGACACAACACAGAAGCTAGGCCCAGATGCAGGCTGGCCAGGAGCTTACAGAGAGGGAGAAATGGACCAGGAGGCCTTATACCCACTCACTGGGGAGAGTCCAGAAGTGCACCCTTCCTACCAAGTACCCTGGACCGTATCTGACATCCACACCAGTAAAGGTACTGCAGTGAATCTCCTGTCTCTGTCAGTTACTCCTGCTGCGCCATCTCTTCTGCACTACAACGCCCAGCATCACCATATGCACATACACTGCGCCGGGGGACCTCTCCACCTGTGGGGAGCAGAAACATCCCAGCTGCCATCCCATCACCCCCGGAGGTCTGCGCCGGTAACTATTACTGGAAACCACAGGAGGCGTCACGAGACAAACTGTACACTAAAACCCCTTTTCAAGAGAGACCCCAGAGTACGGGCCCGGGAGCCGACTGCCGTGACATCCTAAACAAGGTAAAAGGCCTGAGTACCGAGTCCCCTGAATCCCCCTGGTTAAGACACTCTCTCTTCCTGGCGTCACGAACAGGATTTCATGCCCGTTGCCACCAGGTACTGTGTGCCATAGTTGAACTGTGTTTAAACTGTGATGAACATCGCCACCATTACCGCGTCACCGCGCGGGAAGAAGAGGGGCGTAACCGCGGGAACCAGAGAGGTGTGACTCTTGGTAGCGCCCGAAGCACAGGCCCCACCTTGTGCCTCGATGCCGAACCAGTAGGAGTCAGGTCCTGGAAGGAGACCGTAGTCAGCCGCGAGGGAGACACAAGGTCCTGGAAAAAAAACGTCGCCTGCGACCTACCCGATCAAAAGTAAAGAAGGTAGGCTACGGTTCACTAGGGGGGCTCAACCATGGCCGATGACCAGCAAAACGCCGGAGCACCAGTTAACGCTCCTGATGCTCAACTCGCGCCCGGCGCTGCTCAGGCCGAAGCAGCTGCCCCACCAGCAGGGGTCGCAATTCCAGTCATGCCCATGGCCCTGCCGTACATCCCCGGAGCAAAATGGCTTCCCTAGTATGATGGCAAACCAGACACTCTGCCTGGATTCAAAAGGAAAATATATGGTGTACTGGATATGTACTCAATGACTGGTAAACAGAGAGCTGCTGTTGTGCTTGGGCAATTGACTGGTGCCGCAGAGCGGGAAGTTGAGACCTGGCCAGCCGCAGACCAGGAATCAGTATCCATTATATTTGAGACTGCAAACTGTCTTTAAAAACTGCACTGAGACAGATCTCCGGATGAGGTTCTACCACTGTACCCAGAAACCTGAGGACAGTATCCGGGACTATGCCTGGTGTCTACAAGAGGCACTGTGGACCCTGAAACAGGTTAGTCCAGCCAGCTTTCATGATGAGGACAAAATGCTGACAGAACAATTCATCCAGGGGTTAAGATCACAGGAGGAGAGCAGAACCGTACAGTGGTGGGCCTTAGATTATCCAAATGCCACCTTTGACACCCTGAAGGACATGGCTATTAAGGGTCTGCAGCCGCTGGAACCATCAGATACTGCTATCTAGCATTATCAGGGTGGGGCCATCCCAGTGCCCGCAGCACCCACTGCTCCTTCATTAATGGCTGAAACAAAAATGCAAACAGTGCCCCCTAGCAAGCTGGAAAGCCTGCGCTCTGAAGTGAGTCAGCTGAGTAAAATCCTGGCCACTGTCCTGAGCACCCTGCAGCTACAGACGGAGCTCGAGCCAGAAGGAAGGATCCTACTTGCCGACTGTCCTGAGGATGTCCCCTGGATGAGGAGAAAAAGGAGGACAATGCCACCCCGTAGGAGGACAATGCCACCCCGTGGGAGGACCAACGACCAACGTCGCCCTCAAAGAGAATACGTCTGCTACCATTGCCACAAGGCAGGCCATACCACCCGGACCTGTCCTTTAAACAGGCAAATCCTGGGGCCAAGGGCCGACACCCAGAAGTAGACCAACCAGGCCCATCAAGCTGGTACCACCAGTTTGTAGGAGGAAGGCCTTTCCTGTCCATTGTGCTGGACGGTATAGCAACACCCGCACTACTGGACACCGGGTCGCAGGTAACCATCATACCTGACATCCTCTACAAAAGGTACTGGTCCCTAGATGAACTCCATCCAACAGACCCAAATCTCTCTGTGTATGCATCCAATGGCCTTCCTCTTAACCTAGTAGGGGTTAAGGACGTGACAATGAAGGTGGGGAGAGCGTAACTAAAGGATCAAGGACTGATTGTAGTGTAGTCTAACCCTGGTGATTCAGACTTGTATATGATACTTGGTACAAATGTAGTTGGTAACTGTTTGGGAGAAGTGTTGTTCTTAATCCAACAGATGGCTGACGCTGCCAAACCGCGACAGAGGAAGGTGCTCCAGAAGGAAATTTGCACCCTCCTGTACCAGCAACAGGTAAAACTAACAGGTGGTGAGATTGGTAATGTACGGGTGACAGACCTGATACCCATTGTGATTCCCCCAATGAGTGAAATGCTGATTTGGTGTAGGGCAGCAATCGGTCTCAAGGGACAGAACTACCAGGTGGTAGTGGAGCCCATCAGTTCAGAACACAGACCTACCCTCCTAAATGCTAGAGGGGTAGTTGATGTACGCAATGGAAGGGTACCCATACGCCTCCTAAATTGTGGGGAGGGGGAAGTTCAATTGCCACGGTATGCCACTGTTGCCAGATTGTATACTGTGAATAATGATGCCATACACACAGTGGAATCCTTGACCCCACCAGATACAGTGGAGGACAATGACTCCGAAGCTCAGCTGGAGGAATGGTGTCAACAGCTCCATGTTGGGATTGACACCACTCCTGTCCATCAGAAACACAGTGTTTACAGAGTGGTTCAGGAATATGAACACGTGTTTAGTAAACACCCACTTGATTTTGGAAGGGTTAAAGGGGTACAACACCACATACCCACCGGTAACCATCTACCCATTAAGGAGCGTTACAGACCCGTACCACCAGCACATTACCAGAAAGCCAAAGAAATGTTTCATGACATGAAAAAGGCAGGGGTAGTAAGGGATAGCTGTAGCCCCTGGGCAGCTCCCCTGGTCCTGGTCAGGAAAAAGGATGGTAGCATGAGGATGTGTGTAGATTACAGACAAATTATCGAATAACACATAAGGATGCATACCATTTGCCCCGTATAGAGGAATCCCTGGCTGCACTAAAATATGGCAATTATTTCTCTACATTGGATCTCACTAGCGGGTACTGGCAAGTCTCTGTTGCTGAGCAAGACCGGGAAAAGACAGCCTTCACCACCCCGATGGGATTGTGTGAATTCAACAGCATGCCGTTTGGACTCTGCAACGCACCCGGAACGTTCCAGAGGTTGAGGAGTGTTGCTTGGGACACCGGAACTTTGAGACAGTGCTACTGTACCTGGATGACGTTATCGTGTACTCAAGGACGTATGAAGACCATCTAAAGCACCTGGCGGAGGAATTTGAGGCATTGTCCTAGTATGGGATGAAACGAAAACCTTCTAAGTGCCACCTGCTCAAGCAGAAGGTTCAGTACCTGGGACACGTGGTCAGCTCAGAGGGAGTAGCACCAGAACCGGAGAAGGTCACTGCCATCCAGAAGTGGCCTGAACCGAGAAACATTAAGGAAGTACGTCAGTTTCTGCGACTAGTCGGGTACTACAGGAGGTTCATAAATGATTACACCAAAAAGGCAGCACCTTTACTAGATCTCCTGGTAGGACAGTCCAAGAGAGGTAAAAATCCCCCATTCCAGTGGGGTAAGGAACAGGCTGAATCCTTTGCGGTAATGAAGGAAATCCTGACTGGTAAAGAAATCCTGACTTACCCTGACTACAGCCAGCCTTTCCTGTTGTACACCGACGCCAGCAACGAGGGACTGGGAGCTGTGTTGTCCCAGAAGCAAAACGTCAGAGAAAACGTAATTGCCTATGCCAGTAGGAAGCTTCGCGCTACTGAGAGGAACCCAGAGAATTACAGTTCCTTCAAGCTGGAGTTCCTGGCCTTGGTCTGGGCTATCACTGAAATATTCAAGCATTACCTAGTCTCAACTAAGTTCACAGCCTTTACCGACAATAATCCCTCGACACACATGGAGACAGCCAGGTTGGGAGCCATGGAACAGCGTTGCGTGGCCAGACTGTCGAATTATCAGTTCACAATCAAGTACCGGGCAGGTCACAAAAATACCAATGCTGTTGCCTTGTTAAGGATGCCACACCAGTGGGACACCAAGGATGAAGTGGATGATCTCGAAGAAATTGAACTACCCGATTTCCACAGAAATGGAATGGTCCACGAGCAGCACGCCTCCAGAAGATGTAATGGTAGGACGCCAAACCCTCTACCTCATCACAGCTGGAAGGAGACCCAGGACAGTGACCCGGTTGTCAGCCTTATCAAAAGACAGATAACCCAATAAGGTTCTCACCTGGAGAAGAGCGCTCCCCCACAAGCCAAACACCTGTGGAATGAGAGAAGCCAGCTGTTCATCTACAGAGAGAAGCTGTGCAGAAGGTATGTCAACCCCAAGACCCATGAAATGGTGTGGCAGATTGTTGTACCCAGGATGGAACTCCAGATGGTGTTAGAGGCCTACCATGACCAAGCAGGTCATTTTGGCTGGAAGAAGCTGGAAACCCTGCTGAAGGACTGATTCTATTGGGTTGGGATGCGGAGTTCCATAGAAAGTTGGTGCTGAAATTGTGGGCCCTGTAGCCTCAGAAGAAAAGACTACGGCAGCCAAAAAGCACCCTTGCAGTCCATCAAGACAGCCCAACCCCTGGAGATTGTTGCTCTGGATCACGTCAAACTCGCCCAGCAGATCAGGCTATTCCTATGCCCTGACCATGGTGGATCACTATTCCCGGTTCTTGGTGGTAGCCCCTGTCAAGGATCTGACAGCAGAAAATGGAGCAAGAACTTTTCAAGCCTACTCCTGCAGACCCCATGGGTATCCGGACAAGGTGCTAACAGATCAAGGCCCTGCTTTTGAAGCTGAGATATTTAAGGAATTCTGTCACCTGTATGGATGCAAGAAGATCCGGACTATGCCATATCATCCGCAAACCAACGGTATGTACGAGAAAATGAACAACATCATTATAGACCTGTTGAAAACCCTACCTTTGGAAGAGAGGAGCCAGTGGCCAGAAAAGCTACCTGACCTAGTGGACCTGTATAACCACATACCCGTGAGTTCTACAAATTGTACCCCAGCGTACCTTATGAGAGCAAGACCTGGAAAATTGCCCATCGACCTGGAGCTCGGAGTGGTAAAACCTGCTGCAGATACGTCCACTGAAGATTGGGACACAAGTCGGCAAGAGCAGTACAGTAAAGTACAGGCCTGTGTCAAAGACAGTCTAAACAAGGTGAGGGAAAGGCAAGAAGAATAGTACAATAAGCATGCACCAGCAGAACCCTTGGCACCTGGAGAAATAGTGCTAAAGCGGAAAAAAAGAGGTCACAAGCTCGATGACCAGTGGGAAAGAGAGCCATACACCGTGTTAAACTCCAGATTTGACAACAGTTAAACCTGCCTAATCAGCAAGGATGGAGGTAAAACAACCGCCACAGTCTCAAGAGACTACTTGAAATTGTGCCCAGGTTTACTGAAGACACAGGAGGAAGAAGTACCTCTTATAGCATCGGAAGAGCCCAAGGAAGATGTAATTCATACAGTTCAAGGAGACTTCCCTGCGGACTGGCCTCAACTTGATGGAGCAGTTATTATACCAGTGATACACTTCTATCAGCAACCAGAAGAACCTCCATCACCAGTAGAACCTGTAAGCGCCCTAGAAGAACCTGCTCAGGAACAGGAAGAGTCCCCAGTAAGAGGAGGATCACCCGTTGAGGCAGAGCCTGAAGGCCCAGCAATCAGTGTACTTGCCAGTCCCATAGAGAGATTGAGTCAGTTTTATAATCTACCCGCACGTAGATCTGACAGGCTAACAGAGAGTGCATGCACAGACACCAGTAACACCCCAGTGCTACGAAGGTCCACACGCAGCACACAAGGCTAAATCCCTGCCAGGTATAGGGAATAAGTACAAAAGTGCCTACATTGTAAATAGTTACCCAGTTGGGTATTGCTTACTGTTATTTATTATGTGAACTGTCAATAATATGTATTCATTTAGTTACCCGTAAGGGTATAAACACTTGTAGGCTGAGGACTGTGAGCAGCCAAAAACTGTCCCTGTAAATAGTTGCACTTATCAAAGAGCCTCCTTATTCGTTTCATAAAAGACCACTGAACAAAAACCCGTTTGGCGTGGCCGAAGACGTGGTCCAGCACCTGGATCACTTAAGCCCTGTAGCCACGCCCAGGGCTTACGTTGAGGGTTTTCAGGCGGGTCCCTCATGCTCCTGTTGTTACACCTTCATCAGTGGAATGGACACCTGGTGATGGGACATATTGTAACATTATTATTGTTATTGCTGTTATTATTATTGCTATTGTTACCTGATTTAAAATGCTTCTGTCCAGGAGTATTGAATTGTACTAGGGGAGAATGTGTCACCCTGCTACCACAGGTACCACAGGACCCAAAAGGGTGCATGGATGGACTTCTCCAGAAGAGGCCCTCATTACAAACAAACACCTCCACCCTTCCACCTCAAACCACCAGAGGGAGCCCTGTTAGGGATATATACATGGAGGGTGGAGTCAGGCAGTGGAGTCAGAGAGTTTACTCTGAGGAGAGCGTGCTGACGCTGAGAGCAGTGAAGACGCAGCACGTCTGCTGCTGTTCTGAGGGCCCCGAGCATGGCCGAGGCAAGGAGAGAGGAGTTGAGGGGGCAGAGGAGCATCACAGGCTTACCCCAAGACATAATCCGGACACCGGGTCCGCGCCTACAGGGTCCTCCATAACCAGTAGGGATTACCGACATACCAGGAGGATTACAGATCCCTGGTCGACCTGAAGCTAAACCCTTTACAGGACTAGGGACCATGAAGTCCCCGGCGTCCAGGAATAGTGGTTGCCAGAGAAAGGTCCTACTACCAAGCGACAGGTGAGAGAACGACACAACACAGAAGCTAGGCCCAGTTATAGGCTGGCCAGGAGCTTAGAGAGAGGGAGAAACGGACCAGGAGACCTTATACTCACTCACTGGGGAGAGTCCAGAAGTGCACCCTTCCTACCAAGTACCCTGGACCATACCTGACATCCGCACCAGTAAAGGTACTGAAGTGAATCTCCTGTCTCTGTCAGTTACTCCTGCTGCGCCAGCTCTTCTGCACTACAACGCCCAGCATCACCATCTGCACCTACACTGCCCCGAGGGCCCGCTCCGCCTGTGGGGAGCAGAAACATCCCAGCTGCCATCCCATCACCCTCGGAGGTCTGCAGCAGCGCAAGTAACTATTACCGGAAACCACAGGTGGTGTCACGAGACAAACTGTACACTAAAACCCCTTTTCAAGAGAGACCACAGAGTACGGGACAGGGAGCCGACTGCCGTGACATCCTAAACAAGGTAAAACGCCCGGGTACCGAGTCCCCTATATCCCCCTGGGCAAGACAGAAACACCATGGGGAAGCATTTCTGACTCCCAGGTCACTGCTGTCAACAACGTTGTCATAGGTATTACGCAACTTTTTCAGACTCACAATAAAACATACAAAAACGAAACCAAAATGGATTTTCCTGGGAAATATGTTAAGGAACATCCTTTCCAGGATAATGACTTATATATAAAGCAAAATAAATAACCAAAAACAAAAATACTCCTCCACATCTTGGGCTATGTTCACACTTAGCGTTTTTGATGCGTTTTTGCACTTTTGCATTGCTTTCAACTGTGACAAATGCATTCACCAGGAAATGTCATTTTAACAGTTTACAACCTTATCTGGCCATGTAGTGTGTGAGAGATCATCAGACACATCGTGTTTCATTTATGAAGGAGGGACTCCAAGAGCCACAACGCCTATTTTTATAGGGCCATCAGACGGCCTTTACTATTCTTAATGGGCCGGCAGTCAGCTCTGACTATTGTTAGAGAGCCATCAGCCGGCTATGTTTTATTGTTCCCATTACTAAATAGTGGGTCTCCTATACTGTTATTGCATATGCAGTGAGTGGCAGGGCTGCCCAATACCACTTTGAAAATTTGGATGCATCCCAATACCCCTTTGAAGAGACTTAGAGGAGGGCCTCCTGAAAACAATATTCCCATTATTAGGAAGTAGGTCTCCCATTGTATTTGCCTATGCAGTGAATGCAAGGGTTGCCAAAAATTTGGAGGCACTCCAATGCCCCTTGGAAGAGACATGGAGGTCAGAGGGCCTCCTGAAAACAATGTTCCCATTATTAGGAAGTGGGTCTCCCATTGTGTTTGCCTATGCAGTGAATGCAAGGGTTGCCAAAAATTTGGATGCACTCCAATGCCCCTTGGAAGAGCCGTAGAGGAGGACCTCCTGAAAAAAAATGTTCCCATTATAAGGAAGTGGGTCTCCCATTGTGTTGGCCTATGCAGTGAATGCAAGGGCTGCCAAAAATTGGGAAACACTCCAATGCCCCTTGGAAGAGCCGTGGAGGAGGGCCTCATAAAAAATGTTCCCATTAGAAAGGAGCGGGTCTCCTATACTTGTAATGCTCATGCACTATGTGTATTGGCTGATAAACATTTACCCCTGGGGGGTATACATGAACATACTGTATTAAAATTTTTTTACGGGCATCATAAACACCCTTTAAAAAAAATGATGTGGGTGTTGCATCATGGACCATGGTAACCCTGGTGATATGGTGGTGAAGGATAAGGATGAGGAGAAGGAGGAGGAGAAGAGCAAATAGCCAAAATCAGGACGCGTATACCCATGTGTGGGTGTAAAAAAAGACACTGGATTTGAGCTTGTTATGCTGCTATTATTCGGTGGTGTTGAGAAGTCTGGCCCAATCTAGCCTTTGTTCATTTTTATAAGGGTCAGCCTGTCAGCATTTTCAGTTGACAGTCGGATGCGCTTATCAGTTATAATTCCACCAGTGGCACTAAAAACCCGCTCTGATAAAACGCTGGTGGCAGGGCAGGCCAGGACCTCCAAGGCATAGAGAGCCAGTTCTTTCCACGTATCCAGCTTGGATACCCAAAATTTATAAGGCACAGCGGAATCACGGAGGACGTTGGTACGGTCGGCAAGGTACTCCCTGAGCATGTTCTCAGCCACTCCGGGCCTGTGCGATGGGAGTGGCTGAGAAAATTCTTCCAAAACTTTGACAGTGTTCCCTTGCCTCTGCTGGATTGAAGTTGTGTCTCTCTCGTTTGAACTCCTTGGTTGTCCAACGAACTGTGACCTCTGCCGCCAGTGTTTTCAGATGGGAATTTTTTTAATAGTTCCGCAACAAGGGCCTTCTGGTACTGCCCCATTTTTGTAGACCTGTCCGCCTCAGAGATGTAAAGTTCTCCTTGTAGCGTGGGTCTAGAAATGTCACCAACCAGTAATGACTAGCACCCAATATTTTGAGAATGAGGGGGTCATGGGAAAGGCAGCATAACATAAACTCAGCCGTGCGTGCCAGACTACTAACAGCCAGACTTCCATGTCCTCACCAAGAGGACGACTGATCATGCTCTCCTCTTCCTCCTCTCTGTCCTCAGGCCATCTGCGCTAAACAGAGGTATGACCGTTGTGCAGGTAGTAATGTCTATAGCGCATGAAACTAGCTCCTGTTCTGCCTCCTTTTCTGCCTCTCCCTCATTGTCAACCAATCCATGTTGGGATGAGATGAGGATGGGCTGTGTGTTATCACCCTGTATGGTTCCTTGCTCCATCTCATCTTGCTCCGACTGCAATGCATCCTCTTTGATTGTGATCAGAGAGCGTTTCAGAAGACAGAGAAGTGTGATGGTGACGCTAATTATGGCGTCATCGCCGCTCACCATCTTGGTGGAGTCCTCAAGGTTTTGGAGGATGGTACATATGTCTGACATCCATGTCCACTCCTGAGGTCTTATGTGTGGAGTCTGAACTGAATACCGAAGGCCTTGTTGATGCTGGTACTCAACAACTGCCCTCTTCTGCTCACAAATCCTTCCCAACATCTGCAGTGTAGAGTTCCAACGCGTGGGGACATCACACACCAGTCTGTGAGCCGGAAGCTGCAAACGCTGTTGAAACACAGCAAAGGCAGTGGAAGCTGGAGATGACTTTCTAAAATGGTAAAACAGGGGGCGTACTTAAACAAACAGATCCAGAAGCTCCGGGTAGGATTTGAGAAACCACTGAACCACGAGGTTAAGCACATGGGCCAGGCATGGTACGTGTGTGAGCTTCCCTCACCTCAGAGCCGCCATCAGGTTCCGGCCATTGTCACACACGACCATGCCTGGCTGTAGGTTCAGTGGTGTGAGCCACAGATCTGCCTGCTCTTTCAGAGCTGCCACAACTCTTCAGCACTGTGCGGTTTGTCACCTAAGCATATTAGCTTCAGCACAGCCTGCTGCTGCTTGACCGAGGCAGTGCTGCATTGCTTCCAGCTTGTGACTGATGTGATCATTTCAGAGAGGGAGGCTGAAGAGGAGAAGGAGGCTGAGGTGGATGAGGTGCAGGAGCTGTAGACTGTGTAGGCAACCCTGATTGACCTAGGGACCGCAATCCTTGGCATTGGGAGGATGTGTTCCGTCCCAAGGTCCGACTGGTTACCGGCTTCCACTATGTTAACCCAGTGTGCCGTCAGCAAGATGTACCATCCCTGTCGACAAGCACTTCTCTACGTGTCCAAGGTTAGGTGGACTTTCCCGGTAACTGCGTTGTTGAGAGCACGACTAATGTTTTGAGACACGTTCTTGTGTAATGCGGGAACGGCACACCAGGAGAAATAGTGGCAACTGGGACCGACTACCGAGGAACGGCCGCCACCATCAGGTTGCGGAATGCCTCCACAAGCCTAAAAGGCAACATTTTGAGCACAAGCAGTAGTGAAATGTGGGAATTTAGTAGTGTGGCCTGTGGGGCGTTGGGTGCGTATTTGCGCTTGCATTCCAAGGACTGGGGTATGGACAACTGAATGCTGTGCTGGGACAAGGACGTGGACGTGCTTGCTGATGCTGCTACTTGAGTTTGCAATGATAGGTGCAGGGCATTAGGCATCTTTGCATGCACCATGGACAAGGGATTGGCTTGCATGCACAATAGCGTAAGAAGCAGTGGTGCCACCCACAGACACTGTTCCTGGACCCTGATGTTCAGCCCACACAGTTGGGTGCTTTGCTGCCATGTGCCTGATCATGCTGGTCGTGTTCAGGCTGGTCGTTTTTCCACCCCTGCTGATGCTGGCCTGGCAGGTGGTGAAAATGGCCTTTTTGGGTTATCGGCAGAGTCTTTAAAAAGCAACCAGACTCGGGAAGACCTAACAGTTGTACTGGCAACTTCCTTCGTGTTGGTGTTATGGGGAACGGTTGCCTGCCTTCTGTCTGTGGCCACCACACTGCTACTTCCTGCCTGTTGGGGTGCTCTGCCTCCCTCCCCCTGTGTGCTGCTGTCCTCGCTCTGCATGTCCTCCTGCCAAGTTGGGTCAGTTACTATATCATCCACCACCTCGTCTTCCACTTCCGCACCCTGGTCCTCCTCCTGACTTTCTGGCAATTGTGTCTCATCATCGCCCACCTCTTGTGACACTTTCCCACTGTCACCTTCGTGTGACCGTGGCTGCTCAAATATTTGGGCATCGCAACATGCAATCTCCTCTTGCCCCGCTTCAAGTGGACAGAGCGAGAGGCCCGAATCTATAAATAGAAAATTGAACAGATCTTCGGAGTGTCCAAGTGTGGGATCAGTTGTCTCCAGGCACTCGGCATGGTGGGAGGAAGGAGGATCAGGATGAGGTGGTGGTAGTGATGGTGGCAAAGTGATTGGAAACATTATCCGCTATCCAACCAACAACCTTTTGACACTGCTCTGGGTTCAATATTGTTGTGCTGTGGTCCCCTAGGAATTGGGACAGGAAGGTCAGGCGGGAAGATGTGGGTGTTTGTTGTGGCACAATTTCAGCTTGCCCATGGCCTCGGCCTCTGCATGCACCATCACCATCACGTCTAGTTCACCATCCCTTGCCATGCGCCTTGCCCATTTTAAATGGAGGACAATATCTTCCACGCTCATTTCAAATGGCTGAATTTGGAGCGAAGTTATATGTGATTCTTGTGACAGAGAAAACACGGTTTTAAATACCTGGCCTGTAGGTAACTATTTTGAACAGCACACTGGTGTAAATTGCTTCACTGACACACTGAAAAAAATTTTAATGGAGGCCAGAAATGGCAGTATTTTCTGAAAACGTATATGTGATTCATATGACAGACAAACAACAGTTTTAAATAGCAGGATGTTTAGCGCTGTAATATGGAAAGGACCTGGCTGTATTCTGCAGTGCCAACAAGCAAATGGTGCAGAGCAACAGTGTTCTTTGGATTTTAAGCAAATAATTAGGATTTAGATCCAAAAAAAATTATTCCTGGCCCCTGAGACCTGGACCGATTTCTAGAAATATCTAACCGCAGCAGCTGACAAAACTGGAATGGAGCCTCTTGTGCTATATTCACTGCAGTCTGCTATATACCCTGCCTGCCTGCCTATATACACTGCCTGCCTCATATCTCTGCAGATGGATTAGTCCTCTGAAGGACTTTGTTGAGATGGATATGTGTCTCTAATATTGTTTGGTACACCTACACTAGCTAGAAACAAGCACATCTCTCCCTAGCTCAGCAGCACCTCTCCCTACACTGTCTGATTCCGGATTGACTGTGACGAGCATAGTGGCGCCAGGTCTGATATAGACCTGATGACGCTGTGCGGCCAACCAATCACTGTAATGCCACAACCAACATGACTACGACATTACAGTGAGTGGCAGGCAATCCCTGCATGTTCATTGGCTCTGTAAAGAGCGCGAAACATGCAGGGAGGAGACCCGAGCAACCCCGGAAATACTCGGTAAGCACTAAGCATCTTGAGCAGTGAGATGCAGGGGTAAGCACCGAGCAGTTGCGAGCATGCTCGCTCATCACTAAATATAAGTTGTAGCCTTCCATTTGAGGTTTAATTTAGGAGACTTCCCAACATATACCTCCATCAGAAAGCTCAGAACCTTATGTGAACAGTGACTCGATACTGTATATGCTGCTTATCATTAGGCACTGTATGGTATATTTATTTATACATCATACGATGGAAAAACAAAGTACCACGAAGGGCACTATCCAACATTAACTCAGCTTTGAACCATTAACAAATTACAAACACATAATGACTAAATAATATCAAAATATTGTAACTTCCTAAAAGAAAACGAACAAAGACTAATATTGCAATGTACAATTATATATACTGAGACTATATCTCACTTCATTCTTTGGTTGTAGTTGCTCCCTTTTATTCTCCATCCATCCCAGACCACCATGATGACTTTTTCAGACCAAACAGAAAGACAAGGGAGGACACATCTTATGCCATTTTGAACCCAACCCTCTCCACTAAACAGTAATAATAAAAGCTTTAATTTTAACTGCAACCCCTAACAATGTGTCACCCTGGCACTAGACTCAAGAGTTTGTGCACTTTGCAATTTTAACCATTTACAAACATGAGACAATTTATTTAACTATGCACAATGCTAAAGTGTGCAAAGTAAAAAAAAATAATCCTGTAAGAAGGTCTCTGATACTTTCACAGTTGGCTGAAAAGTTTGGCCTCATTCATACTTTCTACTTTGTCTCAACTTCTACTGTGATTCTGACTGGATACCAGGTAGTAAAGGAGGCACTAGTTTAATTGGGAGATGCCTTTACTAATTAGGGCACTATAACAGTTTTTGATCATTTATTTCACAATGGAAGTAAATTTATAGCCACAAGTAGATTTGCTGGCAATGGTGGATATATCATACTAAATTCTTAGAGATATCTCTTGTACCTCTTACTAAGGCATATGAAAGGAAGTTTTCATTGGCAAATGAACCATATATTTATTTGTCCTTGTCTTTTAAGGATTGGCGCTTCTCAATAATAAACCTTGGGGTCAACTAAGACAAAATTCTCTCATGACCCACAAAGATTTTGCAATGAAAATGGGGAAGAATTGAGAAGAACCTCTACAAGAAGAGGCAAAGCACCTTGTGGATCACTTCAAAACATTATATAGTAGATTTGTTGAATGTGGTTAAAATCATATGTACAAGGATAAAGTATTAAAGATGTAACACATTGAAACCAAGAGTAAATTGTTTTAAGTTTGGAGAAGGATCGCATGGACTGGCACAAGAAGTTTCTATGCCTTCATAGTTTAGACATTTTTTTTACCGTATGCAATAGTACTTAGTGAATGGACAATCTTCTTTTAGATGAATTGTTGTTCGCCATGCAAAATCATCATCTAATGAAAACATTGCATTCAATACTAATGTTATTTCTTCTTTTAGGGCAGCCTGTTGAACCCAAGAAAACTTCTAATGTTATTGTAAGCTTAGTATTTGGAACCGCTATAGCGATGATGACAAGAAGTGGCAGAGATATCTCCAGGACACTTAGAATACTTTTCAAGTCATCTCATCCATCTGGAGGCAGGTAGGATTGGAATTTTAGATCTATAAATCATCAAAAAGAGTCTCTCATTTTGGAGGACCTTAAGTGTCCATGGATTATGTGGCAGGGGCAGCACGGTGGCTCAGTGTTTACCACTGCAGCCTTGCAGCACTGAGTTTCTGGGTTCAAATCCCACCTAGGACAACATCTGCAAGGCGGTGGATGTTCTCCTCGTGTTTGCGTGGGTTTCCTCCGGGTTCTCCGGTTTCCTCCCACACTGCAAAGACATACTGAAAGGGAATTTAAATTGTGACCCTCAATGAGACAGTGCTGATAATGTCTCTAAAGCACTATGGAATTAATGGCTTTACATAAGAGAGTAAAATAAATAAATGTCCCAATGATTTCTGTAATAACTGTGTTTTATGCTTTACTACCATCTTTTGATTTTACTTTTCCATATCTGTGAGGACACAGGTCTTCCGTGGGCATAATACCACTCAGACAACACAGGGTGAGGGCTAAACAGTGTGGCAATACTTTATTGAAGCACCAAACAGACAATAATATATAGAACAGTCCCAGCAAATACCCAAGATGGTGCAAAATTACACAGCCTCACCCTTTCGTTGGCCTGCCAGGAAAAGAGCAACTGCAACTTTGGGACTTCCAGGGCCAACTTCCTCAACCAGTGGCCCCCTGCTTTTGACGAGCACCCACAGAGAGGAGGTAGCAGCAAGCTTAGGAATCTGACAGTCCATTGAGGTATGTGGCAAGGAGACACTAAGATCCCACCCTGGCTTTCTCTGAACATATCCACGAATCCAGGTGACTGCATGGTCCCAACCTGGATTTCTCTGAGTGTATTCACGGGTTCCAGGTAACTGGATGGTCCCAACCTGGCTAACCCAAACATATACATGGAACCAGGTGACCAAAGGGTCACAATCCTGGCTTTTGCCAAACGTCTCCATGGGACCAGGCGACCGGATGGTCCCAACTTGGCATCTCAGAACATATCCATGAGACCAGGTGACTGGAGGGCCACAATTCTGGTTTCCCCAAAAGTCTCCATAGAGTCAGTGATGGTCAATGGAGCAGATATGTATCTTTCCAGCCAGGGCAGTGTTCCCTTAGGCTGGCGTCCTGCAGAATCCAAATCTGTGTCCCCCTGGATAGAGCCATGCTACAAAGCTGCTGTCCTGAAGAGTCTCTCTGATTCTCTTTTCAGAATGAGAGAAATCACAGTTTATATGTACAACTGTGGCTCAGGTCATCATTCAAAAGTCAAGGGGGAAGTTGCAGGGCTCATATTTCATTGTTTGAGCATTTAATCAATTTGCATAACTTGTATTCCTCTGCTCTGCGAGAATAAGCCACAGGGTCCACACAATTATTAATCAACATATTTAGCAAGCATTCATTGTTCACAGACCAAGAGAAGTCTACATTCAGACTTATGACAAAAGTCCATGTTTCTTGTTCCATCCGAAGAAAGAAAAACACATAAATTCAAAAGTCAACATGAACACAATAGTGTAGTTCTCCTAGCCTAATAAATCTAGACTTCTGGCTAATTAAGATTAGAATTTGTGTCGTCACAACATCATTATTTAAAAATGTTCCTCTACTAAGCTCATCATATCTGCCAGATACTGCCACCCTGTCCCTACTTTCAGAATTGAGGTATGGGCAGTACTTGCTTTGATTATGGGTGGCAAATATGATTGACAGGGCTCTTTGAGGGATAGTTAACCAATCAATGGGATCAATAAGTGAACATGGGCAGGCTCAATGACCAATAAGCTCTCAGGATGCCCTATTTAAACCCTCAGTTTCATGTCAACAGTGTTTTTGCCAGTACTATGTTTCTACACTACCCTGGTGCTGTGATATTGGTTTGATCTTCTGTGATTCTGACCCAACTCTGTTCCTGGCAGTATATATAACTAAACCTTGAATGCCATTTTGGATTGCCCCTTTGATTTTTGACCTTTCTCTCTGCCTATTTTTACTGCCTCACGTTCACTTCTCAGACTAAATTTCTTTTGGTTCCTGTTTTGTCCTTCCAATCTCTCTGATTCTGATCTGCTTTGTTTAGTATTTCCTGCAACTCCAGCCAGCAGCTACTCTGTAGACCTTGCGGTAAAGGCTAGATCCCTCTATTCAGGGTGGTCCTGTATCCTTCAGAACAGATTGGCTTGTGCAATGCCTGTTCATCAAAGCCCACTCATTGTAAAGTACATAGAAGGTTAATCAAGTTTTTGTGAATAAACTGCCAAAGTTATCTTGGGTTCTTCATATTTCATCTGCAATTAATCATTTTTATTTCTTCCTATCAACTGTATGATATATTTGCTGAAAATTATGCATCACTTGCCCCACAAAAAAATATTTAGTCTTCTCAAAGTGGTATGGAGTTTTTACACCGACTAATGACACTCCAAGAGCTTCGATCTTTTGTTCAAACTTTGCTACATCTGGTAGTCAAGGTTGTGAGAAGTTAAAGGGTAACTTAGTTTTCAAAACCTCTTCATATAAAGTAGCACCTTAAAATTCCGATAGTCCCCACTTATCACTCAAAGCACACAAGGAAGAAGAACGTGGCTTACCTTACACATGAGCACATGTAAAGTTGTGTTCAGATTCAATAGAAAGTCCACCAAATAAATGCAGGGCTTTTAATGTCAAATGAGTTGTCAGCTCTGTGCACTATATAGTCTTTACAAATGTTTAGGAAATAGGAATGCAGTCAACTTTCTAATATAAGCTATTATGATTGCGTCTGTCACCAAACTGCCGACTGGTTTCAAGGCAATCGGTGAAGATAACTTTGGGCAAAAAAGTTGGCAAAAGTTTTACAAAATAATGATGCATTAAAGAAAAACTCATCAACAGGCTTGATATGTCTTTTACAATCTCTATTAAAAAAAAATCTGGGTAATTTTTTTCTCATAACTCTTAAGTCATTCCCATGTTATTTAACCAGAAAAATACATGAATTGATTGACAATTGAGTGTTAACATTTCCCTTGTCAAAGGTATGTGCCCCTACAACGTATGACACTGCCATCGCTGATTGGACACGGTGAAAGCACAGAAGGATACGCCCCCAAATGAAAACATCTAATTGTCAATGTATTCGTACATTTCTAGGTGGAATAACAGAATAATTGTTTATCACAGAATCTAAAAAACAGACGCTTCAAAGATGCTCCAAACTTTTTATATTATGGCTAATACAAGTATAGATATGTCCAGAATGTTCCTCCTTAAAAAGGACCTTTTACCAAGTTTTTCATGTTCAGCTGGACACATGATGTAATAGTCACTGCAGACGAGACATACAAGCCACAGTGTCTTGCACCCACTGTGAAATTTGGTGGAGGATCGGTGATGATCTGGGGATGCTCTAAGCACCGTACCTTTATGGCAGATTGCGCTCAGATTGTGGACATGTTGTTATAATTACCATACAGTAAAACCAAACAATGAAAAATAACATTGTACACAATGATCAGTTTTAAAAATTAATTTTTATTTAGTCACAGCTCCATGAGAGTGAAAAGCAATTTAAGAACTAAAGAAGAGACCATTGTGCTCTATCCTCAAGCCACAAATCAAAAATAGTTAATCAGAAATCCCAATCGACGGTTGCCACATATTGCCACAATGTTTTCTCTACATATTACTATGGTCATGGTATAATACAAAACAGGTACAGTCATATGAAAAAGTTTGGGCACCCCTATTAATCTTAAGCTTAATGTTTTATAAAAATTGGTGTTTTTGCAACAGCTATTTCAGTTTGATATATGTAATAACTGTTGGATACAGTAATGTTTCTGCCTTGAAATGAGGTTTATTGTACTAACAGAAAATGTGCAATCTGCATTCAAACAAAATTTGACAGGTGCATAAGTATGGGCACCTCACCAGAAAAGTGACATTAATATTTAGTAGATCCTCCTTTTGCAAAAATAACAGCCTCTAGTCGCTTCCTGTAGCTTTTAATGAGTTCCTGGATCCTGGATGAAGGTATTTTTGACCATTCCTCTTTACAAAACAATTCCAGTTCAGTTAAGTTTGATGGTCGCCGAGCATGGACAGCCTCTTCAAATGATCCCACAGATGTTCAATGATATTCAGGTCTGGGGACTGGGATGGCCATTCCAGAACATTGTAATTGTTCCTCTGCATGAATGCCTGAGTAGATTTGGAGCGGTGTTTTGGATCATTGTCTTGCTGAAAGATCCATCCACTGCGTAACTTCAACTTTATCACTGATTCTTGAACACTATTGCCAAGAATCTGCTGATACTGAGTGGAATCCATGCGTCCCTCAACTTTAACAAGATTCCCAGTGCCGGCATTGACCACACAGCCCCAAAGCATGATGGAACCTCCACCAAATTTTACTGTGGGTAGCAAGTGTTTTTCTTGGAATGCTGTGTTTTTTTGCCACCATGCATAACGCCTTTTTGTATGACCAAACAACTCAATCTTGGTTTCATCAGTCCACAGGACCTTCTTCCAAAAAGAAATAGGCTTCTTCAAATGTGCTTTTGCATACCTCAGCCGACTCTGTTTGTGCGTACTTGCAGAAACGGCTTCTTTCGCATCACTCTCCCATACAGCTTCTCCTTGTGCAAAGTGCGTTGACACCATCTGCAGCAAGTTGATGCTGCAGCTCTCTGGAGGTGGTCTGAGGATTGTCCTTGACTGATCTCACCATTCTTCTTCTCTGCCTTTCTGATGTTTTTCTTGTCCTGACACTTCTGGCCTTAACAAGAACTGTCCCTATGTTCTTCCATTTCCTTACTATGTTCCTCACAGTGGAAACTGACAGGTTAAATCTCTGAGACAGTTTTTTGTATCCTTCCCCTGAACAACTATGTTGAATAATCTTTGTTTTCAGATCATTTGACAGTTGTTTTGAGGAGCCCATGATGCCACTCTTCAGAGGAGATTCAAACAGGAGAACAACTTGCAAGTGGCCACTTTAAGTAGCTTTTCTCATGATTGCATACACCTGGCTATAAAGTTCAAAGCTCAATGAGGTTACAAAAGCAAAAAAAGTGCTTTAGTAAGTCAGTAAAAAGTAGGCAGGAGTATTTAAAACAAGAAAATGATAAGGGTGCCCATACTTATGCACAGGTCAAATTTTGTTTGAATGCAGATTGCACATTTTCTGTTAGCACAATAAACCTCATTTCAAGGCAGAAACATTACTGTGTCCAACAGTTATTACATATATCAAACTGAAATAGCTGTTGCAAAAACACCAATTTTTATAAAACATTAAGCTTAAGATTAATAGGGGTGCCCAAACTTTTTCATATGACTGTATTTATCTACAACAGAATATGTGGCTAGCATGAAAGTATAAATAAGTATCAACATAGCATTATAAAAAGCACGTTTGTTTGTCAATAAGTTCCATCAGAATTAATTGGTGACTATTTAAAAAATGTGTCAATAAGATCAAACTCCTAAAGCTGTGGATATAAGCATGCAGGGCTTAGAAAGCTGAATCCACTGATACCTTTATGTCTTCTATATGTTGCTACATTCTGGAAAAATCTGTGTTTTAATTCACATGCAAATGAGATGTTGAGTGCTCTCGGAGTGACAGAGCATTTGTGGAACTACTGCCTTCTGAGGTTGTTTCCAGTACCAGCCTCTTCACTTTGATAAAGTTAAAGGAAAATCAGAGAGTGAGCTATCATCAAGCTACGGAAACTGGTGTTGGGTGGAAAAAAACCTGGGGAGGCAGAAGATATGATTATCTAAATTCTAATTTCTCTGGAATGCAGCAACAGATAGAAAACATAAAGATGTTGATAGATTTACATTTCAAAAACCTGCATGACTATGCAGTGTAGGGGGGTTGATCTTACTGACAGATTCCCTTTAAAAAGAAAAATATCTGGCAGACCCTATAGAGCAGGGACTAGCCCAACCCCTAAAACGAAGGACACTTATGAGTCTTCGTTTCAGGAAGGGGCAGAGGCTTTGGCAGTGACCACAGCCTCTGCCCCCTGGTGATGACAGTTCATTTGAGTTTACCAGCATGCACTAAGATTTTCAAACAAAGCATCATCAAAAAAAGGATTTTTTTTTTTTTAATTTTCACCTCTTCGTTGCGGAGATATTATCAATCGAAGTACTGGCACATAATGAGTTGACTTTTGTTAGGTCCAAGTGGGTGTTATCAGAAAACAACTACATACAGGGAGAAGAAGTTCAAGTCCCAGTGAAAAGAATCTAATCACACCCACTTGGACTTGGAGGCGAAATAAAGAAAGAAAAATTGTTTTAATCTGTTTTGCAGCCATTATTACATCGTGTGTCCAGCTCAACGTGAAAATTTTGGTGAAAAGGTCATTTTTAACCCCTTCCCGACAAATGATGTATAGTTATGTCATACAGTAGAGACCAAAAGTTTTGACACACCTTCTCATTTAAAGATTTTTCTGTATTTTCATGACTTTGAAAATTGTACATTCACACTGAAGGCATCAAAACTATGAATTAACACATGTGGAATTATATACTTAACAAGAAAGTGTGAAACAACTGAAGATATGTCTTATATTCTAGGTTCTTCAAAGTAGCCACCTTTTGCTTTGATGACTGCTTTGCACACTCTTGGCATTCTCTTGATGAGCTTCAAGAGGTAGTCACCGGAAATGGTTTTCACTTCACAGGTGTGCCCTGTCAGGTTTAATAAGTGGGATTTCATGCCTTAAAAATGGGGTTGGGACCATCAGTTGTGTTTTGCAGAAGTCAGGTGGATACACAACTGATAGTCCTACTGAATTGACTGTTAGCTGCTTTTTTCTTGCCATAATACAAATTATAAGTAAAGAAAAACAAGTGGCCATCATTACTGCAAGTGCAGTTACAAAAACCATCAAGCGCTACAAAGAAACTGGCTCGCATGAGGACCGCCCCAGGAAAGGAAGACCAAGAGTCACCTCTGCTGCTGAGGATAAGTTTATCCGCATCACCAGCCTCAGAAATCGCAGGTTAACAGCAGCTCAGATATGAGACCAGGTCAATACCACACAGAGTTCTAGCAGCAGACACATCTCTACAACAACTGTTAAGAGGAGACTTTGTGCAGCAGGCCTTCATGGTAAAATAGCTGCTAGGAAACCACTGCTAAGGACAGGCAACAAGCAGAAGAGACTTGTTTGGGCTAAAGAACACAAGGAATGGACATTAGACCAGTGGAAATCTGTGCTTTGGTCTGATGAGTCCAAATTTGAGATCTTTGGTTCCAACCCCGTGTCTTTGTGCGACGCAGAAAAGGTGAATGGATGGACTCTACATGCCTGGTTCCCACCATGAAGCATGGAGGAGGAGGTGTGATGGTGTGGGGGTGCTTTGCTGGTGACATTGTTGGGAATTTATTCAAAATTGAAGGCATACTGAACCAGCATGGCTACCACAGCATCTTGCAGAGGCATGCTATTCCATCCGGTTTGCGTTTAGTTGGACCATCATTTATTTTTCAACAGTATAATGACCCCAAACACACCTCCAGGCTGTGTAAGGGCTATTTGACCAAGAAGGAGAGGGATGGGGTGCTACGCCAGATGACCTGGCCTCCACAGTCACCAGACCTGAACCCAATCGAGATGGTTTGGGGTGAGCTGGACCGCAGAGTGAAGCATCTCTGGGAACTCCTTCAAGATTGTTGGAAGACCATTTCTGGTGACTACCTCTTGAAGCTCATCAAGAGAATGCCAAGAGTGTGCAAAGCAGTCATCAAAGCAAAAGGTGGCTACTTTGAAGAACCTAGAATATAAGACATATTTTCAGTTGTTTCACACTTTTTTGTTAACTATATAATTCCACATCTGTTAATTCATAGTTTCAGCAGCAGAAGGGAAGGAAGGGAGACACAAATCCATTACTTAGTGGGTAGGTGGAGCCCCACAGGATAGTTCACCTCAGATTAGAAAAAGTGACGACCGGCCCCTCCAGTATAAAGGCTCCTCCTACTCCCATGTTCTCCAGTCTTTTATCTGAGGTCTCAGAGGATAGTCGCTGCCTCGGCAGCTCCGCAGAAGAGTTTATTTTATATCCAGCGAGACCTGGACCCCCCATGGTCTAGAGGTCTCAGGGGGTCTCGGCACTACTGAGACCCCTGACCCTCCCCTGGCGGCTCTGTGTTCCCCTTGAGGAGGTCTCCACAGAAGCCTGCTGGCCCCGGGGGATACAGGGCACTCCCTGGCGGAGACGCACACCACATCTGGGGGTCCCTGCGTGTTCCGCCGTAGGGGGGAGCGAAGGGCCACGGCGCCACACATCCCTGAGGATCCCTGTGGCGTTCAGCCGGGTAAGTGCTCTTCCGTATAAGAGTGCCTTAACGGCTGCGGCAGCAGCCGCCGTTTCTATAAGTGTGACTTCCTGTGTGTTTTTGTCTATTGCAGACGCTGCCTTTACTGGGGGGAGCAGAGACGGAGGCCAGTAATGTTTATATGTGGCCCCGCATTTCTCAGCTTCCTGCCGTGTTTCAGGCAGGAAGTTTTTTGAATAAGCGCACATTTTTTCTTTAAGTTTTTAGCTTCCTGCCATCATTGGGCAGGAAGCTCTCTTTATTAGTGCACGCTTTTTCTTTTCTTGCTTCCTGCCTTCATAGAGGCAGGAAGCTCTCTGTCTAGCATGCTTTTGCTTGAATAGCGCGGGCTCTGGCGGGGGGTGTGGCTTAGCGTCTCCTGGCTTCCTGCCGTCATATCTCAGGCAGGAAGCTCTTGGTTTGGGCGCGCGCTGTGTCAGTCCCTGCTTCTCCTCCGGCTTCCGTGTTCCATCGGGCACCTCCTGCTCTCTGCTCCCCGTCCACCGCCACACACTCAGGAGGAGCGGTCGCCGCGGTATCGGTGAGTTAGGCAGAGGTTCCCTGACAGCGGTTTTCACTTTGGCTAACCTGCTAGTGAGACATAGTGAGCGCTACCGCTTCTCTTTTGAAACTATTTACTTGGCTGACCTTAGTAGGCAGTGTAGTATTTTAGTTGCAGTGATATTAACCCCTTCTGAACAGGATGGTTCTTTAGTGTTGTTTTTTTCTTTTCCTGGGGAAACACCTTGTGTTGGAGGGCGCTTCTCCCGGTTGATTAAGTTAAATTATTTGCTCTGCAGCTCTGGGGTAGCTCTCTCTAAGGGTGAGCTTTAACCCTTCAGAGCTTGAGGCATAAAAAAAAAAAAAAAAAAAAAAGAGTTTTGAAAACAGGCAACAGGCTGTGCAACTTTCACACTTTTATTTGCCATCCTTATTGTAACATCCTGGCATCTGGTGTGGGTGGCATGTCGGATCAGGGGCCTGGGAGTGCGGACCGCTCTCCTGATCCGTTCCAGGTTAGGTCGCACGCTTCTGATACACCCAGGCCTTCAACGACGTCAAGTTCGACCCTCAGTGATGTTAAGGTGGAGGCGCTCACTCGCTCCATTGATAGTCTTTCTAGTCTCCTGGGTCAGTGGGTGTCAGCTAGATCGCATCCGACGACACGAGGTAAAAAGCGCCGCAGGACTGTGGTGGCATTGTCTCCCCCACATAGCGCATCAGAGGCTTCGGATTCACCGAGTTCGGTTGATGAAATCTCTGATTCTGAGAAACAGGATCGACAGGGTCGCTCTGTTTCACTTTCAGACCGCGTAGATGTTCTTATTAAGGACATGCGGGAGGTGTTACAGCTGTCTGAAGAGCCAACAAAACCGTCTAGGTCGGCCCGGCTGTATCAGGAAACGCGCCGTGCTCGTTCTACAGTACCTGCGCATGAAGAACTTAATGAGGCAGTGGAGAAGGAGCGCCGGTGTCCGGATAAACGCTTCCAGGGGATGCGGTTTTTTGATGCTCTGTATCGCTGCGCCAAGGAGATGGCCACTAATTGGGTTCCCTCTCCTGAGGTGGATATATCTCTGTCTCAGCTGACCAAGTCTTCCCTGCTTCCTGTTAAAGGGAGAGCCAATCTTCAGGATCCTCTGGACAGGAGATGGGAGTCAGCGACGAAATCCATCTATGAAGCCACGGGTCATGGTTTCCGAGCGGCCTTGGGGGCCATGTGGGCCGGTGAGGCTTCTCTGCGGTGGTCGGATCAGCTGCGGGCGGCATGGCAGGACGGGACTTCGTGTTCAGAAGTAGAAAGGCTTTTTCAGCTGATGGAAGAAGCTATGTGTTATGGCAGGGATGCAGTACTGGACACAACTTCAATTCTGTCCAAGGCTCAAGCTTCGGCCGTCACAATTAGAAGAGCACTGTGGCTTAAACACTGGACCGGAGATGCAGTATCCAAACAGGGGTTGCTTAGTCTGGCATATAAGGGCGGTCAGCTTTTTGGTTCGGACCTTTCGGAACTGATTGCCAAAGCCAAAGCTAAGGATGTTACCCTGCCTCTGAAAAAGGCAGTGGCATCCACATCTAGCAGGACAGGGCCCGGTAGAGGTCTTCGGTCCTTTCGGACCAGGGGACGATTCGGTCAGCCTTCTTGCAGATCGGGTCGTCCCTCGTCCTCCGGCAGATCCTCCCAGAAATCTCGTACTCCTTGGAAGCAACAGTCCCGTCAGGACAGACGGGAGGTTGATAAAAAGTCCGCTAAGGCTGACTGATGCCAGGGATCCCCCCGAGGGCTTTCGGGTGGGAGGTCGTCTGCTACAATTCGGGTCGATTTGGGCATCCCACATAGCAGACGCCTGGGTGACGCGGGTTATGTCGGCAGGCTATTTCATAGAGTTTCATTCTCTACCTCCAGACAGGTTTCGTCAGACGTGCATTCCATCCGTGCCAAGGCTGGCTGCCGCACTGTTACAGGAGGTCGACTCTCTCCTACGGCAGGGTGTGGTGGTTCAGGTTCCCCCGGAAGACCAGGGAAGGGGTTTTTACTCCAACCTTTTTGTGGTCCCCAAAAATGAGGACAAGTTTCGCCCGGTGCTGGATCTCAGAGATTTGAATATTTACGTCCGGACACGGAAGTTCCGCATGGAGTCTCTCCGTTCGGTAGTAGCGACCCTGTCGCAGTACAATTTCTTGGTGTCGATCGACATCCGCGACGCCTATTTGCATATCCCTATCGGCAGGGCTCACCAGCGTTTTTTGCGTTTCGCTATAGGTCAAGCCCATTACCAGTTTGTGGCCCTACCATTCGGGTTGGCCTCAGCACCCAGGGTTTTTACAAAGATTCTGGCTCCTCTCATGGCGCTTCTTCGAAGACAGGGGATTACGATCCTCCCCTACCTGGACGACCTGTTCATAGTGTCGCCCACAGCGGAGGAGGCGATAACGGCTCGCGATCTCTCCCTTCAGTACCTGATAGACTTCGAGTGGCTGATCAATTGGAAGATATCGTCATTGGAACCAGCACAGTCCATTCTTTTCCTGGGGATGCATTTCGATACAGTTCGGGCAGTTGTGTCCCTGCCTCCTGTCAAACAGACGAACCTTCGTCTTCTAGTCCAGGCTATGAGGTCGGCGTTGTCAATGTCCCTTCGGGAATGCATGCGCCTTCTGGGTCAAATGGTAGCAGCTATGGAAGCAGTACCGTTTGCACAATTTCATTCCCGGGATCTCCAAAATCTTATTCTGACCCATTGGGATCGATCGCTGACTTCTCTGGATCGCTCGGTCGTTATATCCCGCAGGGTGCGAGAGTCTCTTGGATGGTGGTTACGTCCAGAGACTCTATCCCTGGGGAAATCCTTCCTTCTCCCAAGGTGGTCGGTGATTACCACCGATGCCAGCCTGATGGGCTGGGGGGGAGTTTGGAACGACCTCTGGGTTCAGGGGGTCTGGTCACCCGAGGAGTCGTCTCTCTCGATCAACATTTTGGAGTTGAGAGCAATATTTCTCTGCCTCCAACATTAGACGGTCCTGTTGAGCGGTCTGCCGGTCTGGATCCAGTCGGACAATGTGACGGCTGTCGCGTACATCAACCATCAGGGCGGGACGAGGAGTTCCAGTCTCATGACGGAGGTCTCTCGGATCCTGGTCTGGGCCTAGTCCAGAGTTCCAGCAATCTCTGCAGTTCACATCCCAGGGGTGTTGAATATCTCGGCGGACTTCCTCAGTCGCGAGCAGGTGGATCCGGGGGAATGGAGTCTCCATCCGGAGGTCTTTGCACTGCTGTGTTCCCATTGGGGGACTCCTCAGGTGGACTTGATGGCATCCAGGCTGAACGCCAGGGTTCCGACATTTATGTCCAGGTACAGGGACCCGGAGGCTGTGGTGGTAGATGCTCTAGTGGCCCTGTGGGGTCAGTTCAAGCTGATCTATGCGTTTCCGCCGATATCCTTACTTCGTCTGGTGATCCGACGGATCAAACTCGAAAAGGTATCAATAATTCTGATAGCACCAGATTGGCCACGGAGGACATGGTATTCGACGCTGGTGTCTCTTCAGGCGGCACCTCCGTTTCCGCTGCCCCTTCGCCCGGACTTGCTAACCCAGGGGCCCATTCGTCATCCGGACCTGAGGTCTCTTCGTTTGACGGCGTGGCTCTTGAGACTGAGATCTTGACCCGTCGCGGTTTTTCGCCCGAGGTCATTGCTACCTTGCGGGCTTCCAGGGGTCCAGCTACGTCTAGGATTTATCACAGAACTTGGGAGTCTTTCTATTCATGGTGTTCTGGATCTTCAAGAAACCCGAGGGTTTTTTCCATCCCCAACTTCTTGGCTTTTCTGCAATATAGTTTGGCCAGGGGTTTGGCAGTTAGTACTGTGCGGGGTCAGGTATCTGCACTATCCGCACTTTTTAGAAAGGCTATTGCCTCACGCAGGGTTGTGCGTTCTTTTTTTCGCGGAGTCGCACGTCAGTTTCCGCCGCGGAGGGCAATGGTGGCTCCGTGGCGGCTTAATCTAGTCCTAGAAGCCCTTCAGCATAGGCCTTTTGAGCGTATGGATTCTGCTAAACTTTCGTTACTTTCTTGGAAGGTGGCCTTCTTGGTGGCAGTCACCTCTTTGAGAAGGGTGTCGGAGTTGGCGGCACTATCTTGCTCACCTCCTTTTCTGGAATTCTTTCCGGTTCGCGTGGTGCTTCGTACCCGTGAAGATTTTTTTACCTAAGGTAATGTCACAATTCCACATTAATCAGGACATTGTGTTGCCTTCTCTTTGTCCAAAACCTAAGAATCCAAGGGAGCGGGCCTTGCACTCGTTGGACTTAGTGCGGGCATTGAAGTTCTAGCTTACAATCACACAAGGTTTTCGGAAGTCGTACTCTCTTTTTGTGATTCCGGCTGGTCGTCGGCGTGGTCAACGTGCTTCCAAGGACACAATAGCTCGGTGGATCCGTTCGGCTATCCTGGAAGCGTATCGGCTCAAGGGCGAGCCATGTCCGGTTAAAGTTCAAGCTCATTCCACGAGAGCCATTGGCTCATCGTGGGCTTTTCGTCAGGGGGCCTCGGCAGCGCAGCTCTGCCGGGCGGCCACCTGGCGCTCCGTTCACACCTTTACTAAGTTTTATAAAGTGGACGTGAGTGCTTCCGCTGATGCGGCCTTGGGACGCAGGATCCTGCAGGCGGCGGTAGTTTAAGTTATCTCTTTATTGTTTATTTTTTCTTTATTCAGCGCGATTTGCGCTCTTGCCTAAGTTGTTGGGGTGTTGGAGATTCTGCCACTATTTCCCACCCTTAAGTGAGGTACTGCTTTAGGACGTCCCACTAAGTAATGGATGTGTGTCTCCCTTCCTTCCCTTCTGCTGCTGAAAGTCGGATTTTGGTAAGAACTTACCTGTAAAATCCTTTTCAGCGAAGGAAGGAAGGGAGACACAGCACCCTCCCATGGCAAAAGTGTTTTTTTGTGTTTCTAGATGCAGCGCGTCTCCTTCCTGATGACGATCATCTGGCCTGGGTTTAGCGCTCTACGGCTCTCCTTCCAGTTTCGCCAGCTCTACACAGTTGTCAGGTCCAGTGAGGTATGCCTAGGACTGTGTGTTTCTATTACATAACCTGTTTTCTCTCATTTCTGAACTTTCAGAAGGGGATGTGTTGTTCTGCTGGTGTTGTCTGCTCTTCCTTAGCTTGTGTACGGACTGGAGAACATGGGAGTAGGAGGAGCCTTTATACTGGAGGGGCCGGTCGTCACTTTTTCTAATCTGAGGTGAACTATCCTGTGGGGCTCCGCCTACCCACTAAGTAATGGATTTGTGTCTCCCTTCCTTCCTTCGCTGAAAAGGATTTTACAGGTAAGTTCTTACCAAAATCCGACTTTTGATGCCTTCAGTGTGAATGTACAATTTTCAAAGTCATGAAAATACAGAAAAATCTTTAAATGAGAAGGTGTGTCCAAACTTTTGGTCTGTACTGTATGTCGGGGCCCTGACTTTTATGCGGGCTTGCAAGCCGAGACCACATCTCTGCCGTCAGATGATGGCTGATTTAATCATCAATCATCTGCCTCTAACAGCCTTCAAGAACTGTTAAAATATTAACTGGCACTGTCAATCTCTGACAGCGGCATTTAACATGCGAGGACAGGAGGTCATTCCACGTGCCTATCTGGCGCATCTGTGCTGTAATCTAGTGCACTGCTATGTTTAGTACAAGCGATCAGACGATTGCAGCTTCAAGTGCCCTAAGGGGACTATTAAATACAGTAAAAAGTAAATAAAAATGTTATTTACAATATGAAAAAAAATATAAAAGTTCAACTCACCTCCCTTTAGCCCCATTAAAAATAAAGCAATTAAAGAAAATAAAAAATACACATATTTGGTATCACTGAGTTAGTAAAAGTCTGATCTAGCAAAATATAAAATAAATTAATCCAATCGGTAAATGGTGTAATAAGAAAAAAGACAGGACATAAATATTTTTTTTTGGCCTCTACAGCATAGCAATAAAAAGTGATCAAAACATTGTATTTACTCTAAAGTGTTTTCAGTAAAAACATCAGTTCAGGGTGCCAAAAATGAGCCCTCACACAGCTCCATATCCTGAAAATTGGAAACGTTACAGGTTTCAGAAAATGTCGACAGAAGCAAAAAAATGTATTTATTTTTCTACAAATTTCCAATTTTTTTTTTACCACTGTAATAAAAATAAAACTATACATGTTTTGTATGTGCAAACTCATACTGACTTGGAGAATCATATTGACGTGTCAGTTTTACTGTATGGTGAACATGGTAAATAAAAAAAAAATTGTAGAATTGCACTTTTTTTGCAATTTCAACTTGGATTTTTTTTCCCGCTTTCCAGTGCATCACATTATAAAATGAATGGTGCCATTCAAAAGTACAACTCATCCCACAAAAAACAAGCTCTCATACGGCTATGTGGATAGAAAAATAAAATTTATGGCTCCTTGAAGAAGGTAAGGAAAAAAAGATAACAAAAGAATGGAAAATCGCCAAGTGGGTTAAGGGGGTTAAGATGCTGTTTACAGCAGCCTTTATTCTGACAATACACCTCAAACACATGCAATGATAAATCCCATCAGCCGATGACAGCTCATGACTTGAATTTATTCATAGCTTCTTTTTTCTTCTCAGGGTAAAAATGTTCTTACCATGCTGATGACTGTATTGCGGGACTCCTCACAATTTGAAAAAAACGGAAGAGTTCAATGTCCATCATTTTTTGGATGAGAACAATAAATGTAAGAAAAAGAATGCATTTTTGCCATTTTTTGCAAGTTCGGATGTTTTGTACCTACAGTACTCCTCTTACATTGTGCCTATATATTCATGCAATTTCATTCCTATCACTTACAAATTCTGCATGCAGAGAATCTCCTGATGTTTTTCTGAATGCAATTAGCAGCCAAGTAATTTCATGCCGCTGACTAATATCCAGCCCACCCTCTCTCAATTTTTTTTTATAAATTTTCCTATCTCATTACACTTCGAATTTCATTAAAAAAAATCTTGGTAATTAGATTTTCTCAAATCAAGCAAAATGGCAGCCTTTCCTGATTGTTTTTTGGTCAAGTAAGTGATTAAAATAAAAAAAACCGCATGGTCCTCTACTTGTTTGCTTCCTCCCTCAGGATTTGGCCTTGTCTTTCATATTTGGAGCTCCCAGTGCTGACTATGTCTCAAGTGAAGTCATGACATCACATAAGGCCAAAAGAATTAAAGAGTGAAGAAGCCTGAAGATGGAAGAGAAGACTGGAGTCTGGAGGGAGGAAGGGAGCCAGGAGTGGACCAGGTGGGGAAATGTGGTGCCAGGACAGGAGAAGGGTGAGGTGAGTTTAATGATTTTTTTTAACCCCTCAGTTTATTATTCTCTGCGGTCTGGAGAGATCTCAAATCATAAGGCGCTTTTACTACCAACTCAATCAACGCTGCATGAATTGAACGTCAATCGAATTTCCCAGACAAATTCAAGATAATTTGGCTAATTGAATTTCTGCAGTTTTGTCCATCTCTAATGGGCAGTTGCGCAACGACTGCGGTCGCCTCTGCGACTGGGCCTGGCGGGTCAGGGGCCCCAAGATGCCAGCAGAAGCTTCAACTGGATGTGCATCCTCTGACGCACATGCAGCTTAAGTGTATTGTACTGCTATACATGATACTGGCCAATCAAAGGCCAGCAGCTGACAATGGTCTGTACGTGGCCAGGGGTGCATGGAAGTGATGTCATGTGCTCCCGTGCCACGCTGAAGTAAGCTACCGGCTTCAGAAGAGGACACATGTGGTGGGGGAGTGAAAGGAAGGTGAGTATTTTTTTTTTTAAATCAGTGGCCATAATACCATGCATGACTATGGGTTGTGCATTATACTACTATGTCTGTCTATCGGCTGTGCATCATACTACATGGAGGACTATGGGTTGTGCATTATACTACATGGATAACTTTGGGATGTGCACTATACTTTATGTAAGACTATTAGTGTTGAGCCACCCCCGTAGTGTTCGGGTTCGGTTTGTCGAACACCGGAATGTTCGTGGAACTGTTCGTCGAACACCTTAGAACACTGTCGAACACCGTCGAACACCATTAAAACCAGTGGCAGGCAACTAAAGACACATAGAAAACACCTTCAAAGGTGTCCAAAAACTGACAAACTGCTCAGAAGACACTCTCTTTAAAAAAGCCAGCCTGCAATTCAGCATCGATACCTGACAATTTAGAACAGAAAGAATAGAGCATCACAAATAAATTAGATAGATAGAAACATGTCAGGCACATATATAAGAAGTACAGTGACAGTGTTGGTTACTGTACTTGTCATTTAGTGTTAAAGGATTTATTAAAAAAAATAATAGTGTTTTCATGCACCGTCTCTTTAAAAAAGCCGGCTGGCAATTCAGCATCTGTACCTGACAATTTAGAACAGAAAGAATAGAGCATCACACATAGATTAGATAGAAACATGTCAGTCACATATATAATAAGTACAGTGATAGTGTTGATTACTGTACTTGTCATTTAGTGTTAAAATAAAGGATTTATTTTAAAAAAATTGGCGTGGGGTTCCCCGTAATTTTAGTCTCTAGCGGAGGTTAAGCAGACAGCTGGGGCAGATGTTTGAAGCCTGGGATGGGGTAATACCCAATGAGCTTCCCAGGCTACTAATATCAGTCCCCAGCTGAATACCTAGCCTTTACTAGCTATTAAAATGGTGGACCCCCAAAAAGAATGATGTGGGGTCCCCCCTATTTTAATAGCTAGCAAAGGCTAGGCAGACAGCTGGGGGCTGATATTAATAGCCCAGGAAGGGTGCCACGAATATTGGTCCCCTCCCAGGCTAGAAACACCAGCCGTCAGCCGCCCCAGAAATGGTGCATCTGTATGATGCGCCAATTCTGGCACTTATCCTCGCTCTACCCACTGCCCTGTGGCGGTGGCAATGGGATAATAGGGCTGGGTTTGATGTCAGCTTATAATGCCAGCTGACATCAAGCCCAGGTTAGTAATGGAGAGGCGTCTATAAGACACCCCCATTACTGACCCCATAGTCAAAGTTAAAAAAAAAACACAAACACCCAGAATAAAGTCCTTTAATTGAAATAAACACACAATTCTTTATTGTTCTAAATTAAACCATACTTACCATCATGCCCATTCCAGCTGAAGCCAACGATCTATTGCAATAAAAGTAAAATAATAAACCAATCTCATCCTTACCTTTCCATGGTCCCCAGGACGGCTCCAGCTCTGCTACATTCACATGACAGGCTGGATCGCAGCCGAAAGCTGCCATCCAGCTTGCCATGCCGCAGACAATGAGAAGCGCAGGCATGCTTGCGCTCCTCAGTGTCTGGCTGTGACGGCATCCAGATGAGCCGAGTTCATGTCCAATGAACTCATCTCACCTCATGCACGTCACTGACAGCATGGGAGAATTCTCCTGCGCTTGCCATTAGCACAGGAGAATTCTCTCACGCTCACCGCAAGCGCAGGAAAATTTTCCCACGCTGTCAGTGACGTGCATGAGGTGAGCCGCGTTCATTGAACATGAACTCGGCTCATCTGGATGCCGTCACAGCCAGACACAGAGGAGCGCAAGCATACCTGCGCTTCTCAGTGTCTGCAGCATGGCAAGCTGGATGGCAGCTTTCGGCTGCGATCCAGCCTGTCATGTGAATGTAGCAGAGCTGGAGCCGTCCTGGGAACCATGGAAAGGTAAGGATGAGATTGGTTTATTATTTTACTTTTATAGCAGGAGATCGTTGGCTTCAGCTGGAATGGGCGTGATGGTAAGTATTGTTTAATTTAGAACATTAAAAAATGTGTGTTTATTTCAATTAAAGGACTTTATTCTGGGAGCTGTGTTTTTTTTTAAATACTTTACTAGAAATTCATGGCGGTCATGTCTAATATTGGTGTGACCCCATGAATTTCGGGCTTAGGGCCAGCTGATAATACCAAGCTGCCCCTAACCCCTTTATTACGCAGTGAGCCACCACACCAGGGCCCTGGATGTGGGGTGGCTGCGGACTGCAATTTGCAGTGGGGGGCGGGGGGTGCGAAAGCTTGGGCCTCCCTGCGCTGCGGATTCCAGCCCCCAGCTGCCTAGTTGTACCTAGCTGGACACAAAAAAGGGCGAAGCCCCACGTATTTTTTTTTCTTTAATTATTTCATGAAATTTATGAAATGATTAAAAAAAAAAAAGGGCTTTCCTATATTGTTGTGTCCGGCCAGGTACAAATAGGCAGCTGGTGGTTGGGGGCAGCACGTTCCTGCCTGCTGTACCTGGCTTGACACAAAAATAGGGCGAAGCCCCACATCAATTTTTTTAAAATAATTTCATGTTTTTTGTCTTGCCAAAATCTGACCATTCTGTGTTCATTAAATGAGCAATATTTCAGCATTGATGCCAATTTATTTTCTTAACCTAAACCAAATTTGGGAGGGTTTCAGCTTTCAAAAGAGTAATTTATAAAACCAATGGATGAATTTAACGTCAGGTTATAAGCTTTTATTTACATAACATGGATAGGCGACATAACTTCTGTCAGGGAGTGTACTGTGTATGACTATGGACTGTGCATTATGCTACATGGATGACTGTGGGCTGTGCATTATACTTTATGGATGACTATGGGAGTGCTTTATCCTACTATGTATGACTATGTACTGTGCATTATTCTTTATGGATGACTATGGGCTGTGCATTATGCTACATGGATGACTGTGGGCTGTGCATTATACTACATGGATGACTATGGACTATGCATTATACTATAAGGATGACTGTGGGCTGTGCATTATACTATATGGATAACTGTGCGCTGTGATTATACTACATGAATAACTGTGGGTTGTGCACTATACTTCATGTATGACTATGGGCTCTGCATTATACTACATGTATGACTGTGGGCTGTGCATTATACTACTATGTATGACTAAGGGCTGAGCTTTATACTACTATGTATGAATATGGGCCGTGCATTATACTAATATGTATGATTACGGGCTGTGCATTAAACTACTATGTATGACTATGGGCTGTGCATTATACTACATGTATGACTATGGGCTGTGCATTATACTACTATGTATCACTATGGGCTGTGGATTATACTACACGTATGACTATGGGCTGTGCATTATACTACTGTGTATGACTAAGGGCTGTGTATTATACTACTATGTATGACTATGGGCCGTGCATTATACTACTATGTATGATTATGGGCTGTGCATGATATTACTATGTATGATTATGGGCTGTGCATTATACTTTATGGATGACTATGGGCTGTGCATTATACTACATGGAGGACTATGGGGTGTGCATTATACTTTATGGATGAATATTGGCTGTGCATTATACTTTATGGAGGAATATAGAATGTACATTACATTATATAGAGGACTTTGGGCTGTGCAGTATATTATATGGAGGACTATGGGAAGCGTTATACTATGTGGATGACTATGGACCATGCATTATACTTTATGGATGACTATGTTCCATGCATTATACTTTATGGATGACTATGGGCCATGCATTATAATTTAATTACAGCTAAATAGTGAAGGGTTCCGCTAACAGGCATGTAGAAATCAGCTGATTCTATTTAGAAACCAAGTTGTATAGGTGGAACTATCCTATAAATGGTGACTTTGCAGCCTTAATATAAGGATGCAAAGGAAAAAACTTGATTTTCCTTTCAAGAAACTATTGGCTGTTGCATAGCTTAGTCTATGTCTTGTGAGCACCGAACTTAAAAGGAACCTGTCGTCTGATTCATACTGCTAAACTGCAGGCAGTCAGAGACTAGACTAGTCTGGTGCAGCTTCAGCAGCCACCTCACAGCTAAGCTGCCGGTGATTGGCAGGTCTCTCCCTATGTATACACAAGGAAGAGAGATCTTGAACACCTGCCTCATCGCTGAGAAGAGCTGGATCTTTAAAGTTTACACAATAGTCCAGAAAAAATATATATACATCAGCACTCCACAAAATCATATTATCCCATCCACTTCAATGGTGCCCAGCAGTATGTAGACAGACCAATAATATAATAGAAAAGAAGAAAATCGCGACACTCACCTGTGCATAAAATTGAGAAGACTTTATTTCCAAGTAATTAAAAATGGCAGCTTGATAGTGAATGGCATACTACTATGTATGGACAACAGCCATTTCTCATCAAGCACTCGCTTGTTCCTGGTCCCAACACCAGGAAGAACCAGAAAGAAGCGCCTGTTTGGCGTCAAAGAGCCGCTGTCTGTTCATTGTAGTATGTCATTCACTGCCACACTGCTATTTTTTAATTTTATTTTATTTAACGGCCTGCAACTTGATCTAGAGCCATGGCGACTTGTTGGATGAATGCTCTGTAGGAAGATTGGTCTTGTGCAAGCCTAGGCCAACCAGGGTCTTCTCTGCCATTTTCTTGATTGTATCAAGTCATCATGTTGCTGGTCTTCCTCTTTGCCTTCTTATTTCTATTCTTCAACCATTATGTCCTTCTTCATTGATTGCTCTCTTCGTATGATGTGTCCAAAGTAGGCAAGTTGTAGCTTGGTGATCCTTGCTTCGAGTGACAGGTCTATCTTGATTTGTTCCAAAACTGATTTCTTTGTTGTTCTTGCCATCCATGGTATTGATAGCATCCTTCTCAAGCACCACATTTCAAAGGTGTTGATTCTTCTTCTGTCTTGTTTCTTTATCGTCCAGTTTTGACATTCATATGTTACTACAGCAAAGACCAGACTATTTCTTCATCTGTTCTTCAGCTGTTTCTTCATCGCCAGTGAAATGTCCCTCGATTTGAAAACTTTGTCCAGTGACTTCATTTTTGATTTTGCACATAGCTTTTCTCCTATGGACTCCCGGTGTCGTTGCTGCATCTTGAGTGATTATTAATCTCAGTATGTTGAAGTCCTTTACAACTTTCAGTTCATCGCCATCCATCTCAAATGTGTCCTGGTTGTTTCTGGCAGTAGTCAATACCTTTTTCTTCTTTGTATTGAGTAGGAGTCCTATGTTAGAGTTTTTCATCTTGACACTCTATAATAAGTTCTTCATTCAATCTACGCTTATTGCTATCAATGATGTATTGTCTGCGAATTTAAGGTTGTTGATGATTCATCCAACAATTTTGATTCCTTCTTTTTCGGCATGTCCAGCCTTCCTGAAAATAGGTTCTGCATATAAATGGGGACAGGCAGCAGCCTTGTCTGACACCTTGCTGTACTTTAAACCTTGCCATTTCACTATGTTCCATTCGGACTGTTGCTTCTTAGTCAATATAACTGTTCCTAATGAGGCTGATCAGAAAGTTCGGCAAGTCTTCTGAATTTTATGCACAGGTCAGTGCCGCAAATTTCTTCTTTTCTATTATATCTTTAAAGTTTATATCCTCTGAATTCTGCAGCTGAACTAATTCATACTGCTAGCGGTTTGGGCAGTATGAATCTGCTGACAAGGTTATGCAGGACTTTGATATTGATGGACCAGCCTTAAGAAAGGTCATTGATATTGAATTGCTGGAGCCCCACCAATCAGCTATTTGGTAGATGGATGTCTGCAATGTACAGAGCTGAGCAGTTCTAGCTTCATTCACTGCCTACATCCAGCCACCTAGCTTGCTGCAAAAAGCTGTTCCGGGGAGTGCTGGGTGATAGACTGATTTGATATTGATGACGTGTCCTAAATATCAATATGTTAGTTTCTTAAAACCCCTTTGAGTATATTTATATGACCATGGTTATAAATTCTCCATAGTCTTACATGTCAATATTTCAATGCATTCTTATTGGAGCGATTCATTCTGCTATTTTTTGTACTTTGCATTCTCATCATTGCAGGAAAGAGCATGTATCACAAAAAGCTTGGTGCGACTGAAGCTTTTCATTTTTTTTGCCATCATCCTGAAACAATTCACTTTAAAGCCTACAGTGAAAACCAAGGACTTTGACATCTCTCCTGCAGAAAGGGGTTTTGAAAATATTCCTCCAGCCCGTAAAATTTGATACTTTCTCGTAGCCTGAAAAGATAGGTCAATGTAATTATGTAGCGCCCCGAGGGTTCGGCCGCTACAGGGGTATTGCACCTCAGACCAGAGGTGTGATATTCCACTCCCAGGTAAGGATGGAGTATGGACCAGGGCTCAGTTAGCTGCATGCAGCACACACACCCCATTTCCGAGGGACAGCTCAACGGTGCTCCCACTAGACAGAAGTGCAGGCACGACCGACCATGTCCCTGCTGGAGTGGGGAGGGAGGGGTGGAACACCCAGTGCTGTAGGGGCAGATAGGGGGCGGTTCCTGAGCGTAGGTAGGAGCCCATTGGTTGCTGGTCACCTGGGCTCATGGCTAGAGGGAGGTATAAAAGGTGGGCACCATCTTAGATCTAGGTTCGTTCAGCCAGAGGAGAAGACAGGGAGTAGAGGCTCCGTAGGAGCTCTACTCCAGGAGGGCCTAGTGAGAGGCCGAGGAGGAGGAGGTGAAGGGGAGCTGAGATTCTGGCTCATCTCAGCTCCAAGAGAAAGGAACAGAACAGGAAAGAAAGAGAAGGAGAGACAGAGAAACAGAAGGGCTCAGGAACAAGAAGGTGGAAGGGACCCTAAGAACCCACGAGAATCCAGGGTGCAGGGTCAGGCAGATTAAGGGTACCGGATCCCAAGTTGGTGGAGGAGAAACTACCCTCAGCCAAAGACCGGTCGTCGTGATCATCTATTGGTGCGACACCTCATCAAACCTGCTAGGAAGGCACCATATAGGACAGCGGAGGACGGGGCCCACGTTTAACCGCACAAGTCCGCGGCAGCCGGACAAAAGTGGGTCACTGGTGAGGCAGGCCAGAGAAAGGATTAAAGGGGGTCCTGTGCCATGCTCCTGAACTGCCTGGGAGTTGACCGAGCCCCTCGCCTGGTGGACGCAGCACGGCTCGGGCGGTCACTGCCGACGGAAGTGACCCGGAACAAACGAACTGTGAGTAAAGACCCTGGACTGTAACTTGTTGTCCGTGTGCTCCTTTGCTCCTCCGACACTACCGGTACCGGGACTCGCACTACCATCACTCCCACCATCCACTATACTGCCCTGGGGCCGCACTCTTCCCGTGGGGAGTCACACTACCCTAGCTGCACACCTCATCAGCCCCAGCGGTCTGTATGCAGCGGCGGTTCCTAATAACCGCAATCCACGGGTGGCGTAGTCGGACATTATCAATAACACATAACAGACTACCATTGGTCTGACCACCCTGAGCCGCGGGACCGGGCAGCCACTACTACTCCCAGCATCTGCCTGTCGCCCGGATCCGCGTGCCCCACGGCCCAGGGGGCGAGTCAATTACATTAACAGACCCAACCTCCATTTATAAGTGCAGTAATGGTGTTACAGGGGAACACTGTACTATGTTAATCCTGGATCTTCACCTATCGAGAAAATGGGGCCCATTTCATGCTTCCGTAAATGGAGATAATGACCAAAATAGCTGAGTAGGCTTGATATGGTGCAAGTTAGAAAATGGTACCCAGTGTTGGGTCCCAAAGGTGGGCCCAACATCTATCAGACATTTATGGTATATCTTGTGGTTATGCCAAACATGTTTGAGATTGGAATACAACTTTCCTAAGAAATGCCATCAATGTTTGATCCTTGAAGGGCCAACGCTAAGAACTCTTGAACGCTGTGAGGTGCTGTAGCCTCATCATATTTTATTTAACCACATTGACTGATCTGTATTGGTGGCTGAGCCATTTTCAAACATTTTGCTAGGTGGAAATTTTCAAGATCAAGGGGCCTGTAGACTATTCTTACAGCAGAGCTTGGCTTCTTGTTATGTTGAGTCTTCATATTTTTATACTGACCCTGTCTTTGCTGGAGTGAAATGTAGAAAGAGCACAGAATGACTATTAGACTGCATGTACAGTAGGGGAAATGATTATTTAATCCCTTGCTGTTTTTATAAGTTTGCCCACTGACAAAGGCATGAACAGTCTATAATTTTAAGGATAGGTTAATTTTAACATTGAGAGATTGAATATCCCAAAAAAATCAAGAAAATCACAATGTATAAATTAGATACTTTTATTTGCATTTTGCAGTGAGAGATAAGTATTTGATCCCTCTGGCAAACAACACTTAATACTTGGTGGTAAAACCCTTGTTGGCATGCACAGCAGTCAGACTTTTTTGTGGTTGATGATGAGGTTTGCTCACATGTCAGGAGGAATTTTGGTCCACTCCTCTTTGCAAATCATCTCTAAATCATTAAGATTTTGAGGCTGCCGCTTGGCAACGCGGAGCTTCAACTCCCTCCATAAGTTTTCTATGGGATTAAGGTCTTGAGACTGACTAGGCCACTCCATGACCTTACTGTGCTTCTTTTTGAGCCACTCCTTTGTTGCCTTGGCTGTATTTTTTGGGTCATTTTCTTGCTGGAAGATCCAGCCACGACCTATTTTTAATGTCCTGGCAGAGGTAAGGAGGCTGTCCCTCAGGATTTTACGGTACATGACTCCATCCATTCCCCCATTGATAATAATAATAATAATCTTTATTTATGTAGCTCCAACATATTCTGCTGCGCTTTACATTTAAACTGATGTGGTGAAGTAGTCCTGTGCCCTTAGCAGAGAAACACCCCCAAAACATAATGCTTCCACCTCCATGCTTGACAGTGGGGACAGTGTTCTTTGGGTCATAGGCAGCATTTCTCTTCCTCCAAACAGGGCAAGTTAAGTTAATGCCAAAGAGCTCAATTTTTGTCTCATCTGACTACAGCACCCTCTCCCAATAACTCACAGAATCATCCAGGTGTTCATTGGCAAACTTCAGACGGGCCTGCACATGTGCCTTCTTGAGCAGGGGGACCTTGCGGGCACTGCTGGATTTTAAACCTTAAGGCTATGTGCCCACGATGTAGAAAGGCTCCTGATTTTTCCTGAGCGTTTCTGCATCTCCCTGGCAGAAAAAATGCATGCGGATTGTGCATGCGTTTTTCCTGCCAGGGACATGTTGATGTGAAGCATTCTTCACATGCATTTCCGCATGCCGGTTGACAAGCGCTTTCCAAGCGACTTTAGCATCACTTGGAAAGTGCTTGACAACTTGGTCACACTATATAAATCCGTGCAAACGGCATGGATTTATATAGTGTGACCATAAAAGAATGGTTAAAAATAAAAAAATGAATCTATACTTACCTTCTGATGGCCCCCGCAGTCTTGCTTCGCTCCGTTCTTCCTTGCCGGCAGATCGCGGTACACTGCACTGAAGGACCTGCCGTCACATGACTATGACGTCAGCGCAGGTCCTTCAGTCCACCGCAATCTGCCGGCAAGCAAAGACAAGCACACCGGGGGGCCATCAGAAGGTAAATATAATATTTATTTTTTATTTTATTCTTTTTTTTTACAGGTTCTATGATACCCGGGTCCAGAGGAGAGTCTCCTGTCCTCCAAACCCGGGTACCATACGCACATTGAAACGCGTGGAATGCGCATCTACATATGCAGTGATGCGTAATCCATGCGTTCCAATGCAACTTCCACAAAATAATTTTCCGCAATGATAATCTGGAGCGCAAATTTCCGCAGCATGTGCGCAGCACATGCGGATTATCATTGAGGACCATGGCAGACCTACTAACATGCATTTTTTAAGCGTTTCTGCAGCATTTTTGCCTCTGTGGAAATGCTTAAAAAACGCATTGTGGGCACACAGACTTAAGGCGTAATGTGTTACCAATGGTTTTCTTGGTGACTGTGGTCCCAGCTGCCTTGATATCATTAACAAGTTCCCCCGTGTAGTATTAGACTGATCTCTCATCTTCCTCATGATCATGGTGAGATTTTGCATGGTGCCCCAGATCGATGCCGATTGACAGTCATTTTGTATTTCTTCCATTTTCTTACTTTTGCACCAACAGTTGTCTCCTTCTCACCCAGCGTCTTGCTTATGGTTTTGTAGCTCATTCCTGCTTTCTGCAGGTCTATGATCTTGTCCCTGACATCCTTAGAAAGATCTTTGGTCTTGCCCATGTTGTAGAGGTTAGAGTCTGAATGATTAATTGAGCCAGTGGACAGGAGTGTTTTATACAGGTGACTATGTAAGACAGCTGACTTTAATGCAGGTAACGAGTTGATTAGGAGCATCTAACTGGTCTGTATGAGCCAGAACTCATAATGGTTTGTAGGGGATCAAATACTTATTTCTCACTGCAAAATGCAAATAAATGTATCTCATTTATACAATGTGATTTTCTTGATTTTTTGGGGGATATTCAATCTCTCAATGTTAAAATTAGCCTACTCTTAAAATTATAGAATAATTCATGTCTATGTCAGTTGGCAAACTTACAAAAACAGCAAGGGATCAAATATTTACTTCCCCCACTGTAGCTCTCCTATTGTGACTGATGCTTCCCTTTCACCATCCCATCTCTTTATTCCATGCTGTGTAATATTTGCAAAGAGATAAGGAATGTACAAGACAATCTTAGGAAACAGATAAAATCCGCTTTGATTTTACTTATTGTAGGACACAATGTTTAATAAATGGAAAGTCAGTAACAAGAATGTTTGCAAGCACAATAATAAAGGAGCCTGATATATTTCAGTATATATTGTATGTAGTGTTGAGCGAGCACTAAAATGCTTGGGTGCTCGAAGCTCAGGCTGAGCTCACCGTGATACTCGGGTGCTCGACCCGAGCAACGAGCCCAATGTTAGTCTATGGGAGACCCGAGCATTTTTGTGGCGGCACCCCCAGCAGTCTGTAAAAAGCCTAAAAAGTGCCCAAAACGATAGTGACAGTGCTCAAAAGACATGGGGGCAGCATGGGGATCGCCCCTGGAATCATTTCTGACCCCCAGGTCACTGCTGTCAACAACGTGGTCAGAGGTATTAAGCCACTTTTACGGGCTCACAATAAAACGTTCAAAAATGAAACTGAAAGTGCTTTCCTATGAAATATGTTAGGGAACTTCCTTTCCAGGGTAAAGACTTGTGTATAAGGTAAAATAAATAACCAAAAACAAAAATACTCCTCCACACCTTGGGCTATGTTCACAAGTAGGATTTTTCATGCGTTTTTGCACTTTTATATTACTTTCAACCGTGACAAATGCATTCACCGGGAAATGTCATTTTAACATTTTAAAAACCTTATCTGGCCATGTGCTGTGTGACACATGCATACAGTGCTGAAAAGACATGGGAGCAGCATGGGGAAGACCCCTGGAAGCATCTCTGACTCCCAGGTCACAGCCTAAAAGTGTGCCCATCAGAAGTGATCCTTGCCGCATCAGAAGATGCAGACTTGCAACTATCCCCGTGCAAGTCCTTGTCCCAGGGCAGTGTTCAATTGTAACTTCCCCATTCCTTGCAATGCAAGTGCAAATATGCAGACATCCACCCACCCACCCACCCACCGCCAGGCTAGAATACAATACTGTTAGCTTTCACTTGAAATGGGGCCTTTTAGTTTGGAGGAGGCCAAAGCTGGCCACTACCTCAAGGCTACTTCGGCAGCGAGGTATCCGTACTCAGTCCCCAGTCGCCCGTTGGCTGGGTGTCCACGCTCGGTCCCCAGCCACCAGGGGGCGGCGGGTGTCCATACTCGGTCCCCAGCCGCCCCACGACCGGGTGTCTACACACGATCCCCAGCCGCCTAGGGGCGGCCGGGTGTCCATAAATGGTCCCCAGCTGCCCCTATTTCTCCTGTCACCTTCCCCCACACTTTTCTTAGCCTGGCCTGCTTTAGGGCAGCATTGGACGAGCACACCAGAGAACCAGACTCCTCCGGTGGGCCCTGGCTTCTCCATCAGGCGAGTTGAGAGTGCCAAGGAGAGGAGCATGATGATGATGATAGAAGTTAGCATCTGCTTTGTTTTCTTGGAATGCAAGCACATGTGTGTAGTAGTGGCTAGGCCTGAGGTGGTCGGCGTTTTGGCGCATATCCTATCTCCTCTGAGGATTGCTGGATGTTTTCCTGCTACTATTCCAGTTCTATGACTCCCGTTAAAACAAAGCTTCAGGTGATAAATGATGGATGAGGTGGTGGCAAAGGAGAAAGAGCAGGAGGAACAGGGACCATTCACATCAATATCAGGCCAGTCAACCACACATGTCTTGTAGGATATCTTTCTGTACCAAAAGGAGCGGTTTGGCTACACAGTTATAGGGCATACAGTGAGTGCAATGCCTACCAAAAATTTAAAGGCACTCCAAAGCCCCTTGGTAGTGACATGAAGGTCAGAGGGCCTTAACTAAACCATTTTTTCCATTTATAGCAACTGGGTCTCCTGTGCACTGTTGGCCTAAGCAGTGAATGGAAGTCTTTCCAAAAATTATGAGGAACTGCAATGCCCATTGAAACAGACGTGGATTACAGCGTACTAAAAACCTTCAACCCATTATTGGGGAGCGGGTCTCCCTTAGTGTTCGCCTATGCATTGAAAAGCAAAAGCTGACTAAAATTAGGAGGAAATGCAATGCCCCTCGGAAGAGACGTGGAGGTCCCAGTAGCTTAACAAGATGGTTTTAATGCCCCTCGGAAGAGATGTGGAGGTCGCAGTAGCTTAACAAGACGGTTAGATTGCCCCTTGGAAAAGTGGTGGAGGTCACAGTAGCTTAACAAGACAGTTTTAATGCCCCTCGGAAGAGACATGGAGCTCGCAGTAGCTTAACAAGACGGTTTTAATGCCCCTTGGAAAAGTGGTGGAGGTCACAGTAGCTTAACAGGACGGTTTGAATGCCCCTTGGAAAAGTGGTGGAGGTTGCAGTAGCTTAACAAGACGGTTTTAATGCCCCCTACAAGAGCCATACAGTACAGCATCTTAAAAACATTATTCCCATTATTGGGGAATGGGACTCCCATAGTCTTTGCTTATGCCTTCCAAGCAAAAGCTGCCAAAAATTAGGATGGAGGAACTTGCTATGCCCCTTACAAGAGCCATGCAGTACAGCATATTACAAACATTATTCCCATTATTGGGGAATGGGTCTCCCATAGCCTTTGCTTATGGCTTCCAATCAAAAGCTGCCAAAAATTAGGACGGAGGAAACTTGTAATGCCCCTTACAAGAGCCATGCAGTACAGCATATTACAAACATTATTCCCTTTATTCGGGAATGTGTCTCCCATAGTCTTTGCTTATGCCTTCCAAGCAAAAGCTGCCAAAAATTAGGACGGAGGAACTTGCAATGCCCCTTACAAGAGCCATACTGTACAGCATCTTAAAAATGTTATTCCCATTATTGGGGAGTGGGTCTCCAACAGTCTTTGCTTATGCCTTCCAAGCAAAAACTGACAAAAATAAGGAAGGAGGAACTTTCAATAATGGCAACACGGACCACGGTCACCCTGGTGGTATAGTGGTGGTGGAGGCTGAGGATAAGGAGAAGAACATAAAAGAGCCTAAATGAGGAAGCGTATGCCCATGTGTGGGTGTGAAGCGGTGCATGTGAATACACCTCCTGAAGTAACACAGTGGATTTGACTTTGTTACTCTGATGTCATTTGGTGGTGATGAGAAGTCTGGCCCAATCCAGCCTTTGTTCATTTTGATAAGGGTCAGCTTGTCAGCATTGTCAGTTGACAGGCGAGTGCGCTTATCAGTTATAATTCCCCCAGCGGCACTAAAAACACGCTCCGATAACACGCTAGCGGCAGGGCAGGCCAGGACATCCAAGGCATATAGAGCGAGTTCATTCCAAGTGTCCAGCTTGGATACCCAATAATTAAAAGGCACAGAGGAATCACGGAGGACGCTGGTACGGTCTGCAAGGTACTCCCTCACCATCTTTTGAAACTTTCCACTCCTTGTGAGAGTGCCCCATGCCTCAGGGTCTATCCGAAGGGAGGGTCTGAGAAAACTGTCCCAGAACATTGACAGTGTTCCCCTGCCTCTGCTGGATTGGAGTTGCATCTCTCTTGCATGTACGCCTTGGTTGGGCAACGAACTGTGACCTCTGCCGCTAGCGTGTTCAGATGGGAATTTTTTTAACAGTTCTGCAGCAAGGGCCTTCTGGTACTTCCCCATTTTTACAGAACTCTCCACCTCAGGAATAAGAGAGTGAAAGTTCTCCTTGTAGCGGGGGTCTAAAAGTGTCACCAACCAGTAATGACTGTCACCCAATATTTTGACAATGCGAGGGTCACGGTTAAGGCAGCATAACATAAAGTCAGCCATCCTGCCAGACTGGTAAAGGTCAAGACTTCCGTGTCCTCACCAACATGACGACTGACCATGCTCTCCTCCTCCTTCTCCTCCTCTTCCTCCACCCTGTCCTCAGGCCACCCACACTGAAACGACGGTATGACAGTTGTACAGGTACTACCGTCTACAGCGCATGATACAAGCTCCTGTTCTTCCTCCTCCTCCTCTCCCTCATTGTCCCCCAATGCACATTGGGATGAGATGAGGCTGGGCTGTGTGTAATCGACCGCTACGGCTTCTTGATCCATCTCATCATACTCTGGCTGCAATGCCTCCTCTTTAACCACTTCACACCAGAGCCTGTTTTTGCCTTCGTGACCGGGCCAATTTTTTCAATTCTGACCACTGTCACTTTATAAAGTAATTACTCTGGAACTCTTCAATGGATTCCCCTGATTTTGAGATTGTTTTTTCGTGACATATTGTACTTCAGGATAGTGGTAAAATTTCTTCGATATCACTTGCGTTTATTTGTGAAAAAATCAGAAATTTGGCGAAAATTTTGAAAATTTTGCAATTTTCAAATTTTGAATTTTCATGCCCTTAAATCAGAGATATTTGTCACACAAAATAGTTAATAAATAACATTTCCCACATGTCTACTTTACATCAGCACAATTTTGGAACCAAAATTTTTTTTTGTTAGGGAGCTATAAGGGTTAAAAATTGACCAGCGATTTTTAATTTTTCCAACAAAATTTACAAAAACATTTTTTTAGGGACCACATCATATTTGAAGTCACTTTGAGGGGTCTTTATGACAGAAAATACCCAAAAGTGACACCATTCTAAAAACTGCACCCGTCAAGGTGCTCAAAACCACATTCAAGAAGTTTATTAACCCTTCAGGTGCTTCACAGGAATTTTTGTAATGTGGAAGAAAAAAATTAACATTTAACTTTTTTCACAAAAATGTTATTTTAGACCCAATTTTTTTTATTTTCACAGAGGTAACAGGAAAAAATGGACCACAAAATTGTTTGTGCAATTTCTCTTGAGCGCGCTGATACCCCATTTGTTAGGGAAAACCACTGTTTGGGCGCACTGCAGGGTTCGGAAGGGAAGGAGCGCCATTAGACTTTTTGAATGTAAAATTTGTCTGAATAATTAGCAGACGCCATGTTGCGTTTGGAGAGCCCCTGATGTTCCTAAACAGTGGAAACCCCCAACAAGTGACACCATTTTGGAAACTATACCCCTTAGGGAACTTATCTAGATGTCTGGTGAGCACCTTGAACCCCAAGGTGCTTCACAGAAGTTTATAATATTGAGCTGTAAAAATAAAATTTTCACATTTTTCCCACAAAAACGTTTTTCATCCCTTAACTTTGCATTATCATAAGGGTAATAGGATAAATTGCACCATGAAATTTGTTGTGCAATTTATCCTGAACACGCCGATACCCCATATGTTGAGGCAAACCACTGTTTGGGCGCACGGCAGGGTTTGAAAGGGAAGGAGCACCATTTGACTTTTTGAATGTAAAATTTGTTTGAATAATTAGCGGACGCCATGTTGCATTTGGGGAGCCCCTGATGTGCCTAAACGGTGGAAACCCTCCACAAGTGACACCATTTTGGAAACTAGAACCCTTAAGGAACTTATCTAGATGTGTGGTGAGCACCTTGCACCCCAGGTGCTTCACAGAAGTTTATAATATTGAGCCATAAAAATAAAATTTTCACATTTTTCCCACAGAAAATGTTTTTCATTCCCTAATTTTGCATTATCATAAGGGTAACAGGAGAAATTGCACCATTAAATTTGTTGTGCAATTGCTCCTGAGTAAGCCGATACCCCATATGTGGGGGAAAACCACTGCTTTGGTGTACGGCAGGGTTCGGAAGAGAAAGGAGCGCTATGTTGGCTGGGATAGGTTGCAGACACCATGTCACATTTGAAGAGTCGCTGACATGCCGAAACAGCAGAAACCCCCACAAGTGACCCCATTTTGTAAATTACACCTCTCAAGGAATTCATCTAGGGAAGTAGTATTTTTTAATTTTTAAATTTATACCATTGGGCAGTGAAAAAAGCATAATTATATTTTTACCACAAAAAAATGTTTTACCCTCAGATTTTACATTTTCACACAGGGGAATGGGTAAAAATGGTGCCGAAATGTGTCACACAATTACTTCTAAAAGTGGCAATACCCCATATGTTGCTGTATCGTACCGCTTAGCTATACGGAGAGATCTGGAAGGGACGGAGCGCTATTTGACAATTGGAGAACAAATTATTGTAGAATAGGCATTTGGATTTGGGAGCACAAAATTTTCTGAATTTCTTTTGGGGGGCAAGGGCCATTTCACTTTTACAGAGCCTTTCTGCTACCAGTAACTTGGATGTCCCTTATATTTTTAACAGATGATGGACCTGAGTGGGGACTAGCTTTTTTTGAGGACTGAGTTGAAGCTTTTATTGGGAACATTTTACGTAACATTTATCCGGCGCTCTAGGCTGAGCACTTACATTGGGGTTTCCATCTAAATTTCCAAGTGATGTAATTCAGATGAAACCCCTGTGGGATCCATTCACTGTAATGAGGCAGCAGAGTTACTCTGGACTCCGTCTGGCCTCTGTTTAGTGGTGTCCTTTTTTTCAGAAGTGCACAAAACTGTGGCCAATCGCACTTTTATGCACACCTAAAAAAACTGACACCGTGGGATCACAGGCCAGACGGCATCCACAGTGGCCTATATCTGCCTCATTACAGGGAATCTTCCGTCATGGGTTCCGGCTGAATCACATATTTCAGAGATTTACACGGAAACTCTGGTGTAAGCGCTTAACGCAGAGCGCAGGATAAATGTGAGCAGAGCCTTACTGCGATCTTTGGGAGACATAATAAACAAATCAGTAGCAGGTGAAGAATTGGTTTTATTTATTTTTTACGCCGTTCATCGTGCGGTATAAGTGATGAGATAACTTTATTCTTCATATCGGTGCGATTACAGAGATACCAGATTTATATCGGGTTTTTATGACTGACAGCTGTCACACACTAAGAGACGCTTTATTTTGCAAAATCTAGTTTTTGCATCGCCATATTTTGAGAGCTATAATTTTTCCATATTTCGTCCGACAGAGTCATATGGTGGCTTGTTTTTTGTGGGACGAGTTGACATTTTTATTGGTACCATTTTTGGGTACTTGACATTTTTTGATCGCTTTCTATTCCATTTTTTGGGAGGTAAAATTAACAAAAACCAACAATTCAGGAATTGTTTTTTGAGGTTTTTTTTTATGCCGTTCTGCGTGTGGTAAAAGACATCAGGCAGCGTTATTCTTCGGGTCAGTATGTTTACAGCGATACTACACTTACTGTATATTTTTTTTATGTTTTGGCGCTTTTACACAATAAAACAATTTTATAGAAAAAATATTTTTTTTGCATTGCTTTATTCTGAGCGCTATAACTTTTTTATTTTTTGACTGATGGATATGTATGGTGGCATTTTTTTTGCAGAACAAGATGATGTTTTCAGCGGTACCATTTTTATTTCCATTTTGCTTTTTGATCGCATTTTTTTTAACTTTTTGTTTGGCGATATGAGGAAAAAGCACAGTTTTTTGCTCAGTTTTTTATTTATTTTTATTACGGTGTGCACAGAAGGAGTTAATTAGTGTGACAGTTTTATAGCTCGGGTTGTTTCGGACGCGGCGATACCAAATATGTGTACTTTTTTTTGTTTTTGCATAAATATACGGATTTATAGGTTTAATATTTTATTTATTTATTTTTATTTATTTTGTGATTTTTTTTAACAGTTTAAAAACATTTTTTTTTACTTTTTTTTTTACATTTTTACTTAGTCCCTGTATGGGACATTAATTTTTATTTTTCTGATCACTGATCTCATGTAATGTAATAGACATAAATTACATTACATGAGATCTTCGCTGACTGTTTCACAGCTGCAGGCTGAGCCAGGCAGGACACCATATATCAAACCAAGCAATGTGAACTGAGGTCTAAGATGGTACACATGCAAGAAATAGGAGCATGTTCACACCAGCAAAAAGAAGCAAAACCTACAAAAGACAAAAAATATATCTCATACCCTACCATCATTATATATAAATGTAAAGCAAAGTTGCATATTAAATATAGGGTACTTAGTGAACTATTTTTGATCAAAAAAAGTATACAAGCCGTCCCACCAGCGACAAGGTGACCCTAAATTGGGACGGTACCTACACTGTCTATATTAAAAACCGTACTGTATATCAAAGTTGAAATAATGCATATAAAAGGGTAGACAAATAGGACCGGGTCCCAACTTCAGACCACCTAGGCCCGTGGTAAGCTACATATATACAAATCAGGTTTTTAATATAGACAGTGTAGGTATCATCTCAATTTATGGTCACCTTGTCGCTGGTGGGACGGCTTGTATACTTTTTTTGATCAAAATAGTTCACTAAGTACCCTATATTTAATATGCCACTTTGCTTTACATTTATATATAATGATGGTAGGGTATGAGATATATTTTTTGTCTTTTGTAGGCTTTGCTTCTTTTTGCTGGTGTGAACATGCTCCTATTTCTTGCATGTGTACCATCTTAGACCTCAGTTCACATTGCTTGTTTTTTTGTCTTGTTTGCATTCTGTGCAAATTAAAGGGTGTGGCATCCCCTTTGTTGAGCTGATTAGTATATATGTAGCTTACCACGGGCCTAGGTGGTCTGAAGTTGGGACCCGGTCCTATTTGTCTACCCTTTTATATGCATTACTTCAACTTTGATATACAGTAAGGTTTTTAATATAGACAGTGTAGGTACCATCCCAATTTAGGGTCACCTTGTCGCTGGTGGGACGGCTTGTATACTTTTTTTGATCAAAAATAGTTCACTAAGTACCCTATATTTAATATGCAACTTTGCTTTACATTTATATATAATGATGGTAGGGTATGAGATATATTTTTTGTCTTTTGTAGGACACCATATATGGCAGATCTGGAGGTGGTCATGTGACCTCCAGCTGCCATAGCAACCCCAGGTCCTGGAAGGTATCAGGGGTCGTCGGAGAGGTAAGACGACCCCATCTCCTCCTGCTGTCTTCTATATGCCGCGATCACTATAGATTGCGGCATATAGAAGACAGCAAAGGGTTAACATCACTGGGACCTGATCCAATCAGGTCCCGATAATGTTCCCTGTCAGAGCTATCGCTCTGCACCGCTCCCGCAGCGCTTGCAGGACCCTCGGGGTCCTGAGCGCTGCGAGACCACCCACCGTTTTTAAATGTCGGCGCTGCACAGAGCCCAGCAAGCGCCGACGTTTATCTACAGTGGGCCATCGCGAAGCGGTTAATTCTCTGCAGAGAGCGTTGCAAACGACAGACAAGTGGAATGCTGACGCTAATGATGGCGTCATCGCCACTCACCATCTTGGTGGACTCCTCAAAGTTTGTCAAGATGGTACATATGTCAGACATCCAGGTCCACTCCTGAGGTCTTATGTGTGGAGTCTGAACTGAATATCGACGGCCTTGTTGCAGCTGAACTGAATATCGACGTTCCTATATCTGATTATTTATTATATTTGGTGCCCTTGAGTTGTCCCAATTTTCCTTTATTTCTTTCTATGTTCTTTTGCATTTATGGGGACATTGGCAAAAATATACAGCATAAATTTAGTGTGGTGCTAGGTCTGCCCCCCATTTTTTTATCACATTTTTGTTTTTTGAGATGGATTTTTTATCCATCTCTTTTCTTTGACCAGGGCACACCTTTCCTTATATAAATACTACAGGATTTCATATATTTGTCTATCAAATAATTCTCTTGACTATTATACTGGATTATGTCTACTATTTTGTCTTTTACTTTACTTATGTTTAATTTTCCCATTTGGTCTTTCTAGAGAGTATTATTGCTAAAATGGCTTTTAATTTTGAGGCCAAAGAGCTTGCTTGGAAAAATCAAGTATCTACACTGTTCCATACTGCAACGCCAGAGGTCAATGATGATTTCTCAGCAATAAGAATGAACTACTTAAACTCCATAAAAACTACATACGGGTATGGTGGAATGCAAATAGCCTAGAGGAATATCTTAAATTGGACATCATACCCAGAGGTTTACGAGTCCAGATCTTCCCGGCTTGGGAATGTGATTCAGAATTTAAAACCACTTGGGAGACAGGTCTATTGCAAAGTTCTTAAATTATATTGAAAATGTTGATTACACATGATAAAATGTTATTGCTGGATCTCAAAAAGAATATTACGGCCTATGAAAGAAAAATGGACACTTTTGATAGTACTACTTTAGTCCACCCCTTTCTTAGTAAATTAAAAGATCAATTGGACCGCTATGAAAAGGAAATCATGGCTGGCAAAAAGCGTAAATTTATCAGAGACAAGCTTGATTATGATAACCAAACAGCTTATAAATGGTCCCACTTCGGTAATAAGAGATCCCGCAATAATGTGACCAGTCTAATCTCTAAGAAAAAGGATGGTGATGCCACATCAAGTGATTTTTTATCCACCGACGCCAGCGACATAGAGGGCGCACCAGACGTGGCGGGCGTAAGTGGCAATTACAAAAACGTCAAAAAGCAGAGAAACAAGAACTACTCACCATTCCGAAATCGGTTGAGGAACAAGACCATACGATAATTGACTCGCTGGCGGTGGATCATCCAACAGAACTACAGATTATAAATCTGTCCAATCACTCGTTGTCTAATGATGAGAGGTCAGTTTTGGAAAGGGGATTAACTTTCTCTCCTACACAGACCCTCGATAAATTTACTTTTATTAAGGATACTTATTTATTTTGCAGAAATTTAACTTTCAAGTATCTGTATCAACAACCATCAATGGTGGATGATCTACAGCTAGACGAACGACAGACCTTTCGAGATCTTGTGGACCTGCTTAAAGAAAGTGAAAGCACACTGGGTAGGAGAAAGTTTAATGTTCGACTTCCCTCTAAAATGACTCCCTCACTAGGCATTTTACCATCTATACAAACCTTTTTTAGGGCAGTAGTACATGACGTAGAGAGGCTTAATTTGAATAAACATAGAGAGGTAAATCTCACACTGTCACAGAAACGAGCTATCCGTTCTCTTAAAACAATCCCCTGTTTGTCATAAAGGAGGCGGACAAGGGTGGGAACGTGGTACTTTGGTCAGTTGAGCTATACCTCTCTGAAGCTAAAAGACAGCTCAATAACAGAAATTTCTATTTGGCACTTCCTTTGGATCCTACTCCGATATTTAAGAGGAAACTTGATCGTATTTTGGAATGAGCCTTTGGCAATTCTGTTATAGACAAAAATTAGAGAGATTTCTTAACTACCCCCAAACCAGTCACACCTACCTTCTATCTTCTCCCGAAAGTACATAAGTCTCTTACTGCTCCTCCGGGTAGACCAATTGTGGCTGGTATTGGGGGTCTCAATGAAAAACCCTGTGAATATGTGGATTTTTACTTGCAACCGCATGTGCTCGGGTTGAAATCTTATATTCGTGATACGATGCATCTGCTTATCCAGTTGGAGGGACTCCATTGTTCTTTTTGCTTGACCTGTTATCTTACGTTTTGGAACATAACTATTTTATTTTTGATTGTACCTACTATAGGCAGGTCTCCGGGACCGCGATGGGTGAGCGTTGTGCCCCTTCGTATGCCAACCTCTTCTTGGGTTGGTGGGAGGGGGAGCACGTGTACCCGTCGGCGGAATTCCGGGGTCATGTCTTTAGGTGGTTCAGGTACATTGATGATGTGCTCATGTTGTGGACTGGCCCAGAACAAGGCTGCATTGATTTCATTACTCTCTTAAATAATAATTCGCTTAATATTCATCTCACATACAAAATTTCTGCGGTCAGCATTGACTTCCTTGATGTACAACTTACACTGGACAATCAGGGTATTCGATCGAATTTATTTCGTAAGAGTACATCAACGAACAATATTTTGCACTTCAGTAGCTTCCACCCCATGCATTTTGAACGGGGGATTCCCTATAGTCAACTGATAAGAACTAAGCATAATTGCAGTAACTCTATTGATTTTACTTCACAGGCCAATGATCTAACCTGTCATCTGAAAGCCAGAGGTTATCCAAAGAAAATCCTTAACAATGCAAGGAACAAAGTGAATACTTTAAATAGGTATGATCTTCTACGACCTAGACCTAAGAAAGAGGACTCTGCAATCCGTTTGATCACCGAATATAGCAATCAGTGGAGGGATCTCCATTCTATTCTACACAAAAATTGGTCTATCCTACTATCGGAGCCAAAATTGCATCATTTGATCCCTACTAGACCTTTACTAACTGCAAAGAAAGCCAGAAGTCTTAAGGACAACTTGGTATCCAGTCATTTTAAACGGCCAACAACAAAGCTGAATTGGGGAGTTGTACCCCAAGGATCCCATGCTTGTGGGAATTGCAATATTTGCCCTTTTATGCCATCTATCTACACTTTCTCTAATCCAACAGATAAACAGGACTTTCATCTAAAGTCTTTTATCAACTGCCGAACCAAAAATGTCATTTATGCTCTGGTTTGTACATTTCCTCTCGTGTACATTGGCCAGACGTCACAAGAACTACGTAAACGTATACAATAACACTTGTCAAATATAGCGCTGGCAGAGATTCATCTTAAAGCACAAAAGCAAATTTCATCTGTGGCCATGCACTATCTACAACATCACTGTAGCAAGACCGCTGGAACTACCATTTGCGGTCTGGATCGACTTCCTCACAATATGAGGGGAGGTGACACAACACCAGCTCTATTACGTCTTGAATCAAGATGGATTTATAGAATGAATTGTGTATCCCCTAAAGGAATCAATGAGGATCTTTTATTTACCAGCTTCTACAAACGATAGGACCAAATGTAAAATCAGTACTGGTTTTATTATGGCAGAGACATCTCTTTGATGTCTGAGCCATTTTTTTTGGCTGCCTTATTTAAAACATTCGTTCAGCTTGTAAATGTGAACCATTTAATTATTTACTGTATGGTAATACTATCTTGGTATTTGACTAATGTTTCATGTGCTTTGTACCCTTTATTGTTGGACTCTTTTTCTAGATAAATGTGATGCTGTACAGTACTTTGCATAGTTGGACCTGCCTGCTTATAGATATATCCTCTTCCACCCTTTGCTCTAACATGCCTCCAGCACTGTTGCCCGTGTTGTTATACAGTACTTTGCATTGCTGGATCTGTCTGTTTATAGATATAACCTTTTCCATCCCTTATTCTCACATGCCTCCAGCACTGCTGTCTGTTTTCGTATACAGCACTTTGCACTGTTGGATTTATTTGTTTATAGATATATCCTTTTCCATCTCTTGTTCTTGCATACCTCCAGCACTGCTGTCTGAATTTTTATACAGTACTTTGCACTGTTGGACCTGTCTGTTTGTAGATATAATCCTTTTCCATCCCCTGTTCTCACATACCTCCAGCGCCTTTTTTTTGTGCTGCTATACATGTCTGTGGGTATATCCTCATATCTTCTTTCTATTGGTCTGCATGTCTGCTTTCCCTCTTTAATTATTTACTTTATGGTACTATTACTTTAGCATTTGACTTGTGTCTTATCTGTTTTGACACTTCATGGGGGCGTAATCAGGTTGGCATGGTTTAATTTCATTTAAACATCCAGATTTCTACATTACTGTAGCTGCCAGACTTGCCTCTATATAGATTTATTCCTTTCCATTTTCCATTCCCACCATGCCTTTAGCGCTGCCGTCTGTGCTGATGCACATGTCTGTGGGTTTATTCTTGCACCTTCTTCTTATTGGTCCGCATCATTGCCTCCCTTCCCTTGCCAGTGCGCTCCAACGTGGAACGCATGGCTGAGGTGATCTATTTCCTGTCTCTGTCCTTCTGTGTCGTCACTTCTGGGATTCCCTGGTCACGTGCATCGTATTTGTGGCGCCCCTGAGGGTTCGACCGCCACAGGAATGCTGCACTTCTTCAATGGAGTGTGGTGTTCCTCATCTGAGGTAAGTCCGGTGCGATGGTAGTTACCTAGTTTTGCATCCAACACCACATTTCTCCACCAGAGGGAGCTAGTATGCACTAGGTGCTGCTCCCCTGGTTACAAGGAGACTGGGGAACACAAAGTGGTAGGAACCAGTTAGTGGGTGTGGGTGGAGGAGCAGTTAGTTTGTGACACTTCTAATTTCATATTTAATAAAATGCCATCTTTGATCTTGGTTCTTCTTGGTCTCTGGCAGTCTTCTAGTGGTCGTGCTGTGCTGTCAAATGCTGTGTGCTATGTGACTTCCCTCCAGGAGCCCAGATCCTGTGTGGGCCTGCACCGAGAAGGGACACAGCCCTCGTACCCTGAGCTATGGGACGAGAGGTAGGTTGCAGACAAGGAATGTCTCAACCCAGCCAAGGACCATGATCAAGAAGGCCCGGGAGCTTTAGAGTGTGGCTCCCTAGCAAATGGGTCCCAGGGAGGATGCAGACGGAGCGGAGTACGCCACCTGTCCTCGCCTACCTGATCTATTCAGAGGGATTCCAGCTGCAAGAGGGGTACCGGCCCCCGACACCCGACCTCGTACTCTACGTCCAGGACGGGAAAGCCCGGTTAGGCCCTGAGGATCCCGCCGGGCCTTGGATGGAGAGGAATTGCCACCTGAGCCCAACACCTGAGAGGAGCTCAGAGGGAGACCCGGCCTATCCACACACGCACAGATGGGAAGGGGTAAAGTCTGTAGTGCAGGAACACTCTGGTGTAGGGACGCTACCAAACACTGGACTTCCTCGGAGGTAGTCGGACCCCCATCCCTGGTGGCCGCAGGACTCCGCGAGGAGCAGGGAGAAGCCTTGCGCTGCTTATGAGAACTGTGAGTAAAGCCTTGGAAATTCATCCCTATGGTCTCCGGACTGTTCATAACGCGCCATACCTAGCGACTCGGTGCCCACACTCCCACACTACTACCCCCCTTCATTCCGCCTTGCCTGCCCTGAGGCCACGCTCCGCCTGTGGGGAGCAGCGAGAACTTTAGCCGCCGTGACACCGGGCCTCTGCGGACTGCTAGCGGCGCTGGTGGCTCTTCACCAGACACCACAGGTGGCGTAGTCGACTATTACCACTCAACCCGGAAAGCCCTAACATCATTTTTAATGTGACGGCCCTGGGCACGGAATGGGTCCAGGCCATGACTGCATCCCCCTGCTGGGAAATCCTCCAACTGTCTGGGCACTTCCTGGTCTGTGTGTGCGGTGGTGCGTTCCACTGTGAACCGCACGCCATTCCCCTCCAGCCAGGTGCAGACCTCATTATGAGACATAGTCTGTTTGCACATGTCCTCAATGGAAAGTACTAAAACATGGATATGGGACTACTTCCTGGGATCCTCTCATTACTGCTAGATATGTGGACTTTGAAATTATTTTAACCTTTCATAATCCATCTCATACTTTGTCCTCAACCTCTCCACCTTGTCCATTTGGGATTTTTGACTTTCTTTTAGTATATATACCTCCAGCATCTGGGACACCAACATTACACCCCTAATGAAGCCATAAAACATTTGGCGTAACGTGTAGGTTATTTATACTTCTTTTTCCTTTTCTCTGTGCATCTCTACTATTTATTTGGTGCTGTCTTTATTCCTATATTATTACTATTATATACTTGATTCATTTATGGGCTTAGATAGTGGAGCTTATATATTTTTACTATGCTCCTTGATTAATTTATTTATTTGTATCATGCCATATATGCTCTAGTGATATTTGGAATTATGTACCATCATTATTGATATATACCGATTGTGCACAGATTTATGATATATTATTGATATGTTCATTTATTAATTTTTTTTCTCTTTTTGGGTGATTTTTTCTTCCTGTTTTTGTCCTATGTGTTTTTTAATCATGTTTTTTACAAGAATGTTCTATGTTCTATGTCTTGAGAATAATAAAATTTTGCATATATTTATATATTATCGTTCCTATATCTGATTATTTATTATATTTGGTGCCCTTGAGTTGTCCCAATTTTCCTTTATTTCTTTCTATGCTCTTTTGAATTTATGGGGACATTGGCACAAATATACAGCATAAATTTAGTGTGGTGCTAGGTCTGCCCCCCATTTTTTTCTGACGCTAATGATGGCGTCATCGCCACTCACCATCTTGGTGGACTCCTCAAAGTTTGTCAAGATGGTACATATGTCAGACATCCAGGTCCACTCCTGATGTCTTACGTGTGGAGTCTGAACTGAATATCGACGGCCTTGTTGCAGCTGGTACTCCACAACTGCTCTCTTCTGCTCACAAATCCTTTGCAACATGTGGAGGGTAGAGTCCCAACGTATGGGGACATCACACACCAGTCGGTGTGACGGAAGCTGCAAACGCTGCTGCAACACAGCAAGAGCGGAGGAAGCTGTAGCCGACTTGCGAAATTGAGCTGACAGGCAGCGTACTTTGACGAGCAGATCTGGCAACTCGGGGTACGATTTAAGAAACCGCTGAACCATGAGGTTAAGCACATGAGCCAGGCATGGTACGTGTGTGATCTCGCCTCGCCTCAGAGCTGCCACCAGGTTACGGCCATTGTCACACACGACCATGCCTGGATGTAGGTACAGCGGTGTCAACCACAGATCTGCCTGCTCTTTCACAGCTGTCCACAACTCACAAGCAGTGTGAGGTTTCTCACCTAAGCTTATTAGTTTCAGCACAGCCTGTTGCCGCTTGGCGGAGGCAGTACTGCAGTGCTTCCAGCTTGTAACTGATGTGGTGATATCTGAGATGGAGGCTGAACATGAGGAGGAGGAGGAAGATGATGTGCAGGAGCTGTACACTGTGGGGGCAACTCTGACTGACATAGGGCCCGCAATCCTCGGTGTGGGGCGGATGTGTTACGTCCCTAGGTCCGACTGGGTCCCGGCTTCCACTATGTTTACCCAGTGTGCCATCAGGGAGATGTACCGTCCCTGGCCACAAGCACTTGTCCACGTGTCCGTTGTCAGGTGGACTCAGGGCCGGGTCCAGGTTTTTCTGGACCCCCGGCGAAAGAGTCTCAGTGGGCCCTTTTTAACACATACACGATTCATGATGCACAGATACCGCAGATAAATATATATATAGTACACAGGGCCCAGCCTGCCACCTCATCCTTCACATATGCAGACATACGCACACACACGGTACGCAGACATATGCACGCACACACACGGTGCGCAGACATATGCACGCACACACACGGTATGCAGACATATGCACGCGCACACACGGTATGCAGACATATGCACGCACACACACAGTACGCAGACATATGCATGCACACACATGGTACGCAGACATATGCATGCACCCACGGTACGCAGACATATGCACGCACACACGGTATGCAGACATATGCACGCACACACGGTACGCAGACATATGCACGCACACACGGTACGCAGACATATGCACGCACACACGGTACGCAGACATATGCACGCACACACGGTACGCAGACATATGCACGTACACACGGTACGCAGACATATGCACGCACACACGGTATGCAGACACACGCACACACGGTACACAGATATGTACACATACAGATATATACACATTTTTACACAAATTCTTAAAAACATATATAAAGCAGTCAAATATATATACACAGTTATACACACTGACATTCACATACCTGCACTCACACAGACCCATTACGATCCAGTGTCCTGTCCAGCAGCTCCTCAGGTATGGGGCAGTGCAGGGCACCCGGCGTGTCACAGACATCATGGCCCTGGACCATCAGAGAGGCCCACTTGCGGTCGGGTCCGGGCCGCTCCCCCCCATTGGTGCAGGACCTCCGACGGTGCTTGATTGCCGGCACTCCCCCAGACATGGCCGCACGCTGTGTGGCTGTGTCTGCTAGTAATGACGCGGCAGGGGCGACACACAAGCACAATTAAAGGTGCAGTGCCGTCGACCCTTCCGTGTCATTACTAGCAGACACAGCCGCACAGCGCGCGGCCATGTCTGGGACTGAGGGAGTGCCGGCAATCAAGCAGCACCTGTGTCACTGAACAGGTGCCGAGGAAGCGGCCAGGGCCCCGAAAGTGAGTGGGCGGTGGGCCCCGATAGTTAGTGGGCGGTGGACCCCGACAGTGAGTGGGCGGTGGGCCCCTCTGATGTTCCAGGGCCCCGGCACTTGCCCGGGTATGCTGGGTGCTGACGCCGGCCCTGGGTGGACTCTCCCAGTAACTGCGTTGTTGAGGGCACGGCAGATGTTTTGGGACACGTGCTTATGTAGGGCGGGGATGGTACACCGGGCAAAATAGTGTCAGCTGGGGACTGAGTACCGAGCGACGGCTACCGCCATAAGGTTGCTGAAGGATTCTGTGTCCACCAGCCTAAAAGTCAGCATTTCCAATGCAAGCAATCGTGAAATGTGCGAATTTAGGACTGTGGCCTGTGGGGCGTTGGCTGTGAATTTCCGCTTTCGTTCAAAGGTCTGGGATATGGACAATTGAACGCTGCGGTGGGATGTGGATGTTGATGCTGTTTCTTGAGAAACTGCCAAAATAAGTGAAGACTGAGAGGAGGGGGCATCTTTGCATGCAGTATGGACAGGGGATTGCCTTGCACACACAACAGCGGAAGAAGTAGTGGTGACAGCCGCTGGCACTGGTCGTGGACCCAGCCGTGGACCCTGGGGTTCACCCCACAAAGTCGGGTGCTTTGCTGTTATGTGCCTGATCATGATGGTGGTGGTCAGGCTGGTAGTTTTGTCACCCTTGCTGATGCTGGCATGGCAGGTGGTACAAATGGCCTTTTTGGGGTTATCAACAGAGTCTTTAAAAAAATTCCAGTCTCTGGAAGACCTACAGGTTGTACTGGCAACGTCCCTCGTGTTGGTGTTACCGGGAACTGTTGCCTGCCTTCTGTGTGCGGCCACCACACTGATTCTTCCTTCCTATTGGGGTACTCTGCCTCCCTCACCCTGTGTGCTGCTGGCCTCACTCTGCATGTCCTCCTGCCACGTTGGGTCAGTTACTAGATCATCCACCACCTCCTCCTCTTCCACTTGCGCACCACGATCCTCCTGCTCACTTCCTGGCAATTGTGTCTCGTCATCGTCCACCTCTTGTGACAAATTGCCAGCGTCGACTTCCTGTGGCCGTGGCTGTTCAAATATTTGGGCATCGCTACATGGGATCTCCTCTTCCACCACTTCAAGCGAAGCAGGCGAGGGGCACAAATCTGGAAATGGACCAGTGAACAGCTCTTCAGTGTCAAAGTGTGGAATCAGTTGTTGTCTGATGACACTCGGCATGGTGGGAGGAAGGAGCATCAGGGTGAGGAGGAGTATGCGGTCGAGACTCACGGCTACTAAGATTTGACCGTGTGGAAGACAAACCGGAAGTGGTGGTGCCCAGGTAATTGGAAGTATTATCTGCTATCCAATTAATAACCTGTTCACACTGATCAGTTCTCAATACTGGTGTTGTTCTGTGCTTCTCTAGTAATTCGGTCAAGAAGTGGGAGCGAGAAGATGTGGCTGTTGGTTGTGGCACATTTTCACCTTGGCCACGGCCCCGTCCTCTGCACGCACCATCACCAGAACGTCCAGTTCCACATCCCTTGCCACATGCCTTGCCCATTGTAAAGGAAGTAAAATAGCTTACACTCGCACTATCAATGGAAAAAGGGTAATAAAAAGTAGATTAGAACCGTGGAAGAGGAAAACCACAGTTTTATTTCTCTGGCCTACACCCGACTCTTTTAAACAATCTGAACAGTCAGAGAGAAACTATTACTGTTTTTCTTTACGGAAAAAATACCAAAAGCTGAATAATAGAGATTTTTTACCGTGGAATGGCAAAACCACAGTTATTGTTTATTGGGGTATACCAGACAATTTTAAATAGATATATTTGCGGCTGAACAGTGAGCGACACACTCAAACAGTTTTTTTTAGGTAAAAATGGCCCCAAAGTGGATAATACAGAGGTTTGAACCGTGGAACTGCAAAACCACACTTCTATTTCTCTGGCCTACACCAGACTATTTTCAACAAATATATTTGTGTCTGAACAATCAGGGAGACACTGTTAGAACCTTGCTCTTAGGTTTTTTCCTTTGCTGGTCACATGACCTTGTTGGCCTATTTAATCCTGCTCCGCCCTTCTGGCTTTGCTGGACTTCATTGTATAACTACTTTCTAGCTAGCCTGTGCTCTGTATCTAACTCTGTTAGTTTGCTTGGTCTACGGACCTCTATGTTCTATATATTTTGTTTGTTCGTCTGTCTGCTACTATTTCTGTTAGGAGGTGTCCCATTTTCCTCCCAGTCCTTAGTACTTGTAGGGATTCCTTCCCCACATCTATAGGTCTCCGTACAGACTAGCTTAGGACTTTAGCAGGTCTGATCGCAGGATCAGGTTCCCTGTTACATCGTAGGGATTCAGCTGAGTTCTATCGTAGGGACAGATCTCCTCTCTTTCCTTAGCTCTGGTAGCAGAACATAACAGTAAGTCCAGCCTGCAAATTCTCTAAGGAAAGATTTTTCTGTTCCATCATGGTGTCGGTTCAGGATTTGGCTAAACACCTGCAGGGACTCTCTCTGGAGGTGGCCGAGCTCCGTCAGCACGTGAGTAACTGTCCTGGAGCACATTTCTTGGAGCCTAAGGTATGTTTGCCGGATTTATTTTTTGGTGAACACCGAGAATTATTTTCATTTAAAAATGCTTGCTTATTGTATTTTCGTTTGAGACCCAAGTCCTCTGGGGATGAATCCCAGCGCATAGGGTTCATAATGTCACTTTTGCGCAAAGAGCCTCAGGAGTGGGCCTTTTCTTTGCAACCTAGTGATACATGCTTCAGATCAGTGGATAGTTTTTTTTCTGCTTTGGGACTATTATATGATGATCCTGACCGTGTCGCATCAGCTGAGACTGAGTTGAGACGTTTGAAACAGGGATCAGGTAATGTGGAAAAATATTGTACTCATTTCCGTCGATGGTCTACTCAAACAGGGTGGAACGATTCTGCTCTGAAAAGTCTATTTCTTGCTGGGCTCAATGAAAGGGTTAAAGACCTGCTAATTGCTTATCCTACACCTGAAGATTTGCAACAGGCTATGCAATTAGCTATACGGGTGGATAGGCGACTGCGTGCAAGGGTTAATGAGAGCAAATCCTCTGCTATGTCAGTTTCTGGTTATGAGAATGTGTGCACTAACAGTGGTGAACCGATGGAGATTGGATCGGTGGCACCTCGCTCTCAAGAAAAAGACCGTCGATTTTCTGAAGGCTTGTGTTTCTATTGCGGAAAATCTGGTCATTTGATTAAAGGCTGTGAGCTTCGTATGAAGAAAGAAAAAAAAATGGTCAGTCATGCCCGTATTGCCTGTTTAAATTCCAAGGGTGTATTTTTAGCTGCTTCCACGATTGCTCAGGAAAAATTAATGGAATTTCGGGTGTTTGTTGATTGTGGGTCTACTCTGAATGTAATTGATGGGGGATTCTTGGAAAGACTCAATTTAAAACCCGAACCTTTATCATCCCCCATTGCTGTGGTTTCTGTGGATGGTTCCCCTTTGAAGAATATTACTCTCAAGGTCTGTGAATTTCCTCTCACTATTAATGGTGTTCACCATGAGAAATTGGATTTGGTAGTTTTGAATAACTTGCCTTCTCCAGTAATATTGGGATTGCCCTGGTTAAAATTTCACAATCCTGTACTGGATTGGTCTACCAGTGAAATTAAATCCTGGAGCCATAAATGTTATGACAAGTGTTGTAACGGGCGTATTGCAGCTTTGGATAGGGGAGAATTGCCTGTTCCTATTCAGGATTTTTGGAGAGTTTTTTCTGAGAAGGAATCGCAGGTTTTGCCTCCCCATAGAGACTATGATTGTTCTATTGAATTTGTCCCTGGAGCGACTCTTCCTAAAAGTCGTTTATTTAACCTTACTATTCCTGAGAGGAAGGCTTTGGAGGAATACATACAGACAAGTTTGGCCGCCGGTCACATTAGGCCCTCTAAGTCTCCTGTGGCGGTTGGATTTTCTTTTGTAAAAAAAAAGGACGGCGGTTTACGTCCTTGTCTGGATTTTCGTGAGATTAACAAAATTACTGTACGCAATCCTTACCCACTGCCATTGGTTCCTGATCTGTTTAACCAGTTAATGGGGGCCAAGTGGTTCTCTAAAATTGACCTTAAGGGGGCATACAATCTGTTGCGCATGAAGGAGGGTGATGAATGGAAGACTGCTTTTAACACTCCTGTGGGTCATTTTGAGAACCTGGTTATGCCTTTTGGTCTTACTAATGCTCCTGCATTTTTTCAGAATCTTATTAATGACATCCTTAGACCTTTGATCGGCAAACATGTGGTTGTGTATTTGGATGACATTTTGATTTATTCGCCGGATCTGGAGTCTCATTGGCGGAGCGTACGTGAGGTATTACAGTTATTAATGGACAATTCGCTTTTTGCTAAGCTGGAGAAATGTGAGTTCGCTGTACAGAGAATCAGTTTTTTGGGTTACATTATCTCCAGCGAAGGTTTTGAGATGGACCCGGTTAAAGTTCAAGCTGTACAGGAATGGCCTAGGCCTATTGGTTTGAAATCGATACAGAGGTTTTTGGGTTTCGCCAATTATTACAGAAAATTCATAAAAAATTTTTCTAGTATTGTCAAACCTCTGACCGATCTCACCAGGAAAGGTGCTGATGCGGTTCAGTGGTCTTCTGAGGCCATTGAAGCTTTTGTGTATCTCAAGGAGAGGTTCACCTCTGCTCCCATCCTTATGCAGCCTGATGTGACTAAGCCGTTTTTGGTTGAGGTTGATGCTTCCTCTGTGGGGGTTGGCGCAGTATTGTCTCAGGATAACGGGGATGGATTACATCCCTGTGCCTTTTTTTCAAAAAAATTTTCGGAGACTGAACTGAATTACGATATTGGTAATCGGGAATTATTGGCTATTAAACTCGCATTTGAACACTGGCGCCACTTCTTGGAAGGTGCTGAATTTCCCGTTCAGGTTCTTACGGATCATAAAAATCTGATATATCTTGATGCTGCCAAGCGCCTGAATGCCCGTCAGGCTAGGTGGGCACTGTTTTTCTCGCGGTTTAATTTCTCCGTTACTTACATCCCTGGTACTAAGAATGTTAAGGCGGATGCCTTGTCTCGCAGTTTTTCTCCCATAGTCGATGCTGAGAAAGAGGAGAACATTTTACAAGAAGGTGTTGTGATAGCTGCTTTGGACTCCGTTTTGGAAGATGAGATTCTTAAAGCACAGGAGAATGCCCCATCTAACACTCCTCATGGGAGGTTGTTTGTGCCTGGGACCTTTAGGAGAGATTTGTTTGTTGAGGATTCCTTCTAAGAAATTGGGTCCCAAGTTTGTAGGGCCCTTTAAGGTGCTTCAGGTTGTCAACCAATCTGCTGTTAGGTTGGAGGTTCCTACCTCCTGGAGAATTAATCCGGTATTTCATGTCTCTCTGTTAAAAAAAGCTGTTGTGTCGGATGGTGACGCCTCTGCCTCTGTTCCTCCGGTGGTGGAGGACGGGGAATATGAAATTTCTCGCATCCTTAACTCTAGACGGTATAGAGGTAGTTTGCAGTATCTTGTGGCCTGGAAAGGTTTCGGACCCGAGGATAACTCTTGGGTGAGGTCAGATGATGTTTCCGCGTCCAGACTTATCAGAGCGTTTCACAGGAGATTTCCTGATAAGCCTGGTCCTAGGGGATCCGGAGGATCCTCTTAGAAGGGGGGGTACTGTTAGAACCTTGCTCTTAGGTTTTTTCCTTTGCTGGTCACATGACCTTGTTGGCCTATTTAATCCTGCTCCGCCCTTCTGGCTTTGCTGGACTTCATTGTATAACTACTTTCTAGCTAGCCTGTGCTCTGTATCTAACTCTGTTAGTTTGCTTGGTCTACGGACCTCTATGTTCTATATATTTTGTTTGTTCGTCTGTCTGCTACTATTTCTGTTAGGAGGTGTCCCATTTTCCTCCCAGTCCTTAGTACTTGTAGGGATTCCTTCCCCACATCTATAGGTCTCCGTACAGACTAGCTTAGGACTTTAGCAGGTCTGATCGCAGGATCAGGTTCCCTGTTACATCGTAGGGATTCAGCTGAGTTCTATCGTAGGGACAGATCTCCTCTCTTTCCTTAGCTCTGGTAGCAGAACATAACAGACACTATTACAGTTTTTTTTATGGCAAAAAATGACAAAAGCAGGATAATACAGAGATTTTTTACCGTAGAATGGCAAAACCACAGTTATAATTCACTGGTGTATACCAGACATTTTTAAATAGATATATTTGCCGCTGAACAGTGAGCGACACACTGAAACTGTTTTTTTAGGTAAAAATGGGCCAAAAGTGGATAATACAGAGGTTTGAACCATGGAACTGCAAAACCACACTTCTATTTCTCTGGCCTACACCAGACTCTTTTAAAAAATATATATTTGTGTCTGAACTGTCACAGACACACTTTTTTTTTGTGGGGGGGGGGGGTACATCAAAAGGTTAATAAGATGGGTATTTGTACAGTGTGAAGGAGAAAAAAAAAAAAGAGGATTTAGATGAAAAAAAAAAAGGATTTTTCCTGGCCCCCGAGACCTGGAGCTAAGTCCAGCATTTCAGCAACAGGAGCACACAGGACTGTAATGCAGCGTTTGCTGGTATAATCACTGTGTCTCCTATACAGCCTGCCTGCCTGATATCTGGGATGGATATTAGTCCTGAGAAGGACTGTTTGTTTGATCTGGCAGGCTTTACAGACCCTACACTAAATATTTTGCAGTAGATATCTCTCCCTAAATCTGTAGCGCTGTACCTACACTGATCCCAGCCGTCTGTGTCCGAGATGGCGGCACCCAGTTTGAAATACTCGAGGTGACGCTGTGCGGCCAGCCAATCAATGTAATGCCCACAACCAACATGGCTGCGGCATTACAGTGACTGGCTGGCAATCCCTGCATGTTCATTGGCTCTATAAAGAGCGCCAAACATGCAGGTTGGAGACCCGAGCTCCTGCCCGAGCAACCCGGAAATGCTCGGTGCTCGCCGAACATCCCAAGTAGCATGATGCTCGGGCGAGTACCGAGCAGTGTTGAGCATGTTCGCTCAACACTAATGGTATGCTTGTTACACATTGTGCAGTATGCTGTATCTTGTTTATACTATTAATATGAGCCTTCTAGTTTGGCATTGTATCTTTCTGTATCAGGATACTAACTTTAGAGTGGAAAGTAGAGAATGGTTACAAAAAGAAGTTACGAACTAACAAGAACCAGTACTAAAACTTGCTTCTATCTAACAAATGTCAAAATCACAGTGTACACTTCTCTTCTATACAAATATTCAATGGAAAAATCCTTCAGCATTCAGTTTAGACAAGGTGTAAAAGGCTTCATTCCATTCAAATCCAGCAGAGAAGCTCCGTGTCCACACCTTAAAGATACAAAAAGCATTTCTCACTCTGGAGGACCCAGCGCATTAGTGCATTACATGAACAGACCATTAATTTAATGTTGTTATTATTTTTATTTATTTTTACCATTTTTGTACAAATGTCAAAGTGGTTAAATATATATTACAAATATAGAACATACATGAAATAAAGTAAATAGATTGACAGAGGAGGAGAGAAATCTGCCCTTGTGGACCAGCAAGCAACAGTGTAATGGGGAGGAGACAGTAAGTCAGAGGGTTGTAGTGGCTCCCATGGTAGTGAGGTGGCAGTGGGGTTACTGTAGGCTGTAGACTTTCCTGAAGATATGAGTTTTCAGGTTCCAAAAATGGGAGACAATCGGACATGATGAGGTACTGAATAGCAGGTAGGGTACTGAATAAAAGGTAGGGTTAAGGAACAGAAGAGAGAAGAACATCTTATGTGGACCAGAAACTATGTGTGGATAGATTAATTTGGAGATTTATGCAGGAGACAGATTATGGGCGGCCTTCTATTCATTGATAGTAGTTTAAACTGGATTTGCTGGGAAACTGGAAGCCAGTAAAGGGATTTGCAAAGGGCAGCAGAGGTAAGACTGGACTGGAGAAATGCAAGCGTTTTAGTAGGGAAGCTACAGAGGAGTATTTTGCAGTAATCAAGGCTGGAGACGATGAGGGCATGCACTAGCATTTTAGTAGATTCAGGGTGAGGAAGGGGCAAATTCTGGAAATATTTATGATATGGCTGATAGACAAGCTGGGATTCTGGGCTAGAGAGGTACATTTGAGGGCCATCAGCATATAGATGGTACTGGAAGCCATGGAACTTTGAGTTGTCCTAGGCAAAGGTATAGGTGGGGGAGAGACAGCGGGATCAGGAGGTAGTGTAAGTGGAGGTGACAAAATTTATGAAAAACCATGGCGCTGTGCATCACTGGTGCGAGAAGGCTGCCACCATGATGAACTAACCGGAAGAGAAAGAGTTACAGGAGGGATGAGTTTGAATGTGACACCTGGTCAGTTGCCATTGATGAAAAAGTTTCTCAATAATAAGGGTCTGCGCGCCAAACAGGTGCAGGTTTTGGGGCCAAACTAGAGAGTGGTCAAGGTGACGCGCCCCCTGGGCCTGTGTTGTGTGCACGCACGTGTGCGGGGAATACCCGGAGCCGGATCTCTGGGGGGATAGTAGTAGTCTCCGTGGCGATGACCCGGTCCGTGCCCAGGGTGGTCAAACCTACTGGCAGTCTATGAGTATGATGTTCAGTTAATTGTCCGACTACGCCACCCGTGGATTGCGGTCACTGGAACCGCCGCTGCAAGGCAGACCGCCGAGGCTGGTGTTATGTGTGCAGCTGGGATGGGATAACCCCCCACGGGAGGGGTGTAGCCTCAGGGCAGCAGGTAAGGATGATGGGGGTGATGGTGGTGCACAAGCGCAGCAAAGACAACTCGGAGTCCTGATGGTGCAGTTCAGGGTCTTTACTCACGGTTACTCGGTTACTGCTCCAGGCCACCGCTGCAGAGGTGGCCGCCTGTGTCGCGCTATGCTCACCAGGTGAGGGGCTCGGTTAACCCTCAGGTCTTTCTGGAGTGCTTTGCACGACCCCCTTTATGTCTCCTGTCTCTGGTCTTCAACCCCACTAGTGACCACGCTTATGTCCAGCTGCCTCGGACCTTCTTGGTGGGCAAACGTTAGCCTGCGTTTCCCAGGTCCTATGTGGTGCCTTTCTAGCGGGTGTGGTGAGGGGCTGCTCCACATGTAATGTCGCAGCCTCCGGTTCTTAGTTGAGGGTGGTTTCTCTCCTCCACTAATTTGGGATCCGGTTCCCATCTTCTTGACCTGACCACCCTACTCAGGTAGCGGCGGGCGTGTGGTGACTACCAGCCGGTCCACACCCCTGGGGTCCCCTCTGTCCTTCTTGGAGCCCAGTCTGCTCCTCTTCCTCCTTCTTCCCTCCTCCAGGCTCAGGCCTCCTGACAGGGCCTGCCTGTGGAGCAGAGCCCATACAGCAGCTCTGCTCCCTGTCTTCTCCTCTCTGAACTCACCTTCTTTCTAAGATGGTGCCCCCCTCTTATACTCCTGTACAGAGTGCACCCAGGATCTACTTCCCCCACGCACACACTACCGGGTTCCCTTCTCTAGGTGTTCCCTCCCCCCCACTCCAGCCAGGGACATGCTCACTCGTGCCTGCATAACTAATGGGAGCACCGTCGAGCTGTCCCCCAGAAATGTGGTGTAGTGCATGTGGGTGTTAAGGTCCTGAGCCACACTCCATCCTTACCTGGAAGTGAGATATCGCACATCTGGGTGAGATGCAATACCTCAGTAGCAACCGAACCCTCGGGGTGCTACAAAGGCGTTCAGGAGGCAACGCTGCAGCTGGAGTGACAGGCCCGAACGAGAAGTGTGTGTAAGCAGACTGCTGTCTAGTTTGAGAGGACACCAGTGACACTAAGTGAAACACAGAGTCCAGACTACTCTGATCAAGCACTGAAGACCTGACCTGAGCCTGTTAAGAGCCAGTGTCCTAACTACACCCGTCAATACCTGAATCCCAGATCTGCACCAGACCACGTCGGTCAAGAGCCAAAGTCCAGCCCTCTTTTCCTCAGACCTAGAGGACACCAAACGTTGGTCAAGCAGCGAAGATCCGTGAGGAGACTCCACCTGGAAGATGACATTTTCATTGGTGGAAGTGAGACATGAGTGAGCCGGGCAGTCGCTTTATCCACCGATGTACGGTTCAGGAGTTGGCCTGGGCAGGGGCGGTGGACAGGGCATAGGTCAATTGGAGTGAAGGAGGCCAATGTGCATTAGCAGACTTTGTTCAGGAGGACTTGCGACCTTTCAGGAAGAACTAGAGCCCTACTGTGGCCCTTGCCATGGGAGTAGTCCACATAGTAGCTCCCACCAGAACAGAAATTAACCCCTGTTAGAGGGACATAAGCATAATCCTCAAGAAGCTTCCCTAATGTTTAAAGTAAACTTTAAGGACTCATTATACTCTTGATTGCACCTTGTTAACTGTTCATATCTGCAGAAATAAATAGCTCATTGATTCTTTCTGTCTTGTCTTTCTCTGCCTGTTGCATCTGATAACCTGCTTTACAGTGATGTGGGAATGGAAGACACTAACTTTGCAGCTTGTGAAGTATGAGAAGATCCAGGAGATGGCAAGATCTTTAATTCCAAGGGATAAAAGAATCTGTAGTAGGAGGGAGTGGTCAACTTTGTCAAAGGTAGAGGACAGATCTAGAAAGAGGAGTATAGAGTACTGTCTGTTATCCTTGGCGGTAAGTAGTTAGTAATTTTAATTAGGGCAGTTTCAGTGGAATGGTGGAGCTAGAAGCTGGATTGAAGGTTGACGAAGTGTGCGTTGGATGAGAGGTGGGAGGAAAGTTCAATGTGGATATGTTGTTTGAGGAGTTTGGAGGTGAACAAGATTAGATGGTTGTCTGTCAAACAGTTGCTGTGTGTCTACAGACTCCCACATGCACATGAACACTTGGATTGACCAAACCTACCTGAGTTCTGTGTGGGGAAAGGAGAGAAATCTGCTGCCAATGCTTCTGGAAGTGGCTTGTTTAGGACAGAGAATGAAAGGATTGGACATTTACATTCAAACTGTCTGATCCTCATATACATAAAACAGTCCGATGATCAAAGTCAAGTGGCTCTCCTGACTTTTATGCAGTCGATGACTAATAGGCATGCTCATCCTTTCTAAATGGACAATCCCTGTAACTAAAATTACCATAGAGTTTAGTTATTTAGGTGACATTCAGTAATAAATATGATCTGTAAAAATATATATATACATTTCTTTTTCAGGAAAAGTTTTAATTTTACCTCTAAATTTTTTACCCATTAATTCCATCTGTTAGGCATGGGCCCGATTTGTTGCTAAAAACAAATTTAAAGATATAAAAATTCAATGTGGTGTAAAGTATTCTATTATAATTGTTTGAATATGGGACCAGCTAACCAAAGAGTAATAAAACCCTAAATTAAATAGTATTTGGAAAAGCAAACAGTTAACCTGTCAGCCCCATCGCAGGCCCCGCTAATCCATTCTTTTGCAATGTATTTCGTTAGGAATCTTTGTATAAAATGAACCTCAGCCAAAATAAACTGCAGTGTCAGCAACGCTATAAGCAAACAGAGATTCTCTCATGAGAAAAGTAAATGTGTGCAAGAGGCTTTGTGTAAACTGCGGAGAACACAAAATGGTCAAAGATTTAAAAAGAACCTGCCACATTGACCATGAATGTCTGATCTCTAGCTGGCTTGTTATAGAGGAGAAGGAGCTGAGGAGATCAGTATCTATCGGTTTGTGGGGCAATATTCAGAATAATTTTTATTGTATTCATTTGAGAGGGTTCTGTCAGCATAAAAGTTTAAAAATTATTGACACCAAGCACAGGTGATTGGGGTACCTTTGGCTTGGCCAAACCATTCAGTGCACTGTCCCATCTCTCTCTGCTCTCCCTAAGCTCCTTTAAAGACAGAGCTGTCAATCAAGGAAAACGAGGATGAAGAGAGATGGGAAATCAAGTAGGTGGGAAGATGCACCAAAATATTTAGCAAAGCCAAGAATGCAAACTGTAACCACAAGATGACTGTTCAAACCAAGCACTGGCACTCAGTGCAACTTAAGCGTGGTCGAGCAATTCTGCGCACCTTCCTTCCTAGTTGTTCTTCATCTATCTCCACCCTCCCCTTCTATTGACTCACAGCTTAATCTTTTGCAGGAGCCAAGGGACAGCGGAGATAGATGGTAGACAAGAAGGTCAGATGGTGCAATGAACTTATCAATTGCAAGGTTGCATCGAGTGTCTCTGCTTAGTTTGAACAGTTATTTTGTGCTGATAGACTCCCTTTAACATCCAGCTCTTTCTAGGTTAGGTAACCCAGTCTTAGTGATTAAGAGGCTTACAGATATACTATACTATATAGTTGTCAATTGTTGAGTAGCCGGTCCACTGGCTTCCAAAAGCCAGGATGAGCAGTAATCAAAATTAAGTAATTACAAGTTTTACTAAATATTTTCATGCAAAATGTCCAGTAGCCAGTACATCACATAGTTCTCTTATCCGTCTTTTTTAAATCTTGCACTTCTGACAATCGTGGCTTTCGGTGACACAACGTGTTCTTCAGCTCATCATTTTTCGATGATTTCCTTGTGCTTACCATAATCCTCTCCAAAGACAAAGACAGCTGCCCAAACAGGTGGTTGTCTAATTTTTGGGGGGCCATGGACCAAATGTTAGTCCACTTTTACACTAAACTACCGTGTGTAAACTGCTTTCTACTGTATAATGACCATCAAAACAGTTTCGTGTTTCTGGAATAATCTGACGTGTAGATCGGCTTCTGCTATCAAAAAATGCTAGGTTGGACCACATACACAACACTACTGCCCTCCCCCCCCCCCCCCGCAGAGAGACACTGTCAGGAGGGAGATGATGGGCTTCATTTATGTCTTATACCACTTTTGGTAAGATGAAAATTGAGATCAGATTATTTGCTATGGGCAACTAAGTCCTCTCTAAGGATCATGCAGACGTCCTTGCAAATTAGTCCGACCTCAGACCGCAATACATGGACTAGCCGCAACTCTCCTGACTGGAACATGACAGCTTCATATGTTTCTACGAGGCTCTGATGCTCAGGTCGAGAGAGCCATGGCCAGTCCATGCATTGCGGTCCGTGATCATACCAATTTGCACAGATGTCTACATGAGCCGTTACTGTTATACAATTCTGATGAATGAGTCCTGATAATCACCATCCTTTATGAAACGTGGACGAGGGATGGCCACAGGACGAGGGGTACTGCAGCAATCAGCAGACATGCACTAAGATTAGATAATAAAATATAAACATTTACTAACTAGTTCATAAAAAAACAAAGGAAAGGATGGTAGGTAAACTGTGTATAACTAACAAATACAATGACAGCAATTCCTCTCAATAACACACAATAAGAATATTCATAAGTACAGTTAACAGAATTAGCAGTTATATGCAAGCAAAATACACGCGATTAACCTCTTCTATGCATAAAGCCATAAAGCGAAAGTGTTGTGCCAGAACTTTAGTAAACGCTTACTCGCAAAACACTTTGAAGTGCCCCTTACAGAAGAGGCCTTTTCTCCTAACTAACTAGACCTCTATAAGGCTTTTTAATATATGTGCATATATATTCAGATGTAAGATGGTACCAGTACGTACTGAGACTGAAGTGTCCTTGCTAGGCTGGGTCCCGAATAATCAGAAATGCTGACTTGAATCTCTTAGAAAATGCCGATGTCTGAAATGCAGGGCTTCTCTAAGTCCTTAGAAATAATGCTTCACGTGGCCTAGCCCTAGATGCTGTGTACTTGGTTGTCCTCACCGAGTTGACTCATGTCAAGCTGAACAAAGCATCCCAAAGTCACCTAAAACAGATCCAGAGTTGCATGTCTTTATCCAGACCCTTTTGCAACGATGCATAGCTTTACGTTCGCCTTCAACTCCCCTAGCAACTGTCACCAACTGCCAAAGCCCGGTGCTGCAAATCTGACATCTCCACTGCACTCAACTGGCCAGATTATTTATTCCCTCACAGATCTATAACAACACAGTAAACTGTGAATAACCCTTACACTGTACAAACTACAAAAGGGAAAAAAATGGGGATGTGATTTTCATGATCATCCTTGTATTTCCAATGCAGCGGAGCAACAAAAAAAATATATTGCAAAATTGTACATAGCCTTTAGGCCTCATTCAGACAATTTTACATATGTGTAGTGAAATCAGAAAGCACAAACCACAGGGACCAATGTTATGGATTAGGGCTGTTCAGAGAAGAGGGTTTTTTTGCACAGATCGAGTGAGTGTCAATGTGAAAAAAAAAAATCGCAAAAACACTTTTCCACTTTCTGAATGTCTCGCCTATTCAAGTCTATGACTGTGGAAAGAAAAAGAAGATTACTAAGGAACATCCATATTGCATCCGTTTTGTGTAAATATATTGCAATTCTTAACATAGGAAATTGTATTTGACCTTATAAATTTTATTAACTGCTGATGTATAAAAACTATTGCCATACAGATGTAAAAAAATAGACATATAGATAGAATATGATTGAGAAAAAAGATGAAAATTATCTGTTTTTTCTGCATGAAAATCAGACAATTTTTCATTTGATTTTCTGAAGCAAGCCTCAATATGAATCCTAAGGTTACAAAAATTAGGATATATCTTTTTTTTTTACTGTTTATTCTCTTTATATATTTGTTATCTTGAGATTATACAGTTAAGATACAGTACAGACCAAAAATTTGGACACACCTCATTTAAAGATTTTTCTGTATTTTTATGACTTTGAAAATTGTACATTCACACTGAAGGCATCAAAACTATGAATTGACACATGTGGAATTATATACTTAACAAAAAAGTGTGAAACAACTGAAAATATGTCTTATTTTCTAGGTTCTCAAAGTAGCCACCTTTTGCTTTGATGACTGCTTTGCACACTCTTGGCATTCTGTTGATGAGCTTCAAGAGGTAGTCACCGGAAATGGTTTTCACTTCACAGGTGTGCCCTGTCAGGTTTAATAAGTGGGATTTCTTGCCTTATAAATGGGGTTGGGACCATCAGTTGTGTTGTGCAGAAGTCAGGTGGATACACAGCTGATAGTCCTATCAGCTGTGTATCTAGACTGTTAGAATTTGTATTATGGCAAGAAAAAAGCAGCTAAGTAAAGAAAAACGAGTGGCCATCATTACTTTAAGAAATGAATTTCAGTCAGTCCGAAAAATTGGGCAAACTTTGAATGTGTCCCCAAGTGCAGTTGCAAAAACCATCAAGCGCTACAAAGAAACTGGCTCACATGAGGACCGCCCCAGGAAAGGAAGACCAAGAGTCACCTCTGGTTCTGAGGATAAGTTTATCCGAGTCACCAGCCTCAGAAATCGCAGGTTAACAGCAGCTCAGGTTAGAGACCAGGTCAATGCCACACAGAGTTCTAGCAGCAGACACATCTCTACAACAACTGTTAAGAGGAGACTTTGTGCAGCAGGCCTTCATGGTAAAATAGCTGCTAGGAAACCACTGCTAAGGACAGGCAACAAGCAGAAGAGACTTGTTTGGACTAAAGCACACAAGGAATGGACATTAGACCAGGGGAAATCTGTGCTTTGGTCTGATGAGTCCAAATTTGAGATCTTTGGTTCCAACTACCGTGTCTTTGTGCAACGCAGAAAAGGTGAACGGATGGACTCTACATGCCTGGTTTCCACTGTGAAGCATGGAGGAGGAGGTGTGATGGTGTGGGGGTGCTTTTCTGGTGATACTGTTAGGCATTTATTCAAAATTGAAGGCATACCACCACAGCATCTTGCAGCGGCATGCTATTCCATCCGGCTTGCGTTTAGTTGGACCATCATTTACTTTTCAACAGGACAATGACCCCAAACACACCTCCAGGCTGTGTAAGGGCTATTTGACCAAGGAGGAGAGTGATGGGGTGCTACACCAGATGACCTGGCCTCCACAGTCACCAGACCTGAACCCAATCGAGATAGTTTGGGGTGAGCTGGACCACAGAGTGAAGGCAAAAGGGCCAACAAGTGCTAAGCATCTCTGGTAACTCCTTCAAGATTGTTGGAAGACCATTTCCGGTGACTACCTCTTGAAGCTCGTCAAGAGAATGCCAAGAGTGTGCAAAGCAGTCATCAAAGCAAAAGGTGGCTTATTTGAAGAACCTAGAATATAAGACATATTTTCAGTTGTTTCACACTTTTTTGTTAAGTATATAATTCCACATATGTTAATTCATAGTTTTGATGCCTTCTGTGTGAATGTACAATTTTCAAAGTCATGAAAATACAGAAAAATCTTTAAATGAGAAGGTGTGTCCAAACTTTTGGTCTGTACTGTACATTTAGTATGAAAAGTCTTTATTCCATTTTTTTTTTTTTGCATTTTTGAGGTACGACATACTGCTTGTTACTTGCTCAGTTTTTTTAGACTATATCTAAGAAAAGATCACAGGATTTTAGACTTTTCACTTGAAGAATTTACCTCATTGAAACCCTGTTGAGAGCAGCAAGAATGTATGCAACTCTGAACAAAAATAACAGCAGGACTTAGAACCAATTTTCCTCCCTATAGCTCACCCCCCTCCCTTATCCTCTCCCTTTTAATGTACAGAAAGTTGCACAGATACTCTGGGGAATGATAAAGACATGGCTGAGCTGGACACTATAGCTGCAGGCTTGGCAAGCTTTCTCACCATCATTATAGTCCTTTCTTATGCAAGATTAATATGGAACCGAAGAACATTACCCCCTGGACCATTTCCGATGCCCTTTTTAGGTAACTTTCTGCAACTTAGATCTGAAGGTTTAATGCCAAGCTTAATAAAGGTGAGTGGTGACATCGCTTTTGTACCTGATTCTGGACTAAAAACACAACTGTGACTAAGTTGTGTTCTTAAGGACAGATAGGGTGCAGTCAGACCACTGTACGAATTAATGTTCGGACCTCAATGCTCAAACTGTCCATGGCTCTCCAGTCCCGAGAATGATAGCTGCATAGAAAAACATGAAGCTATGACGCTTGGCTCGGGAGAGCCACTGGCCAGTCTATGCATTGCGGTCCGACCTCGGTCTGATTTATATGGCTGTCTGACTGTGCCCTTATGCTAAGTCATTCCTATCGCTGAGGCGTGCAATTAATTTATTTCTTATGGTGATAATTGATAACTTCTCAAAGTGTTATTGCAATAAGTAACTGTTGCCTAAAACTGGGGCTTGTTACACTTTGAAGCACCAACGTGTCCACTAGGAAGAAAACTACAATATCTACACCTTTTATATAGCAATGCTATACTGTTACACATAACTTGGAAGAGGGTCCTACTCTAAAGACATTTTATACTACACCAAAAATGCATCAAATATATAACTAAGACCAGAATGGGAGGCGTCCTCTGAGCATTTGATGCTGATGACCTGTCCTCATTATCAGATATTGGAAAATTGTCACACTACCCAGATCAGCTGTTATTTGCTCTGGTGTCCGGATGTAATCATTGAACGAGCTGTACTGAGCTTTTTCATTTAATGAAAGGTGCCTACTGCCAGGTACAGCAGATCAGGATGAACAGGAGATGGTCTGCAGTACTTGGCAGAGGCCACTACCCATTGACGGAACTGTGCAGTGCAGCTCTAGTCAATGGGTAGCCTTAACTGATAACATCAGCCTGCCACTGGAGCTACTGGTATTTGATCAATGGGGATGCCAGGTTTTAGACACACATGGATCTGATATTCAAGACCTTTCCTAAGGACGTGGAATCAATATCTTATGTCAGGAAAACGCATTTAAAATTTGATCACACCAAAATTGCTCAATGGTATCGGTAGAGATTAATTAATATTTTAAATCCAATTGCCAAAGGCCAAAAAATTCCATTTTAACCAATCCAAAATAAAACAGAACTTTTAGTTGTTAAATTAAATATGCGTAACTAGTGCAAATCATATGTAAAGGAGAATATTAAAATGACATTCTGCTCTTTATTGGTCCTATCTATGTTATATTAATTCCCCAGAGGTCAGATTGCTACACTGGGTAAGTAATGCAATTGTGATATACATATGGATAGATCTCCCTATCTGTAGCTGCATAGGTTACAGCTTCAATTGTCTCAAATTGTATAACTAGCATAGAGCAAAAGGCCACCGTCCATTATCTACCATCAGGAATTGTATCCTATTGTGTAATGTCTAATGACCAGAGGAATAAGGTGTTATTAAAATTGAGAAAGCGCCTCCCGACATGTTTCACCCTTATGGGCTTCATCAGGGTAATGAGGCAAATGCAAACCAAAATGGCCGAACAAACTATTTATAACCTCCCCATCTGACATCAGACTAACCTCAACTGCCATAATGCTGGGCCAATATGTATCTATCAGAGTAAAGTCAAAGATATACATCCATGTCACATGTCTGTTTCCTAACCTATCAGCATTGTCTATTGTATGCAGTCAATAAAGGGCATCTGCTCCATACTGTGACCTTAAAAAAGATGACTATGATGCTCGCAAGTAAAGGAGGAGTCACTCAAACAAAATCTTCAAGAAAATGGTTCTTGTCTTATACATTTACCTCCTTCTAAATGGCCACGATGTCTATGCAATGTGAAGAGATGTCGACGGTGTTCAAAAAAGATGGAGCTGGCCTTATACTTTCAGCCAAAGTATAAGACCAGCTCCATCTTTATGAAGAACTTTTTGACAACTCTTCACATTGCATATGACGCGCCCCCTGGGCCGCGTGGGGAACCCGGAACCGGACCTTTTTGTAGATGCTGGGGGCTGTAGTCACCGTGTCGGTGACCCGGTCCCATGGCTCAGGATGGTCAAACTAAATGGCAGTCTATATACTAATGTCTGACTACGCCACTCGTGGATTGCGGTCAGGGTGAACCGCCACTGCAGGGCAGACCACTGAGGCTGGTGTTGTGGGTGCAGCAGAGTGTAGTACAACTCCCCACGGGAGGAGTATAGCCTCAGGGCAGTAAATGGGGATGTTGGTGGTGATGGTGCACGGGAGCAGCAGTAACCACAGGGAGCCTGTCATGCAATTCAGGGTCTTTACTGCTGGTGGTATTAAGAGACCTGTCCGGAATATAGGTTAACAATAAAGACCTGGTCAGTCTGAGAGCAACTGGGAAATCCTGTTGGTCAGGGGGAGTTTGTAGGCCTACCGTGCAGACTTCACTCTTTCTTGGCTATCCTGCTGTAGTGTAGTGGTAGCCCATGTCTCTGAGTGTACCGTGTTGTTCTCACCCGTATGACTGGCAACTCGGGCCTTCCGTACCTCCCACCCCTTCGGGGCAGTAGTGGTCCCTCTCGTGTGGCTGAGCCTCCGGGCTTCCTTGGGCCAGAGGACTTGAAGTCCCCTGCATGGTGGTTTTCTGCTGCTGGGCTTATAACCCTCACAGCCTCGGACTCCAGTGTCCGGCTTGACAAGTCTCTGGACAGGACAAACTCTTCTAGTTCTCCTCCTGGCCTCGTGTTCCTCCTCTGCCTACAGGAACTCCTCAGCCTGCTGCTGACCTGTCCCTATCTGTAAGTTGTCTGGACTCTCACTATTCTGAGCTAACCCCACCCCAGATCCAGTTTATAAAGGGCAGATTTCTCCCCTCCCTGGACTGAGACAGGAGGTGCTGTATGCTAATTGTCCCCAACCAGGGAACCTCCCACCTGCTCTCAGACATGACATTGCTGCCACTGTGGCAACCAGACCTCGGGGTGCCACATTCCCCCCTAGTGAAATTTAGTAGTCCGGAGTAAACATTTTTTTTTTTTTTTAGAAAACACAAATACAGGCTATAAACAATAACATAAACATATATACAAGTACATTTTGTCCTTAAGGTCACGGCGCTTCCGTGACCGGGTGTCCATGTCACCCAACAAGGTGAAGTTTTCCACAGTGTTGGGACCTGTTTCTATAAACCCCAAGTTCCTGGCCTTGGGCGTGGCGGCAAGGAAAAAGCTAACTACTTTGGACCACAAGGAGGCCACGCCGGACAGGTTATTCTTCCGTGGCCATCTTCTAAAGAGGGCACCAGGTGCAACTATCTACAGGACAGTTCCGGCCATTCAGTGTCCATGACCTGTCAGTCCATTGAAATAGGAAAAACTGGAAAAACATTATTACTGTCCAGGTAACACAAACATTAAACATTTTCAACATTGGCAATATACAGGTAAATATGACATATTAGATTCTCCAGCGAGCGGGTACCTGACCTTTAGTGCTCCTGGTGGACCTACGTAACCCACTGTCTGGTGGTACTCTATTTGGGTCCCCTGTTTCCACCTCCTGTGTACTGGGTGTGCTAGTGACTGCACTAGAGGTACTTGCAGATGTTACGGGTAGGCTGGGCAGCTTTCTGTGTACTCTTTGGCTCGCTGCTGCTGGTATGGACTCTTCTGCCTCCGGGGCCACTGGCTCTTCCAACACTACTTGCTCTTCTGCAGGCGCTCGAGGGGCTGGCTGGAGAAAGGTAAGGATGGGTACCACTATAGCGATTTGTGTTCAGGACCGGGGAAAGTCTCCGAGCACTGTACTGACCATTTCTTCCCTTTCCTCTGCAGGTTGAGGGCTATCTTGGTCTTCATCAGCGCTTTGCAGCTGCTCGGGACACTTCTTCAGGTGGTCTCTAGAGACAGTTGCTGTGGTCTCTCCTTCATCCTTACTGATAACACACACTTTTGGGTTCTCATGGCTTGACGGCAGTACGGTGTACGGGTCTTTCTCCCACTCATCATCCAACTTGTGGAGCCGTCTCTTCCTCTTCAAGACCTGCTCTCCAGGTGCCAGGGGAGCAGCTGGAGCATGCTGGTTGTAATCCCTCTCTTGCCTCTCTCTGGCTTGAGACAGACTTCGCTCCACGCTCTCCTGTACTTTCTGGTACTGCTGCTGTCGTTTTGTGTCCCAGTCTGCTTCTGGTGAGGTGTCCTCGGGTGTCAGGACTCCCATCTCCAGGTCAATTGGCAGCTTACCAGGTCTTGCCCTCATTAGGTAAGCCGGGGTGCAGTTAGTAGAACCCACTGGGATATGGTTATACAAGTCCACCAGATCCGGCAGTTTCTCAGGCCACAGGCTGCGTTCCTCCAGGGGCAACGTCTTGAGCAGGTCTATTACTACCTGATTCATTTTCTCACACATCCCGTTGGTTTGGGGGTGGTAAGGCATTGTGCTTATCTTCTTTCAGCCATACAGGTTGCAGAATTCCTGGAAGACTTCAGCCTCGAACGCTGGACCTTGATCAGTCAACACTTGCTCCGGATACCCGTGTGGACGGCAGAAATGCTGCTGAAAGGCTCTGGTGGCCATCTGAGCTGTCAAGTCTTTCACAGGGACCACCACTAGGAAATGGGAGTAGTGATCTACGATTGTGAGGATGTAGACCTATCCCGATCTGCTTGGAGCCAGCTTTACGTGGTCCAGGGCCACCAGCTCAAGGGGCTGCTTTGTGATGATGGGCCACAGGGGAGTCTTCTGGCTGGCACGGTCCTTCCTCCTTAGGTTGCACGGGCCACAGTCTCTGCACCATCTCTCTATAGCCCCTCTCATGCCTACCCAGAAGAACCGCTCACGCAACAGGAACTCCAGCTTCTTCCATCCAAAGTGCCCTGCGCCGTCATGGTATGCTTCTAGGACCATAGCCGCATCCCGCCTTGGGACCACTACCTGCCAGATCAGCTCATGTGTTCGAGAGTTGACGGTTCTGTGGCACAGCCTCCCCTCGTAGAGAAACAGCTTGCTCCTCTCCTTCCACAGCTGTTTGGCCTCTTCCGGAGCATCCGGATCAAGGTGGGCATCAGCCTGGGTCAGCATCTCTTTCACCAGGCAGATTGCAGGGTCACTACTTGTGTTTCGGCCCAGCCGTGGTGGGGTAAGGGATTGAACGTAGCGGTGGCAGAGCACCTCTCCTTTACGCAGTGGGAACACTGGGTGACCCCATGACGGTGAAAAGCAGGGAGTTCAATTTCTTCCAGTTCTTCTGGATCCTCTCCCCCGTCCTGCAAGTGAGGCATTCTGGAGAATGCATCTGCATTGGCATTTGCGAGTCCTGTCCGGTAGTTGATGGTAAATTCATAATTGGACAGCCGGGCCATCTATCTCTGCTCTAGGGCACCAAGTCTTGCAGTGTCCAGGGGGTTGTTGTCCGTGTACACAGTGAACTTAGAAGAAGCCAGGTAATGCTTGAAGCATTCGGTGACTGCCCACACCACTGCCAGGAACTCTAGCTTGAAGGAGCTATAATTCTCAGGGTTTCTCTCTGTGGGTCTCAGCTTTCTGCTAGCATAAGCAATTACCCGTTCTCTGCCCTGCTGGATCTGGGATAGTATGGGTCCTAGTCCCACGTTACTGGCGTTGGTGTGGAGGATAAAAGGCTGGCCGTAATCAGGGTAGGCCAGGATCTCATCACCCGTGAGGGCCATCTTCAGCTGGCAGAAAGACTCCTCCTCCAGCTTGTCCCACTTAAAGGGTGGCTTCTGACTTTTATTCTTTGACTGACCTAACAGGAGGTCCTGCATAGGGGCTGCCATTTTGGTGAACCCGGAGATGAACCTTCGGTAGTAGCCTACGAACCCGAGGAACTGTTGCACTTCCTTTATGCTGGAGGGTCTTGGCCAGTCCTTAATCACCGTGACCTTGTCAGGGTCTGGGGCTACTCCGTCAGCACTCACCACATGTCCCAGGTACTGTACTTTTGGCTTCAGTAGATGACACTTGGAAGGTTTCACCTTTAGGTTGAAGCCTGCCAGGGCATCGAACACCTCTGCCAGGTGTTTTAGATGGTCCTCATAGGTCTTGGAATACACGATGACATCGTCCAGGTAGAGTAGGACCGTCTCGAAATTTCTGTGCCCCAGACAGCACTCCATCAGCCTCTGGAAGGTCCCTGGTGCGTTGCAGAGTCCGAACGGCATACAGTTGAATTCACTGAGACCCATCGGGGTGGCGAAGGCGGTCTTCTCCTTGTCTGACTCTGCTACATGAACCTGCCAGTACCCGCTAGTGAGATCCAAAGTAGAGAAGAAGTTAGTCGATTTTAATGCAGCCAAAGACTCCTCTATCCTAGGTAACGGGTACACATCTTTGTGTGTTACTCTGTTGACCTTTCTATAATCTACACACATCCTCATCGTGACATCTCTCTTTTTTACAAGAACTAGAGGAGCAGCCCAGGGGCTACAGCTATCCCTGATCACCCCAGCCTCCTTCATTTCTCGTAACATACCCTTGGCATTCTGATAGTGTGCTGGGGGTACAGGCCGGTATCTCTCTTTTATGGGTGGATGGTCTCCTGTGGGGATTTGGTGTTCTACCCCCTTTACTTGCCCAAAGTCTAGTGGGTGCTTACTAAAGACTCTTTCATACTCCTGAACCACTCGGTAGACTCCCTGTTTTTGGTGTGAGGGAGTGGAGTCGGTACCCACATGCAGTTTCTGACACCAGTCCTCCATTTGTTTCTTGGAGCCGTTACCCTCCTCTGGTTGAGATGGAGGCAAGGGTTCCACGGCCTTTACAGAGTTCAGGTTAATGGTGAACAATTTGGCTAGAGTCGCATACTGGGGCAAGTGTACTTCTCTTTCCCCAATATTTAGGATGCAGACTGGTACCCTCCCATGACGGACATCAACCACCCCCTGTACTGTCAAAATGGTGGGCCTACTGTCTGAGTAAACGGGTTCTACCATAGCTTGGTAGTCTCTACCTCTTAACCTGATTGCAGACCGGCACCAGATCATCATTTCACTTTTTGGGGGCTTGGCGATAAGGAATGGGTCGCTCATCCTAACGCTTCCAATCTCACCACCAGACAGTTCTACCTGTTGCCGCTTCATCAGGGCTCTGATCTCCTTTTGTAAGACACGCTGCTGGCTGGAGCTGGCATTCAATGCTACTTGCCGTAATATAACAATTATCTCTGAAAGACTATATTCAATTACGTTAGTACTAGTGTTGATCGAGCGCTAAAATGCTCGGGTGCTCGAAGCTCGGGCCGAGCTCGCCGTGATATTCGGGTGCTCGACCCGAGCAACGAGCCCAATGTTAGTCTATGGGAGACCGAGCATTTTTGCGGTGGCACACCCGGCAGTCTTTTAAAAGCCTAACAAGTGCCCAAAACGATAGTGACAGTGCTCAAATGACATGGGGATAGCATGGGGATTGCCCCAGGAAGCATTTCTGACCCCCAGGTCACTGCTGTCAACAACGTGGTCAGAGGTATTAAGCCACTTTTACGGGCTCACAATAAAACGTTCAAAAACGAAACTGAAACTTTTTTCCTGTGAAATATGTTAAGGAATTTCTTTTCCAGGGTAAAGACTTGTGTATAAGGTAAAATAAATAACCAAAAACAAAATTACTCTTCCACACCTTGGGCTATGTTCACAAGTAGCATTTTTTATGCGTTTTTGCACTTTTGTATTGCTTTCAACTGTGACAAATGCATTCACCGGGAAATGTCATTTTAACATTTTACAACCTTATCTGGCCATGTGCTGTGTGACACATGCATAAAGTGCTGAAAAGACATGGGAACAGCATGGGGAAGACCCCTGGAAGCATCTCTGACACCCAGGTCGCTGTCTAAAAGTGTGCCAATCATAAGTGATCCTTTGCATCAGAAGATGCAGACTTGCAACTATCCCCGTGCAAGTTCTAGTCCCAGGGCAGTGTTCAATGGTACCTCCCCCATTCCTTGCAATACAAGCACAAGTATGCAGCCTGCCACCCACCCACCCCCAGGCTGCATTACTATACTTCATGCTTGCTTGCACTTGAAATTGGGCCTCTTAGGCATGGGGAGGCGGAATCTGGCCACCACGTCATGGCTGCGTTGGTGGCCTGGAATCCATACTCAGTCCCCAGCCGCCCGGCGGCTGGGTGTCAATGCTCGGTCCCCAGCCGCCCCGCGGCCGGGTGTCCACACACGGTTCCCAGCTGCCTGTGGGCAGCCGGGTGTCCATAAACGGTCCCCAGCCGCCCCTATTTCTCCTTGGAACATCCCCCCACACACTTTTCTTAACCCGGCCTGCTTTAGGGCAGCATTGGACGAGCCCACCAGAGAACCAGACTCCTCCGGTGGGCCCTGGCTTCTCCATCAGGGGAGTTGAGAGTGCCAAGGTGTGGAGCATGATGATGATGAAGTTAGCATCTGCTTTGTTTTCTTTTAATGGAAGTGTAAGTGTGCAGCCTGCCACCCACCCACCCCCAGACTGCAATGCCATACTGCTAGCTTGCACTTGAAATGGGGCCTTTTAGTTTGGAGGAGGCTGAATCTGGCCACTACCTCATGACTGCTTCGGCAGCGAGGTATCCATACTCAGTCCCCAGCCGCCCCTATGTGTCCTGGTGTGCCTTATACATAAGATTAAGCGCGTATACCAAAACATTACCTGTGCCCTCCCCTGTGCATTTAGTGGGAAGGAGAGCCAATTCCGCTGTAGTGTGTGCATGCCAAACCCCTGTTCATGGTACATGCGAAGATGCCTCCCACCCTGCACCTGTCGTTGCAGACTTGCAACTATCCCCGTTCAAGTCCTTGTCCCAGGGCAGTGTTCAGTTGTACCTCTCCCATTCCTTGCAATGCAAGCGCAAGTATGCAGCCTGACACCCACCCAACCCCAGGCTGCAATACCATACTGCTTGCTTGCACTTTAAATTGGGCCTTTTAGGCATGTGGAGGCGGAATCTGGCCACCACGCCATGGCTGCGTCGGCGGCCTGGTATCCATACTCAGTCGCCAGCCGCCCGGTGGCCGGATGTCCCCGCTTGCTCCCCAGCCTCCAGGGGGTGGCCGGGTGTCCATACTCGGTCCCCAGCCACCCCTATTTGTCCCGGTAACCTTTCCCACACTTTTCTTAGCCTGGCTTGCATTAGGGCAGCATTGGCCGAGCCCACCAGACAACCAGACTCCTTCGGTGGGCCCTGGCTTCTCCATCAGGGGAGTTGAGAGTGCCAAGGTGAGGAGCATGATGAGGATGATAGAAGTTAGCATCTGCTTTGTTTTGTTGGAATGTAAGCACATGTATGTAGTAGCGGCTAGGCCTGAGGTGGTCAGCGTTTTGGCGCATATCCTACCTCCTCCGGGGATTGCTGGATGTTTTCCTGCTACTATCTAAGTTCTATGACTCCCGTTAAAACAAAGCTTCAGGTGATAAATGATGGATGAGGTAGTGGCAAAGGAGAAAGAGCAGGAGGAACAGGGACCATTCACATCAATATCAGGCCAGTCGACCAGATATGTCTTGTAGAATATGTTTCTGTAACAAAAGGAGCAGTTCGACTACACAGTTATAGGGCATACAGTGAGTGCAATGCCTACCAAAAATTTTGAGGCACTCCAATGCCCCTTGGAAATGACATGGAGGTCAGAGGGCCTTAACTAAACCTTTTATTCCATTTATAGCAACTGGGTCTCCTGTGCACTGTTGGCCTAAGCAGTGAATGGAAGGCTTTCCCAAAATTATGAGGAACTGCAATGCCCCTTACAAGAGCCATGCAGTACAGCATATTACAAACATAAGTCCCATTATTGGGGAGTGGGTCTCCCATAGGATTTGCTTATGCCTTCCAAGCAAAAGCTTCCAAAAATTTGGATGGAGCAACTTGCAATGCCCCTTACAAGAACCATGCAGTACAGCATATTACAAACATAAGTCCCATTATTGGGGAGTGGGTGTCCCATAGTATTTGCTTATGCCTTTCAAGCAAAAGCTTCCAAAAATTAGGACTGAGCAACTTGCAATGCTGGCACCCTGGTGGTATAGTGGTGGTGGAGGCTGAGGATAAGGAGAAGAACATAAAACAGCCGAAATGTGGAAGCGTATACCCATGTGTGGGTGTGAAGCGGTGCATGTGAATGCACCTCCCGAAATAACACAGTGGATTTGACTTTATGTTACTCTGCTGTCATTTGGTGGTGATGAGAAGTCTGGCCCAATCCAGCCCTTGTTCATTTTGATAAGGGTCAGCTTGTCAGCATTGTCAGTTGACAGACGAGTGCGCTTATCAGTTATAATTCCCCCAGCGGCACTAAAAACACGCTCCGATAACACGCTAGCGGCAGGGCAGGCCAGGACCTCCAAGGTGTCCAGCTTGGATACCCAATAACTAAAAGGCAGAGAGGAATCACGGAGGACGCCGGTACGGTCGGCAAGGTACTCCCTCACCATCTTTTGAAACTTTCCACTCCTTGTGAGAGTACCCCGTGCCTCAGGGCCTGTAAGCTGGGCGGGTGTCAGAAAACTGTCCCAGAACATTGACAGTGTTCCCCTGCCTCTGCTTGATTGGAGTTGCATCTCTCACGCCTGTACGCCTTGGTTGGGCAACGAACTGTGACCTCTGCTGCTATCGTGTTCAGATGCAAATTTTTTTAACAGTTCTGCAGCAAGGGCCTTCTGGTACTGCCCCATTTTTGTAGACCTCTCCACCTCAGGAATAAGAGAGTGAAAGTTCTCCTTGTAGCGGGGGTCTAAAAGTGTCACCAACCAGTAATGATTGTCACCCAACATTTTGACAACGCGAGGGTCACGGTTAAGGCAGCGTAACATAAAGTCAGCCATGCGTGCCAGACTGGTAAAGGGCAAGATTTCCGTGTCCTCACCAAAATGATGACTGACCATGCTCTCCTCCTCCTCCTCCCCCCTGTCCTCAGGCCACCCACGCTGACCGAGGTACTACCGTCTACAGTGCATGATAGCAGCTCCTGTTCTTCCTTCTCCTCCTCCTCCTCCTCCTCTCCCTCATTGTCCCCCAATGAGGCTGGGCTGTGTGTAATCGCCCACTACGGCTTCTTGATCCATCTCATCATACTCTGGCTGCAATGCCTCCTCTTTAATTCTCTGCAGAGAGCGTTGCAAAAGACCGACAAGTGGGATGCTGACACTAATGGTGGCGTCATCACCACTCACCTTCTTGGTGGCCTCTTCAAAGTTTGTCAGGATGGTACATATGTCAGACATCCAGTTCCACTCCTGAGATCTTATGTGTGGAGTCTGACCTGAATATCGACGGCCTTGTTGCATCTGGTACTCCACAACTGCTCTCTTCTGCTCATAAATCCTTTGGACCATGTGGAGGATAGAGTTCCAATGTGTGGGGACATCACATACCAGACGGTGTGCCAGAAGCTGCAAACGCTGCTGCAGCACAGCAAGGGCGGCGGAAGCTGTAGCCGACTTGCGAAAATGAGCTGACAGGCGGCGTACTTTCACGAGCAGATCTGGCAACTCAGGGTACGATTTAAGAAACCGCTGAACCACGAGGTTAAGCACATGAGCCAGGCATGGTACGTGTATGATCTCACCTCGCCTCAGAGCCGCCACCAGGTTACGGCCACTGTCACACACGACCATGCCGGGATGTAGGTTCAGCGGTCTCAGCCACAGATCTGCCTGCTCTTTCACTGCTGTCCACAACTCACAAGCAGTGTGAGGTTTAACACCTAAGCTTATGAGCTTCAGCACAACCTGTTGCCACTTGGCGGAGGCAGTACTGCAGTGCTTCCAGCTTGTAACTGATGTGGTGATATCTGAGATGGAGGCTGAACATGAGGAGGATGATGCACAGGAGCTATACACTGTGGGGGCAACTATGACTGACATAGGGCCCGCAATCCTCGGTGTGGGGAGGACGTGTTCCGTCCCAAGGTCCGACTGGGTCCCGGCTTCCACTATGTTTACCCAGTGTGCCGTCAGAGAGATGTACCGTCCCTGGCCACAAGCACTTGTCCACGTGTCCGTTGTCAGGTGGACTCTCCCAGTAACTGCGTTGTTGAGGGCACGGCAGATGCTTTGGGACACGTGCTTGTGTAGTGCAGGGATGGCACACCGGGCAAAATAGTGTCGGCTGGGGACCGAGTACCGAGGAACGGCCACCGCCACAAGATTGCGGAAAGATTCCGTCTCCACCAGCCTAAAAGGCAGCATTTCCAATGCAAGCAGTCGTGAAATGTGCGAATTTAGGACTGTGACCTGTGGGGCGTTAGCTGCGAATTTCCGCTTTCGTTCAAAGGTCTGGGATTTGGACAATTGAACGCTGCGGTGGGACGTGGACGTTGATGCTGTTTCTTGAGAAACTGCCATAACAAGTGAAGACTGAGAGGAGGAGGCATCTTTACATGCAGTATGGACAGGGGATTGCCTTGCACACACAACAGGGGGTTCTTTTGCATGCACAACAGTGGAAGAAGCAGTGGTGACACCCGCTGACACTGTTCGTGGACCCTGGGTTTCGCCCCACAAAGTCGGGTGCTTTGCTGCCATGTGCCTGATCATGCTGGTGGTGGTCAGGCTGGTAGTTTTGTCACCCCTGCTGATGCTGGCATGGCAGGTGGAACATATGGTCTTTTTGGGACTCAGCAGTCTTTAAAAAAATTCCAGACTCTGGAAGACCTACCGCTTGTACTGGCAACGTCCCTCGTGTTGGTGTTACGGGGAACGGTTGCCCGCCTTATGTCTGCGGCCACTACACTGCTTCTTTCTGCCTGTTGGGGTACTCTGCCTCCCTCCCCCTGTGTGCTGCTGCCCTCACTCTGCATGTCCTCCTGCCACGTTGGGTCAGTTACTAGATCATCCATCACCTCCTCCTCTTCCACTTGCGCACCACGATGCTCCTCCTCACTTCCTGGCAATTGTGTCTCGTCATCGTCCACCTCTTGTGACAAATTGCCAGCGTCGACTTCCTGTGGCTGTGGCTGTTCAAAGATTTGGGCATCGCTACATGGGATCTCCTCTTCCACCACTTCAAGCGTATCAGGCGAGGGGCACAAATATGGAAATGGACCAGTGAACAGCTCTTCAGAGTGTCCAAGTGTGGGATCAATTGCTGTCTGACGACACTCGGCATGGTGGGAGGAAGGAGCATCAGGGTGAGGAGGAGTATGCGGTCGAGACTCACAGCTACTAAGAGTTGACCGTGTGGAAGACAGACCAGAGGTGGTGGTGCCCAGGTAACTGGAAGTATTATCTGCTATCCAATTAATAACCTGTTCACACTGATCAGTTCTCAATACTGGTGTTGTTCTGTGCTTCCCTAGTAATTCGGTCAAGAATTGGGAGCGAGAAGATGTGGCTGTTGGTTGTGGCACATTTTCACCTTGGCCACGGCCCCGTCCTCTGCACGAACCATCACCAGAATGTCCACTTCCACGTCCCTTGCCACGCGCCTTGCCCATTGTAAAGGAAGTAAAATAGCTTACACTTGCACTATCAATGGAAAAAGGGTAATAAAAAGTAGATTAGAACCGTGGAAGAGTAAAACCACAGTTCAATTTCTCTGGCGTACACCCGACTCTTTTAAACAATCTGAACAATCAGGGAGAAACTATTACTGTTTTTCTTTACGTAAAAAATACCAAAACCTGAATAATAGAGATTTTTTACCGTGGGATGGCAAAACCACAGTTATTGTTTACTGGGGTATACCAGACTTTTTTTAAATATATAGATTTGCGGCTGAACAGTGAGCGACACACTCAAACTGTGTTTTTTTAGATACCAAAGGCCCAAAACTGGATAGTACAGAGATTTGACCCGTGGAACTGCAAAACCACACTGGGATTTGTCGGGCCTACACCAGACTATTTTCAACAGATATATTTTTGTGTTACAACAGTCAGGAGACACTACTGTTTTTCTTTATGTAAAAAATACCAAAACCTGAATAATAGAGATTTTTTACTGTGGGATGGCAAAACCACAGTTATTGTTTACTGGGGTATACCAGACTTTTTTAAATAGATATATTTGCGGCTGAACATTGAGCGACACACTCAAACTGTGTTTTTTTAGATACCAAAGGCCCAAAACTGGACAGTACAGAGATTTGACCCGTGGAACTGCAAAACCACACTGGGATTTGTCGGGCCTACACCAGACTATTTTCAACAGATATATTTTTGTGTCACAACAGTCAGGAGACACTACTGTTTTTCTTTACGGAAAAAATACCAAAACCTGAATAATAGAGATTTTTTATCGTGGGATGGCAAAACCACAGTTATTGTTTACTGGGGTATACCAGACTTTTTTAAATAGATATATTTGCGGCTGAACATTGAGCGACACACTCAAACTGTGTTTTTTTAGATACCAAAGGCCCAAAACTGGACAGTACAGAGATTTGACCCGTGTAACTGCAAAACCACACTGGGATTTGTCGGGCCTACACCAGACTATTTTCAACAGATATATTTTTGTGTCACAACAGTCAGGAGACACTACTGTTTTTCTTTACGTAAAAAATACCAAAACCTGAATAATAGAGATTTTTTATCGTGGGATGGCAAAACCACAGTTATTATTTACTGGGGTATACCAGACTTTTTTAAATATATATATTTGCGGCTGAACAGTGAGCGACACACTCAAACTGTTTTTTTTTTAGATACCAAAGGCCCAAAACTGGATAGTACAGAGATTTGACCCTTGGAACTGCAAAACCACACTGGGATTTGTCGGGCCTACACCAGACTATTTTCAACAGATATATTTTTGTGTCACAACAGTCAGGAGACACTACTGTTTTTCTTTATGGAAAATATACCAAAACCTGAATAATAGAGATTTTTTACCGTGGGATGGAAAAAAACACAGTTATTGTTTACTGGGGTATACCAGACTTTTTTAAATAGATATATTTGTGGCTGAACAGTGAGTGACACACTCAAACTGTTTTTTTTTAGATACAAATGGCCCAAAAGTGGATAATACAGAGGTTTGAACCGTTGAAGTGCAAAACAATACTTCTGTTTCTCTAGCCTACACCTGACTATTTTCAACAGATATATTTGTGTCTGAAAAATCAGAGACACGCTTTATTTTTTTGGGGGGGGGGGACACCAAAAGGTTAATAAGACGGGTATTTGTACATTGTGAAGGAGGAAAAAAAAAAGAGGATTTAGATGAAAAAAAAAGGATTTTTCCTGTCTCCTGAGACCTGGAGCTAAGTGGAGCAATTTCAGCAACAGGAGCAGCACACAGGACTGTAATGCAGCGTTTGCTGGTATAACCACTTCGTCTCCTATACAGCCTGCCTGCCTGATATCTGTGATGAATATTAGTCCTGAGAAGGACTGTTTCTTTGATCTGGCAGCCTTTATAGACCCTACACTAACTATTTCGCAGTTTATATCTCTCCCTAAATCAGCAGCGCTGTCCCTACACTGTCTGATCCGGAGCGACTGTGTACAAGATGGCGGCACCCGGTTTTAAATACTCAAGGTGACGCTGTGCGGCCAGCCAATCACTGTAATGCCCACAACCAACATGGCTGCGGAATTACAGTGACTGGCTGGCAATCCCTGCATGTTCATTGGCTCTGTAAAGAGCGCCAAACATGCAGGGCGGAGACCCGAGCTCCCGCCCGAGTAACCCGGAAATGCTCGGTGCTTGCCGAACATTCCGAGTAGCGTGATGCTCAAGCGAGTACCGAGCAGTGTCGAGCATGTTCGCTCAACACTAGTTAGTACCCAAGGTTATTTTAGAGTGACTTTCACAACGGTCAATGTCCACAATAATCAGTCCTTGCGCCGGCAGTTCAAATTTACCAATCTTGATGGTCACCTCCTTGAACCCCACCTGCGGCACAGGCTCACCATTGCTGGCGATGATGCTCAAGTCATTATCTTGGTAGCGAGTAATATCCGTGTGATCTTACACCTGGGGGTTGGCCCTCTGCCCCAGGTTGGGCCCGTTTAAATTACAGTACCTCGCAATATGTCCTGGCTGGCTGCAGCGGCGGCAGATGGGCTGTCCATCCTGGTCGTAGCGGTCCGTTGGCTTCCCTCTGAATGGTGGGATCCTCTTCTGTCGGCACCACGGGACGTCCTCCGGACTGGTAGCCAGCTGGATCTTTCCTGAAGAGGATACCTGTAATGACTGCACAGTCCTGATTAGTGCAGCAACGATTTTAGTCAGCTCTTGGACCTGATGGTGCAGGTCTGTAGACGGGGTACTATTCTGTGCGTTGGCTCCTGCAGATTCTGTAGACTGGGGAGCCGCCTCTTGGTGATAAGTGATAGCAGGGCGCCTGGATGCCGCAACGCCACCGGGTGCGAATTCTCGGAGTACTCGGATGGCTCTGTCCTTAAACTGTGCAAAGTCTAACCCAGGGTTCTGCAGGGCCATCAGGCGTAACTGGGTTCGGTGGGTGCTGGACAGCAGACCCTCAATGAATTGTTCAGTCAGCAGTTCATCTGCATTCCTCACACTGTCAGGGTCTGCCTGCTTAATGGCTCTCAGGGTCTCTTGCAAATTCAAAGCATAGTCTCTGATACTGTCTTGGGCCTGCTGCTTGCACCCATAAAATCTCATTTTGATCTCTGCTGAGGTGTGGGTATCAAAAGTGTCCTTTAGAAGGGCCAAAATCTCCTTCACGGTCCCCTTGTCCCTGACTGACCAGGACTTTACTTCTCATTGGGCCGTGCGGGTTAACTGGCCTATCAGTATGGTCACTTTCTGTTCTTCCGTCAGCGGGTACACCTTGAATAGGCTATATAGTCTCTCTTTAAAGTTGCTCAGGGTATGCGACTCCCCTGAGTACTGGAGTAAACAGGCCGCTCCGGGGATATAAGGCATCGTGAACGGCATTACTGCGGTAGCGGCCGTACTGGCGGTGACAGTTCCCTCCGCTTCCGTCATCCTCTTCCCCCCTAGTCAACCGTGGCCTACCTTCCGTTGCTTTTCTTCTGTAGGCCTCGGCTCCGCAGGCGACCGTTTGGGTTGAGGACCTTGCGTCGCGTCCTGGTGACGTCAGCGTCCGCTCGGCTCCTTTCAGGACCTTGTGCAGCGTCCGTGCGTTAGGCGGGGCTCCAGTTCTTGCGCGCTTTCGTCATCCACGCCCCTCTTCTTCCCACGCGGCATCCCGAAGCTGGTGCCCGATGGGGGAAAATGGCTGAGGATGGCGGGAAATGGCTGCGGATGGTGGGAAACTCCACCAAGGTAAGTTTTACAGTCTTTCCTCAAGCACGCAGTATCCGTTGGTGGCGGGCACGAAATCCTGCCGACTACGCCAAAGTTGACGCGCCACCTTGTCCGCATGGGGAATCGGGAACCGGACCTTTTTGTAGATGCTGGGGGTTGTAGTCACCGTGACGGTGACCCGGTCCCATGGCTCAGGGTGGTCAAACTAAATGGCAGTCTATATACTAATGTCCGACTACGCTACCCGTGGATTGTGTTCAGGGTGAACCGCCGCTGCAGGGCAGACCACTGAGGCTGGTGTTGTGGGTGCAGTAGAGTGTAGTACAACTCCCCACGGGAGGAGTATAGCCTCAGGGCAGTAAATGGGGATGTTGGTGGTGATGGTGCGCTGGAGCAGCAGTAACCACACGGAGCCTGTCATGCAATTCAGGGTCTTTACTGTTGGTGGTATTAAGGGACCCGTCCAGAATACAGGTTAACAATGGAGGCCTAGTCAGTCTGAGAGAAACTGGGAAATCCCGCTGGTCAGAGGGAGTTTGTAGGCCTACCGTGCAGACTTCACTCTTTCTTGGCTATCCTGCTGTAGTGTAGTGGTAGCCCACGTCTCTGAGTGTACCGTGTTGTTCTCACCCGTATGACTGGCGACTCGGGCCTTCCGACCTCTCACCCCTCTGGGGCAGTAGTGGTCCCTCTCGTGTGGCTGAGCCTCCGGGCTTCCTTGGGCCAGAGGACTTGAAGTCCCCTGCGTGGTGGTTTTCTGCTGCTGGCCTTATAACCCTCACAGCCTTGGACTCCAGTGTCCGGCTTGACAAGTCTCTGGCCACGACGAACTCTTCTAGTTCCCCTCCTGGCCTCGTGTTCCTCCTCTGCCTACAGGGACTCCTCAGCTTGCTGCTGACCTGTCCCTATCTGCAACTTGTCTGGACTCTCACTGTTCTGAGCTAACCCCGCCCCAGATCCAGTCTATTAAGGGCAGATTTCTCCCCTCCCTGGACAGAGACAGGAGGTGCTGCAGGCTAATTGTCCCCAACCGGGGAACCTCCCACCTGCTCTCAGACATGACATTGCTGCCACTGTGGCAACCAGACCTCGGGGTGCCACACATAGACATCATGGCCAATTTGAAGTAAAAGACCAGAACCATTTTCTTGAAGATTTTGTTTGAGTGACATCTCCTCTACTCTGTGAGTGTCGCAGCCATCGTTTTTAAGCTCATAGTATGGAACAGACACATTTTCTTGGAGACCATTCTGATTTTATGCTTTCTTCCAGTTCAGAAATCTGACCACTGGGGATACATTATAACATAAATAGGACCCATAAGGAGCAGAGTATAATTTTAGTGTGCACTTTAACATATGATGTACTGGTTGCTTATATTTTTAATTAAATAATTAAAAGTTATGTTTTATTTGGGGTTGGTTAAAATGGGATTTTTTGGACTCAGGCTTTTGGATTTAATGAGAGAGTCCCTTTAAGCTCTTATTACTATGTGAGGCTCATGCTGTCTGTAGACATAAATTTTCTTCCAACTCAGCACCTCGTATTGGTATTAAATATTGACTTATGAGATTTTTGGGTACATCACCCAAATCTCAATGCCCCACCTCTTCTTACACTGGTTTATAACTTTGTAAACTACACTGCATATACTGGATCAGTATTGTGGCCAGTTTAAGATGGGAATATTTTCAGGCCATTTTTGTTGGCAAAATAGATTATACATTGCCCAATGCAAAGATTCCTTTAAATGGGCAGATTTCTGTATACTGTATAAGTCAATTGCCGCTAATGTAATATCCTGTTCATAGGGGCCAAAAAAACTATGGTATAAAGAGACAGAACAATCATCAATCCGACCATTCTGTAATCATTCGGAGTGCATCTTGTCTGCAGCCCACTCGCTATTTGCACAGGATAATAGCCCATAAAATTGAGCAAATAGTTTATAAACAGATTGAATTCATATTAGAATTTCCACAAGTTTACGCATTCTAGGAAATCAGAAGTTTGGAAAATTTGGTTCAAACCAATGCAGCAAACGCCATAATTTTTCGGGATTCAGACAGGGGTTAAAAAGCAATAAAACATCTTACCTCACTTGTCCCTGCTGTTGCAGTTCCCTGCCGATCCTTTGCTCTCTCCAAATGCACCAGTTCCATTTTTCTCTCCATGCTTTGCTGGCACTTCTAGTGTGGCTAGGATTTGAAGCACATTATGCCTAGAGATGAACGATTCCAAACTGTAAAGTTCGGGGTTCATACCAGACACCTAGTGTCCAGTGCCGAACTCCAAACATGGAGTTTTTACCAGACATCCGTTGTACTGTACAGATTAATTGGGAAATAAAGTTTGTTGAAAGGCTGCAGTGCAGCAAATCAACATGCTTTTAGGCTGTGGGCATTTCCGGAGCCACCTCAGCCATGCCAAGTATTGGCATGGCTGTAATTGGCCTGCGCACTATGTAACTGAGGCTGTAGATGTGGCGCCCTGCTGCGCATTGTTGCCACAGAACCCAGAAGGGTGCATGGATGGACTTCTCCACAAGAGGCCCTCACACATTCACACACCTCTACCCTACCACCTCAAACCACCAGAGGGAGCCCATTAGGGATATATATAGGGAGTAGTGTTGAGCCACCCCCGTAGTGTTCGGGTTCGGTTCGTCGAACACCCATATGTTCGCCGAACTGTTCGTCGAACTGTTCGTCGAACACCATCGAACACCGTTAAAACCAATGGCAGGCAAAAAAAAACACATAGAAACACATAGAAAACACCTTCAAAGGTGTCCAAAAGCTGACAAACTGCTCAGAAGACACAACTAACACATGGAAAAGTGACAAGTACATATAGTCATGCGAAAAGAAAAGAGGTGGAGGAGTAAAAGGAGGAGGAGACACAGATATAGGCATGTCATGCCCTTCTAAAACCAAAAAAGTGCGCCGGGTTTGTGCCAGAGCGGCGGTGGACCCTGACGGCCAGCCCCCCTCTCCCAATACTGGTGCGAGCCCCCCTGTGGTGGAGGCAGGTCTAATCTTTTTAATTTAAATTGTCTCTCTAATTTGAATGAGTACTCTTTAAATCCTTTTACAAGGATCTAATGAAGGGCAAGTCTCATGCAAGCAGCCACGGTAATTCCAGCTCCAGTATCGTCCACTAAAGCTGTTGCAGTTAAAAAGCTTTTACTAGGATCGAGCTTGGCGGTCCACCGCAAGGCGTCCTACCGCCAGTCCCAGCCCCTATGCCTTGGGGTGCCTCCCCGATGCTCTTCACTGAGTGTCCCGGGGGTCCGAACCATTTCATTTGAAAAAATTAAGTGTCCAAACTACAGGTGGTGTAGCTTGCTTAACAGCTGGAATAATCTGCTAACTAGCAGACACTGCTACTAGGCACAAAGTTTTTCCTGGGCTAGATGCAGTTAAAAATTTGTAATTAGATACTCTCGTTGGATGCTGAGAAAGCATTCCATAGAGTCTCCTGTCACGCCATATATTATTCTCTTAAAAAGCTTGGGGTAGGGGTCTAGGGGACCCTTTTATAGCCAAAATCACAGCCCTGTATCGCATTACATCACCTAGGCTGAAGATAAATGGAACATTTTCATCACCTTTCATAATCACCAATGATACATGGCAGGGATGTCCTCTGTCCCCTCTCTTATACATCCTAGTGACGGAGCACCTGCTCTCATCAATTCGCCATAACCCCAATATTAGGTGGATTGAGGTGGGAGGCACCGAGTACAAGTGCTCTGCATTTGCTGATGATGTCCTAGTATATATCACTCAATCACATATATCCATCCCTGCTGTTATGGCTGAAATAGATCACTTTGTTACATGGTCAAATTTTAAAATCAATGCAGTGAAGTCTGAGGCCCTCGATGTCTCCCTCCCCAGGATTCCATCCAGTCCAACTTTCCCTTTGCCTGACCCTCACAGGGTATCAAATACTTAGGAATTCATATTCATAGAGACCTCTCCCATCTATGTTATCTTAATTTTGGGGCCTTTATTGAACAACTCCATACAGACCACGGTTGGCAAGTTAGAACTGTAAGATTCACTACTTGAACCACTGGTGTTTTGTGGAATAGCACATGTACACTGTGTTCCAAATTATTATGCAAAAAGTGTTTAGGAGTGATAAGGTAAGAATTTTTTTGTTTGTCAGTTTAACTCATTGATGTTGATGTGTGTCAGGGCTCTTTATATCACTGTAAGCAATTGCAGACACCTGTGCTAATTAGTTTGGCAGGTGTGTCCAATGAAAGGCAAGACTATTTAAGAAGGCTGTCCCACATTATTAAGCAGCCTACATTTTCTGCCAAAATGGGAAAGAAAAAGGATGTGTCGGCTGCTGAGAAGCAACAAATTGTGGAGTGTTTAGGTCAAGGCATGACTACAATCAACATTGCCAAGACACTTCATCCTGATGATCGCACAATCAAGAAGTATGTAGCTGATTCACAGTACACACGAGTTGAGGACTCTTTCCAACAGGCAATTACGTCAGGTTAAAAGAGCAGCGGCAAAAAAGCCTTGTCATAGCAGCAGACAAGTTTTTGAAGCTACTGGTGCCTCCAACGTCCCCCGAACAACAAGATGCAGAGTCTTCAGAGGTTTGCAGCTTTGTGTAAGCCATCCTGTCATCCTCCTCTATCCACTGCACACAAGCAAAAACCGCTCCAGTGGGCCAAACAATACATGAAAACTGACTTCAAAACTGGTTTGTTCACCGATGAGTGCTGTGCAACGCTCGATGGTCCAGATGGTTGGAGTGGAGGATGGCTGGTTGATGGACACCCCATGCACACTCGGCCACGGCGCCAACAAGGAAGAGTTGGAGTAATGTTTTGGGCTGGAATCATGGGGAGAGAGATTGTCGGCCCCTTTAGGATCCCTGAAGGGGTAAAAATGAACTCCATAATGTATGTAGAGTTTCTCAAACAGCACTTCCTGCCATGGTTCAAGAAGAAGAGCCGTGTATTCCGCAGCAAGATCATTCTCATGCATGATAGTGCACCGTCTCATGCTGCACATAACACATCTGCATTTCTGGCTGATATGGGCATAAAAGGGGACAAACTTATGGTGTGACCCCCATGCTCCCCTGACCTCAACCCCATGAGAACCTCTGGAGCATCATCAAAAGGAGTGTCTATGATGGCGAGAGGCAGTTCACATCTAAGCAACAGCTCTGGGATGGTATTCTGTCCTCATGCAAAACAATTGAAGCAGAAACCATCCAAAACCTGACAAATTCAATGGATGAGAGACTTCAGAAGCTCCTTTCGAACAAGGGGTCCTATGTGCAAATGTAACATCACCTAGAATAAAGTTTTGAGTTGAAAACTGTTTGATTTCAGTTTCTAATAACCTGCTAATGCTTATAATTTCTAAAATGACCATTTTTTTGTTCTTTATTAAAATGAAAAGGTTGATCGAAGAGTGTGGGGGATCTAAGAGTGTGGCAACCCAGTAGTCAGGATTATTTCGAGGGTCATGTCGCAGGTAGTGCAGCAAGAAGGCACTCATGTGTCTTGCGCATCTAGGAGCCTCAAAATTATTTTCCGGGCTAGATGCTGCTAAAAATTATTATTAATTTGAAAGCTGGTGGAGCTTAGTATAGATGGCCTAATAGAATCAGTACTGCAAACTGCTACAAAGCCCAAATTATTTTCCAGCCAAGATACAGATAAACATGATGAGTAATTTTTTAAGTTTAAAATGGTTGGTGAGGTGATTTTAACAAATCATCAAGCTTTTACTCTCCCCAGGATGACACAGGGGTAGAAAAGTCATTTTGGATCCATGATTTGTTCATCTTTATGAACGTGAGTCTGTCTACATTATCAGTGGAGAGCCGCGTGCGCTTATCTGTCAGCACACCACCAGCAGCGCTGAACACACGTTCAGACAGAACGCTGGCTGCGGGGCATGACAAGATCTCCAAGGCGTAAGTTGCGAGCTCCGGCCATTTATCCAGATTGGAAGCCAAAAAAGAGCAAGGGTCCAGTGACACAATCATGGCTTCAATGTTTACTTGGAGATTCTCCTGTACCATCGTCTCTAGGCGTTGACTATGTGTCAGACTTCTTGTTTCCTGTGGCCTTGCAAAGGATGGGCTAAAAAAGTGGTGAAATGATTCCGCAAAATTTATGTTACCAGCAGAAACTGTGTTTCTGTTACGTTTTGAGTTCTGAACACTCGACGGTCCCACGGTTGGCAAGTTGGAACTGTGAGATTCACTACGTGCACCACTAGTGATTTGGGGAAAAGCACATGTAAGATTCTGCAACAGTCTCTGCTGATACTCCTGCATTCGTGCATCTCTTTCTATGGCAGGCATAATTTCTGCAAATTTACTGTGGCAACCCAGTAGTCAGGATTATTTCTAATTCTCACAATTCGAGGGTCATTTTGCCGGTAGTGCAGCAAGAAGGCACTCATGTGTCTTGCGCATCCAGGAGCACCAAGTCCCTGTTGTGTTGGTGGCGAGGTAACAATCATGCTTCCTTCCTCTGTCCTCTCCCCCCAACCTCGCACAACAGAAATGTGATCAAGGTCTCCCTCATCTGATGAGTCTTCCATCAGTTCGTTCTCCACTTCTTCCTGCCCTCCTGCACCTTCCTCACTAGTTTGGCTGCTACCATGCGCCCTGGTAAAACCATCTCCCCCACCCTCACATGCCTGCCGCCTTGGTGCTGCCGACCGTCTGGACCTTGCAGATGTTAGCCCTTCCGCATACAACTCCTCCCCCTCTACTTCCTCCACCTCCTTTTGTGCCACCACCTGGCTCCAACTTCTGTTTCACATGTGCTCCAGCATGTAAATCACCAGAATAGTCAAGCTGATAATGGCATCGTTAGCACTAAACATCTTCGTCGCCATTTCAAAACTGTGCAGAAGGGTGCATAGGTTCCTGATCTGAGACAACTCCTCCAGCGTGATTTGCCCCACCTCTGGATCTCGTTGGCCCAGGCTATACATCACAGCGTATTGCACCAGGGCTTGTTGGTGCTGCCACAGTCACTGCAACATGTGCAGAGTTGAATTCCATCGGGTAGGCACATCGCATTTTAGCCGGTGAAGTGTCAGGCCCAACGACTTCTGTAGAGATGTAAGTCGCTGAGATGCGGGATGCGAACGGCGAAAGTGAGCACACAGCGACCATGCCCTCTGCAGAAGGCCATCTAGTCCGGGATAGTGGGCTAAAAATTGCTGGACAACCAGGTTCAACACGTGAGCCATACAAGGCACGTGTGTGACATTGCCCCTGCGAAGGGCAGCACCCAGGTTTGCAACATTGTCGCACACGGCCTTCCCTGGCTTCAGGTCCAATGGAGACAACCATTCATGAAACTGGTTCTCCAGAGCTGACCACAACTCCTCAGCTGTGTGACTCACATTTCCAAGACATTTCAAAGTAAAAAACGCCTGATGACGTTGAGCCCTGCTGCCAGCATAGTAAGGAGGTGTGCAGGATCCCTTCGGCGCAGTAAGAAAGCTTGTGGCATGACCAGACAGGCATTGGGTGTAGATGGAGGACTGAGAGGAGGTTGAGGAGGCAGAAGCAGTGGAGGAACTTTGAGATAAAGAGGATTGACGCACAAATCGTGAGGACGGCAAGACTTGGACAGCAGCCCCTTGTCCTGCTGTCACCATAGTTACCCAGTGCCCAGTCAGTGACATGTAACGCCCCTGTCCATGCCTACTCATCTAAGTGTCTGTGGTGAAATGCACCCTGTCACACACAGAGTTTCTCAAAGAAGCGGTGATGTTGTGTGCGACATGCTGGTGGAGCGCAGGTACACCTTTCTTTGAGAAGCAGTGCCGACTGGGCATCTGGTACTGGGGCACTGCGACGGACATAAGGTCTCAAAAATCCTCTGTATCCACCAGGCAAAAAGGCAGCATTTCTGTAGCCAAGAGCTTGCAGATGGTGAAATTCAACCTCTTAGTTTTCTCATGGCTAGGAGGAAATGGTCTTTTACTTGTCCACATCTGAGGGACCGAGGGCTGGCTGTTGTGCTTAGACTGGGTTGAGAAGGGTGTCCCCAGAAAACTGCCGGTCTGTGAGAAAGATGCAAGCGGACATGTTAGGTTGCCTTGATCCAAAGGTGGTGTTATCGATGTCAGACAGCGCTGAACAACAGCTGGTCTCTCCACCTCCAAAGAAAATGATGACCTGCCAATCACGCTGGCTGTTGCGGGTAAAGAGGTGGCAGGTCTGCGTCCCAAAACAGGTGTGACTGCTGTCCCCCCAGTCACAGAGGATGAAGAGGCCCCGGATGCACAAGATGTGGCAGACGGTGGTTGGCCCGGCCAGCTAGGCCGCATTGTAGCACAGTGAGCTTCCCACTGCAACTTATGCTTCATATCCATGTGCCGATTCATGCATGAAGATCTCAAACTATGTATTTTTTGGCCTTTATTTAGCTTTTGCTGACAAATGTTACAGATAACACGAGTTGGGTCATCTTTATCGATCTGAACAATGCCCAGGATATGCAAGGCTTAGCACCCATGCGACCTGAAGAGCCACCACGACTTGTGGTCAGAGGCAGAGTTGTGTTTGAGGATGCTGTTGTTGACGTGCTTCCAGTACTACGTCTCTGTCCAGGAAGGCGCAACTTGACCTCGTCGCCACTAGCATCCTCCTCCACCTCCTCTGCTGACCTCATCTCTTATCTGACTGTGGGTTGACAGTAAGTGGGATCTCCAACCTCATCATCATCACCCTGTGTGTTATCACACCCGTCGTCCTCAGAGCCAACCTCTTCCTGCCCTGACAAAAAACTAAAGTTGTCGCTCCAATCAGGTATTTGAGTCTCATCATCGTCTTCCACATTGTCTCAACCAACAGGAGTTACAGTTGGGAACGAGGGTCTACATAATGGTCAGAACCTTCTGTGTCTGGTCCTGGATCCGACTCATAAAGATTCCGGGCATCAGTGCAGATCATTTCCTCGTCTGGATTCACAGAAGCTCTGGAGCCGACCTCTGATTCCCAGGCTATAGTATGAGTAAACAGCTCTGCAGACTCAACCATCTGTTCTACCCCATACTCAGACGGGCAGCTGGAGACTTGGGAGCTGAGAGGAAGCAAGTGCGATTGGGGTGACACCTCTGAGGACTGTAGTATTTGTGATGTTGAAGTTGAGGTGCAGGAGAGCCCACTTAAAGGAGCACTTGATATCCGTTGAAGCACCTGCTGTTTTTGTGCCTCATCTGGAATTTGTAGCGATTGGCGTGGCCGTAAGAAAGGGATCTTATCACATTGTCCGCTAAAAGAAGTAGACATCTTAGTTTGGCTGGAAGATGGTCTTTCTTCTACAGATGTTACTATTGCTTTAACACCTACCCCACGGACACAACCTTTTTTTCCCTTCCCAACACGCCTATTCCCCTTTCCACCAGCAGCAGGCCTTTTTCCACTCATTTTGGTGGTTAACTAATTGACAACTCTGGAGTTGTTTGCACAAAAAACAATTGATGGGAACTGAGCAGAGCCGAGTGGCCAACCTGTGGTATTAGGCCAAAAGTATTGGCTGGGTTAGATGCAGAAAATATTAGATTGAATTTGCAACCTGATGGAGGTTAGTATAGATGGACTAATAGAACAAGTCCCACACACTGCTAGAAGCAGAAATATTTTTTCAGAGCTAGATGCAGAAAAAAAATAGATTGCATTTGCAACCTGGTGGAGGTTAGTATAGATGGACTAATAGAACAAGTCCCACACACTGCTAGAAGCCGAAATATTTTTTCAGAGCCAGATGCAGAAAAAAATTATATTGAATTTGCAACCTGATGGAGGTTAGTATAGATGGACTAATAGAACAAGTCCCACACTCTGCTAGAAGCCGAAATATTTTTTCAGAGCTAGAAGCAGAAAAAAATTATATTGAATTTGCAACCTGATGGAGGTTAGTATAGATGGACTAATAGAACAAGTCCCACACACTGCTAGAAGCCGAAATATTTTTTCAGAGCTAGATGCAGAAAAAAATTAGATTGAATTTGCAACCTGGTGGAGGTTAGTGTAGATGGACTAATAGAACAAGTCCCACACACTGCTACAAGCTGAACTATTTTTTCAGAGCTAGATGCAGAAAAAAATTAGATTGAATTTGCAACCTGATGGAGGTTAGTATAGATGGACTAATAGAACAAGTCCCACACACTGCTAGAAGCAGAAATATTTTTTCAGAGCTAGATGCAGAAAAAAATTATATTGAATTTGCAACCTGATGGAGGTTAGTATAGATGGACTAATAGAACAAGTTCCACACACTGCTAGAAGCCAAAATATTTTTTCAGAGCTAGATGCAGAAAAAAATTATATTGAATTTGCTACCTGATGGAGGTTAGTATAGATGGACAAATAGAACAATTCCCGCACACTGCTAGAAGCCGAAATATTTTTTCAGAGCTAGATGCAGAAAAAAATTATATTGAATTTACAACCTGATGGAGGTTAGTATAGATGGACTAATAGAACAAGTCCCACACACTGCTAGAAGCCGAAATATTTTCTCAGAGCTAGATGCAGAAAAAAGTTATATTGAATTTGCAACCTGATGGAGGTTAGTATAGATGGACTAATGGAACAATCCCACAAACTGCTAGAAGCCGAAATATTTTTTCAGAGCTAGATGCTGAAAAAAATTATATTGAATTTGCAACCTTTTGGTGGTTAGTATAAATGAACTAATAGAACGAGTCCCACACACTGCTAGAAGCCGAAATATTGTTTCAGAGCTAGATGCAGAAAAAAAATATATTGAATTTGCAACCTGATGGAGGTTAGTATAGATGGACTAATAGAACAAGTCCCACACACTGCTACAAGCCGAAATATTTTTTCAGAGCTAGAGGCAGAAAAAAATTTGTTTGAATTTGCAACCTTTTGGAGGTTAGTATAGATGGACTAATAGAACCAGTCCTACACACTGCTGGAAGCCAAAATATTTTTTCAAATCTAGATGCAGAAAAAAATTAGATTGAATTTGCAACCTGATGGAGGTTAGTATAGATGGACTAATGGAACAATCCCACAAACTGCTAGAAGCCGAAATATTTTTTCAGAGCTAGATGCTGAAAAAAATTATATTGAATTTGCAACCTTTTGGTGGTTAGTATAAATGGACTAATAGAACAAGTCCCACACACTGCTAGAAGCCGAAATATTTTTTCAGAGCTAGATGCAGAAAAAAATTAGATTGAATTTGCAACCTGATGGAGGTTAGTATAGATGGACTATTGGAACAATCCCACACACTGCTAGAAGCCGAAATATTTTTTCAGAGCTAGATGCAGAAATAAATTATATTGAATTTGCAACCTGATGGAGGTTAGTATAGATGGACTAATCGAACAAGTCCCACACACTGCTAGAAGCCGAAATATTTTTTCAGAGCTAGATGCAGAAAAAAATTCTATTGAATTTGCAACCTGATGGAGGTCAGTATAGATGCACTAATAGAATGATGCTATGCCCAAAAGGTTGTACTTCACTAGGTGCAGTAAAAAAATTTGTATTCTATACACAGGTGGTGTAGCTTGCAACATATATAGGCTACTCCACTGACTAACACACTCTGCAATAGGCCAAAAAGGATTTGCTTTGCTAGATTTAGCCAAATGTTGAGAAAAAAAACTTGCACAGCACTGGCACAGACCTGCCTGGCAAAAAGAGATAGGAAATTATGTAACTTAGTCCTTAAAAGAACTGCAATTACAATTAGTCTTTACTCCCAAGCTGTCTATTTAAGAGCACAGACCTGCCTTATAAAAGTCGTAGGAAATGATGCAACCTAATCCTTGAAAGGACTGCAATCACAACTATTCCCTACTCCCAAGCTATCTGTAGATTTGGGCGAAAATCGGCTTGAAATTAACAAAGTATAGCGCACACAGCAACAGCGGTGCCGTCTAACACGCAGCTGCAGCAGTGAGAAAATGGTGGCAACAGGGAAAATGGCTTGGTCTTATAGGGCAAGGACATGTGACATACACTGCCAATGACACATTCCCTTGCTTGTGTGAAAAAAATCAGTTCTCTCTGTGTGTGCGCTGCTGATAGGCTGACAGATTGCACCTCCCCACTGTAAATGCGGGAAAGAGAAAGAAAAATGGAGATCTTCATTATTTCTGCAGAGATCCATCCTCTGCCCCTCCCCCCGCCCCGCTGTACACTCAAACTGCTTATTAACATTAATTTTCATCATTACTGAGAAAAAATCCAGTTACGATTTTGGTGCACAAACAGTTATCGAACATAACCTCGTACAGCGAATTTTTTTCAAATAGTTCGGGTTCGCAGAACGGCTCGAACACTGCCCAAAACAGCTCGAATTTGAGATTGGCGAACAGTTCGAGTCGAACACCGCTCATCTCTAATAGGGAGGGTGGAGCCAGGCAGCTCAGTTAGTTAGTACAATCAGTCAGAAGCTAGTTCAGTGTTCAGTCAGACTGAGAGAGAGTCTGAGAGCATGCTGACGCTCAGAGAGCAGCGAAGAGGCAGCACGCTGGCTGCTGTGCTTAGGTGAGCCAAGGCCTACAGCACGAGTGAAGGCCTATTGAGGGCCCTGAGTGTGGCCGAAGGTGAGAGGAGAAGGAAGAAGTAGCGAGGGGGCAGAGGAGCATACCAGGCTCACCCCGAGATATATACCGGACACCGTGTCCGCGCCTACAGGGACCCTTTATACTCAGTAGGGACCACCGGAACCCCTGAAGGACTACAGGTCCCAGGATTACCAAATGCTGACTACAGTACCAGGGCTAGGAGTCACGGAGAAGGCCCTACCACCAGGTCAGCAGGTGCAAGGGAGAGAGAGACAGTAACCAATCTAGGCCTAGTTCCAGGCAGGCCAGAAGCTTAGCGAGTAAAGCCACGGATCAGGAGGCCCTATACCCGCTCACTGGGGAGAGTCCAAAAGTGCGCCCTTCGTCCGGAGTACCCTGGACCGTGCCTGCATCATCACCAGTAAAGGTACTGAAGCTTACCCCTGTGTGAGTGTCCGTCTTTCCTCCGGGACCGTCCTGCCGTCTCTCCCCAGCATCCACCATCTACCCATACACTGCCCTGGAGCTAGCTCTACCTGTGGAGAGCCACACCATCCTCGCTGCCGTAACACCAGCTCCAGAGGACTGCTCCGCAGCGGCAGCACCCTCTAGCCGCATTCCACAGGTGGCGTCACACACTTTCCAAATCCCCTATAATTAATTCTCCCTCTTACTGACCGCCCTGGGTCACGGACCGGGTCACCACTACTGTGACATCACCCCCCCAGCATCCACCAGCCCGGCACCGGGTACCTCACAGCCCAGGGGGCGCGTCATATAAATGCTAGATCACTGGTGTCACCGCCATTCTATTCTGACAGCGCCTGGTGCAGAGTACTGTAATACAGCCTGGTGCGCAGTGACCTAATAAAATCTGGTGCAACCTTTGAGCCCAAAGTCATGCAGCAGTCACATCTGCTTTTTTGATGACTCTGGTTGGGGTTCCATGGCCCATCCACATGGCCTTACCCCAGAAATGGAGGAGATTGAGTGCACTATTCACAACGATTTGTTCAGTTTGAGAATGAGTACATCCAAGGGCTAGTGCACATGGTCAGCGGACCACTGCAGCATATGTGAGAGGATGTCGCATCACAGGGGCCAACTGCTGTGGCTTTCTGCAGTGTGTGCATAAAGGAGAGGAGGACAGGGGTGAGAAGTGGGTGGAAGATGATGTGGAGGATGATGAGGTCCTAGGCCCCATATGGAGTGAAGGTCATCCGTGTGAAGTACTCAGTTCAGAGGAAGAGGAGGTGATCACACTGCTCCAGATGCAAAGTAAAAGAGGGAGCAGGGTGCAAAAGTACAGCAGCGGGCAACTTCCAGTACGTCAGCAGCTCATTAAAGCCTGCTCAAGTGAGCTCGCTGGTGTGAAATTTCATCAGGCAATATGCTGACCACAAGAGACTGGTAGTTTGCATGCTGTGCCATCAGAGCCTGAAGCAAGCCATAAATGTTCTAAAATTGAGCTACACCTTCATACTGAGGCATCTGAATTCAAAGCATGAGCTTCAGTGGAGTACTGACCTGAAAAAACAGGAAAAATCTGAGGCTCCTCTTGCTCCCTTTTTTGCTGCAGTATCGGCATCTTCCTCCCACTCCCAATTAACAGGGCAACCTGGCTCACTGCAAAAGGAGGGTGTGACAGCACCACCACCACCACCAGCAGTGTCAACAAGCATCTCCACACCGTCCCATGAAAGCATTCAGCTGTCCATCCCCCAAACAGTGGAGAGAAAGAGAAAGTACATCCTCACCCACCCACGAGCCATGGATCTGAATGACAGCATTTTAACTCTCCCGACCTTTGAAATGCTGCCATTTTGGCTGGTCGAGACAGACAGTTTTAAAAAACTGATGACTGTGGCTGTCCCACAGTATGTGGTTCCCAGCCAACGCTACTTTCCAGGCAGGCCATGCCTACCCTGCACTCACATGTTGCGGACAAGATTAGCTGTGCACTGCTCAACCACTGATAAGAGAACCATTAAGCACAGCCTGGGACATTACATCTCTCTAACTTAAAAAACGCTTCAGGCTATGATGGATGGGATGGTGGCACAGAAGGAAGAGAAGGAGGAACAGGGACCATTCACACCATTATCAGCCATTCATTCACACATGGCTTGCAGGGTGGGTTCCTGTACCAACAGCAGCCAGATGCACAACTCTCCAGCCAGGGGACAATTTTAAAAGATGAGGAGGAACAACCGTGTTCATAGAAGGGTGGCACTCAAAGAAGCTCACAGACATTACTAGAGCGTGACTGGTGAAATACAGAGGACCCAGATGATACACCTCCCACCGGGGACAGCTTGTTGTTTCCTCTGGGCAGCCTGGCATATGTGGCGCCCATGCGGGTCCAGTCGCTACAGAGGTACTGCATCTCAGCCAGAGGTGTGGTACCCCACTCTCGGGTAAGGAGGGAGCACTACCTGTGACCCACACACCCAAATCCCACACATCACTCCAGTAGGGAAGGGCGAAATTGCTCCTGAGGATGAGCACAGTCCCCGTCCCTGTCTGGAGGAGGGAACTAGGTAGAGGAGGTGGGCGGAGGAAGTAATTTAGGGGAGCACACAAGGAAGGACAGAAGATAGAGGGGACCACGCAGAATGACAGTTAGTGACGTGAGTCACATGACAGACAGTATAAAAAGACAGGGAGAAACATCTAGAAGTGCCCAGTGAGTAAGGACCATTGAGAAGTAGGGTCCAGACAGAGTGAGGGCCCAGTCAGAGGGGACCAGTCGGAGAGAGAACAAGAGGATCAGGGGAGACAGAGAAGGGCTCTAGTGACAGAGAAGGGATCCTAGGGGCACAGGAAGTGCGGAGTCCACCCGTGCGCCTGAACTCACGCCTACCATAGTCGGGAGAAGGGATCAGGTTGCAGTAGGAGACCGGCCCCAGACTAGTGGAGGAGTAAAAGACTCAGCTAGCAAACCGGAGGCTGCAGTATCTCTAAGTGGCATAGCCAAAACCACACACATTCGCTGAAAAGGTGGCCATATAGGACCAAGGGGACAGAGAGGACATTGCCCAACCAGGCCCGCGGCCATTGGCTTGGGACACTGTGTGTGAAGCGCAGGGCAGCAAGGCGAGAGCCAGAACAGACCCAGGAAAGGTACATAAGAAGTGGGTCCTTATCAAGTGCACCCAAGTTATCTGAGAGTTGGCTGGATCACTTCTCCTTGGGACACAGGACTTGGTGGGCTGTTATAACCTGCTGGCAATTGTAACCTGGAACATCATAAGAACTGTGAGTAAAAACTTGAAGACTGCACCTGCTGTGTCCTTGACTTAACTGCTGCTTCACCTGCCTTGCACTACACCAACAACAAAGCTATCTCTTTAACTGCCTGGGGCCTAGTTCTACCCGTGGAGAGCTGAACTATCTCTGCCTCATCACCAACAGCCCCAGTGGATCTGAACAGCAGCAGTGGCCACCTATAGCCGCATACCACGGTGGCGTCACAAAACTTTATCCCCAAAACTTCATTCCCCTCCATTATTGACTGCCCGGGACCATGGAGCGGGTCTTGTGCACCCAGAGACTGTGTTTGAGACTGAGTAGTGGCGCCCACCCAGGAAGAACAGGCTCCACACATAAATGAGCGAATACATTCTGATGTGCCTGTGCAACCACCGCCAAGTTCTTTGGATTGTTACTAGTGCTGATTACTGGGTGACAACCCTGCTGGAACCCCGCTACAAGAACAACGTCCCATCCTTACTTCCATCACTGGAGCAGGATTGCAAAATGTGTGAATGCAATCGCATGCTGGTAGACACACTACTGATTACGTTACCACCTGGGAGTCCGCAGAAGAGCAAGGCAGAGGAGGAGGAAGTCGTCAACGCAGCTGGGGCACCGGACCACCTTGGAAGGGAGGGTTGGCCTGGCTGAAATGTGGAAAACTTTTGTCAGCAAACCACAACATCCAGCACCACCATCTGATACGGTCCGTATTAGCAGGAGGCAGTGTTTCAAGAACATTGTGGAAGATTACCAGTCCACACGTCTCCACATACTGAGTGAAGGGAGCTCTATTTATCTTCTGAGTCTCAAAATTGAACACATGGCCTTAGCTTGCCCTTTACCCCTTGTAGGTGCTGTCCTACCCTGCGGCAAGTGTACTGTCGGAACATGTGTTTAGCACGGCAGGTGGTGTGATCACAGACAGACACATCCGTCTGTCCACAGCCAACGTTGGCAAGCTCACATTCATTAAAATGAACCAGGTGTGGATCCCACAGAGCTTGTCTATACCTTTAGGATACAACCAAATAAAGAATCCCGGCACTCACGTGTAGATTAAATTTTCTTTAATGGAGTCCACATACAAGACGTTTCAGCCTTCCCAGGCTTTTGTCAATTGTGGATTAACAAGCGTTACATCAGTTTTATAAGAAAATAAACCCGTAAATGGCTTCAGAATTAATCAAATTATTCCAAAAGAAATATAAAAAATAATGAGAATTGAAAAACAAAACATTGAGGAATGCATATAAATTCATCATTTTAGCAATACACATATTTATTACATGAATATTTAATGCATACCTCATTGTGTGTAACATTGATAAACTATAAAGATTCATCGCCCAATGGCAATGGCATAGCCTACAAAACCTCCTGTACATATATGTATTTATGTATCCATTTGATCCACACACAAATTTCAACCCTTGTTATTAAAGTTATTTAAACTATTTCATTATTTTTATACATTTTCATTTTAGAATTTTTATAATTATTTTTAAAACACATTTTTTATTTTTTTATTATCTTTTTAAATATATACAGTATATATTTTTATCTTTTATTTTACATTTTAATCTATTATATTATTTATTACAATTTAAGTAACAGTATATGCCAATGTTTTCATGCAATCAGATCTATTGTCTGCACCTTTGGCTCTCTAGAGAAGTATACCAGCCGCACCCAGCCATTATTATACTCCAACGCAGTTTGTTAGTTCTACTTGCCACTCCAAATGTTTTGGGGCCCTCCCCAAATTTAAAAAAACAACAAAAAACAATGAAAAATAAAAAACAAAAACAGTGTTGGCTACGTCCTCCTCCGCCTTTTCCACCTACACCGCCTCGTGCACTTCCACCTCCTCCACAACCTCCTCCTCCACTTGGACCTCCACCTGCTGATTCAAGATTGCTATTTTTTTTATTATTTTGTTATTTGAAATCATTTTCCTATCCATATATTTTTGGAGGGCAATTGTCCTGCTCTTACCCCCATTTTTCTTCCTTTTTAAGCCCTCTTACCCTTACTACAACCATTTTACAGCGCCAAAGTTCGGGTCCCTGTTGACTTTTATTGGGCTTGGAGTCAAGTTCTAATACTTGAACCAAGCTTTTAGACTACAGTTCGACCGAACCCGAACAGCTACTATTCAGCTCATCCCTAATTTTAACATCATGATAGATTTGATCAACTCTAGTTGCCAACAATGAAAATTTAGTAGCCTGCATATACGATCCAATCAGCCATTGACGTACCATTTTGCTCTATGGTTGGGTGATTGGAGGTATGTTTTTTATGGACCAATTATCAGAAAAAATAGTTCTTATGATCTGATTTATTGGCCCATGTAAAAGGGCCTTAAATCAATGGGAAAAAGAGTGACTTCCATAGGGGCCATTTGTGAAATGAAAAGCTCTTCCATCTGAGTAGCGAGCAGCACACACAGCTGAAAATGGGCACTCTCATGTGTGCTATTTGTGGGCACAACTTGTCTGGGAATTCATAAGTTTGCGTGATGCCTTACACATTTTTCCTTATGCCAGAACTCATGCTCATATGTCTTGCATTTCCATAGATGGCAGAAAAATATGGCCCAGTTTATACCATACACTTTGGCTCCAGGCCCACAGTCATTGTTGTTGGATATCATGCGGTGAAACAAGTGTTAATAGATCATGGAGATATTTTCTTAGGAAGAGGAACCATTCCTGTATTTGAGAAATTTTATAACAACAGTGGTAAGTAGATATCCAAAAGATTAATTCTTCAATTATTTCTCTCCTTCAGTCAGGCCCCAATCCAATGACCAAAACATCTATTCCAATATCAGCTTTTATATTTCAGGTTTCATTAGGTTTTATAGACTACCAAGCCATGTGCACCATATTGTGCCTCTGACTCACCCCCTGGGCCAGTGTTGTAGTGCGGCGCGCGTGCGCGCGGGGGATACCCGGAGCCGGATCCGATGGGGGTAGTAGTCTTCGTGTGGCGGTGACCCGGTCCGCGCCCAGGGTGGTCAAACTAAGTGGCAGTTATTGGTATGATGGTATTAGTGTCCGACCACGCCACCCGTTGAATGCGGTTATGAAACCGCCGCTGCAGGGCAGACCGCTGAGGCCGGTGGTATAGGTGTGCAGCAATGTTGATATAACCCCCAACGGGAGAGGTATGGCCTCAGGGCAGCGGATGTGGGTGATGTTGGGAGTGATGGTGTGGATGTCCCAGCACTAACGGTGCGACAAGGAAGCACAGAGACGCGAGGGTACAGTTCAGGGCCTTTACTGATGGTACAAGGCAAATTTCCCCGGGAGTACTGGCTAGTAGTTGGGGCCTGGTTAGTCTGCGAGTAAGCCGGAGTTCCCCTGGCCAGGTGGAGTTGTAGGCCTTCCCGTTAGTCTGTACCCTTCCTGGCTACCCTGCTTTCTGCGGTTACAAGTAGCCCACGTCCCTGGGTATACTGTGTGGTGCTCACCCGTATGGCTGGTGACTGAGCCTTCGGGCTTTTATGGCCAGAGGACCTGGAATCCCCTGCCGGATGGATTCTGCTGCTGGGTATATCTTAGTCCCCACAGCCTCGGACTCCTGTGTCCGGTTTTAGTACCTTCTCCCAGGGCGAGCTCTGCACAGCTCCAGCCCCTGGCGCTTCTCCTTGGCTCCTACAGAGCTCCTGATGTCTATCTGTCCCTGTTTCTGCGTGTCCAGACCAGACTCCGTCTCTGTCTGGAACTCCTCTCTCCAACCCTGCCTCAGCCCCAGTTTATGTAGGGGAAGTTCTTCCCCTCCCAGGACTGGGCAGGAGGTGTGGCATGCTTAGGATTCCTGCCCAGGAGACCTCCCACCTGCTCACAGACGTAATACTGCTATTACTGTGGAAACCAGACCCCTGGGGTGCCACATTCCCCCCTAGTGAAATTTAGTACTCCCGGACTAAACATATATATTTTTTTTTTTTAAAACATAACAGGGTATAAACAATAACAATTAAATACATGAGATGGTCACGGCGTGTCCGTAACCGGGAAGCAATAAGGGTGTCCATTTCACCAAAGAACAGGGAGCCGTAACCAGGTAGGGGTCTGTCCTGCCCCGAGTCTTTAACAGTCTTTAGTCCATTCCTGGGTTACGCTCCAAACATATTTACAACAGAGTTCCGGTTACTCACTGTCCATAACCTGTCAGTCCATATAAAGAAATCTGTAACTGAAAAACATAATTAGCAACGGCTACAACAAAACAGGTAAACATAAAATAGTTAAAGCAACTAGCCAACTTAGATTCTCCAACGTACGGGCATCTGGCCTCTGGTAACCCTAGTGGACCTACGGAGCTCACTAACTGGTCCTGCACTACAGGGTGTAGGAGGTGTTATGGGCAGGCTGGGCAGCTTTCTGCGCACTCTTTGGCTCACTAGGGGCACGGCAGGCTCACTACTAGCAGAGGATTGATCCTCCTGTACTGCTGGTGTGTACTCTTCTGCCTCTTGGGCCGGCTGCTCTTCCAGCTCTACTGGTTCCTCTGTAGGCACTTGCGGGGCTGGCTGGAGAAAGGTGAGGACGGGTACCACGACAGCACCGTTTACTTGTGTCCAAGACCGGGGGAAGTCTCCGAGTACAGTCCTGATCATTTCTTCCCTTTCCTCTGCGGGTCGAGGGTTTTCTTGATCTTCTTCTTCAGGGTTTTGCAGCTGCTCGGGACACTTCTTCAGGTGGTCTCTGGAGACAACGGCTGTGGTTTCTCCACCATCCTTACTGATCACGCAAATCTTTGGGTTCTCATGGCTTGATGGCAGTACGGTGTACGGGTCCTTCTCCCACTGGTCGTCCAACTTGTGGAGCCGTCTTTTCCTCTTCAAGACCTGCTCTCCAGGTACCAGGGGAACAGCGGGAGCATACTGATTATAAGCCCTCTCTTGCCTTTCTCTAGCTTGAGACAGACTTCGCTCCACGCTCACCTGCACTTTCCGATACTGCTGCTGCCGTCCTGTATCCCAGTCTGCCTCTGGCGAGGTGTCCTCGGGCGTCAGGACTCCCATTTCCAGGTCGATAGGCAGCTTACCAGGCCTCGCTCTCATTAGGTAAGCCGGGGTACAGTTGGTAGAACCTACAGGGATGTGGTTGTATAGGTCCACCAGATCAGGCAGCTTCTCAGGCCACAGACTGCGTTCTTCCAGGGGCAATGTTTTCAGGAGGTCTATCACCACCTGGTTCATCTTCTCGCAGAGTCCATTAGTTTGTGGGTGATAGGGCGTTGTTCTTATCTTCGTGCAGCCATACAGGTTGCAGAACTCCTGGAAGACTTCCGCTTCGAAGGCTGGCCCTTGGTCTGTCAGCACTTGGTCCGGGTACCCGTGTGGACGGCAGAAGTGCTGCTGGAAGGCTCTAGCTGCTGTTTGAGCCGTTAAGTCCTTGACCGGGACCACCACCAGGAACCGGGAGTAATGATCTACGATTGTGAGGGCGTAAACATACCCAGATCTGCTTGGAGCCAGTTTCACATGGTCCAGGGCTACCAGTTCCAGTGGCTGTCGGGTGATGATGGGCTGCTAGGGAGTCTTCTGGCTGGCACGGTCCTTCCTTCTTAGGTGGCACGGTCCACAGTCTCTGCACCACCTCTCGATGGCTCCTCTCATGCCTACCCAGTAGAACCGTTCACGCAACAAGAACTCCAGCTTCTTCCACCCGAAATGTCCTGCTCCGTTGTGGTACGCCTCCAGAATCATAGCCGCGTCTCGTCTGGGGACCACTACCTGCCAGGTCAACTCATGTGTTCGAGAGTTAACCATTCTCGGGCACAACTTCTCCCTGTAGAGGAACAGCCTACTTTTCTCCTTCCACAGTTGCTTAGTCTCTTCTGGGGCGTCTGGGTCCAGACTGGCATCGGCTTGGGTCAGCATTTCCTTCACCAGACGGACTGCAGGATCACTGTCTTGCGTCTCCGCCCAGTTGTAGTGGGGCAAGGGATTGAACGTCGCGGAGCGCCTGTCCTTCACACGGTGGGAATACAGGGTAATCCCATGACGGTGGAACCCAGGGAGCACAACTTCTTCCAGATCTTCTGGATCTTCCCCTACGTCCGGTAAGTTCGGCATTCTAGACAGGGCATCCGCGTTGGCATTTGAGCGTCCTGCCCGGTATTTGATGGTGAATACAAAGTTGGACAGGCGAGCCATCCATCTCTGTTCCAGAGCACTGAGCCTTGCAGTGTCCAGGTGTGTCAACGGGTTGTTATCCGTGTACACGATGAATTTGGAGGAGGCAAGGTAATGCTTGAAACGTTCGGTCACTGCCCACACTACTGCCAGGAACTCCAGCTTGAATGAGCTATAATTCTCAGGGTTCCTCTCGGTGGGTCGTAGCTTTCGGCTAGCATAAGCGATTACTCGTTCTTTTCCTTGCTGGATCTGGGACAGCACGGCTCCTAGCCCGATGTTACTTGCGTCCGTGTGGAGGATAAAGGGCTGGCTGTAGTCTGGATATGCCAGGATTTCATCCCCCGTGAGGGCCATCTTCAGCTGGCAAAAGGACTCCTCTTCCAGCTTTTCCCACCTGAAGGGCGGCTTCTGGTTTTTGGCTTTTCGAGATTGACCTATCAGGAGGTCCTGCATAGGGGCTGCCATTTTGGTGAAACCGGGAATGAATCTTCGGTAGTAGCCTACCAACCCGAGGAACTGCCGCACTTCCTTTATGCTGGAGGGTCTTGGCCAGTCCTTAATCGCGGTGATCTTATCAGGGTCAGGAGCCACTCCGTCAGCACTCACCACGTGTCCCAGGTATTGCACCTTTGGTTTCAGGAGGTGACACTTGGAGGGTTTCACCTTTAGGCCGTAGTTTGCCAGAGCTTCAAACACTTCTGCCAGGTGTTTCAGGTGGTCCTCGTAGGTCTTGGAATAGACGATGACATCGTCCAGGTATAACAGGACCGTCTCGAAGTTCCGGTGTCCCAGACAGCATTCCATCAACCGTTGGAAGGTTCCTGGTGCGTTGCAGAGCCCGAACGGCATACAGTTAAATTCGCTGAGACCCATCGGGGTGGTGAATGCGGTCTTCTCTCGGTCTGCCTCTGCTACAGGAACCTGCCAGTACCCGCTAGTGAGATCCAAAGTAGAGAAGAAATTAGCAGATTTTAATGCAGCTAAGGACTCTTCTATCCTTGGTAACGGGTACGCATCTTTGTGTGTGATACGGTTGACCTTCCTGTAGTCTACACACATTCTCATAGTGTTGTCCTTCTTTTTCACTAAGACTAGTGGAGCTGCCCAGGGGCTACAGCTGTCCCTGATTACCCCAGCCTCCTTCATGTCTCTAAGCATCCCCTTGGCGTGTTGGTAGTGTGCAGGGGGTACGGGTCGGTATCTCTCCTTTATGGGAGGATGGTCTCCCGTGGGGATGTGGTGTTCTACCCCCTTTACTCGCCCGAAGTCTAACGGGTGTTTACTAAACACTCTCTCGTACTCTTGAACCACCCGATAGACTCCTTGTTTCTGGTGTGAGGGAGTGGAGTCAGTACCCAGATGTAGTTGCTGACACCAGTCCTCCACTGGTTTCTTAGAGCCGTTACCTTCCTCTGATTGAGATGGAGGCAAGGGTTCCACGGCCTGTACAGAATTCTGGTTTATGGTGATCAATTTAGCTAGCGTGGCATACCGGGGCAGGTGTACTTCTCTCTCACCGATATTTATGATGCGAACGGGCACCCTCCCATGGCGTACATCGACCACCCCCTGTGCTGTCAAAATGGTGGGCCTACTGTCTGAGTAGACGGGTTCTACCATTGCTTGGTAGTCTCTACCTCTTAGACCAATAGCTGCCCGGCACCAAATCATCATCTCACTTTTTGGGGGCATGGCAATAGGGAACGGGTCACACATTCTCACGCTACCTATCTCACCACCAGATAGTTCCACCTGTTGCCGCTTCATCAGTGCCCGGATCTCTTTTTGGAGCACACGCTGCTGGCCGGAACTGGCGTTCTTGGCAACCTGCTGTAAAATGAGAATCACCTCTGCAAGACAATTTTCAATTACATTGGTTCCCAGGATGATTCTAGGGTGACTCTCATGACGGTCTATGTCCACTATAATCAGTCCTTGTGCCGCCAGTTCGACTTTACCGATTTTAATGGTCACCTTCTTGAATCCCACCTGCGGCACGGGCTGACCATTGCTGGCGATGATACTCAGGTCGTCGTCTGGGTAGCGGGTTATGTCCGAATCATTCCAGTACTGCTTGAAGAGCACGTACGGGATGGTGGTGACCTGTGACCCAGTGTCTAGTAGGGCACTCATAGGAATGCCATCCAGTACCACAGGCAAGATTGGACATCCCCCTACGTATTTATCACGCCAGTTTGATGGGCCTGATGGTCTTATGCCTGGGGGTTGGCCCTCTACCCCAGGTTGTGCCCGTTTAAATGACAGTACCTTGCCACATGTCCGGGTTGATTGCAGCGGCGGCAAATAGGTCGTCCGTCCTCGTTGTATCGATCGCTGGGTCTTCCTCTGGCCGGTGGGGTCCTCCTTGGTCGGTGCCACGGGATGTCCTCCGGTCCGGATGCCAGCTCGATCTTCCATGCAATAGAAACCTGTAAAGACTGCACAGTTCGGGTTAGCGCGGCAACGCTTTTAGTTAGCTCTTGGACCTGATGGTGCAGGTCTGTAGCCGGGTCACTGTTTAAAGCCTGCGCATCAGCTCCCACAGGCCCTGCAGACAAGGGCGCCGTCTCCTGGTGATAAGTGATAGCAGGGCGCCTGTGGGTCACAGCGCCACCTGGTGCCGGTTCTTGGAGCACCCGGATGGCTCTGTCCTTGAACTGTGCAAAGTCCAGGTCAGGGTCCTGTAAGGCCATTGCCCGCAACTGGGTCCGGTGGGCATTGCACAGTAGACCCTCAATGAATTGTTCAGTCAACAGCTTATCTTCATTTCCCACGCTGTCAGGGTCTGCCTGCTTAATGGCTCTCAGGGCCTCTTGTAGGTTTAGAGCATAGTCTCTTATACTCTCATGTGCCCGTTGTTTGCACCCATAAAATCTTAGTTTTATTTCGGCTGAGGTGCGGGTGTCAAATGTGTCTTTCAGCCGGGTTAGTATGTCTCTGACAGTCCTCTTCCTCCCAGGTGGCCAGGACTTTACCTCCCTTTGGGCTGCCCCGATTAATTGGGCCACCAGGATGCTCACTTTTTGCGCCTCCGTGAGGGGATACACCTGGAAGAGGCTATCCAGCCTTTCTCTGAAGTCATTTAGGGTATGTGACTCACCTGAGTACTGGGGTAGCCAGGCTGCCCCCGGGATATAGGGCATGGTGAAAGGCATGACCGCAGCAGCGGTGGCGCTGGCGGCGGCTGTGGCGGTGAAGCTCTCCTCCGTATCCGACATCCTCCTCCCCCCTAGTGGACCGTGGCCTACCTTGCGATGATCCTCTTCCGTAGGCCGCGGCTCCGCAGTGGATCGTCAGGGTTGAGGACCTTCCGTCGCGCTCCTGTGACGTCGGCGTCTGCTGGGCTCCTTCCAGGACCTTACGCAACGTCCGGACGTGAGGCGGGGCTTCAGTTCTCGCAGGCTTTCGGAGTCCACGCCCCTCTTCTTCCCGCGCGGCACCCTCAGGATGGCGTCCAATGGCGGGAAAACTCCACGGATGGCGGGAAGAAGGCAGAAGATGGCGTCGGATGGCGGGAATCAGCTCCAGATGGCGGGAAACGACTCCGGACGGCGGGAAACTTCACCACAGGTAAGTATAAAAGTCTCTTTTTTCAGGCACGCAGTACCCGGTGGTTGCGGGCACGTAATCCTGCCGACTACGCCAAAGTTGACTCACCCCCTGGGCCAGTGCTGTAGTGCGGCGCGCGTGCGCGCGGGGGATACCCGGAGCCGGATCCGATGGGGGTAGTAGTCTTCGTGTGGCGGTGACCCGGTCCGCGCCCAGGGTGGTCAAACTAAGTGGCAGTTATTGGTATGATGGTATTAGTGTCCGACTACGCCACCCGTTGAATGCGGTTATGAAACCGCCGCTGCAGGGCAGACCGCTGAGGCCGGTGGTATAGGTGTGCAGCAATGTTGATATAACCCCCAACGGGAGAGGTATGGCCTCAGGGCAGCGGATGTGGGTGATGTTGGGAGTGATGGTGTGGATGTCCCAGCACTAACGGTGCGACAAGGAAGCACAGAGACGCGAGGGTACAGTTCAGGGCCTTTACTGATGGTACAAGGCAAATTTCCCCGGGAGTACTGGCTAGTAGTTGGGGCCTGGTTAGTCTGCGAGTACGCCGGAGTTCCCCTGGCCAGGTGGAGTTGTTGGCCTTCCCGTTAGTCTGTACCCTTCCTGGCTACCCTGCTTTCTGCGGTTACAAGTGGCCCACGTCCCTGGGTATACCGTGTGGTGCTCACCCGTATGGCTGGTGACCTGGGGCCTCCTGTTAGCCTCCGCTCCGGGATGGCGGTGCTGGTCCCTTCGTTGTGACTGAGCCTCCGGGCTTTTATGGCCAGAGGACCTGGAATCCCCTGCCGGATGGATTCTGCTGCTGGGTATATCTTAGTCCCCACAGCCTCGGACTCCTGTGTCCAGTTTTAGTACCTTCTCCCAGGGCGAGCTCTGCACAGCTCCAGCCCCTGGCGCTTCTCCTTGGCTCCTACAGAGCTCCTGATGTCTATCTGTCCCTGTTTCTGCGTGTCCAGACCAGACTCCGTCTCTGTCTGGAACTCCTCTCTCCAACCCTGCCTCAGCCCCAGTTTATGTAGGGGAAGTTCTTCCCCTCCCAGGACTGGGCAGGAGGTGTGGCATGCTTAGGATTCCTGCCCAGGAGACCTCCCACCTGCTCACAGACGTAATACTGCTATTACTGTGGAAACCAGACCCCTGGGGTGCCACACCTCCATGTTACAAAAGCATATATAGAAATCAGGAAGCCAATAGCAATGTTCGAAATTGAGCCCCCACATGCTCCCAGCTGTCATTAAACAACCCATATAGTTCCTGGGATCAGGGGGTGGCTAAGTGGGAGTAACAAAGCCAACCCCCATCCAAGTCTAACCACTTTGATGTCAATGTTGCTGTTCACCATGGCACCTGTAGTTAAACTGCTGCGATCTTGGCTAGATTCAATCACAGCAGTTACTGGCGATGTCTGCTGTGCAAAACAGCGAACATTCACTGGGTATGGAGTGGGCTTAGTGCATGAGCCTGCTCCATACAAAGCCTCCCAGCTTCTGTAGCACTTGCACAGGTGATGTCTGAAAAAGTGGTTGAACACCAGGCAGAGAATGGGACCTTTTGCCATCAGGCTCCCCCTGCTCATCCTGGTCCCATAGTGATTACATATCCTTCTACCATTTGTCATACACTAGTTAGCTAAGCCATAAGTACTTTTTTAGCTTGTGGGAGCAAACCTATGTACCCAGCCAAAAACCTACACAAGCACAAGGAGAGAATATAAATTCCATGCAGATGTTAACCTTAGTTGTGTTCAAGCTTTGGTCCACAGGGCAGAAAGCCTACAGTGCAGCCATGTTTTATTGCTTGTTGTACTACAGGGGTATTCTAGAGCTACAGTGCTATTTAGAGGTACCATGTGGGAGCACTGCAGTGTTATGGAGGCATTGTTCCTAGAATGAATCAGTGAGAAAGATTTTCCAAATGTCTCGGTGTGAAGTTGGAGGAACACTAGGAAAAATAAGGGTTCATGATTTTTTATGGGTGCCATATTATGGATTTGAGCAACATTCCCATTCATGTATGAAATGGGTGTGGTGAAACATGGCAATGGGTGGGCCAGAGTTTATACAGGTTTATGTAGCCTACTTTTTTCTCATGTTTTTGAGCAGGTGATGTCTAACAAGCAGTAATTCCTCTTAGCATTTTAGCCTTGTTAATGGAATATTCTGATCTGACCCAAATTTGTATTGTATAGGGTTGACACTCGTTAATGGGGAGCACTGGAGACAAATGAGACAGTTTTCGCTCTTGACTCTCAAGGACTTTGGAATGGGTAAAAAAAGTTTAGAAGAACCAATCCAGATTGAAGCCGAACACCTTTTGAATTACTTCAGAAGTTCTAATAGTAAGTATTGTAGCAAACTCCACCATTTAGTGTAGTAGTATCCTACTGTAGTATTAAACGCATCGTAACCCTTACACATATGAATGTAGGAGGCTTATAAATATACTGAGAGATCAATGGCTTTGTATAGGTGGCCACATGTAGAAACAGTAAGTTGCCTTTTAATTTCTCCTCCTCAGAACAACCTATTAACCCCAGCACTATACTGAGCTGCGTTTCTTCCAATATCATTGCTTCTGTACTGATGGGTAAATGTTTTGAATACACTGATGAAAGGTGGATGAAAATCCTCAAAGACATGAGGGAGTCGTTTGAAATTATTTCTTCTGTCTGGGGCCAGGTGATTATATTATGCAATGATTTATAATTTATTTTGTGACTCTCCAAAGTTCCTTTTTTGCATTTCAAACCTACTAGCGTAAGTAACAAAGATTGTCCATAGAACAGGTCATCCATATCAGATTGGTGGTAGTCTCACACTTAGCCACCCCAGAACTAAAAGTTGGTGCCGCGGATGCAAGATGTTCTCATTTGAAAACCACAATGTGGAACAACATACAGTGCCACACACTGTGTAGTGGCTGTTCTGGAGTATTACAATTCAGATCACATTCACTTTAATGATGGCAGAGCTATAGTACCTGAGAACCGTCACTACACAAAGTGTAAAGCTGTGGCTTTCTGGCTTTGTAAACTGTGAACTTCTGGTAGATATCTGCTGAGTGCTTGGGGGGGGTGGCAGTAGAGCCCTTGTGTATCTAATATTGATGACCTCTCCTAACGATAGGTAACTAATATCTAAGTCCTGGAAAACTGAAGAAGATTGATCAGGGCATGAATTGGAAGCAGTAATGTCAGTTATATGGCCCAACAGTCACCATCTGAAAGCTGAAGACAATGTTGGTGTCAGGTGATTAGACAGTAGGACATATTGCGAAGAGCAAATCCAGTCTGAGCAGAGATATGTAATGGAGCTTTGTTTGCAGTAGCCTAATATGGCAACTTTTAATAAAGCCTTCAGAGACAGGCTGTGCACAAGTCACTCCTTTTAGCAGGTCCCAGGGGAACCCTGCCGTACACCCTTTAACCCTTATGCAGGAATCTGGATTTATGTGGGGCTCCCTGGGTTGCTCCCACAAAGTGACTGCTGCACAGTTGAGAGCGCTGACAGAAAGAAGGGTTGTTAAGCCTGTTCATTGCCAGTAGGACAAAGTCAGGGACAGAATCGTAAGGAAATCGGGTAAACAGAAAAATAAGACAAGTTCTGGAACTAAATACCATGTGATTGAGGGCAAGATAAAGCCACAGTTCAGAGTACTAACAAACTATAACTGGGAGCTAGAAGTTAGCTGCTGGGAGTTTAAGTAGGGGGGTGACCCTGCCAAAAGCTCACAGTAAAACCAATCATTTTATTAGATTCTCTAAAAAGCACCAATACCCATGTAGGAAGTCTATGTCTTGATGCAGGGTGGTGATTATCTGTTGCAATCATGTTTCTACTGTGAGCTTTGGAATAACATAGGTGGTAGACCCAAAGGAGTAGAATTATTGAGTGAACATATAAGCCCTTTAAAACCAATAATATTATTAGATTCTCTAAAAAACACCAATACCCATGTGTTTTAAAATGAGATATAGCTAACCATAAATGCTATAAGACACATCCCCAAAAGAGGATTATTACTGTGAAGGATGGACTTAAATTTGCCCTGATAAGCCCTTTAAAAGTCCTGCCTATCGCAGGAGTTGGCACCCTAAAAAGCGAATTTGGCGCCCCCACTCCACGGCGGCTGCACCTAACTATTCCTGTAATGCCCTACATAAGTGAGCTAAAACAGAAGAAAAGGTGACTGCCTAATCTAATACAATTTTCCTAGCATAGGTATAATAAAAGTATAGCAATAAACCCAGATAAACATAGAGTAAATTGATAAGACTTATCTCTGATTATGCAATCGCCTCGACGCATTTCCCCAGAATCAGGTTGTTTTTATAGGGGGGGATACCCTCGGAATTGTGGTAGGTTCCATAGATCAAAATGACAAAGAAAAAATCAGCCCGGACGACAACAATGAAAGACAACATGGAGAGCTATACCATCTGCCACGGACACGGTTACATGACCGCCATCTCCATCTTTCTCATCTTCGCAGGTCTCTTTTTTAGGAAGGAGACCATTCACGGGGTACGACCTGAGAAAGAGACCCTGATGGATCAAGGGAGGATTATTAATCTGACACCCTTGATTCTATCAAAAGAGGAGTATTCGGTAATTTAAAAGGGTTGGAATTATGTTCCTACTAATCTGTTCAATTGCTTTAATTGGGTGAAGGATGTAAATATTTTTGGACGCAATATAAAATGGAAATTATTCTTTAAACAAAATGATACCGAGCAATGCCATAGATTTGGCCTTTTGGATGAGGATATTGAGAACTATTGGGCCTTATTGGGACTCCTGCAAGAGGACCAGCAGGAGGATACCAGGGCAAGGGAGTATGGTCCCTTTACAACCCTGAAAAAGAAAAGCATTAAGATGCCCCCACATAAGGATATCACAAGTGTTGATATTTTTGTCAAATTGATATAGGAGGACTTATGCAAAATTACTAAGCAACCCCCTGAAAACATATCAAATTTGTCCGTGGATGAAATACACGCTCTTTCTAAACTAGGGAGGAATAAAGACATTATAATAAAGGCGTCGGACAAAAGGGGTAATTTAGTCCTCCTCAACCACAAGGGATATCTCACAATGTATCAGACACTACTTGGTGACAGTGATACTTATGAAATCCTACCCAGAGATCCCATGGTGGCCTACACCCAGACCTTGATGAAGATCTTGGAGGGAGTTAGGGATGGTGGTTTGCTCTTCGATAATGAGTTCAAGTTCTTGACACCGGAGTTTCCAACCATACAAACTTTCTATGTCTTGCCCAAAATTCATGAGGGCTTGAGCCCAATTAAAGGCTGCCCTATAGTTGCAGGCATTGACTCTCTTTCACAAAATATGGGTATTTATATCGACCATGTGTTACATCCCTTTGTCACCTCTTTTCCTTACTACATGCATGATACATTACATCTGTTGACCCAATTGGAGGGGATCTGTTTGGAGGAGAACACTGTTCTGGCCTCCATTGATGTGGGGGCACTTTATGGTAGTATCCCGCACAACATGGGCATAGAAGTGTTAGGACACTACCTGAAAACTAGAGCAATTGAGTGCTACAATCATAACAGACTTGTGAAGGAACTGTTGTTTTTTAGATTGACCTACAATTATTTACTTTTTGGCTATGTGCCCACGATGATGAAATGCTCCGGATTTTTTCCTGAGCGTTTCTGCATCTCCGTGGCAGAAAAAATGCATGCGGATTGTACATGCGTTTTTCCTGCCAGGGACATGCTGATGTGAAGCGTTCTTCACATGCATTTCCGCATATGAGTTGACAAGCGCTTTCCAAGCGATTTTAGCATCACTTGGAGAGTGCTTGACAACTTGGTCACACTATATAAATCCATGCAAACGGCATGAATTTATATAGTGTGACCGTAAAGAATGGTAAAAAATAAAAAAATAAATATATACTTACCTTCTGATGGCCCCCGGAGTCTTTATTCGATGCGTCTTGGCTTGCTGGCAGCTCTTGATACACTGAAGGACCTGCCATCACATGACTAAATGACGTCAGTGCCGGTCCTTCAGTCCACTGAGATCTGCAAGCGAAGACAAGCACACCGCAGGCCGTCAGAAGGTAACTATTATATTTATTTTTTATTTTATTCTTTTTTTTACAGGTTCTATAGTACCCAGGTCTGGAGGAGAGTCTCCTGTCCTCCACACCCGGGTACCATCCACACATTGAAACGCATTGATTCCACATGTACAGATGCAGTGATGCGTAATCCATGCATTCCAATGCAAGTCAATGGTGGCGAAAACGCAGTGCTTCTGTAAAATAATTGGTAGTGCTGCGTTTTTTTCCGCAATGATAATCCGCAGCGGAAATTCCCGCAGCATGTGCACAGCACATGCGGATTATCATTGGGGAACATGGCAGGCCTTCTACCTAGCGTTTTTTAAGTGTTTCTGCAGCGGAACTGCCGCTGCGGAAATGCTTAAAAAAATGCATCGTGGGCACACAGCCTTTGATGATAACTACTTCCACCAGCTCAGGGGCATGGCAATGGGGAGCCCTTGTCCCCCCACCTATGCAAACTTGCTCCTCGGTTGGTGGTAGGAAACCATCATTTTTGGAGAGGATGACTAGTGGTGGCACCCCCATGTTGGCCTCTGGGCCAGATATATAGATGACATATTGGTCTTTTGGTCTGGCTCAGAGGCCGACTTTGGGCTCTTTATGGAGACCATCAATGGCAATACACTTGGCCTAAGTTTTACATCTGAATGTCAGAGATCTAGTATTACATTCTTGGACCTGAGGATTAAAAAAGATAGGGATGCTTCATCAGTACGAGCACATATAGAAAACCAACGGCTACGAACAGCCTCTTAATATAGGACAGTCACCATCCAGAGGCCGTGAAAAAGGGGATTCCTAAAGACCTGTTCCTTTAGCTAAGAAAGAACTGCTCTAGTACAGTCACTTTTAGAGAACAAGCGGATGGCCTGTATCATAAATTCCGTAACAGAGGCTATCCAAGCCAGGTCCTGGACCAATCCTATACGAATGCCATCAGAAATGATAGACGATCCCTGCTCACAAATGTGGGTAAGAGACAGGGGACGGAAGTGTCTAGGATCATCGGTACCTTTAACAATCAATACCAGAAAGTTTACCAAGTACTTAAAAGACTCTGGGGTATTCTTTTGGCAGACCCCAATCTTAGGGGGCTGATTCCATTATCACCAAGTGTGACGTATAGGAGAGGGAGGTCGATTGGCAACCGCTTGGTGCATTCCTTGTATCAGAAACGGACCAAACCAGGTACCTGGCTGGACAGGAAGCCATGTGGATTCTATAGATGTGGTAACTGTTGTCAATGTGGTTGGATGGAGGCATATAAAACCTTTAAGAGTTCATCTACAGGTAAAACATTCTCAGTGAGGGACTTTGGGAATTGTAAAACCACCGGTGTGGTCTATAAGGCCACCTGTACGTGCCCAATGGACTATGTAGGAAAGACCACGAGGGAGATTAGGAGAAGAGTAGGAGAGCATTTAGGTGATATCAGAAATAAACGTGATGCCTCGATAGCACACCATATTATTGGGGTACATGGAGGCCATCTTAATGAGATTTCATTTTGCATGATTGAATTATTAAGACCCAAAATACGTGAAGGTAACATGGATAGAATGATTTTAAGGAAAAAATCCCAGTGGATCTTTAGAATGCAATCCTAAATGAATAGCTGTCCTATACCTGCTTCTTGTGAATGTTTCCCTCGTGGTCTTTCCCTCTTCCTCCTTATCCACTTCCCTGAATTGGCCTGAATCACTCATTTCTTGAAAAGGGATTTAATTAGCCTGAAATTGCCTTGTTTAGTACCATCTGAATAGTGGTCTTCTGATTGATGGTTTGCTGTGTAGGCTTATACAATTTGGTCCATATTATCAGTTCTTGGACCATTTTTTTTATCTCTGTCCTATAAATATATCATGGGCACCTCATCATTGGGTGTCCAAGTATATAGTTTGCCATAAGGCTTTATTTATGTATGACACCGTCCTCCTCCAGAACACATACATATGAGTAAATCTATTATCCCCATAATTATATCAATATTTATTAATTTTTAATTATTACTTGAGAAATGTACTCTTTGATAAGATGTCAATACTCAGTTGGTACCAGTAACAATATTACTGTACATTAGGATCCTACCTGTATCTGCCTATATTGCCACTTGAATTACATTGTCTGTGGGAGTTTATATTATGCGCTCCAAGCAGGAACGCTCAGGTCTGTTGGCACATGCGCTTTTCAGCGGGCTTTCCTCTGACAATATCTGTTGTTCTTGGTCCCGGAGGTGATGTAGTATGCGTTCCATGTGGAGCGCATCCGTCACTTACGCTTGCGCTGAATCAAGCATACATCATTCTCCCCGTATGTTCCAGGTTCTGGAACTTTTATTTGGCGCTTAGGGTTGACGGTGACGATGAGCGTCCTCCAGCGTCTTTAGAGGTAGACATGCGCAGTAGCATTGTGGGGACAAAGGAGTCCTATGGTTATCAGTGCCGCTTTTTAAGGAAGGGCGTATGTTTGTGTGTGGAATCTATTAACCCCAGGTATTTAAATTTGGGCCATTGGCGGCACATTGCAGCCAGCCATCCAACAACATGTATCTGGAGTGATCCTCTGCATAGCTTTTTCTATCAGCCTCCTGAAGAACCTGATTCTGGGGAAACGCGTTGAGGTGATTGAATAATCAGAGATAAGTCCTATCAATTTACTCTGTGTTTATCTGTGTTTATTGCTAAACCTATCGTGTCGTAGAAGATGGCTCAGACATGGCTAGCACAAGATGGTTTTCAATACTCTTGTCAAACAATTCCAATACCCATAAATCATATTCTGAAAAGCACCATGTGGCTGCAAAGAAACAATTAGAAACTGGAATACATTGATGCTGTCACTGCCTGCTCAGATCACTTCACCATTGTATTATCTTTTGTAGACGTATGACATGTTTCCAAAGTTGATGGAGTATTTCCCTGGACCACATAAAAAAATGTTTGAGCTTATGAAAGACCTAAGGGAAGTTGTAAAGGAGAATATAAAAATTCACGAAGACACCTTGGATCCTTGCTGTCCTCGAGATTACATTGATTGCTTCCTCATAAGGATGAGGCAGGTAAAGGTTTACAGTTGCCTAATGCATAAACTGGTATATTCGCCAACCATATGGAATATCAACTTATTAAAAGGTGTAAACTTGCATTATACATAAGAAGAGTAAAAATCTGTCATCAAGAGAGAACAACTTAAAGTATAAATCTATATTTGTGTATGATGGTAGATAGTCATTCAGCTTGTCGAAAAGTAATAAAATGAAAAATGAGCGAAACTGACGAAATTAGAATAGGTCAGATTTGATTAAAATTTATTTGATGAAAATTGAATGTGCATTATTATGCTTTGAGTTCTCTCCTGATACCAGAGCACAGTAAATATTAAGGAAAAAGTAGTAAAAGAGTATATTCTCCTGGTTCTCAGCTTTACTGGTACATAGCCCTGCTCCAGTTGTCTTCTGGTGTCAAGCCACTGGTGCGGTTTCTTGATTGGCATCTTTAGTATTATATAACTAGTCCTCACTCGACATCATGGTTCATTTTGCCTTGTTTCATCATAACATTGTGGGGCCTAGTTCACACCAAAAGATGCTTTTGAAGATTCCAGTTTGATGATTGGACAAAAGCAGATGACATGACAGGAACCGGGCTGCATGTCAGGACAGTTGAAGGCCGAGTAGGTATAATCATTTTTTATCTTCCAAACCTTCTATATTCCAGCACAAAGCAAATCACAAAAATTTGGATTCGGATGATTCTCTTGTTTCTAATACCATGGTTATATACAATAGCATCAACTTATTTTACAGAGCTGTACAGGGATTGTCTTCACTCATATTACTCTCTGTGACCAGAAGGATTCATATTTTCATTTTTATTCAATCTCAGAGAAGCAGAAGACTTTATGGACAATTTTATAGAAAGTCAATTAATTACCAGTGAGAGACCAACACGATTACCATGGGGGATGCCATGTAGAATTTACTCTTGGTCAGATTTGATTCAAGATTTCAGTAAGCAAGGCAAAATTACTTACCACTAACAGCAGTTCCTGGTGGAATAGTGACCCTTATAATTCAATCCTTGTTTGGTTAATGATTTCTATGATTGTGTTCTCAAAGCCTGATGAATTAATGGGTAGAGTTCAGGAAGCCACAACCTTCTTACATTCTTAAAACCAATGTTAAATTCTTGATGAAGAAGAGAACTCAAATTGACCTCTTCAACCTCCGTTACCAAATCAGAAGTCTACATTATTCGTTTAGTTGCATTGGTGTCGATGACATTTTCCTTCATTACTTTACAAAAATCCTCTTGCAATATGATGTAAGCAACTTTTTAACTCAATATGTAGAAATATTTCATAATTTGTTTGACTTCACAGGAAAATAAAGATTCCGACACCTGTTTTGACAAAATAAACTTGTTATCAACAGTATTTGACATGTTCCTAGGAGGTGCTGAGACCACCTCAGTTACACTTCATTTTGGCATCTTATATTTCATCAAGTATCCGGAGATTCAAGGTAAGATATGACTTTGCCTCTGACTTGCTTAAAAAAAACGACAAAGTGTTGATTTCCCCAAAGAGGACTGAAATAATTCAGTAGAAAGCAAGGTGTAGAAATGAAAATGGGCACTTAGGTGTAGAAGAGTATTATTTGAGGAATCTAAAATAAATCAACTCAATTGAACCAACTCCATTAAATTAAAAGTTTTGTTTTTTTTTCAAAAAATGTTGCTCCGCAGATTCTAACTTGAACTTAAAGAAATTTACTGATATCCACCTTGTTTCATTTTTTTATTGTCTACCTTCTGCCTTAAAATAAGATCTTTACTTAATCTCAGATTGCCTTGCTAGAATCAGAAGATTTCTGCACATATCCTGTCATGTGACTTCATTTCTAAGAAAATGAGGTCATGTGACAGGAAGCTTATGCTCAGATGAGTTAAAAGCCTGACCATGTGATGAAGTGTCACACCAAAGAAAAACTTCAATTTCCTTTTTAAGCCAAACCTATTTTCCAAAAAGTTTATCTTAACTGACTGAGATCAGTCAACTGCTTCAGTTCATAGTTGGAGTATTTCCTATATACGTAGTATGTGCAGCAAAATTTATTTCTGTATTTTCATTGATTAATTTTAGAGAAACTACAGGAGGAAATTGATCGAGTGATTGTAAAGTCAAGAGAACCAAGGGTCGAGGACAGGAGCCAAATGCCGTACATGAATGCTGTAATCCATGAGATCCAGAGAATAGGTGATGTTCTCCCCATGGGTTGTATTCGCTCCGCTACTAAAGATGAGACCCTCCGTGGATATAAAATCCCCAAGGTACCTGCTGAAAATTTTTGTCACATTTGAGAAAAACTGTTGAAATCAATTCATTAAGTGTTCTATAATTCCTATTAGACCCTTAGGTACAGAGAAAAGCAGGAGCAGTGGCCCACAGAGTCTTTATGGCTGCCATATAGTGCCACAGGCAATTTGTATGCCACCATGTGGTGCCATATATAATTGGTCTATACTTGGGTGTCATATCATGGATCCATTATAGAGTCATGTGCATGAATCCTTACAATTCTCATATTGTTAGAATTCTTGAAGGTGAAAACGAATGATTATGACCCTGTTTTATGTTTTCAGGGTATGGATGTCCTGCCGTTGCTGACCACTGTCTTACGAGATCCATCACAATTTGAAACGCCATACAAATTTAACATCAAGCACTTTTTGGATGAAAATGGAAAGTTTAAGAAAAATAATGCATTTATGCCGTTTGCAGCAGGTACAAATATTGCAGCAGTATTGCTATTTTTTTATGTCATTGAGGATTTTCTAATAAATTCTAAAACTTACCTTGAAAAAGTTTTTAATTTTGTTTAGGGAATATTCTCTCACTTCGACAGATTGTTCAAGCTCATATTTTTATGGCAAACCAGTATGCTGTAAAAATACATTTTCAAATTCAGTGTATTTTTGTCAGCATAACTTTTTATTTTATAAAAAAATGAAAGCTATAAACTGCTACCTTCATAAGTATAAGTATTCAATCCCAGTGAGTAGACGTTTACTAAATGAAAAAAAAACGCCTTAACATTTTTTTTTTTTATGGTGTGGGGTTCTTGAGGAGTTCCACTTTTCAAAAAAGACAAATGTATACCAATATTCGAAAAGTTCAATTTTGTTTACCAAAACAGTGGATAGAGGAACACAAAAAGCTTTTGGTTACAGTTACTTTAAGAGGAAGATGATGCTTTAAGGGGTTGTCCAGGCTTGGGCTTCAAGTCTGTAGATATTTTATGTGAATCCTCACAGCGCACAGTTTGCACACTGTCAGGATTTTCCGACACCAGGAGCCGATGGGCTCGTGACTCCAGTTATGTGATTTGCAGACATGTGGTTATGTGCCAACTAGTCATGTGTGACCTCAATCAATATAAGTGTATTGAGCTAGGCTGGACACATCTAGGCTGAATGTGGGTGAAGTATGAAAACCACATACTAATGATCACATGACTTCCTGCTCCCGGCACCAGAGAATCCTGGCAACGCACGCGTGACAGTAAACTTGAGACCTAAGTCCAGACTGCCCCTTAAATATTTTAATTCATTAAATGATAAATAATCTTGCCACAGTGAAGAATTAGGCCTCATTCACAAGTCTATTTTAGCCTGTGGCCATTTCCATGTCCTTTTTTTCTAGACTAGACATCCCACTTTCTGACCAAACATATTCATTTCAATTATTGTATCTGCGATGCAAATGGCCAACATACAGTGGGTAAAGAAAGTATTCAGACTCCTTTAAATTTTTCACTCTTTGTTTCATTGCAGCCATTTGGTGAATTCTAAAAAGTTCATTTTTTTCTAGTTAAAGTACACTCTGCACCCCATCTTGACTGAAAAAAACAGAAATGTAGAAAATTTTGCAAATTTATTAAAAAAGAAAAACTGAAATATCACATGGTCATAAGTATTCAGACCCTTTGTTCAGTATTAAGGAGAAGCACCCTTTTGAGCTAGTACAGCCATGAGTCTTCTTGGGAATGATGCAACAAGTTTTTCACATCTGGATTTGGGGATCCTCTGCCATTCTTCTTTGCAGATCCTCTCCAGTTCCATCAGGTTGGATGGTGAACATTGGTGGAAAGCCATTTTCACATTTTCAGGTCTCTCCAGAGATGTTCAATTGGGTTTAGGTCAGGGCTCTGGCAGGGCCAGTCAAGAAGGGTCACAGAGTTGTTTTGAAGCCACTCCTTTGTTATATTAGCTGTGCGCTTGTCTTGTTGGAAGGTGAACTTTCGGCCAAGTCTGAGGTCCAGAGTACTCTGGAAGAGGTTTTCATCCAGGATATCTCTGTACTTGGCTGCATTCATGTTTCCTTCAGTTGCAACCAGTCATCCTGTCCCTGCAGCTGAAGAACCCCCATAGCATGATGCTGCCACCACCATGTTTCACTGTTGGGATTGTATTGGGCAGGTGATGAGCAGTGCCTGGTTTTCTCCACACATACCACTTAGAATTATCACCAAAAAAATTTATCTTTGTCTCATCAAACCAGAGAATGTTATTTCTCATAGTCTGGGAGTCCTTCATATGTCTTGCACTGAGGATAGGCTTCCATCAGGCCACTCTGCCATAACGGCACGACTAGTGGAGGGCTGCAGTGATAGTTGACTTTGTGGAAGTTTCTCCCATCTTTCTACTGCACCTCTGGCGCTCAGATGCAATGATCTTGGGGTCCTTCTTTACCTCTCTCACCAAGGCTGTGCTCCCACGATTGCTCAATTTGGCTGGACGGCCAGGTCTAGGAAGTCTTCTGATGGTCCCAAACTTCTTCCATTTAAGAATTATAGAGGCCACTGTGCTCTTAGGAACCTTGAGTAATGCAGAAATTATTTTGTAACCTTGGCCAGATCTGTGCCTTACCACAATTCTGTCTCTGAGCTCCTTGGGCAGTCCCTTTGAGCTCATGATTCTCATTTGGTCTGACATGCACTGTGAGCTGTGAGGTCTTATATATACAGGTGTGTGCCTTTCCAAATAATGTCCTATCAGTTTAATTAAACACAGCTGGACTCCAATGAAAGCGTAGAATCATCTCAAGGAGGATCAAAAGGAAATGGACAGCATATGACTTAAATATGAGTATCTGAGCAAAGGGTCTGAATACTTATGACCATGTGATTTTTCAGTTTTTCTTTTTTAATAAATTTGTAAAAATGTCTACATTTATGTTTTTTTTCAGTCAAGATGGGTTTCAGAGCGTTCTTTAATGAAAAAAAAATGAACTTTTTTGAATTTACCTAATGGCTGCCATGAAACAAAGAGTGAAAAATTTAAAGTGGACTGAACACTTTACATACCCACTGTATGGATCCCATCTGTATTGTACTCATGTGTTGTCTGTTGCAAACACGGATCTGTGAGTTTAGTCTAAACTAACCCAATAAAATTCAGAAAAATGTATGTAACTTTCTCATTCCGGCCACTGTTCTCATCACAAGGACCACAGCTAATGCTCACGCCAATGTAGACACTGAACTCCAAAGGGTAACCACTCTAAGCTGGTGATACATTCAGTCGATACCATGTCAGTGGTGGCTCAAAGAGAGCACTCCTAAGCCCAGCTCTTTCATGATCAGACTCTATTAGCCTCTAAAGCACTGGCAGTCACTCTACTAACTTAACATCCACTTCTTGACACAGATTCCAGGACCATCTTGACAAAGTAGACCTACTTCTTCCCTCTTCAAGGTATGGACACTCTTTGGCAGGCAAACCTCTTCCTGCTTTTCGCAGGCATGCATCATGACTGTTGACCTTTGATCCACAACCTCCATTGTCCCCCACTTCATTGCAGAGGGACAAGTTCCATCAGACCGGTGACCAGTTCCCAGCCGAATAGTTTCATAAATCTTCAGTACACAGGTCTAGCACCTCATCCATTGCACCAAGCATGACATCACCGGAATAGTGCCAAATCCTCTCCTTTATTGGCTCTCCGCCATCCTTTGTGTGACTAGCCAGTCCTCCGTACCTCCCCAGTCCCAGCACCATACATATAACATTGCCACAGAGCTCTGCAAAATAAAACCATATTTGAGCAATCCTTCAGTAAAATTTGTAGTCCTTAAGAAACAGGTAGCTTTTTACAGAATACATATGCAATCCATTTGCTGCTTAGTGCATGCATTTATTTCTTATTTACTTTCTAAGTATTTATATTATATACTCTTATTTTTCTACCAGGAAAGAGAGCATGTGTTGGTGAAGGATTGGTCCGAATGCAATTCTTTATCATTTTCACTACTATCCTACAAAAGTTCACCTTGAAGTCAGTTGTGGACCCCAAGGATCTTGATGTTTCTCCAACCGAAAGTGGCCTAGAAAATATTCCACCATCTCACAAAATGATCTTCATTCCTCGGGAGTAAAAAAAAAGCTTTAGCTGTCTATATTAATTGTTATATTCATTTAAGCATTCTGTATGAAAATAATTATAATTATGAGTGATTGCACTACTCGTATAATCATGTATGATTGGTAAATATCTTGCATAGCTTTTCATTTATAGCTTTTAATGCTTAACTTGAGGAATGCTAATGACCTGCCATGGGCAAGAAAAGCTCGTATACCCCTCCTAGTGATGAACTGTATCCCCTTAAAAAACACCAGATCAAAAGTAACCAGTTTTTTGCTCTTATTTTATTCCCACTGCTTGCATTTTTAGTCCATTTTTTTTAAACCCGTCATACAGTTCCAGTGATGTTGGCCATTTTATTTAGTGATAATTTTTAATATCTTTACCAATAGGGCGTGGCTCACAGGATAATGTAAAACAGCCTGAAGACACGCCCCAGAGGATCCTGTGTGCCACAGCCATAATTATTAGCACTAAATAAAAAGCCTCATATCTCTGGAACATTATGCAGGATGACAAAAGAATAAAAATGAATACAGAGGGGAGCGCCAGGAATAGAATAAAAACTAGTGACAGATCCTCTTTAAGCCTACCCAGCTTATCACCTATATACTAGAACAGAAGGTGTTAAATGGCATGACCAAATAGCCTAATCGTAAGAAGGAAAAGAAGGAGATTCCCTATTGTTTTTCCTATGAGGCACTAAGAATATAAACTCATATATATTCCACTCTACATATTAAGGGGATTGTCTCATAAAGACATTCTTAAAAATAGATGACGTGCCCCCTGGGGCCGTGGGGTACTCGGAAGTCGGGCCGGTCCGTTCTTTTAGGATAGTCACAGCGGGGTGACCCGGTCCGTTTCCCTGGGTGGTCAATAAATAAAAAAAAGAGGGGAATAACGTTTTGGGGATAAAGTTTTGTGATGCCATCCGTGGTATGCGGCTATAGGTGGCCGCCGCTGCAGTTCAGATCCACTGGGGCCGTTGGTGATGCAGCAGAGATAGTTCAGCTCTCTACTGGTAGAGCTAGGCCCCAGGGCAGTTAAAGAGGTAATTTTAGATGTTGGTGTAGTGCAAGGCAGGTGGGCAGCTATTTAGTCAAGGACACAGCGGGGTGCCATGTTATAACAGCCCACCGAGTCCTGTGTCCTCCGGGGAAGTGATCCAGCCAACTCTTGGATAACTTGGTGCACATAATCGGGAAATCCTTCTTGTGTACCTTCCCGGGTAGTCTCTCTGCGCTGGCTCTCGCCCTCCTGCCCTGTGCCTCACACACAGTGTCCAGAGCCAGTGGCCGCGGGCCTTGTCGGGCGACGTCCTCTCTGTCCCCTTGGTCCTATATGGCCACCTTTTCAGCAAACGTTTGTGGTTTTGACTATGGCACTTAGAGATACTGCAGCCTCTGGTTTGCTAGCTGAGTCTTGCAGTCCTCCACTAGTTTGGGGCCGGTACCCTACTGTAACCTGATCCCTTCACAGTCGGTGTGAATTCAGGCGCACGGCTGAACTCCGCACTTCACGTGCCCCTAAGATCCTTTTTCTGTCTCTGAAGCCCTTCTCTGACTCCATCTCTCCTCTTGTTCTATCTCTTACTGGGCCCTTCTGAGTGGACCCTACTCCTCAACGGTCCTCACTCACTGCGCTCTTACTCTTAGGACCCTTCTAGATCTTTCTACCTTTCCTTTTATACTACCTGTCTTGTGACCTACATCACCAACTGTCACTCTATGTGGTCCCCTCTACCTTCAGTCCTTCCTTCTGTGCTCCCCTAAACTACTTCCTCCACCCACTTCCTCTACCTAGTTCCTCCCTCCAGACAGGGACAGGGACTGTGCTCTCCTTCAGGAGTAATCTCGCCCTTCCCTACTGGAGTGATGTGGTGTTGGATGTGGGTGAGTGGGTCCCGGGTAGTGCTCCCCTCCTTACCCGAGAGTGGGGTACCACACCTCTGGCTGAGATGCAGTACCTCTGTGGCGACTGGACCCGCAGGGGCACCACATAGACATACCAAGAATTTATCTGATTACCGTAGGTCTGGCTTCTGTTGTAGTTGGGCTTTATTATGAGGGCACAATTGTAAGTTGTCATTGTTATAGGGTCAGTTGTAGTGTCAGTATGACTAGCAGTGTAATGGAGGTCACTGTATCTGGCGTTACAATGGAGACTAGGTAAGTAGGAAAGTTGGATAATTCATTTTATGGAGGCACTGAGTGATTCCAGACCTACTTACGTGAATATTTTCCCTATGAACTTTTAATAGTCAGTTCAAAAAGGTGTTCTTCAAAATCTCACGGCGTTGGTGCTAAATTTATTAAACACATTTTATGGTAAATTAAACATTATAATGTTTTGTCTCTCATGTTGTCAATTTTAGCTGTTAACTAGTGTTGAGCCACCCCCGTAGTGTTCGAGTTCGGTTCGTCGAACACTCGTGTGTTTGCCGAACTGTTCGTCGAACTGTTCGTCGAACACCTTCGAACACCGTTAAAACCAATGGCAGGCAAACAAAAACACATAGAAACACATAGAAAACACCTTCAAAGGTGTCCAAAAGCTGACAAACTGCTCTGAAGACACAACTAACACATGGAAAAGTGACAAGTACATATAGTCATGCGAAAAGAAAAGAGGTGGAGGAGTAAAAGGAGGGGGAGACACAGATATAGGCATGTCATGCCCTTCTAAAATCCAAAAAGTGAGAAGTCGACATGTTCAGTCCGCTCCTGCCCGTGCCACCTCCGTGTCGCCGGGTTTGTGCCAGAGCCGCGGTGAACCCTGATGGCCAGCCCCCCTCTCCCAATACTGGTGCCTGTCCGCTGGTGGGTCGAGCGAGCCCCCCTGTGGTGGAGGCAGCTCTAAGCTTTTTAATTTAAATTGTCTCTCTAATTTGAATGAATACACTTTAAATCCATTTACAAGGATCTATTGGAGGGCAAGTCTCATGCCAGCAGCCGCGTAATTCCAACTCCAGTAGCGTCCACTAAAGCTGCTGCAGTTAAAAAGCTTTTATAAGGATCGAGCTCGGCTGTCCACCGCAAGGCATCCTACTGCCAGTCCCAGCCCCTATGCCTTGGGGTGCCTCCTGATGCTCTTCACTGAGTATCCCGTGGTCCCGAAGCATTTCCTTTGAAAAAATTAAGTGTCAAAACTACAGGTGGTGTAGCTTGCTTAACAGCCGGGATAATCCGCTGACTAGCAGACACTGCTACTAGGCACAAAGTATTTCCTGGGCTAGATGCAGTTAAAAATTTGTAAGTAGATACTCTCGTTGGATGCTGAGAAAGCATTCCATAGAGTCTCCTGGCACGCCATATATGATTCTTTTAAAAAGCTTGGGGTAGGGGTCTAGGGGACCCTTTTATAGCCAAAATCACGGCCCTGTATCGCAATACGTCACCTAGGCTGAAGATAAATGGAACTGTATTACCCTGAGGGCTCGGTTGCTACAGAGGTATTGCACCTCACCCAGAGGTGTGATATCTCACTCTCAGGTAAGGATGGAGTGTGGATCAGGACCCGACACCTGCCGCATTACACCACATTGCCGTGGGGCAGGGCGACCAATATGCCCCTGAGATGGGCAAGACAGTCCCGGTCCCTGGCTGGAGTGGGGGGAGGGAACACTGAGGAAGGGGAACCCTGTAGTGCAGGAGCAGGGAGGAAGCAGTTCCTGGGTGCATTGAGAAGGGAGTATAAAAGGTGGGCACCATCTTAGTTCAGTGCAGAGAAGTCTGAGCAGAAGTGGCAGGGAGCAGGGGCTCTGCATGAGCTCTGCTCCGGAGGCGGGCCTAGTAACAGAGGCCCAGGCCTGGAAGAGGGAGAAGGAAGGAAGAGGAGCAGAGAAGGCTCCAGGAACGAGGAACGAAGGGATCCCAGGGGTGCGGACGGGCGAGTCGCCACCGCACGCCCGAATCCACCTGCGTGGGGGGGTCAGGCCAAAGGGGGAGACCGGTCCCCGAAACTAGTGGAGGCAGGAAACGACCCTCAGCTAGAAACAGGAGGCTGTGACATTTTATGTGGCGCAGCCCCTCGCTACACCCGCTAGGAAAGCACCACATAGGGTCAGGGAAACTGGCGCCAAGTTTACCAAGAGGAGGCCTGAGGCAGCCGGACAGAAGGGTTGGTAAGAAAGGCCAGACAAAGGACACACAAAGGGGGTCCTGTGAAGCGCTCCAAAGTTATCTGAGAGTTGTCTGAGCCCCTCACCTGGTGAGCACAGTACGACGTGGGCAGCCGTTACCTGCAGACGTGGTCTGGATAATAAGAACTGTGAGTAAAGGCCCTGGACTGCATCACTGACTCGGTGTCGTTACTGCTGCTGCCCTGCACCATCACCCCCATCCTCCGCATACACTGCCCTGAGGCTATACTCCTCCCGTGGGGAGTTATGCTACGCTCTGCTGCACCCACAACACCAGCCTCAGCGGTCTGCCCTGGAGCGGCGGTTCACTCTGACCGCAATCCACGGGTGGCGTAGTCGGACATTTAAACTTCAAAACCACATAAATAGTTCCGCCACTGGTTTGACCGCCCTGAGCCACGGAACCGGGTCGCCGCCACGGAGACTACAACCACCAGCATCCACCAAAAAGGGTCCGGCTCCGGGTGTCCCAAGGCCCAGGGGGCGCGTCAGAACATTTTCATCACCTTTCACAATCACCAATGGGACAAGGCAGGGATGTTCTCTGTCCCCTCTCTTATACATCCTAGTGACAGAGCACCTGCTCTCATCAATTCGCCATAACCCCAATATTAGGTGGATTGAGGTGGGAGGCACCGAGTACAAGTGCTCTCTATTTGCTGATGATGTCCTAGTATATATCACTCAATCACATATATCCATCCATGCTGTTATGGCTGAAATAGATCACTTTGTTACATGGTTAAATTTTAAAATCAATGCAGCGAAGTCTGAGGCCCTCGATGTCTCCCTCCCCAAATCCATATAGGATTCCATCCAGTCCAACTTTCCCTTTGCCTGGCCCTCACAGGGTATCAAATACTTAGGAATTCCTATTCATAGAGACCTCCCCCATCTATGTTATCTTAATTTTGGGCCCTTTATTGAACAACTCCATACAGACCACGATTGGCAAGTTAGAACTGTAAGATTCACTACGTGAACCACTGGTGTTTTGTGGAAAAGCACATGTACACTGTGTTCCAAATTATTATGCAAAAAGTGTTTAGGAGTGATAAGGGAAGAATTTGTTTGTTTGTCAGTTAAACTCATTGATGGTGATGTGTGTCAGGGCTCTTTATATCACTGTAAGCAATTGCAGACACCTGTGCTAATTAGTTTGGCAGGTGTGTCCAATGAAAGGCAAGACTACTTAAGAAGGCTGTCTCACATTATTAAGCAGCCTACATTTTCTGCCAAAATGGGAAAGAAAAAGGATGTGTCGGCTGCTGAGAAGCAACAAATTGTGGAGTGTTTAGGTCAAGGCATGACTACAATCAACATTGTGCGATGATCAGGATGAAGTGTCTTGGCAATCAAGAAGTATGTAGCTGATTCACAGTGCACATGTGTGCGTGCTGATAAGGGCAAATTGAGGACTCTTTCCTACAGGCAATTACGTCAGGTTAAAAGAGCAGCGGCAAAAAAGCCTTGTCATAGCAGCAGACAAGTTTTTGAAGCTGCTGGTTCCTCCAACGTCCCCCGAACAACAAGATGCAGGGTCATTCAGAGGTTTGCAGCTGTGCATACGCCATCCTGTCGACCTCCTCTATCCACTTCACACAAGCAGAAACGGCTCCAGTGGGCCAAACATTACATGAAGACTGATTTCAAAACTGTTTTGTTCACGGATGAGTGCCGTGCAGCGCTCGATGGTCCAGATGGATGGAGTGGAGGATGGCTGGTTGATGGACACCCCACGCAAACACGGCTACAGCGCCAACAAGGAGGAGGTGGAGTAATGTTTTGGGCTGGAATCATGGGGAGAGAGATTGTCGGCCCCTTTAGGATCCCTGAAGGCGCTAAAGATGAACTCCATAATGTATGTGGATTTTCTCAAACAGCACTTCCTGCCATGGTTCAAGAAGAAGAACCGTGTATTTCACAGCAAGATCATTTTTTTGCATGATAATGCACCATCTCATGCTGCACATAAAACATCTGCATCTCTGGCTGATATGGGCATAAAAGGGGACAAACTTATGGTGTGACCCCCATGCTCCCCTGACCTCTACCCCATTCAGAACCTCTGGAGCATCATCAAAAGGAGTGTCTATGATGGCGGGAGGCAGTTCACATCTAAGCAACAGCTCTGGGAGGGTATTCTGTCCTCATGCAAAACAATTGAAGCAGAAACCATCCAAAACCTGACAAATTCAATGGACGAGAGAGTTCAGAAGCTCCTTTCGAACAAGGGGTCCTATGTGAAAATGTAACATCACCTAGAATAAAGTTTTGAGTTGAAAACTGTTTGATTTCAGTTTCTAATAACCTGCTAATGCTTATAATTTCAAAAATGACCATTTTTTTGGTCTTTATTAAAATGAAAAGGTTGATCGAAAAGTTTGGGGGATCTAAGAGTGTGGCAACCCAGTAGTCATGATTACTTCGAATTCTGACAATATGAGGATCATGTTGCAGGTAGTGCAGCAAGAAGGCACTTATGTGTCTTGCGCATCTCGGAGCCCCAAAATTATTTTCCGGGCTAGATGCAGCTAAAAATTATTATTAATTTTAAATCTGGTGGAGCTTAGTACAGATGGCCTAATAGGATCAGTGCTGCACACTGCTACAAAGCCCAAATTATTTTCCAGCCAAGATACAGATAAACATGATTAGTAATTTTAAATCTGGTGGAGTTTAGTATAGATGGCCTAATAGAATCAGTGCTGCACACTGCTACAAAGCCCAAATTATTTTCCAGCCAAGATACAGATAAACATGATTAGTAATTTGAAAGCTTAAAACGGTTGGTAGGGTGATTTTAACCAATCATCCATCTTTTACTCTCCCCAGGATGACACAGGGGTAGAAAAGTCGTTTCGGATCCATGATTTGTTCATCTTTATGAACGTGAGTCTGTCTACATTATCAGTGGAGAGCCGCGTGCGCTTATCTGTCAGCACACCACCAGCAGCGCTGAACACACGTTCAGACAGAACGCTGGCTGCGGGGCATGACAAGATCTCCAAGGCGTAAGTGGCTAGCTCCGGCCATTTATCCAGATTGGAAGCCCAAAAAGAGCAAGGGTCCAGTGACACAGTCATGGCTTCAATGTTTACTTGGAGATACTCCTGTACCATCGTCTCTAGGCGTTGACTATGTGTCAGACTTCTTGTCTCCTGTGGCCTTGCAAAGGATGGGCTAAAAAAGTGGTGAAATGATTGCGCAAAATTGATGTTACCAGCAGATACTGTGGTTCTGTTATGGTTTGAGTGCTGAACACTTGACGGTCCCACGGTTGGCAAGTTGGAACTGTGAGATTCACTACGTGCACCACTGGTGTTTTGTGGAAAAGCACATGTAAGATTCTGCAACAGTCTCTGCTGATACTCCTGCATGCGTGCATCCCTTTCTATGGCAGGAATAATTTCTGCAAATTTACTTTTGTACCAGGGATCTAACAGTGTGGCAACCCAGTAGTCAGGATTATATCTAATTCTCCCAATTCGAGGGTCATGTTGCAGGTAGTGCAGCAAGAAGGCACTCATGTGTGTTGCGCATCCAGGAGCACCAAGTCCCTGTTGTGTTGGTGGCGAGGTAACAATCATGCTTCCTTCCTCTGTCCTCTCCCCCCAACCTCGCACAACAGAAATGTGATCAAGGTCTCCCTCATCTGATGAGTCTTCCATCAGTTCGTCCTCCACTTCTTCCTGGGCTCCTGCACCTTCCTCACTAGTTTGGCTGCTACCATGCGCCCTGGTAAAACCATCTCCCCCACCCTCACATGCCTGCCGCCTTGGTGCTGCCGACCGTCTGGACCTTGCAGATGTTAGCCCTTCCGCATACAACTCCTCCTCCTCTACTTCCTCCACCTCCTCTTGTGCCACCACCTGACTCCGATTCTGTTTAACATGTGCTCCAGCATGTAAATCACCGGAATAGTCATGCTGATAATGGCATCGTCAGCACTAAACATCTTCGTCGCCATTTCAAAACTGTGCAGAAGGGTGCATAGGTCCCTGATCTGAGACCACTCCTCCAGAGAGATTTGCCCCACGTCTGGATCTCGTTGGCCCAGGCTATACATCAGAACGTATTGCACCAGGGCTTGTCGGTGCTGCCACAGTCGCTACAACATGTGCAGAGTTGAATTCCACCGGGTAGGCACATCGCATTTTAGCCGGTGAAGTGGCAGGCCCAACGACTTCTGTAGAGATGTAAGTCGCTGAGCTGCGGGATGCGAACGGCGGAAGTGAGCACACAGCGACCGTGCCCTCTGCAGAAGGCCATCTAGTCTGGGATAGTGGGCTAAAAATTGCTGGACAACCAGGTTCAACACGTGAGCCATACAAGGCACGTGTGTGACATTGCCCCGGCGAAGGGCCGCACCCAGGTTTGCAGCATTGTCGCACACGGCCTTCCCTGGTTTCAGGTCCAGTGGAGACAACCATTCATGAAATTGTTTCTCCAGAGCTGACCACAACTCCTCAGCTGTGTGACTCACATTTCCCAGACATTTCAAAGTAAAAACCGCCTGATGACGTTGATCCCTACTGCCAGCATAGTAAGGAGGTGTGCAGGATCCCTTCTGCACAGTTAGAAAGCTTGTGGCATGACCAGAAAGGATTTGGGTGCAGGTGGAAGACCGAGAGGAGGTTGAGGAGGCAGAAGCAGTGGAGGAACTTTGACATAAAGAGGATTGACGCACAACTCGTGGGGACGGCAAGACTTGGACAGCAGCCCCTTGTCCTGCTGTCACCATAGTTACCCAGTGCCCAGTCAGAGACATGTAATGCCCCTGTCCATGCCTACTCGTCCAAGTGTCTGTGGTGAAATGCACCCTGTCACACACAGAGTTTCTCAAAGAAGCGGTGATGTTGTGTGCGACATGCTGGTGGAGCGCAAGCACACCTTTCTTTGAGAAGTAGTGCTGACTGGGCATCTGGTACTGGGGCACTGCGACGGACAAAAGGTCTCGAAAATCCTCTGTGTCCACCAGGCGGAAAGGCAGCATTTCTGTAGCCAAGAGCTTGCAGATGGTGAAATTCAACCTCTTAGCTTTCTCATGGCTAGGAGGAAATGGTCTTTTACTTGTCCACATCTGAGGGACCGAGGGCTAGCTATTGTGCTTAGACGGGGTTGATAAGGGTGTCCCCGGCAAACTGCCGGTCTGTGAGGAAGATGCAGGCGGACATGTTAGGTTGCCTTGATCCAAAGGTGGTGCTATCGATGTCGGACAGCGCTCAACACCAGCTGGTGTTACCACCTCCAAAGAAAATGATGACCTGCCAATCACGCTGGCTGTTGCGGGTAAAGAGGTGGCAGGTCTGCGCCCCAAAACAGGTGTGACTGCTGTCCCCCCAGTCACAGAGGATGAAGAGGCCGCGGATGCACAAGATATGGCAGACGGTGGTTGGCCCGGCCGGCTAGGCCGCATTGTAGCACACTGAGCTTCCCACTGCAACTTATGCTTCATGTCCATGTGCCGGTTCATGCATGAAGTACTCAAACTATGTATTTTTTGGCCTCTACTTAGCTTTTGCTGACAAATGTTACAGATAACACGAGTTGGGTCATCTTTATCGATCTGAAAAAATGCCCAGGCTATGCAAGGCTTAGCACCCATGCGACCTGAAGAGCCACCACGACTTGTGGTGAGAGGCAGAGTTGTGTTTGAGGATGCAGTTGTTGACGTGCTTCCAGTACTACGTCTCTGTCCAGGAAGGCGCAACCTGACCTCGTCGTCACTAGCATCTTCCTCCACCTCCTCTGCTGACCTCATCTCTTGGCTGACTGTGGGTTGACAGTAAGTGGGATCTCCAACCTCATCATCATCATCTTGTGCGTTATCACACCCGTCGTTCTCAGAGCCAACCTGATCCTGCCCTGACAAAAAACTAAAGTTGTCGCTCCAATCAGGTATTTGAGTCTCATCGTCGTCTTCCTCATTGTCTCCACCAACAGGAGTTACAGTTTGGGAATGAGGGTCTACATTATGGTCAGAACCTTCTGCGTCTGGTCCTGGATCCGACTCATAAAGATTCTGGGCATCAGTGCAGATCATTTCCTCGTCTGGATTCACAGAAGCGCTGGAGTCGACCTCTGATTCCCAGGCTATAGTATGAGTAAACAGCTCTGCAGACTCAACCATCTGTTCTACCTTATACTCAGACGGGCAGCTGGAGATTTGGGAGCTGTGAGGAAGCAAGTGCGATTTGGGTGACACCTTTGAGGACTGGAGTATTTGTGATGTTGAAGTTGATGTGGAGGAGAGCCCACTTAAAGGAGCACTTGATATCCGTTGAAGCACCTGCTGTTTTTGTGCCTCATCTGGAATTTGTAGCGATTGGCGTGGCCGTAAGAAAGGGATCTTATCACATTGTCCGCTAAAAGAAGTAGACATTTTAGTTTGGCTGGAAGATGGTCTTTCTTCTGCAGATGTTACTGTTGCTTTAACACCTACCCCACGGACACAACCTTTTTTTCTCTTCCCAACACGCCTATTCCCCTTTCCACCAGCAGCAGGCCTTTTTCCACTCATTTTGGTGGTTAACTAATTCACAACTCTGGAGTTGTTTGCACAAAAAAACAATGGATGGGAACCGAGCAGAGCTGAGTGGCCAAACTGTGGTATTAGGCCAAAACTATTGGCTGGGTTAGATGCAGAAAAAAATTATATTCAACTTGCAACCTGATGGAGGTCAGTATAGATGGACTAATAGAACAAGTCCCACACACAGCTAGAAGCCCAAATATTTTTTCAGAGGTAGATGCAGAAAAAAATATATGCAGTTTGCAACCTGATGGAGGTCAGTATAGATGGACTAATAGAGAAAGTCCCACACACTGCTAGAAGGCCAAATATTTTTTCAGAGCTAGATGCAGAAAAAAATTATATTCAGTTTGCAACCTGATGGAGGTCTGTATAGATGGATTAATAGAACAAGTCCCACACACAGCTAGAAGCCCAATATTTTTTCAGAGCTAGATGCAGAAAAAAATTATATTCAGTTTGCAACCTGATGGAGGTCTGTATAGATGGATTAATAGAACAAGTCCCACACACAGCTAGAAGCCCAATATTTTTTCAGAGGTAGATGCAGAAAAAAATATATTCAGTTTGCAACCTGATGGAGGTCAGTATAGATGGACTAATACAACAAGTCCCACACACAGCTAGAAGCCCAATATTTTTTCAGAGGTAGATGCAGAAAAAAATATATTCAGTTTGCAACCTGATGGAGGTCAGTATAGATGGACTAATACAACAAGTACCACACACAGCTAGAAGCCCAATATTTTTTCAGAGCTAGATGCAGAAAAAAATTATATTCAATTTGCAACCTGATGGAGGTCAGTATAGATGTAGTAATAGAACAAGTCCCACACACAGCTAGAAGCCCAAATATTTTTTCAGAGGTAGATGCAGAAAAAAATATATTCAGTTTGCAACCTGATGGAGGTCAGTATAGATGGACTAATACAACAAGTCCCACACACAGCTAGAAGCCCAATATTTTTTCAGAGCTAGATGCAGAAAAAAATTATATTCAATTTGCAACCTGATGGAGGTCAGTATAGATGGACTAATAGACCAAGTCCCACACACAGCTAGAAGCCCAAATATTTTTTCAGAGCTAGATGCAGATAAAAATTATTTTTAATTTGCAACCTGATGGAGGTTAGTATATATGGACTAATAGAGAAAGTCCCACACACTGCTAGAAGGCCAAATATTTTTTCAGAGCTAGATGCAGAAAAAAATTATATTCAGTTTGCAACCTGATGGAGGTCTGTATAGATGGATTAATAGAACAAGTCCCACACACAGCTAGAAGCCCAATATTTTTTCAGAGCTAGATGCAGAAAAAAATTATATTCAGTTTGCAACCTGATGGAGGTCTGTATAGATGGATTAATAGAACAAGTCCCACACACAGCTAGAAGCCCAATATTTTTTCAGAGGTAGATGCAGAAAAAAATATATTCAGTTTGCAACCTGATGGAGGTCAGTATAGATGGACTAATACAACAAGTCCCACACACAGCTAGAAGCCCAATATTTTTTCAGAGGTAGATGCAGAAAAAAATATATTCAGTTTGCAACCTGATGGAGGTCAGTATAGATGGACTAATACAACAAGTCCCACACACAGCTAGAAGCCCAATATTTTTTCAGAGCTAGATGCAGAAAAAAAATATATTCAATTTGCAACCTGATGGAGGTCAGTATAGATGGAGTAATAGAACAAGTCCCACACACAGCTAGAAGCCCAAATATTTTTTCAGAGGTAGATGCAGAAAAAAATTTTATTCAGTTTGCAACCTGATGGAGGTCTGTATAGATGGATTAATAGAACAATTCCCACACACAGCTACAAGCCCAATATTTTTTCAGAGGTAGATGCAGAAAAAAATATATTCAGTTTGCAACCTGATGGAGGTCAGTATAGATGGACTAATACAACAAGTCCCACACACAGCTAGAAACCCAAATATTTTTTCAGAGCTAGATGCAGAAAAAAATTATATTCAGTTTGCAACCTGATGGAGGTCTGTATAGATGGATTAATAGAACAAGTCCCACACACAGCTTCAAGCCCAATATTTTTTCAGAGGTAGACGCAGAAAAAAATATATTCAGTTTGCAAACTGATGGAGGTCAGTATAGATGGACTAATACAACAAGTACCACACACAGCTAGAAGCCCAATATTTTTTCAGAGCTAGATGCAGAAAAAAATTATATTCAATTTGCAACCTGATGGAGGTCTGTATAGATGGATTAATAGAACAATTCCCACACACAGCTACAAGCCCAATATTTTTTCAGAGGTAGATGCAGAAAAAAATATATTCAGTTTGCAACCTGATGGAGGTCAGTATAGATGGACTAATACAACAAGTCCCACACACAGCTAGAAGCCCAATATTTTTTCAGAGCTAGATGCAGAAAAAAATTATATTCAATTTGCAACCTGATGGAGGTCAGAATAGATGGAGTAATAGAACAAGTCCCACACACAGCTAGAAGCCCAAATATTTTTTCAGAGCTAGATGCAGAAAAAAATTATATTCAGTTTGCAACCTGATGGAGGTCTGTATAGATGGATTAATAGAACAAGTCCCACACACAGCTTCAAGCCCAATATTTTTTCAGAGGTAGACGCAGAAAAAAATATATTCAGTTTGCAAACTGATGGAGGTCAGTATAGATGGACTAATACAACAAGTACCACACACAGCTAGAAGCCCAATATTTTTTCAGAGCTAGATGCAGAAAAAAATTATATTCAATTTGCAACCTGATGGAGGTCAGTATAGATGTAGTAATAGAACAAGTCCCACACACAGCTAGAAGCCCAAATATTTTTTCAGAGGTAGATGCAGAAAAAAATATATTCAGTTTGCAACCTGATGGAGGTCAGTATAGATGGACTAATACAACAAGTCCCACACACAGCTAGAAGCCCAATATTTTTTCAGAGCTAGATGCAGAAAAAAATTATATTCAATTTGCAACCTGATGGAGGTCAGTATAGATGGAGTAATAGAACAAGTCCCACACACAGCTAGAAGCCCAAATATTTTTTCAGAGCTAGATGCAGATAAAAATTATTTTTAATTTGCAACCTGATGGAGGTTAGTATATATGGACTAATAGAGAAAGTCCCACACACTGCTAGAAGGCCAAATATTTTTTCAGAGCTAGATGCAGAAAAAAATTATATTCAGTTTGCAACCTGATGGAGGTCTGTATAGATGGATTAATAGAACAAGTCCCACACACAGCTAGAAGCCCAATATTTTTTCAGAGCTAGATGCAGAAAAAAATTATATTCAGTTTGCAACCTGATGGAGGTCTGTATAGATGGATTAATAGAACAAGTCCCACACACAGCTAGAAGCCCAATATTTTTTCAGAGGTAGATGCAGAAAAAAATATATTCAGTTTGCAACCTGATGGAGGTCAGTATAGATGGACTAATACAACAAGTCCCACACACAGCTAGAAGCCCAATATTTTTTCAGAGGTAGATGCAGAAAAAAATATATTCAGTTTGCAACCTGATGGAGGTCAGTATAGATGGACTAATACAACAAGTCCCACACACAGCTAGAAGCCCAATATTTTTTCAGAGCTAGATGCAGAAAAAAATTATATTCAATTTGCAACCTGATGGAGGTCAGTATAGATGGAGTAATAGAACAAGTCCCACACACAGCTAGAAGCCCAAATATTTTTTCAGAGGTAGATGCAGAAAAAAATTATATTCAGTTTGCAACCTGATGGAGGTCTGTATAGATGGATTAATAGAACAAGTCCCACACACAGCTTCAAGCCCAATATTTTTTCAGAGGTAGACGCAGAAAAAAATATATTCAGTTTGAAAACTGATGGAGGTCAGTATAGATGGACTAATACAACAAGTCCCACACACAGCTAGAAGCCCAATATTTTTTCAGAGCTAGATGCAGAAAAAAATTATATTCAATTTGCAACCTGATGGAGGTCAGTATAGATGGAGTAATAGAACAAGTCCCACACACAGCTAGAAGCCCAAATATTTTTTCAGAGCTAGATGCAGATAAAAATTATTTTTAATTTGCAACCTGATGGAGGTCAGTATAGATGGACTAATAGAGAAAGTCCCACACACTGCTAGAAGGCCAAATATTTTTTCAGAGCTAGATGCAGAAAAAAATTATATTCAGTTTGCAACCTGATGGAGGTCTGTATAGAAGGATTAATAGAACAAGTCCCACACACAGCTAGAAGCCCAATATTTTTTCAGAGCTAGATGCAGAAAAAAATTATATTCAATTTGCAACCTGATGGAGGTCAGTATAGATGGAATAATACAACAAGTCCCACACACAGCTAGAAGCTCAATATTTTTTCAGAGCTAGATGCAGAAAAAAATTATATTCAATTTGCAACCTGATGGAGGTCAGTATAGATGGACTAATAGAGAAAGTCCCACACACTGCTGGAAGGCCAAATATTTTTTCAGAGCTAGATGCAGAAAAAATTTTTATTCAATTTGCAACCTGATGGAGGTCAGTATAGATGGACTAATAGAATGATGATATGCCCAAAAGATTTTACTTCACTAGGTGCAGTAAAAAAATTGGTATTCTATACACAGGTGGTATATTTTGCAACACAGATAGGCTACTCCACTGACTAACACACTCTGCAATAGGCCAAAAAGGATTAGCTTTGCTAGATTCAGCCAAATGCTGTGAAAAAAACTTGCACAGCACTGGCACAGACCTGCCTGGCAAAAACTGATAGGAACCGATGTAACCTAGTCCTGAAAAGGACTCCAATTACAATTAGTCTTTACTCCCACAACCTATCTATTTAAGAGCACAGACCTGCCTGATAAAAGTCGTAGGAAATGCTGTAACCTAGTCCTTAAAAGGACTGCAATCACAACTAGTCCCTACTCCCAAGCTATCTGTAGATTTGTGCGAAAATTGGCTTGAAATTAACAAGGTATAGAGCACACAGCAACAGCGGTGCCGTCTAACACGCAGCTGCAGCAGTGAGAAAATGGTGGCGATGGGGAAAATGGCTTGGTCTTATAGGGCAAGGACATGTGACATACACTGCCAATGACACATGCCCTTGCTTGTGTGAAAAAAAGCACTTCGCTCCGAGTGTGCGCTGCTGATAGACTGACAGATTGCACCTCCCCACTGTAAATGCGGGAAAGAGAAAAATAAATGGAGATCTTCATTATTCCTGCAGAGATCCATCCCCTGCCCCTCCCCCCACCCCGCTGTACACTCAAACTGCGTATTAACATTAATTTTCATCATTACTGAGAAAAAATCCAGTTATGATTTTGGTGCACGAACAGTTATCGAACATAACCTCGAACAGCCGAATTTTTCTCAAATCGTTCGTGTTCGCCGAACGGCTCGAACACCGCCCAAAACAGCTCGAATTTGAGATTGGCGAACAATTCGAGTAGAACAACGCTCATCTCTACTGTTAACTTTAAATAACACTCAATAAAAGAGAGTCAGCAATATACAAAGTTGGTTGAATTGATAACATTTTAGAATATATTTTAGATAGAGTTGATCAAGAAGATTTACGGACGCCAGGTCCAGCGTCCACATCAGTATCCCATGGCCACCAGAAAAAACACTATTAATCTCCTCCTAACTGCAGCATCACCGGTGCCTCTTCTGATTAATAGGCTCTGAGACATTATTATGTTGTGATGAGACCCATGCATGACGTTGCAGGAGCCAAATAATCAGAAGAGCACATCTCAGACAGTAGGATGTTTGCAGGACTCTGGTCCTTCGACCAAAAACTACCAAGGAAGCCATTGGACCCAGGTGCTACAAATCTTTTTGCTCAACTCAAATTTTGGGCTCCGTTCACTTCACATATGTACAAGTCAAAGAAAACTGCCTAAGAATATGTTAAAGGGAGGCTAACATGGAACCCTAAAAATGGCAGACATCAATCATTTACTTTCCCCGGTCCTGGACACAAGTAAACAACGCTATTGTGGTGCCCGTCCTCACCTTTCTCCAGCCAGCCCCGCAAGTGCCTACAGAGGATCAGGTAGAGCTGGAAGAGCAGCCGGCCCAAGAGGCAGAAGAATCCATACTAGCAGACCAGGAGAATCAACCCTCTGCTAGTAGTGAGCCTGCCATGCCCCTAGTGAGCCAAAGAGTGTGCAGACAGCTGCCCAGCCTACCCATAACATCACCTACACCCTGTAGTGCAGACCCAGTTAGTGAGCTCCGTAGGTCCACTAGAGTCACTAGAGGTCAGATGCCCGCTCGCTATAAAATATAAAATAATGCACTGTAAATTTACCTGTTTATTGAAAAATGTTTATGGTTTTTGTTGTTGCCTGTTATTAATTATGTTTCTCAGTTACCCTGCAGATTTCTATGGACTAACAGGTTATGGACACTGGATAACCGGAACAATTTTGTAGATAGTTGCACATTGTGCCTCTTGCGAAGACGGCCGCGGAAGAGAAAACCTGTCTGCCGTGGCCTCCTTGCGGCCCAAAGTAGCTAGCTTCAGCCTTGCAGCCACGCCCAAGGCCAACGCAAGGGGTTTGCTTTGGACAGGTCCTCTACCTCGCTTAAGACTTCACCTTGGGTGATATGGACACCCGGTCACGGAAACGCCGTGACCTCTACAGACTAAAGCTGCTTGTAAATATGTTATTGTATTATTGTTTATACCCTTGTATTTGTATTTTCTTAAAAATGTGTTTAGTCCCGGAGTACTAAAATTTACTAGGGGGGGAATGTGGCACCCCAGGGATCTGGTTGCCACAGTAATAGAAATATTATGTCTGAGAGCAAGTGGGAGGTTTCTCTGGTCAGGAGCCCTAAGCATGCAACACGGTCCGCCCAGACCTGGGAGGGGAGGAATCTGCCCTTATAAACTGGGTCTAGGGCGGGATTAGTGAGTGAACTTCCAGACAGAGTCAGAGCCTGCAGAACAAGCAGAGCAGTCAGAGCTGGAAAGGGAGAGTTACAACAGGAGCTCTGTAGGAGCAGGAGCAGAAGACCAGGGGCTGGAAGCAGAGATATAGCTCGCCCTGGCTGAAGATACTAAAACTGGACACCGGAGTCCGAGGCTGTGGGGACTGATATATACTCAGCAGCAGAAACCAGCCGGCAGGGGATTCCAGGTCCTCTGGCCATAGAAGCCCGGAGGCTCAGTCACAAGGAAGGGACCAGCGCCGCCATCCAGGAGCGGAGGCTAACAGAAGGCCCCAAGTCACCAGCCATACAGGTGAGCACCACATGGTATACTCAGGGACGTGGGCTACTTGTAACAGCTTACAGCAAGGTAGCCAGGAAGAGTGCAGATAGACGGGGAGGCCTACAACTCCGCCTGGCCAGGGGAGATCCTGCTTGCTCACAGACTGACCAGGCCCCTTATACTAGCCAGAACTCCCGGGAGGGTCTGCTTTATAACACCAGTAAAGACCCTGAACTGCACTACACGTCTCTGTGCTTCTTTGCCGCACCAGCACCATTAGTACTGGGACGCTCACACCATCACTCCCATCATCCACACTAGCTGCCCTGAGGCAATACTTCTCCCGTGGGGAGTTATCCCATTCTTGGCTGCGCATACATCAGCCTCAGCGGTCTGCAGCGCAGCGGCGGTCCCCACTGACCGCAATCCACGGGTGGCGTAGTCGGACAATTACTATACAAATAGACTGCCACTGGTTTGACCACCCTGAGCCATGGACCGGGTCGCCACCACACGGAGACTATAACCCCCAGCATACTACAACAGGCCCGGTTCCGGGTTCCCCACGCGGCCCAGGGGGCGAGTCAATTACACTCTATACGAGAGAGAGAGGACCCTGATGATCAAAAGAGCTTACACTCTACAGGAGAGAGAAAGAAGACTCGCTGACCATAAGAGCTTACACTCTGCATGAGAGAGAGAGAGGACCTACTCACCATAAGAGCTTACACGCTACAAGAGATAGAGAGGACCCCACTGATCATAAGAGCTTACACTCTACAGGAGAGAGAACTCCGCTGACCATATGAGCTTACACTCTACAGGAGAGAGACAGAGGACCCCACTGACCATAAGAGCTCACACTCTACAGGAGAAAGAAGAAAAATGGAGGCAGCACACCTGCTTGTAGAAGGTGAAAAAAAGTGCTATTTAATAGCCCATAATGGCAACGTTTTGGTTCTGAATGAGAACCTTTCTCAAGCCTGATACATAGGTGTAATTTGGTTAACAATTGTCTCAGTGATGAAAAACAAAGATAGGGGTGTTAATGGAAACAACTGCTTAGGTAAGGGTGCTTTCACACTGCCTTCTGACACATGGTTGTTGTTCCGCTTGTGGCTTACATCTGAATGCCCCATCACAATGGGATTATGTGCCAATGGAGCCATAGACTGCAATAGTATCGACAGAGCGAATGTGCGCTCTGTCGTGCATCATTTTCGGTTATGTACACCTACTGGAGATGGACACGCAGACACAGTCTATTAAACATAGTCAATCATAAGTTGTTCAGGGGTTAAAACTAAGAAACTATGACAGACAAATAGATTCATAGACAGCAAGATTATTTCTTTATACTAGCGCTTTCTTATATCTGTTTTATATGGATAATAAACTGTGATGAACCTTGGGAGACATTGAACAATGAGAGGTTTAATATTAAGCAAAATGACATAAACTTTGATCACCCTTGATTAAACCCATTTGTCCTGTGTTTTCTGGCTTCAAATAAGGATCTGATATCCAGAAGGTCAACACCGAGGGGCTGAATCAAGTTCATTATGGAGCTCAAGGTAATGATAGTGATCATGAGGCAAAGTGTTCTTTACTGTGAACTCAGATTCTCTGCTGGACTTTCATGGTTTGATGTCCACACTAAACAGTCCCTTTAATTCATAGACACATTGTAATGTCATAGATGTCCCTGGTGCTATATGAACACTAATGGCTCAGTACTGTATGATAAAACATACACTGGTTGATGTCTGGTCCATTAGACTAAAAAAAAGTCTGGTCTCTCAAAGGAAAGGTTTATGTATTGCCCTTACATCTTGTAGGGCCGGGATGCAATTGGGGCAGTGCTCTGTCCGGTGAAGTGAGAGCTGTCAATCAAGCTACGGGGAGGTGCATGGCATGTTGATTTAGGGGAGAGAATGAGGAACTGAGCTCCTGGCCATGACAAGGGTGCACCGAGGAGCCCTCATTGGCATTAGCAACAAAAATCTTTTATTATCAATTAAAGATGGGAAATCTATACAGCCGGTAAGTGTTTTATAAATCCCATGTATGTCTAGATGCTGCTCTACCTGGGAGGGAAAATTATAGAGATAACTGTCTTACTCACTGTAAGTATCTTGGGTGATTTTATTAAATAAGACAGGTTATGTGATAGAAAGAGTAAGAGACAGAACATGTTGCTTTATAGTAAGTGTTTATCTCACCTCAATGCTGGATACACAGTTACACGGATCATTACTGCCGCAGAATGTCCTCCATGCTTCTGCTTCTGATAATATGCAACATAGACAAAGGAGAGCAGGAATACCTCATGTCTGTGTGTTGCTGTGTATGGGAGGCAGTCTTCACCTTCTAGCTAAGAGACAACTGAACTAAATAGAGCCTGGGAAAAAATGCAAGATATCATCTTATAATGACCAGAAATGGTGATATTCCAGATGTAGACACACGACGACTAGCTCTTCAGCCTGCTCCGTTCAGCGATAGCTCAATACTGGCTTACATGTATGGCAGTAGTCACCAAGGGGTTAAAATAGTGATGTCACCTAATATTATACTAATAATATCTCTCCCTCTGCTCTGTACTTCTGTTTCTTTCCTAGAACTGACATAATGAGGCAACTTAAGGAGCTTTCATTTTACAAATCACTTAAATATGCTTCTTATTCAAGAAGAAAGAATCGATGAGGCCCAGTAATGGGTATCAGTGTCTCGATTTTCATGAAAGGTCTGTAAAAATCAGAAGAATTCATCACAAAATAGAAAACTGTTTGGGATATTAAGGCAGCGGTGATACAGAATGACATTATACCTGATTGTGTTTTAACCACTTAATGATGCAGTGAAAGTTAAAATATTTTTTTTTATTTCTCCACTCAGCGCTTGTTTTTGGGAAGAATAGTTGAAAAATGTTGGTAGTTTTATTTGGAGGGTAATGGAAAAAATATACTACAATCCTGAAATTATTTACATTCACAGTGCAATATAAATGACATTACATAGATATAGAAGAGTTAATATTTTCTTCTATTATTTTTTTATTACTATCTAATTTCATTGTTTAATTTTATGTTTAATATTTTTCTTCACGTTTCATATTTGGTTTACTATTTTTCCATGTCATATGTAAAGGCTCTGAGAAACTGTGTGTTATGGGTTAGGGTAGAACATTGGGAAAGACATAATTAAAAATGGAAATTTCCAATGGGAACTAAATATTCTACTCGTTAGTATGGTTATGATGATACAAAATTTGTATATAGTTTTTATGTTTACTTTTTTGCTCTAAAATATATTTATTTTTAATAAATTATTTCTTTTGCTGCCATATTCTGAGTCATAATGTTTTTTGATTTTTTGTCAACAATAGAAGGCGGATGTGCAGTACTCGGGTGTGGCCACTATTCGATCGACGGAGCTGTGCAGCACCAAAACTGAGCAGTTCCATCCCACATTGGAAACAGCTGATCGACGGGGGTGCCGGGTGTCGCAACCCCCACCTATCAGACTTTGATGACCTATCCTAAGGAAAGGCCATTAATGTTAAAAGTTCTTTAACAGTTAATATTTGGCTATGCATTTTTTTTTGCTCAGGGGTTATTGAGAATTGCTCCAGACCATCCAGCAGATGTCACCAATTGATTCTTCGATTTAAAAGATAAATTTACACCATTCGGCCACATTTCATTTTTTGTTTTGTGTTTTTTTTACTGTGGTCTTATTTTATTTATTTTTTTATAATTTCCCATATACTGTACTTACTGTTATATCCACATGCTTCAGCCAGAAATTGTGTACACTTGTATTTCTTTCTATTCCTTTGTACTTTTAAAAAAATAAAAACTCTCATATTCTTTGTCAAAACTTGTTTAGTGAGTCATCATCACCAACTGGTGTCAGGCTGGCAATATATTCAGCAGTCTAAAACAATCAGATGCCTTTCTACTGCTGCTCTTCCTTCCCTCTCACAGCATGAAGAATAAGAGAATCTGCAGCTGCATCTCCTTCCTCTCAGTCTTATGTTTACTGTTTTAAACTAGGCTGATTTTTTGTATCTGTGAAGGTTTCTAAACACTGACAGATAATTTGAGTGCAGATGTAAAGGGCTGCAGATTGCTGGAAATGAAGGAAGGATTTTCCCTTAATAGGACCCTGTTTGCATTACATTTTACCCCATGTTTAGCATGTCCACTGGAAAATCTGATGGACACAATAAGAGTTTCTAAAGGGGTCAATTGTCAGACAAAGGCTAAAGGAGTGTCATGTTGTCCACCACTTGGTCAAAACTTCAGTATACTGCAAATAACATAGTACGGAAAAGTGGTAGAAGTCTACACTGTTTCACCCATCTGATGCCAGTATAAGAAACATAGGAACTTTTATTTCTATACAAACCTACGAGTGTCTGATGCTAATGTGTCAATTTATTGGATATGTCATAAACTTTTCAATAGATTTTTATAACACACCAAGGAAACAGATATAGCCTATGATTGATGAATGCCTTTGATGGATGACTAAGGCTGTGTGCCCACGTAGCGTTTTACAAGCGTTTTTGATGCGGAATTTCCGCAGCGGAAACGCTTGTAAAATGCTTGGTAACCCGCACCCCATGATCCCCAATGGGTTTCCGCAACTTCTATGCACATGCTGCGGATTTTTCCGCAGCGTTTATGCCGCGTTCAAAAATCCGCAGCATGTCATTTAATTTTGCGTTTCCGCATGCAGAATTGCCTTTGTCCAATGCATAAAAAACGCAAGGCAATTCCGCATGTGGAAAACGCGTGATAAACGCGCGAAAAAAGCGCGATAAACGCGTGCGGAATTCCGCATGCGTTTTTCCGGGAGAGGACTTGCATTTATGCAGCAGAAATTTTCTGCTTCATAAATGCAACGTGGGCACATAGCCTAACAGTGGCTGAATCACCCATAGACCCTTTTCCTCTATGGGTTGAGGGTCTTCCTGATCTTCTTCAGGGCTTTGCAGCTGCTCGGGACACTTCTTCAGGTGATCTCTGGACACAATGGCTGTGGCCTCTCCTTCATCCTTGCTGATGACACAGACCTTTGGGTTCTCATGGCTTGAGGGCAGTACGGTGTACGGGTCCTTATCCCACTGGTCGTCCAACTTGTGGAGCCGTCTCTTTCTTTTCAAGACCTGCTCTCCAGGTACCAGGGGAACTGCGGGAGCATACTGGTTATAAGCCTTCTCTTGCCTTTCTCTAGCTTGAGACAGACTTCGCTCGACGCTCTCCTGTACTTTCCGATACTGCTGCTGCCGTTCTGTATCCCAGTCTGCCTCTGGCGAGGTGTCCTCAGGTGTCAGGACTCCCATATCCAGGTCAATAGGCAGCTTACCAGGTCTTGCTCTCATTAGGTAAGCCGGGGTACAGTTGGTGGAACCTACAGGGATGTGGTTATACAGGTCCACCAGATCGGGCAGTTTCTCAGGCCACAGACTGCGTTCTTCCAGGGGCAACGTTTTTAACAAGTCTATCACCACCTGGTTCATCTTCTCACATAGTCCGTTGGTCTGCGGGTGATAGGGCGTTGTTCTTATCTTTTTGCAGCCATACAGGTTGCAGAACTCCTGGAAGACCTCCGCTTCGAAGGCTGGTCCTTGGTCTGTCAACACTGGCTCCGGGTACCCGTGTGGACGGCAGAAGTGCTGCCGGAAGGCTCTAGCTGCTGTTTGAGCCGTTAAGACCTTGACAGGGACCACCACCAGGAACCGGGAGTAGTGATCTACGATGGTGAGGGCGTAGACATACCCAGATCTGCTTGGAGCCAGTTTCACATGGTCCAGGGCTACCAGTTCCAGTGGCTATCTGGTGATGATGGGCTTCAGGGGAGTCTTCTGGCTGGCACGGTCCTTTCTTCTAAGGTTGCACGGGCCACAGTCTCTGCACCACCTCTCGATGGCTCCTCTCATGCCTACTCAGTAGAACCGTTCACGCAACAAGAATTCCAGCTTCGTCCATCCAAAATGTCCTGCTCCATTGTGATATGCCTCCAGAACCATAGCCGCGTCTCGTCTTGGGACCACTACCTGCCAGGTCAACTCATGTGTTCGAGAGTTAACCATTCTCCGACACAGCTTCTCCCTGTAGAGAAACAGCTTACTTTTCTCCTTCCACAGTTGCTTGGTCTCCTCCGGAGCATCTGGGTCAAGACGGGCATCGGCCTGTGTCAGCATTTCCTTCACCAGACGGACTGCGGGATCACTGTCTTGCATTTCCGCCCAGTTGTAGTGGGGCAAGGGATTGAACGTCACAGAGCGCCTGTCCTTCACACGGTGAGAATACAGGGTAATCCCATGACGGTTGAACGCAGGGAGCTCGACTTTCTCCTGATCTTCTGGATCTTCCCCTACGTCTGGTAAGTTTGGCATTCTAGACAGGGCATCCGCGTTGGCATTTGAGCGCCCCGGCCGGTATTTGATGGTGAATTCAAAGTTGGACAGGCGGGCCATCCATCTCTGCTCCAGGGCACCGAGCCTTGCAGTGTCCAGGTGTGTCAACGGGTTGTTATCCGTGTACATGGTGAACTTGGAAGAGGCAAGGTAATGCTTGAAACGTTCGGTCACTGCCCACACCACTGCCAGGAACTCTAGCTTGAATGAGCTATAATTCTCAGGGTTCCTCTCCGTGGGCCGTAGCTTCCGGTTGGCGTAAGTGATTACCCGTTCTTTCCCCTGCTGGATCTGGGACAGTACGGCTCCTAGCCCGATATTGCTTGCGTCCGTGTGGAGGATAAAGGGCTGGCTGTAATCAGGGTACGCCAGGATTTCATCCCCCGTGAGGGCCATCTTCAGCTGACAGAAGGACTCCTCTTCCAGCTTTTCCCACCTGAAGGGCTGCTTCTGGTTTTTGGCCTTCCGAGACTGACCTATCAGGAGGTCCTGCATAGGGGCTGCTATTTTGGTGAAACCGGGAATGAATCTTCGGTAGTAGCCCACCAACCCGAGGAACTGCCGCACTTCCTTTATGCTGGAGGGTCTTGGCCAGTCCTTAATCACGGTGATCTTATCAGGGTCGGGAGCCACTCCGTCAGCACTCACCACGTGTCCCAGGTACTGCACCTTTGGTTTCAGTAGATGACACTTTGATGGTTTCACCTTTAAGCCGTAGTTTGCTAGAGCTTCAAACACTTCAGCCAGGTGTTTCAGGTGGTCCTCGTAGGTCTTGGAATAGACGATGACATCGTCCAGGTATAACAGGACCGTCTCAAAATTCCGGTGTCCCAGACAGCATTCCATCAACCGTTGGAAGGTTCCTGGTGCGTTGCAGAGCCCGAACGGCATACAGTTAAATTCGCTGAGACCCATCGGGGTGGTGAATGCGGTCTTCTCCCGGTCCGCCTCTGCTACAGGAACCTGCCAGTACCCGCTAGTGAGATCCAAAGTAGAGAACAAGTTAGCAGATTTTAATGCGGCTAAGGACTCTTCTATCCTTGGTAACGGGTACGCATCTTTGTGTGTGATACGGTTGACCTTCCTGTAGTCTACACACATTCTCATGGTATTGTCTTTCTTCTTCACTAAGACTAGTGGAGCTGCCCAGGGGCTACAGCTATCCCTGATTACCCCAGCCTCCTTCATGTCTTTTAACATCCCCTTGGTGTGTTGATAGTGTGCAGGGGGTACGGGTCGGTATCTCTCCTTTATGGGAGGATGGTCTCCCGTGGGGATATGATGTTCTACCCCCTTTACTCGCCCGAAGTCTAGCGGGTGTTTACTAAACACTCTCTCGTACTCTTGAACCACCCGATAGACTCCCTGTTTTTGGTGTGAGGGAGTGGAGTCAGTACCCAAATGCAGTTGCTGACACCAGTCCTCCATTGGTTTCTTAGAGCCGTTACCTTCCTCTGGTTGAGAAGGAGGAAAGGGTTCCACGGCCTGTACAGAATTCTGGTTGATGGTGAACAATTTGGCTAGCGTGGCATACCGGGGCAGGTATACTTCTCTCTCCCCGATGTTTATGATGCGGACTGGTACCCTCCCGTGGCGTACATTGACCACCCCCCGTGCCGTCAAAATGGTGGGCCTACTGTCTGAGTAGACGGGTTCTACCATTGCTTGGTAGTCTCTACCTCTTAGACCAAGAGTCGCCCGGCACCAAATCATCATCTCACTTTTGGGGGGCATGGCAATGGGGAACGGGTCACACATCCTCACGCTACCTATCTCACCACCAGATAGTTCCACTTGCTGCCGCTTCATGAGTGCACGGATCTCTTTTTGGAGCACACGCTGCTGGCTGGAACTGGCGTTCTTTGCAACCTGTTGCAAAATAAGAATCACCTCTGTGTAACGGGTCCGGGAGGCGGAACCTCTGAGCTACTATACAAGGGGGCGGCCCTTGTAAGGGAGCGGGTGGCAGTCTCTGGGTGAACGGACAGGGAGTTACGGCAAGTGATCAGGGCAGTCTCTGGGTAAGGGGTAGGTACGACCTGTGATGGCAGAGCCTCCGGGTAGGCTAGCAGGCAGATGGTAGATGTGTGCTCCCAGGTGAGCAAGCGAGAGTCTCTGGAATAGCAGGTGGTCACGGCACGTGACGGCGGAACCTCCGGGCTGGCAGGCAGGTAGGTAACGGAGAAGCGCTCCCAGGTGAGCGGGCAAGAGTCTCTGGAATAGCTGGTGGTCACCGCACGTGACAACGGGACCTCCGGGCTGGCAAGCAGGCAGGTAACGGAGATGCGCTCCCAGGTGAGCGGGCAAGAGTCTCTGAGATTGCTGGTGGTCACAGCACGTGACAACGGAGCCTCCGGGCTGGCAAGCAGGCAGATAACGGAGAAGCGCTCCCAGGTGAGCGGGCAAGCTGGTCCATAGACAGACTGACCGGAATAGTAAGGCAGACCGTCGGACCTCAGGCAAGCAGGCAGGTAACTGATATGCGCTCCCAGGTGAGCGGGCAGGCTGGTCCTTTAGACAGACTGACAGGAGTAGTAAGGCAGACCGTCGGACCTCAGACTGGCAGACAGGTAACAAGTATTCAGGCAGGAATCAGGCAGGTAACTGGCAGGTAACTAGCAGGAAACTGGCAGGAAACTGGCAGGTAACTGGCAGGTAACTGGCAACGGGACCTGAGGGCTGAAGCACAGGTGAGACACAGGTGCAAACAACATTGCTCGGGCACCTCCATTTTGGAGGAGGTGCCTTATATATGATGAAGTCCTCCGGCCATTGGCCGGGGACTCTTTAGGGCGGCGCGCGCGGCCCCTTTAAGAGGAGGGGAGCACGCGCGCGCGCGCCCTAAGCACAGGGGCCGGGAAGGAGCGCGCGCTGAGAGCAGAGCAGGAGGAGGACGCCGGGACGGAGCGCGCGCTGACAGCAGAGCGGGGGGAAGATGCCGGGCACGGAGCAGAGCGGTGAGGGGAGCAGCGTCCCTGCCTAGCAGAGGGCAGGGACGCCGGCACTACAGTACCCCCCCCTTTAGGCCCCCCCTTTTTTAGGCCAGACAGAAATTTAGCTAGGATGAGAGGGGCATGGATGTTCTCCCGGGGCTCCCACGTTCTCTCCTCAGGACCAAACCCCTTCCAATCTACCAGGAAAAAGGTCTTTCCTCTTACCCTTTTGGTGGCAAGAATGTTCTCTACCTCAAACTCGTCCTCAGCAGAAACCGGAGCAGGAGGCGTACCTGTAGACTTGGAAAAAGAGTTAAGCACCACAGGTTTGAGGAGAGACACATGGAAGGAGTTAGGGATCCGTAAGTTGGCCGGGAGTTTCAATTTATAGGCCACCGGGTTGATCTGACTGATGACCTCCAGTGGGCCGATGAACCGAGGCCCTAACTTATAGGAAGGGATCTTGAGCCGGACATATTTGGACGAGAGCCAGACTTTATCCCCAGGGCGGAATTGAGGAGGGTCCACACGTTTTTTGTCAGCGTGTCTTTTCATACGCTCGGATGACAGAAGGAGTGCGGACCGGGTACTCTCCCATATGGAGGAAAATTTGTTAACAAGAGATTCCGCAGCCGGATTGTCCGCCGAGGTGGAGACGGGAAACGGGATCCGAGGATGCTGACCGTAGACTACAAAAAACGGGGATTTGGAGGAAGACTCGCTCTCGTGATTGTTGTACGAGAATTCGGCCCATGGCAGGAGATCCACCCAGTCAGAATGGTGGGCATTAACGAAGTGCCGAAGGTAACTGGTCAGGTTCTGATTGATCCGCTCCACTTGACCATTAGACTGTGGGTGGTAAGCGGAGGAGAAGTCCAGGGTGACGTCCAGCAATTTACAAGTGGCTCTCCAGAAACGGGAAGTGAACTGTACCCCACGATCCGACACGATGTGACGGGGCAGGCCATGAAGACGGAAGATGTGGCGGATAAAGTCTTTAGCCAGCTCGGGTGCAGATGGAAGACCTGGCAGTGGAATGAAGTGAGCCATCTTGGAGAAGCGGTCAGCGACCACCCAAATGACCGTACAACCGGCAGAGATGGGCAGATCAGTAATGAAGTCCATCGCTATATGCTGCCAGGGGGCAGCAGGTACTGGCAGAGGTAGAAGGCGGCCGGCCGGCAGGTGTCTCGGAACTTTGTTGCGGGCGCAGGACACACAGGCAGAAACAAAGTCTATTACATCCTTGTGCAGGTTAGGCCACCAGTAGTGCCGGGTAATAAGCTGGAGGGTCTTTTTCTGACCGGCGTGGCCAGCTAGTTTAGACGAATGACCCCAGTGTAGGATCTTCTCCCGATCAGGTACTGATACGAACGTCTTACCAGGAGGAAGACGATTTAGACTCACGGGAGCCACCTGCATTACTCTGGCGGGATCGATGATATGTTTCGGATCCTCCTCGAGATCAGACACCAGAAAGGACCGAGACAAGGCGTCCGCCTTGACGTTTTTGTCAGCCGGGCGAAAATGAAGGACAAAATCAAAACGAGCAAAAAACAAGGACCACCGGGCTTGGCGCGGGTTAAGTCTCTGGGCATGCTGGAGGTAAGCCAAGTTCTTGTGGTCAGTGTAAATTATTACCGGGTGAAGAGCCCCCTCGAGCAGGTAACGCCACTCCTCCAATGCCAGTTTGATGGCCAATAACTCTCGGTCTCCTATGGAATAGTTGCGCTCAGAGGAGGAGAAGAGTTTAGAGAAGAAGCCACAAGTTACCATCCTCCCGGAAGATGATTTTTGAGTAAGTACCGCTCCGGCTCCAGAGGAGGAGGCGTCAACTTCCAGGAAGAACTGCTTGTTGCCATCTGGGCGATGCAGCACCGGGGCGGAAGAGAAGGCCTGTTTAAGGGAAAGAAAGGCCTCCTCTGCTTCGGGTGGCCACTCTTTGGGATTAGTACCTTTACGGGTGAGCGCAGAAATTGGGGCCGTCCGGGAAGAGAAGTGTGGTATGAAGAGGCGGTAGTAGTTGGCGAAGCCCAGGAATCGCTGAATGGCCTTCAACCCCTCCGGTCGGGGCCATTTCTCGATGGCAGACAGTTTCTCAGGATCCATTTGTAGGCCGGTCTGAGAGATAATGTAGCCCAGAAACGGAAGCGAGGTCTGCTCAAAGAGGCACTTCTCAAATTTAGCGTAGAGATGGTTCTGCCTTAGCCTGAGCAGGACCTGACGAACGTCCCTCCGGTGAGTCTGGAGATCCGGAGAGAAGACCAAGATGTCGTCCAGGTACACCACTACGCAGGAGTAGAGAAGGTCCCGGAAGATGTCATTGACCAACTCTTGAAAGACGGCAGGAGCGTTACAGAGACCAAAGGGCATTACCAGGTATTCATAGTGGCCGTCCCGGGTGTTGAATGCCGTCTTCCATTCATCCCCCTGACGAATACGAACCAGGTTGTACGCCCCACGAAGGTCCAGTTTGGTGAAGATCCTAGCCCCCCTCAGACGATCAAATAATTCTGGAATGAGCGGAAGGGGGTACTTATTCTTCACCGTGATCAGGTTTAGGCCTCTATAGTCTATACAGGGACGGAGAGAGCCGTCCTTCTTTTTGACGAAAAAGAAGCCTGCTCCCGCCGGGGAGGTAGATTTCCGGATGAATCCTCTGGCCAGATTCTCCTCAATATATTCGGACATTGACCGGGTCTCAGCAGCGGATAAAGGATAGATACGCCCACGGGGAGGAGTAGTACCGGGTAACAGATCGATGGGACAGTCGTATGGTCTATGTGGTGGTAATGTCTCTGCCTCCTTTTTATTAAAGACATCTGCATAAGACCAATAAGGAATCGGAAGTCCAGGTAGATTAGCTGGGGTAGGAGAGGGACGGACGGGATGGACGGGAACCAGGCAGGTTTTATGACAGTCTTGTCCCCAGCGAAGGACCTCTCCGGTTTGCCAGTCTAGCACGGGTGCATGTCTCTGGAGCCAGGGCAGACCTAGCAAGAGGGCGTGAGAGAGTCCAGGCAGAACATGAAAGGAGATACTTTCAGAATGCAGCATTCCCACCTGCAGGGTAATGGATTCGGTGATGAGTTGAATGGGGCGAGGTAAGAGGCCCCCATCCACGGCAGCGACAGACAAGGGTACAGCCAGAGGTTTGGTGGGGATGCGGTATTTCTCAACCAGGGACTGTGAAATAAGGTTCCCGGCTGCTCCAGAGTCAAGTTGGGCTAGTTCGAAATAACGGTTCTCCCCGTAGATGATCGAAACTGACAACAGCAGGGATGGAGAGGATTTATTCTTGTCTAGGTGGACCTCTCTGAGCGAACCTAGACACAGGCGTTTCCCGACCTCTCCGGGCAGGCACGGATCCGGTGCTCCTTACTGCCACAGTAGAAGCAGCTCCCCTCGGCACGGCGTGAGTCCTGACGGGTTTTGACCATCTTGGTCTGGTCGACCTGCATAGGCTCAGGAGAGTGTACCTGGGGAGAGAAGGAGGGAATGACGGGTTTCTGGAAAGTAGGAGCTAAACGTGGAATCCTTCTCTCACGGGTGACCTCTTTGGCACGCTCCTGGAACCGTAGGTCAATCCGGGTGGCAAGGGTTATTAGATCATCGAGAGAGGTAGGAATGTCCCGACCAGCAAGTTCATCTTTAATACGACCGGATAGACCCTCCCAGAAGACGGATACCAGAGCGTCGTTATCCCAGGCCAGCTCCGAGGCAAGGGTGCGGAACCGTATGGCATATTGGCCCACGGTGAGACCCTCCTGACGGAGGCGTAGCAGAGAGGATGCGGATGAGGTCTTCCGTCCGGGTTCGTCGAAGACTTTCCGGAAAGCCGAGAGAAAAGCAGGCAAGTTGGACACCAGGGGGTCTCCTCTCTCCCATAGAGGATTTAGCCAGGCCAGGGCCTCCCCGGTGAGATGGGACATGATAAAGGCAATTTTGGCCCAGTCGGAATTAAACTGATGGGACAAAGGTTCAAAGTGCAGGGTGCACTGATTTATGAAGCCCCGAGCCTGGACGGAGTCGCCTCCGAAGCGAGGAGGTGCAGACAGCCGGGGACCGGGATAGGTTACCATGGTATTAGTGGGTAGCGGAGCTGCCGGGTTGCGAGTCATGGTACTGGCAGTGGCTGCAGGTGGTGCAGTCAGAGTGTCCAGGCGAGTATTGACATTCCGCAGGTGACCCAGGATGGACTCCTGTTGGGACCTTTGACGGGACAGTTCATGACACAGGTCCGTGAGCGAGGGAGCTTGGGTGCCACCGGGTTCCATGGCCCGAGCAAACTGTAACGGGTCCGGGAGGCGGAACCTCTGAGCTACTATACAAGGGGGCGGCCCTTGTAAGGGAGCGGGTGGCAGTCTCTGGGTGAACGGACAGGGAGTTACGGCAAGTGATCAGGGCAGTCTCTGGGTAAGGGGTAGGTACGACCTGTGATGGCAGAGCCTCCGGGTAGGCTAGCAGGCAGATGGTAGATGTGTGCTCCCAGGTGAGCAAGCGAGAGTCTCTGGAATAGCAGGTGGTCACGGCACGTGACGGCGGAACCTCCGGGCTGGCAGGCAGGTAGGTAACGGAGAAGCGCTCCCAGGTGAGCGGGCAAGAGTCTCTGGAATAGCTGGTGGTCACCGCACGTGACAACGGGACCTCCGGGCTGGCAAGCAGGCAGGTAACGGAGATGCGCTCCCAGGTGAGCGGGCAAGAGTCTCTGAGATTGCTGGTGGTCACAGCACGTGACAACGGAGCCTCCGGGCTGGCAAGCAGGCAGATAACGGAGAAGCGCTCCCAAGTGAGCGGGCAAGCTGGTCCATAGACAGACTGACCGGAATAGTAAGGCAGACCGTCGGACCTCAGGCAAGCAGGCAGGTAACTGATATGCGCTCCCAGGTGAGCGGGCAGGCTGGTCCTTTAGACAGACTGACAGGAGTAGTAAGGCAGACCGTCGGACCTCAGACTGGCAGACAGGTAACAAGTATTCAGGCAGGAATCAGGCAGGTAACTGGCAGGTAACTAGCAGGAAACTGGCAGGAAACTGGCAGGTAACTGGCAGGTAACTGGCAACGGGACCTGAGGGCTGAAGCACAGGTGAGACACAGGTGCAAACAACATTGCTCGGGCACCTCCATTTTGGGGGAGGTGCCTTATATATGATGAAGTCCTCCGGCCATTGGCCGGGGACTCTTTAGGGCGGCGCGCGCGGCCCCTTTAAGAGGAGGGGAGCGCGTGCGCGCGCGCCCTAAGCACAGGGGCCGGGAAGGAGCGCGCGCTGAGAGCAGAGCAGGAGGAGGACGCCGGGACGGAGCGCGCGCTGACAGCAGAGCGGGGGGAAGATGCCGGGCACGGAGCAGAGCGGTGAGGGGAGCAGCGTCCCTGCCTAGCAGAGGGCAGGGAGGCCGGCACTACACTCTGCAAGACAGTTTTCGATTACGTTAGTACCTAGGGTTATTTTTGGGTGATTCTCACGACAGTCAATGTCCACAATGATCAGTCCTTGTGCCGGCAGTTCAACTTTACCGACCTTGATGGTCACCTCTTTAAATCCTATCTGTGGCACGGGCTGACCATTGCTGGCGAAAGTGCTCAGGTCGTCATCTGGGTAGCGGGTTATGTCCGAGTCATTCCAGTACCGCTTAAAGAGCACGTACGGGATGGTGGTGACCTGTGACCCGGTGTCCAATAGGGCACTCATAGGAATGCCATCCAGTACCACAGGCAAGACCGGACGTCCCCCTACGTATTTGTCACACCAGTTCGATGGGCCTGATGATCTTATGCCTGGGGGTTGGCCCTCCACCCCAGGTTGTGCCCGTTTAAATGACAGTACCTTGCCATATGTCCGGGTTGATTACAGCGGCGGCAGATGGGTCGTCCGTCCTCGTTGTATCTGTCGCTGGGTCTTCCTCTGGCCAGTGGGGTCCTCCTCTGTCGATGCCACGGGACGTCCTCCAGTTCGGATGCCAGCTGGATCTTTCCTGGAGAAGAGACCTGCAAAGACTGCACAGTTCTGGTTAGTGCGGCAACGCTCTTAGTAAGCTCTTGGACCTGATGGTGCAGGTCTGTAGCCGGGCTACTGTTCAAAGCCTGCGCATCAGCTCCCACAGGCCCTGCAGTCAAGGGCGCCATCTCCTGGTGATAAGTGATAGCAGGGCGCCTGTGGGTCACAGCGCCACCTGGTGCCGGTTCTCAGAGCACCCGGATGGCTCTGTCCTTGAACTGTGCAAAGTCCAGGTCAGGGTCCTGTAAGGCCATTGCCCGCAACTGGGTTCGGTGGGCATTGCACAGTAGACCCTCAATAAATTGTTTGGTCAACAGCTTGTCTTCATTCCCCACGCTGTCAGGGTCTGCCTGCTTAATGGCTCTCAGGGCCTCTTGTAGGTTTAGAGCATAGTCTCGTATACTTTCATGTGCCCGTTGTTTGCACCCGTAAAATCTGAGTTTTATCTCGGCTGAGGTTCGGGTATCAAATGTGTCTTTCAACCGGGCTAGTATTTCTCTGACAGTCCTCTTCTTCCCAGGTGACCAGGACTTTACCTCCCTTTGGGCTGCCCCGATTAACTGGGCCACCAGGATGCTTACTTTTTGTTCTTCTGTGAGGGGGTATACCTGGAAGAGGCTATCCAGTCTTTCCCTAAAGTCACTTAGGGTATGTGACTCCCCTGAGTACTGGGGTAGCCAGGTTGCCCCCGGGATATAGGGCATGGTAAATGGCATGACCGCTGCAGCGGTTGCGCTGGCGGTGGCTGTGGCGGTGGAGCTCCCCTCGGTATCCGACATCCTCCTCCCCCCTAGTGGACCGTGGCCTACCTTGCGATGCTCTTCTTCTGTAGGCCGCGGCTACGCAGTCAATTGTCGGGGTAGAGGACCTGGCGTTGCGCTCCGATGACGTGAGCGTCGCTCTTTCTCCCTTCCAGGACCTTGCGCAGCGTCGGTGCGTGGGGCGAAGCTTCGGATCTTGCGCGCTTTCTGCGTCCACGCCCCTCTTCTTCCTGCTCGGCGTCCTGAAGATGGCGGGAAGCCACTGCGGATGGCGGGAAGACGGCAGAAGACGGCGGGAAACTGTCCAAGATGGCGTCTGATGGCGGGAATCGGCTACGGATGGCGGGAAACGACTCCGGACGGCGGGAAACTTCGCCACAGGTAAGTTACAAAAGTCTTTTTCAGGCACGCAGTGCCCGGTGGTTGCGGGCACGAAATCCTGCCGACTACGCCAAAGTTGACTCGTGGGGATCCCGGAACCGGGCCTGTTGTAGTATGCTGGGGGTTGTAGTCTCCGTGTGGCGGCGACCCGGTCCGTGGCTCAGGGTGGTCAAACCAGTGGCAGTCTATTTGTATAGTAATTGTCCGACTACTCCACCCGTGGATTGCGGTCAGTGGGGACCGCCGCTGTGCTGCAGACCGCTGAGGCTGATGTTGTATGCGCAGCCAAGAATGGGATAACTCCCCACGGGAGAAGTATTGCCTCAGGGCAGCTAGTGTGGATGATGGGAATGATGGTGTGAGTGTCCCAGTACTAATGGTGCTGGTGCGGCAAAGAAGCACAGAGACGTGTAGTGCAGTTCAGGGTCTTTACTGGTGTTATAAAGCAAACCCTCCCGGGAGTTCTGGCTAGTATAAGGGGCCTGGTCAGTCTGTGAGCAAGCAGGATCTCCACTGGCCAGGCGGAGTTGTAGGCCTCCCCGTCTATCCGCACTCTTCCTGGCTACCTTGCTGTAAGCGGTTACAAGTAGCCCACGTCCCTGAGTATACCGTGTGGTGCTCACCCGTATGGCTGGTGACTTGGGGCCTTCTGTTAGCCTCCGCTCCTGGATGGCGGCGCTGGTCCCTTCCTTGTGACTGAGCCTCCGGGCTTCTATGGCCAGTAGTGTTGAGCCACCCCCGTAGTGTTCGGGTTCGGTTCGGTTCGTCGAACACCGGGATGTTCGAGGAACTGTTCGTAGAACTGTTCGTCGAACACGTTAGAACACCGTCGAACACCGTTAAAACCAATGGCAGGCAAACAAAAACACATAGAAACACATAGAAAACACCTTCAAAGGTGTCCAAAAGCTGACAAACTGCTCAGAAGACGCTTTCTTTAAAAAAGCCGGCCGGCAATTCAGCAGCGGCATACACCGGTACCCGACAATTTAGACAAGAAGGAATAGAGCATCACACATAGATTAGATAGATAGAAACATGTCAGTCACACATATAAGAAGCACAGTGACAGTGTTGCTTACTGTACTTGTCATTTAGTGTAAAGGATTTATTAAAAAATATAATAGTGTTTTCATGCACCGTCTCTTTAAAAAAGCCGGCCGGCAATTCAGCAGCGGTACCCGACAATTTAGAATAGAAAGAATAGAGAATCACACATAGATTAGATAGATAGAAACATGTCAGTCACATATATATGAAATACAGTGACAGTGTTGATTACTGTACTTGTCATTTAATGTTAAAATAAAGGATTTATTATTAAAAAAATTGTCGTGGAGTTCCCCGTAATTTTAGTCTCTAGCGGAGGTTAAGCAGATGGCTGGGGCAGATGTTTGAAGCCTGGGAAGGGGGTAATACCCATGGAGCTTCCCAGGCTACTAATATCAGCCCCCAGCTGAATACCTAGCCTTTACTAGCTATTAAAATGGGGGACCCCCCAAAAAAAATGACGTGGGGTCCCCCCTATTTTAATAGCTAGCAAAGGCTAGGCAGACAGCTGGGGGCTGATATTAATAGCCCAGGAAGGGTGCCATGAATATTGGCCCCCTCCCAGGCTAGAAACACCAGCCGTCAGCTGTCGCAGAAATGGCGCATCCGTAGGATGCGCCAATTCTGGCACTTAGCCTCGCTCTTCCCACTGCCCTGTAGCGGTGGCAGTGGGGTAATAGTGGTGGGGTTGATGTCAGCTTATAATGCCAGCTGACATCAAGCCCAGGTTAGTAATGGAGAGGCGTCTATAAGACACCCCCATTACTAACCCCATAGTCAAAGTTAAAAAAAAACACAAACACCCAGAATAAAGTCCTTTAATTGAAATAAAGACACAATTCTTTATTGTTCTAAATTAAACGATACTTACCGTCACGCCCATTCCAGCTGAAGCCAACGATCTCCTGCAATAAAAGTAAAATAATAAACCAACATCATCCTTACCTTTCCATGGTTCCCAGGACAGCTTCAGCTCTGCTACATCGAGATGACAGGCTGGACCGCAGCAGAACGCTGCCATCCAGCCTGTCATCCCGCAGACACTGAGAAGCGCAGGCATGCTTGCGCTCCTCAGTGTCTCGCTGTGACGGCATAAAGATGAGCCGAGTTCATGTCCAATGAACTCAGCTCACCTCATGTACGTCACTGACAGCGTGGGAGAATTCTCACGCTGAAGCGCTGAGTGCAGGAGAATTTTCCCACGCTGTCAGTGACGTGCATGAGGCTGATATTTAAATTTGGCGCACAAATCGGTGATTGGTCGCGGGCGCTGACATCCAATTGGATGTCAGCGCCGCTCCTCAGTCCTCCCTTCACACCCTAGCCGCATGGATGTCAGCGCCGCTGCCTGTGCGGATACTTCCGCTGCGAGAAGCCGGGACATGAGCGGGCGCTCGCAGCAGAAGTATCCCGACCCGCAGCGCCGTTCCCCGGTCCTCCCTTCACACCCTAGCCGCTGATGTCCCCACAGTATCCGCATGGTGTTACAAAGGTCCGGACATTTGTGTTAAAAATCGCTGATTGGTCGCTGGCGCTGCCCGCGACCAATCACCGATTTGGGCGCCAAATTTAAATATCGGCCGCGACCCATCACTCATCTTGGCTCCACATTTAAACACCGCTGTACTGATTGGTCGCGGACGCTATTTAAATGTGGCGCCAAAATCGGTGATTGGTCGCGCCCAGCGTCGGCGACCAATCAGCACAGCGGTGTTTAAATGTGGAGCCAAGATCGGTGATTGGTTGCGGCCGATATTTAAATTTGGCGCCCAAATCGGTGATTGGTCGCGGGCAGCGCCAGCGACCAATCAGCGATTTTTAACACAAATGTCCGAATCTTTGTAACACCATGCGGATACTGTGGGGACATCAGCGGCTAGGGTGTCAAGGGAGGACCGGGGAGCGGCGCTGCGGGTCGGGATACTTCTGCTGCGAGCAGTCGCTCATCTCTCGGCTTCTCGCAGCGGAAGTATCCGACCAGGCAGCGGCGCTCCCCGGTCCTCACCAATACGATTCGCTGATTGGTCGCGCTCTCCGCACGCGACCAATCAGTGATCTTGGCGCTAAAGTTAAACACCGCTCTGCTGATTGGTCGCGGACGCTGCCCGCGACCAATCAGCAGTATTGGCGCCAAATTTAAACCCCGCTCTGCTAATTGGTCGCGGATGCCGGCCGCGACTAATCAGCATTATTGGCGCCAAATTTAAACACCGCTCTGCTGATTGATCGCGGTCGCCGTCCGCGACCAATCAGCAGTATTGGCGCCAAATTTAAATCCTGCTCGGCTGATTGGTCACGGTTGCCGGCCGCGACCAATCAGCAGTATTGGCGCCAAATTTTAACCCCGCTCTGCTGATTGGTCACAGTTGCCGGCAGCGACCAATCAGCGATTTTGGCGCCAAATTTAAACCCCGCTCTGCTGATTGGTCGCGACCGCCGGCCGCGACTAATCAACATTGTTGCCGCCAAATTTAAACACCGCTCTGCTGAATGGTCGCGGTCGTGACCAATCACCATTATTGGCGCAAAATTCAAACCCCTCTCTGCTGATTAGTCGCGACCGCCGGCCGTGACCAATCAGCGATATAGTCGCCAAATTTCAACACCGCTTTGCTGATTGGTCGCGGTTGCTGGCCGCGACCAGTCAGCGATTTTGGCGCCAAATTTAAACACCGCTCTGCTGATTGCGCCGGGTCTGCCGCATACATATTCTAGAATACCCGATGCGTTAGAATCGGGCCACCATCTAGTTTCATGAAATAATTTAAAAAAAAAATTGACGTGGGGCTTCGCACTATATTTGTGTCCAGCCAGGTACAGCAGGCAAGAACGGGCTGCCCCCAACCACCAGCTGCCTATTTGTACCTGGCCGGACACAACAATATAGTAAAGCCCTTTTTTTCTTAATTATTTCATGAATTTCATGAAATAATTTAAAAAAAAATATGTGGGGCTTCGCCCTATTTTTGTGTCCAGCCAGGTACAACTAGGCAGCTGGGGGCTGGAATCTGTAGCGCAGGGAGACCCAAGCTTTCTGGGTCCCCCCGCTGCAAAATGCAGTCCGCAGCCACCCCGGAAAATGGCGCATTCATAGAAGCGCCATCTTCTGGTGCTGTACCCAACTCATCCAGGGCCCTGGTGCGGTGGCTCACTGGGTAATAAAGGGGTTAGGGCCAGCTTGGCATTATCAGCTGGCCCTAAGCCCGAAATTCATGGGGTCACGCCAATATTAGACATGACCGCCATGAATTTCTAGTAAAGTATTTAAAAAAAACACAACACCCAGAAAAAGTCCTTTAATTGAAATAAACACACAATTCTTTATTGTTCTAAATTAAACCATACTTACCGTCACACCCATTCCAGCTGAAGCCAATGTCTTCTGCAATAAAAGTAAAATAATTAAGCAACATCATCCTTACCTTTCCATGGTTCCCACGACAGCTTCAGCTCTGCTACATCGAGATAACAGGCTGGACCGCAGCAGAACGCTGCCATCCAGCCTGTCATCCCGCAGACACTGAGAAGCGCAGGCTTGCTTGCGCTCCTCAGAGTCTCGCTGTGATGGCATAAAGATGAGCCGAGGTCATGTCCAATGAACTCGGCTCACCTCATGCACGTCACTGACAGCGTGGGAGAATTCTCCTGCACTCAGCACTTCAGCGTGAGAATTCTCCCACGCTGTCAGTGACGTACATGAGGTGAGATGAGTTCATTGGACATGAACTCGTCTCATCTTTATGCCGTCACAGCCAGACACTGCAGAGCGCAAGCATGCCTGCGCTTCTCAGTGTCTGCGGGATGACAGGCTGGATGGCAGCGTTCTGCTGCGGTCAAGCCTGTCATCTCGATGTAGCAGAGCTGAAGCTGTCGTGGGAACCATGGAAAGGTAAGGATGAGGTTGCTTTATTATTTTTCTTTTATTGCAGGAAATCGTTGGCTTCAGCTGGAATGGGCGTGGTGGTAAGTATGGTTTAATTTAGAACAATAAAGAATTGTGTGTTTATTTCAATTAAAGGACTTTATTCTGGGTGTTTGTGTTTTCTTTTAACTTTGACTATGGGGTTAGTAATGGGGGTGTCTTATAGACACCTCTCCATTACTAACCTGGGCTTGATGTCAGCTGGCATTATAAGCAGTGGGAAGAGCGAGGCTAAGTGCCAGAATTGGCGCATCCTAAGGATGCGCCATTTCTGTGGCGGCTGACGGCTGGTGTTTCTAGCCTGGGAGGGGGCCAATATTCATGGCACCCTTCCTGGGCTATTAATATCAGCCCCCAGCTGTCTGCCTAGCCTTTGCTAGCTATTAAAATAGGGGGGACCCCACGTCATTTTTTTTGGGGCTGTCCCCCATTTTAATAGCTAGTAAAGGCTAGGTATTCCGCTGGGGGCTGATATTAGTAGCCTGGGAAGCTCTGTGGGTATTACCCCCTTCCCAGGCTTCAAACATCTGCCCCAGCCATCTGCTTAACCTCCGCTAGAGCCTAAAATTATGGGGACCCCCACGCCAATTTTTTTTTTAAATAAATCCTTTATTTTAACACTAAATGACAAGTACAGTAATCAACACTGTCACTGTACTTCATATATATGTGACTGACATGTTTCTATCTATCTAATCTATGTGTGATTCTCTATTCCTTCTATTCTAAATTGTCGGGTACAGATGCTGAATTGCCGGCCGGCTTTTTTAAAGAGACAGTGTATGAAAACACTATTATTTTTTTAATAAATCCTTTACACTAAATGACAAGCACAGTAAGCAACACTGTCACTGTACTTCATATATATGTGACTGACACGTTTCTATCTATCTAATCTATGTGTGATTCTCTATTCCTTCTATTCTAAATTATCGGGTACAGATACTGAATTGCCGGCCGGCTTTTTTAAAGAGACAGTGCATGAAAACACTATTATTTTTTTTAATAAATCCTTTACACTAAATGACAAGTACAGTAAGCAACACTGTCACTGTACTTCATATATATGTGACTGACATGTTTCTATCTATCTAATCTATGTGTGATTCTTTATTCTTTCTATTCTAAATTGTCGGGTACTGAATTGCCGGCCGGCTTTTTTAAAAAGACGGTGCATGAAAACACTATTATTTTTTTTGATAAATTCTTTACACTAAATGACAAGTACAGTAAGCAACACTGTCACTGTACTTCGTATATATGTGGCTGATATGTTTCTATCTATCTAATCTATGTGTGATTCTCTATTCCTTCTATTCTAAATTGTCGGGCACAGATGCTGAATTGCCAGCCGGCTTTTTTAAAGAGACAGTGCATGAAAACACTATTATTTTTTTTAATAAATCCTTTACACTAAATGACAAGTACAGTAAGCAACACTGTCACTGTACTTCGTATATATGTGGCTGACATGTTTCTATCTATCTAATCTATGTGTGAAGCTCTATTCTTTCAGTTCTAAATTGTCGGGTACCGGTGTATGCCGCTGCTGAATTGCCGGCTTTTCATGTTTCACTGTTGGCACTGTTCCCATCGATTTGGGCAATCACTGTAATGCCACAACCACCATGGCTGTGGCATTACAGTGAGTGGCAGACAATCCCTGCATGATTGGTGCTCAAAATAGCGCCAGACATGCAGGACACGCTTTTGGTGCACGAACAGTTATCGAACATAACCTCGAACAGCCGAATTTTTTGCAAATCGTTCGGGTTCGTCGAACAACTCGAACACCGCCCAAAACAGCTCGAATTTGAGATTGGCGAACAGTTCTAGTCGAACACCGCTCTTCTCTAATGGCCAGAGGACCTGGAATCCCCTGCCGGCTGGTTTCTGCTGCTGGGTATATATCAGTCCCCACAGCCTCAGACTCCGGTGTCCGGTTTTAGTATCTTCAGCCAGGGTGAGCTATATCTCTGCTTCCAGCCCCTGGTCTTCTGCTCCTGCTCCTACAGAGCTCCTGTTGTAACTCTCCCTTTCCAGCTCTGACTGCTCTGCTTGTTCTGCAGGCTCTGACTCTGTCTGGAACTTCACTCACTAATCCCACCCCAGACCCAGTTTATAAGGACAGATTCCTCCCCTCCCAGGTCTGGGCGGACCGTGTTGCATGCTTTGGGCTCCTGACCAGAGAAACCTCCCACTTGCTCTCAGACATAATATTTCTATTACTGTGGCAACCAGACCCCTGGGGTGCCACATAAGTTCTTATGGTCAGCAGGTCCTCTCTATCTCCTGTAGAGTGTAAGCTCTTATCGTCAGTGGGATCCTCTCTCTTTTATAGAGTATAAGCTCTTATGGTCAGCAGGTCCTCTCTTTCTCTCTCTCATATAGAGTGTAAGCTCTTATGATCAGCAGTGTCCTCGCTGTCTCCCTTATAGACTGTAAGCTCTTATGGTCAGCGGGTCTTCTTTCTATCTCATGTAGAGTGTAATCTTATATGATCAATGGAGTTCTCGCTCTCCTGTAGAGTGTAAGCTCTTATGGTCAGTGGGGTCCTCTCTCTCTCTCCTGTAGAGTGTAAGCTCTTATGGTCAGCAGGTCCTCTTTCTCTCCTCTAGAGTGTAAGCTCTTATGGTCAGCAGTTTTTCTTTCTCTCCTGTAAAGTGTAAGCTCTTATATAATCATCAGGTCATCTCTCTCTCTTGTAGAGTGTAAGCTCGTATGATCAGTGGGGTCCTCTCTTTCTCCTATAGAGTGCAAGCTCTTATGGTCATCAGGTCCTCTATATCGCTTGTAGAGTGTAAGCTCTTATGATCAGAAGGTCCTTTTTCTCTCCTCTAGAGTATAAGCTCTTATGGTCAGTGGAAACCTCCCTCTCTTTCGCTATTGTAAAGTGTAAGATCTTATTGTCAGCAGGTCCTCTGTCTCTCTATCTCTATCCCCACCCCACATGAATTTTATGAGCAATTACAAGCTTTCCAGTATTGAAATTCATGTAAATTTATTCACCACAAATCAAATTGTGGACAAAAATTCTGCAAAGATGGAGGGTGTAGCCTAGGCTGAATGCAGACAGGACGTGTGCTTTTGCAGCTCCTGCTCCTAGACCTTTAAAAAGCATAATTTTACACATTTTTTAGTTTAAATATCATCTCCCACTAACGCACACTTGTGCCTGAGAAGCCACCATAAGCCAAATACTCCTTACTGGAGTTACTATATTGCCCCTTCCTGTGGATACTTGATGGAGGCCTGGTAGCGTATTGAGTGGCGGTCATCATGAAGCCCCTGAGAGACCCTGGGAGGAGACTGCACCCGAGATAAAAGAGGTGAGGAGTATCGGAGTGCGGGGAACCCCCCCGGTATGAAGGACCCCACATGTCTCCAGACATCCCCTGTTCCGGCCCCGATCCAGAATGCTGCTCCTGGCTTCCCACCGTGGCTCTCCCTCCCCGCACCCCCTCGCCTCCGGCGCTCAGGGAATGCTGGGAAGTGAAGTTTATATGAGCCCTGCCTCACCTCTGGCTGGCTTCTGTGGGTCCCGGCAGATTTGTGGAGTGGGACGACACGGCTGTGGCTGGAAGCAGATGCCATTAAGGGAAAAGGCGCCAAATCCGCCATCTTGAGGCTCCTTTACTCCCTCATACCCCCTTCCTTCGCAACAATTAATGTGAAGGGAGCAGATTTTCCCTCAACCCCACTTGAGAGGATTCTACAAGCAACATCCCTTATCATTTTCCTTATTTATAGAACATAAGCCATAGGTTCAATATAACTGAAGAAGTTTCATTATAATTCTAAATTCTTATCTATTAATCTAAGTTACAAAGAGACATGCTGACACCTATTGCTCTTTAATGGAACTACAGATTTCACAGCAAAGCAATACTGTGGATACTTAATTCCCTCAGACAACCTAATTTACAGTGTCCATTTTAGGATATGATTAATGTTGAGCGAGCACTAAAATGCTCGGGTGCTCGAAGCTCGGGCCGAGCTCACCGTGATACTCGGGTGCTCGACCCGAGCAACGAGCCCAATGTTAGTCTATGGGAGAACCAAGCATTTTTGCGGCGGCACCCCCAGCAGTCTTTAAAAGCCTAACAAGTGCCCAAAACGATAGTGACAGTGCGCAAATGACATGGGGACAGCATGGGGATCGCCCCAGGAAGCATTTCTGACCCCCAGGTCACTGCTGTCAAAAACGTGGTCAGAGGTATTAAGCCACTTTTAAAGGTTCACAATAAAACGTTCAAAAACGAAACTGAAGCTGCTTTCCTGTGAAATATGTTAAGGAAGTTCCTTTCCAGAGTAAAGACTTGTGTATAAGGTAAAATAAATAACTCCCCCAAAAAATACTCCTCCACTCCTAGGGCTATGATAACAAGTAGCATTTTTTATGCGTTTTTGCACTTTTGTATTGCTTTCAACCGTGACAAATGCATTCACCGGGAAATGTCATTTTAACATTTTACAATCTTATCTGGCCATGTGCTGTGTGACACATGCATACAGTGCTGAAAAGACATGGGAACAGCATGGGGAATACCCCTGAAAGCATCTCTGACACCCAGGTCACTGCCTAAAAGTGTGCCCATCAGAAGTCATCCTTGCCTCATCAGAAGTTGCAGACTTGCAACTATCCCCGTGCAAGTTCTTGTCCCAGGGCACTGTTCAATTGTACCTCCCCCATTCCTTGCAATGCAAGCACAAATATGCAGTCAACCACCCACCCACCCACCCCCAGGCTGCAATACCATACTGCTAGCTTGCTTGCACTTGAAATTGGGCCTTTTAGGCATGTGGAGGTAGAATCTGGCCACCACATCATGGCGGCCTGGAATCCATACTGAGCCCCAGCCGCCCGGCGGCCGGGTGTCCACACTCGGTCCCCAGCCACCAGGGGGCGGCCGGGTGTCCATACTCAGTTCCCAGCCGCCCCGCGGCCGGGTGTCAACACACGGTCCCCAGCCGCCTGGGGGCAGCCGGGTGTCCATAAACGGTCCCCAGCCGCCCTTATTTCTCCTTGGAGCTTCCCCCCACACACTTTTCTTAGCCTGGCCTGCTTTAGGGCAGCATTGGACAAGCTCACCAGAGAACCTGACTCCTCCGGTGGGCCCTGGCTTCTCCATCAGGGGAGTTGAGAGTGCCAAGGTGAGGAGCATGATGATGATGATAGACGTTGGCATCTGCTTTGTTTTCTTGGAATGCAAGCGCATGTATGTAGTAGCGGCTAGGCCTGAGGTGGTCAGTGTTTTGGCGCATATCATACCTCCTCCGAGGATTGCTGGATGTTTTCCTGCTACTATCCCAGTTCTATGATTCCCATTAAACAAAGCTTCAGGTGATAAATGATGGATGAGGCAGTGGCAAAGGAGAAAGAGCAGGAGGAACAGGGACCATTCACATCAATATCAGGCCAGTCAACCACAGATGTCTTGTAGGATATGTTTCTGTAACAAAAGGAGCGGTTCGGCTACACAGTTATAGGGCATAGTGAAAGCAATGCCTACCAAAAATTTTGACGCACTCCAATGCCCCTTGGAAGTGACATTGAGGTCAGATGACCTTAACTAAACTGTTTTTTCCATTTATAGCAACTGAGTCTCCTGTACACTGTTGGCCTAAGCAGTGAATGGAAGGCTTTCCAAAAATTATGTGGAACTGCAATGCCCCTTGAAACAGACGTGGATTACAGCGTACTAAAATCCTTCAACCCATTATTGGGGAGTGGGTCTCCCTTAGTTTTCACCTTTGCATTGAAAAGCAAAAGCTGACTAAAATTAGGAGGAAATGCAATGCCCGTTGGAAGAGTCGTGGAGGTTAGAGTTAATTAAAAACAACATTTCAATGCCCCTTGGTAGAGCTGTGGAGTTCAAAGTGGCTTAAGAAGACCCTTTTAATGCCCCTTTGAAGAGACTTGGAGGTCACAGTAGCTTAACAAGATGGTTTTAATGCCCCTTGGAAAAGTGGTGGAGGTCTCAGTAGCTTAACAAGACGGTTTTAATGCCCCTTACAAGAGCCATACAGTACAGCATCTTAAAAACATTATTCCCATTATTGGGAAGTGGGTCTCCCATAGTCTTTGTTTATGCCTTCCAAGCAAAAGATGCCAAAAATTAGGACGGAGGAACTTGCAATGCCCCTTACAAGAGCCATGCAGTACAGCATGTTACAAACATTATTCCCATTATTGGGAAGTGGGTCTCCCATAGTATTTGCTTATGCCTTCCAAGCAAAAGCTGCCAAAAATTAGGATGGAGGAACTTGCAATGCCCCTTACAAGAGCCATGTAGTACAGCATATTACAAACATTATTCCCATTATTGGGGAGTGTGTCTCCCATAGTCTTTGCTTATGCCTTCCAAGCAAAAGCTGCCAAAAATTTGGATGAGGGAACTTGCAATGCCCCTTACAAGAGCCATGCAGAACAGCATATTACAAACATTATTCCCATTATTGGGGAGTGGATCTCCCATAGTCTTTGCTTATGCCTTCCAAGCAAAAGCTGCCAAAAATTAGGAGGAAATGCAATGCCCGTTCGAAGAGTCGTGGAGGTTAGAGTTAATTAAAAACAACATTTTAATGCCCCTTGGAAGAGTTGTGGAGTTCAGAGTGGTTTAACAAGACTCTTTTAATTCCCCTCGGAAAAGTGGTGGAGGTCCCAGTAGCTTAACAAGCCGGTTTTAATGCCCCTCGGAAAAGTTGTGGAGGTCCCAGTAGCTTAACAAGATGCTTTTAATGCCCCTCGGAAAAGCGGTGGAGGTCCCAGTAGCTTAACAAGATGCTTTTAATGCCCCTCGGAAAAGTGGTGGAGGTTGCAGTAGCTTAACAAGACGCTTTTAATGCCCCTTGGAAGAGACGTGGAGTTCAGAGTGGTTTAACAAGACGGTTTTAAAGCCCCTTGGAAGAGACGTGGAGGTCACAGTAGCTTAACAAGATGCTTTTAATTCCCCTTGGAAGAGACGTGGAGTTCAGAGTGGTTTAACAAGACGATTTTAATGCCGCTTGGAAGAGACGTGGAGTTCAGAGTGGTTTAACAAGATGCTTTTAATGCCCCTCGGAAAAGTGGTGGAGGTCGCAGTAGCTTAACAAGATGCTTCTAATGCCCCTTACAAGAGCCATACAGTACAGCATCTTAAATATATTATTCCCATTATTGGGGAGTGGGTCTCCCACAGTCTTTGCTTATGCCTTCCAAACAAAAGCTGACAAAAATAAGGATGGAGGAACTTTCAATAATGGCAACACGGAGGACAGTCACCCTTGTGGTATAGTGTTGGTGGAGGCTGAGGATAAGGAGAAGAACATAAAACAGACGAAATGAGGAAGCGTATACCCATGTGTGGGTGTGAAGCGGAGCATGTGAATACACCTCCCGAAATAACACAGTGGATTTAACTTTATGTTACTCTGCTGTCATTTGGTGGTGATGAGAAGTCTGGCCCAATCCAGCCCTTGTTCATTTTGATAAAGGTCAGCTTGTCAGCATTGTCAGTTGACAGGCGAGTGCGCTTATCAGTTATAATTCCCCCAGCGGCACTAAAAACACGCTCCAATAACACGCTAGCTGCAGGGCAGGCCAGGACCTCCAAAGCGTACAGAGCGAGTTCATTCCAAGTGTCCAGCTTGGATAACCAATAATTAAAAGGCACAGAGGAATTACGGAGGATGCTGGTACGGTCGGAAAGGTACTCCCTCACCATCTTTTGAAACTTTCCAATCCTTGTGAGAGTACCCCACGCCTCAGGGCCTGTAAGCTGGGAGGGTCTCATAAAACTGTCCTAGAATGTTGACAGTGTTCCCCTGCCTCTACTGGATTGGAGTTGCCTCTCTCTCGCTTGTACACCTTGGTTGGTCAACAAAATGTGACCTCTGCCACTAGCATGTTCAGATGGAACTTTTTTAACAGTTCTGCAGCAAGGGCCTTCTGGTACTGCCCCATTTTTGTTGACGTCTCCACCTCAGGAATAAGAGAGTGAAAGTTTTCCTTGTAGGTGGGATCTATAAGTGTCACCAACCAATAATAACTGTCACCCAACATTTTGACAACGCGAGGGTCATGGTTAAGGCAGCGTAACATAAAGTCAGCCATGCGTGCCAGACTGGTAACGGGCAAGACTTCCGTGTTCTCACCAATATGAGGACTGACCATGCTCTCCTCCTCCTCCTCCCCACCCCCCCCTGTCCTCAGGCCACCCACGCTGAACCGACGCTATGACAGTTGTAAAAGTACTATCGTCTACAGCGCATGATACAAGCTCCTGTTCTTCCTCCTCCTCCTCCTCTCCCTCATTGTCCCCCAATGCACGTTGGGATGAGATGAGGCTGGGCTGTGTATAATCGACCACTATATCTTCTTGATCCATCTCATCATACTCTGGCTGCAATTCCTCCTCTTTAATTCTCTGCAGAGAGAGTTGCAAAAGACTGACAAGTGGAATGCTGACGCCAATGATGGCATCATCGCCACTCACCATCTGGGTGGACTCCTCAAAGTTTGTCAAGATGGTACAGATGTCATTCATCCAGGTCCACTCCTGAGGTCTTATGTGTGGAGTCTGACCTGAATATCGACGGCCATGTTGAAGCTGGTACTCCACAACTGCTCTCTTCTGCTGACAAATCCTTTGCAACATGTGGAGGGTAGAGTTCCAACATGTGGGGACATCACACACCAGTCGGTGTGACTGAAGCTGCAAACACTGCTGCAACACAGCAAGGGTGGCGGAAGCTGTAGCCGACTTGTGAAAATGAGCTGACAGGCGGCGTACTTTGACGAGCAGATCTGGCAACTCGGGGTACAATTTAAGAAACCGCTGAACCACGAGGTTAAGCACATGAGCCAGGCATGGTACGTGTGTAATCACTCCTCGCCTCAGAGCCGCCACCAGGTTACGGCCATTGTCACACATGACCATGCCTGGATGTAGGTTCAGCGGTCTCAGCCACAGATCTGCCTGCTCTTTCACAGCTGTCCACAACTCACAAGCAGTGTGAGGTTTCTCACCTAAGCTTAGAAGGTTCAGCACAGCCTGTTGCCGCTTGGCGGAGGCAGTACTGCAGTGCTTCCAGCTTGTAACTGATGTGGTGATATCTGAGATGGATGCTGAACATGAGGAGGAGGAGGAAGATGATGCGCAGGAGCTGTACTCTGTGGTGGCAACTCTGACTGACATAGGGCCCGCAATCCTCGGTGTGGGGAGGATGTGTTCTGTCCTAAGGTTCGCCTGGGTCCCGGCTTCCACTTTGTTTACCCAGTGTGCCGTCAGGGAGATGTACCGTCCCTGGCCACAAGAACTTGTCCACGTGTCCGTTGTCAGGTGGACTCTCCCAGTAACTGCATTGTTGAGGGCACGGCAGATGTTTTGGGACATGTGCTTGTGTAGTGCGGGGATGGCACACCGGGCAAAATAGTGTCGGCTGGGGACCGAATACCGAGGGACGGCCACCGCCATAAGGTTGCGGATGGATTCCGTCTCCACCAGCCTAAAAGGCAGCATTTCCAATGCAAGCAGTCGTGAAATGTGCAAATTTAGGACTGTGGCCTGTGGGGCGTTAGCTGCAAATTTCCGCTTTTGTTCAAAAGTCTGGGATATGGACAATTGAACACTGCGGTGGGACGTGGACGTTGATGCTGTTTCTTGAGAAACTGCCTAACAAGTGAAGATTGAGAGGAGGGGGCATCTTTGCATGTAGTATGGACAGGGGATTGCTTTGCACACACAACAGGGGGTTCTATTGCACGCACAACAGTGGAAGAATCAGTGGTGACACCCGGTGACACTGTTCGTGGACCCTGGGGTTCGCCCCACAAAGTCTGGTGTTTTGCTGCCATGTGCCTGATCATGCTGGTGGTGGTCAGGCTGGTAGTTTTGTCACCCCTGCTGATGCTGGAATGGCAGGTGGTACAAATGGCCTTTTTGGGGTTATCAGCAGAGTCTTTAAAAAAATTCCAGGCTCTGGAAGACCTACCGCTTGTACTGGCAACGTCCCTCGTGTTGGTGTTACGGGGAACGGTTGCCCGCCTTCTGTCTGCGGCCACCACACTGATTCTTCCTGCCTGTTGGGGTACTCTGCCTCCCTCCCCCTGTGTGCTACTGGCCTCGCTCTGCATGTCCTCCTGCCACTTTGGGTCAGTTACTAGATCATCCACCACCTCCTCCTCTTCCACTTGCGCACCATGATCCTCCTCCTCACTTCCTGGCAATTGTGTCTCGTCATCGTCCACCTCTTGTGACAAATTGCCAGCATCGACTTCCTGTGGCCATGGCTGTTCAAATATTTGGGCATCGCTACATGGGATCTCCTCTTCCACCACTTCAAGCGGAGCAGGCGAAGGGCACAAATCTGGAAATGGACCAGTGAACAGCTCTTCAGAGTGTTCAAGAGTGGGATCAGTTGCTGTCTGGCGATACTCGGCATGGTGGGAGGAAGGAGCATCAGGGTGACGAGGAGTATGCGATCGAGACTCACGGCTACTAAGAGTCGACCGTGTGGAAGACAGGCCAGAGGTGGTGGTGCCCAGGTAACTGGAAGTATTATCTGCTATCCAATTAATAACCTGTTCACACTGATCAGTTCGTAATACTGGTGTTGTTCTGTGCTTCCCTAGTAATTTGGTCAAGAAGTAGGAGCGAGAAGATGTGGCTGTTGATTGTGGCACATTTTCACCTTGGCCACGGCCCCTTCCTCTGCATGCACCATAACCAGAATATCCACTTCTACGTCCTTTGTAAGTACATTGAGGTGAAGGGTGCATTGCTGGAAAAGGAAAAAAAAAAACCTCTTTAAATCTCTTAGTTTGCGAGTGTGAACGAGCTGCGTGTATCCGATGAGTAAGTGCGAACGAAAGTAAGTGTGTGACTTGTTTCTCAGTGAAAAGTTATTGGGAATCCTGCAGAAAATACCTGTGTGAATTGCGGTGAGTGCTGCATTGTGACCTGCTGAGTGCTTTTCTACCTGTTTAGATTTATTGGGCTTTTTAGAATCTATTTTCTCACTACAGTTTTAGTTCTTAGTTTACTACCTGTGTATTTAAGAGTTAACTACATTGCACTAAAATCCTGAGGTGTAGCTTTACTCACAAGGGGTTAATTAAGGGGAAGGGGTCATAATTAAGGGTTTATAAGGGGAAGCTGGTTGGGCATCCAATCCTTTGGAAGTGCATTGAGGTGAAGGGTGCATTGCTGGAAAAGGGGAAAAAAAAAACTCTTTAAATCTCTTAGTTTGCGAGTGTGAACGAGCTGCGTGTGTCCGGAGCGTAAGTGCGAATGAAAGTAAGTGTGTGACTTGTTTTTCAGTGACTTGGATTCAGGGAGTTTGGAAGGGAGGACTTTGGACTGAATTGCTGACTGTATTTCATTAATTCTTTACTTTTATTTTTACTTAACATTCTGTATATTGCAATCCTCATTAGGAAATGAGCTCCATTATTGACAATGCTATCCAGTGTACATCTTGACACATGTATGTATTCCTTGAACAGCCGGTCGAGGTTGCTTACTGCTGCGCGAAATGTGTGCACGTTGTGCGTTTGGAAGCCCAGATACTGGATCTAAATGAGCAGCTGGCAACACTGAGATCCATTGACAACATGGAAATGAGTCTGCTGTTCACTGAGCAGCAGCTCACTGGGGTAGATGAGGGGGAGGGTGGTAGTCGGGAGCTGCAGGACAGTGAGGCCGCTAGTTGGGTGACAGTTAGAAGGGGGGGTAGAGGGAAGAGTGCCAGGGAGGCTAGTCCTGATCTGGCACACCCCAATAAGTTTGCAAAGTTGGCAGATGAGGGGAGTGACGGTACAGGGGTAGCACTACTGCAGCAAGGCATGTCCCCTGAAAGCCGGAGGAGTGTCAGCTCCAGGGAAATAGGAGAGTAGGGCAGGCCAGGCAGGTGCTGGTAGTGGGGGACTCAATTATTAGGGGAACAGATAGGGCAATCTGTCACAAAGACAGGGATCGTCGAACAGTGTGCTGCCTACTTGGCGCTCGAGTCCGGCACATCGCTGATCGGGTTGACAGATGTAACATACCTGGCGGCGTCCTTGCATAGTGGTCCATCTCCCACTGTGCAAGAGCGCGCACTTGATCTCCAGTCCAGTCTGCTAGCCTGACTTCCCTCCATGCTGTCTGCTTGCCTCTGTTTCTGCTGCTTAAGGGCGGCGCCCGATCACTTCCTGCTTTTTGTACCTGCTGCAGGCACACCCCTTGTGCGTCCTCAGCCTATTGCTGTCTGTCACCTGGTATTTAACCCAGCTCCTCCCAAGAAACCCTGCCTGAGCATTGTGTTTCATTCAGTGTGCTCTTTCACTCTGAATGTGCCAGGTCCCTTTCTGTGTTTGCTTGCCTGTCTTTCCTGGAGGCTGTATTTCCAGGCCTGTCTGAACACGCTCCTAGCCTGTTCCTTCCACCTTCTAGGGGCCGCATCCCTAGAGCCGCTCCTGTATCTTGTCTGTCCTGTCTGAACACGCTCCTAGCCTGTTCCTTCCGCCTTCTAGGGGCTGCATACCTAGACCCATTCCTGTATCTTGCCTGTTCCTGTCTGAACACGCTCCTAGCCTGTTCGTTCCGCCTTCTAGGGGCCGCATACCTAGACCTGCTCCTGTATCTTGCTGCTGTGTCTGTTCTTGTCTGTATACTCTCCTAGCCTGTTTTCCTGTTTTTCTCTATGTCCGTACCTTCCCTTTTTCTGCAGAGTCTGAACTCGTACCTAACTCCAGCTCATTGTCACTGTACTTCCGTTTGTGAGTTTGTGGTCCACTCGCTACTTCACTGCAAGTACCCTGTGGGTATCTGGTTCTGCCTTTCCCTTCCTGTCTGTTCCGTGTGAACAGAGCCCTGTCCCCCCTGCTCTGCCTTGCTCACCGCTCCGGCAGGTCCTCTCTATCTCCTGTAGAGTGTAAGCTCTTATCGTCAGTGGGATCCTCTCTCTTTTATAGAGTATAAGCTCTTATGGTCAGCAGGTCCTCTCTTTCTCTCTCTCATATAGAGTGTAAGCTCTTATGATCAGCAGTGTCCTCGCTGTCTCCCTTATAGACTGTAAGCTCTTATGGTCAGCGGGTCTTCTTTCTATCTCATGTAGAGTGTAATCTTATATGATCAATGGAGTTCTCGCTCTCCTGTAGAGTGTAAGCTCTTATGGTCAGTGGGGTCCTCTCTCTCTCTCCTGTAGAGTGTAAGCTCTTATGGTCAGCAGGTCCTCTTTCTCTCCTCTAGAGTGTAAGCTCTTATGGTCAGCAGTTTTTCTTTCTCTCCTGTAAAGTGTAAGCTCTTATATAATCATCAGGTCATCTCTCTCTCTTGTAGAGTGTAAGCTCGTATGATCAGTGGGGTCCTCTCTTTCTCCTATAGAGTGCAAGCTCTTATGGTCATCAGGTCCTCTATATCGCTTGTAGAGTGTAAGCTCTTATGATCAGAAGGTCCTTTTTCTCTCCTCTAGAGTATAAGCTCTTATGGTCAGTGGAAACCTCCCTCTCTTTCGCTATTGTAAAGTGTAAGATCTTATTGTCAGCAGGTCCTCTGTCTCTCTATCTCTATCCCCACCCCACATGAATTTTATGAGCAATTACAAGCTTTCCAGTATTGAAATTCATGTAAATTTATTCACCACAAATCAAATTGTGGACAAAAATTCTGCAAAGATGGAGGGTGTAGCCTAGGCTGAATGCAGACAGGACGTGTGCTTTTGCAGCTCCTGCTCCTAGACCTTTAAAAAGCATAATTTTACACATTTTTTAGTTTAAATATCATCTCCCACTAACGCACACTTGTGCCTGAGAAGCCACCATAAGCCAAATACTCCTTACTGGAGTTACTATATTGCCCCTTCCTGTGGATACTTGATGGAGGCCTGGTAGCGTATTGAGTGGCGGTCATCATGAAGCCCCTGAGAGACCCTGGGAGGAGACTGCACCCGAGATAAAAGAGGTGAGGAGTATCGGAGTGCGGGGAACCCCCCCGGTATGAAGGACCCCACATGTCTCCAGACATCCCCTGTTCCGGCCCCGATCCAGAATGCTGCTCCTGGCTTCCCACCGTGGCTCTCCCTCCCCGCACCCCCTCGCCTCCGGCGCTCAGGGAATGCTGGGAAGTGAAGTTTATATGAGCCCTGCCTCACCTCTGGCTGGCTTCTGTGGGTCCCGGCAGATTTGTGGAGTGGGACGACACGGCTGTGGCTGGAAGCAGATGCCATTAAGGGAAAAGGCGCCAAATCCGCCATCTTGAGGCTCCTTTACTCCCTCATACCCCCTTCCTTCGCAACAATTAATGTGAAGGGAGCAGATTTTCCCTCAACCCCACTTGAGAGGATTCTACAAGCAACATCCCTTATCATTTTCCTTATTTATAGAACATAAGCCATAGGTTCAATATAACTGAAGAAGTTTCATTATAATTCTAAATTCTTATCTATTAATCTAAGTTACAAAGAGACATGCTGACACCTATTGCTCTTTAATGGAACTACAGATTTCACAGCAAAGCAATACTGTGGATACTTAATTCCCTCAGACAACCTAATTTACAGTGTCCATTTTAGGATATGATTAATGTTGAGCGAGCACTAAAATGCTCGGGTGTTCGAAGCTCGGGCCGAGCTCACCGTGATACTCGGGTGCTCGACCCGAGCAACGAGCCCAATGTTAGTCTATGGGAGAACCAAGCATTTTTGCGGCGGCACCCCCAGCAGTCTTTAAAAGCCTAACAAGTGCCCAAAACGATAGTGACAGTGCGCAAATGACATGGGGACAGCATGGGGATCGCCCCAGGAAGCATTTCTGACCCCCAGGTCACTGCTGTCAAAAACGTGGTCAGAGGTATTAAGCCACTTTTAAAGGTTCACAATAAAACGTTCAAAAACGAAACTGAAGCTGCTTTCCTGTGAAATATGTTAAGGAAGTTCCTTTCCAGAGTAAAGACTTGTGTATAAGGTAAAATAAATAACTCCCCCAAAAAATACTCCTCCACTCCTAGGGCTATGATAACAAGTAGCATTTTTTATGCGTTTTTGCACTTTTGTATTGCTTTCAACCGTGACAAATGCATTCACCGGGAAATGTCATTTTAACATTTTACAATCTTATCTGGCCATGTGCTGTGTGACACATGCATACAGTGCTGAAAAGACATGGGAACAGCATGGGGAATACCCCTGAAAGCATCTCTGACACCCAGGTCACTGCCTAAAAGTGTGCCCATCAGAAGTCATCCTTGCCTCATCAGAAGTTGCAGACTTGCAACTATCCCCGTGCAAGTTCTTGTCCCAGGGCACTGTTCAATTGTACCTCCCCCATTCCTTGCAATGCAAGCACAAATATGCAGTCAACCACCCACCCACCCACCCCCAGGCTGCAATACCATACTGCTAGCTTGCTTGCACTTGAAATTGGGCCTTTTAGGCATGTGGAGGTAGAATCTGGCCACCACATCATGGCGGCCTGGAATCCATACTGAGCCCCAGCCGCCCGGCGGCCGGGTGTCCACACTCGGTCCCCAGCCACCAGGGGGCGGCCGGGTGTCCATACTCAGTTCCCAGCCGCCCCGCGGCCGGGTGTCAACACACGGTCCCCAGCCGCCTGGGGGCAGCCGGGTGTCCATAAACGGTCCCCAGCCGCCCTTATTTCTCCTTGGAGCTTCCCCCCACACACTTTTCTTAGCCTGGCCTGCTTTAGGGCAGCATTGGACAAGCTCACCAGAGAACCTGACTCCTCCGGTGGGCCCTGGCTTCTCCATCAGGGGAGTTGAGAGTGCCAAGGTGAGGAGCATGATGATGATGATAGACGTTGGCATCTGCTTTGTTTTCTTGGAATGCAAGCGCATGTATGTAGTAGCGGCTAGGCCTGAGGTGGTCAGTGTTTTGGCGCATATCATACCTCCTCCGAGGATTGCTGGATGTTTTCCTGCTACTATCCCAGTTCTATGATTCCCATTAAACAAAGCTTCAGGTGATAAATGATGGATGAGGCAGTGGCAAAGGAGAAAGAGCAGGAGGAACAGGGACCATTCACATCAATATCAGGCCAGTCAACCACAGATGTCTTGTAGGATATGTTTCTGTAACAAAAGGAGCGGTTCGGCTACACAGTTATAGGGCATAGTGAAAGCAATGCCTACCAAAAATTTTGACGCACTCCAATGCCCCTTGGAAGTGACATTGAGGTCAGATGACCTTAACTAAACTGTTTTTTCCATTTATAGCAACTGAGTCTCCTGTACACTGTTGGCCTAAGCAGTGAATGGAAGGCTTTCCAAAAATTATGTGGAACTGCAATGCCCCTTGAAACAGACGTGGATTACAGCGTACTAAAATCCTTCAACCCATTATTGGGGAGTGGGTCTCCCTTAGTTTTCACCTTTGCATTGAAAAGCAAAAGCTGACTAAAATTAGGAGGAAATGCAATGCCCGTTGGAAGAGTCGTGGAGGTTAGAGTTAATTAAAAACAACATTTCAATGCCCCTTGGTAGAGCTGTGGAGTTCAAAGTGGCTTAAGAAGACCCTTTTAATGCCCCTTTGAAGAGACTTGGAGGTCACAGTAGCTTAACAAGATGGTTTTAATGCCCCTTGGAAAAGTGGTGGAGGTCTCAGTAGCTTAACAAGACGGTTTTAATGCCCCTTACAAGAGCCATACAGTACAGCATCTTAAAAACATTATTCCCATTATTGGGAAGTGGGTCTCCCATAGTCTTTGTTTATGCCTTCCAAGCAAAAGATGCCAAAAATTAGGACGGAGGAACTTGCAATGCCCCTTACAAGAGCCATGCAGTACAGCATGTTACAAACATTATTCCCATTATTGGGAAGTGGGTCTCCCATAGTATTTGCTTATGCCTTCCAAGCAAAAGCTGCCAAAAATTAGGATGGAGGAACTTGCAATGCCCCTTACAAGAGCCATGTAGTACAGCATATTACAAACATTATTCCCATTATTGGGGAGTGTGTCTCCCATAGTCTTTGCTTATGCCTTCCAAGCAAAAGCTGCCAAAAATTTGGATGAGGGAACTTGCAATGCCCCTTACAAGAGCCATGCAGAACAGCATATTACAAACATTATTCCCATTATTGGGGAGTGGATCTCCCATAGTCTTTGCTTATGCCTTCCAAGCAAAAGCTGCCAAAAATTAGGAGGAAATGCAATGCCCGTTCGAAGAGTCGTGGAGGTTAGAGTTAATTAAAAACAACATTTTAATGCCCCTTGGAAGAGTTGTGGAGTTCAGAGTGGTTTAACAAGACTCTTTTAATTCCCCTCGGAAAAGTGGTGGAGGTCCCAGTAGCTTAACAAGCCGGTTTTAATGCCCCTCGGAAAAGTTGTGGAGGTCCCAGTAGCTTAACAAGATGCTTTTAATGCCCCTCGGAAAAGCGGTGGAGGTCCCAGTAGCTTAACAAGATGCTTTTAATGCCCCTCGGAAAAGTGGTGGAGGTTGCAGTAGCTTAACAAGACGCTTTTAATGCCCCTTGGAAGAGACGTGGAGTTCAGAGTGGTTTAACAAGACGGTTTTAAAGCCCCTTGGAAGAGACGTGGAGGTCACAGTAGCTTAACAAGATGCTTTTAATTCCCCTTGGAAGAGACGTGGAGTTCAGAGTGGTTTAACAAGACGATTTTAATGCCGCTTGGAAGAGACGTGGAGTTCAGAGTGGTTTAACAAGATGCTTTTAATGCCCCTCGGAAAAGTGGTGGAGGTCGCAGTAGCTTAACAAGATGCTTCTAATGCCCCTTACAAGAGCCATACAGTACAGCATCTTAAATATATTATTCCCATTATTGGGGAGTGGGTCTCCCACAGTCTTTGCTTATGCCTTCCAAACAAAAGCTGACAAAAATAAGGATGGAGGAACTTTCAATAATGGCAACACGGAGGACAGTCACCCTTGTGGTATAGTGTTGGTGGAGGCTGAGGATAAGGAGAAGAACATAAAACAGACGAAATGAGGAAGCGTATACCCATGTGTGGGTGTGAAGCGGAGCATGTGAATACACCTCCCGAAATAACACAGTGGATTTAACTTTATGTTACTCTGCTGTCATTTGGTGGTGATGAGAAGTCTGGCCCAATCCAGCCCTTGTTCATTTTGATAAAGGTCAGCTTGTCAGCATTGTCAGTTGACAGGCGAGTGCGCTTATCAGTTATAATTCCCCCAGCGGCACTAAAAACACGCTCCAATAACACGCTAGCTGCAGGGCAGGCCAGGACCTCCAAAGCGTACAGAGCGAGTTCATTCCAAGTGTCCAGCTTGGATAACCAATAATTAAAAGGCACAGAGGAATTACGGAGGATGCTGGTACGGTCGGAAAGGTACTCCCTCACCATCTTTTGAAACTTTCCAATCCTTGTGAGAGTACCCCACGCCTCAGGGCCTGTAAGCTGGGAGGGTCTCATAAAACTGTCCTAGAATGTTGACAGTGTTCCCCTGCCTCTACTGGATTGGAGTTGCCTCTCTCTCGCTTGTACACCTTGGTTGGTCAACAAAATGTGACCTCTGCCACTAGCATGTTCAGATGGAACTTTTTTAACAGTTCTGCAGCAAGGGCCTTCTGGTACTGCCCCATTTTTGTTGACGTCTCCACCTCAGGAATAAGAGAGTGAAAGTTTTCCTTGTAGGTGGGATCTATAAGTGTCACCAACCAATAATAACTGTCACCCAACATTTTGACAACGCGAGGGTCATGGTTAAGGCAGCGTAACATAAAGTCAGCCATGCGTGCCAGACTGGTAACGGGCAAGACTTCCGTGTTCTCACCAATATGAGGACTGACCATGCTCTCCTCCTCCTCCTCCCCACCCCCCCCTGTCCTCAGGCCACCCACGCTGAACCGACGCTATGACAGTTGTAAAAGTACTATCGTCTACAGCGCATGATACAAGCTCCTGTTCTTCCTCCTCCTCCTCCTCTCCCTCATTGTCCCCCAATGCACGTTGGGATGAGATGAGGCTGGGCTGTGTATAATCGACCACTATATCTTCTTGATCCATCTCATCATACTCTGGCTGCAATTCCTCCTCTTTAATTCTCTGCAGAGAGAGTTGCAAAAGACTGACAAGTGGAATGCTGACGCCAATGATGGCATCATCGCCACTCACCATCTGGGTGGACTCCTCAAAGTTTGTCAAGATGGTACAGATGTCATTCATCCAGGTCCACTCCTGAGGTCTTATGTGTGGAGTCTGACCTGAATATCGACGGCCATGTTGAAGCTGGTACTCCACAACTGCTCTCTTCTGCTGACAAATCCTTTGCAACATGTGGAGGGTAGAGTTCCAACATGTGGGGACATCACACACCAGTCGGTGTGACTGAAGCTGCAAACACTGCTGCAACACAGCAAGGGTGGCGGAAGCTGTAGCCGACTTGTGAAAATGAGCTGACAGGCGGCGTACTTTGACGAGCAGATCTGGCAACTCGGGGTACAATTTAAGAAACCGCTGAACCACGAGGTTAAGCACATGAGCCAGGCATGGTACGTGTGTAATCACTCCTCGCCTCAGAGCCGCCACCAGGTTACGGCCATTGTCACACATGACCATGCCTGGATGTAGGTTCAGCGGTCTCAGCCACAGATCTGCCTGCTCTTTCACAGCTGTCCACAACTCACAAGCAGTGTGAGGTTTCTCACCTAAGCTTAGAAGGTTCAGCACAGCCTGTTGCCGCTTGGCGGAGGCAGTACTGCAGTGCTTCCAGCTTGTAACTGATGTGGTGATATCTGAGATGGATGCTGAACATGAGGAGGAGGAGGAAGATGATGCGCAGGAGCTGTACTCTGTGGTGGCAACTCTGACTGACATAGGGCCCGCAATCCTCGGTGTGGGGAGGATGTGTTCTGTCCTAAGGTTCGCCTGGGTCCCGGCTTCCACTTTGTTTACCCAGTGTGCCGTCAGGGAGATGTACCGTCCCTGGCCACAAGAACTTGTCCACGTGTCCGTTGTCAGGTGGACTCTCCCAGTAACTGCATTGTTGAGGGCACGGCAGATGTTTTGGGACATGTGCTTGTGTAGTGCGGGGATGGCACACCGGGCAAAATAGTGTCGGCTGGGGACCGAATACCGAGGGACGGCCACCGCCATAAGGTTGCGGATGGATTCCGTCTCCACCAGCCTAAAAGGCAGCATTTCCAATGCAAGCAGTCGTGAAATGTGCAAATTTAGGACTGTGGCCTGTGGGGCGTTAGCTGCAAATTTCCGCTTTTGTTCAAAAGTCTGGGATATGGACAATTGAACACTGCGGTGGGACGTGGACGTTGATGCTGTTTCTTGAGAAACTGCCTAACAAGTGAAGATTGAGAGGAGGGGGCATCTTTGCATGTAGTATGGACAGGGGATTGCTTTGCACACACAACAGGGGGTTCTATTGCACGCACAACAGTGGAAGAATCAGTGGTGACACCCGGTGACACTGTTCGTGGACCCTGGGGTTCGCCCCACAAAGTCTGGTGTTTTGCTGCCATGTGCCTGATCATGCTGGTGGTGGTCAGGCTGGTAGTTTTGTCACCCCTGCTGATGCTGGAATGGCAGGTGGTACAAATGGCCTTTTTGGGGTTATCAGCAGAGTCTTTAAAAAAATTCCAGGCTCTGGAAGACCTACCGCTTGTACTGGCAACGTCCCTCGTGTTGGTGTTACGGGGAACGGTTGCCCGCCTTCTGTCTGCGGCCACCACACTGATTCTTCCTGCCTGTTGGGGTACTCTGCCTCCCTCCCCCTGTGTGCTACTGGCCTCGCTCTGCATGTCCTCCTGCCACTTTGGGTCAGTTACTAGATCATCCACCACCTCCTCCTCTTCCACTTGCGCACCATGATCCTCCTCCTCACTTCCTGGCAATTGTGTCTCGTCATCGTCCACCTCTTGTGACAAATTGCCAGCATCGACTTCCTGTGGCCATGGCTGTTCAAATATTTGGGCATCGCTACATGGGATCTCCTCTTCCACCACTTCAAGCGGAGCAGGCGAAGGGCACAAATCTGGAAATGGACCAGTGAACAGCTCTTCAGAGTGTTCAAGAGTGGGATCAGTTGCTGTCTGGCGATACTCGGCATGGTGGGAGGAAGGAGCATCAGGGTGACGAGGAGTATGCGATCGAGACTCACGGCTACTAAGAGTCGACCGTGTGGAAGACAGGCCAGAGGTGGTGGTGCCCAGGTAACTGGAAGTATTATCTGCTATCCAATTAATAACCTGTTCACACTGATCAGTTCGTAATACTGGTGTTGTTCTGTGCTTCCCTAGTAATTTGGTCAAGAAGTAGGAGCGAGAAGATGTGGCTGTTGATTGTGGCACATTTTCACCTTGGCCACGGCCCCTTCCTCTGCATGCACCATAACCAGAATATCCACTTCTACGTCCTTTGTAAGTACATTGAGGTGAAGGGTGCATTGCTGGAAAAGGAAAAAAAAAAACCTCTTTAAATCTCTTAGTTTGCGAGTGTGAACGAGCTGCGTGTATCCGATGAGTAAGTGCGAACGAAAGTAAGTGTGTGACTTGTTTCTCAGTGAAAAGTTATTGGGAATCCTGCAGAAAATACCTGTGTGAATTGCGGTGAGTGCTGCATTGTGACCTGCTGAGTGCTTTTCTACCTGTTTAGATTTATTGGGCTTTTTAGAATCTATTTTCTCACTACAGTTTTAGTTCTTAGTTTACTACCTGTGTATTTAAGAGTTAACTACATTGCACTAAAATCCTGAGGTGTAGCTTTACTCACAAGGGGTTAATTAAGGGGAAGGGGTCATAATTAAGGGTTTATAAGGGGAAGCTGGTTGGGCATCCAATCCTTTGGAAGTGCATTGAGGTGAAGGGTGCATTGCTGGAAAAGGGGAAAAAAAAAACTCTTTAAATCTCTTAGTTTGCGAGTGTGAACGAGCTGCGTGTGTCCGGAGCGTAAGTGCGAATGAAAGTAAGTGTGTGACTTGTTTTTCAGTGACTTGGATTCAGGGAGTTTGGAAGGGAGGACTTTGGACTGAATTGCTGACTGTATTTCATTAATTCTTTACTTTTATTTTTACTTAACATTCTGTATATTGCAATCCTCATTAGGAAATGAGCTCCATTATTGACAATGCTATCCAGTGTACATCTTGACACATGTATGTATTCCTTGAACAGCCGGTCGAGGTTGCTTACTGCTGCGCGAAATGTGTGCACGTTGTGCGTTTGGAAGCCCAGATACTGGATCTAAATGAGCAGCTGGCAACACTGAGATCCATTGACAACATGGAAATGAGTCTGCTGTTCACTGAGCAGCAGCTCACTGGGGTAGATGAGGGGGAGGGTGGTAGTCGGGAGCTGCAGGACAGTGAGGCCGCTAGTTGGGTGACAGTTAGAAGGGGGGGTAGAGGGAAGAGTGCCAGGGAGGCTAGTCCTGATCTGGCACACCCCAATAAGTTTGCAAAGTTGGCAGATGAGGGGAGTGACGGTACAGGGGTAGCACTACTGCAGCAAGGCATGTCCCCTGAAAGCCGGAGGAGTGTCAGCTCCAGGGAAATAGGAGAGTAGGGCAGGCCAGGCAGGTGCTGGTAGTGGGGGACTCAATTATTAGGGGAACAGATAGGGCAATCTGTCACAAAGACAGGGATCGTCGAACAGTGTGCTGCCTACTTGGCGCTCGAGTCCGGCACATCGCTGATCGGGTTGACAGATGTAACATACCTGGCGGCGTCCTTGCATAGTGGTCCATCTCCCACTGTGCAAGAGCGCGCACTTGATCTCCAGTCCAGTCTGCTAGCCTGACTTCCCTCCATGCTGTCTGCTTGCCTCTGTTTCTGCTGCTTAAGGGCGGCGCCCGATCACTTCCTGCTTTTTGTACCTGCTGCAGGCACACCCCTTGTGCGTCCTCAGCCTATTGCTGTCTGTCACCTGGTATTTAACCCAGCTCCTCCCAAGAAACCCTGCCTGAGCATTGTGTTTCATTCAGTGTGCTCTTTCACTCTGAATGTGCCAGGTCCCTTTCTGTGTTTGCTTGCCTGTCTTTCCTGGAGGCTGTATTTCCAGGCCTGTCTGAACACGCTCCTAGCCTGTTCCTTCCACCTTCTAGGGGCCGCATCCCTAGAGCCGCTCCTGTATCTTGTCTGTCCTGTCTGAACACGCTCCTAGCCTGTTCCTTCCGCCTTCTAGGGGCTGCATACCTAGACCCATTCCTGTATCTTGCCTGTTCCTGTCTGAACACGCTCCTAGCCTGTTCGTTCCGCCTTCTAGGGGCCGCATACCTAGACCTGCTCCTGTATCTTGCTGCTGTGTCTGTTCTTGTCTGTATACTCTCCTAGCCTGTTTTCCTGTTTTTCTCTATGTCCGTACCTTCCCTTTTTCTGCAGAGTCTGAACTCGTACCTAACTCCAGCTCATTGTCACTGTACTTCCGTTTGTGAGTTTGTGGTCCACTCGCTACTTCACTGCAAGTACCCTGTGGGTATCTGGTTCTGCCTTTCCCTTCCTGTCTGTTCCGTGTGAACAGAGCCCTGTCCCCCTGCTCTGCCTTGCTCACCGCTCCGGCGGTTCTAGCCTGCTCTGCCTTGCTCACCGCTCCGGTGGTTCTAGCCTGCTCTGCCTTGCTCACCGCTCTGGCGGTTCTAGCCTGCTCTGCCTTGCTCACCGCTCCAGCGGTTCTAGCCTGCTCTGCCTTGCTCACCGCTCCGGCGGTTCTAGCCTGCTCTGCCTTGCTCACCGCTCCGGCGGTTCTAGCCTGCTCTGCCTTGCTCACCGCTCCGGCGGTTCTAGCCTGCTCTGCCTTGCTCACTGCTCCGGCGGTTCTAGCCTGCTCTGCCTTGCTCACCTCTCCAGGCGGCCTTGTCCTGCTCTACTCTTGCTCACCGCTCTAGGTGGTCTCGTCTTGCCCTGCTCTCGCTCACCACTCTGGGCGGCCTCACTCTGCTGAGTTTGTCCGCCACATCTGTGGTTCTGTTCCTGAGTCCCAGTGTGTACTGGGTCCTATCCCGCCTGTGTTCCAACCTGCTAGTGCCTCCCTGTCTGCACTCTAGCCATGCTTGCCTGTACTTCCCTGCCTGCAAACCCGCCTGCCTGTATACCAGTTGTGCCTGTCTATACCCACCAGTCCGTGTGCCAGCCTAGCCTGTCTGTTCCTGTGTTCCCCGGTGTGGGTCAACAGCTGTGTCCGGGGTCTGTCCTGGAGTAGCACCTGGTCCCTCTGCTCGGATCCTCCTTGGTGCACTGGCGTCGTATGCCGTCGTGCGACCCTGGTCGGATCGGGTGAATACTTAGTTACGCCCCTCCAGGCATTCACTCTCCGGCACGGTCCAGTGGAATCACTACATAAACACGCACACGCCAGTCAGTCCAGGCGTGTGCATTACAACAGATTACTGGGAGGGGCTGGTGAGGACCCAGCGGTCATGGTGCACATTGGCACAAATGACAAAGTTAGAGGTAGGTGGAAGGTCCTTAAAGATGATTTCAGGGAATTAGGCTGCAAGCTGAAAGCAAGGACCTCCAAGGTGGTATTCTCTGAAATACTACCTGTACCACGTGCCACGCCAGAGAGGCAATGGGAGATTAGGGAGATAAATAAGTGGCTCAAGAACTGGTGTAGGAAGGAGGGATTTGGGTTCCTGGAGAACTGGGCCGACTTCTCAGTTGGCTACAGACTCTACGCTAGGGACCGGCTGCACCTTAATGGGGAGGGTGCAGCTGTGCTGGGGGAGAAAATGGCTACAGGGTTGGAGGAGTGTTTAAACTAGGGATTGGGGGGGAGGGTATTCATTTTATAGGTGGGGAAGATAGTGCAGATAGTGACCTGGGCACAAATAAAGAAATTGGGGGTGGGGTTAGAACAGTCAATAAAGTAAGAAGGAATAGAGGTACAGAGAGATACATAAAATGCATGTACACTAATGCCAGAAGCCTCACCAACAAAATGGAGGAATTAGAATTAATTTTGTTGGAAAATAATTATGACATGGTAGGGATATCTGAGACGTGGCTAGACGAGAGCCATGACTGGGCAGTTAATTTACAGGGCTATAGTCTGATCAGAAATGACCGTACAAACAAGCGAGGGGGGGGGTGTTTATATGTAAAATCATCCTTAAAACCTGTCTTGCGTGAGGATATATGTGAATCTAATGAAAATGTATAGTCCCTGTGGGTGGAGATAAGGGGAGGGGGAAAAAATAATAAATTACTGATAGGGGTTTGTTATAAGTCTCCAAAAATAATGGAAGTAGCGGAGAATATCCTCGTAAAGCAAATAGATGAAGCAGCGACTCAAGGAGAAGTCATTATTATGGGAGACTTCAACTACCCTGAAATACATTGGGGGACAGAAACATGTAATTCAAGCAAAGGAAATAGGTTTTTGACTACTATGAGAGACAATTACCTTTCACAACTGGTTCAGGACCTAACAAGAAGGGGGGCACTGCTAGACCTAATATTAACCAATAGACCAGATCGCATATCAAATATACGAGTTGGGGGTCCCTTGGGTAATAGTGATCACAAAATAATACGTTTTCATGTAACCTTTAATAAGATGTGTAGTAGACGGGTTACAAGGACACTAAACTTCAGGAAGGCAAATTTCCAACGGATAAGAGATGATCTTAGTGCAATAAACTTGGACGATATCCTGAGACATAAAGCTACACAAAACAAATGGGAGACATTTATTAACATCCTGAATAGGACCTGTGCACAATATATACCCCTTGGGAATAAACATGCTAGAAATAGGAGGAAACCACTATGGCTAAATAGAGCTGTAAGGGGCGCAATAATTGACAAAAAGAAAGCATTTAGAGAACTAAAGCAAGTAGGTAGTGATGAGGCAGTAAATAAATATAGAAAATTAAATAAATTATGTAAAAAACAAATCAAGGCAGCAAAGATTGAGGCAGAGAGAATCATTGCCAGAGAAAGTAAAAATAACCCCAAAATATTCTTTAACTACATAAATAGTAAAAATCTAAAAAATGATTGTGTTGGCCCCCTTAAAAATAGTCTGGGTGAAATGGTGGATGAGGATGAGGAAAAAGCCAATATGCTAAATGATTTTTTTCAACCGTATTTACACAAGAAAATCACATGACAGAAAACATGATTAGTAAATGTCACTTGCTTAACCCAGCTGGAAGTATGGCGGCGTCTAAAAATCACTAAAGTTGACAAATCCCCAGGCCCGGATGGGATACACCCGCGAGTACTGCAGGAATTAAGTAATGTCATAGATAGACCATTATTTTTAATCTTTAAAGATTCCATAATAACAGGGTCTGTACCACAGGACTGGCGTCTAGCAAATGTGGTGCCAATATTCAAAAAGAGGTCAAAAACTGAACTTGGAAATTATAGGCCGGTAAGCTTAACCTCTTCTGTGGGTAAAATCCTGGAGGGTTTCCTAAGAGATGCTATGATAGAGTATCTGAAGAAGAATAACCTCATGACCCAATATCAACATGGGTTTACGAGAGACCGTTCCTGTCAAACTAATCTGATCAGATTTTATGAAGATGTAAGTTCGGGACTGGACCAAGGAAATGCAGTGGATGTTGTGTATATGGACTTTTCAAAAGCTTTTGATACGGTTCCACACAAAAGGTTGATACATAAAATGAGAACATTGGGGATAGGGGAAAATATATGTATGTGGGTTAAGAATTGGCTCAGTGATAGGAAACAAAGGGTGGTTATTAATGGAAAACACTCAGACTGGGTCTCAGTTAACAGTGGGGGTACCACAGGGGTCAGTATTGGGCCCCCTTCTTTTTAACATATTTATTAATGACCTTGTAGGGGGCATACAGAGTAATATTTCAATATTTGCAGATGACACTAAACTCTGCAGGGTAATCAATACAGAGGAGGACAATTTTACATTACAGGAGGATCTATGTAAACTAGAAGCTTGGGCTGATAAATGGCAAATGAGCTTTAATGGGGATAAATGTAAGGTAATGCACTTGGGCAGAGGAAATAAAATATATAATTATATGCTTAATTGTAAAACACTGGGCAAAACTGTAACTGAAAAAGACCCGGGTGTATTGGTGGACGACAAGCTCACGTTTAGTGGCCAGTGTCAGGCTGCTGCTGCAAAGGCAAATAAAATAATGGGATGCATTAAAAGAGGCATAGATGCTCATGAGGAGAACATAATTTTACCTCTATACAAGTCATTAGTGCGACCACACTTAGAATACTGTGTACAGTTCTGGTCTCCGGTGTATAAGAATGACATAGCTGAACTAGAGCGGGTGCAGAGAAGAGCGACCAAGGTTATTAGAGGACTGGGGGGTCTGCAATACCAAGACAGGTTATTACACTTGGAGTTATTTACTGTGGAAAAAAGAAGGCTTAGGGGTGATCTTATTACTATGTACAAGTATATGAGGGGACAGTACAAAGACCTTTCTACTGATCTTTTTACTCTGAGGCCTGAGATGAGGACAAGGGGGCATCTTCTACGTCTGGAGGAAAGAAGGTTTAATCATAATCACAGACGGGGATTCTTTACTGTAAGAGCAGTGAGACTATGGAACTCTCTGCCGCATGATGTTGTAATGAGTGATTCACTGTTAAAATTTAAGAAGGGCATGGATGCCTTTCTTGAAAAGTATAATATTACAGGTTATAAATACTAGATTCCTTGATAGGGCGTTGATCCAGGGAACTAGTCTGATTGTCGTATGGAGTCGGGAAGGAATTTTTTTCCCCATGTGGAGCTTAGTGTTTGCCACATGGGTTTTTTTTTGCCTTCCTCTGGATCAACAAGTTAGGCTATGGGTTGAACTAGATGGACTTAGTCTTCCTTCAACCTTCAAAACTATGTTACTATGTTACGTCCCTTGCCAAGCGCCTTGCCCATTGTAAAGTAAGTAAAATAGCTTACACTCGCACTATCAATGGAAAAAGGGTAATAAAAAGTAGATTAGAACCGTGGAAGAGGAAAACCACAGTTGTATTTCTCTGGCCTACACCCGAATCTTTTAAACAATCTGAACTATCAAGGAGAAAATATTACTGTTTTTCTTTACAGAAAAAATACCAAAAGCTGAATAATAGAGATTTATTACCATGGAACAGACACAGTTATAATTTACTGGTGTATGTAGACCAGACTTTTTTAAATATATATATATTTGTGGCTGAACAGTGAGCGACACACTCAAACTGTTTTTTTAGATACAAATGGCCCAAAAGTGGATAATACAGAGGTTTGAACCATGGAACTGCAAAACCACACTTGTATTTCTCGGGCCTACACCAGTCTATTTTCAACAGATATATTTGTGTCTGAACAATCAAGAGACACTATTATTTATTTTTTACGGCCAAAAATTGCAAAATGCAGGATAATACAGAGATTTGACCCATGGAACTGCAAAACGACACTTGTATTTCTCAGGCCTACTCCAGACTATTTTCAACAGATATATTTGTGTCTGAACAATCAGGAGACACTATTTATTTTTTACGGCAAAAAATGCTAAAAGCAGGATAATAGAGATTTTTAACCGTGGAACTGCAAAACCACACTTGTATTTCTCTGGCCTGCACCAGACTATTTTCAACAGATATATTTGTGTCGGAAAAATCAGGGAGACACTATTATTTTTTTCTTTATGTCAAAAAATGCCAAGAGCAGGATTATAGAGATTTTTTACCATGGAACAGCAAAAGCACACTGCTGTCTCTCAGGCCTACACCAACCTATTTTAAACAGATATATTTGTGTCTGAAAAATCAGGGAGACACTATTATTTTTTTACGGCAAAAAATGCTAAAAACAGGATAATAGAGATTTTTTTACCGTGGAACAGCAAAACCACAGTTATAATTTACTGGTGTATACCAGACTTTTTTAAATATATATATTTGCGGCTGAACAGTGAGCGACACACTCAAACTGTCTTTTTTAGATACAAATGGCCCATGGAGCTGCAAAACCACACTTCTATTTCTCTGGCCTACACCAGACTATTTTCAACAGATATATTTGTGTCTGAAAAATCAGAGACACACATTTTTTTTTGGGGGGGGGGGGGGGCACCAAAAGGTTAATAAGACGAGTATTTGTACAGTGTGAAGGAGGAAAAAAAAAAGAGGATTTAGATGAAAAAAAAAGGATTTTTCCTTGCCCCCCAGGACCTGGAGCTAAGTCCAGCAATTTCAGCAACAGGAGCACACAGGACTGTAATGCAGCGTTTGCTGGTATAACCACTGCGTCTCCTATACAGCCAGCCTGCCTGCCTGATATCTGGGATGGATATTAGTCCTGAGAAGGACTGTTTGTTTGACCTGGCAGCCTTTACAGACCCTACACTAACTATTTCGCAGTATATATCTCTCCCTAAATCAGCAGCGCTGTCCCTACACTGTCTGATCCGGAGCGATTGTGTCCAAGATGGCGGCGCCCGGTTTTAAATACTCGAGGTGACACTGTGCGGCCAGCCAATCACTGTAATGCCCACAACCAACATGGCTGCGGCATTAAAGTGACTGGCTGGCAATCCCTGCATGTTAATTGGCTCTGTAAAGAGCGCCAAACATGCAGGGCGGAGACCCGATCTCCCGTCCGAGTTACCCGGAAATGCTCGGTGCTCGCCAAACATCCTGAGTAGCGTGCTTGGGCGAGTAACGAGCAGTGTGGAGCATGCTCGCTCAACACTAGATATGATCAGATATCAAAATCAAACATCAGAATGATGTCAGTTTGAGGCTAAATACCCTGTCTGAGAACTGATTTTGATAAGGGATTCTGACGAGTGGATTCTGACGAGTGATTCTGCCTTTTGTTTCATCGTTACTTATCTCTAATGTGGATTAGTTCTATGTATTGATTTGTAAAGTTCATTGTTATAGACTTGTATGTATAAATATATTTAGATCTTTCTCCTTTTTTGTTACTTATTTGTAGATGTGTTTTAATAAAACTATTTGAGAACAATGGGTTGAATTTTCATTTCTATATTTCTAATGCTCGGGGTAAGTTCAGAAATAGTGTTGAGAGATACCTTCCGATATCGGGAAATATCGGATCGGATTGGATCGGACCGATTCCCAAAAAATGTCGGATGTCGCCGATTCCGATACCGGAAACCAATGCAAGTCAATGAGACACAAATATCGGAATGAAAATAAACCCTTTCTTTCCTTGTAGGTTAATTCTACATTAAGGAAAACAACTAAGAATAATGTAGAATGTATTACATGAAAAGCCGGCAATTCAGCAGCGGCATACACCGGTACCCGACAATTTAGAACAGAAAGAATACAGCATCACACATAGATTAGATAGATAGAAACATGTCAGTCACATATATAAGAAGTACAGTGACAGTGTTGCTTACTCTACTTTGTGCAAAATGAAGTGGTCAGTGGGGTGCCAGAAACTGGATAGGGCACTCAAGTAGGATAAAAACAAACCTCTTTATTGAAGTTATAATCCCCACAACGCGTTTCTGCAGCGATCTGCTGCCTTCATCAGGTAGAGTTATGGGGAAATGACAGAAACAGGCACTTTTATACATAAAGCAGAGGAACTAAATGGGAGGTACCAAGAAAAACTTGGTACTTAACCCCTTAGTCACCATTCACAAAAAACAATTACAATTTTAGGACAAAGAGAACTTAAAAAGGCATTGCGGGCCAATAACCACACATTATAAACTTACTATGAAGATGTAAGATAATTAAGCCGATTTGTTGCATTATCAAGAACTTGTTCTAAAATCGTGAGTTTCAAGCTACTGGGATCTCTCTGGTGGGCAGTCAGAAAGTGCTTAGAAACACTATGCTGCACGTACCCATTCTTAATATTAGAGCGATGTTTATTAAGGCGGGCTTGCATTCTTTGTATGGTCTGGCCCTCATATTGCAAACCACATCCACATTGCAACAAGCAGACCACATAGTCAGAATGACAGTCCATTTTACAGGTGATGGGGAATTGTTGATAATGCAACAAATCGGCTTAATTATCTTATGAAGAAAGAGAATTTTTGGATTTTTAAATTGGGTACATTGTATCCGGAAGGATTGAATTTAGCGATTGATGATGTGTGTAGATGAATTATTAATATTTTTTAGATAAAGTACTGGTGGAGGTGCAGATTTTTATGGATATGCCTCATCAATTTTTATGTAATGTGTTCATTTACTTTCATTTATATATGCATTATATATGTATGTATTTTTAACGCATTGCCACTAATATCTACATCTTACATCTTCATAGTAAGTTTATAATGTGTGGTTATTGGCCCGCAATGCCTTTCTCTTTGTCCTAAAATTGTAATTGTTTTTTGTCAATGGTGACTAAGGGGTTAAGTACCAAGTTTTGCTTGGTACCTCCCATTTAGTTCCTCTGCTTTATGTATAAAAGTGCATGTTTCTGTCATTTCCCCATAACTCCACCTGATGAAGGCAGCAGATCGCTGCATAAACGCGTTTTGGGCATTATAACTTCAATAAAGAGGTTTGTTTTTATCCTACTTGAGTGCCCTATCCAGTTTCTGGCGCCCCACTGACCACTTCATTTTGCACACTGTTCACTTTTCCCGTTGGGAGTTGTGGCTCGGGGCTGCGGAGATCTGGATATACCTCCAGCTGCAGGACCTGCGATGAGGTCAGCACCCACGTGATCCGGACTAGGAACCACGTGACTGTAAGCTCCATCTGCTAACCTAGAGGAGACGCTGAAGGCATCGTGGCAGCGTTATCAGCGCCAGTAGCTGTTTAACCTGGGTTGTGCGGTCTGCACAACTCACTCAGGTGAGCTGACCACTGTATCTGCACGTATATTATATCTCCATACAGGCTCACACAAGTACTGCGCTTTTCCACCTACCCCTTTTTGCTTACTGTACTTGTCATTTAGTGTTAAAGGATTTATTTAAAAAAATAATAGTGTTTTCAAGCACCGTCTCTTTAAAAAAGCCGGCCAGCAATTCAGCATCGGTACCCGGCAATTTAGTATAGAAAAAATAGAGCATTACACACACATAGATTAGATAGATAGAAACATGTCAGTCACATATATAAGAAGTACAGTGATAGTGTTGATTACTGTACTTGTCATTTAGTGTTAAAATAAAGGATTTATTTAAAAAAAAAATTGGCGTGGGGTTCCCCGTAATTTTAGTCTCTAGCGGAGGTTAAGCAGATGGCTGGGGCAGATGTTTGAAGCCTGGGAAGGGGGTAATACCCACGGAGCTTCCCAGGCTACTAATATCAGCCCCCAGCTGAATACCTAGCCTTTGGTAACTATTAAAATTGGGGACCCCCAAAAAAATGACGTGGGGTCCCCCCTATTTTAATAGCTAGCAAAGGCTAGGCAGACAGCTGGGGGCTGATATTAATAGCCCAGGAAGGGTGCCATGAATATTGGCACCCTCCCAGGCTAGAAACACCAGCCGTCAGCCGCCCCAGAAATGGCGCATCCCTAGGATGCGCCAATTCTGGCACTTAGCCTCACTCTTCCCACTGCCCTGTAGCGGTGGCAGTGGGGTAATAGGGCTGGGGTTGATGTCAGCTTATAATGCCACCTGACATCAAGCCCAGATTAGTAATGGAGAGGCGTCTATAAAACACCCCCAATACTAACCCCATAGTTAAAGTTAAAAAAAACCCACAAACACCCAGAATAAAGTCCTTTAATTGAAATAAACACACAATTCTTTATTGTTCTAAATTAAACCATACTTACCATCACGCCCATTCCAGCTGAAGCCAACGATCTCCTGCAATAAAAGTAAAATAATAAAGCAACCTCATCCTTACCTTTCCATGGTTCTCAGGACAGCTTCAGCTCTGCTACATTCACATGACAGGCTGGATCGCAGCCGAAAGCTGCAATCCAGCTTGCCATGCCGCAGACACTGAGAAGCACAGGCATGCTTGCGCTCCTCAGTGTCTGGCTGTGACGGCATCCAGATGAGCCAAATTCATTTCCAATGAACTCAGCTCACCTCATGCACATCACTGACAGCGTGGGAGAATTCTACTGCGCATGCGGTGAGCGTGAGAGAATTCTCCCACGCTGTCAGTGACGTGCATGAGGTGAGCTCATGTCCAATGAACTCAGCTCATCTCATGCATGTCATTGACAGCGTGGGAGAATTCTCCTGCGCTCAGCGCTTGAGCAGGAGAATTCTTCCACGCTGAGATGGCATTGAGATGACAGGCTGGATCGCAGCTGAGCGCTGCCATCCAGCATGCCATCCTTCATAGACACTGCAGAGCGCAGGCATGCTTGCGCTCTGCAGTGTCTCTGATGGATGAAAAGCTGGATGGCAGCTTTGTCTCTTGTCTCTCTGTCTCTTGTTCTTCTGTATCTTGGTGGTTGTCTTCTTGTTGTTTGTCCTCTTGGTCATGTTCTTCAGGGTCATCTTCTTGGTCTTCTTCGGGGTGGTCTTCAGGGTCCTCATCTTCAGGGTCGTCATCTTCGGGGTCCTCGTCTTCTGCGGGGTGGTATTCTGGGTCGTCGTCTTCGGGGTCGTCGTCTTCGGGTTCCTCGTCTTCTTCGGGGTGGTCTTCAGGGTCCTCGTCTTCATGGTCATCTTTTTCGGGGTCTTCATCTTCTTCGGGTTGGTCTTCAGGGTCCTCGTCTTCGGGGTCATCTTTTTCGGGGTCTTCGTCTTCTTCAGGGTGGTCTTCAGGGTCCCTGTCTTCAGGGTCGTCATCAGGGCGATCCAGAGTGATTACTAAGAACCATTTAAAAAATCTTGAACTTGGAAATGTAGCAGAACGTACAAGAAAGCTGAGGAACTGCCGAGAACCAGCTGACGGTACTGGAACAGAAGGCACTAGAGCCAATGGAACTACCAAGGACCAGCTGACGGTAATGGAACCCGGTTACTAAGCAGGAGGTACCTGTGCCAGAAAGCACTACCAAGGACCAGCAGACGTTGGTGGAACTTGGATACCGAGAAGTAGGCACCTAAGCCAAAGGCACTGCTGAGAACCAGCTGACGGCACTGGAACTTGGATGGGTAGCAGTAGGTACCCATGAAAAAAAAAGTTGCAAGGCAGCGAGCTGGCCGGTGTTACCGAAACCCACAGTCCTACAGGGGGTGCTTATCCTATTGGCACTATGGAATCAGCCTTCATTGCCAGATCCCGCAGACCACATAGGAGTCACCTAAACTGCAGGCACCATAGAGTTGGCTAACCCGACTGCAACACAACAGGACAACGTATTGGAGGCAAAGTGACGTTGACACTACCCGGAAACAGCTGGCGTGCTGGAACCAGGCTGGGCAGGAGGGAGTACCCATGCCAAAGACACTGGCGGAAAACAGCTGGCGGGGCTGGAACCCAGGGTAAATACTGAAAAAATAGTGGCGCCAGAGGTGTAATTGGAGCAAGTTTTAAATCTGTAGTACAGTGGATGTGGACAGAGCAGGAGAATTTGCCGTACACACAGCTGGGCATCAACTGACGTTACTGAACCCCAATAACACTGGACCAAGTGTTGTCTGTGCAGACAGCACTTCTGAGCAGCAACTGGCGGTGTTGGAGCTCAGGGTAAATACTGAAAAAAGAGTGGAGCCAGAGGTGTAATTGGAGCATGTTTTAAATCTGTAGTAGTAGTGAGACTGTGGACAGAGCAGGAGAATTTGCCGGACACGCAGCAGGGGATCAACTGACGTTACTGAACCCCAATAACACTGGACCAAGTGTTGTCTGTGCAGACAGCACTTCTGAGCAGCAACTGGCGGTGTTGGAGCTCAGGGTAAATACTGAAAAAAGAGTGGAGCCAGAGGTGTAATTGGAGCATGTTTTAAATCTGTAGTAGTAGTGAGACTGTGGACAGAGCAGGAGAATTTGCCGGACACGCAGCAGGGGATCAGCTGACGTTAATGAACCCTAATAACACTGGACCAAGTGTTGACTGTGCAGACAGCATTTCTGAGCAGCAACTGGCAGTGTTGGAGCTCAGGGATAATACTGAAAACAGAGAGGAGCCAGAGGTGTAATTGGAGCAAGTTGTAATTCTGTAATAGTAGTGAGAAAGTGGACAGAGCAGGAGAATTTGCCGGACACACAGCAGGGGATCAGCTGATGTTACTGAACCCCAATACCACTGGACCAAATGTTGACTGTGCAGACAACACTTCTGAGCAGTGTTGGACCTCAGGGATAATACTGAAAATACAGAGGAGCCTGAGGTGTAATTGGAGCAAGTTTTAAATTAGTAGTAGAGTGAATGTGGACAGAGCAGGAGAATTTGCAGGACACACAGCAGGGGATCAGCTGACGTTACTCAACCCCAATAACACGGCAGCAAGTGTTGACTGTGCAGACGGCACTTCTGAGCGGCAACTGGTGGTGTTGGAGCGCAGGGATAATACTGAAAACAGAGGAGCCAGAGGCCTAATTGGAGCAACTTTAAAATCTGTAGTAGTGTGAATGTGGACAGAGCAGGAGAAATTTCCGTACACACAGCAGGGGAACAGCTGACGTTACTGAACCCCAATAATACTGGAGCAAGCATTGACTGTGCAGACGGCACTTCTGAGCAGCAACTGGCGGTGTTGGAGCTCAGGGTAAATACTGAAAACAGAGGAGCCAGAGGCCTAATTTGAGCAACTTAAAAATCTGTAGTAGTGTGAATGTGGACAGAGCAGGAGAAATTGCAGTACACACAGCAGGGGAACAGCTGACGTTACTGAACCCCAATAACACTGGACCAAGCGTTGACTGTGCAGACGGCACTTCTGAGCAGCAACTGGCGGTGTTGGAGCTCAGGATAAATACAGAAAACAGAGGAGCCAGAGAACTAATTGGAGTAAGTTTTAAATTAGTAGTAGAGTGGATGTGTGAATGTGGACAGAGCAGGAGAATTTGCCGGACACACAGCAGGGGATCAGCTGACGTTACTGAACCCCAATACCACTGGACCAAATGTTGACTGTGCAGACAACACTTCTGAGCAGTGTTGGAGCTCAGGGATAATACTGAAAATAGAGAGGAGCCAGAGGTGTAATTGGAGCAAGTTTTAAATTAGTAGTAGAGTGGATGTGGACAGAGCAGGAGAATTTGCCGGACACACAGCAGGGGAACAGCTGACATTACTGAACCCCAATAACACTGGACCAAGTGCTGACTGTGCAGATGGCACTTCTGAGCAGCAACTGGCGGTGTTGGAGCTCAGGGATTACAGTTCAGGTGGTAGAAACATGAACACAACAGGAGACCTGGATACTGTTGCCAATCAATTATTTATTCTGGAAGAGGACTGGCAAATTCATGCGAGATCCAGGCCTTGTTCATTTTCAGAAAAGTAAGCCGGTCAACGTTATCGGAGGATAGGCGCATGCGACGGTCCGTTAGTACACCACCTGAGGCACTAAAGACGCGTTCTGATAATACACTAGCAGCAGGGCAAGCCAGCACCTCCAATGCATACTGGCTAAGCTATGGCCATGTATCCAGCTTAGAGTCCCAAAACTTAAAGGGCGAAGAGCCATCTGGGAGTACACTGAGAGGGCAAGACATGTAGTCTGTCACCATCTGACGGAAACGTTGCCTCCTGCTGACTGGAGCCGTCTGTGATGGTGTAGACATTTGTGGCGGCGGGGACACAAAACTTTGCCAGATTTGGGCCATACTGGTCTTGCCTTGTGCTAAGGCGCTACCTCTGCTCCATCTTTGTGCAGAGCTTCCTCCACTGCTTCGACGCACTGAGCTGCTTTGTAAAGCACTAGCAGCACTGCACTCGGTTGGAATGGAGAACATGATGGAATGCACCAGTGCGTCTTGGTACTCCCACATTTTACGCTCCCGGTTCAACGGTGTTATGAAGCTTTGTAAGTTGTCCCGGTAGCGAGGATCTAGGAGAGTGGACACCCAATAATCAGCCGTGTTGAGAATGTGGGCGATGCGGCGGTCGTTTCTCAGGCACTGCAGCATGAAATCAACCATGTGCTGCAGACTGCCTACTGGCCAAGAAACGCTCTCCCCTGCTTGAGGCGTGATCTCTGCCTGCTCTGCATCACCCCTCCTTCGCTCTAGATACTGACTACTAGAGCATTGTGTACCTCCCTCCTCTGGACAGATGTCTTCCTCCTCCATTGACTCCTCCTCATCCTCCTCACAAAGTGTCCCCTACCTAGGCTTTTGTGAGGAACCACGTTGTGCAGACTGTACAGAAGCAGATGGCATTTGTGACTCCTCATCCTCCACCTCTTCCAAAACCTCCTCCCTTAGTGCTTGCAGTGTTTTTTCAAGCAGACAGATAAGGGGGATAGTCATGCAGACTAGTGCATCATCTGCACTCGCCATCCGCATGGAATAATCGAAGGCACGCAAAAAGTGGCAAATATCCTTCATAGAAGCCCACTCAGTGGTGGTGAAGTGTGAACGGCGCGCACTGCGACTAGTTTGTGCCTACTGCAGCTGGTACTCCATTACTGCTGCCTGCTGCTCACACAACCTCTCCAACATATGTAACGTTGAATTCCACCTGGTGGGTAGGTCACGTATGATGCGATGTTCCGGAAGACGTAATCGGCACTGCAGAGCTGCAATGCGCGATCTTGCATTGCTGGAACGCCGCAAGTGAGCGCACTCTATGCGGACCTTGTGCAGCAGTGCATCAAGATCCGGATAGTCCCTAAAAAAACTCTGCACGACCAAGTTGAGCACATGTGCCAGACATGGGATGTGAGTGAGGTTGCCTAGGCCCAGAGCTGCCACCAGATTTCGGCCATTGTCACACACTACCATGCCTGGCTGGAGATTCGCTGGCACAAACCACACGTCGCTCACTGCTTGATGGCATTCCAGAGCTCCTGCACTGTGTGTCTTCGACTAGGCCGCTAGTTGGGTGACAGTTAGAAGGGGGGGTAGAGGGAAGAGTGCCAGGGAGGCTAGTCCTGATCTGGCACACCCCAATAAGTTTGCAAAGTTGGCAGATGAGGGGAGTGACGGTACAGGGGTAGCACTACTGCAGCAAGGCATGTCCCCTGAAAGCCGGAGGAGTGTCAGCTCCAGGGAAATAGAAGAGTAGGGCAGGCCAGGCAGGTGCTGGTAGTGGGGGACTCAATTATTAGGGGAACAGATAGGGCAATCTGTCACAAAGACAGGGATCGTCGAACAGTGTGCTGCCTACTTGGCGCTCGAGTCCGGCACATCGCTGATCGGGTTGACAGATGTAACATACCTGGCGGCGTCCTTGCATAGTGGTCCATCTCCCACTGTGCAAGAGCGCGCACTTGATCTCCAGTCCAGTCTGCTAGCCTGACTTCCCTCCATGCTGTCTGCTTGCCTCTGTTTCTGCTGCTTAAGGGCGGCGCCCGATCACTTCCTGCTTTTTGTACCTGCTGCAGGCACACCCCTTGTGCGTCCTCAGCCTATTGCTGTCTGTCACCTGGTATTTAACCCAGCTCCTCCCAAGAAACCCTGCCTGAGCATTGTGTTTCATTCAGTGTGCTCTTTCACTCTGAATGTGCCAGGTCCCTTTCTGTGTTTGCTTGCCTGTCTTTCCTGGAGGCTGTATTTCCAGGCCTGTCTGAACACGCTCCTAGCCTGTTCCTTCCACCTTCTAGGGGCCGCATCCCTAGAGCCGCTCCTGTATCTTGTCTGTCCTGTCTGAACACGCTCCTAGCCTGTTCCTTCCGCCTTCTAGGGGCTGCATACCTAGACCCATTCCTGTATCTTGCCTGTTCCTGTCTGAACACGCTCCTAGCCTGTTCGTTCCGCCTTCTAGGGGCCGCATACCTAGACCTGCTCCTGTATCTTGCTGCTGTGTCTGTTCTTGTCTGTATACTCTCCTAGCCTGTTTTCCTGTTTTTCTCTATGTCCGTACCTTCCCTTTTTCTGCAGAGTCTGAACTCGTACCTAACTCCAGCTCATTGTCACTGTACTTCCGTTTGTGAGTTTGTGGTCCACTCGCTACTTCACTGCAAGTACCCTGTGGGTATCTGGTTCTGCCTTTCCCTTCCTGTCTGTTCCGTGTGAACAGAGCCCTGTCCCCCCTGCTCTGCCTTGCTCACCGCTCCGGCGGTTCTAGCCTGCTCTGCCTTGCTCACCGCTCCGGTGGTTCTAGCCTGCTCTGCCTTGCTCACCGCTCTGGCGGTTCTAGCCTGCTCTGCCTTGCTCACCGCTCCAGCGGTTCTAGCCTGCTCTGCCTTGCTCACCGCTCCGGCGGTTCTAGCCTGCTCTGCCTTGCTCACCGCTCCGGCGGTTCTAGCCTGCTCTGCCTTGCTCACCGCTCCGGCGGTTCTAGCCTGCTCTGCCTTGCTCACTGCTCCGGCGGTTCTAGCCTGCTCTGCCTTGCTCACCTCTCCAGGCGGCCTTGTCCTGCTCTACTCTTGCTCACCGCTCTAGGTGGTCTCGTCTTGCCCTGCTCTCGCTCACCACTCTGGGCGGCCTCACTCTGCTGAGTTTGTCCGCCACATCTGTGGTTCTGTTCCTGAGTCCCAGTGTGTACTGGGTCCTATCCCGCCTGTGTTCCAACCTGCTAGTGCCTCCCTGTCTGCACTCTAGCCATGCTTGCCTGTACTTCCCTGCCTGCAAACCCGCCTGCCTGTATACCAGTTGTGCCTGTCTATACCCACCAGTCCGTGTGCCAGCCTAGCCTGTCTGTTCCTGTGTTCCCCGGTGTGGGTCAACAGCTGTGTCCGGGGTCTGTCCTGGAGTAGCACCTGGTCCCTCTGCTCGGTTCCTCCTTGGTGCACTGGCGTCGTATGCTGTCGTGCGACCCTGGTCGGATCGGGTGAATACTTAGTTACGCCCCTCCAGGCATTCACTCTCCGGCACGGTCCAGTGGAATCACTACATAAACACGCACACGCCAGTCAGTCCAGGCGTGTGCATTACAACAGATTACTGGGAGGGGCTGGTGAGGACCCAGCGGTCATGGTGCACATTGGCACAAATGACAAAGTTAGAGGTAGGTGGAAGGTCCTTAAAGATGATTTCAGGGAATTAGGCTGCAAGCTGAAAGCAAGGACCTCCAAGGTGGTATTCTCTGAAATACTACCTGTACCACGTGCCACGCCAGAGAGGCAATGGGAGATTAGGGAGATAAATAAGTGGCTCAAGAACTGGTGTAGGAAGGAGGGATTTGGGTTCCTGGAGAACTGGGCCGACTTCTCAGTTGGCTACAGACACTACGCTAGGGACCGGCTGCACCTTAATGGGGAGGGTGCAGCTGTGCTGGGGGAGAAAATGGCTACAGGGTTGGAGGAGTGTTTAAACTAGGGATTGGGGGGGAGGGTATTCATTTTATAGGTGGGGAAGATAGTGCAGATAGTGACCTGGGCACAAATAAAGAAATTGGGGGTGGGGTTAGAACAGTCAATAAAGTAAGAAGGAATAGAGGTACAGAGAGATACATAAAATGCATGTACACTAATGCCAGAAGCCTCACCAACAAAATGGAGGAATTAGAATTAATTTTGTTGGAAAATAATTATGACATGGTAGGGATATCTGAGACGTGGCTAGACGAGAGCCATGACTGGGCAGTTAATTTACAGGGCTATAGTCTGATCAGAAATGACCGTACAAACAAGCGAGGGGGGGGGGTGTTTATATGTAAAATCATCCTTAAAACCTGTCTTGCGTGAGGATATATGTGAATCTAATGAAAATGTATAGTCCCTGTGGGTGGAGATAAGGGGAGGGGGAAAAAATAATAAATTACTGATAGGGGTTTGTTATAAGTCTCCAAAAATAATGGAAGTAGCGGAGAATATCCTCGTAAAGCAAATAGATGAAGCAGCGACTCAAGGAGAAGTCATTATTATGGGAGACTTCAACTACCCTGAAATACATTGGGGGACAGAAACATGTAATTCAAGCAAAGGAAATAGGTTTTTGACTACTATGAGAGACAATTACCTTTCACAACTGGTTCAGGACCTAACAAGAAGGGGGGCACTGCTAGACCTAATATTAACCAATAGACCAGATCGCATATCAAATATACGAGTTGGGGGTCCCTTGGGTAATAGTGATCACAAAATAATACGTTTTCATGTAACCTTTAATAAGATGTGTAGTAGACGGGTTACAAGGACACTAAACTTCAGGAAGGCAAATTTCCAACGGATAAGAGATGATCTTAGTGCAATAAACTTGGACGATATCCTGAGACATAAAGCTACACAAAACAAATGGGAGACATTTATTAACATCCTGAATAGGACCTGTGCACAATATATACCCCTTGGGAATAAACATGCTAGAAATAGGAGGAAACCACTATGGCTAAATAGAGCTGTAAGGGGCGCAATAATTGACAAAAAGAAAGCATTTAGAGAACTAAAGCAAGTAGGTAGTGATGAGGCAGTAAATAAATATAGAAAATTAAATAAATTATGTAAAAAACAAATCAAGGCAGCAAAGATTGAGGCAGAGAGAATCATTGCCAGAGAAAGTAAAAATAACCCCAAAATATTCTTTAACTACATAAATAGTAAAAATCTAAAAAATGATTGTGCTGGCCCCCTTAAAAATAGTCTGGGTGAAATGGTGGATGAGGATGAGGAAAAAGCCAATATGCTAAATGATTTTTTTTCAACCGTATTTACACAAGAAAATCACATGACAGAAAACATGATTAGTAAATGTCACTTGCTTAACCCAGCTGGAAGTATGGCGGCGTCTAAAAATCACTAAAGTTGACAAATCCCCAGGCCCGGATGGGATACACCCGCGAGTACTGCAGGAATTAAGTAATGTCATAGATAGACCATTATTTTTAATCTTTAAAGATTCCATAATAACAGGGTCTGTACCACAGGACTGGCGTCTAGCAAATGTGGTGCCAATATTCAAAAAGAGGTCAAAAACTGAACTTGGAAATTATAGGCCGGTAAGCTTAACCTCTTCTGTGGGTAAAATCCTGGAGGGTTTCCTAAGAGATGCTATGATAGAGTATCTGAAGAAGAATAACCTCATGACCCAATATCAACATGGGTTTACGAGAGACCGTTCCTGTCAAACTAATCTGATCAGATTTTATGAAGATGTAAGTTCGGGACTGGACCAAGGAAATGCAGTGGATGTTGTGTATATGGACTTTTCAAAAGCTTTTGATACGGTTCCACACAAAAGGTTGATACATAAAATGAGAACATTGGGGATAGGGGAAAATATATGTATGTGGGTTAAGAATTGGCTCAGTGATAGGAAACAAAGGGTGGTTATTAATGGAAAACACTCAGACTGGGTCTCAGTTAACAGTGGGGGTACCACAGGGGTCAGTATTGGGCCCCCTTCTTTTTAACATATTTATTAATGACCTTGTAGGGGGCATACAGAGTAATATTTCAATATTTGCAGATGACACTAAACTCTGCAGGGTAATCAATACAGAGGAGGACAATTTTACATTACAGGAGGATCTATGTAAACTAGAAGCTTGGGCTGATAAATGGCAAATGAGCTTTAATGGGGATAAATGTAAGGTAATGCACTTGGGCAGAGGAAATAAAATATATAATTATATGCTTAATTGTAAAACACTGGGCAAAACTGTAACTGAAAAAGACCCGGGTGTATTGGTGGACGACAAGCTCACGTTTAGTGGCCAGTGTCAGGCTGCTGCTGCAAAGGCAAATAAAATAATGGGATGCATTAAAAGAGGCATAGATGCTCATGAGGAGAACATAATTTTACCTCTATACAAGTCATTAGTGCGACCACACTTAGAATACTGTGTACAGTTCTGGTCTCCGGTGTATAAGAATGACATAGCTGAACTAGAGCGGGTGCAGAGAAGAGCGACCAAGGTTATTAGAGGACTGGGGGGTCTGCAATACCAAGACAGGTTATTACACTTGGAGTTATTTACTGTGGAAAAAAGAAGGCTTAGGGGTGATCTTATTACTATGTACAAGTATATGAGGGGACAGTACAAAGACCTTTCTACTGATCTTTTTACTCTGAGGCCTGAGATGAGGACAAGGGGGCATCTTCTACGTCTGGAGGAAAGAAGGTTTAATCATAATCACAGACGGGGATTCTTTACTGTAAGAGCAGTGAGACTATGGAACTCTCTGCCGCATGATGTTGTAATGAGTGATTCACTGTTAAAATTTAAGAAGGGCATGGATGCCTTTCTTGAAAAGTATAATATTACAGGTTATAAATACTAGATTCCTTGATAGGGCGTTGATCCAGGGAACTAGTCTGATTGTCGTATGGAGTCGGGAAGGAATTTTTTTCCCCATGTGGAGCTTAGTGTTTGCCACATGGGTTTTTTTTTGCCTTCCTCTGGATCAACAAGTTAGGCTATGGGTTGAACTAGATGGACTTAGTCTTCCTTCAACCTTCAAAACTATGTTACTATGTTACGTCCCTTGCCAAGCGCCTTGCCCATTGTAAAGTAAGTAAAATAGCTTACACTCGCACTATCAATGGAAAAAGGGTAATAAAAAGTAGATTAGAACCGTGGAAGAGGAAAACCACAGTTGTATTTCTCTGGCCTACACCCGAATCTTTTAAACAATCTGAACTATCAAGGAGAAAATATTACTGTTTTTCATTACAGAAAAAATACCAAAAGCTGAATAATAGAGATTTATTACCATGGAACAGACACAGTTATAATTTACTGGTGTATGTAGACCAGACTTTTTTAAATATATATATATTTGTGGCTGAACAGTGAGCGACACACTCAAACTGTTTTTTTAGATACAAATGGCCCAAAAGTGGATAATACAGAGGTTTGAACCATGGAACTGCAAAACCACACTTGTATTTCTCGGGCCTACACCAGTCTATTTTCAACAGATATATTTGTGTCTGAACAATCAAGAGACACTATTATTTATTTTTTACGGCCAAAAATTGCAAAATGCAGGATAATACAGAGATTTGACCCATGGAACTGCAAAACGACACTTGTATTTCTCAGGCCTACTCCAGACTATTTTCAACAGATATATTTGTGTCTGAACAATCAGGAGACACTATTTATTTTTTACGGCAAAAAATGCTAAAAGCAGGATAATAGAGATTTTTAACCGTGGAACTGCAAAACCACACTTGTATTTCTCTGGCCTGCACCAGACTATTTTCAACAGATATATTTGTGTCGGAAAAATCAGGGAGACACTATTATTTTTTTCTTTATGTCAAAAAATGCCAAGAGCAGGATTATAGAGATTTTTTACCATGGAACAGCAAAAGCACACTGCTGTCTCTCAGGCCTACACCAACCTATTTTAAACAGATATATTTGTGTCTGAAAATTCAGAGACACACATTTTTTTTTTTGGGGGGGGGGGGCACCAAAAGGTTAATAAGACGAGTATTTGTACAGTGTGAAGGAGGAAAAAAAAAAGAGGATTTAGATGAAAAAAAAAGGATTTTTCCTTGCCCCCCAGGACCTGGAGCTAAGTCCAGCAATTTCAGCAACAGGAGCACACAGGACTGTAATGCAGCGTTTGCTGGTATAACCACTGCGTCTCCTATACAGCCAGCCTGCCTGCCTGATATCTGGGATGGATATTAGTCCTGAGAAGGACTGTTTGTTTGACCTGGCAGCCTTTACAGACCCTACACTAACTATTTCGCAGTATATATCTCTCCCTAAATCAGCAGCGCTGTCCCTACACTGTCTGATCCGGAGCGATTGTGTCCAAGATGGCGGCGCCCGGTTTTAAATACTCGAGGTGACACTGTGCGGCCAGCCAATCACTGTAATGCCCACAACCAACATGGCTGCGGCATTAAAGTGACTGGCTGGCAATCCCTGCATGTTAATTGGCTCTGTAAAGAGCGCCAAACATGCAGGGCGGAGACCCGATCTCCCGTCCGAGTTACCCGGAAATGCTCGGTGCTCGCCAAACATCCTGAGTAGCGTGCTTGGGCGAGTAACGAGCAGTGTGGAGCATGCTCGCTCAACCCTAGATATGATCAGATATCAAAATCAAACATCAGAATGATGTCAGTTTGAGGCTAAATACCCTGTCTGAGAACTGATTTTGATAAGGGATTCTGACGAGTGGATTCTGACGAGTGATTCTGCCTTTTGTTTCATCGTTACTTATCTCTAATGTGGATTAGTTCTATGTATTGATTTGTAAAGTTCATTGTTATAGACTTGTATGTATAAATATATTTAGATCTTTCTCCTTTTTTGTTACTTATTTGTAGATGTGTTTTAATAAAACTATTTGAGAACAATGGGTTGAATTTTCATTTCTATATTTCTAATGCTCGGGGTAAGTTCAGAAATAGTGTTGAGAGATACCTTCCGATATCGGGAAATATCGGATCGGATTGGATCGGACCGATTCCCAAAAAATGTCGGATGTCGCCGATTCCGATACCGGAAACCAATGCAAGTCAATGAGACACAAATATCGGAATGAAAATAAACCCTTTCTTTCCTTGTAGGTTAATTCTACATTAAGGAAAACAACTAAGAATAATGTAGAATGTATTACATGAAAAGCCGGCAATTCAGCAGCGGCATACACCGGTACCCGACAATTTAGAACAGAAAGAATACAGCATCACACATAGATTAGATAGATAGAAACATGTCAGTCACATATATAAGAAGTACAGTGACAGTGTTGCTTACTCTACTTTGTGCAAAATGAAGTGGTCAGTGGGGTGCCAGAAACTGGATAGGGCGCTCAAGTAGGATAAAAACAAACCTCTTTATTGAAGTTATAATCCCCACAACGCGTTTCTGCAGCGATCTGCTGCCTTCATCAGGTAGAGTTATGGGGAAATGACAGAAACAGGCACTTTTATACATAAAGCAGAGGAACTAAATGGGAGGTACCAAGAAAAACTTGGTACTTAACCCCTTAGTCACCATTCACAAAAAACAATTACAATTTTAGGACAAAGAGAACTTAAAAAGGCATTGCGGGCCAATAACCACACATTATAAACTTACTATGAAGATGTAAGATAATTAAGCCGATTTGTTGCATTATCAAGAACTTGTTCTAAAATCGTGAGTTTCAAGCTACTGGGATCTCTCTGGTGGGCAGTCAGAAAGTGCTTAGAAACACTATGCTGCACGTACCCATTCTTAATATTAGAGCGATGTTTATTAAGGCGGGCTTGCATTCTTTGTATGGTCTGGCCCTCATATTGCAAACCACATCCACATTGCAACAAGCAGACCACATAGTCAGAATGACAGTCCATTTTACAGGTGATGGGGAATTGTTGATAATGCAACAAATCGGCTTAATTATCTTATGAAGAAAGAGAATTTTTGGATTTTTAAATTGGGTACATTGTATCCGGAAGGATTGAATTTAGCGATTGATGATGTGTGTAGATGAATTATTAATATTTTTTAGATAAAGTACTGGTGGAGGTGCAGATTTTTATGGATATGCCTCATCAATTTTTATGTAATGTGTTCATTTACTTTCATTTATATATGCATTATATATGTATGTATTTTTAACGCATTGCCACTAATATCTACATCTTACATCTTCATAGTAAGTTTATAATGTGTGGTTATTGGCCCGCAATGCCTTTCTCTTTGTCCTAAAATTGTAATTGTTTTTTGTCAATGGTGACTAAGGGGTTAAGTACCAAGTTTTGCTTGGTACCTCCCATTTAGTTCCTCTGCTTTATGTATAAAAGTGCATGTTTCTGTCATTTCCCCATAACTCCACCTGATGAAGGCAGCAGATCGCTGCATAAACGCGTTTTGGGCATTATAACTTCAATAAAGAGGTTTGTTTTTATCCTACTTGAGTGCCCTATCCAGTTTCTGGCGCCCCACTGACCACTTCATTTTGCACACTGTTCACTTTTCCCGTTGGGAGTTGTGGCTCGGGGCTGCGGAGATCTGGATATACCTCCAGCTGCAGGACCTGCGATGAGGTCAGCACCCACGTGATCCGGACTAGGAACCACGTGACTGTAAGCTCCATCTGCTAACCTAGAGGAGACGCTGAAGGCATCGTGGCAGCGTTATCAGCGCCAGTAGCTGTTTAACCTGGGTTGTGCGGTCTGCACAACTCACTCAGGTGAGCTGACCACTGTATCTGCACGTATATTATATCTCCATACAGGCTCACACAAGTACTGCGCTTTTCCACCTACCCCTTTTTGCTTACTGTACTTGTCATTTAGTGTTAAAGGATTTATTTAAAAAAATAATAGTGTTTTCAAGCACCGTCTCTTTAAAAAAGCCGGCCAGCAATTTAGCATCGGTACCCGGCAATTTAGTATAGAAAAAATAGAGCATTACACACACATAGATTAGATAGATAGAAACATGTCAGTCACATATATAAGAAGTACAGTGATAGTGTTGATTACTGTACTTGTCATTTAGTGTTAAAATAAAGGATTTATTTAAAAAAAAAATTGGCGTGGGGTTCCCCGTAATTTTAGTCTCTAGCGGAGGTTAAGCAGATGGCTGGGGCAGATGTTTGAAGCCTGGGAAGGGGGTAATACCCACGGAGCTTCCCAGGCTACTAATATCAGCCCCCAGCTGAATACCTAGCCTTTGGTAACTATTAAAATTGGGGACCCCCAAAAAAATGACGTGGGGTCCCCCCTATTTTAATAGCTAGCAAAGGCTAGGCAGACAGCTGGGGGCTGATATTAATAGCCCAGGAAGGGTGCCATGAATATTGGCACCCTCCCAGGCTAGAAACACCAGCCGTCAGCCGCCCCAGAAATGGCGCATCCCTAGGATGCGCCAATTCTGGCACTTAGCCTCACTCTTCCCACTGCCCTGTAGCGGTGGCAGTGGGGTAATAGGGCTGGGGTTGATGTCAGCTTATAATGCCACCTGACATCAAGCCCAGATTAGTAATGGAGAGGCGTCTATAAAACACCCCCAATACTAACCCCATAGTTAAAGTTAAAAAAAACCCACAAACACCCAGAATAAAGTCCTTTAATTGAAATAAACACACAATTCTTTATTGTTCTAAATTAAACCATACTTACCATCACGCCCATTCCAGCTGAAGCCAACGATCTCCTGCAATAAAAGTAAAATAATAAAGCAACCTCATCCTTACCTTTCCATGGTTCTCAGGACAGCTTCAGCTCTGCTACATTCACATGACAGGCTGGATCGCAGCCGAAAGCTGCAATCCAGCTTGCCATGCCGCAGACACTGAGAAGCACAGGCATGCTTGCGCTCCTCAGTGTCTGGCTGTGACGGCATCCAGATGAGCCAAATTCATTTCCAATGAACTCAGCTCACCTCATGCACATCACTGACAGCGTGGGAGAATTCTACTGCGCATGCGGTGAGCGTGAGAGAATTCTCCCACGCTGTCAGTGACGTGCATGAGGTGAGCTCATGTCCAATGAACTCAGCTCATCTCATGCATGTCATTGACAGCGTGGGAGAATTCTCCTGCGCTCAGCGCTTGAGCAGGAGAATTCTTCCACGCTGAGATGGCATTGAGATGACAGGCTGGATCGCAGCTGAGCGCTGCCATCCAGCATGCCATCCTTCATAGACACTGCAGAGCGCAGGCATGCTTGCGTTCTGCAGTGTCTCTGATGGATGAAAAGCTGGATGGCAGCTTTGTCTCTTGTCTCTCTGTCTCTTGTTCTTCTGTATCTTGGTGGTTGTCTTCTTGTTGTTTGTCCTCTTGGTCATGTTCTTCAGGGTCATCTTCTTGGTCTTCTTCGGGGTGGTCTTCAGGGTCCTCATCTTCAGGGTCGTCATCTTCGGGGTCCTCGTCTTTTGCGGGGTGGTATTCTGGGTCGTCGTCTTCGGGGTCGTCGTCTTCGGGTTCCTCGTCTTCTTCGGGGTGGTCTTCAGGGTCCTCGTCTTCATGGTCATCTTTTTCGGGGTCTTCATCTTCTTCGGGTTGGTCTTCAGGGTCCTCGTCTTCGGGGTCATCTTTTTCGGGGTCTTCGTCTTCTTCAGGGTGGTCTTCAGGGTCCTTGTCTTCAGGGTCGTCATCAGGGCGATCCAGAGTGATTACTAAGAACCATTTAAAAAATCTTGAACTTGGAAATGTAGCAGAACGTACAAGAAAGCTGAGGAACTGCCGAGAACCAGCTGACGGTACTGGAACAGAAGGCACTAGAGCCAATGGAACTACCAAGGACCAGCTGACGGTAATGGAACCCGGTTACTAAGCAGGAGGTACCTGTGCCAGAAAGCACTACCAAGGACCAGCAGACGTTGGTGGAACTTGGATACCGAGAAGTAGGCACCTAAGCCAAAGGCACTGCTGAGAACCAGCTGACGGCACTGGAACTTGGATGGGTAGCAGTAGGTACCCATGAAAAAAAAAGTTGCAAGGCAGCGAGCTGGCCGGTGTTACCGAAACCCACAGTCCTACAGGGGGTGCTTATCCTATTGGCACTATGGAATCAGCCTTCATTGCCAGATCCCGCAGACCACATAGGAGTCACCTAAACTGCAGGCACCATAGAGTTGGCTAACCCGACTGCAACACAACAGGACAACGTATTGGAGGCAAAGTGACGTTGACACTACCCGGAAACAGCTGGCGTGCTGGAACCAGGCTGGGCAGGAGGGAGTACCCATGCCAAAGACACTGGCGGAAAACAGCTGGCGGGGCTGGAACCCAGGGTAAATACTGAAAAAATAGTGGCGCCAGAGGTGTAATTGGAGCAAGTTTTAAATCTGTAGTACAGTGGATGTGGACAGAGCAGGAGAATTTGCCGTACACACAGCTGGGCATCAACTGACGTTACTGAACCCCAATAACACTGGACCAAGTGTTGTCTGTGCAGACAGCACTTCTGAGCAGCAACTGGCGGTGTTGGAGCTCAGGGTAAATACTGAAAAAAGAGTGGAGCCAGAGGTGTAATTGGAGCATGTTTTAAATCTGTAGTAGTAGTGAGACTGTGGACAGAGCAGGAGAATTTGACGGACACGCAGCAGGGGATCAGCTGACGTTACTGAACCCTAATAACACTGGACCAAGTGTTGACTGTGCAGACAGCATTTCTGAGCAGCAACTGGCAGTGTTGGAGCTCAGGGATAATACTGAAAACAGAGAGGAGCCAGAGGTGTAATTGGAGCAAGTTGTAATTCTGTAATAGTAGTGAGAAAGTGGACAGAGCAGGAGAATTTGCCGGACACACAGCAGGGGATCAGCTGATGTTACTGAACCCCAATACCACTGGACCAAATGTTGACTGTGCAGACAACACTTCTGAGCAGTGTTGGACCTCAGGGATAATACTGAAAATACAGAGGAGCCTGAGGTGTAATTGGAGCAAGTTTTAAATTAGTAGTAGAGTGAATGTGGACAGAGCAGGAGAATTTGCAGGACACACAGCAGGGGATCAGCTGACGTTACTCAACCCCAATAACACGGCAGCAAGTGTTGACTGTGCAGACGGCACTTCTGAGCGGCAACTGGTGGTGTTGGAGCGCAGGGATAATACTGAAAACAGAGGAGCCAGAGGCCTAATTGGAGCAACTTTAAAATCTGTAGTAGTGTGAATGTGGACAGAGCAGGAGAAATTTCCGTACACACAGCAGGGGAACAGCTGACGTTACTGAACCCCAATAACACTGGAGCAAGCATTGACTGTGCAGACGGCACTTCTGAGCAGCAACTGGCGGTGTTGGAGCTCAGGGTAAATACTGAAAACAGAGGAGCCAGAGGCCTAATTTGAGCAACTTAAAAATCTGTAGTAGTGTGAATGTGGACAGAGCAGGAGAAATTGCAGTACACACAGCAGGGGAACAGCTGACGTTACTGAACCCCAATAACACTGGACCAAGCGTTGACTGTGCAGACGGCACTTCTGAGCAGCAACTGGCGGTGTTGGAGCTCAGGATAAATACAGAAAACAGAGGAGCCAGAGAACTAATTGGAGTAAGTTTTAAATTAGTAGTAGAGTGGATGTGTGAATGTGGACAGAGCAGGAGAATTTGCCGGACACACAGCAGGGGATCAGCTGACGTTACTGAACCCCAATACCACTGGACCAAATGTTGACTGTGCAGACAACACTTCTGAGCAGTGTTGGAGCTCAGGGATAATACTGAAAATAGAGAGGAGCCAGAGGTGTAATTGGAGCAAGTTTTAAATTAGTAGTAGAGAGGATGTGGACAGAGCAGGAGAATTTGCCGGACACACAGCAGGGGAACAGCTGACATTACTGAACCCCAATAACACTGGACCAAGTGCTGACTGTGCAGATGGCACTTCTGAGCAGCAACTGGCGGTGTTGGAGCTCAGGGATTACAGTTCAGGTGGTAGAAACATGAACACAACAGGAGACCTGGATACTGTTGCCAATCAATTATTTATTCTGGAAGAGGACTGGCAAATTCATGCGAGATCCAGGCCTTGTTCATTTTCAGAAAAGTAAGCCGGTCAACGTTATCGGAGGATAGGCGCATGCGACGGTCCGTTAGTACACCACCTGAGGCACTAAAGACGCGTTCTGATAATACACTAGCAGCAGGGCAAGCCAGCACCTCCAATGCATACTGGCTAAGCTATGGCCATGTATCCAGCTTAGAGTCCCAAAACTTAAAGGGCGAAGAGCCATCTGGGAGTACACTGAGAGGGCAAGACATGTAGTCTGTCACCATCTGACGGAAACGTTGCCTCCTGCTGACTGGAGCCGTCTGTGATGGTGTAGACATTTGTGGCGGCGGGGACACAAAACTTTGCCAGATTTGGGCCATACTGGTCTTGACTTGTGCTAAGGCGCTACCTCTGCTCCATCTTTGTGCAGAGCTTCCTCCACTGCTTCGACGCACTGAGCTGCTTTGTAAAGCACTAGCAGCACTGCACTCGGTTGGAATGGAGAACATGATGGAATGCACCAGTGCGTCTTGGTACTCCCACATTTTACGCTCCCGGTTCAACGGTGTTATGAAGCTTTGTAAGTTGTCCCGGTAGCGAGGATCTAGGAGAGTGGACACCCAATAATCAGCCGTGTTGAGAATGTGGGCGATGCGGCGGTCGTTTCTCAGGCACTGCAGCATGAAATCAACCATGTGCTGCAGACTGTCTACTGGCCAAGAAACGCTCTCCCCTGCTTGAGGCGTGATCTCTGCCTGCTCTGCATCACCCCTCCTTCGCTCTAGATACTGACTACTAGAGCATTGTGTACCTCCCTCCTCTGGACAGATGTCTTCCTCCTCCATTGACTCCTCCTCATCCTCCTCACAAAGTGTCCCCTACCTAGGCTTTTGTGAGGAACCACGTTGTGCAGACTGTACAGAAGCAGATGGCATTTGTGACTCCTCATCCTCCACCTCTTCCAAAACCTCCTCCCTTAGTGCTTGCAGTGTTTTTTCAAGCAGACAGATAAGGGGGATAGTCATGCAGACTAGTGCATCATCTGCACTCGCCATCCGCATGGAATAATCGAAGGCACGCAAAAAGTGGCAAATATCCTTCATAGAAGCCCACTCAGTGGTGGTGAAGTGTGAACGGCGCGCACTGCGACTAGTTTGTGCCTACTGCAGCTGGTACTCCATTACTGCTGCCTGCTGCTCACACAACCTCTCCAACATATGTAACGTTGAATTCCACCTGGTGGGTAGGTCACGTATGATGCGATGTTCCGGAAGACGTAATCGGCACTGCAGAGCTGCAATGCGCGATCTTGCATTGCTGGAACGCCGCAAGTGAGCGCACTCTATGCGGACCTTGTGCAGCAGTGCATCAAGATCCGGATAGTCCCTAAAAAAACTCTGCACGACCAAGTTGAGCACATGTGCCAGACATGGGATGTGAGTGAGGTTGCCTAGGCCCAGAGCTGCCACCAGATTTCGGCCATTGTCACACACTACCATGCCTGGCTGGAGATTCGCTGGCACAAACCACACGTCGCTCACTGCTTGATGGCATTCCAGAGCTCCTGCACTGTGTGTCTTCGACTAGGCCGCTAGTTGGGTGACAGTTAGAAGGGGGGGTAGAGGGAAGAGTGCCAGGGAGGCTAGTCCTGATCTGGCACACCCCAATAAGTTTGCAAAGTTGGCAGATGAGGGGAGTGACGGTACAGGGGTAGCACTACTGCAGCAAGGCATGTCCCCTGAAAGCCGGAGGAGTGTCAGCTCCAGGGAAATAGGAGAGTAGGGCAGGCCAGGCAGGTGCTGGTAGTGGGGGACTCAATTATTAGGGGAACAGATAGGGCAATCTGTCACAAAGACAGGGATCGTCGAACAGTGTGCTGCCTACTTGGCGCTCGAGTCCGGCACATCGCTGATCGGGTTGACAGATGTAACATACCTGGCGGCGTCCTTGCATAGTGGTCCATCTCCCACTGTGCAAGAGCGCGCACTTGATCTCCAGTCCAGTCTGCTAGCCTGACTTCCCTCCATGCTGTCTGCTTGCCTCTGTTTCTGCTGCTTAAGGGCGGCGCCCGATCACTTCCTGCTTTTTGTACCTGCTGCAGGCACACCCCTTGTGCGTCCTCAGCCTATTGCTGTCTGTCACCTGGTATTTAACCCAGCTCCTCCCAAGAAACCCTGCCTGAGCATTGTGTTTCATTCAGTGTGCTCTTTCACTCTGAATGTGCCAGGTCCCTTTCTGTGTTTGCTTGCCTGTCTTTCCTGGAGGCTGTATTTCCAGGCCTGTCTGAACACGCTCCTAGCCTGTTCCTTCCACCTTCTAGGGGCCGCATCCCTAGAGCCGCTCCTGTATCTTGTCTGTCCTGTCTGAACACGCTCCTAGCCTGTTCCTTCCGCCTTCTAGGGGCTGCATACCTAGACCCATTCCTGTATCTTGCCTGTTCCTGTCTGAACACGCTCCTAGCCTGTTCGTTCCGCCTTCTAGGGGCCGCATACCTAGACCTGCTCCTGTATCTTGCTGCTGTGTCTGTTCTTGTCTGTATACTCTCCTAGCCTGTTTTCCTGTTTTTCTCTATGTCCGTACCTTCCCTTTTTCTGCAGAGTCTGAACTCGTACCTAACTCCAGCTCATTGTCACTGTACTTCCGTTTGTGAGTTTGTGGTCCACTCGCTACTTCACTGCAAGTACCCTGTGGGTATCTGGTTCTGCCTTTCCCTTCCTGTCTGTTCCGTGTGAACAGAGCCCTGTCCCCCCTGCTCTGCCTTGCTCACCGCTCCGGCGGTTCTAGCCTGCTCTGCCTTGCTCACCGCTCCGGTGGTTCTAGCCTGCTCTGCCTTGCTCACCGCTCTGGCGGTTCTAGCCTGCTCTGCCTTGCTCACCGCTCCAGCGGTTCTAGCCTGCTCTGCCTTGCTCACCGCTCCGGCGGTTCTAGCCTGCTCTGCCTTGCTCACCGCTCCGGCGGTTCTAGCCTGCTCTGCCTTGCTCACCGCTCCGGCGGTTCTAGCCTGCTCTGCCTTGCTCACTGCTCCGGCGGTTCTAGCCTGCTCTGCCTTGCTCACCTCTCCAGGCGGCCTTGTCCTGCTCTACTCTTGCTCACCGCTCTAGGTGGTCTCGTCTTGCCCTGCTCTCGCTCACCACTCTGGGCGGCCTCACTCTGCTGAGTTTGTCCGCCACATCTGTGGTTCTGTTCCTGAGTCCCAGTGTGTACTGGGTCCTATCCCGCCTGTGTTCCAACCTGCTAGTGCCTCCCTGTCTGCACTCTAGCCATGCTTGCCTGTACTTCCCTGCCTGCAAACCCGCCTGCCTGTATACCAGTTGTGCCTGTCTATACCCACCAGTCCGTGTGCCAGCCTAGCCTGTCTGTTCCTGTGTTCCCCGGTGTGGGTCAACAGCTGTGTCCGGGGTCTGTCCTGGAGTAGCACCTGGTCCCTCTGCTCGGTTCCTCCTTGGTGCACTGGCGTCGTATGCCGTCGTGCGACCCTGGTCGGATCGGGTGAATACTTAGTTACGCCCCTCCAGGCATTCACTCTCCGGCACGGTCCAGTGGAATCACTACATAAACACGCACACGCCAGTCAGTCCAGGCGTGTGCATTACAACAGATTACTGGGAGGGGCTGGTGAGGACCCAGCGGTCATGGTGCACATTGGCACAAATGACAAAGTTAGAGGTAGGTGGAAGGTCCTTAAAGATGATTTCAGGGAATTAGGCTGCAAGCTGAAAGCAAGGACCTCCAAGGTGGTATTCTCTGAAATACTACCTGTACCACGTGCCACGCCAGAGAGGCAATGGGAGATTAGGGAGATAAATAAGTGGCTCAAGAACTGGTGTAGGAAGGAGGGATTTGGGTTCCTGGAGAACTGGGCCGACTTCTCAGTTGGCTACAGACTCTACGCTAGGGACCGGCTGCACCTTAATGGGGAGGGTGCAGCTGTGCTGGGGGAGAAAATGGCTACAGGGTTGGAGGAGTGTTTAAACTAGGGATTGGGGGGGAGGGTATTCATTTTATAGGTGGGGAAGATAGTGCAGATAGTGACCTGGGCACAAATAAAGAAATTGGGGGTGGGGTTAGAACAGTCAATAAAGTAAGAAGGAATAGAGGTACAGAGAGATACATAAAATGCATGTACACTAATGCCAGAAGCCTCACCAACAAAATGGAGGAATTAGAATTAATTTTGTTGGAAAATAATTATGACATGGTAGGGATATCTGAGACGTGGCTAGACGAGAGCCATGACTGGGCAGTTAATTTACAGGGCTATAGTCTGATCAGAAATGACCGTACAAACAAGCGAGGGGGGGGGTGTTTATATGTAAAATCATCCTTAAAACCTGTCTTGCGTGAGGATATATGTGAATCTAATGAAAATGTATAGTCCCTGTGGGTGGAGATAAGGGGAGGGGGAAAAAATAATAAATTACTGATAGGGGTTTGTTATAAGTCTCCAAAAATAATGGAAGTAGCGGAGAATATCCTCGTAAAGCAAATAGATGAAGCAGCGACTCAAGGAGAAGTCATTATTATGGGAGACTTCAACTACCCTGAAATACATTGGGGGACAGAAACATGTAATTCAAGCAAAGGAAATAGGTTTTTGACTACTATGAGAGACAATTACCTTTCACAACTGGTTCAGGACCTAACAAGAAGGGGGGCACTGCTAGACCTAATATTAACCAATAGACCAGATCGCATATCAAATATACGAGTTGGGGGTCCCTTGGGTAATAGTGATCACAAAATAATACGTTTTCATGTAACCTTTAATAAGATGTGTAGTAGACGGGTTACAAGGACACTAAACTTCAGGAAGGCAAATTTCCAACGGATAAGAGATGATCTTAGTGCAATAAACTTGGACGATATCCTGAGACATAAAGCTACACAAAACAAATGGGAGACATTTATTAACATCCTGAATAGGACCTGTGCACAATATATACCCCTTGGGAATAAACATGCTAGAAATAGGAGGAAACCACTATGGCTAAATAGAGCTGTAAGGGGCGCAATAATTGACAAAAAGAAAGCATTTAGAGAACTAAAGCAAGTAGGTAGTGATGAGGCAGTAAATAAATATAGAAAATTAAATAAATTATGTAAAAAACAAATCAAGGCAGCAAAGATTGAGGCAGAGAGAATCATTGCCAGAGAAAGTAAAAATAACCCCAAAATATTCTTTAACTACATAAATAGTAAAAATCTAAAAAATGATTGTGTTGGCCCCCTTAAAAATAGTCTGGGTGAAATGGTGGATGAGGATGAGGAAAAAGCCAATATGCTAAATGATTTTTTTTCAACCGTATTTACACAAGAAAATCACATGACAGAAAACATGATTAGTAAATGTCACTTGCTTAACCCAGCTGGAAGTATGGCGGCGTCTAAAAATCACTAAAGTTGACAAATCCCCAGGCCCGGATGGGATACACCCGCGAGTACTGCAGGAATTAAGTAATGTCATAGATAGACCATTATTTTTAATCTTTAAAGATTCCATAATAACAGGGTCTGTACCACAGGACTGGCGTCTAGCAAATGTGGTGCCAATATTCAAAAAGAGGTCAAAAACTGAACTTGGAAATTATAGGCCGGTAAGCTTAACCTCTTCTGTGGGTAAAATCCTGGAGGGTTTCCTAAGAGATGCTATGATAGAGTATCTGAAGAAGAATAACCTCATGACCCAATATCAACATGGGTTTACGAGAGACCGTTCCTGTCAAACTAATCTGATCAGATTTTATGAAGATGTAAGTTCGGGACTGGACCAAGGAAATGCAGTGGATGTTGTGTATATGGACTTTTCAAAAGCTTTTGATACGGTTCCACACAAAAGGTTGATACATAAAATGAGAACATTGGGGATAGGGGAAAATATATGTATGTGGGTTAAGAATTGGCTCAGTGATAGGAAACAAAGGGTGGTTATTAATGGAAAACACTCAGACTGGGTCTCAGTTAACAGTGGGGGTACCACAGGGGTCAGTATTGGGCCCCCTTCTTTTTAACATATTTATTAATGACCTTGTAGGGGGCATACAGAGTAATATTTCAATATTTGCAGATGACACTAAACTCTGCAGGGTAATCAATACAGAGGAGGACAATTTTACATTACAGGAGGATCTATGTAAACTAGAAGCTTGGGCTGATAAATGGCAAATGAGCTTTAATGGGGATAAATGTAAGGTAATGCACTTGGGCAGAGGAAATAAAATATATAATTATATGCTTAATTGTAAAACACTGGGCAAAACTGTAACTGAAAAAGACCCGGGTGTATTGGTGGACGACAAGCTCACGTTTAGTGGCCAGTGTCAGGCTGCTGCTGCAAAGGCAAATAAAATAATGGGATGCATTAAAAGAGGCATAGATGCTCATGAGGAGAACATAATTTTACCTCTATACAAGTCATTAGTGCGACCACACTTAGAATACTGTGTACAGTTCTGGTCTCCGGTGTATAAGAATGACATAGCTGAACTAGAGCGGGTGCAGAGAAGAGCGACCAAGGTTATTAGAGGACTGGGGGGTCTGCAATACCAAGACAGGTTATTACACTTGGAGTTATTTACTGTGGAAAAAAGAAGGCTTAGGGGTGATCTTATTACTATGTACAAGTATATGAGGGGACAGTACAAAGACCTTTCTACTGATCTTTTTACTCTGAGGCCTGAGATGAGGACAAGGGGGCATCTTCTACGTCTGGAGGAAAGAAGGTTTAATCATAATCACAGACGGGGATTCTTTACTGTAAGAGCAGTGAGACTATGGAACTCTCTGCCGCATGATGTTGTAATGAGTGATTCACTGTTAAAATTTAAGAAGGGCATGGATGCCTTTCTTGAAAAGTATAATATTACAGGTTATAAATACTAGATTCCTTGATAGGGCGTTGATCCAGGGAACTAGTCTGATTGTCGTATGGAGTCGGGAAGGAATTTTTTTCCCCATGTGGAGCTTAGTGTTTGCCACATGGGTTTTTTTTTGCCTTCCTCTGGATCAACAAGTTAGGCTATGGGTTGAACTAGATGGACTTAGTCTTCCTTCAACCTTCAAAACTATGTTACTATGTTACGTCCCTTGCCAAGCGCCTTGCCCATTGTAAAGTAAGTAAAATAGCTTACACTCGCACTATCAATGGAAAAAGGGTAATAAAAAGTAGATTAGAACCGTGGAAGAGGAAAACCACAGTTGTATTTCTCTGGCCTACACCCGAATCTTTTAAACAATCTGAACTATCAAGGAGAAAATATTACTGTTTTTCATTACAGAAAAAATACCAAAAGCTGAATAATAGAGATTTATTACCATGGAACAGACACAGTTATAATTTACTGGTGTATGTAGACCAGACTTTTTTAAATATATATATATTTGTGGCTGAACAGTGAGCGACACACTCAAACTGTTTTTTTAGATACAAATGGCCCAAAAGTGGATAATACAGAGGTTTGAACCATGGAACTGCAAAACCACACTTGTATTTCTCGGGCCTACACCAGTCTATTTTCAACAGATATATTTGTGTCTGAACAATCAAGAGACACTATTATTTATTTTTTACGGCCAAAAATTGCAAAATGCAGGATAATACAGAGATTTGACCCATGGAACTGCAAAACGACACTTGTATTTCTCAGGCCTACTCCAGACTATTTTCAACAGATATATTTGTGTCTGAACAATCAGGAGACACTATTTATTTTTTACGGCAAAAAATGCTAAAAGCAGGATAATAGAGATTTTTAACCGTGGAACTGCAAAACCACACTTGTATTTCTCTGGCCTGCACCAGACTATTTTCAACAGATATATTTGTGTCGGAAAAATCAGGGAGACACTATTATTTTTTTCTTTATGTCAAAAAATGCCAAGAGCAGGATTATAGAGATTTTTTACCATGGAACAGCAAAAGCACACTGCTGTCTCTCAGGCCTACACCAACCTATTTTAAACAGATATATTTGTGTCTGAAAAATCAGGGAGACACTATTATTTTTTTACGGCAGAAAATGCTAAAAACAGGATAATAGAGATTTTTTTACCGTGGAACAGCAAAACCACAGTTATAATTTACTGGTGTATACCAGACTTTTTTAAATATATATATTTGCGGCTGAACAGTGAGCGACACACTCAAACTGTCTTTTTTAGATACAAATGGCCCATGGAACTGCAAAACCACACTTCTATTTCTCTGGCCTACACCAGACTATTTTCAACAGATATATTTGTGTCTGAAAAATCAGAGACACACATTTTTTTTTTGGGGGGGGGGGGGCACCAAAAGGTTAATAAGACGAGTATTTGTACAGTGTGAAGGAGGAAAAGAAAAAGAGGATTTAGATGAAAAAAAAAGGATTTTTCCTTGCCCCCCAGGACCTGGAGCTAAGTCCAGCAATTTCAGCAACAGGAGCACACAGGACTGTAATGCAGCGTTTGCTGGTATAACCACTGCGTCTCCTATACAGCCAGCCTGCCTGCCTGATATCTGGGATGGATATTAGTCCTGAGAAGGACTGTTTGTTTGACCTGGCAGCCTTTACAGACCCTACACTAACTATTTCGCAGTATATATCTCTCCCTAAATCAGCAGCGCTGTCCCTACACTGTCTGATCCGGAGCGATTGTGTCCAAGATGGCGGCGCCCGGTTTTAAATACTCGAGGTGACACTGTGCGGCCAGCCAATCACTGTAATGCCCACAACCAACATGGCTGCGGCATTAAAGTGACTGGCTGGCAATCCCTGCATGTTAATTGGCTCTGTAAAGAGCGCCAAACATGCAGGGCGGAGACCCGATCTCCCGTCCGAGTTACCCGGAAATGCTCGGTGCTCGCCAAACATCCTGAGTAGCGTGCTTGGGCGAGTAACGAGCAGTGTGGAGCATGCTCGCTCAACACTAGATATGATCAGATATCAAAATCAAACATCGGAATGATGTCAGTTTGAGGCTAAATACCCTGTCTGAGAACTGATTTTGATAAGGGATTCTGACGAGTGGATTCTGACGAGTGATTCTGCCTTTTGTTTCATCGTTACTTATCTCTAATGTGGATTAGTTCTATGTATTGATTTGTAAAGTTCATTGTTATAGACTTGTATGTATAAATATATTTAGATCTTTCTCCTTTTTTGTTACTTATTTGTAGATGTGTTTTAATAAAACTATTTGAGAACAATGGGTTGAATTTTCATTTCTATATTTCTAATGCTCGGGGTAAGTTCAGAAATAGTGTTGAGAGATACCTTCCGATATCGGGAAATATCGGATCGGATTGGATCGGACCGATTCCCAAAAAATGTCGGATGTCGCCGATTCCGATACCGGAAACCAATGCAAGTCAATGAGACACAAATATCGGAATGAAAATAAACCCTTTCTTTCCTTGTAGGTTAATTCTACATTAAGGAAAACAACTAAGAATAATGTAGAATGTATTACATGAAAAGCCGGCAATTCAGCAGCGGCATACACCGGTACCCGACAATTTAGAACAGAAAGAATACAGCATCACACATAGATTAGATAGATAGAAACATGTCAGTCACATATATAAGAAGTACAGTGACAGTGTTGCTTACTCTACTTTGTGCAAAATGAAGTGGTCAGTGGGGTGCCAGAAACTGGATAGGGCGCTCAAGTAGGATAAAAACAAACCTCTTTATTGAAGTTATAATCCCCACAACGCGTTTCTGCAGCGATCTGCTGCCTTCATCAGGTAGAGTTATGGGGAAATGACAGAAACAGGCACTTTTATACATAAAGCAGAGGAACTAAATGGGAGGTACCAAGAAAAACTTGGTACTTAACCCCTTAGTCACCATTCACAAAAAACAATTACAATTTTAGGACAAAGAGAACTTAAAAAGGCATTGCGGGCCAATAACCACACATTATAAACTTACTATGAAGATGTAAGATAATTAAGCCGATTTGTTGCATTATCAAGAACTTGTTCTAAAATCGTGAGTTTCAAGCTACTGGGATCTCTCTGGTGGGCAGTCAGAAAGTGCTTAGAAACACTATGCTGCACGTACCCATTCTTAATATTAGAGCGATGTTTATTAAGGCGGGCTTGCATTCTTTGTATGGTCTGGCCCTCATATTGCAAACCACATCCACATTGCAACAAGCAGACCACATAGTCAGAATGACAGTCCATTTTACAGGTGATGGGGAATTGTTGATAATGCAACAAATCGGCTTAATTATCTTATGAAGAAAGAGAATTTTTGGATTTTTAAATTGGGTACATTGTATCCGGAAGGATTGAATTTAGCGATTGATGATGTGTGTAGATGAATTATTAATATTTTTTAGATAAAGTACTGGTGGAGGTGCAGATTTTTATGGATATGCCTCATCAATTTTTATGTAATGTGTTCATTTACTTTCATTTATATATGCATTATATATGTATGTATTTTTAACGCATTGCCACTAATATCTACATCTTACATCTTCATAGTAAGTTTATAATGTGTGGTTATTGGCCCGCAATGCCTTTCTCTTTGTCCTAAAATTGTAATTGTTTTTTGTCAATGGTGACTAAGGGGTTAAGTACCAAGTTTTGCTTGGTACCTCCCATTTAGTTCCTCTGCTTTATGTATAAAAGTGCATGTTTCTGTCATTTCCCCATAACTCCACCTGATGAAGGCAGCAGATCGCTGCATAAACGCGTTTTGGGCATTATAACTTCAATAAAGAGGTTTGTTTTTATCCTACTTGAGTGCCCTATCCAGTTTCTGGCGCCCCACTGACCACTTCATTTTGCACACTGTTCACTTTTCCCGTTGGGAGTTGTGGCTCGGGGCTGCGGAGATCTGGATATACCTCCAGCTGCAGGACCTGCGATGAGGTCAGCACCCACGTGATCCGGACTAGGAACCACGTGACTGTAAGCTCCATCTGCTAACCTAGAGGAGACGCTGAAGGCATCGTGGCAGCGTTATCAGCGCCAGTAGCTGTTTAACCTGGGTTGTGCGGTCTGCACAACTCACTCAGGTGAGCTGACCACTGTATCTGCACGTATATTATATCTCCATACAGGCTCACACAAGTACTGCGCTTTTCCACCTACCCCTTTTTGCTTACTGTACTTGTCATTTAGTGTTAAAGGATTTATTTAAAAAAATAATAGTGTTTTCAAGCACCGTCTCTTTAAAAAAGCCGGCCAGCAATTCAGCATCGGTACCCGGCAATTTAGTATAGAAAAAATAGAGCATTACACACACATAGATTAGATAGATAGAAACATGTCAGTCACATATATAAGAAGTACAGTGATAGTGTTGATTACTGTACTTGTCATTTAGTGTTAAAATAAAGGATTTATTTAAAAAAAAAATTGGCGTGGGGTTCCCCGTAATTTTAGTCTCTAGCGGAGGTTAAGCAGATGGCTGGGGCAGATGTTTGAAGCCTGGGAAGGGGGTAATACCCACGGAGCTTCCCAGGCTACTAATATCAGCCCCCAGCTGAATACCTAGCCTTTGGTAACTATTAAAATTGGGGACCCCCAAAAAAATGACGTGGGGTCCCCCCTATTTTAATAGCTAGCAAAGGCTAGGCAGACAGCTGGGGGCTGATATTAATAGCCCAGGAAGGGTGCCATGAATATTGGCACCCTCCCAGGCTAGAAACACCAGCCGTCAGCCGCCCCAGAAATGGCGCATCCCTAGGATGCGCCAATTCTGGCACTTAGCCTCACTCTTCCCACTGCCCTGTAGCGGTGGCAGTGGGGTAATAGGGCTGGGGTTGATGTCAGCTTATAATGCCACCTGACATCAAGCCCAGATTAGTAATGGAGAGGCGTCTATAAAACACCCCCAATACTAACCCCATAGTTAAAGTTAAAAAAAACCCACAAACACCCAGAATAAAGTCCTTTAATTGAAATAAACACACAATTCTTTATTGTTCTAAATTAAACCATACTTACCATCACGCCCATTCCAGCTGAAGCCAACGATCTCCTGCAATAAAAGTAAAATAATAAAGCAACCTCATCCTTACCTTTCCATGGTTCTCAGGACAGCTTCAGCTCTGCTACATTCACATGACAGGCTGGATCGCAGCCGAAAGCTGCAATCCAGCTTGCCATGCCGCAGACACTGAGAAGCACAGGCATGCTTGCGCTCCTCAGTGTCTGGCTGTGACGGCATCCAGATGAGCCAAATTCATTTCCAATGAACTCAGCTCACCTCATGCACATCACTGACAGCGTGGGAGAATTCTACTGCGCATGCGGTGAGCGTGAGAGAATTCTCCCACGCTGTCAGTGACGTGCATGAGGTGAGCTCATGTCCAATGAACTCAGCTCATCTCATGCATGTCATTGACAGCGTGGGAGAATTCTCCTGCGCTCAGCGCTTGAGCAGGAGAATTCTTCCACGCTGAGATGGCATTGAGATGACAGGCTGGATCGCAGCTGAGCGCTGCCATCCAGCATGCCATCCTTCATAGACACTGCAGAGCGCAGGCATGCTTGCGCTCTGCAGTGTCTCTGATGGATGAAAAGCTGGATGGCAGCTTTGTCTCTTGTCTCTCTGTCTCTTGTTCTTCTGTATCTTGGTGGTTGTCTTCTTGTTGTTTGTCCTCTTGGTCATGTTCTTCAGGGTCATCTTCTTGGTCTTCTTCGGGGTGGTCTTCAGGGTCCTCATCTTCAGGGTCGTCATCTTCGGGGTCCTCGTCTTCTGCGGGGTGGTATTCTGGGTCGTCGTCTTCGGGGTCGTCGTCTTCGGGTTCCTCGTCTTCTTCGGGGTGGTCTTCAGGGTCCTCGTCTTCATGGTCATCTTTTTCGGGGTCTTCATCTTCTTCGGGTTGGTCTTCAGGGTCCTCGTCTTCGGGGTCATCTTTTTCGGGGTCTTCGTCTTCTTCAGGGTGGTCTTCAGGGTCCTTGTCTTCAGGGTCGTCATCAGGGCGATCCAGAGTGATTACTAAGAACCATTTAAAAAATCTTGAACTTGGAAATGTAGCAGAACGTACAAGAAAGCTGAGGAACTGCCGAGAACCAGCTGACGGTACTGGAACAGAAGGCACTAGAGCCAATGGAACTACCAAGGACCAGCTGACGGTAATGGAACCCGGTTACTAAGCAGGAGGTACCTGTGCCAGAAAGCACTACCAAGGACCAGAAGACGTTGGTGGAACTTGGATACCGAGAAGTAGGCACCTAAGCCAAAGGCACTGCTGAGAACCAGCTGACGGCACTGGAACTTGGATGGGTAGCAGTAGGTACCCATGAAAAAAAAAGTTGCAAGGCAGCGAGCTGGCCGGTGTTACCGAAACCCACAGTCCTACAGGGGGTGCTTATCCTATTGGCACTATGGAATCAGCCTTCATTGCCAGATCCCGCAGACCACATAGGAGTCACCTAAACTGCAGGCACCATAGAGTTGGCTAACCCGACTGCAACACAACAGGACAACGTATTGGAGGCAAAGTGACGTTGACACTACCCGGAAACAGCTGGCGTGCTGGAACCAGGCTGGGCAGGAGGGAGTACCCATGCCAAAGACACTGGCGGAAAACAGCTGGCGGGGCTGGAACCCAGGGTAAATACTGAAAAAATAGTGGCGCCAGAGGTGTAATTGGAGCAAGTTTTAAATCTGTAGTACAGTGGATGTGGACAGAGCAGGAGAATTTGCCGTACACACAGCTGGGCATCAACTGACGTTACTGAACCCCAATAACACTGGACCAAGTGTTGTCTGTGCAGACAGCACTTCTGAGCAGCAACTGGCGGTGTTGGAGCTCAGGGTAAATACTGAAAAAAGAGTGGAGCCAGAGGTGTAATTGGAGCATGTTTTAAATCTGTAGTAGTAGTGAGACTGTGGACAGAGCAGGAGAATTTGACGGACACGCAGCAGGGGATCAGCTGACGTTACTGAACCCTAATAACACTGGACCAAGTGTTGACTGTGCAGACAGCATTTCTGAGCAGCAACTGGCAGTGTTGGAGCTCAGGGATAATACTGAAAACAGAGAGGAGCCAGAGGTGTAATTGGAGCAAGTTGTAATTCTGTAATAGTAGTGAGAAAGTGGACAGAGCAGGAGAATTTGCCGGACACACAGCAGGGGATCAGCTGATGTTACTGAACCCCAATACCACTGGACCAAATGTTGACTGTGCAGACAACACTTCTGAGCAGTGTTGGACCTCAGGGATAATACTGAAAATACAGAGGAGCCTGAGGTGTAATTGGAGCAAGTTTTAAATTAGTAGTAGAGTGAATGTGGACAGAGCAGGAGAATTTGCAGGACACACAGCAGGGGATCAGCTGACGTTACTCAACCCCAATAACACGGCAGCAAGTGTTGACTGTGCAGACGGCACTTCTGAGCGGCAACTGGTGGTGTTGGAGCGCAGGGATAATACTGAAAACAGAGGAGCCAGAGGCCTAATTGGAGCAACTTTAAAATCTGTAGTAGTGTGAATGTGGACAGAGCAGGAGAAATTTCCGTACACACAGCAGGGGAACAGCTGACGTTACTGAACCCCAATAACACTGGAGCAAGCATTGACTGTGCAGACGGCACTTCTGAGCAGCAACTGGCGGTGTTGGAGCTCAGGGTAAATACTGAAAACAGAGGAGCCAGAGGCCTAATTTGAGCAACTTAAAAATCTGTAGTAGTGTGAATGTGGACAGAGCAGGAGAAATTGCAGTACACACAGCAGGGGAACAGCTGACGTTACTGAACCCCAATAACACTGGACCAAGCGTTGACTGTGCAGACGGCACTTCTGAGCAGCAACTGGCGGTGTTGGAGCTCAGGATAAATACAGAAAACAGAGGAGCCAGAGAACTAATTGGAGTAAGTTTTAAATTAGTAGTAGAGTGGATGTGTGAATGTGGACAGAGCAGGAGAATTTGCCGGACACACAGCAGGGGATCAGCTGACGTTACTGAACCCCAATACCACTGGACCAAATGTTGACTGTGCAGACAACACTTCTGAGCAGTGTTGGAGCTCAGGGATAATACTGAAAATAGAGAGGAGCCAGAGGTGTAATTGGAGCAAGTTTTAAATTAGTAGTAGAGTGGATGTGGACAGAGCAGGAGAATTTGCCGGACACACAGCAGGGGAACAGCTGACATTACTGAACCCCAATAACACTGGACCAAGTGCTGACTGTGCAGATGGCACTTCTGAGCAGCAACTGGCGGTGTTGGAGCTCAGGGATTACAGTTCAGGTGGTAGAAACATGAACACAACAGGAGACCTGGATACTGTTGCCAATCAATTATTTATTCTGGAAGAGGACTGGCAAATTCATGCGAGATCCAGGCCTTGTTCATTTTCAGAAAAGTAAGCCGGTCAACGTTATCGGAGGATAGGCGCATGCGACGGTCCGTTAGTACACCACCTGAGGCACTAAAGACGCGTTCTGATAATACACTAGCAGCAGGGCAAGCCAGCACCTCCAATGCATACTGGCTAAGCTATGTCCATGTATCCAGCTTAGAGTCCCAAAACTTAAAGGGCGAAGAGCCATCTGGGAGTACACTGAGAGGGCAAGACATGTAGTCTGTCACCATCTGACGGAAACGTTGCCTCCTGCTGACTGGAGCCGTCTGTGATGGTGTAGACATTTGTGGCGGCGGGGACACAAAACTTTGCCAGATTTGGGCCATACTGGTATTGCCTTGTGCTAAGGCGCTACCTCTGCTCCATCTTTGTGCAGAGCTTCCTCCACTGCTTCGACGCACTGAGCTGCTTTGTAAAGCACTAGCAGCACTGCACTCGGTTGGAATGGAGAACATGATGGAATGCACCAGTGCGTCTTGGTACTCCCACATTTTACGCTCCCGGTTCAACGGTGTTATGAAGCTTTGTAAGTTGTCCCGGTAGCGAGGATCTAGGAGAGTGGACACCCAATAATCAGCCGTGTTGAGAATGTGGGCGATGCGGCGGTCGTTTCTCAGGCACTGCAGCATGAAATCAACCATGTGCTGCAGACTGCCTACTGGCCAAGAAACGCTCTCCCCTGCTTGAGGCGTGATCTCTGCCTGCTCTGCATCACCCCTCCTTCGCTCTAGATACTGACTACTAGAGCATTGTGTACCTCCCTCCTCTGGACAGATGTCTTCCTCCTCCATTGACTCCTCCTCATCCTCCTCACAAAGTGTCCCCTACCTAGGCTTTTGTGAGGAACCACGTTGTGCAGACTGTACAGAAGCAGATGGCATTTGTGACTCCTCATCCTCCACCTCTTCCAAAACCTCCTCCCTTAGTGCTTGCAGTGTTTTTTCAAGCAGACAGATAAGGGGGATAGTCATGCAGACTAGTGCATCATCTGCACTCGCCATCCGCATGGAATAATCGAAGGCACGCAAAAAGTGGCAAATATCCTTCATAGAAGCCCACTCAGTGGTGGTGAAGTGTGAACGGCGCGCACTGCGACTAGTTTGTGCCTACTGCAGCTGGTACTCCATTACTGCTGCCTGCTGCTCACACAACCTCTCCAACATATGTAACGTTGAATTCCACCTGGTGGGTAGGTCACGTATGATGCGATGTTCCGGAAGACGTAATCGGCACTGCAGAGCTGCAATGCGCGATCTTGCATTGCTGGAACGCCACAAGTGAGCGCACTCTATGCGAACCTTGTGCAGCAGTGCATCAAGATCCGGATAGTCCCTAAAAAAACTCTGCACGACCAAGTTGAGCACATGTGCCAGACATGGGATGTGAGTGAGGTTGCCTAGGCCCAGAGCTGCCACCAGATTTCGGCCATTGTCACACACTACCATGCCTGGCTGGAGATTCGCTGGCACAAACCACACGTCGCTCACTGCTTGATGGCATTCCAGAGCTCCTGCACTGTGTGTCTTCGATTCCCCAAAGAAATTAATTTTAATACTGCCTGTTGACGTTTGGCCACGGCTGTGCTCATATCGGTCATCACAACAGGTAACCGTTCACGGGTCGATGTGGAGGTAGACCGTGACGGCTCCTGCAGCGCTGATTCAGAGGAACTGGAGTATGAGTAGGAGTCAATGTGTACAGACTGGATTCCTGCAATCCTTGGAGTTGGCAGAACACGTACAGCGCCACTCTCAAGATCTGTACCCGGTTCCACAACATTTACCCAATGGGCAGAGAGGGAAAGGTATCGTCCCTGTCCATGCTTACCTGTCCACGCATCTGTGGTCAGGGGGACCTTGCTACTGACGGCGTTTTATAGCGCATGTTTAATTTTTCCCTCCACATGTTGCTGCAGGGCAGGGATGGCTTGCCTGCTGAAATAAAAGCGGCTGGGCACGTTGTATTGTGGGACTGCCAATGCCATAAAGTTACGGAAGGTGTAAGTCTCCACCAGTCTGAATGATAGCATTTCAAGGGCCTGCAGTTTTGCAATGCCAGCATTCAGAGCCTGTGCTCGGGGGTGATTTGCCAAGTATGGGCGCCTTTTCTCCCATGCCTGTGCTAACAATGGCTGTAGACTGGCCTGGGAGTGTGAGGATGACAGGGAACGTGGTGCTGTGGGTGGAATGACACTGTGTCTCTGTACAACAGTGCCAGAGGTTCTTCCATGGCACTCCTGTGAGGAAGCCAAACCAGCTGTGTGTGAGCTGGAGGAAGAGGCTACAACATGAGCTGAAGAGGTGGTAGGTGGCGCTGTAGGTTGGCCTAGGTCTTCAGTGTGTCTTTGTAACTCCACCACATGCTTGGTCCGCACATGTTTCCACATATTTGTGGTATTGAGGTTGCTGACACTTTTCCCTCTTTTCATCTTCTGATTACTCAGCTTGCATTTGACAAAGCAAATGTCATCTGCAACTGTGTCAAAAAAGGACCAGGCAATGCAAGTCTTGGGAGCGCCCGCTTTGGTTTTTGGAAGAGCCATGCTCCTAATGGGTGCCGAAGTGGAGGCTACAGGCAACCAAGTCTGCCCCCTCCCTCTCCCTCCTTTTTGGGCCGTTCGGGGAATCTCTTCCTCAGAGCTGCTCCCACCACCTTCCTGTCCCTCACGCCATGATGGGTCAAGGACCTCATCATCTATACCACCCTCTTCAAGCAACTGCTTCTCCTGGGTAGTCTCGACAGCACAGTACGCACCAGAAAGTGGCACCTGAGTCTCATCATCACCAGATGCGTACTGAGATTTGCTACTGACCATAGGCACTGGCCCACCCGCCTCTTCAGATTCAGAGGGACAAAACGGTTGCGCATCAGTGCATACTACCTCTTCTTCAAATTCTCGAATTCTGCTTGGCTGGCCCCCTCTTCCAAGCCATGAGATTCAGAGAACAGAAGCAGAGATGGCTCCTGTCCAGGGCTCTCTGACTGCCTGGGCAATTTGGCAGGTGGTGAAGAGACAGATGGGTGCTCTTCAGTGCTCGGGACCTGAAAGGATCTGGAACTAATTGAAGTCGATGCGTTAGCTGCCATCCATCTGACTACGGTTTCAATTTGGTCCTCCCGCAGCAGTGGGGTACGGCTAGCTCCTACAAAGCTGCGCATAAAGGACTCTTCCCTGGTAAAACTGGGGGATGCTGAGTCACTAATGCCCACAGCAGGCACAGAATCCCCATGTCCTCTCCCTGCCGGCACAGAATCCTCACGTCCTCTCCCTGCAGAAACTCCATGCCCACGACCACGACCACATGCCTTACTCCCTGCCTTCTTCATCTTGGTAGACTGATAAAGAGAGTAAATAGAAAATTAGCGTGCACACTGTCAAATAGAGTTGAGGTGCAGATGCAATGGACTGGAAATGTCCTCAAATCACGTAAAAATTAATTCATCGCACACTCATAGGAAGTTTTGCTTTTTAGTGCCAATTTATTTATACAAATGAAATGTAGGAAAAATAACAGTGGTGAAGGCGACAATAGGTAGACGTTTCGGCCACACTGGCCTCATTCATTAAGTCGCTATTGTATCAAGTTTGTTTTAGTGGGAAGGCACCATAGAATGTAGAGAGAAGTTCCAGTCAGAAGCTGCAACAATGAGGGGATTCGGATCAGTATCATGAGGCATGGGGTAGAATGCCTAAGCTAGTGGATATAAGTACCTTAACAAAAGACAGGGTTTCATCAGCCTGTGGAGAGCTGCAGTTCCTGTATCAGGGGTGTCTCTAGATGGGGAGTCCCATAAATGGTAGAAGTGGAGGTTTACAGGCAGCGTTCCCAGGTTAACCTGGGAACGCTGCCTGTACCCTGTCTTTGATACAGGCACTACGCTATGGGGATTGGCGCTAAAGCGGTTCACACTATTCTCCAAGAACCACAGGGAGACATGTGACCGAACTAGGAGCAGTAGCCTTGTCTGCGATACAGGCGCTACGCTAAGGAGAAGACGCTAGTGTGCGGGAGTGATTTCCGCCAGGTACTCGTGCACTCAGCCGGCGTGCCACCGGACTGAGCCGACCCGCTCAATATGGCTCTTAGAGGAGCTCAGGAGAGATGCGTGCACAACTAAACAGCTAGCTCAAATGATCTGAGCGTGCCATCATTTTTGTGGGCGGACCTTTTGAAAACTAAGCCCTGCTTCACTGTCGCACCATTGGTGACGTCGCCTGTGACCAATCAAGCGGTGCCAGGTCACCGGGTCAGCTGGTTCCTGAACCACCAATCACGATGTGCCATGTCACGGGCATGCTCAGTGCGATGCATTTTAGACTTAGGCTGCGGTGGCCTAGTCTCTCTCCGCAACCTGTGCTTCATGTTGCTAGGCACAAATACACGAGATACCACTTGTACCTCTCGTGCATTGGCTAGGTGTTGGAACCGACGGTGATGCTGAGCAGCATCATCCCTGACTGAACCAGAATGGGAGATGACAGAATCCACTGATGATTTGGAACCCATCTCTGATCCAGCAAGCGCCTGGCGCCTAACATTATCCCCCTTTCTAACCTCCCCCTCCACTTGACGCTCATATTCCTCAATGAGCAGGGGGGCATGAATGTGGTCCACAGGCTCCCAGGAGCGATGCTCAGATCCATGACCCCTCCAATGTACGAGGTAAAATTTTTTCCCCCGAACTATCTTAGACCCCACAATCGCCTGTACCTCAAAATCATCACCCCTGGCGTCTGGAGCAGATTGGGGTTCCGAAAATTTGGTCAGACGTATCAGCTTGAGAAGCGACACATGAAAGATGTCGTGAATCCTCATGTGTCGAGGTAATTGTGACCAGTATACTACGGGGTTTATTTGGGCCAGGATTCTGAAAGGACCAATAAAACGGGGAGCAAACTTAGCAGATTCCCCGCGTACTCTAATGTTGCGAGCCGCGAGCCACACTCTGTCGCCCGGGGAGAATACGGGGGCTGGACGACGATGAGCGTCAGCCGACTCGCACATCTGATTCTTGGAAGCCAAAATAGCCTCCTGGGTATGATCCCAAACCTCCCGCGCCTCCTGAGCCCAATCTCTGACCCCAGGTTCCACAGAGGAAACCGGCATAGGAACCGGGACTCGCGGATGTTGGCCATTATTTAGGAGAAACGGAGTCTGACCCGTGGAATCCGCCACTGCGTTGTTTATGGCAAACTCTGCCCAAGGAAGCAATATCGACCAGTCACTCTGGTTGGCCGAAACGAAATGGCGCATGTATGTCACCAGCGTCTGGTTAGTGCGTTCCACCAGACCATTGGTCTCTGGGTGATAAGCAGTGGAAATATTTAGTTCAATGTCGAGCAAATTACACAATTCTCTCCAAAACCGGGAGGAAAACTGTGGTCCCCGATCACAGACAATCCTATAAGGCATCCCGTGGAGACGGAAAACGTGACGAATGAACAATGATGCCAGAACCCGGGAGGAAGGAATCCTAGGCAGAGGGACCATGTGAACCATCTTAGAGAAATGGTCAGACACCACTCATATAGTCGTGTTTCCCCGGGACTTAGGCAACTCCACAATAAAATCCATCCCAACCAGTTCCCAAGGTCTATCCGCCACAGGTAACGGATGAAGAAGACCAGCTGGCTTTTGACGGGATGGTTTACTTCTCGCACAGGAGACACATGCTTGGACATACTCCTTAACGTCCTTGGCTAACCGAGGCCACCACTATGAGCGTTGGAGAAGCTCTGTGGTACGCTTGACCCCAAAATGACCTCTTAGAGGCATGTGCCCAGGACAGTACCTCGTTCTGTAAATTTGGTGGAACAAACGTCCTCCCGGGGGGAACCTGGTTCAGGGACACTGGAGCCAGCATCCGCATACACTCTGGTGGAACAATGAGCCTTGGATCGTCCTCATCCTCAGCCATATCCAAAGCGTCCGCCGGAGGGTTCTTCTCTCCTTTTAAGAAATGAATGGAGAAATTGAACCGAGAAAAGAAAAGAGACCACCTGGCCTGCCTCGGGTTAAGACGCTGTGCCGTCTGTAGGTATAACAGTTTTTTGTGATCGGAATATACCACAAACGGATGCTTAGCTCCCTCCAAGAGGTATCTCCATTCAGAAAAAGCCATTTTAATGGCCAGCAATTCTTTGTCACCAATAGTATAATTCCTCTCTGCTGGAGAGAAGGTCTTGGAGAAGAAAAAACAAGGTTATGTCCGACCCTGTTCATTCTTTTGGGAGAGAACCACTCCTGCTCCGACAGAAGAGGCATCAACCTCCAGGAAGAATGACTTGTCCACATCTGGGCGATGGAGAATGGGAGCTCTAGCAAAGTAGGATTTAATCTCCCAGAACGCCTCGGATGTCTCCTGAGACCAGTCCTTGGGATTGGCACCCTTTCGGGTTAAAGCGGCTAAGGGAGCCACCAGGGTGGAAAAATGTGGTATGAACTGCCGGTAGTAGTTAATAAAGCCCATGAAGCGTTGTACCGCTTTAAGAGAATGGGGCTCCAGCCAGTTCTGTACCACCACCAACTTTTGTGGATCCATAGCCAATCCCTTACTGGAAATGATGTAGCCCAGGAACGGTAAAGACTCTCGTTCAAATTGACACTTCTCCAGCTTACAGTACAAGGAATTTGCTCGCAAACGCTCGAAAACCCTGCAAACATCCTCTCGGTGTGTGGAGAGGTCCGGGGAAAAAATAAGAATATCATCAAGCTAGACTACCACGGAAGATAGCAGCAAATCCTGAAAGATATTGTTGACAAAATCTTGAAAAACCGTGGGGGCATTGCATAATCCAAAAGGCATGACGAGATACTCGTAATGGCCATCACGAGTGTTAAAGGCTGTTTTCCACTCGCCGCCCTCACGGATTCGCACCAGATTATATGCCCCTCGCAGGTCCAGTTTAGTGAAAATATGAGCCCCTTGCAACCTGTCAAACAGCTCAGAAATAAGGGGCAGAGGATATTTATTCTTGATGGTGGTGGCATTTAATCCTCTGTAATCAATGCAGGGACGCAAATCACCCCCTTTTTTCTGAACGAAGAAAAACCCCGCTCCCGCAGGAGAGACCGATTTTCTGACAAACCCCCGAGCCAGATTCTCTTTGATATAATCAGACATGGCCTGGGTCTCGGGTACAGACAGAGGGTAGACCCTACCGCAAGGAGGCTCAGTACCGGGGACCAGGTCAATAGGGCAGTCATACGGTCGGTGGGGAGGTAAAGTCTCAGCAGCCTTTTTAGAAAAGACATCCGCAAAGTTCCGGTATTGCACAGGCAGAGCGGACAAGTCAGAAGGAGGCTCAGAGATGGCTCCTCGGGCAGCTGTAACCATACACTGGGGCACACAGTCTTTACCGCAGGATGAAATTCTCCCTGTACACCAGTCAATGTGTGGAGAGTGATGGCGTAGCCAAGGAAGGCCCAATAACAACTCATCTAATCCCCCGGGGATAATAAGGAAGGAGATAACCTCCCGGTGACCGTGAGGAAACGACATGGTGAGAGGAACAGACTGGTGGGTAATTTGTGTATCCAGCAGGGACCCATTGACCACCCTGATGTTCATTGGCCTAGGCAGTAATTTCATAGGAATGGCATGTCTCTGGGCAAATGCTGCAGACAAAAAGTTCCCATCAGCTCCAGAATCCACCCACGCCTTGGCTGTGACCATGGTTGTTCCGAAGGACAACGTCACCTCATAAAGTAATTAGGAGGACGAAACCCCTGAATCTAACACACCCCCTCCAACGGCGGTTAGACACTCTCGTTTCCCGACTGCTTGGAGACCTTATTAACGGGGTACTCCAGGGGATGTGTGAGTCGGGAACGAGGGGACTTAGACTTATTCTGGGATATGTCCATAGCCTCAGGCTCTGGATTGGAAACCGCGGGTCTGCAAAGCTCCAGCTCTAACTTGCGTTCTGCATGACGCAGATCAATTCGGTTAGCAAGTGTAATTAACTCTTCCAGAAAGGTTGGGATCTCTCTGGTAGCTAGAGCATCTTTAATGTGCCCAGCCAGCCCCCTCCAAAACACCGGGATCAGCGACCGCTCCGGCTAATCCAGTTCAACCACAAAGGTTCTGAACTGAATGGCATAGTGGCTGGCGGTGACCGAACCCTGGGTCAACGCAAGCAGCTTAAGAGCCGTATCATGCGTGACCTGAGGCCCCAGAACGACGCTTTTTAAGGTCCTAAGAAAAAGACCTGCATTAGCCACAACCGGGTCATTCCGCTCCCACAGTGGAGTAGCCCACTCCAGAGCCCTGTGGGAGAGCAACGAGATAACATAACCCACTTTGGCTCTTTCGGAAGGAAATCGTGCCTCCATCATCTATAAGTGAATGGAGCATAAATTTATAAACCCCTGCAAAATTTACTGTCCCCAGAAAATTTCTCCGGGAGAGCAAAGCGGGGTAATGGGGCACTTGCAGTGGTGGCAGCCGAGTTTATCATGTTGGCTGCTAGAGAAGCTGCCTGGGTAGCTACTGCAGTGGTATCAGCAACCGGGACCGTTTGTTCCAGAGACCTGAGTCTTGTCTCCAGTTGCTGTATATAACGCTGCAGCTGCTGGTTGTCGGCCATGTTTGTCAAGACCCTGGCGCTCAGATACTGTTAGGGGGACGGTTGCAAACACTTTATTAAATAGGAACGCAACCGACCCCGGGGTCCGCGATGCAGCCTGGTGGACTACTGCCGAACTCTTCCCGGGTGAGAAGGGAAGACAACCAACTAAAGATAACCCTTCTGTGTTAACTTCACACTGGACAGGGTATAGCGGTACGCACTATCTCCGTTGACTGCACGGAGGGAGAGCGACCGGCGACGCACCTAACAAAAATCTTAGCCCTTCATGTTAAAGCACACGGAAGGGTAAGACGGTTCGCACAATCTCCAAGAACCGCAGGGAGACGTGTAACCATGGGAACAGCAGTAGCCCTGTCTTTGATACAGGCACTACGCTATGGGGAATGGCGCTAAAGCGGTTCACACTATTCTCCAAGAACCGCAGGGAGACGTGTGACCGGACTAGGAGCAGTAGCCCTGTCTGCGATACAGGCGCTACGCTAAGGAGAAGAAACTAGTGTGCGGGAGTGATTTCCGCCTGGTACTCGTGCACTCAGCCGGCGTGCCACTGGGCTGAGCCGACCAGCTCAATATGGCTCTTAGAGGAGCTCAGGAGAGATGCGTGTGTAGCGCCCCGAGGGTTCGGCCGCTACAGGGGTATTGCACCTCAAACCAGAGGTGTGATATTACACTCCCGGGTAAGGATGGACTATGGACAAGGGCTCAGTTAGCTGCATACAGCACACACACCCCATTTCGAAGGGACAGCTCAATGGTGCTCCCACTAGAAAGAAGTGCAGGCACGACCGACCATGTCCCTGTCTGGAGTGGGGAGGGGGAGGAATACCCAGTGCTGTAGGGGCAGATAGGGGTTGGTTCCTGAGCGTAGATAGGAGCTCATTGGTTGCTGGTCACCTGGGCTCATGGCTAGAGGGAGGTATAAAAGGGAGGAGCCATCTTAGATCTAGGTTCAGTCTGTGAGGAGAAGTTGAGAGGAGAGCTGACAGGGAGCAGCAGCTCAGGCTGAGTGCTGCTCCAGAGGCAGGCCTAGAGAAGAGGCCGAGGAGGAGGTGATGGGGAGCTGTGGTTTCACCTCAGCCCAGCTCCACGAGAAGGGAGGAGAAGAAGGAACAGGAAAGAAGGAGAAGAGACAGAGACACAGAGGGGCTCAGGAACAGGAAGGTGGAAGGGACCCTAAGAACCCACGAGAATCCAGGGTGAAGGGTCAGGCAGATTAAGGGTACCAGATCCCAAGTTGGTGGAGGAGAAACTACCCTCAGCCAAAGACCGGACGTCGTGATCATTTATTGGTGCGACACCTCATCAAACCTGCTAGGAAGGCACCATATAGGACAGCGGAGAACGGGGCCCACGTTTACCCGCACAAGTCCGCGGCAGCTGGACAAAAGTGGGTCACTGGTGAGGCAGGCCAGAGAAAGGAAAGAAGGGGGTCCTGTGCCATATTCCCGAACTGCCTGGGAGTTGACCGAGCCCCACACCTGGTGGACGCAGCACGGCTCGGGCAGTCATTACCATCTGAAGTGACCTGGATACTAACTGTGAGTAAAGACCCTGGACTGTAACTTGTTGTCTGTGTGCTCCTTCGTGCCTCCAGCACTACCGGTACTGGGACTCTCATCACCATCACTCCCACCATCCACTACACTGCCCTGGGGCTGCACTCTTCCCGTGGGGAGTCACACCACCTCAGCTGCACCCACCATCGGCCCCAGCGGTCTGCCCTGCAGCAGCGGTTCCTAATGACCGCAAATCCACGGGTGGCGTAGTCGGACATTATCATCAGTACGTAGCAGACTACCACTGGTCTGACCACACTGAGCCACGGAACCGGGTTGCCACTACTACCCCCCATCGTCTCCCTATTGCCCGGCTCTGAGTGCCCCGTGGCCCAGGGGGCGAGTCAGCTTTGGCGTAGTCGGCAGGATCTCATGCCCGCTAACAACGGGTACTGCGCGCCTGAAGAGAAAGAGACTGTTTTATTGAAATTGACTGTGCTGAAAATGGCACCCGCCCTAGAAGAACGAGCGCCATAATGTGTGCACCAAAAGACCACAGGAGGCCGCCTCCCATCGTGGGCCAGGTCCCAGAATGGCGCCAACGAGGGAGCCCGCCCCCAACAACCTTGAGCACGGCAGTGGAGATGTCCATCAAGGTGGGGAGGCTGCCCCTGAAAATGATTGTCACCAAGTCGCCCCGGGACCACCCCCAATGGGGGTGGGAAGAGAAGAAAACTGTGGGGCAGGGCGCGGTCTGGATCAGTCTAGACAGACCGCACCCGGCCTTCAGGAGCACCAGCCTCCTGGCCCGAAGCCTGCTGTGGGCTAAACCACCCTGCAGCCTAGCAGAGGTCCTAGCGCAGCTCCCCCGAGACCCGGAGCGTGAGCAAGCTGCACTGGAGGACCTGGAGCGGAGGATGGTCCGAGCGCAGCGGGGTGGGCTCATCGAGTGGAGGGAGGAACTGGCCCGGCAGGCTGAAACCCGCCAGCGGCAGGTACCACCCGCACCCCAGAGTTCGCCTGCCTCTGAGGACAGAGCAGGAGAAGTGAAGGCCGGAGGCGGCGTCGCGGAGTAAGCTATGAGGACCGAGGCAGGTACAGGGGACGTCACCACCCCAGGCCCCGCAGCTGCAAGCCTGCCCCAACCCCCCGTAGCAGAACCCGAAGCCCCACTTACCACACCGGTTGCCGCGCCACCACTGCTCCCAGCTAGGCCTCCAGCGGCGAGCGCCGCGGCCACGCCCCGCCCGGCGCCACGCCCCCTAACCCCGGGCGTCTTAAAGCGAGAAGCGTTGTCGGCCCGGTCGCAAGGCCTGGATGACCCGGGCGCCATTGCTAAGCCTGCGCCCCTGTCCCGGACGGGACTGCCATCGGGCGCAACCAAGAGACCCCCGGCCTGGTCGCAAGACCGAGTGCCCCCGGGCGCTGCTCCCCACTCAGGGCCCCCTGCCATACCACCGCTGGGCGCAGACCTGTTTGCCCAGCACACCGGTCCGGATGGACTGCCGCTGGAGTGGTCGGCCGAACTGATCAGCGGTCAGCCACGGAAGACCCAGCCCTCGTGCGAGCCTCCAATACCAGCTCCAGAGCCCGTGAAGGTCACCCCGCCCCCCCAAGAAAAAGCCCAATTTGAGTGGGACCCCGCCGATGAGAGCTTAATGGGGTTCGCTCAGGAGACCCGGGCGGACATGGTACGTCGTCTCGAGGTTTGCCAACAACAACTGGTGACCTTTGAATGGGAACGACAAGAGAGGCGCGTCAGAGAGGAGCGGCTCCAGGACCAGAGTGCTGAGCAAAAACGTAAGGCCCGCCAAGACCCCCGAACTGCCCGCGGTCCCCGTATCACCGGGACCATGATCAAGTTCCATATGGAGAATGGCTGGGGCTTTATCAGGGGTCCAGAAACTGCCGGCGACGTCTTTGTGACCCGCAGGGATGTTGAGAGTCATCTACCTGAGGGACACCGTGGCCGTGACCTGTACCCTGGTGATGTGATCACCTTCACCCGCCACGTAGGCGCAAAGGGACCATACGCCCTACATGTCCACCGGCTCAATGAGGAGGAACTACAGCACCACGGCTATGAGGAGAGCCAAGAGGACCCGGACGGGTCTGGAGACCACCAAGAGGAGGAAGGAGCGTCTGAAGGACACAGGTACTAGTAAGTAGCCACGTACCTGTGTACATAGTTACCCGTCAGGGTACAGAGAACTGTTTACTGTTCGGGACTGTTATAGAACTGTCATGGAACTGTGTGAAAGTTACCTCCTACATCCCCTAACAGGCTGAGGACTGTGAGCAGCCATTCCCCTTCCCAAAACTGGCAGAGGACTGAGAGCGGCCATCCTTGTAAACAGTTGCGCTTCCTAAGGCGCCCCCTACTGGTTTTATAAAAAGACTGCAACATCTACCTTGGGACAGAGAGTCCCTCACGTTTACAAGTTTGCTAAAGTTTTTGCACTTAGAAGAATGAATACCCGGTCGCTAGTTGCACCGCGGCCATGATCCAAGAATGCAATAATGTGTTTTGCCTAAAAATGTTTTATGTGAAGAGTTTAATATGCTGCTAGAAAATGTTTTACATAATCTTGAAACCGTTTTATCTGACAAGTGACAAAAGAGTTCCAGTAGTGTTAATAATATTTTATAATGCCTAGTGAAGAAAAAGTATGTCCCATAAAGGGAATTGAGCTGTGTCGTCTGTTTCTAAATGTGAAAAGTTTTAAAAAGTTTTGCATGTCCTGTAATCAACTGTTTTGCTCTTTTCCAGCCCGAGGACGTGCTGTGGTTTACCAGGGGGGAATGTATCGCCCCGAGGGTTCGGCCACTACAGGGGTATTGCACCTCAAACCAGAGGTGTGATATTCCACTCCCAGGTAAGGATGGAGTATGGACCAGTGCTCAGTTAGCTGCATACAGCACACACACCTCATTTCCGAGGGACAGCTCAACGGTGCTCCCACTAGAAAGAAGTGCAGGCACGACCGACCATATCCCTGTCTGGAGAGTGGAGGGGGGAGGAATACCCAGTGCTGTAGGGGCAGATAGGGGTTAGTTCCTGAGCGTAGATAGGAGCTCATTGGTTGCTGGTCACCTGGGCTCATGGCTAGAGGGAGGTATAAAAGGGAGGAGCCATCTTAGATCTAGGGTCAGTCTGTGAGGAGAAGTTGAGAGGAGAGCTGACAGGGAGCAGCAGCTCAGGCTGAGTGCTGCTCCAGAGGCAGGCCTAGAGAAGAGGCCGAGGAGGAGGTGAAGGGGAGCTGTAGTTTCACCTCAGCCCAGCTCCACAAGAAAGGAGGAGAAGAAAGAGCAGGAAAGAAGAAGAGACAGAGACACAGAGGGGCTCAGGAACAGGAAGGTGGAAGGGACTGTAGCATCGGCGTCTCTGCCCCGTTCTATGCAGAGACGCCGTCCCTCTCACCTCCCCGCTCCTGGCGCGGCGTCCTTCAGCGCTTCTCTCCCCGCTGCTTCCGGCACGCGCTCCTTTCCCGGCAGTGTGCTTAGGGCGCGCGCGCGCTCCCCCTCTCTTTAAGGGACCGCGCGCGCCGTCCTAAGGAGTCCCCGGCCAATTGCCAGAGGACCTCCAATATAAAAGGCACCTCCTCCAAAATGGAGGTGCCCGAGCAATGTTGTAGCACTGTTCACTACTCTGCTTCAGCCCTCAGGTCCCGTTGCCAGTTACCTGCCAGATTCCTGCCAGTCTGCTGTCTAATTCCTGCCTGATATCCTGCTACCTGCCTGCTAGCCTGAGGTCCGACGGTCTGCCTTCCAACTTCTGTCAGTCTGTCTAAGGACCAGCCTGCCCGCTCACCTGGGAGCGCACATCTTCTACCTGCCTGCTTGCCTGAGGTCCGACGGTCTGCCTTCCAACTCCTGTCAGTCTGTCTAAGGACCAGCTTGCCCGCTCACCTGGGAGCGCTCATCTGCTGCCTGTCTGCTAGCCTACCAGGAGGCTCTGCCGTCACGTGCTGTGGCCACCCGCCTGTCCAGAGACTCCTGCCCGCTCACCTGGGAGCGCTCATCTGCTACCTGTCTGTTGGTCTTCCTGGAGGCTCCGCCGTCACATGCTGTGACCACCCGATTATCCAGAGACTCTCGCCTGCTCACCTGGGAGCTCACGTCTATCATCTGCCGCCACAGGTCGTACCAATCCTTTACCCAGAGACTGCCCCGGTCACTTGCCGTGACCTCCTGCCCGTTCATCCAGAGACTGCCCCGGTCACTTGCCGTGACCTCCTGCCCGTTTATCCAGAGACTGCCCCGGTCACTTGCCGTGACCTCCTGCCCGTTCATCCAGAGACTGCCCCGGTCACTTGCCGTGACCTCCTGTCCGTTCATTCAGAGACTGTCCCAGTCACCTGCTGTGACTGCCTGCCCGTCTACCCTGGTCGCCACCCGCTCCCTTACAAGGACCGCCCCCTTGTATAGTAGCTCAGAGGTTCCGCCTCCCAGACCCGTTACAGTTTGCTCGGGCCATGGAACCCGGTGGCACCCAAGCTCCCTCGCTCTCGGACCTGTGTCATGAACTGTCCCGTCAGAGGTCCCAACAGGAGTCCATCCTGGGTCACCTGCGGAATGTCAATTCTCGCCTGGACACTCTGACTTCTCTGCCTGCAACCACCGCCAGTGCCATGACTCGCAATCCGGCAGCTCCACTGCCCACTAATAACATGGTATCCTACCCCGGACCCCGGCTTTCTGCACCTCCTCGTTTCGGAGGCGACTCCGCCCAGGCTCGGGGCTTCATAAATCAGTGCACCCTGCACTTTGAACTCCTGTCTCACCAGTTTAACTCCGACCGGGCCAAAATTGCCTTCATCATGTCCCATCTCACCGGAGAGGCCCTGGCCTGGCTAAATCCTCTATGGGAGAGAGGAGACCCCCTGGTGTCCGACTTGCCTGCCTTTCTCACGGTTTTCCGGAAAGTCTTCGACGAACCCGGACGGAAGACCTCATCCGCATCATCTCTGCTACGCCTCCGTCAGGGAAGTCTCACCGTGGGCCAATATGCCATACGGTTCCGTACCCTTGCCTCGGAGCTGGCCTGGGATAATGACGCTCTGGTTTCCGTCTTCTGGGAGGGTCTGTCCGGCCGTATTAAAGATGAACTTGCCGGTCGGGACATTCCTACCACTCTCGATGACCTAATAACTCTTGCCACCCGGATTGACCTGCGGTTCCAGGAGCGTGCCAAAGAGGTCACCCGTGAGAGGAGGTTTCCACGTCTAGCTCCTACTTTTCAGAAACCCGTCACTCCCTCCGTCTCTCCTCAGCTACACTCTCCTGAGCCTATGCAGGTCGACCAGACCAAGATGGTCGGTTCTCGCCAAGAATCTCGCCGAGCCGAGGGAAGCTGTTTCTATTGTGGCAGTATGAAGCACTTCATCCGTTCCTGCCCGGAAAAGCCGGGAAACGCCAGTGTCTAGGACCACTCGGAGAGGTCGTCCTAGACAAAAGTAAGCCCTCTCTGTCTCTGACCTTACCGGTCTCTATTGCTTGGGGAGAAAACCGTCTCTTTGAACTCGCCCATCTGGATTCTGGAGCTGCTGGAAACCTCATCTCCCAGTCTCTGGTAGAGAGATACCATATTCCCACCAAGTCCCTGGCTGAACCATTGTCAGTCGCCTCCGTGGATGGTAGACTTCTCTCGGAGACCATCCTGCTCGTCACCGAACCCATAACCCTGCAGGTGGGAATGCTGCACTCTGTGGAGATCTCATTCCATGTGCTGTCCGGACTTTCTCACTCCCTGTTGCTAGGTCTACCTTGGCTCCAGACACATGAACCCGTATTGAACTGGCGGTCCGGTGAAGTACTCCGATGGGGTCCTGACTGCCATAGGACCTGCCTGGTCCCGGTCCGTCCACTTCGCCCTCAGCCTACTCCAGCTAACTTACCTGGTCTCCCGGCTCCCTACTGGCCCTATGCGGACGTCTTCGGTAAGAAGGAAGCTGAGACGTTGCCACCCCATAGGCCATACGATTGCCCGATCGACCTGGTACCTGGCACCACTCCTCCCCGTGGGCGTATCTACCCGTTGTCTGCAGCCGAGACCCGAGCCATGTCTGAGTACATTGAAGAGAATCTGGCTAGGGGATTTATCCGAAAATCTACCTCCCCGCTGGAGCCGGATTCTTCTTTGTCAAAAAGAAAGACGGCTCGCTACGTCCCTGTATTGACTACAGAGGACTCAATCTCATCACGGTAAAAAACAAATATCCCCTGCCACTCATCTCCGAATTGTTTGACCGTCTCAAGGGCGCCAGGATCTTCTCCAAGCTGGATCTACGAGGAGCGTATAATCTGGTCCGTATCCGTCAAGGAGACGAGTGGAAGACGGCATTCAATACCCGGGACGGTCACTACGAGTACCTTGTGATGCCCTTCGGTCTCTGTAATGCTCCCGCGGTCTTTCAGGAACTAGTCAACGACATCTTCCGTGACCTCCTGTACTCCTGCGTAGTGGTATACCTGGACGATATCTTGGTCTTCTCTCCGGATCTCCCCACACACCGGAGGGATGTTTGTCAGGTCCTGCTTAGGCTTCGGCAGAACCACCTTTATGCCAAATACGAGAAGTGCCTCTTCGATCAGACCTCCCTTCCGTTCTTGGGCTATGTCATCTCCCAAACAGGTCTGCAAATGGATCCCGAGAAGCTCTCTTCCGTTCTAAAATGGCCTCCTCCTGAAGGTTTGAAGGCGATACAGCGATTCCTGGGCTTCGCTAATTATTATCGTCTTTTCATCCCACACTTCTCGTCTCGGACTGCTCCCATATCTGCACTTACCCGTAAGGGGGCTAACCCCAGGACATGGTCGCCTGAAGCCGAGGAGGCCTTCTTTTCCCTAAAGAAAGCCTTCGCCTCTGCTCCCGTCCTGCACCGTCCGGACTGTAATAAACAATTCTACCTGGAGGTTGATGCCTCCTCCTCCGGAGCCGGAGCTGTGCTCACCCAGAAGTCTTCTACCGGGAGAATGGTAACGTGCGGCTTCTTCTCCAAAATCTTCTCCTCGTCGGAGCGCAACTACTCCATTGGAGACCGGGAATTGCTAGCCATCAAATTGGCACTGGGAGAGTGGCGCTATCTGCTTGAAGGGGCTCTCTACCCGGTAATTATCTACACGGATCACAAAAACCTGGCATATCTCCAAAATGCCCAGAGACTCAATCCTCGCCAGGCCCGGTGGTCGTTGTTTTTTGCCCGCTTCGACTTCATTCTTCATTTCCGTCCGGCGGACAAGAACGTCAAAGCTGATGCCTTGTCCCGGTCCTTCCTGTCCTCCGATCAAGAGGAGGAACCTACGCACATCATCGACTCCTCCAAGGTGATGAATGTGGCCCCCTTGGATCTGACTCGTCTTCCACCCGGTAAGGCGTTCGTAGCTGTGCCAGATCGGGAGAGGGTTCTTCGCTGGGGACATTCTTCTAAACTAGCTGGCCATGCTGGCCAAAAGAAGACCTTCCAACTTATTACCCGGCATTACTGGTGGCCTACCCTGCGTAAGGACGTGGTAGACTTCGTCGCGGCCTGTTCATCCTGTGCCCGTAACAAAGTTCCCCGACATCTACCTGCCGGCCATCTCCTGCCCCTTCCCGTACCTGCTGCTCCTTGGCAACACATCGCTATGGACTTTATCACCGACCTTCCAGTTTCTGCCGGTTGTACTGTCATTTGGGTTGTCGCTGACCGTTTTTCTAAGATGGCCCACTTCATTCCCCTGCCTGGTCTTCCGTCTGCACCCGAGCTGGCTAAAGACTTTATCCGCCACATCTTCCGTCTCCATGGTCTGCCCCTCCACATCGTGTCGGATCGTGGGGTTCAGTTCACCTCTCGCTTCTGGAGAGCCACATGTAAGCTGCTGGACATTACCCTGGATTTCTCCTCCGCTTACCACCCTCAGTCCAATGGTCAAGTGGAGCGGATCAATCAGATCTTGTCCAGCTACCTCCGGCACTTCGTTGATGCTCACCACTCGGACTGGGTGGATCTCCTACCATGGGCCGAGTTCTCTTATAACAACCATGAGAGCGAGTCCTCTTCCAAATCCCCGTTCTTTATAGTCGGTGGCCAACATCCCCGGATTCCACTTCCTGTCTCCGTTTCTGTGGACAACCCTGCTGCGGAGTCTCTTGTCAGCGAATTTTCTACTATTTGGGAGAGCACCAGGTCCGCTCTTCTCTCCTCTGAGCGGATGAAGAGATATGCTGATAAGAGACGTCTGGATCCGCCCCAATTCCGTCCGGGAGACAAGGTTTGGCTCTCATCCAAACATGTGCGGCTCAAAGTACCCTCCTACAAGTTGGGTCCTCGATTCATCGGCCCCTTCGAAGTCCTCAGGCAAATTAACCCTGTGGCCTACAAATTAAAACTCCCGGCCACCCTACGGATCCCCAACTCCTTCCACGTATCTCTCCTCAAACCTGTTGTCTTTAACTTTTTTTCCAAAAATCCAGGTGCCCCTCCTGCTCCGGTTTCCGCTGATGACATCTTTGAGGTAGAGAGTATTCTGGCCTCCAAGAGGGTAAGAGGAAAAACCTTTTTTCTGGTAGATTGGAAGGGGTTTGGTCCTGAGGAGAGAACTTGGGAACCCAGGGAGAACATCAACGCCCCGCTTCTCCTTGAGAAATTTCTTTCTGACCAAAAAAAGAGGGGGCCTAAAGGGGGGGGTACTGTAGCATCGGCGTCTCTGCCCCGTTCTAGGCAGAGACGCCGTCCCTCTCACCTCCCCGCTCCTGGCGCGGCGTCCTCCAGCGCTTCTCTCCCCGCTGCTTCCGGCACGCGCTCCTTCCCCGGCAGTGTGATTAGGGCGCGCGCGCGCTCCCCCTCTCTTAAAGGGACCGCGCGCGCCGTCCTAAAGAGTCCCCGGCCAATTGCCGGAGGACCTCCCATATAAAAGGCACCTCCTCCAAAATGGAGGTGCCCGAGCAATGTTGTAGCACTGTTCACTACTCTGCTTCAGCCCTCAGGTCCCGTTGCCAGTTACCTGCCAGATACCTGCCAGATTCCTGCCAGTCTGCTGTCTAATTCCTGCCTGATATCCTGCTACCTGCCTGCTAGCCTGAGGTCCGACGGTCTGCCTTCCAACTTCTGTCAGTCTGTCTAAGGACCAGCCTGCCCGCTCACCTGGGAGTGCACATCTTCTACCTGCCTGCTTGCCTGAGGTCCGACGGTCTGCCTTCCAACTCCTGTCAGTCTGTCTAAGGACCAGCTTGCCCGCTCACCTGGGAGCGCTCATCTGCTGCCTGTCTGCTAGCCTACCAGGAGGCTCTGCCGTCACGTGCTGTGGCCACCCGCCTGTCCAGAGACTCCTGCCCGCTCACCTGGGAGCGCTCATCTGCTACCTGTCTGTTGGTCTTCCTGGAGGCTCCGCCGTCACATGCTGTGACCACCCGATTATCCAGAGACTCTCGCCTGCTCACCTGGGAGCTCACGTCTATCATCTGCCGCCACAGGTCGTACCAATCCTTTACCCAGAGAATGCCCCGGTCACTTGCCGTGACCTCCTGCCCGTTCATCCAGAGACTGCCCCGGTCACTTGCCGTGACCTCCTGTCCGTTCATTCAGAGACTGTCCCAGTCACCTGCTGTGACTGCCTGCCCGTCTACCCTGGTCGCCACCCGCTCCCTTACAAGGACCGCCCCCTTGTATAGTAGCTCAGAGGTTCCGCCTCCCAGACCCGTTACAGGGACCCTAAGAACCCACGAGAATCCAGGGTGAAGGGTCAGGCAGATTAAGGGTACCGGATCCCAAGTTGGTGGAGGAGAAACTACCCTCAGCCAAAGACTGGACGTCGTGATCATTTATTGGTGCGACACCTCATCAAACCTGCTAGGAAGGCACCATATAGGACAGCGGAGAACGGGGCCCATGTTTACCCGCACAAGTCCGCGGCAGCTGGACAAAAGTGGGTCACTGGTGAGGCAGGCCAGAGAAAGGAAAGAAGGGGGTCCTGTGCCATATTCCCGAGCTGCCTGGGGGTTGACCGAGCCCCACACCTGGTGGACACAGCACGGCTCGGGTAGTCATTACCAGCTGAAGTGACCTGGACACTAACTGCGAGTAAAGACCCTGGACTGTAACTTGTTGTCTGTGTGCTCCTTCGCGCCTCCAGCACTACCGGTACTGGGACTCTCATCACCATCACTCCCACCATCCACTACACTGCCCTGGGGCTGCACTCTTCCCGTGGGGAGTCACACCACCTCAGCTGCACCCACCATCGGCCCCAGTGGTCTGCCCTGCAGCGGTGGTTCCTAATGACCGCAAATCCACGGGTGGCGTAGTCGGACATTATCATCAGTACGTAGCAGACTACCACTGGTCTGACCACCCTGAGCCACGGAACCGGGTTGCCACTACTACCCCCCATCGTCTCCCTATTGCCTGGCTCCGAGTGCCCCGCGGCCCAGGGGGCAAGTCACGTGCACAACCAAACAGCTAGCTCAAATGATTTAAGCGCGCCATCATGTTTGTGGGCAGACCTTTTAAAAACTAAGCACTGCCCCACTGTCGCACCATTGGTGACGTCGCCTGTGACCAATCAAGCGGTGCCAGGTCACCGGGTCAGCTGGTTCCTGAACCACCAATCACGATGCACCATGTCACGGGCATGCTCAGTGCGATGCATTTTAGACTTAGGCTGCGGTGGCCTAGTCTCTCTCCGTAACCTGTGCTTCATGTTGCTAGGCACAAATACACGAGATACCACTTGTACCTCTCGTGCATTGGCTAGGCGTTGTGACCGACGGCGATGCTGAGCAGCATCAGCCCTGGCTGAACCAGAATGGGAGACCACAGAATCCACTAATGATTCAGAACCCATTTCTGATCCAGCAAGCGCCGGCACCTAACAGAACCAATGTAGCTGGATACGGATGGAACGACTACACTAATAGGAGATATCAGGAAAAATTATCAATTAGCAAAAAAGGATAATGTATTAGGCAGTGATGCACACTGAGTTCACTACAACCAGATGTGGCTGAAGCACACACTACAGTGTGAGCTGCACTCACACACAGAGACCTTGCAGACAGCGGTGAACAGCACAGGGTAGCGCTGCAAGGCACAGCGATTTATAAAGTAGCTTGGGTAAAGCAGAATAGAGCAAATAGGTAGCTAAAACTGTCCCTCAGAACAACAGCATCCTATCCCTAACTGAATTCACAGCAGAGTGAGCTCAAAATGGCGGCGGCGGCTTTTATAGTGCATCATGACATCATTTCAGCAGCCAATCACAGCCATGCCATTAGTTAAGATGCCTACATGCCTAACAGGATGTGCCCACACTTCTTAGGATCCTCATTGGCTGAATAAAATGAAACTGGCTCATTGCATTATGGGAACTTTTGATTCCGGTATACGATATTGTAAAAGTATCGGAACTCCGATACCGCGAATATCGTCCGATACCCGATATTTCAGTATCAGAATGCTCAACACTAGTGTTGAGCCACCCCCGTAGTGTTCGGGTTCGGTTCGGTTCGTCGAACACCAGTATGTTAGCCGAACTGTTCGTTGAACACCTTCGAACACCGTTAAAACCAATGGCAGGCAAACAAAAACACATAGAAACACATAGAAAACACCTTCAAAGGTGTCCAAAAGCTGACAAACTGCTCAGAAGACACAACTAACACATGGAAAAGTGACAAGCACATATAGTCATGCGAAAAGAAAAGAGGTGGAGGAGTAAAAGGAGGGGGAGACACAGATATAGGCATGTCATGCCCTTCTAAAATCCAAAAGTGAGAAGCCGACATGGCCAGTCCGCTCCTGCCCGTGCCACCTCCGTGTCGCCGGGTTTGTGCCAGAGCCGCGGTGAACCCTGACGGCCAGCCCCCCTCTCCCAATACTGGTGCCTGTCCGCTGGTGGGTCGAGCGAGCCCCCCTGTGGTGGAGGCAGCTCTAAGCTTTTTAATTTAAATTGTCTCTCTAATTTGAATGAATACACTTTAAATCCATTTACAAGGATCTATTGGAGGGCAAGTCTCATGCTAGCAGCCGCGTAATTGAAGCTCCAGTAGCGTCCACTAAAGCTGCTGCAGTTAAAAAGCTTTTATAAGGATCGAGCTCGGCTGTCCACCGCAAGGCATCCTACTGCCAGTCCCAGCCCCTATGCCTTGGGGTGCCTCCTGATGCTCTTCACTGAGTATCCCGTGGTCCCTAAGCATTTCCTTTGAAAAAATTAAGTGTCTAAACTACAGGTGGTGTAGCTTGCTTAACAGCCAGGATAATCCGCTGACTAGCAGACACTGCTACTAGGCACAAAGTATTTCCTGGGCTAGATGCAGTTAAAAATTTGTAATTAGATACTCTCGTTGGATGCTGAGAAAGCATTCCATAGAGTCTCCTGGCACGCCATATATGATTCTCTTAAAAAGCTTGGGGTAGGGGTCTAGGGGACCCTTTTATAGCCAAAATCACGGCCCTGTATCGCAATACGTCACCTAGGCTGAAGATGAATGGAACTGTAGCACCCTGAGGGCTCGGTTGCTACAGAGGTATTGTTATGTTCTGCTACCAGAGCTAAGGAAAGAGAGGAGATCTGTCCCTACGATAGAACTCAGCTGAATCCCTACGATGTAAAAGGGGACCTGATCCTGCGATCAGACCTGCTAAAGTCCTAAGCTAGTCTGTACGGAGACCTATAGATGTGGGGAAGGAATCCCTACAAGTACTAAGGACTGGGAGGAAAATGGACACTTCCTAACAGAAATAGTAGCAGACAGACGAACAAACAAAATATATAGAACATAGAGGTCCGTAGACCAAGCAAACAAACAGAGTTAGATACAGAGCACAGGCTAGCTAGAAAGTAGTAATACAATGAAGTCCAGCAAAGCCAGAAGGGCGGAGCAGGATTAAATAGGCCAACAAGGTCATGTGACCAGTAAAAGAAAAAAAAACCTAAGAGCAAGGTTCTAACAGTACCCCCCCTTCTAAGAGGATCCTCCGGATCCCCTAGGACCAGGCTTATCAGGAAATCTCCTGTGAAACGCTCTGATAAGTCTGGACGCGGAAACATCATCCGACCTCACCCAAGAGTTATCCTCGGGACCGAAACCTTTCCAGGCCACAAGATACTGCAAACTACCTCTATACCGTCTAGAGTTAAGGATGCGAGAAATTTCATATTCCCCGTCCTCCACCACCGGAGGAACAGAGGCAGAGGCGTCACAATCCGATACAACAGCTTTTTTCAACAGAGAGACATGAAATACCGGATTAATTCACCAGGAGGTAGGAACCTCCAACCTAACAGCAGATTGGTTGACAACCTGAAGCACCTTAAAGGGCCCTACAAACTTGGGACCCAATTTCTTTGAAGGAATCCTCAACCGCAGATTCCTAGAGGACAACCAAACCATGTCACCAACAGCGAACAAAACCTCCTGTCGTTTCCTATCAAAGTAGTCTTTAGATTTTCTGTTGGCCTCCTGAAGATTACCACGCACATCCGTCCAAACTCTCTCCAAATCACCGGAAAAATTCTCCTCCTCAGGCACGGCAGATCCCAACTTGGAGAACGACCCAAACGACGGATGTCTCCCAGAACAACAAAAAACAGGCGAACAACCAGCAGAAGAAGATGTATTATTGTTCAGAGCAAATTCAGCAAGTGGCAGAAACTCAGACCACCCCTCTTGATTGTCTGCCACAAAACAACGCAAGAAATGCTCAACATCCTGGTTTTTCCTTTCTGTCTGGCCATTAGATTCAGGATGATATCCGGACGAGAACGACAAATGAACTCCCAACCTATCACAAAAGGCACGCCAAAAACGAGCCACGAACTGAGGACCCCTATCAGAAACAATGTCAGTAGGAACGCCATGAAGTCTGACAATTTCCTTGACAAAGGCCTTAGCGAGAGTTTTAGCGCAGGGCAGTTTGACGAAAGGAACCAAGTGACACATCTTGCTAAAACGGTCCACGACCACCCAGATGACAGTAAAACCCTCAGAGGGGGGAAGGTCAGTTATAAAGTCCATAGCCAAATGTGTCCAAGGAGCACTGGGAACCTCCAAAGGACAAAGCAACCCCGCAGCAGGAGTATGTGAGGACTTAGATCTAGCACATATAGTACATTGACGCACCCACTTAATGACTTCCTTCTGCCATCCAGGCCACCAAAAACTGCGACCCACCAGTCTCTTGGTCTCAGAGATTCCGGGATGACCTGCCAACCGAGATTCGTGACACTCAACAAACAAATCTCTCCTAAAGGTCCCAGGCACAAACAACCTCCCATGAGGAGTGTTAGAAGGGGCATTCTCCTGTGCTTTAAGAATCTCATTTTCCAAAACGGAGTCCAAAGCAGCTATCACAACACCTTCTTGTAAAATGTTCTCATCTTTCTCAGCACCGACTATGGGAGAAAAACTGCGAGACAAGGCATCCGCCTTAACATTCTTAGTACCAGGGATGTAAGTAACGGAGAAATTAAACCGCGAGAAAAACAGTGCCCACCTAGCCTGACGGGCATTCAGGCGCTTGGCAGCATCAAGATATATCAGATTTTTATGATCCGTAAGAACCTGAACGGGAAATTCCGCACCTTCCAAGAAGTGGCGCCAGTGTTCAAATGCGAGTTTAATAGCCAATAATTCCCGATTACCAATATCGTAATTCAGTTCAGTCTCCGAAAATTTTTTTGAAAAAAAAGCACAGGGATGTAATCCATCCCCGTTATCCTGAGACAATACTGCGCCAACCCCCACAGAGGAAGCATCAACCTCAACCAAAAACGGCCTAGTAACATCAGGCTGCATAAGGATGGGAGCAGAGGTGAACCTCTCCTTGAGATTCACAAAAGCTTCAATGGCCTCAGAAGACCACTGAACAGCATCAGCACCTTTCCTGGTGAGATCAGTCAGAGGTTTGACAATACTAGAAAATTTTTTTATGAATTTTCTGTAGTAATTGGCGAAACCCAAAAACCTCTGTATCGATTTCAAACCAATAGGCCTAGGCCATTCCTGCACAGCCTGAACCTTAACCGGATCCATCTCAAAACCTTTGCTGGAGATAATGTAGCCCAAAAAACTAATTCTCTGTACAGCGAACTCACATTTCTCCAGCTTAGCAAAAAGCGAATTGTCCATTAATAACTGTAATACCTCACGCACGCTCCGCCAATGAGACTCCAGATCCGGCGAATAAATCAAAATGTCATCCAAATACACAACCACATTTTTACCGATCAAAGGTCTAAGGATGTCATTAATCAGATTCTGAAAAAATGCAGGAGCATTAGTAAGACCAAAAGGCATAACCAGATTCTCAAAATGACCCACAGGAGTGCTAAAAGCAGTCTTCCATTCGTCACCCTCCTTCATGCGCAACAGATTGTATGCCCCCTTAAGGTCAATTTTAGAGAACCACTTGGCCCCCATTAACTGGTTAAACAGATCAGGAATCAATGGCAGTGGGTAAGGATTGCGTACAGTAATTTTGTTAATCTCACGAAAATCCAGACAAGGACGTAAACCGCCGTCCTTTTTTTTTACAAAAAAAAATCCAACCGCCACAGGAGACTTAGAGGGCCTAATGTGACCGGCGGCCAAACTTGTCTGTATGTATTCCTCCAAAGCCTTCCTCTCAGGAATAGTAAGGTTAAATAAACGACTTTTAGGAAGAGTCGCTCCAGGGACAAATTCAATAGAACAATCATAGTCTCTATGGGGAGGCAAAACCTGCGATTCCTTCTCAGAAAAAACTCTCCAAAAATCCTGAATAGGAACAGGCAATTCTCCCCTATCCAAAGCTGCAATACGCCCGTTACAACACTTGTCATAACATTTATGGCTCCAGGATTTAATTTCACTGGTAGACCAATCCAGTACAGGATTGTGAAATTTTAACCAGGGCAATCCCAATATTACTGGAAAAGGCAAGTTATTCAACACTACCAAATCCAATTTCTCATGGTGAACACCATTAATAGTGAGAGGAAATTCACAGACCTTGAGAGTAATATTCTTCAAAGGGGAACCATCCACAGAAACCACAGCAATGGGGGATGATAAAGGTTCGGGTTTTAAATTGAGTCTTTCCAAGAATCCCCCATCAATTACATTCAGAGTAGACCCACAATCGACAAACACCCGAAATTCTATTAATTTTTCCTGAGCAATCGTGGAAGCAGCTAAAAATACACCCTTGGAATTTAAACAGGCAATACGGGCATGACTGACCATTTTTTTTTCTTTCTTCATACGAAGCTCACAGCCTTTAATCAAATGACCAGATTTTCCGCAATAGAAACACAAGCCTTCAAAAAGTCTACGGTCTTTTTCTTGAGAGCGAGGTGCCACCGATCCAATCTCCATCATTTCACCACTGTTAGTACACACATTCTTATAACCAGAAACTAACATAGCAGAGGATTTGCTCTCATTAACCCTTGCACGCAGTCTTCTATCCACCCGTATAGCTAATTGCATAGCCTGTTGCAAATCTTCAGGTGTAGGATAAGCAATTAGCAGGTCTTTAACCCTTTCATTGAGCCCAGCAAGAAATAGACTTTTCAGAGCAGAATCGTTCCACCCTGTTTGAGTAGACCATCGACGGAAATGAGTACAATATTTTTCCACATTACCTGATCCCTGTCTCAAACGTCTTAACTCAGTCTCAGCTGATGCGACACGGTCAGGATCATCATATAATAGCCCCAAAGCAGAAAAAAAACTATCCACTGATCTGAAGCATGTATCACTAGGTTGCAAAGAAAAGGCCCACTCCTGAGGCTCTTTGCGCAAAAGTGACATTATGAACCCTATGCGCTGGGATTCATCCCCAGAGGACTTGGGTCTCAAACGAAAATACAATAAGCAAGCATTTTTAAATGAAAAAAATTCTCGGTGTTCACCAAAAAATAAATCCGGCAAACATACCTTAGGCTCCAAGAAATGTGCTCCAGGACAGTTACTCACGTGCTGACGGAGCTCGGCCACCTCCAGAGAGAGTCCCTGCAGGCGATGAGCCAAATCCTGAACCGACACCATGATGGAACAGAAAAATCTTTCCTTAGAGAATTTGCAGGCTGGACTTACTGTTATGTTCTGCTACCAGAGCTAAGGAAAGAGAGGAGATCTGTCCCTACGATAGAACTCAGCTGAATCCCTACGATGTAACAGGGGACCTGATCCTGCGATCAGACCTGCTAAAGTCCTAAGCTAGTCTGTACGGAGACCTATAGATGTGGGGAAGGAATCCCTACAAGTACTAAGGACTGGGAGGAAAATGGACACCTCCTAACAGAAATAGTAGCAGACAGACGAACAAACAAAATATATAGAACATAGAGGTCCGTAGACCAAGCAAACTAACAGAGTTAGATACAGAGCACAGGCTAGCTAGAAAGTAGTAATACAATGAAGTCCAGCAAAGCCAGAAGGGCGGAGCAGGATTAAATAGGCCAACAAGGTCATGTGACCAGTAAAGGAAAAAAAAACCTAAGAGCAAGGTTCTAACAGGTATTGCACCTCACCCAGAGGTGTGATATCTCACTCTCAGGTAAGGATGGTGTGTGGATCAGGACCCGACACCTGCATGCATTACACCACATTGCCGTGGGGCAGGGCGACCAATATGCCCCTGAGATGGGCACGACAGTCCCTGTCCCTGGCTGGAGTGGGGGGAGGGAACACTGAGGAAGGGGAACCCTGTAGTGCAGGAGCAGTTAGGAAACAGTTCCTGGGTGCATTGAGAAGGGAGTATAAAAGGTGGGCACCATCTTAGTTCAGTGCAGAGAAGTCTGAGCAGAAGTGACAGGGAGCAGGGGCTCTGCATGAGCTCTGCTCCGGAGGCGGGCCTAGTAACAGAGGCCCAGGCCTGGAAGAGAGAGAAGGAAGGAAGAGGAGTGGAGAAGGCTCCATGAACGAGGAACGAAGGGATCCCAGGGGTGCGGACGGGCGAGTCACCACCACACGCCCGAATCCACCTGCGTGGAGGGGTCAGGCCAAAGGGGGAGACCGGTCCCCGAAACTAGTGGAGGCAGGAAACGACCCTCAGCTAGAAACCGGAGGCTGTGACATTTTATGTGGCGCAGCCCCTCGCTACACCCGCTAGGAAGGCACCACATAGGGTCAGGGAAACTGGCACCAAGTTTACCAAGAGGAGGCCCGAGGCAGCCGGACAGAAGGGTTGGTAAGAAAGGCCAGACAAAGGACACACAAAGGGGGTCCTGTGAAGTGCTCCAAAGTTATCTGGGAGTTGTCTGAGCCCCTCACCTGGTGAGCACAGTACGACATGGGCAGCCGTTACCTGCAGACGTCGTCTGGATAATAAGAACTGTGAGTAAAGGCCCTGAACTGCATCACTGACTCCGTGTCGTTACTGCTGATGCCCTGCACCATCACCCCCATCCTCCGCATACACTGCCCTGAGGCTATACTCCTCCCGTGGGGAGTTATGCTACGCTCTGCTGCACCCACAACACCAGCCTCAGCGGTCTGCCCTGCAGCGGCGGTTCACTCTGACCGCAATCCACGGGTGGCGTAGTCGGACATTTAAACATCAAAACCACATAAATAGTTCCGCCACTGGTTTGACCGCCCTGAGCCACGGAACCGGGTCGCCGCCACGGAGACTACAACCACCAGCATCCACAAAAAAGGGTCCGGCTCCGGGTGTCCCAAGGCCCAGAGGGTGCATCAGAACATTTTCATCACCTTTCACAATCACCAATGGGACAAGGCAGGGATGTCCTCTGTCCCCTCTCTTATACATCCTAGTGACGGAGCACCTGCTCTCATCAATTCGCCATAACCCCAATATTAGGTGGATTGAGGTGGGAGGCACCGAGTACAAATGCTCTCTATTTGCTGATGATGTCCTAGTATATATCACTCAATCACATATATACATCCATGCTGTTATGGCTGAAATAGATCACTTTGTTACATGGTCAAATTTTAAAATCAATGCAGCGAAGTCTGAGGCCCTCGATGTCTCCCTCCCCAACTCCATACAGGATTCCATCCAGTCCAACTTTCCCTTTGCCTGGCCCTCACAGGGTATCAAATACTTAGGAATTCCTATTCATAGAGACCTCTCCCATCTATGTTATCTTAATTTTGGGCCCTTTATTGAACAACTCCATACAGACCACGGTTGGCAAGTTAGAACTGTAAGATTCACTACGTGAACCACTGGTGTTTTGTGGAAAAGCACATGTACACTGTGTTCCAAATTATTATGCAAAAAGTGTTTAGGAGTGATAAGGGAAGAATTTGTTTGTTTGTCAGTTAAACTCATTGATGGTGATGTGTGTCAGTGCTCTTTATATCACTGTAAGCAATTGCAGACACCTGTGCTAATTAGTTTGGCAGGTGTGTCCAATGAAAGGCAAGACTACTTAAGAAGGCTGTCCCACATTATTAAGAAGCCTACATTTTCTGCCAAAATGGGAAAGAAAAAGGATGTGTCTGCTGCTAAGCAACAAATTGTGGAGTGTTTAGGTCAAGGCATGACTACAATCAACATTGTGCGATGATCAGGATGAAGTGTCTTGGCAATCAAGAAGTATGTAGCTGATTCACAGTACACACGTGTGCGTGCTGATAAGGGCAAATTGAGGACTCTTTCCTACAGGCAATTACGTCAGGTTAAAAGAGCAGCGGCAAAAAAGCCTTGTCATAGCAGCAGACAAGTTTTTGAAGCTGCTGGTGCCTCCAATGTCCCCCGAACAACACGATGCAGGGTCTTTCAGAGGTTTGCAGCTGTGCATACGCCATCCTGTCGACCTCCTCTATCCACTTCACACAAGCAGAAACGGCTCCAGTGGGCCAAACATTACATGAAGACTGATTTCAAAACTGTTTTGTTCACGGATGAGTGCCGTGCAACGCTCGATGGTCCAGATGGATGGAGTGGAGGATGGCTGGTTGATGGACACCCCACGAAAACACGGCTACAGCGCCAACAGGGAGGAGGTGGAGTAATGTTTTGGGCTGGAATCATGGGTAGAGAGATTGTCGGCCCCTTTAGGATCCCTGAAGGGGTAAAGATGAACTCCATAATGTATGTGGAGTTCCTCAAACAGCACTTCCTGCCATGGTTCAAGAAGAAGAACCGTGTATTCCACAGCAAGATCATTTTTATGCATGATAATGCACCATCTCATGCTGCACATAAAACATCTGCATCTCTGGCTGATATGGGCATAAAAGGGGACAAACTTATGGTGTGACCCCCATGCTCCCCTGACCTCTACCCCATTCAGAACCTCTGGAGCATCATCAAAAGGAGTGTCTATGATGGAGGGAGGCAGTTCACATCTAAGCAACAGCTCTGGGAGGGTATTCTGTCCTCATGCAAAACAATTGAAGCAGAAACCATCCAAAACCTGACAAATTCAATGGACGAGAGAGTTCAGAAGCTCCTTTCGAACAAGGGGTCCTATGTGAAAATGTAACATCAACTAGAATAAAGTTTTGAGTTGAAAACTGTTTGATTTCAGTTTCTAATAACCTGCTAATGCTTATAATTTCTAAAATGACCATTTTTTTGGTCTTTATTAAAATGAAAAGGTTGATCGAAAAGTTTGGGGGATCTAAGAGTGTGGCAACCCAGTAGTCAGGATTACTTCGAATTCTGACAATATGAGGGTCATGTTGCAGGTAGTGCAGCAAGAAGGCACTTATGTGTCTTGCGCATCTCGGAGCCCCAAAATTATTTTCCGGGCTAGATGCAGCTAAAAATTATTATTAATTTTAAATCTGGTGGAGCTTAGTATAGATGGCCTAATAGAATCAGTGCTGCACACTGCTACAAAGCCCAAATTATTTTCCAGCCAAGATACAGATAAACATGATTAGTAATTTGAAAGCTTAAAACGGTTGGTAGGGTGATTTTAACCAACCATCAAGCTTTTACTCTCCCCAGGATGACACAGGGGTAGGAAAGTCGTTTCGGATCCATGATTTGTTCATCTTTATGAACGTGAGTCTGTCTACATTATCAGTGGAGAGCCGCGTGCGCTTATCTGTCAGCACACCACCAGCAGCGCTGAACACACATTCAGACAGAACGCTGGCTGCGGGGCATGACAAGATCTCCAAGGCGTAAGTGGCTAGCTCCGGCCATTTATCCAGATTGGAAGCCCAAAAAGAGCAAGGGTCCAGTGACACAGTCATGGCTTCAATGTTTACTTGGAGATACTCCTGTACCATCGTCTCTAGGCGTTGACTATGTGTCAGACTTCTTGTCTCCTGTGGCCTTGCAAAGGATGGGCTAAAAAAGTGGTGAAATGATTCCGCAAAATTGATGTTACCAGCAGATACTGTGGTTCTGTTACGATTTGAGTGCTGAACACTCGACGGTCCCACGGTTGGCAAGTTGGAACTGTGAGATTCACTACGTGCACCACTGGTGTTTTGTGGAAAAGCACATGTAAGATTCTGCAACAGCCTCTGCTGATACTCCTGCATGCGTGCATCCCTTTCTATGGCAGGAATAATTTCTGCAAATTTACTTTTGTACCGGGGATCTAACAGTGTGGCAATCCAGTAGTCAGGATTATTTCTAATTCTCACAATTCGAGGGTCATGTTGCAGGTAGTGCAGCAAGAAGGCACTCATGTGTCTTGCGCATCCAGGAGCACCCAGTCCCTGTTGTGTTGGTGGCGAGGTAACAATCATGCTTCCTTCCTCGGTCCTCTCCCCCCAACCTCGCACAACAGAAATGTGATCAAGGTCTCCCTCATCTGATGAGTCTTCCATCAGTTAGTCCTCCACTTCGTCCTGGGCTCCTGCACCTTCCTCACTAGTTTGGCTGCTACAATGCGCCCTGGTAAAACCATCTCCCCCACCCTCACATGCCTGCCGCCTTGGTGCTGCCGACCGTCTGGACCTTGCAGATGTTAGCCCTTCCGCATACAACTCCTCCTCCTCTACTTCCTCCACCTCCTCTTGTGCCACCACCTGACTCCGAATTCTGTTTAACATGTGCTCCAGCATGTAAATCACCGGAATAGTCATGCTGATAATGGCATCGTCAGCACTAAACATCTTCGTCGCCATTTGAAAACTGTGCAGAAGGGTGCATAGGTCCCTGATCTGAGACCACTCCTCCAGCGTGATTTGCCCCACCTCTGGATCTCGTTGGCCCAGGCTATACGTCAGAACGTATTGCACCAGGGCTTGTCGGTGCTGCCACAGTCGCTGCAACATGTGCAGAGTTGAATTCCACCGGGTAGGCACATCGCATTTAAGCCGGTGAAGTGGCAGGCCCAACGACTTCTGTAGAGATGTAAGTCGCTAAGCTGCGGGATGCGAACGGCGGAAGTGAGCACACAGCCACCGTGCCCTCTGCAGAAGGCCATCTAGTCCGGGATAGTGGGCTAAAAATTGCTGGACAACCAGGTTCAACACGTGAGCCATACAAGGCACGTGTGTGACATTGCCCCGGCGAAGGGCCGCACCCAGGTTTGCAGCATTGTCGCACACGGCCTTCCCTGGTTTCAGGTCCAGTGGAGACAACCATTCATGAAATTGGTTCTCCAGAGCTGACCACAACTCCTCAGCTGTGTGACTCACATTTCCCAGACATTTCAAAGTAAAAACCACCTGATGACGTTGAGCCCTACTGCCAGCATAGTAAGGAGGTGTGCAGGATCCCTTCTGCGCAGTTAGAAAGCTTGTGGCATGACCAGACAGGCTTTGGGTGCAGGTGGAGGACCGAGAGGAGGTTGAGGAGGCAGAAGCAGTGGAGGAACTTTGAGATAAAGAGGATTGACGCACAACTCGTGGGGATGGCAAGACTTGGAAAGCAGCCCCTTGTCCTGCTGTCACCATAGTTACCCAGGGCCAGTCAGCGACATGTAACTCCCCTGTCCATGCCTACTCGTCCAAGTGTCTGTGGTGAAATGCACCCTGTCACACACAGAGTTTCTCAAAGAAGTGGTGATGTTGTGTGCGACATGCTGGTGGAGCGCAGGCATACCTTTCTTTGAGAAGTAGTGCCGACTGGGCATCTGGTACTGGGGCACTGCGACGGACATAAGGTCTCGAAAATCCTCTGTGTCCACCAGGCGGAAAGTCAGCATTTCTGTAGCCAAGAGCTTGCAGATGGTGAAATTCAACCTCTTAGCTTTCTCATGGCTAGGAGGAAATGGTTTTTTACTTGTCCACATCTGAGGGACCGAGAGCTGGCTATTGTGCTTAGACGGGGTTGATAAGGGTGTCCCCGGCAAACTGCCGGTCTGTGAGGAAGATGCAGGCGGACATATTAGGTTGCCTTGATCCAAAGGTGGTGCTATCGATGTCGGACAGCGCTCAACACCAGCTGGTGTTACCACCTCCAAAGAAAATGATGACCTGCCAATCACGCTGGCTGTTGCGGGTAAAGAGGTGGCAGGTCTGCGCCCCAAAACAGGTGTGACTGCTGTCCCCCCAGTCACAGAGGATGAAGAGGCCGCGGATGCACAAGACATCGCAGACGGTGGTTGGCCCGGCCGGCTAGGCCGCATTGTAGCACAGTGAGCTTCCCACTGCAACTTATGCTTCATGTCCATGTGCCGGTTCATGCATGAAGTACTCAAACTATGTATTTTTTGGCCTCTACTTAGCTTTTGCTGACAAATGTTACAGATAACACGAGTTGGGTCATCTTTATCGATCTGAAAAAATGCCCAGGCTATGCAAGGCTTAGCACCCATGCGACCTGAAGAGCCACCACGACTTGTGGTGAGAGGCAGAGTTGTGTTTGAGGATGCAGTTGTTGACGTGCTTCCAGTACTACGTCTCTGTCCAGGAAGGCGCAACCTGACCTCGTCGTCACTAGCATCCTCCTCCACCTCCTCTGCTGACCTCATCTCTTGGCTGACTGTGGGTTGACAGTAAGTGGGATCTCCAACCTCATCATCATCACCCCGTGCGTTATCACATCCGTCGTCCTCAGAGCCAACATGTTCCTGCCCTGACAAAAAACTAAAGTTGTCGCTCCAATCAAGTATTTGAGTCTCATCATCGTCTTCCTCATTGTCTCCACCAACAGGAGTTACAGTTTGGGAATGAGGGTCTACATTATGGTTAGAACCTTCTGCGTCTGGTCCTGGATCCGACTCATAAAGATTCTGGGCATCAGTGCAGATCATTTCCTCGTCTGGATTCACAGAAGCGCTGGAGTCGACCTCTGATTCCCAGGCTATAGTATGAGTAAACAGCTCTGCAGACTCAACCATCTGTTCTACCTCATACTCAGACGGGCAGCTGGAGATTTGGGAGCTGTGAGGAAGCAAGTGCGATTGGGGTGACACCTTTGAGGACTGGAGTATTTGTGATCTTGAAGTTGATGTGGAGGAGAGCCCACTTAAAGGAGCACTTGATATCCGTTGAAGCACCTGCTGTTTTTGTGCCTCATCTGGAATTTGTAGCGATTGGCGTGGCCGTAAGAAAGGGATCTTATCAAATTGTCCGCTAAAAGAAGTAGACATTTTAGTTTGGCTGGAAGATGGTCTTTCTTCTGCAGATGTTACTGTTGCTTTAACACCTACCCCACGGACACAACCTTTTTTCCCCTTCCCAACACGCCTATTCCCCTTTCCATCAGCAGCAGGCCTTTTTCCACTCATTTTGGTGGTTAACTAATTCACAACTCTGGAGTTGTTTGCACAAAAAAACAATGGATGGGAACCGAGCAGAGCTGAGTGGCCAAATTGTGGTATTAGGCCAAAACTATTGGCTGGGTTAGATGCAGAAAAAAATTATATTCAATTTGCAACCTGATGGAGGTCAGTATAGATGGACTAATAGAACAAGTCCCACACACTGCTAGAAGGCCAAATATTTTTTCAGAGCTAGATGCAGAAAAAAATTATATTCAGTTTGCAACCTGATGGAGGTCAGTATAGATGGACTAATAGAACAAGTCCCACACACAGCTAGAAGCCCAAATATTTTTTCAGAGGTAGATGCAGAAAAAATATATATTCAGTTTGCAACCTGATGGAGGTCAGTATAGATGGACTAATAGAGAAAGTCCCACACACTGCTAGAAGGCCAAATATTTTTTTCAGAGCTAGATGCAGACAAAAAAATATTTTTAATTTGCAACCTGATGGAGGTCAGTATAGGTGGACTAATAGAGAAAGTCCCACACACTGCTAGAAGGCCAAATATTTTTTCAGAGCTAGATGCAGATAAAAAATATTTTTAATTTGCAACCTGATGGAGGTCAGTATAGATGGACTTATAGAGAAAGTCCCACATACTGCTAGAAGGCCAAATATTTTTTCAGAGCTAGATGCCGATAAAAATTATTTTTAATTTGCAACCAGATGGAGGTCAGTATAGATGGACTAATAGAGAAAGTCCCACACACTGCTAGAAGGCCAAATATTTTTTCAGAGCTAGATGCAGAAAAAAATTATATTCAGTTTGCAACCTGATGGAGGTCAGTATAGATGGACTAATAGATCAAGTCCCATACACAGCTAGAAACCCAAATATTTTTTCAGAGGTAGATGCAGATAAAAATTATTTTTAATTTGCAACCTGATGGAGGTCAGTATAGATGGACTAATAGAGAAAGTCCCACACACTGCTAGAAGGCCAAATATTTTTTCAGAGCTAGATGCAGACAAAAAATTATTTTGAATTTGCAACGTGATGGAGGTCAGTATAGATGGACTAATAGAACAAGTCCCACACACTGCTAGAAGGCCAAATATTTTTTCAGAGCTAGATGCAGAAAAAAATTATATTCAGTTTGCAACCTGATGGAGGTCAGTATAGATGGACTAATAGAACAAGTTCCACACACTGCTAGAAGCCCAAATATTTTTTCAGAGCTAGATGCAGAAAAAAATTATATTCAATTTGCAACCTTATGGAGGTCAGTATAGATGGACTAATAGAATGATGCTATGCCCAAAAGATTTTACTTCACTAGGTGCAGTAAAAAAATTGGTATTCTATACACAGGTGGTATATCTTGCAACACAGATAGGCTACTCCACTGACTAACATACTCTGCAATAGGCCAAAAAGGATTAGCTTTGCTAGATTCAGCCAAATGCTGTGAAAAAAACTTGCACAGCACTGGCACAGACCTGCCTGGCAAAAACTGATGGGAACTGATGTAACCTAGTCCTGAAAAGGACTGCAATTACAATTAGTCTTTACTCCCACAACCTATCTATTTAAGAGCACAGACCTGCCTGATAAAATCGTAGGAAATGCTGTAACCTAGTCCTTAAAAGGACTGCAATCACAACTATTCCCTACTCCCAAGCTATCTGTAGATTTGTGCGAAAATTGGCTTGAAATTAACAAGGTATAGCGCACACAGCAGCAGCGGTGCCGTCTAACATGCAGCTGCAGCAGTGAGAAAATGGTGGCGACGGGGAAAATGGCTTGGTCTTATAGGGCAAGGACATGTGACATACACTGCCAATGACACATGCCCTTGCTTGTGTGAAAAAAAGCACTTCGCTCCGTGTGTGCGCTGCTGATAGGCTGACAGATTGCACCTCCCCACTGTAAATGCGGGAAAGAGAAAAAAAAATGGAGATCTTCATTATTCCTGCAGAGATCCATCCCCTGCCCCTCCCCCCGCCCCGCTGTACACTCAAACTGCGTATTAACATTAATTTTCATCATTACTGAGAAAAAATCCAGTTATGATTTTGGTGCACGAACAGTTATCGAACATAACCTCGAACAGCCAAATTTTTCTCAAATCGTTCGTGTTCGCCGAACGGCTCGAACACCGCCCAAAACAGCTTGAATTTGAGATTGGCGAACAGTTCGAGTCGAACAACGCTCGTCTCTACTCAACACTATTCAGAAACAATCTGCAGCAAAGTACACCCGCACTAAATCAGTCAGATATCACTGACAATTTCTTTCCTGACCTCATTAGTATTTACTGTATTTTTCAGACTATAGGACGTATTTTTATATTTTTCAGCTAAATTTGGAAGAAAAATTAGGGTGCATCTTATAACCCGAATACAGGTGGGGTGGGGCGGTCTTGAGTTAGGTCACAGAAGGAAGGCTCTCTACTGTAGGAAGAAGGCAGCAGAATTGGGATGAGGCTGGGGGCCCTGGGCTGGAAGGAGGGGTGTTGGCGATGAGGCAAGTGCTGAAGTCTCTGTTCTGTGCATTGATTTCCCGGCAGTGGGCTTTAGGAAAATGGCCTCCGGAAGCGGTGCATGTGAAGATTGCGATCTCTGCTCATCTTTCTGCAACCCACCGCCGGGATATCAATGCACTCCGCTGTGCCTCACTACGGACACTCCTCCTTCCAGACTCACCCCACTTCTGCTGCTGCTGGCTTCCTACTCCATTTTTAATAATGGAGTAATGATGGAGTGTTTGAAGGAGGAGGGGAAGATACCATAAGAGAGGGAGAGGTTGAAGATTTTAGTTAGGTGAGTAGTGATGACTGGAGTAGGTGTGAGGGAATGAGGTCAGTGGTGCATGTTTTGGGATGAGAAGAAGAGAGGAGCCTGGAGACTTCTTCTGTGACTAGGTCAAATGTGGAGAGTGATCCAGAGAAGATGTGGGGAGGGATGGAAATCACGACACTTAGTAGCTGGGAGCAGATTTCCTGACAGATGTTCTCTATTTTCTCTGTGAAGTAGGAGGATAGGTCCTCAGCACAAATGTCTGTGATAGGAGCCTGCATTTTAGGACTGAGGAGGGAGTGAATGGTGTCGAAGAGTTTTTTTGGGTTGTTGGATAGTGAGGAGATCAGGGTGGTGAAGTAGGACTGTTTGGCGAGGTGAAGGGCAGAGTTATAGGTTTTTAACATAAATTTATAGTGGATAAAGTTTTCTAGTGTGCGAGTTTTCCTCCATAGGCGTTTGGCACTCCTAGTGCATCTCTGGAGAAATTGGGTTTGTGGTGTGAGCTAGGGCTGTTTTACTTTATGTTTAGAGGTTCTGAGGGTAAGGGGCGCTACTTGGTCCAGGATGCTTCTGAGAGTGTCATTGTAGTGATTTACAGCCAGATCAGGACAGGAAAAAGAGGAGATTGGGGACAGTGATGAGTAAAGGGAATCTGTAAGTGTATGAGGGTTAATGGCTTGTAGATTTCTGAATGTGTGATAGGTAGGAGTGTGCTGGGGTTGGCGAGGATTTGTGAGCATGAAGAAGAGGATATTGTGGTCAGAGAGGGGAAGAAGTGAGTTATCAAGGTAGGGGATGGAACAAAGCCGGACAAAGACCAAATCAAAGGTGTTTCCGTCTTTTTGTTTCTCAGAGGTTGAAAGCTGTGAGGCCAAGAGAAGTGGTTAAAGATGGAAGCTTGGATGCGAATGGGGAGGTGGGGCTGTTCATGGGGATGATGAAGTCTCCCAGGATAAGGGTTGGTAAATCTGAGGATATGAAGTGCTGCAGCCATGCAGAAAAATGGTCAAGAAACTGGGTGGGTGAGCCTGGGGGACAGTATACGACCGCTACTCTGAGGGAGGGGATGGAAGTGGACCTCAAAAGAAGCAAATGAGATTGATGGAACTTGGGGATAGGAGTAAGCCTACTCCACCATCAAGTCTGTTCGCAGGTCTCGGGAAATGGAAAAAATCCAAGCCACCATGAGAAATAGCAGGAAGGGGAGATAGTGTCAGAATCCTGAATCCAGGTTTCAGAGAGGGCCAGCAGATTGAGAGAGTTGGTCAGAAAGTAATTATGCAGGAAAGGAAGCTTGTTGCATACAGACCGCGGATTCCACAGTGCACAATTGAAAGAGTGAGATAAAGGAGTACAACAATCAAAAGATAGGGGCGCTGGTAAGAAAACTCAGTAGGTCTACTGCAAATGGTATGTGTCACCATAAACCACTGAGGGGATAAACAATCAAATTTATAAAACCATTGCACTGATGTACTGAGTAAGATAGGTGAGGAATATAAGAGAGTAATGGAATTGACAATAGTTCAGTGAATATTATTATTTTATTTTCAAAAAATCGCTATTCAAAAGTTTCATGAATGCATAAATTAGTATAAAATCAAAGATTAGAGCTATGTTAAAAGTGGACCGTTGGATTGGTCATCCAGGGATCCAGAGCTGTTTTAGACCTATAATAGGATATATAAGGACTATTGTTACTGGCCTGTATAGATGTGATGCTTTTTGGTAGGGCTACTGTGTCTGTATTTGTTTACCTTAAAACGCAAGAGGATCTCACTGGATATTGAAGAACAGGATTGTGGATCTTCTTGTTAAATGGAATGTCAGAATGAATGCTGTAATAAAAAATTTTTCATTAAAAACAGGTTCTTTCTTGCTTAGGTTATATAGATTTTAGTGGCTTATTGAAGGACTTACATAGAAAGCATGAACCTTGATATGCTCCTGTGGGACTACAGAGGCTCGATACTGCCTAATGTGACTGGTTAATCCTGTCGCCTGAATCGAGAGATAACAATTTTAAATTTAAGGTTATTTAGGGCTCATTAAATATTGTCTTTGTTAGTTCAACAGTTTACCTGATAACATTAAGAAGTTGCTAATATGTGATCCTGGACCCGATTAGGGTATTGTTTTGTTTTATGAAGATGATTTGGCAACCTCAATGGTGGGTATCTGTGCCAAGAAGATAGCCCCTTTAGCAGAAAGGGGAGTGACAGTTGGTTGGATAAACAGCTGGTGGCTGCTGGTGAAAAGAAATCATTAATTGAATAACATTAGTAAAAGGATTGCATAAATAGGTAAATAAATTGGAAATTAGCTTTATACAGAAATGGATAAGGGGAGGGCCTTTGTGTGTGCCGAGGGTGAAGGTGCACCACCCGTTAGTGATACAGCTTGATACCTGTGTGTGCGATCACGTTGTTTGATTGCAGTCCCTTGGTGTCCGGGGGCTGCTGCTGGCGGTCCGATGTCGGTATTGCTTTTTCTGTTCCTCCATACATTGAGGAGGATGATAGAGAGAGTGGGTGTCAGAGCCCCGGCCGGAGACTCCGACAGCACGGTGCAGCGTGCGGCTGGCGCTTTCCGGGAGAAGGGCTGAAAAGAATGCAAGGACCTTTGTGCATGGCCTTGCGTGACGTCAGTAGTAGCGATCACGAGCTACTGGCAGCGGAGAGGACCAGAAAGGCTTTGCCTACGAGTTTCGGATACACTGTATCTTTCATCAGGGATAGCCTCTGGTCTCATGGTGATTGTTTAAATACCCTCTCAATCAGAGGGTGATGATTGGCAGATGTGTTCAATTAAAGGCAAACATTTCTATACCACAGTTGAGGCCTCTAGGTTTTAGTGAGTCCATTTCAATAATCCATTTGGTTTTGTTTCTTGACATTTGATTGATGTAATTCCCTTTCCTCCAGTCTTTATGTATAATCTGTATACCAGTCACTTCACTTCCAAGAATTGAGCTACCATGTTTATCTTTAAAGTGTTTAGATAAAGTGTGGCCTTCAAATTTATTTTTGATGTTTCGTAAATGTTCACTCAGTCTTTTTTTCAAAGGGCGAATGGTACGTCCTATGTAGAGAATTTTGCAGGGACATTTGAGCCCATAGATCACTCCCTTGCTGGTGCAGGTTATAAAATCTTTTATTGAATGTTCAATCTTTCCATGAGAGATGGTATTCTGTTTTTTAGTATGCAAAGTTTTGCAAATTAAATATTTTTTACATGGGGAAAAGCCAGGTGGCTTAAGAGAAAGAGACATTGGTGGATGTGTTACCGTAGGAGCTACCTTATTTCCTATAGTTCTAGCTTTCCGGAATATAAATTTGGGATATGGGGGTATTTGTTCCCCCAGTACTTGGTCATCTTTTAGTATGCTCCAATGTTTTTTATAATTTTTTTTAAGAATATAGGTATTAGAGTTATATGTAGTAATAATGGGGGGAATGTCCATTGTGGGTTTAACTGGTTCCTGTTTTTTATCCATAAGTATACTTACTTCTTTTTTGGTTTTATTGAGGAATTCTTCACTATATCCTTTGTTAAGGAATTTTTTTGTTAGTATGTCTGCTTCATTTATAAAATCTTGGCTATGAGAGCAATTTCTTTGAAGTCTCAAGTATTGACTCCTAGGTACATTTAGCAACCAGCTTGGTAGGTGGCAGCTATCTGCATGGATGTTGCTATTTGTATCTGTGGGTTTGAAATGTGTCCAGGTGCATAATTGTCCTTCGTTGATAAAAATGTTGAGATCCAAAAAGTTTATTTCATTTTGACTGATAGAAGAGGTGAAATTTAAATAAAAATCATTTTTATTAAGATCAATTAAAAAAGTGTCCAGAGAGGGTCGGTCTCCTGACCATATGAATAGAATATCATCTATGAACCGACGCCAGAGGACCAGGTTCGCACGTAACTCTCCGTTGGGGTATATATTGGTATGTTCCCACATCCCTACTTATAAATTAGCATAACTGGGTGCGAACCTGGTCCCCATGGTGGTGCCCCTGTGTATAAAAGTTATGTTCATATTTAAAACAGTTTTGATTTAAAATAAAAAGCATACATTCCTTGATGAAGTCAATTTGGGCATTTGGCATATCACTAAGTTCTTTCAGGAAAAAGCATGTTGATTCGCAACCTTTTTCATGTTGTATTACTGTATACAAAGACGTGATATCTATAGTTCTAGGATATAGTGGTCCTGCCATTGGATTTGGCTGAGCAGTTGTAAAGTGTGTTTGGTGTCCTTAAGATGAGCCAGTAGTTGGGGCACTAGTTGCTGAATATGACAGTCCATATATCTAGATAGATTTGAGGTCAGGCTCTGGATCCCAGAAATAATTGGCCTACCTGGCGGATTTTCCAAGCTTTTATGAATCTTTGGTAGATGATAAAAGATGGCAGTTCTGGGGAATGGTGTGTTTATATAACCAAATTCTTGTTTGTTTAAAAAGCCCATGTCTAAGCCCTTATTGATTAAAATATTCATGTCATTAAGGTACTGCTTTGTGGGGTCATTACTTAATAGCTCATAAGTGCGTGTGTCATTTAATAGCCTCATGGACTCTGCGTGGAATTGTTCATAGTTCAGCACGACAATTCCACCTCCTTTTTCTGCTGGGCGTATAACCACATTTTTATTGTTGGACAGTTGTTGGATGGCTTTTTGTTCACTGACTGTGAGATTATATTTGAATCTCGAGCATTTTTTATCGTTTCTTTTTCTGATGTCAATCAATCACATTTTTTTGAAAAGTTTCAAATGCTTCTGAATATTCATGAGTGGGGTGGAAGTTGGATTTCTTTTTCACATTTGTATGAATGTAATTACACTTTATTGGATTGGGTGGTGATGCTGTATTTGGTTGCTTGTTTTTGATAAAGTGCTTTTTTATAGATAATTTTATCATAAATTGTTTGACCCCTATGAAAGCTTCAAGCCTGTTGAATCTTGTGGCAGGTGTATAGTTAAGGCCTTTATTGAATAATTGTATTTCATTGGGCTGTAGTTGGTATTTACTGAGGTTGTAAATAGTAGTAGGGGGGATAGGGATTTTCTTTTTCTACTTCCTTAGATTGTATCTTTTTTTTTTGGAGAGTTTCCCCCCCCTACAGCCTCTTTTCTGTTTCTTTGAGTGCCCCTGTGAAAAAATTAGTGGTGGATTGTGTCTTCCTTACTTGTGGACCTTTGGTTTTGTCCTGGGGTCTAGTGGTGATTTAATTGGTCCTATTGTTGGTTCGGTGAGCATTGTTCGGAGCATAATTGGAGGACGAGGGTAGGGCTAGAGAGGGAGAGGATTCCTCTAATTGTTCCAAAATTTCAAAATGATTTTGAGTGGAGATTGGGGTATTGGACATATTAGGCTCCGGATGAATGGTATCACCTTGTGATCTTTGGGGGATATCAGGGCAATTTTCCATTATTTCATTGTCCGAAGTGAGGTGTATAGAGAAGTCATCTTCCGGACTGTCAAAGTTAGTTGAGCCATCTATTGGATCAATGATCTCAAACTCAGTTATTGGTGTTGTAGAAGTTGGTTCTGGGATGGAGTCTCTGCCAAATTTCCTTCTTTTCTTTTGGATGATTTCTTTTTCTTTACTATTAATTCTCAGTTTAATATTATTAGATAGGTGAATAATTTCAGGATGGTTATGATAGGGTTTAATTTCTCTATAAAGTTTGGAGATTTTTATTTGACTGTCTCTAAGATGCTGTTTCCTTTTCTCAATGATGAAAATTGTTGCTTGTTTTGAAAAGGATTTAAGCATGTCTTCCCACTCTTCTAACATTGTTGGGTCACCTATGTCTCCTGAGAGAGGTTTGGTAATGCGGAGGCCTTTGGGAATGATGTCATGTGTAAGGTATTTTTCCAGAGTAGCAACCTCCCAAAGGTCTCACATTTCTTTTAAGAGCAATTGTTCTAGTAGTCTCAGGGATTCTTTAATAGGGTTTATATTGCTAGTTTCTGTGTGGGTCGATCTCTGTTGGCATGCCATGTTGGAAAACCTTTTGATATTGTGAATTCTATCAATTCTGTCAGACCATAGGTCACCCATATTGCTGATAAAAACAGCCGATTGTTATACTTTGGGAGTTTGAAGGTATTATTCTTATATGGGATATTGATAAATTTCCTCGCGGTAAAAAGGGACTTACCTCTAGCTGCCACCTAGTATGGTGCTAAGTGAGTGAAACAATCAAAAGATAGGGGCGCTGGTAAGAAAACTCAGTAGGTCTGCTGCAAATGGTATGTGTCACCATAAACCACTAAGGGGATAAACAATCAAATTTATAAAACCATTGCGCTGATGTACTGAGGAAGATAGGTGAGGAATAGTGTTGAGCATTCCGATACCGAAATATCGGGTATTGGCCGATATTTGCGGTATCGGAATTCCGATACTTAATTCCGATACTTTTAGCATATCGTATACCGGGATCGGAAGTTCCCATAATGCAATGAGCCAGTTTCATTTTATTCAGCCAATGAGGATCCTAAGAAGTGTGGGCACATCCTGTTAGGCATGTAGGCAGGTTGACTAATGGCATGGCTGTGATTGGCTGCTGAAATGATGTCTTGATGCACTATAAAAGCCGCCGCCACCATTTTGATCTCACTCTGCTGTGCATTCAGTTAGGGATAGGACGCTGTTGTTCTGAGGGACAGTTTTAGCTACCTATTTGCTCTATTCTGCTTTACCCAAGCTACTTTATAAATCGCTGTGCCTTGCAGCACTACTCTGTGCTGTTCACCGCTGTCTGCAAGGTCTGTGTGTGTGAGTGCAGCTCGCGCTGTAGTGTGTGCTTCAGCCAAGTCTGGTTGTAGTGAACTCAGTGTGCATCACTGCCTAATACATTATCCTTTTTTGCTAATTGATAATTTTTCCTGATTTCTCCTATTAGTGTGGTGGTTCCATCCGTGTTCAGCTAAATTGGTTCCAAACACACTATATAGGAGTAGATAGAGAATTTTTTTTTTGTCTTGCAGCGCTAGTGCACAGTGCTCTGCATCTGCACTGTTCTCCGCTGTCTGCAAGGTCTGGTGTGTGAGTGCAGCTCACGCTGTAGTGTGTGCTTCAGCCACATCTGGTTGTAGTGTGCTCAGCGTGCGTCACTGCCTCATACATTGTCCTTTTTTGCTAATTGATAATTTTTCCTGATCTCTCCTATTAGTGTGGTGGTTCCATCTGTATTCAGCTACATTGGTTCCAAACACACTATATAGGAGTAGATAGAGGAGCCTTTCAGCAGCATTGAGCCCTGCAGCCCCAGCCAGATTAGTATTAGCCTATTTTTTGTAGCCTCATCTATTGCATTGTAGGTTACCTTCCTGCATTGTAATATCAACAAAAAGTTTGTGATACTATCGGTATTACATCTTTGGGCACATCCAGTGTCTTTTTATGACAAAAAAACCCTAAATAAAGTTGACCAAACACTCCACTTTACAGTTGTGTAGGCCACATTAGCTCATATTAAAGTCTAGTCCACACTTTATAAAATTAGTGTTTCTTATACCTGTTAGCAGCTGTTCAGGAATAAGCACACTAAGCCCTTAGTACTTTTCTGCCTATCTTTATCAGTTTACCAAGATGAAGAAGGCAGGGAGTAAGACATGTGGTCATGGTCGTGGGCGTGGATTTTCTGCAGGGAGAGGACGTGAGGATTGTGTGCCTGCAGGGAGAGGATGTGGGGATTCTGTGCCTGTTGCGGGCATCAGTGACTCAGCATCCCCCAGTTTTACCAGGGAACAGTCCTTTATGCGCAGCTTTGTAGGAGCTAGCCGTACCCCACTGCTGCGGGAGGACCAAATTGAAGCCATTGTCGGATGGATGGCAGCTAATGCATCGACTTCAATTAGTTCCAGATCCTCTCAGGTCCAGAGCACTGAAGAGCACCCATCTGTCTCTTCACCACCTGCCACATTGCCCAGGCAGTCAGAGAGCCCTGGACATCTCTACTTCTGTTCTCTGAATCTCTTGGCTTGGAAAGAGGGGGCCAGCCAAGCAGAATTCAAGAATTTGAAGAAGAGGTAGTATGCAGTGATGCGCAACCATTTTGTCTCTCTGAATCTGAGGAGGTGGGTGGGCCAGTGCCTATGGTCAGCAGCACACCTCAGTACGCATCTGATGATGAGACTCAGGTGCCACTTTCTGGTGCGTACTGTGCTGTCGAGACTACCCAGGAGAAGCAGTTGTTTGAACAGGGTGGTGTAGATGATGAGGTCCTTGACCCATCATGTCGTGAGGGACAGGAAGGTGGTGGGAGCAGCTCTGAGGAAGAGATTCCCCGAATGGCCCAAAAAGGAGGGAGAGGGAGGGGGCAGACTTGGTTGCCTGTAGCCTCCACTTCGGCACCCATTAGGAGCATGGCTCTTCCAAAATCCAAAGCGGGCGCTCCCAAGACTTGCATTGCCTGGTCCTTTTTTGACACAGTTGCAGATGACATTTGCTTTGTCAAATGCAAGCTGTGTAATCAGAAGGTGAAAAGAGGGAAAAGTGTCAGCAACCTCAATACCACAAATATGTGGAAACATGTGCGGACCAAGCATGTGGTGGAGTTACAAAAACACACTGAAGACCTAGGCCAACCTACAGCACCACCTACCACCTCTTCAGCTCGTGTTGTAGCCTCTTCCTCCAGCTCACACACAGCTGGTTCGGCTTCCTCACAGGATCGCCATGGAAGAACCTCTGGCACTGTTGTACAGAGACACAGTGTAATTCCACCCACAGCACCACTTTCCCTGTCATCCTCACACTCCAAGGCCAGTCTACAGCCATCGTTAGCACAGGCATGGGAGAAAAGGCACCCATACTCGACAAACCACCCCCGAGCACAGGCTCTGAATGCTGGCATTGCTAATCTACTGGCACTTGAAATGCTATCATTCAGGCTGGTGGAGACTGACACCTTTCGTAACTTTATGGCATTGGCAGTCCCACAATACAATGTGCCCAGCCGCTTTTATTTCAGCAGGCAAGCCGTCCCTGCCCTGCAACAGCATGTGGAGGGAAAAATTAAACATGCGCTACAAAACGCCGTCAGTAGCAAGGTCCACCTGACCACCGATGCGTGGACCAGTAAGCATGGACAGGGATGATACCTTTCCCTCACTGCCCATTGGGTAAATGTTATGGAGCCGGGTACAGATCTTGAGAGTGGCGCTGTACGTGTTCTGCCAACTCCAAGGATTGCAGGAATCCAGTCTGTAGACATTGACTCCTACTCATACTCCAGTTCCTTTGAATCAGCGCTGCAAGAGTCGTCACGGCCTACCTCCACATCGACCCGTGAACGGTAACCTGTTATGATGACTGATATGAGCACAGCCGTGGCCAAATGTCAACAGGCCGTATTAAAATTAATTTCTTTGGGGAATCGAAGCCACACAGCGCAGGAGCTCTGGAATGCCATCAAGCAACAGAGCTACGTGTGGTTTGTGCCAGCGAATCTCCAGCCAGGCATGTTAGTGTGTGACAATGGCCGAAATCTGGTGGCAGCTCTGGGCCTAGGCAACCTCACTCACATCCCATGTCTGGCACATGTGCTCAACTTGGTTGTGCATAGTTTTTTGAGGTACTATCCCGATCTTGATGCACTGCTTCACATGGTCCGCATAGAGTGCGCTCACTTGCGGCGTTCCAGAAACGTAAGATCGAGCATTGCAGCTCTGCAGCGCTGATTACGTCTTCCGGAACATCACATCATATGTGACCTACCCACCAGGTGGAATTCAACGTTACATATGTTGGAGAGGTTGTGTGAGCAGCAGGCAGCAGTAATGGAGTACCAGCTGCAGCAGGCGCAAACAAGTCGCAGTGCGCGCCGTTCACACGTCACCACCACTGAGTGGGCCTCTATGAAGGACATTTGCCATGTTTTGCGTGCCTTTGATTATTCCACGCGGATGGCGAGTGCAGATGATGCACTAGTCAGCATGACTATCCCCCTTATCTGCCTGCTTGAAAAAACACTGCAAGCACTAAGGTAGGAGGTTTTGGAAGAGGTGGAGGATGAGGAGTCACAAATGCCATCTGCTTCTGTACAGTCTGCACAACGTGGTTCCTCACAAAGGCCTAGGCAGGGGACACTTTGTGAGGAGGATGAGGAGGAGTCAATGGAGGAGGAAGACATCTGTCCAGAGGAGGGAGGTACACAATGCTCTAGCAGTCAGTATCTAGAGCGAGGGTGGGGTGATGCAGAGCAGGCAGAGATCACGCCTCAAGCAGGGGAGTGTGTTTCTTGGCCAGTTGGCAGTCTGCAGCACATGGTTAATTTCATGCTGCAGTGCCTGAGAAACAACCGCCGCATCGCCCACATTCTCAACATGGCTGATTATTTGGTGTACACCCTCCTAGATCCTCGCTACCGGGACAACTTACTAAGCCTCATAACACCGTTGAACTGGGAGCGTAAAATGCAGGAGTGCCAAGACGCACTGGTGCATTCCATCATGTTCTCCATTCCAACCAAGAGCAGTGCTTCTAGTGCTTTACAAAGCAGCTCAGTGTGTCGAGGCAGTGGAGGAAGCTGTGCACAAAGAGGGAGCAGAAGCAGTGCCTCAGCACAAGGCAAGACCAGTATGGCCCAAATGTGGCAAAGTTTTGTGTTCCCGCCACAACAAATGTCTACACCATCACAGACGGCTCCAGTCAGCAGGAGGCAACGTTTCCGTCAGATGGTGACAGACTACATGTCTTGCCCTCTCAGTGTACTCCCAGACGGCTCTTCCCCCTTCAAGTTTTGGGTCTCTAAGCTGGATACATGGCCAGAGCTTAGCCAGTATGCATTGGAGGTGATAGCTTGCCCTGCTGCTAGTGTATTATCGGAACGCATCTTTAGTGCCACAGGTGGTGTACTAACAGACCGTCGCATGTGCCTATCCTCCGATAACGTTGACCGGCTAACTTTTCTGAAAATGAACAAGGCCTGGATCTCGCATGAATTTGCCAGTCCTCTTCCAGAATAAATAATTGGTTGGCAACAGTATCCAGGAACTGTAATCCCTGAGCTCCAACACCGCCAGTTGCTGCTCAGAAGTGCCGTCTGCACAGTCAATGCTTGCTGCCATGTTATTGGGGTTCAGTAACGTCAGCTGTTCCCCTGCTGTGCGCATGGCAATTTGTCCTGCTCTGTCCACATTCACAATACTACAGATTTTAAAGTTGCTCCAATTACACCTCTGGCTCCTCTGTTTTCAGTATTATCCCTGAACTCCAACACCGTCAGTTGGCGCTCAGAAGTGCCGTCTGCACAGTCAACACTTGCTGCCGTGTTATTGGGGTTCAGTAACGTCAGCTGTTCCACTGCTGTGTGTATGGCAATTTCTCCTGCTCTGTCCACATTCATACTACTACAGATTTTAAAGTTGCTCAAATTACACCTCTGGCTCCTCTGTTTTCAGTATTATCCCTGAGCTCCAACACCGCCAGTTGGCGCTCAGAAGTGCCGTCTGCACAGTCAACACATGCTGCCGTGTTATTGGGGTTCAGTAACGTCAGCTGTTCCCCTGCTGTGCGTATGGCAATTTCTCCTGCTCTGTCCACATTCACACTACTACAGATTTTAAAGTTGCTCCAATTACAGCCCGGGCTCCTCTGTTTTCAGTATTATCCCTGAGCTCCAACAACACCAGTTGGCGCTCAGAAATGCCGTCTTCACAGTCAACACTTGCTGCCATGTTATTGGGGTTCAGTAACTTCAGCTGTTCCCCTGCTGTGTGTCCGGCAAATTCTCCTGCTCTGTCCACATTTACACTACTAAAGATTTTAAAGTTGCTCCAATTACACCTCTGGCTCCTCTGTTTTCAGTATTATCCCTGAGCTCCAACACCGCCAGTTGGCGCTCAGAAGTGCCGTCTTCACAGTCAACACTTGCTGCCGTGTTATTGGGGTTCCGTAACGTCAGCTGTTCCCCTGCTGTGCATACAGCAATTTCTCCAGCTCTGTCCACATTCACACTACTACAGATTTTAAAGTTGCTCCAATTACGCCTCTGGCTCCTCTGTTTTCAGTATTATCCCTGAGCTCCAACACCGCCAGTTGGCACTGAGAAGTGCTGTCTGCACAGTCAACACTGGCTGCCGTGTTATTGGGGTTCAGTAACGTCAGCTGTTCCCCTGCTGTGTGTCCGGCAAATTCTCCTGCTCTGTCTACATTCACACTACTACTGATGTTAAACTTGCTCCAATTAGGCTTCTGGCTCCACTCTGTTTTTAGTATTTATCCTGGGTTCCAGCACCTCCAGCTGTTTCCCAGCAGTGTCTTTGGCATGGGTACTCCCTCCTGCCCAGCCTGGTTCCAGCACGCCAACTGTTTCCTGGTAGTGTCAACGTCACTTTGCCTCCAATGCATTGTCCTGTCGTGTTGCGGTTGGGTTAGCCGACTCTATGATGCCTGCAGTTTAGGTGGGCTGCGGGATCTGGCAATGAAGGCTGGTTCCTTAGTGCCAATAAGACAAGCACCCCCTGTAGGACTGTGGGATTTGGTAACTCTGGCCGGCTCGCGGCCTTGCAACTTTTTTTTACATGGGTACCTTCTGCTACCCATCCTGGTTCCAGTACCGTCAGCTGGTTCTCGGCAGTGCCTTTGGCTTAGGAGCCTCCTTCTCGGTATCCAAGTTCCACCAACGTCTGCTGGTCCTTGGTAGTGCTTTCTGGCACAGGTTCTTCCTGCTTAGTAACCGAGTTCCAGAACCGTCAGCTGGTCCTCAGTAGTTCCATTGGCTCTTGTACCTTCTGCTACCCATCCGGGTCCCAGTACCGTCAGCTGGTTCTCGGCAGTGCCTCAGCCTTCTTGTACCTTCTGCTACATTTCCAAGCTCAAGCTTTTTGAAATGGTTCTTGGTAATCACTCTGGATCTCCCTGACGAGGACCCTGAAGACGAGGACCCTGAAGACCACCCAGAAGAAGACGAGGACCCGAAGACGAGGACCCTGAAGACCAACCCGAAGAAGACGAGGACCCCGAAGACGACGACCCTGAAGACAACGACCCTGAAGACCACCCCAAAGAAGATGAGGACCCCAAAGACGAGGACCCTGAAGACGAGGACCCTGAATACCACCCTTAAGAAGACGAGGACCTCGAAGACGACGACCCTGAACACGAGGACCCTGAAGACCACACCGAAGAAGACGAGGACCCTGAAGACGACCCTGAAGACCACCCTGAAGAAGACCAAGAAGATGACCCTGAAAAAGTTGACCAAGAGGACAAAGAACAAGAAGACAGCCACCAAGATACAGAAGAACAAGAGACAGAAAACCAAGAAGCAGAAGTACAAGAAGCTGCAGAACAAAAACCGGAAGAACATTAAGCATAAGACTAAAAATCAGAGCAAAAGATATTATTTAAATTATTATCAGAAGAAGACTAAGCAGTGTATGGGGGTGAGTCCGTTCCTCCTTGTGGTGCCCCTGGAAAAGACCTGCTGCTGCAGGCCAAGCTGAACGCGGACAAATCCTGTTGTAAATCTTTTGTGACGGGCAGAACGAAAGGTGTAATGTTCAAACTTTTATAGATAACTACAGGAATGCCTGTCAAAAATAAGAATATGATGAAGAAGAAGAATATGAAGAAAATAAAGAAGTAGAATATGAAGAAGAATAATAGTTGAATAAGAAGAATATGAAGAATGTAAAAAAAAAAATAATACGAAGAAGGTGAAGAAGTTGATGAAAAAGATGCTGATGCGATGCTGAGGATGATGAAGGAGAAAGTGTGGGAGAAGTAAAAAAGAAGGTGAAGAGCATGGAAGTAGTGAAACATAAATATCTGACAAAATATAAAAAAAACTTAACATAGTCATTATTTCCGTAACTCAGAGCGTCTTAAAAAATATATTAATTACTGCTATTCCATTTGATTGGGCTAAACCTCTATGCCTTTGTCGCCCCCACCTCCCCCAATACATTCTACATTATTCTTAGTTGTTTTCCTTCATGTAGAATTAACCTACAAGGAAAGAAGGGGTTTATTTTTATTCCGATATTTCTGTCCCATTGACTTGCATTGGGTTCCGGTATCGGAATCGGCGATATCCGATACTTTTTGGGTATCGGTCTGATCCAATCCGATCCGATATTTTCCGATATCGGAAGGTATCACTCAACACTAGTGAGATTCAGGCCACAGGATTAACCAGTCACATTAGGCAGTATCGAGCCTCTGTAGCCCCACAGGAGCATATCAAGATTCATGCTTTCTATGTAAGTCCTTCAATAAGCCACTAAAATCTATATAACCTAAGCAAGAAAGAACCTGTTTTTAATGAAAATTGTTTCATTACAGCATTCATTCTGACATTCCATTTAACAAGAAGATCCACAATCCTGTTCTTCAATATCCAGTGAGATCCTCTTGCTTTTTAAGGTAAGCAAATACAGACACAGTAGCCCTACCAAAAAGCATCACATCTATACAGGCCAGTAACGATAGTCCTTATATATCCTATTACAGGTCTAAATCAGCTCTGGATCCCTGGATGACCAATCCAACGGTCTACTTTTAACATAGCTCTAATCTTTGATTGTATACTAATTTATGCATTCATGAAACTTTTAAATAGCGATTTTTTTAAAATAAAATAATAATATTCACTGAACAATTGTCAATTCCATTACTCTCTTATATTCCTCACCTATCTTCCTCAGTACATCAGCGCAATGGTTTTATAAATTAGATAAAGGAGTACAACTGATGTTAATAAGGTTAGTAATGTTTCGATGTCAGGTGGGGGAGGGGTTGAGGTTGGCGGAGGGTGGACCGGCGTTAGGAGAGATATCTCCTGAAATAAGTAGTAGCAGTAAAAAGAGAGAGAGCAGATAATTTTTGGATTTGTGCCTTTTTTATTGTGCAATATCTTTGGATCAGAAAGAGTGAGATTTTTCAGGAAATTAAAAAGAGCATGGGAGCTGTATATGGCAGAGGGAAGGGGGGGGGGCACATGTGGATATGTGATACAGAGAAGGGTTAATATTTTTCTGTATTCTTTATTTACTTGTATTAAATAGTCTCATATTTTGTTTAATATTTTTCTTAAAATTCCATATTTTGTGTCATATTTTCCTATGTCATATACAATGTTTGAAAAGCAGAATTGTTTTGTTCACAACTGGTGCTCATTACTGAGAGGGCCAAGTCCCACAATTTGGCATCACTGGTGATCCTGTAATCTGACTTTAAGTCAGATACAAACAGCTACAACAGCGGTAACATTGAGATGTACCTGTAAACTTGTGTGCTCATTGGCCCTTGCAAGTAGATGTTGTCACCACGTAATGTAGGATGTTTTGAGACGTTGTGCCTGTGCCAAATTAAATTGTAAAATCCAAATACATGCACGGAAGAGCCACACTAATACTTTGAGCATCAAGGCAGATCTTTTTTTATTACATCATTTGGTCAGGGTTTTATAGGTTTTTTAATAGTCATACATGGTAATAATATAATTAGCTCAGCTTATCTCTAAATACGTGTTGTCATTTGCATACATAAATCTCATTGGCTAAAGTTAATACTGTCCACACCCAGCTGAAGAGGGTAGGTGTGGTTCTAATCCTAAGGTTTCGTTTCTCCATTATGTTTAAGTCTTTAGACAAAGAAATTCCTAAGATTCTCTTATCTCAAAACACACAGACTACATTCTGGAAAGCAGGAGATGCATGTAGACTATTCAAAATTGAGTCAGGATAGATAAATAACTACTGCTCTCACATAGGCATGGCTGCTGACTAGTGATGAGCGAGCAGTAAACTGCTTGAGTGCTCAATACTCGAATCGAGCAGGTCGGACTCTCGAAACTGCACGAGTGCTCAGTACTCTAATTGAGCAGGTCGGACTCTCAGACCTGCTCGACTCGAGTACCGAGCATAATATAAGTCAATGAAGGACTCGAGCATTTTTCCGGGAGACCTGCACTCGACAGCCGGGTAGGTGGACAATGAGAGAGAGTGAGAGATCTCTATTAGTAAAGGGGGAAATTTTTTAATTTTGAATCAGTTGAGCCCTGCTCCACTGAAGCTGGAAATTCCCCTGTTGGGAGAGTAGGGACTCCTCTGTCAGCAGGACTCTTTGAAGGGTTGAAGAGATCCGGGGTATGTTCTCTCTGTCTACCATAAGAAGCTCATTTAAATCATCTAAGCCGAGCACCGCACTGAAGCCAGGTATATACATCTATGTCTATCTATCTATCTCTATCGGATGGATGGATATAGATGGATGGAACACTTGAATCATCTGAGCCGCATGCCATACTGAAGCCGGGTGTATCCATCCATCCATATCCATCCATATCAATCCATCCATATCCATTCATATCCATTCATTCATCCATATCCATCCATCCCTCCATTTCCATCCCTCCATTTCCATCCTTCCCTCTATCCATCCATATCCATCTGTGACGCCTCTTACTCAAAAAAGCCCTTTAGTTTACCCTGGGAGATGGGGGACTCGGAATCGGGTTCTGTGATGGAGAGATGGGGTGCAGCCGTGGCCCGGACCCGACCCGTGCTCAGGGCCGTCACATTAAAAAGGAGATGGTGTGGGCTCATCCGGGTTGAGTGGCTGATTTATGACTACGCCACCTGTGGCACCTGGTGAAGGCCATCAGAGCCACTGCAGTCCGCTGAGGCATGGTGTTATGGCGGCCAAAGTTCTTACTACTCCCAAGAACCAAGAACCAAGATGGCTTTTGATTAAATATAAAATTTAAAGTGTAACTAACTTGTAGGTCCTCCACCCTCACCCACTAACTGCTTCCCCTAACTCTTGGTTCCCCAGTCTCCCTGTAACCAGGGGAGCAGCACCTAGTGCATACTAGCTCCCTCTGGTGGAGAAGTGTGGTGTTCCCTGTGGCGGTCGAAGCCTCAGGGGCGCCACATTCCCCCCTGGTAAAACAGCATGTCCGCGGGCTGCAAAAGAAGTAACACCCAGGAAATTTTCTTTTTAATATAAACATGAACTATCTTACCTTTATGGGAGGCACATCTTCTTAAACGTTGCATAACAGGGTATGCAGTATAAAAATATAAAAGTATAAAATTATAAAAGTGCTAGCATTTTTCCAGAGACATTTGTGCAAATAGATGGGTTAAAGTGCAAAAGACGCAGAGTCAGTTCAGAAGTGTGAGGGACCTGTCCTAAACCCTCAACGTGGGCCCTGGGGTGGCTGCAGGACATGAAGATCCTGAGTTGGACCTCCCGGAGAGCCACCCTGACAGGTTTTTCTTCTGAGGTCTTGAGGTAGAAATATCCACGGTTTTGTTTAAAACCAATATGGAGCACCTAAAGAGATGCAAACTATTTACAAAGGAAAGAGTCTGTCTGCTGCCAGTCCGCAGGGATGCATGTCTCTAGAAACCGGGGTTTGAAAATAAGCAAAAGTAGAAAAGTCACTCATAAAACTCGTAAACGAAAACTGCAACAGCCGGGGGCTACTTTAGACCTCGGGCTCTCTCCGGGGAAAAGGCTCGTTCCTCCCGACGGAGGCTAACTGGTCCCCTGAGGCTGAGCGCGGGGTGGCGTCGCTCCCGGACACTTTGTGTACATCCAGGGCGTACCACCCTCGCACCCCCTGGTGGCAAGAAAAGGTCACTGTATCGCCCGGAGAGAGGTTCCAGCCAGGGTGTCCCTTCTTCAGACGCGGCTCGACGTCCCGCCGGCTGACAAAGACGTCGTCCTTGTACTGGGTACTTCTAATGAACCCCCACTCCGCCTCATGGTGAAAGCGGATGACTTGGCCTTCCTCTCGGTGACTGGGATGGCTGGCCTCTTCCTGACGAGCCCAGGATTTGGCAGCTTTGGCCCGTACCTCAAGGCGCTCGCAGCGCAGCTCCCGTTGATGTTGCTCCCGAGCGAGCTGGAAGATCTGATCGCTGCACCACTGGCTCCTCCTCCGCGCTTCAGCCCGGGTCTCCCGGGGGAAGCTCATCAGGTCACCCCCCTTGTTGTCCCAGGCCCACTCCTCAGCCTCGGGCCAGGTTACTGATGGTGAGGGTGGCAGGGTCAACACAGGTTGCTGCGGGTCTTCTACAGGCGCGGACCAATCCGGGTTGGAGCCGGTGGATTCCTCTGTAGTTTCAGGCACCTCTGTTTCAGGGTTAGGGCGGCATCGCATGTCCCCACTCATAGCTGCCGCTTGCAGCTCCAGATCCAAAGCCTGTTCCTAGGTGGCCGCGTGGGGTATTAAATACTCCGTCATAAGGTGCAGGATTGTTACGGTAGGCTCTGCATCCGGGGCAGGGGTAGCACACTCACCCGCCGCTGGGCCGCCCTCGACCTCTGTCACCATGTCTCCTTGTCCTGGGACCTCAACTCTTTGGCGGCGGTCCCGGATGCGCAGCAGCATCTCTTCCCGCCACGCAGCTGTCGCCGCCTCCTGGGCCTCTCTCTGTCTCCACAAGAGACCTGGAGATTCCTGCCGGAGAAATTCAAAATCTCCCGATGTGAGGATACTGCTGCCTCGCTCTCTGCCGGGTGAAGGTCCTGAACCGGGTTCAGAAGGTGCGTTGGTTTGCTCTCCAGAAGCGTCCATGTCTGCCTCTGACGAATGCCAAGCTCCGACTGTGATGGCCGCACCTTTTTGCTTTACTTCTTCCTCCTCTTTTGGGGCGGTTCCTGGGCGGAATGCTGACAGGCCCGCCTTCGTACAGCCCATCCAGTTTGACTGGTATTACCCCGCGGACAGTCTCTGATGGAAGGGGCAGTCCACATTTTTGCCGCCAAGCGGGAGCCCAGCCCACGATGTGAGGCGTTCAAAGATGGTCTTTTCACAGCATTATGGAGTCTGTTCTTCTTGGGCCGGCACCATTTTAAGTGTAAAACAACAGTTCAAGGTGTAAGGCACACAGTACCCGATAGCAATGGGTACTTCCTTTCTTTGCTGCGGGCACGTGATTCTGCCGACTACGCCAGGTTATGACGCCTCTTACTCGAAAAAGCCCTTTAGTTTACCCTGGGAGATGGGAGACTCGGAATCGGGTCCTGTGATGGAGAAATGGGGTGCAGCCGTGGCCCGGACCCGACCCGTGCTCAGGGCCGTCACATTAAAAAGGAGATGGTGTGGGCTCATCCGGGTTGAGTGGCTGATTTACGACTACGCCACCTGTGGCACCTAGTGAAGGCCACCAGCGCCGCTGCAGTCCGCTGAGGCATGGTGTTATGGCGGCCAAAGTTCTTACTTCTCCCCACAGGTGGAGCAAGGACTCAGGGCAGAGGGACAGGATGGAGGGGTGTAGTAGTAGAAGAAGACGGGCGCCGCGTCGCGCGGTGTAGTGCAGAATAAACAGTCTGGAGGCCATAGTGGTGAACTTCCAAGGCTTTACTCACTTTAGAGATGGCAGAAGGAAGGCGACTCCCTGCTCCTCGCGGAGTCCTGCAGTCACCAGGGACGGGGATCCAACAACCTCCGAATAAGTCCAGCGTTCAATCGGGACCCTACACCAGAGTGTTCCTGAACTACAGACCGAATCCTTTCCTGTCCATGTGCGTGCAAATAGGCTGGGTCTCCCTCTGAGCTCCTCTCAGAACAAGGGCACGGGTGGCAGCTCCGCTCCGTCCGATACCCGGTGGGATCCTCTGGGCCTACCGGGCTTTCCCGACCAGGACATGGAGTAGCAAGGTCGGGTGTCTGGGGCCGGTACCCCTTTTGCAGCCGGAGTCCCTCTGAATATATCAGCATGGCGAGGACAGGTGGCGTACACCACTCCATCTGCAACCTGCCTGGGATCCATTTGCTGTGGAGCCACACTCTTGAGCTCCGGGCCTTCTTGGTCCTGGTCATTGGCCGGGTTGAGACATTCCCCGTCTTCAACCTGCCCCTCGTCCCAAGGCCAGGGTACGAGGGCTGTGTCTCCCTCCCCTGCAGGTCCACACAGGATCCACGCTCAGGGTGGGAAATCACAGTGCCAGAGTATTTGACAGCACAAAGACCGCTTGACAGACAAAAGACCGTCAAAAGAACCAAGATAGCTTTTTATTAAATATGAAATTTAAAGTGTAACTAACTTGTAGGTCCTCCACCCTCACCCACTAACTGGTTCCCCTAACTCTGGGTTCCCCAGTCTCCCTGTAACCAGGGGAGCAGCACCTAGTGCATACTAGCTCCCTCTGGTGGAGAAGTGTGGTGTTGGATGCAAAACTTGGGTCACGACTATCACACTGTTCTTACCTCAGAGGAGGAACACTACACTCCATTAGAGAAGTGCAGCATTCCTGTGGCAGTCGAACCCTCAGGGGCGCCAAACATCCATCAGATAGAGATAGATATGGAGATAGATAAATAGACATAGATGTATATACCAAGCTTCAGTGTGGCGCTCAGATGATTCAAATGAGCTTCTTATTACAGAGAGAGAGAGACCGTGCCCCCAAAGCTTTAATCACAAAGAGTCAGGTTGACCAAGGAGTCCCTGCTCTCCCAGCAAGGAAATTTCCAGTTTCAATATGGCGCGAAGCTCAGCTGATTCAGAATCAAATGAGCTTATTACAGGGACCTGAGCAATCGAGCATCACACAATACTCGGCACTGCTTGATACTCGATCGAGCATCCCAATGCTTGATCAAGTATCGAGCAGTGCTGAGAAAGCTCGCCCATCACTTTCCTTTTTCCCACATTTCCTGGGGCGATGTTAAGGCCCATTACAGTTACCCAAACTTTGATTATTTTCCATGTTAGTCACTTTCCCTCTCTTATTTAGATTTAGCTAGTTATAATTAATTTTAGATTGATGATGTCATGATTCCTGCCAGCAGCTTCTTAAATTACTTTTCTTTCCAGTTTATTTTCCTTTGGTTCTAGTCCATTTCTCGCTGTTTGCACAAAGATTTTCTGCTTTGGTGTCCATATCCTGTAATGATCTAGTCTCTTCTCATGCGTTCTTTATGTTGATCATTTTGTTCCATTGCCTTTTCTAAGAATGAGCAATGAATTTGATTTTATGGGTCGGAGGGAGATTTTCCATGCCACTTTCTGTAGGTGAGATGTCGAGATCGTTGGGGTCCTCTATAGACTTCAGGGTGAATTTTTGTAGGATGATCGTGATGAAAATAAAGAGTTGTAGGCGCACCAAGCTTTCAGCAATGCATGTCCTTCTTCCTGTAATATAGACAGTGTATTAGTTAATTAAATTATCCAAACTATGAGGGCCCATAGCGTTTTTCCCACCTGGGACATTTCTGGTATATTCACATTATAAATATGAACATTTATGGCAAAATCAAATTTATTTTGTGAACAGGGGCCTGGAGAAGTGGCCATGCATGCACTGCTCTTTCCAGTCACTTGTGTGGGCATTCTCCAATTTAAATGAATGCAGAGAGTTTTGCATGCATGTAGTGGGGTTCTGTTCTCAAGATAGATCTGGATAGGCCATAAATGACCATCAGAAAGTCTGTGTTCTCCTGATGTAAAAGTCAGACAGCCTGTGAAATGTGTGGAGAATAAACCACACATTTTACTACGAACCTTGGACACTTTGGATATCTTTATTGATTACTTACCAGCAGCACATCCCATCTGCTTATACTTTTCCTAGATCTCTACATTGGAGTGTCAAGCCACCGAAGCAGCATAAGCTGGAGTTACACATTGAACCCTCTAAAAAGTTGTGCTTTCTCACAACTCGACCAGGTGAGCAGTGCCGCATCACCTAAATACACTGTTGTCTGGATACCACCCTATTTGCCCTTTTTGTCCCTCTACCTTTTCTTCATTATCTCTTAGAAAATACCATGATTCCCATGTCCAAGAGTAATAAACCTCTCTGTCTGTGTGAAATTAATTATAATAGAAGGTACAGTATGGATCTACAGCTATCAACCAAGTACATTAAAGAGGTTGTCCACTACTAGGTCAACCCTTTCTCGTTCTGAATTTTGCCACCGTGAAAATAAAATCATTTATACTTACTTCCTGTGCCGGCACCTTTCCAGCTGTGTCAGCACTCATGTTCCCGGGGCTCAAGTTCCTGTGGTTGTTGTGACACGTGAGCTCTGTGCCAAATCAGCGCTGGAGTCACTGCCCTTTCTTACGGACGAACAGGTAATCAAGAGGAGGTGAGATCTGCAGGTGGCACTCACTTCCCCTTGATTATTTATATGTCTTAAGGCAAGGACCGTGATGTCAGCGACTATTTTTGTGCATGACTCGCATAACAAAATTCTATTATTCAATGATCGTCAAGACATTTTGTGAAATTTCTGGTGCTTTTTTTTTTAAAGAAGGCAGTCATGTTTTTCCATTGCACTACTCTTGAGTCCACTATACACATTGGATTAAAGTATACCGAAATTGCCGATTTAAGTGGGGACAGGGCTATCATCTAATTTGTGGGACCGGGCAACCATCTAATTTGTATAGAGACCTCCTAAATCTCCCCTAATAGATGATGTAGAAGGAGAGAAGTTTGAATTAATACTCCCAGTCCTTTAGTTCTTTCAGGAAATCTCCAGCGCCTAACTCTTCAATGAGAACACATTAATGTTTGGCAAAGTTGAGCAGCCTAAAAAGTTATGTTTAAACACATCTATACCTAAGCCATCAGGATTAAAACTTCCAACAGGCTAAATTGTTCCAGACTAGTCATCCAGTAGAACAACAAGCGTGCCTTAATATACATGACAATTTTAAAAACTTGGTTCTACTTTTTAAATCTCAGTGTGTATTAAGTTTAGAGTTATGACATATTATGAGCCCATTTACTTCTTACATTGAGTTATGGGGTTTCCCTTGGGGATGTGGTAACCATGGAAGGTCACATCTCTGGTGGTGATCGGATTAGACCCATTGGGAAGGTATCGCTAATTCTCTGCATCTTATGCAACAAGGCATTTGTGTAGGGCATATGGTTCCTGTCATCTGCCTTAGGTGCCCTCTCTTGTCCAATCACTTGGTCAATCTCTTCATGAACTTTATCTGTAGGTCATTCAAAGAGAAAATGTAGAAAACGTCAACTTTTACTTTTCTTTGTCAAATAGTAAATATGTGAGACATACAAAAAATATAATAAAAGCTCAAATTCAATTATATACTCCCTTTATTTCGCCATACTTTGCTCCATGTTGTAATTCAAAGGGTGTGAATGTTTTCTCTCTGTGGCCAGATAGGATTTCATTTTATCTCCCCCTTCTTTCTCCATCTACTAGCTTTATCAGTCCGAAGTTTTGGCGGAAGTGGGAACCTACTGCACTTTCCATGGTCAGACCTGGTGAAGTAATATCCATAAACTTATATGCCATATGTACTATGTCTCTCTCCAGTGATAACAGGTGTACCACCTGCTAAAAAAAATAGCCACAAGCCTTCTCTCCATGCCTTCAAACATTTGAAACAGCTCTGATGGGGAACGCATCAAGCAGAGACCAGCACCCAAAACAGACATCACTTTCAGGAGAGGGGGGGGTCTCTGCATTTCTTGCTCACTGGGATATACCATAAAAGCAGTGGATGTGAAGTTCATATGTGCTACTGATTCCAAACAAGAATCCAAAGACAGGTTTTGAAGAATAGTTTTTCTCCCACAGGGATAACGGGACAGAGAGGGGCCAGAAGACCAGTGTCTGGTTTCACGCACTCCTGCACTGGTTAAAAGTACTACACCATCACATTAAACAGTGCAGTTTTTTTGTTACTAGCAGTGCAAGAGTTAATCTGTTCATTAGAAGCTCCTGCAGCTTTCCTACTTGGATTGTCTCAGCTGTTCAGCATTGGCCACTTCCCTCTGCTATATATGCTCACCTCTGGCAGTTAGGGATTGGCAGTGTTAGTTGTTACTGCCTGGTTCTGGAGTTCAAGGTGTTGTTCATGGTTGGAGGTGGCATTTAGAGATTGTTCAAGAGATTGTTGCTTGGAGTTTTGTCTGTGAGCACTTCCTCATCCTCTCCCATTTGGTTTATCCTTCCTTACCTCCTCTGAATTCCACTATGTTGTTTGGTGTGTGTATTTTGTATTTTGTATGGTTGGTATTCTCATTTTTCCCTGTCCATCTTCCCTTGTTTGTCTGGTTAGTGTGTTCCCATACACTTCACCTTCTAGCTATCCTGGGTATGGGAAGGGACAGATCAGGGTAGATATAGCAGCTTAGCAAGGCACGAGAACCCAGCACATCCACCTTCAGGAGTAATCTGGGGTACAAAGATAGGCTATGGCGCCACTAGGGCTAGGGACCTGGTTAGCTTCCAAAGTCCCAACGACATCATGACAGGTATATTGTCAGCGCGTTTCAAAGTCTAAATGACTCCTTCCTCAGGAAAATTGGGTTTCCTCCTTTCAATGCACACTGGCAATGAGGATTTAGGGGTCTGGGACGTGCAAGGAAAGTAGGGAGGCGGGCAGGAAAAATGAATGCGGGGATAGTGACAACCCCTTTAATGTTGATAAATGTAGAGTAATGCATCTAGGACGGAGTGATCCTTTTGCTGCATAAACATTAAATGGGAGTATACTAGTGACTACAAAACAGGAGAAGGACTTGAGTATTCTGGTTACAAATAACCTGAGCAGCACTACCCAATGTCAGGCAGCAGCTGCAAAAGAAAACAAGATATTAGGGTGTATAAAAAGAGATAAAATCCTGTGATCCTAACATATTGTTACCCCTCTATAAATCACTTGTAAGGCTGTATCTAGGGCTCATATGGGACCCAGTTTTGGGCTCCATATTTTAAAAAGGATATTCAGGAATTAGAGTCAGTTCAAAGGCGGGGAACTAGATTATTACAAGGGATGGAAGGACTCTCCTATGATGAGAGGTTAGAAAAGTTGTGCTTGTTTAGCTTAGGAAAATGATGCCTCAGAGGAGATATCATTTATATGTATAAATATATGTGTGGTCAGTACAAAGGACTGGCACATGACTTATTCCTTACAAAGATCATAATAAGGACCAGGGAGCACTCATTACTAGTGATGAGTGAGCACTAAAATGCTCGGGTACTCGTTGCTCGGGTCGAGCAAATTGGAATACTCCGGTGCTCGAACCGAGCAACGAGCCCAATGTAAGTCTATGGGAAATTCGAGCATTTTTCAGGCGGCTCCCCCCAGCGGTCTGCAGAGGGCCTAAAAATTGCCCAAATTGATGAGAACAGAGCTCAAATGACATGGGGACAGCATGAGGAAGACCCCTGGAAGCATTTCTGACTCCCAGGTCACTTCTGTCAACAACGTTGTCAGAGGTATTTCGCCACTTTTACGGACTCCCAATAAAACATACAAAAACTAAACCAAAATGGATTTTCCTGGGAAATATGTTAAGAAACACTCTTTCCATGACATGTACAATGTACAGTACAGACCAAAAGTTTGGACACACCTTCTTATTTAAAGATTATTCTGTACTTTCATGACTGTGAAAATTGTACATTCACACTGAAGGCATCAAAACTATGACTTAAAACATGTGGAATTATATAATTAACAAAAAAGTGTGAAACAACTGAAAATATGTCATATATTCTAGGTTCTTCAAAGTAGCCACCTTTTGCTTTGATGACTGCTTTGCACATTCTTGGCATTCTCTTGATGAGCTTTAAGAGGTAGTCACCAGAAATTGTCTTCCAACAATCTTGAAGGAATTCCCAGAGATGCTTAGCACTTGTTGGCCTTTTTGCCGTCACTCTGCGGTCCAGCTCAGCCCAAACCATCTCGATTGGGTTCAGGTCTGGTGACTGTGGAGGCCAGGTCATCTGACGTAGCACCCCATCACTCTCCCTCTTGGTCAAATAGCCCTTACACAGCCTGGAGGTGTGTTTGGGGTCATTGTCCTATTGAAAAATAAATGATGGTCCAACTAAATGCAAACCGGATGGAATAGCATGCCGCTGCAAGATGCTGTGGTAGCCATGCTGGTTCAGTATGCCTTCAATTTTGAATAAATCCCCAACAGTGTCACCAGCAAAGCACCCCGACACCATCACACATCCTCCTCCATGCTTCACGGTGGGAACCAGGCATGCAGAGTCCATCCATTCACCTTTTCTGCATCGCACAAAGACACAGTGGTTGGAACCAAAGATCTCAAATTTGGACTCAAAAGACCAAAGCACAGATTTCCACTGGTCTAATGTCCATTCCTTGTGTTCTTTAGCCCAAAAAGTCTCTTCTGCTTGTTGCCTGTCCTTAGCAGTGGTTTCTTAGCAGTAGTGTTCGAGTTCGGTTCGTCGAACATCCGTATGTTAGCCGAACTGTTCGTCGAACTGTTCGCGAACACCTTCGAACACCGTTAAAACCAATGGTAGGCAAACAAAAACACATAGAAACACATAGAAAACACCTTCAAAGGTGTCCAAAAGCTGACAAACTGCTCAGAAGACACAACTAACACATGGAAAAGTGACAAGTACATATAGTCATGCGAAAAGAAAAGAGGTGGAGGAGTAAAAGGACGGGGAGACACAGATATAGGCATGTGCCCTTCTAAAACCAAAAAAGGGCGAAGCCGAAGCGGCCAGTCCGTTCCTGCCTGTGCCACCTCCGTGTCGCCGGGTTTGTGCCAGAGCCGCGGTGGACCCTGAGGTCCAGCCCCCCTCTCCCAATACTGGTGCCTGTCCGCTGGTGGGTCGAACCCCCCTGCGGTGGGGGGGGGGGGGAGAGTAACATTTGCAGAAGAATGACCATCTTCCAGCGAAACTAAGATGTCTACTTCTTTTTGTGGACAATGTGATACGATCCCTTTCTTACGGACACGCCCATCGCTACAAATTCCAGATGAGGCACAAAAACAGCTGGTGCTTCAATGGATATCAAGTGCTCCTTCAAGTGGGCTCTCCTCCACCTCAACTTCAACATCACAAATACTCCAGTCCTCAGAGGTGTCACCCCAATCACACTTGCTTCCTCACAGCTCCCAAGTCTCCAGCTGCCCATCTGAGTATGGGGTAACACAGATGGTTGAGTCTGCACAGCTGTTTACTCATACTATAGCCTGGGAAACCGAGGTCTGCTCCAGAGCTTCTGTTAATCCAGACGAGGGAATGATCTGCACTGATGCCCAGAATCTTTATAAGTCAGATCCAGGACCAGATGAAGAAGGTTCTGAGCATAATGTAGACCCTCGTTCCCAAACTGTAACTCCTGTTGGTGGAGACAATGATGAAGACGATGATGAGACTCAAATACCTGATTGGAGCGACAACTTGACTTTTCGGTCAGGGCAGGAAGAGGTTGGCTCTGAGGATGACGGGTGTGAGAACAGACAGGGTGATTATGACGAGGTTGGAGATCCCACTTACTGTCAACCCAAAGTCAGCCAGTCGATGAGGTCAGCAAAGGAGGTGGAGTAGGATGTGACTAGCCCAGGGGATGGGGATGACTCGGTACCCGGGCCTTTGCCTGGCCTTGGGGATGTCGCGGTGGTCGGCTCCCGGTCCCGTACCCTGGGGTCACTTTTTAAAAGGGTGGATAATTGTTAATTTTATAAGAGTTCGTGACCCCACCTGTGGTATCTGGTGAGAAGCACTAGCGCTGCAGCAGTCCACTGAGGCCGGTGATAAGGCAGCTCGATGGTATAGCTCCCCAGAGGTGGAGCTAGGCCTCAGAAAAGAGTATGCAGGGGGAATGCAGGACAGGCGAGACCCAGCTGGGTCAGAGCAAGAACGGGAACGGACACGGTAGTCACTTCAGTACCTTTTACTGGTGGAAATTCAGGCACATCCCGGAGCACTGTAGGGTGAAGGGTGCATATCAGGATCCTCCCCAATGAGCGGGTGTAGGGCCTCCTGTTTCTTGCCTCTGCGTAGTAAGTTTCTGACCTGCCTGGAGCTAGGCCTAACTTTGTCTCTGTCCTGCGCTGGCTGACCTTATGGTAGGGCCTTGTCTTGGAGTTCACGCTCCCAGTATGCGGGGCCTAAGCGTCTCCTGGCTCTGTTACGTATCAGCACCTTAGCAATCCTGGGACTTGTAGTTCTCCAGGGATTCCGGTGATGCCTAACTGGGTCATAGAGATCCCGGTAAGCTCGGATCCGGTGTCCGGTAAATGCTTCGGGGTGAGCTGGTTAAGATCCTCTGCCCCTTATGTACTAACTCGCCACTCGCCTTCGGCCTACTCGGGCCCTCACTAGGCTATACACACTAACGGCAGCTTGCCATGCTTCACCGATCTTATGGCGCTGGCACACCTTAAGCTCTAACTGGGCTCCCTGAATCTAGCTAGCAGGAGCCTCGTGCTCCACTGCTGAACTATTAACTGAGTTCTCTAGACTAGACTGAGCTCCACTGCTCTTAGGCTTCTCTGCTGCAGTAACTCTTCAGAGGAACTGAACTGTCTAGCTCCACCTTCCCTATTTATATCCCTAACGGGCGCCCTATGCTGGTCTGAGGTGGAAGGTGGAGATGTGTGAATGTTTATGGGGGCCTCTTGTGGAGGATTCCATCAATGCAATCTTTTAGGATCTGTGATACCAAGCACAGCGGGGCGTCACAGATGCTATTGATGACGAGGTTAGGTTGCGCCTTCCTGGACAGAAACGGAGTACTGAAAGCACATCAACAACTGCATCTTCAACCACAACTCTGCCTCTGACCACAAGTCGTAGTGGCTCTTCAGTAGAGATGAGCGGTGTTCGACTAGAACTGTTCGCCAATCTCAAATTCGAGCTGTTTTGGGCTGTGTTCGAGTTGTTCGACGAACCCGAACGATTTGCAAAAAATTCGGCTGTTCGAGGTTATGTTCGATAACTGTTCGTGCACCAAAAGCGTGTCCTGCATGTCTGGTGCTATTTAGAGCACCAATCATGCAGGGATTGTCTGCCACTCACTGTAATGCCACAGCCATGGTGGTTGTGGCATTACAGTGATTGCCCAAATCGATGGGAACAGTGCCAACAGTGAAACATGAAAAGCCGGCAATTCAGCAGCGGCATACACCGGTACCCGACAATTTAGAACCGAAAGAATAGAGCTTCACACATAGATTAGATAGATATAAACATGTCAGCCACATATATACGAAGTACAGTGAAAGTGCTGCTTACTGTACTTGTCATTTAGCGTAAAGGATTTATCAAAAAAAATAATAGTGTTTTCATGCACCGTCTCTTTAAAAAAGCCGGCCGGCAATTCAGCAGCGGTAACCGACAATTTAGAATAGAAGGAATAGAGAATCACACATAGATTAGATAGATAGAAACATGTCAGTCACATATATATGAAGTACAGTGACAGTGTTGATTACTGTACTTGTCATTTAGTGTAAAGGATTTATTAAAAAAAATAATAGTGTTTTCATGCACCGTCTCTTTAAGAAAGCCGGCCGGCAATTCAGCATCTGTACCCGACAATTTATAACAGACAGAATAGAGCTTCACACATAGATTAGATAGATAGAAACATGTCAGTCACATATATATGAAGTACAGTGATAGTGTTGGTTACTGTACTTGTCATTTAGTATTAAAATAAAGGATTTATTATTAAAAAAATTGGCGTGGGGTTCCCCTTAATTTTAGGCTCTAGCGGAGGTTAAGCAGACAGCTGGGGCAGATGTTTGAAGCCTGGGAAGGGGGTAATACCCACGGAGCTTCCCAGGCTACTAATATCAGCCCCCAGCTGAATACATAGCCTTTACTAGCTATTAAAATGGGGGACCCCCCCAAAAAAATGACGTGGGGTCCCCCCTAATTTAATAGCTAGCAAAGGCTAGGCAGACAGCTGGGGGCTGATATTAATAGCCCAGGAAGGGAGCCATGAATATTGGCCCCCTCCCAGGCTAGAAACACCAGCCGTCAGCCTCCCCAGAAATGGCGCATTCATAAGATGCGCCAATTCTGGCACTTAGCCTCGCACTTCCACGCTGCCCTGGTGCGGTGGCAGGGGGTAATAGGGCTGGGGTTGATGTCAGCTTATAATGCCAGCTGACATCAAGCCCAGGTTAGTAATGGAGAGTCGTCTATAAGACACCCCCATTACTAACCCCATAGTCAAAGTTAAAAAAAACACAAACACCCAGAATAAAGTCCCTTAATTGAAATAAAGACACAATTCTTTATTGTTCTAAATTAAACCATACTTACCGTCACGCCCATTCCAGCTGAAGCCAATGATCTCCTGTAATAAAAATAAAATAATAAAGCAACCTCATCCTTACCTTTCCATGGTTCCCACGACAGCTTCAGCTCTGCTACATCGAGATGACAGGCTGGACCGCAGCAGAACGCCGCCATCCAGCCTGTCATCCCGCAGACACTGAGAAGAGCAGGCTTGCTTGCGCTCCACATTGTCTCTCTGTGACGGCATAAAGATGAGCCGAGGTCATGTCCAATGAACTCGGCTCACCTCATGCACGTCACTTACAGCGTGGGAGAATTCTCACGCTGAAGCGCTGAGTGCAGGAGAATTTTCCCACGCTGTCAGTGAGGTGCATGAGGTGAGCTGAGTTCATTGGACATGAGCTCACCTCATGCACGTCACTGACAGCGTGGGAGAATTCTCCTGCACTCAGCACTTCAGCGTGAGAATTTTCCCACGCTGTCAGTGACGTGCATGAGGTGAGCCGAGTTCATTGGACATGACCTCGGCTCATCTGGATGCCGTCACAGCGAGACACTGAGGAGCGCAAGCATGCCTGCTCTTCTCAGTGTCTGCGGCATGACAGGCTGGATGGCAGCGTTCTGCTGCGGTCCAGCCTGTAATCTTGATGTAGCAGAGCTGAAGCTGTCGTGGGAACCATGGAAAGGTAAGGATGAGGTTGGTTTATTATTTTTCTTTTATTGCAGGAGATCGTTGGCTTCAGCTGGAATGGGCGTGATGGTAAGTATAGTTTAATTTAGAACAATAAAGAATTTTGTGTTTATTTCAATTAAAGGACTTTATTCTGGGTGTTGTGTTTTTTTTAAATACTTTACTAGAAATTCATGGCGGTCATGTCTAATACTGGCGTGACCCCATGAATTTTGGGCTTGGGGCCAGCTGATAATACCAAGCTGGCCCTAACCCCTTTATTACCCAGTGAGCCACCGCACCAGGGCCCTGGATGAGTTGGGTACAGCGCCAGAAGATGGCGCTTCTATGAACGCGCCATTTTCCGGGGTGGCTGCGGACTGCAATTTGCAGCGGGGGGGGGGGCCAGAAAGTTGGGCCTCCCTGCGCTGCAGATTCCAGCCCCCAGCTGCCTAGTTGTACCTGGCTGGACACAAAAATAGGGCGAAGCCCCACGTATTTTTTTTTTAATTATTTCATGAAATTCATGAAATAATTAAGAAAAAAAGGCCTTCCCTATATTGTTGTGTCCGGCCAGGTACAAATAGTCAGCTGGTGGTTGGGGGCAGCCCGTTCCTGCCTGCTGTACCTGGCTGGACACAAATATAGTGCGAAGCCCCACTTCAATTTTTTTTAATTATTTCATGAAATTCATGAAATAATTAAGAAAAAAAGGCCTTCCCTATATTGTTGTGTCCAACCAGGTACAAATAGGCAGCTGGTGGTTGGGGGCAGCCCATTCCTGCCTGCTGTACCTGGCTGGACACAAATATAGTGCGAAGCCCCACTTCAATTTTTTTAAATTATTTCAGGAAATTCATGAAATAATTAAAAAAAAATTGACGTGGGGTTTTCGCACTATATTTGTGTCCAGTCAGGTGCAGCAGGCGGGAACGGGCTGCCCCCAACCACCAGCTGCCTATTTGTACCTGGCCGGACACAACAATATAGGGAAGCCCTTTTTTTCTTAATTATTTCATGAAATAATTTAAAGAAAATTAACGTGGGGCTTCGCCCTGTTTTTGTGTCCAGCCAGGTACAACTAGGCAGCTGGGGGCTGGAATCCGCAGCGCAGGGAGGCCCAAGCTTTCTGCGCCACCCCCGCTGCAAATTGCAGTCCGCAGCCACCCCGGAAAATGGCGCGTTCATAGAAGCGCCATCTTCTGGCGCTGTACCCAACTCATCCAGGGCCCTGATGCGGTGGCTCACTGGGTAATAAAGGGGTTAGGGCCAGCTTGGCATTATCAGCTGGCCCTAAGCCCAAAATTCATGGAGTCACGCCAATATTAGACATGACCACCATGAATTTCTAGTAAAGTATTTAAAAAAAACACAACACCCGGAAAAAAAGTCCTTTAATTGAAATAAACACACAATTCTTTATTGTTCTAAATTAAACCATACTTACCGTCACGCCCATTCCAGCTGAAGCCAACGATCTCCTGAAATAAAAGAAAAATAATAAAGCAACATCATCCTTACCTTTCCATGGTTCCCATGACAGCTTCAGCTCTGCTACATCGAGATGACAGGCTGGACCGCAGCAGAACGCTGCCATCCAGCCTGTCATCCCGCAGACACTGAGAAGCGCAGGCTTGCTTGCGCTCCACAGTGTCTCTCTGTGAGGGCATCCAGATGAGCCGAGTTAATGTCCAATGAACTCGGCTCACCTCATGCACGTCACTGACAGCGTGGGAAAATTCTCCTGCACTCAGCGCTTCAGCGTGGGAGAATTCTCACACTGAAGCGCTGAGTGCAGGAGAATTCTCCCACGCTGTCAGTGACGTGCAGGAGGTGAGCTGAATTCATTGGACATGAGCTCACCTTATGCACGTCACTGACAGCATGGGAAAATTCTCCTGCACTCAGCGCTTCAGCGTGGGAGAATTCTCACGCTGAAGCGCTGAGTGCAGGAGAATTCTCCCACGCTGTCAGTGACGTGCAGGAGGTGAGCTGAGTTCATTGGACATGAAGTCGTCTCATCTTTATGCCGTCACAGCCAGACACTGCAGAGCGCAAGCATGCCTGCGCTTCTCAGTGTCTGCGGGATGACAGGCTGGATGGCAGCGTTCTGCTGCGGTCCAGCCTGTCATCTCGATGTAGCAGAGCTGAAGCTGTCGTGGGAACCATGGAAAGGTAAGGATGATGTTGCTTTATTATTTTTCTTTTATTGCAGGAGATCGTTGGCTTCAGCTGGAATGGGCGTGATGGTAAGTATGGTTTAATTTAGAACAATAAAGGATTGTGTCTTTATTTCAATTAAAGGACTTTATTCTGGGTGTTTGTGTTTTCTTTTAACTTTGACTATGGGGTTAGTAATGGGGGTGTCTTATAGACGCCTCTCCATTACTAACCTGGGCTTGATGTCAGCTGGCATTATAAGCTGACATCAACCCCAGCCCTATTACGCCCTGCCACCGCTACAGGGCAGCGTGGAAGAGCGAGGCTAAGTGCCAGAATTGGCGCATCCTATGAATGCACCATTTCTGGGGCGGCTGACGGCTGGTGTTTCTAGCCTGGGAGGGGGCCAATATTCATGGCTCCCTTCCTGGGCTATTAATATCAGCCCCCAACTGTCTGCCTAGCCTTTGCTAGCTATTAAATTAGGGGGGACCCCACGTCATTTTTTTGGGGGGGTCCCCCATTTTAATAGCTAGTAAAGGCTATGTATTCAGCTGGGGGCTCATATTAGTAGCCTGGGAAGCTCCGTGGGTATTACCCCCTTCCCAGGCTTCAAACATCTTCCCCAGCTGTCTGCTTAACCTCCGCTAGAGACTAAAATTAAGGGGAACCCCACGCCAATTTTTTTTAATAATAAATCCTTTATTTTAATACTAAATGACAAGTACAGTAACCAACACTATCACTGTACTTCATATATATGTGACTGACATGTTTCTATCTATCTAATCTATGTGTGAAGCTCTATTCTGTCTGTTATAAATTGTCGGGTACAGATGCTGAATTGCCGGCCGGCTTTTTTAAAGAGACAGTGCATGAAAACACTATTATATTTTTTAATAAATCCTTTACACTAAATGACAAGTACAGTAAGCAACACTGTCACTGTACTTCATATATATGTGACTGACATGTTTCTATCTATCTAATCTATGTGTGAGGCTCTATTCCTTCTTGTCTAAATTGTCAGGTACCGGTGTATGCCGCTGCTGAATTGCCGGCCGGCTTTTTTAAAGAAAGCGTCTTCTGAGCAGTTTGTCAGCTTTTGGACACCTTTGAAGGTGTTTTCTATGTGTTTCTATGTGTTTTTGTTTGCCTGCCATTGGTTTTAACGGTGTTCGACGGTGTTCTAAGGTGTTCGACGAACAGTTCGACGAACAGTTCCTCGAACATCCCGGTGTTCGACGAACCGAACCGAACCCGAACACTACGGGGGTGGCTCAACACTACTCTTCAGGTCGCATGGGCTCTAAGCCTTGCATAGCCTGTGCATTTTTTCAGATCGATAAGGATGACCCAACTTGTGTTATCTGTAATATTTGTCACCAAAAGCTAAGTAGAGGCCAAAAAATCCATAGTTTGAATACTTCATGCATGAACCGTCACATGGATATGAAGCATAAGTTGCAGTGGGAAGCTCACTGTGCTACAATGCGGCCTAGCGGGCCGGGCCAACCACCGTCTGCCCGATCTTGTGCATCCGCGGCCTCTTCATCCTCTATGACTGGGGGGACAGCAGTCACACATGTTTTTGGACACAGACCTGCCACCTCTTTACCCGCCACAGCCAGTTTGATTGGCAGGTCGTCAGTTCATTTGGAAGTGGAAACACCTGCTGGTGTTGAGCGCTCTCTGACATCGAGAGCACCACCTTTGGATCAAGGCAACCTAACATGTCCGCCTACATCTTCCTCACAGACCGGCAGTTTTCTGGGGACACCCTACTCAACCCCGTCTAAGCACAACAGCCAGCCCTCGGTCCCTCAGATGTGGACAAGTAAAAGACCATTTCCTCCTAGCCATGACAAAGCTAAGAGGTTGAATTTCACCATATGCAAGCTCTTGGCTACAGAAATGCTGCCTTTCCGCCTGGTGGACACAGAGGATTTTCGAGACCTTATGTCAGTCGCAGTGCCCCAGTACCAGATGCCCATTCGGCACTACTTCTCAAAGAAAGGTGTGCGAGTACGCATGGACAGGGGCATTACATGTCGCTGACTGGGCACTGGGTAACTATGGTGCCCAGGACAAGGGGCTGCTGTCCAAGTCTTACCATCCCCACGAGTTGTGCGTCAGTCATCTTTATCTCGAAGTTCCTCCACTGCTTCTGCCTCCTCAACCTCCTCTCGGTCCTCCACCTGCACCCAAAGCCTGTCTGGTAATGCCACCTGCTTTCTAACTGCACAGAAGGAATCCAGCACACCTCCTTACTATGCTGGCAGCAGGGCTCAACGACATCAGTGTTTACTTTGAAATGTCTGGGAAATGTGAGTCACACAGCTGAGGAGTTGTGGTCAGCTCTGGAGACCCAGTTTCATGAATGGTTGTCTCCACTGGACCTGCAACCAGGGAAGGCCGTGTGTAACAATGCTGCAAACCTTGGTGCGGCCCTTCGCCGGGGCAATGTCACACACGTGCCTTGTATGGCTCACGTGTTGAACCTGGTTGTCCAGCAATTTTTAGCCCACTATCCCAGACTAGATGGCCTTCTGCAGAGAGCACGGTCGCTGTATGCTCACTTCCGCCGTTTGCATCCCACAGCTCAATGACTTACATCTCTACAGAAGTCGTTGGGCCAGCCAGTTCACCGGCTGAAATGCGATGTGCCGACACGGTGGATTTCAACTCTGCACATGTTGCAGCGACTGTGGCAGCACCGACAAGCCCTGGTACAATACGTTCTGACGTATAGCCTGGGCCAACGAGATCCAGAGGTGGGGCAAATCACGCTGCAGGAGTGGTCTCAGATCAGGGACCTATGAAGTTGACGTGTCCCCTGGGCCATGGGGTACCCGGAGCCGGGCCGGTAGACGCTGGGGGTTGTAGTCACTGTGCGGTGACCCGGTCCGTGACCCAGGGTGGTCAATCCAAGGGTAATTTGTATATATGGGTTTTATAATGTCCGACTACGCCACCTGTGGAGTGCGGCCAAAGGGGCCGCCGCTGAGGAACAGTCATCTGAAGCTGGTGGTTTTGCAGCAATGGTTTTATTACTCCCCACAGGAAGAGTGTAGCATCAGGGCAGTGTGGGTGGATGATAGTGGTTGTAGTGCAGGGAGTCAGTAATGAACACAGAGTCCGTGTGATGCAGTCCCAAGATCTTTACTCACAGTTGTTGCAGTCCAGATTACAGGTACCAGAGCAATCTCCCCCATCGTGCTGTGCATACTTAGTGAGGGGCTCAGTCCACCCCCAGATAGCTCCAGAGTACTTAGCAGGATTCCCTTCTGTGTGTCCTTTCTCTGGCCTTCTCCCTGCACCTCACACCCAGTGACACTTCTATCCGGTATCCTCGGGCCTTGGCGGGTGACGTGTGTTCCGTCCCCTGGGTCCTATGTGGCTACCTTGTTAGTGAGACTGGTGTGGACTTTGGCCTGCAGTACATGAAATGCTGCAGCCTCCAGATTCTAGTTGAGCCTTGCTATTTCTCCGCTAGTTGAAGAACCGGTTCCCCTTATCTGGCCTGACCCCTCTACCTTCTGGTAGCAGCAGGCGTACGGGTGGCCTTCTGCATGGCCCATACCCCTAGGGTCCCTTCGGTTCCTGGAGCCTTCCTGCTCCGACTCCTCTCTTCTCTCCTTCAGTCCTGGCCTCCAAGGCTAGGCCCGCCTCCGGAGCAGAGCTCATGCAGAGCCTCTGCTCCTGTCACTTCTCCTCCTCTGACTGGCTTGCTCTTTCTAAGATGGCTTCCTATTTATACTCTCCCTGTCATGTGCTCCCCTAAGCTGCTCCCCTAAGCACCCACTACATAGGACCCTCCTGCCAGCTAGGGGCCTGGGACTGTGCTCTCACTTAGGAGCAATCTCGCCCTACCCCCACTGCGGGTATGTGTTGGATGCAGGTGTTAGGGTCCCGAGCCATACTCCTTACTTACCTGAGGGTGAGATACCACACCTCTGGGTGAGATGCAGTAACTCTGAGGCGACTAAACCCTCAGGGGCGCAATACACCCTTCTGCACAGTTTTGAAATGGCGACGAAGATGACGACGTTGCCATTATCAGCATGACTATTCCGGTGATTTACATGCTGTAGCACACATTAAACAGAATTCAGAGTCAGGTGGTGGGACAAGAGGAGGTGGAGGAAGTAGTGGAGGAGTCGTATGCGGAAGGGATAACATCTCCAAGTCCAGACGGTCGGCAGCACGAAGGCGGCAGGCATGGGAGGGTGGGGGAGAGGGATTAACCAGGGCGCATGGTAGCAGCCAAACTATTGAGGAAGGTGCAGGAGCTGAGGAAGAAGTGGAGGACGAACTGGCGATGGGCATGTAAGACTCATCAGATGAGGGAGACCTTGATTACATTTCTGTTGTGCGAGGTTGGGGGGGAGAGGGCAAAGGAAGGAAGCATGATTCTTACCTCGCTACCAACACAACAAGGACTTGGTCCTCCTGGATGCGCAAGACACATGAGTGCCTTCTTGCTGCACTACCTGCAACATGACCCTCGGATTGTCAGAATTCGAAGTAATCCTTATTACTGAGTTGCCAAAATAATTCCTGCCATAGAAAGGGATTCACGCATGCAGGAGTATCTGCAGACGCTGTAGCAGAATCTTACATGTGCTTTTCCACAAAACACCAGTGGTGCACGTAGTGAATCTCACAGTTCTAACTTGCAAACCGTGTGACTGTCGAGTCTTCATCACTCAAACCGTAACAGTAACACAGTATCTGCTGGTAACAGCAATTTTGTGGAATCGTTTCAACACTTTTTTAGACCATCCTTTGCAAGGCCACAGGAGACAAGAAGTCTGACACATAGTCAACGCCTAGAGAGGATGGTACAGGAGTATCTCCAAGTGAACATCGAAGCCATGACTGTGTCACTGGATGTTTGCTCATTTTGGGATTCCAATCTGGAAAAATGGCCAGAGCTCGCCACTCACGCCTTGGAGATCTTGTCATGGCCTGCAGCCAGCGTTCTCTCTGAACCTGTGTTCAGCACTGCTGGTCGTGTGCTGACAGATAAGCACACGCGGCTGTCCACTGAGAATATAGACAGACTCACGTTCATAAAGATGAACAAATCATGGATTCGCAAGGACTTTTCTACCCCTGTGTCATCCTGGGGAAACTAAAAGCTTGAGGATTTGGTAAAATCACCTCACCAACCGTTTTAAGTAACTGTTGGGCAATTGATGCCACTTAACCCTAGAATGCATGACCATAAAAATCTACACTTTCACATACCTGAAGCCTTTTAGGCCCGTGTGCAAATAACATGGAATAGCTCAAACTCAAATGACAAACAACTTAATACATGAAGAATATCTAGAGTTTCAAAATTCTAACTAAAGTAATCTTGCAGAAAATAGAAAACAATTAACAGGGCGGGCCTGCGAGGCCCAAGGTATGCGTTCTAGGGCTAAGTGGTGTCTGTGCCACAATTTTGGGAAAAAATGGAGACTCTTTTTGGAGTCCTCTTGCTGTGTCTTACGTGACGTTGGCATCGTCAATTTCAGGTGGATTGGGTCGCTCTCCCCCCCCTTTTACCTGTAAGAAACTACATACACTATGGCTTGGGGTAACACAGATGGTTGAGTCTGAAGAGCTGTTTATTCAGAGGTCTGCTTCAAAGCTTCAGTGTCTGCTAGTCAGCGTAGAATTTTTAACTGCATCTAGCCTAGGCAATACTTTGGGCGTAGTAGCCCAGCTGCGAAGCAAGCTGCACCACCTGTGTATCTAATAAGAACATGTCCTTTCTATTTCCAGGCCACGGAGGATCCTGCGTACTCGTATGCAGGACTCTGACCCCCACCCATCACTCTTAATGCTTGTTCCACTCCGTCCTTGAGTCCTGACAGGAATATGTCCAGTCCAATATCCATTAAGTGAACACCGTCGGGCCATATGAGGCCTGCTTTATCTCCTTCCAGTTGTCGGTGTCGTATCACTACACCACCTCTGTCTCTTCTAAATTTTGCCATCCGAATATTTATTACCCGTCTTGTCCGTTCGATGGCCGTGATGTCTCACGCACCTTGCCATACCGCTATCGGCACAATCTCTGACCATACTATAGTTAGTTTTGTGAAAAATTCTCTGAAGCGCTCAGTGTCTAGTTTCATTATTGCCATTAGTTATGCGCTTTTGTGATGACCTAGGTTGTTTCCCCCGGCCTGTATAACTAAGATGACCAGACCTCTTGCCTCTCTCCCTACCTTGATTACCTCCATTAGAACCTGTGGCCATAGCAGGCCTCTAATACCTCTCCAGTTGAAATATGTGTTATGAAACTCTAATTTCCTCCCACTTGGGTGGACTTTCACCCTCTTTTCTGCCCAATATATATACGAGTGGCCTATCACCCACACTGTTGACTTAGCGTCACCTGTAAAAGAAACAAACCACGCTGGGATAACAAGTCCGGTCTTATGTATCTCACCAAACACATGGATCGCCATCTCCCTTTCCTCTGAACGTCCGTTTCTGACAGTCCTGCTCTTGCTGTTTCCGTGGCCGCGCCGATGTGGAATGAGTCTGTCCCGTAATCTTTGGGGTGGTTCCCTGCCGATGTTAGGCATTTATTAAATATAGCTTGGAACTGGTATCTTGATAATGGCGATCCATCAATGTGTGATAGGAAGAAATTACTTTGTGATCTGATGGTTATATATGTTTTTACTATTGTTACCCGACTCAGTGTACCATTTGTTGGTAGAAGTACCCAAGTGCCCCTGCCCGCTGGAACCGTTTTCCATTGGAGTATGCGTAGACGTATTGCATTATTGGCTATGACTACGTCCTGGTGTAATAAGCCTCCACTGGTGGTAATTTTGGATTGAGGGACTAATTCGCTTATGCATAGCGCCTCGAAGAAGGTGATCACAAATGCAGTAGACAGTAGTGTTGCTTCAAATTGTGAGTGTCATATTAATGGTGTTAGGGATATGATGTGAGAAATCAGTTTTAGTGACACGGGACGGGACGTCTACACTCCTGACTTGGCTGACCCCTTTTCCACCCTTTTATGGATTGTCTGATGATGAATCTTTGTCACATCTCCCCAATTCAGTAGTTGGAAGTGAAATGCTACTCCGGTCAGACACCGCTGCGCTGACGCCCCTGACATGCCCCTCATCATTAGCTGGTGGAGAAATTCTATGGTGACTTGTGATCTGGCTTGTTCACATTGGTCAACCCGTCTGCCTGCTACTAGTCGAGTCCACTCTTCCCATGCCTTACCGTATGCTTGCCACATCGACGGGGCAACTGACGCTCTGATTAATGGCATCAACTATTCGCCACTAGATCCCATAGGGAGGGTGGGCAACTGTTGCCCGATGAGTGGGCGTTGGGGAAGAGCTCTGTGAAAATCTGCCAATTGAATTGTGATAAAGCGTTAGCAGCAGCTTTAGACCCCTCAGCATCGTGGCTAGCGCGGACCCATACATTGTGTTTTAGGCACAGGAATGCTATCCGGCGTAGTAGGCCTAGCTCTGGGAGAGACGATGATGCCATCTTATTAATGCAGTGCGCTAGGCTGGTGTTTTTTGTTATGAAGCGTATATTTTTGTTAGCCAGGCGCGGGCCCCATATTTCTATTGCTACCACTATTGGGAAGCAAAATTATTTTAAGGGCTAGATGCAACTAAAAATTATTATTAATTTCAAAGCTGGTGGAGCTTGGTATAGATGGCCTAATACAATGAGTACCACACAGTGCTACAAGCCCAAATATTTTTTCAGAGCTAGATGCAGATAAAAATCATTTTGAATTTGCAACCTGCTGGAGGTTAGTATAGATGGACTAATAGAACAAGTCCCACACATTGCTACAAGCCGAAGCCTAAATATTTTTTCAGAGCTAGATGAAGATAAAAATTAATTTGAATTTGCAACCTGCTGGAGGTTTGTATAGATGGACTAATAGAACAAGTCCCACACACTGCTACAAGTCGAAGCCCAAATATTTTTTCAGAGCTAGATGCAGATAAAAATTATTTTGAATTTGCAACCTGGTGGAGGTTAGTATAGATGGACTAATAGAATGATGCTATGCCCAAAAGGTTTTACTTCACTAGGTGCAGTAAAAAAATTTGTTTTCTATACACAGGTGGTGTAGCTTGCAACACAGATAGGCTTCTCGACTGACTAACACACACTGCAAGAGGACAAAAAGAATTTGCTTTGCTAGATTTAGCCAAATGCTGTGAAAAAAAACTTGCACAGCACTGGCACAGACCTGCCTGACAAAAAGTGATAGAAACTGATGTAACCTAGCCCTGAAAAGGACTGCAATTACAATTAGTCTTTACTCCCAACCTATCTATTTAAGAGCACAGACCTGCCTGATAAAAGTCATAAGAAATTATGTAACCTAGTCCTTAAAAGGACTGCAATCACAACTATTTCCTACTCCAAAGCTATCTGTAGATTTGTGCGAAAATTAGCTTCCAATTAAGAAAGTATAGCGCACACAGCAACAGCGGTGCCGTCTAACACGCAGCTGCAGCAGTGAGAAAATGGTGGCGATGGGGAAAATGGCTGGGTCTTATAGGGCAAGGACATCTGACATACACTGCCAATGACACATGCCCTTGCTTGTGTGAAAAAAAGCAGTTCGCTCCGTGTGTGCACTGCTGATAGGCTGACAGATTGCACCTTCCCACTGTAAATGCGGGAAAGAGAAAAAAAATGGAGATCTTCATTATTTCTGCAGAGATCCATCCCCTGCCCCTCCCCCTGCTGTACACTCAAACTGCGTATTAACATTAATTTTCAGCATTACTGAGAAAAAATCCAGTTATGATTTTGGAGCATGAATAGTTATCGAACATAACCTCGAACAGCCGAATTTTTTTCAAATCGTTCGGGTTCGCCGAACGGCTCGAACACAGCCCAAAATAGCTTGAATTTGAGATTGGCGAACAGTTCGAGTCGAACACTGCTCATCTCTACTTAGCAGCTATTTTACCATGAAGGCCTGCTGCACAAAGTCTCCTGTTAATAGTTGTTGAAGAGATGTGTCTGCTGCTAGAACTCTGTGTGGCATTGACCTGGTCTCTAATCTGAGCTGCTGTTAACCTGCGATTTCCGAGGCTGGTGACTCGGATAAACTTATCCTCAGAAGCAGAGGTGACTCTTGGTGTTCCTTTCCTGGGGCGGTCCTCATGTGAGCCAGTTTCTTTGTAGCGCTTAATGGTTTTTGCAACTGTGTGAAGCCCAGCTGTGCTTGGCATCACAGACCCAGAAGGGTGTATTGAAGGATTCAGAAAGAGAAGAAATTCGAACTGCACCTGACGAAACAGAGGAATGGAAGCATGTGACCCACAGAAGCAGGAGGATCGAGAGGCAGTCAGCACCCATACTGCTCAGGAACCAGTACCAGGCTCTCACGCAGGAGAACCTTGAAGAAATACAGCAAGATAAGACTTTGCCAGCAATGAATAACCTTGTAAGTCCTCAGAATCCTCCTGGATGGAGAAAGAAGAATGTTGTGAAGAAAAAACGAAGAGTGGTGGTCATGGGGGATTCCCTGTTAAGAGGAACAGAGGCCGCTATCTGCAGACCAGACATAACCTCAAGAGAAATGTGCTGTCTTCCTGGAGCAAAAATTAAAGATGTGTCTGACAGGATATCAAGACTCTTCAGACCTACAGATCACTACCCATTCCTGCTAATACATGTGGGGACAAATGACACCGCAAGAAAGGACCTGGAAACCATCTGCAGTGACTTTGAAGACTTAGGCAAGAAAGTGAAAGAATTGGGAGCGCAGGTGGTCTTCTCATCCATCCTCCCAGTGGATGACCATGGAACAATGAGGTGGAATAAGATTCTACAGGTGAACAACTGGCTACGTCAATGGTGCCGTCAACAAGGATTTGGATTTCTGGATCACGGGATGAATTACCTATACGATGGACTACTTGCTAGAGATGGGGTGCACCTTACGAAGACTGGAAAACATGTATTTGGAAGTCGCCTTGCTACACTCATCAGGAGAGCTTTAAACTAGAACAATGTGGGAAGGGAAGCAAAAGGCCAGAAAAAGCCATACAGCTGACAAATACTATTGAGATCTCTGCTACTGGAAGTGGAAAGAAAGAACAAAGACAAAAAAATCTAAATAAAAATATGGGAGGAAGAGAAACCAATCACAAACTAAAATGTTTTTATACAAATGCACAAAGCATGGGCAACAAACAAGGAGAATTGGAACTACTAATGCAGGAAAAGAAATATGATGTCATTGGAATCACTGAAACTTGGTGGGACGATACACATGATTGGAATAAAAGGATAAAAGGATACAACTTATTTGCAAGAAACAGAATTGATAAACGAGGAGAAGGTGTCGCATTGTATGTTAGAAAAGCGTATATCTGCACAGAGATTGAAGCTTCAGAGACTGGGAGTTCTGTGGAAATTGTTTGGGTAAGAATACAAGGAGAGAACAACGGAAAGGACACCATTGTAGGCATTTACTACAGGCCACCTGGGCAAGCTGAAGATATGGATGAACTCTTTATGTATCAAATGACCAAGTTCTCCAAAAAATATGACGTAGTGGTCATGGGAGATTTCAACTATCCAGACATTTGTTGGGAATCTCTCTCAAGTAAAACTAACAGGTCAAGCAAATTCTTATCCTCTCTTGCTGACAACTTTATCTTCCAAAAGGTAGGGGAGAAAACAAGGGGATCTGCTACTTTGGATCTAATCCTTATAAACAGGGAGGAAATGGTTGAGGAGGTAAAGGTGGCTGGGACCCTAGGAGGCAGCGATCATGCTATTATAGAATTTTGGATAACTAGAGGAGGAAGACATGTGAAGACTCAAACTTCAAGGTTAGCTTTTAGAAAGGCAGATTTTAAGAGACTCAGAAAGAGAATAGGAGGGATCCAATGGCTGGATGTCCTTAAGGACAAAAATGTCCAGGAAGGATGGGAAATTTTTAAAAATGAGATTCTCAAAGCACAATCGTTAACAATCCCGAAAAGTAGGAAGAATGGGAAGCATTTAAGGAAACCAGGATGGATGAACACAGAACTTAAACACATGCTAAAAAGAAAGAAAGAAATGTTTATTAAATGGAAAGAGGGAGGCATATCTAAAGAAGATTATAATGCAGTCTGCAGATCCTGTAGGGCACGTATCAGGTTAGCTAAAGCTGACAATGAATTAAGGCTTGCAAGAGATGTCAAAAGCAATAAAAAAGGATTTTGGGGGTATGTCAAAAGTAAAAGAAAAGTCAAAGATGCTATAGGATTTTTACAGGATGAAAATGGAGAAATGGTAAGAGAGGATGTTGAGAAGGCCGAACTTTTTAATTCCTATTTTGCATCTGTTTTCTCTCAGAAAGAAAATGTAACATCAACTGATTTTCACTGTCCTTTTTAAGGAATAGAAGAATCCAAGTTATCTGTAAACAGAAAGATTGTGAGGGAATATTTAGCTAACATAAATGAGTTCAAGTCTCCAGGTCCAGATGAATTACACCCCAGAGTACTGAAGGAGATCGTAGAAGAAATTTTAGAACCACTCTCCATAATCTTTGAAAATTCTTGGAGAACAGGAGAAGTCCCAGAAGACTGGAGAAGAGCAAATGTTGTTCCTATCTTCAAAAAGGGGAAGAAGGTGGACCCAGGGAACTATAGGCCGGTGAGTCTGACTTCTATACCAGGAAAGATCTTTGAACAAATTATTAAACATCATGTATGTAAGTACCTGGATAAGAATGAAGTGATTAACCAGAGTCAGCATGGGTTTGTAACTAACAAGTCATGTCAGACTAACTTAATTTCCTTCTATGACAGAATCACTGACTGGGTGGATCAGGGAAATGCTGTAGATATAGTATATCTTGACTTCAGCAAAGCATTTGACAAAGTATCTCACACCATCCTTATTGAAAAAATGACCAAGTATGCAATGGACCAGGCAACTGTTAGGTGGATTCATAACTGGCATAGTGATCGGACTCAAAGGGTGGTTGTAAATGGCTTCACATCCAGCTGGATGAATGTCTCAAGTGGGATACCACAGGGCTCTGTCCTGGGACCTGTATTGTTCAACATCTTCATCAATGATTTAGATGAAGGAATTGAGGGTAAACTGATTAAATTTGCTGATGACACAAAGCTAGGAGGGATAGCTAATACTAGAGAAGAGAGAGAGAGGATTCAAAAAGACCTAAATAAACTGGAGCAGTGGGCAGCAACCAACAGAATGGTTTTTAACAGGGAAAAATGCAAAGTACTACATCTGGGCAATAAAAATGAAAAAAGCATATACAGAATGGGAGGAATAGAGCTAAGCAACAGTACATGTGAAAAAGACTTAGGTATACTAATAGATCATAGACTGAACATGAGTCAACAGTGTGATGCAGCAGCAAAAAAGGCAAATACAATTCTGGGATGTATTAACAGAAGCATACAGTCTAGATCACGTGAAGTCATTATCGGTCTTTACTCCTCTTTGGTCAGACCTCATCTGGAATACTGTGTACAGTTTTGGGCACCACATTTTAAAAAAGACATAGACAAACTGGAACAAGTTCAGAGAAGAGCGACCAGAATGGTGACTGGTCTGCAAACCATGTCCTATGAGGAACGGTTGCAGGATTTGGGAATGTTTAGCTTGCAAAAAAGAAGACTGAGAGGAGACTTAATAGCTGTCTACAAATATGTCAAGGGCTGTCACATTGTAGAAGGATCATCTTTATTCTCATTTGCACAGGGAAAGACTAGAAGCAACGGGATGAAACTAAATGGGAGGAGACACAGATTAGATATTAGAAAAAACTTTTTGACAGTTAGGGTGATTAATGAGTGGAACAGGCTGCCACGAGAGGTGGTGAGTTCCCCTTCAATGGACGTCTTCAAACAGAGGCTGGACAGACATCTGTCTGAGATGATTTAGTGAATCCTGCTTTGAGCAGGGGGTTGGACCAGATGACCCAGGAGGTCCCTTCCAACTCTACCATTCTATGATTCTATGATTCTATGATTCTATGATTCCTCCACAAGAGGCCCCCATAACCATTCACACATCTCCACCTTCCACCTCAGACCACCAGAGGGAGCTCCTTAGGGAGATATAAAAGGGACGGTGGGGCCAGGCAGCCGAAAATTCAGTCTTGAGACTACAGTCTGTGTGAGCTAGTCGATTCTGGTTTAGCAGTGAGTCCAGTGCAGTCTGAGACGTGTTACCTCAGAGGACAAAAGCCTGTTCCAGCTCCTGCATCCTACCCTGCAGTGGAGCTTATCCAGATCAAGACTCGGTGTAGCTCAGTGAGGTGAGCTTAAGGTGTGCCGGCGCCATAAGATCGGTGAACCGCGGCACTCTGCCGTTTGTGTGAGTAGCCTATTGAGGGTCTGAGTAGGCCGAAGGCGACGAGTAGAGAGTTAGCTCATAGGGGGCAGAGGAGCCTTACTAGCTCACCCCTAAGAAGAAGTTACCGGACACCGGTTCCGAAGCTTGCCGGGATCTCCATGACCCAGTAAGATTAACCGGAATCCCTGGAGAACTACAGGTCCCAGGATCGCTAAAGTGCTGATACGTACCAGAGACAGGAGACACTTAGGCCCCGTAAGTGGGGAGCGTGCACTCCAAGAGAAGGCCCTACCACAAGGTCAGCCAGCGCAGGACAGAGACAAAGTTAGGCCTAGCTCCAGGCAGGTCAGAAACTTACTACGCAGAAGCCAGAACCAGGAGGCCCAAAACCTGCTCATTGGGGAGGATCCGGACATACACCCTTCACCCTACAGTGCTCTGGGGAGTGCCTGCAATTCCACCAGTAAAAGGTACTGAAGTGATTATTGTGTCCGTTCCTGTTCTTGTTCTGGCCCGGCGGAGTTTCTCTGTCCCACATCCCCGTTCCTATACTGCCCTGAGGCCCAGCTCTACCTGTGGAGAGCAATACCATCCAGCTGCCCTATCAACAGCCTCAGTGGACTGCGCAGCGCTGGTGATCCTCACCAGAAGCCACAGGTGGCGTCACGAACTCTTTCTATTATAAACTATACAGATATCAACCCCCTTTTTAAAAGAGAGGCCCAGGGTACGGGCCCGGGAGCCGACCACCGCGACATCCCTAAAGGCCAGGCTAAAGGCCCGGGTACCGAGTCATCCCCCATCTTCCCCTGGGCTAGACAACTGCACTTGGGGACACTTTCAAAGTTTTCCCAATTTTTCGGACTGAGTGACCTTCATTTCTTAAAGTAATGATGGCCACTCGTTTTTCTTTACTTAGAATTTGTAAGCTTACAACAGAGGTATTTGCTCTATTTACCTTGTATTTCTGGATATTTGATAAGTATCAATAACCCAAAATGTATTGTAATTGCAGTGGTCTCCGAAGCTCCTATGAACATGTCAGTTTCTATCAAATTGGTTACGTGGAAAGCCGTGCTCAGGTTCTTTTCTTCCTGTAAGGAAAAAGCAAACCATCATTTTAGCAAGAACACTTTTACACTTTTAATTATGTCATAGCCAAATCATAGAATATCTAGAAGTGTCGAGTAGACGTCAACTGGACTTGCAATGAAATCTTGAAGTTGTTTTCTACTTTTGACAATCCTATTTTCTTAGAAACGTATCACTTATTTTTTTTCTACAGCTGGAATCCTCAGTGATCACCTACAATCTGTGATAATGTGGCACCACAGGGGAAATTAAGTATTCCATGGGGCCTTTGAATTGCCTGTATAAATCTATGTCACCTTAGTGTTTTTTTTAAATTAATAATAATTTTTATTTATATAGTGCCAACATATTCCGCAGCACTTTACAATTTTGCGGGGACATATACAGACAGTAATTTAAATACAAGATAAGACAGTTTTTAAATAGTTACATTAGGAGTGAGGTCCCTGCTCGCAAGCTTACAATCTACAAGGAAATGGCGGGACACAATAGATGAGAAGTGCTTGTTATTTCAGGTCTAGCAATTATAATAAATAGGGATTTTCATATAAAGCTGCATGATCCGGTCATCAGCCAGTAGGCTTAAGTGCAATATTCAAGTATTGAGTGCAGTTATCGTGTGCATGGAGGGTGTGGAGACAGATGAATAGGAGGGAGCAGATTCTGGATACTATTTAGAAGGAGGGAACAGGGGAAAGTTCATTTTCTGAGTAGTTGGAGTGGTAAGCTTGTTTAAAGAGATAGGTTTATAAAGCGCGCTTGAAGATGTGGGGGCTAGGCATCAGTCGGATCGTCTTAGGTAGAGCATTCCAGAGAACTGGTGCAGCACGAGAGAAGTCTTGGAGACGGAGGTGCGAGGTTCGGATTAAGGGGGATGTTAGTCTTCAGTCATTTGTAGAACAGAGGGCATGTGTAAGGCGATAGACAGAGATGAGAGAGGAAATATAAGGCGGTGCAGAACCATAGAAAGCTTTGTGGGTGAGAGCGATGAGTTTATATTGGACCCTGTAGCGAATGGGCAACCAGTGTAATGACTAGCACAAGAAGGAGGCATCGCTGAAAACGGCTGGGCAGAAATACGACCCTGGCTGACGCATTCTGGACAGTTTGGTAAGAGGGAGACCGATCAGAAGTTAACCCCAATGGCATATGTAATGAAGAAGCAAGAAGAATGGTAAAAATATGAATCTAGTAAAGTACCGTAAGTCACTGGACAATCATTGTTTAGGTATGCCTCAATGGGTCAAGACTCCAGCTGCCATATTTTAACTCTTTCTATACATCTTGGAGATTTCAAGCCCTAATTATGTTCACTTATAACCACTACAGCAGTTGTAGATATGTACTGACCTGATTCATTCAGATAAGGAAGCAATCAATGTAATCTCTGGGACAGGCTGGGTCCAGTGTCTTCTGGTGGGTCTTGATGCTTTCCTTCACATAGTCTTTAAGGCATTTAAGAAGTTGAAATGTTTTTCTATGTGGTCCAGGTAAACACTGCATTATTACAGGGAGTATCATATAGCTAAAAGAAAATAAAAGTTGTAATGAATAGGACTATACATAGAGTTCATATATCATAAATTAAAATTGGCTCCTGGACTAAATGGTGGAGACCCAACAGAAACATTCACCTAATTCTAAAATGTTGAAGCCATGCAATCTTCTTCACCGTTTCTATAAATATTTTATATGGCTTTTTTAATATTTGACGGATTTTTTCCTTCAAATAGGGAAATCCAACCTAAAGTGAGAATAAAGGAGGCCACTCTGGGAACTGTCTAAGGGGTGTTGCATTTTTTTTTAAAAGGTTGCATGTCACTCTACTCAGTGATGTTTGCATGGATGCGATATTACTCCAATATTCATGAAAAATAGAAAATCACGTCACATTCCTTCCTTGTGATTGATTAAAGGTTCATATTTGTGCTGACTTGTACACCCTCCCCATGGGTTGTAAATTTCTTGATTACGTTACGCACTGTGGACAAGGAAACATCAAGATCTCTGGAGATGGACTGGTAACCTCGCGATTGTTGATTTTTTTCAACAATTTTGGTTCTCAAGACCTCAGATAGTTTTCTTCTCTTTCTGTTCGTGATGCTTAGTGTAGCACATAAAGACACATAATGCAAAGTTTGAGTCAACTTCTCCCCTCTTTATCTGGTTTCAGGTGTGATTTTTATGTTGCTCACATCTGTTACTTGCCACTGGTGAGTTGGAATGAGCATCACATGCTTGAAACAAAGTTGCTTACCCACAATTTTGGAAAGGTGGCAACAATTTTGTCTGGCCCATCTTTGGTGCTGTGTGAAATTATGTCCAATTTGCCTTTTTTTTTTCTTCATTTTATTTTAGTGTTTTTCCAATATACACAAAATAAATAAACGTGTGTATAACAAAACATGTATAAGTGCAATAATTTTCTGGGAGGAACAATTTCATGGATGCCAATGCTTACAGCCATGACTGTATCTGCCTGTTAACAGAAAAAAACTGACCGGCACGTCCAAAACAAGAAATAGGTGTGTACAGGTGCTTACTATGAGCAGCTACCTCCATATACAACTAACAAACATTTGTTAGTTGTATCTACCTCTAATCCACATAGGAGTGCCCTGTAATTTTCTATCTTTCATGAATAATGGGCTTTGTAGATCACCCAACTCTTTTGAGAAACTTACAATGAAGGAGTTTTTATAGGCATCCCTAACATATCACTTAAGTAAACTCTAATATTCATTATTAATCTGTAAAGTCTTTTTTTCTCAAAAATCAAATGAAATTCTTATATTTATTTTACCCTTGTAATTGGCAAAACTGCAGCCTCACCTGACCCCAAGTTGATGACATAATGTGGAAAGCTTTCCGTGAGTCTGCAAGGGTATCCATCCACTTCTTATCACTGTAGTCAAAACGTTTGTCCATCACTAATCTTGAGATGATATTAGAGGAGGCACAAATGACATTGGTACTGGGGTCGAATGGTTGTCCTAAAAAGATACAGGGTGTGATTTGTTGAGATTTGATTTTAAATACGAAAGTAAGAAATTGGACACTTACCATTTAGGCTTTTGAAGTGATTCACCAGGTGCTGGGCCTCAGCCTGTAGAGGTTCTTCTAAACTCTTTTTACCCATTCCTAAATCCCTTAAGGTCAGGAGAGAAAACTGTCTCAAGTAAGTCCATGACTCTCCATTGGCAAATGTTAACCCTTTATAAAATACCAAAGTGTATTGTTATTTTCTTCATACAAATTGAAATCTACTAACACCTTACTCTGTAATAAATGACCCATTGTTAGGTCTCGTGCAGATGACCGTAGTTTCTGTCCGAGTGCAAGCTGTCAAAACGTCAGATCGCATTTGGAACATTGTTATTCAATGAGACCATACACATGTCTGACATTTTCCTCCAAGGAAAAAATTTCAGCCTGCATGATTTGCCCCCAATAATCGGATAGCCATTCATCGGATAGCAGTTGACCATTCAAGTCTATCGGCCATGAAAAAAATTTGACCTCACTCAGAAGAATTTATGGACTGACAACATGGAGAAGATGGAGACATTTTTTTCTTTATTATTCACGTCCGAGAAAAATGAATCAAACTGATTAGCATAATCAGACCAATTTTCTCAGATGGACATGCGGTTGTCTTAAAAATGAGCAATTCTTTCAAAGTTAATTTCATTAACTTTGACAAATTTTTCCCAAAAAATTGATTCAATCATTTCACAACAAATTGAAAGAACTGCAAAACCTCCAAAGTCTTGTAGCCTCTTTTGAACTCTTTTAAGCAAACACAACCTTAGTAACATCAAAGTGACCTTAACATATGTGACTCGGGGTAAACGATAGTAGCTGATAGAATGCTTAATAACACATTGCATTGAAAGACATTTTTATGCATTTTAAATTAAAAATATAAAAAAATCCAAAAATGATTAATCTTTGGAGGCAGATGACTACTCTGCCACTCATTAAATACATGAGTTGAATAAGAAAGAAGACATGGCTTTTTGATTACTTCGGGTACAAAAATTGTCACTTTTTTTGGGAGTTGTAACATGTTTCTTGCTTGGAAAGTGAAGAAACAATGGCTTTTTAAAAAGATGTGCAAAAATTGTCCCTTTTTTGGGAGCAGTTTCAAGTTTCTTATATTTAAACTGTGCAGGATGAAGTGCACAGCAGTACTGTATTAAGACAGAACACAATGGATAGGCACGAGATGTATTTATCAGCAGAGGTATCATGGTATAGAGTATGATAGCACAGGCAAGGGCATGTCCCGCTTGCAGCAGCAGTGTAGTATAGATAGAGAACACAATGGACAGGAGATGAGTGACTCTAGTGTCAGTGGTAGCAACAGCAAAGTATATATCAAGATGGTAGGAGTTGTGCAAGACCAACTTTTCAAGCTCTGGCAACAGAACGCTATTGACAGTGTGCCTATGAGAGGTATCAGCATTAGCGGCAGTAGAACAGTGTTTTCTTGAGGATGTGCAAAAGTTGGTGGTCTCAGCAGTTAGACCAACATTAGTTAAATATTTATCAACTCAAGTGGATAGTTGATAACTAAAATACCCCTTCAACACATTTCAGGAGAAGCCAAGCACCCTGACCTTTCTAAGTCTAAGTACAGCATTAGGCCTCATTCACATGGCCGTGTTTCCAGTACGTGTGATATCCCTTTCTTTCACTGACAGAACACGTACCCATTATAAGCTATGCTGCTATGCACATGTCCGTGTTTTTCCAGGGATGACACACTTATAATAAAACATTGATGGCACCAGGACTGAACCACAATGCACAGACTGATTATGGATCTCCGTGACAGCTTCATGTATTTCTATGAGGCTGTCACGCATGGGTCAGAAGAGTCACTGCTAGTCCATGGATTGTGGTCCAATCTCAGACTGATTTGCCAGATGTCTGAATGAGCCGTTACAATGTAAGCCTATGGAGCCCAAAGTTAACTGCCAAGTAGAAATAGCCATTACGTGACACAGGAGAAGACCAGAGTGGCATTGGAATCCATGGAAGACAATGATTCATGAGTATATTAATGCATATACATGACCCTATATATACATTTACTGAGATTTTGTAAAAAAAAAAAAGTTTAATGCGAGTGCTTCTGTAATGAATATTTAATTCCCATTAAAATATTTTGATGTCAATCTAAATTTTAGTTAAAATTTCTATCAAACTGTCGAATTTAAGTTTAATCAGATTCTGTCATCACAAGTAATTGCGATGAACAGTTCATAATATGCTTCCATGTGTACATGAGAAATAACGTTATTTTTAGCTACTATGGCATGTATTATGCTTTTCATAGGTTTTCTCCTACCTAGACCTATTTCAGTTGTGTCTGAGCTAGTGAATGAAGACTATCTGCTGTGATGTTTCTCATACACAACACAAAAATACATGGGGATTCCTGTTCTCCTTTCTTTAGGTAGCACATGTTCAGAAGCTGTAGCAGCATCGAGGACATTGACTAGCCGAGGGGAAATGGGGTTGACTCGGTTACCCGGGCCTTTAGCCTTAGAGATGTCGCGGTGGTCGGCTCCCGGGCCCATACCCTGGGGTCTCTCCTTAAAAAGGATGAAAATTTTGTTAAGGTTATAAAAGTTCATGACGCCACCCGTGGCTTCTGGTGAGGATCACCAGCGCTGCGCAGTCCACTGAGGCCGATGATAAGGCAGCTCTATGGTATAGCTCCCCACAGGTGGAGCTAGGCCTCAGGGCAGTATATGAAGAGGGATGCAGGACAGGCGAGACCCAGCCGGGTCAGAGCAAGAACAGGGACAGACACAATGGTCACTTCAGCACCTTTCACTGATGGAATTCATTCACGTCCCGGAGCACTCTAGGGTGAAGGGTGCATGTCAGGATCCTCCCCAATGAGCGGGTTTTGGGCCTCCTGCTTCTTGCTTCTGCGTAGTAAGTTTCTGACCTGCCTGGAACTAGGCCTAACTTGGTCTCTGTCCTGCGCTGGCTGACTTTGTGGTAGAGCCTTCTCTTGAAGTACACGCTTCCGACTTACGGGGCCTATGTGTCTCCTGGCTCTATTACGTATCAGCACTTTAGCGATCCTGGGACTTGTAGTTCTCCAGGGATTCCGGTTATATCTTACTGTGTCATAGAGATCCCGGTAAGCTTCGGACCCGGTGTCCGGTAACTTCTTCGGGGTGAGCCATTTAAGCTCCTCTGCCCCCTATGTACTAACTCTCCACTCGCCTTCGGCCTACTCGGGCCCTCACTAGGCTACCCACACTAACGGCAGCTTGTCGCGCTTCACCGATCTTATGGCACCGGCACACCAAAAGCTCACTGCTCTGAGCTACAACTGAGTCTGGACTGTGCTCCACTGCAGACTGACCGCTTTCAGTGTCTCACTCTGCAGGAACTATCTCAACAGGTTTGCTCCCTGTCGACTCCAGTCTAGACCAACTGCTGCCTGGCTCCACCTTCCCTATTTATCTATCCCTAAAGGGCTCCCTCTGGTGGTCTGAGGTGGAAGGTGGAGATGTGTGAATGGTTATGGGGGCCTCTTGTGGAGGAATCCATCAATACACCCTTCTAGGATTTGTGATACCAAGCGCAGCTGGGCGTCACATTCCCCTCTAGTTAAACTCAGCACTCTCGGGCTGAAGTACATTTTATAAAACAATGGGAAACATAAGCAATACAAGAACAATCTTTCCTCTATGGGACTCACGAATTTTAAACATTACATAACAAATGCAAAGCGTCCTCAGAATCCAAGTCTCTTGTTGTAGCGCCGGCGTCCCTGCCCTCTGCTAGGCAGGGACGCTATTCCCCTCACCTCCCTGCTCCGTGCCCGGCGTCCTCCTCCCGCTCTGCTGGCAGCGCGCGCTCCTTCCCGTCCACTGTGCTTAGGGCGCGCGCGCTCTCCCTCCCTCTTAAAGGGGCCGCGCGCGCCGTCCTAAGGAGTCCCCGGCCAATGGCCGGAGGACTTCACCATATTTAAGGCACCTCCTCCAAAATGGAGGTGCCCGAGCAATGTTGTTGCACTGTTCGCTACTCTGCTTCAGCCCTCAGGTCTCGTTGCCAGTTACCTGCCAGTTACCTGCCAGTTACCTGCCAGATTCCTGCCTGATTATCTGCTACCTGCCTGCTAGTCTGAGGTCCGACGGTCTGCCTTACTACTCCTGTCAGTCTGTCTAAGGACCAGCCTGCCCGCTCACCTGGGAGCGCACATCAGCCACTTGCCTGCTTGCCTGAGGTCCGACGGTCTGCCTTCCATCTCCTGTCAGTCTGTCTATGGACCAGCTTGCCCGCTCACCTGGGAGCACACACCAGCTACCTGCCTGCTAGTCTACCTGGAGGCTCCGCCGTCACGTGCTGTGACCACCTGCCTGTCCAGTGACTCCTGCTCGCTCACCTGGGAGCGCTCATCTGCCGCCTGTCTATTGGTCTTCCTGGAGGCTCCGCCGTCACAAGCTGTGACCACCCGTTCATCCAGAGACTCTCGCCTGCTCACCTGGGAGCTCACGTCTACCATCAGCCGCCACAGGTCGTACCAACCCTTTACCTAGAGACTGCCCCGGTCACTTGCCGTGACCATCTGCCCGTTCATCCAGAGACTGCCCCGGTCACTTGCCGTGACCATCTGCCCGTTCATCCAGAGACTGCCCCGGTCACTTGCCGTGACCATCTGCCCGTACATTCAGAGACTGCCCCGGTCACTTGCCGTGACCTCCAGCCCGTTCACTCAGAGACTGTCCCGGTCACCTGCTGTGACCTCCTGCCCGTCTTCCCTGGTCGCCACCCGCTCCCTTACAAGGACTGCCCCCTTGTATAGTAGCTCAGAGGTTCCGCCTCCCAGACCCGTTACACTTGTGGTGAGGTTCCCAAGAAGGATGTCCATCTCACTGGGCAGAGTACTTGGTGATTTTTAGGGACCTGTCCTAAACCCTCTACGTAGGCCCTGGGGTGGCTGCAGGGCATGAAGATCCCAAGTTGGACCTCCAAAAGAGCCACTCCAGACAGGTTTTTCTTCTGAGGTCACCTAAAAGGGCACTCTAGGGAATGCAATTATTTACAAAAGCAGTTTTTGGGCTGCACACAGTCCTCAGCCACGCAGTTTTTAGGCAAATAAGAAAGTAATTAATAAGGTGGGACACAAATTGATAAACATATGCACGAAAATAAACAATTAATTCAGTACATTATAATTTAATACATTTCAATTTAATACCGCAGGGGTAACTATCTACATTTTCAGAAATTTTTACCATTTACTGAGTGTACCTCCAGGGGGTTTAACTCTCGTGCTACGTGTTGATTTGCATAGTGCCTTGGTCTGTGGGGTGTCAGTGTCGGTATTCTCAGTTACTCTACCAGTTCTACGGGTGACCATGTTATAAAACTGCCTTAACCTCTCTCTTGGACTGGCAAGTTCACCATTGGCTGGGCCCTCTTGCTCTGCTCCTGCCGGGGATCCTTCATCCAGGGATACTTCTTGAGCTGGCTCTTCTGCAGCACTTACAGGTACAACTTGCTGTGGAGGGTTTTCTGGCTGTTCATAGAATTGAAGTACTGGAATGATTACTGCACCTCCTATTTGAGGCCAATCAGCTGGGAAGTCTCCTAGGTCAGTGTGTATCACTGCTTCTTCAGGTTCTTCCTGGATTGTGAGAGGCACTTTTTCTTGGGGTTTCAGTAATTCTGGACACAACTTTAGGTGGTCCCTGGACACTGTAGCAGATGTTTTTCCTCCATCTCGACTGATTATGCAGGTCTTTTTGTTGTCAAACCTTGACGGTAACAGTGTAGGGGTCTTTTTCCCACTGGTCATCAAGTTTGTGGTTACGTCTCTTCCTTTTTAGTACTGTTTCACCTGGTGTGAAGGGTTCTGCAGGTGCGTTTTTGTTGTAGTGCGCTTCCTGCTTTTCTCTCACCCGAGTAAGACTATCCTTTACACAAGCTTGTACTCTTCTGTACTGTTCTTGTCTGGTGGTGTCCCAGTCCTCAGTGGTCATATCAGCTTCAGGCTCAACAACACCAAGCTCCAAATCCATGGGCAGCTTTCCTGGCCTTGCCCGCATGAGATATGCCCGAGTGCAATTGGTGGAACTCACTGGTATATGATTATACAGATCCACTAGATCAGGTAGTAGGTCTGGCCACTGATTTCTCTCCTCAAGTGGTACGGTCTTTAGCAGGTCGATGATGATGTTGTTCATCTTTTCACAGAGACCGTTGGTTTGTGGGTGGTACGGTGTAGTTCTTATCTTCTTACAACCGTAGAGATGGCAGAACTCCTTGAACAACTCAGCCTCAAAGGCCGGGCCTTGGTCCATCAGCACCTGCTCAGGGTAACCACCATGGGGTCTACAGAAATACTCTTGGAACGTCTTTGCTGCTGTCTCTGCCATCAGATCTTTGACGGGGGCGACCACCAGGAAACGTGAGTAGTGATCCACCATAGTCAGAGTATAGGAGTACCCTGATCTGCTGGGGGAGAGCTTGACATGGTCCAGGGCCACGATCTCCAGGGGTCAAGTCGTCTTGATGTGTTGCAGGGGTGCCTTCTGGCTGCTGAAGTCTTTTCTTCTTAAGCAGCAGGGTCCAAAGTCCCGGCACCACCTCTCAATGGAGCTGCGCATTCCTACCCAGTAGAATCGACATTTCAGCATGGTCTCTAGCTTTTTCCAGCCAAAGTGCCCCGCCTGATCGTGGTAAGCTTCTAATGCCATCTGGATGTCTGTCTTCGGGACTACTATCTGCCATACCATCTCATTTGTTTTTGGATTGACGTACCGCCGGCACAGCTTCTCACGGTAGATAAACAGCCGGCTTCTCTCGTTCCACAGCTGCTTTGCTTGTAAAGACGCATCTTTTTCCAGGGAGGCACCTTCTTGGGTTATCAGCTGTTTGATATGGCTGACAACCGGGTCACTGTCCTGGGTCTCTTTCCAGCTGTGGTGAGGCAGGGGGTTTAACGTCTTCCCACACTGTTTCCTGAAGGCTCGTTGCTCATGGATCATCCCATTCCGGTGAAAGGCAGGTAGCTTTATTTCCTCCAGGTCATCCACTTCTTCTTCCATGTCTGACTGGTGAGGCATCCTAGACAGGGCATCGGCGTTGGCGTTCTTGCGGCCCGCCCGGTATTTAATTGTAAATTGGTAGTTTGACAGCCGAGCTATCCATCGTTGTTCCAGTGCCCCCAACTTAGCTGTTTCAAGATGGGTCAAGGGGTTGTTATCAGTAAAGGCAGTGAACTTACTGGAGGCCAGGTAGTGCTTGAATCTTTCAGTGATGGCCCAGACTAAGGCTAGGAATTCTAACTTAAAGCTGCTATAGTTCTCTGGGTTCCTCTCAGTAGGGCGGAGCTTCCTGCTTGCGTATGTGATCACTTTCTCTTGGCCATTCTGCTTCTGATTTAAGACAGCGCCCAGACCTTCGTTGCTGGCATCTGTATACAGCAGGAATGGTTGGCTGTAGTCAGGGTAGGCTAGGATCTCATCGCCTGTCAGGATCTCCTTCATCTCCTGAAACGACTCAGCTTGCTCCTTACCCCAGTGGAATAGGTGGTTTTTGCCTTTGGGGGACTGTCCTACCAGGAGGTCTTGCAGAGGAGCTGCTTTCTTAGTGTAGTCCTTTACGAACCTTCGGTAGTATCCTACTAGTCCCAAGAACTGACGAACCTCCTTGAGGTTCTTCGGCTCCGGCCACTTCTGGATGGCTGTGACTTTCTCCGGGTCTGGTGCTACCCCTTCCGGACTGACAATGTGCCCCAGGTACTGTACCTTTCTCTTGAGCAGGTGGCACTTTGAGGGCTTCAACTTCATCCCGTACCGGGACAGTGACTCAAATACCTCTGCCAGGTGTTTCAAGTGGTCCTCGTACGTTCTGGAATACACTAATATGTCATCCAGGTAAAGTAACACAGTCTCGAAGTTGCGGTGTCCCAGGCAGCACTCAATCAATCTCTGGAACGTTCCGGGGGCATTGCAGAGTCAAAACGGCATACTGTTGAACTCGCAGAGTCCCATCGGGGTGGTGAAGGCCGTCTTCTCCCGATCCTCCTCAGCCACAGCTACTTGCCAGTACCCACTAGTGAGGTCAAGGGTGGAAAAGTAATTTGCAGACTTTAAGGCAGCTAGGGACTCCTCTATGCGTGTTAAAGGGTATGCATCTTTATGTGTTATGCGATTTACTTGACGGTAATCTACACACATTCTCATGCTCCCGTCCTTTTTCCTAACCAGCACTAGGGGAGCCGCCCAGGGACTACAACTTTTCCTTATTACTCCCGCCTTCCTCATGTCATACAGCATTTCTTTTGCCTTCTGGTAGTGAGCTGGGGGTATAGGCCTATAATGTTCTTTGATTGGGGAATGGTTGCCTGTGGGGATATGATGTTGAACCCCCTTAACCCTCCCGAAGTCAAGTGGATGTTTACTGAACACCTGTGAGTATTCTTGAACCACCCGGTGGACACCCTGTTTTTGATGGGCAGGATTGGTGTCTGTCCCAATATGGAGCTGTTGACACCAATCCTCCACCTGGGTTGCAGGGTCATTATCCTGTAACTCATCTGGTGAGCTTAAGGACTCCGCCTAATGAATGCAATTGTTATTGTCAGCATGTAATTTGGCAACAGTGGCATAACGTGGCAGTCTGACCTCATCTTCCCCTAAGTTGAGAAGACGGACGGGCACCCTCCCATTATGTACTTCTACCACTCCCCTGGCGGTTAAGAGCGTGGGTCTATGCTCGGAGTAAAGGGGTTCTACTACTGCCTGGTAGCTCTGTCCTCTTAGACCTATAGCAGCTCTACACCAGATGAGCATTTCACTCATTGGGGGAACGACAATGGGTATGGGGTCTGTTACCCGCACGTTACCGATTTCACCGTCTGTCAACCTCACTTGCTGTTGATACATCAGGACTCGGATCTCCCTTTGCAATGCCCTCCTCTGTCTTGGTCTGGCAGTGTCGGCGATCTGTTGGAGTAAGAACACAACCTCTCCTAAACAGTTACCAACAACATTAGTGCCTAGTACCATATACGGGTTGGTGTCATCAGGATTAGTCTCTACTACAATTAGTCCCTGGTCCTTCAGCTTCACTCTCCCCAACTTTACAGTCACATTCTTAACCCCGAGTAGGTTAAGGGGGATTCCATTTGAGGCATATACAGACAGATTTGTAGCTGGGGGACGTAGGTCGTCCATGGACCAGAACCTCTTGTAGAGGACGTCAGGCATGATGGTTACTAGTGTTGAGCCACCCCCGTAGTGTTCGAGTTCGGTTCGGTTCGTCGAACACCCGTGTGTTCGCCGAACTGTTCGTCGAACTGTTCGTCGAGCACCTTCGAACACCGTTAAAACCAATGGCAGGCAAACAAAAACACATAGAAACACATAGAAAACACCTTCAAAGGTGTCCAAAAGCTGACAAACTGCTCAGAAGACACAACTAACACATGGAAAAGTGACAAGTACATATAGTCATGCGAAAAGAAAAGAGGTGGAGGAGTAAAAGGAGGGGGAGACACAGATATAGGCATGTCATGCCCTTCTAAAATCCAAAAAGTGAGAAGCCGAGACGGCCAGTCCGCTCCTGCCCGTGCCACCTCCGTGTCGCCGGGTTTGTGCCAGAGCCGCGGTGAACCCTGATGGCCAGCCCCCCTCTCCCAATACTGGTGCCTGTCCGCTGGTGGGTCGAGAGAGCCCCCCTGTGGTGGAGGCAGCTCTAAGCTTTTTAATTTAAATTGTCCCTCTAATTTGAATGAATACACTTTAAATCCATTTACAAGGATCTATTGGAGGGCAAGTCTCATGCCAGCAGCCGCGTAATTCCAGCTCCAGTAGCGTCCACTAAAGCTGCTGCAGTTAAAAAGCTTTTATAAGGATCGAGCTCGGCTGTCCACCGCAAGGCATCCTAGTGCCAGTCCCAGCCCCTATGCCTTGGGGTGCCTCCTGATGCTCTTCACTAAGTATCCCGTGGTCCCGAAGCATTTCCTTTGAAAAAATTAAGTGTCCAAACTACAGGTGGTGTAGCTTGCTTAACAGCCGGGATAATCCGCTGACTAGCAGACACTGCTACTAGGCACAAAGTATTTCCTGGGCTAGATGCAGTTAAAAATTTGTAAGTAGATACTCTCGTTGGATGCTGAGAAAGCATTCCATAGAGTCTCCTGGCATGCCATATATGATTCTCTTAAAAAGCTTGGGGTAGGGGTCTAGGGGACCCTTTTATAGCCAAAATCACGGCCCTGTATCACAATACGTCACCTAGGCTGAAGATAAATGGAACTGTAGCACCGAGGGCTCGGTTGCTACAGACGTATTGCACCTCACCCAGAGGTGTGATATCTCACTCTCAGATAAGGATGGAGTGTGGATCAGGACCCGACACCTGCATGCATTACACCACATTGCCGTGGGGCAGGGCGACCAATATGCCCCTGAGATGGGCACGACAGTCCCTGTCCCTGGCTGGAGTGGGGGGAGGGAACACTGAGGAAGGGGAACCCTGCAGTGCAGGAGCAGGGAGGAAGCAGTTCCTGGGTGCATTGAGAAGGGAGTATAAAAGGTGGGCACCATCTTAGTTCAGTGCAGAGAAGTCTGAGCAGAAGTGGCAGGGAGCAGGGGCTCTGCATGAGCTCTGCTCCGGAGGCGGGCCTAGTAACAGAGGCCCAGGCCTGCAAGAGGGAGAAGGAAGGAAGAGGAGCGGAGAAGGCTCCAGGAACGAGGAATGAAGGGATCCCAGGGGTGCGGACGGGCGAGTCGCCACCGCACGCCCGAATCCACCTGCGTGGAGGGGTCAGGCCAAAGGGGGAGACCGGTCCCCGAACTAGTGGAGGCAGGAAACGACCCTCAGCTAGAAACCGGAGGCTCTGACATTTTATGTGGCGCAGCCCCTTGCTCCACCCGCTAGGAAGGCACCACATAGGGTCAGGGAAACTGGCGCCAAGTTTACCAAGAGGAGGCCCGAGGCAGCCGGACAGAAGTGTTGGTAAGAAAGGCCAGACAAAGGACACACAAAGGGGGTCCTGTGAAGCGCTCCAAAGTTATCTGGGAGTTGTCTGAGCCCCTCACCTGGTGAGCACAGTACGACGTGGGCAGCCGTTACCTGCAGACGTGGTCTGGATAAAAAGAACTGTGAGTAAAGGCCCTAAACTGCATCACTGACTCCGTGTCGTTACTGCTGCTGCCCTGCACCATCACCCCCATCCTCCGCATACACTGCCCTGAGGCTATACTCCTCCCGTGGGGAGTTATGCTACGCTCTGCTGCACCCACAACAACAGCCTTAGCGATCTGCCCTGTAGCGGCGGTTCACTCTGACCGCAATCCACGGGTGGCGTAGTCGGACATTTAAACATCAAAACCACATAAATAGTTCCGCCACTGGTTTGACCGCCCTGAGCCACGGAACCGGATCGCCGCCACGAAGACTACAACCACCAGCATCCACCAAAAAGGGTCCGGCTCCGGGTGTCCCAAGGCCCAGGGGGTGCGTCAGAACATTTTCATCACCTTTCACAATCACCAATGGGACAAGGCAGGGATGTCCTCTGTCCCCTCTCTTATACATCCTAGTGACGGAGCACCTGCTCTCATCAATTCGCCATAACCCCAATATTAGGTGGATTGAGGTGGGAGGCATCGAGTACAAGTGCTCTCTATTTGCTGATGATGTCCTAGTATATATCACTCAATCACATATATCCATCCCTGCTGTTATGGCTGAAATAGATCACTTTGTTACATGGTAAAATTTTAAAATCAATGCAGCGAAGTCTGAGGCCCTCGATGTCTCCCTCCCTAAATCCATATAGGATTCCATCCAGTCCAACTTTCCCTTTGCCTGGCCCTCACAGGGTATCAAATACTTAGGAATTCCTATTCATAGAGACCTCTCCCATCTATGTTATCTTAATTTTGGGCCCTTTATTGAACAATTCCATACAGACCACGGTTGGCAAGTTAGAACTGTAAGATTCACTACGTGAACCACTGGTGTTTTGTGGAAAAGCACATGTACACCGCGTTCCAAATTATTATGCAAAAAGTGTTTAGGAGTGATAAGGGAAGAATTTGTTTGTTTGTCAGTTAAACTCATTGATGGTGATGTGTGTCAGGGCTCTTTATATCACTGTAAGCAATTGCAGACACCTGTGCTAATTAGTTTGGCAGGTGTGTCCAATGAAAGGCAAGACTACTTAAGAAGGCTCTCTCACATTATTAAGCAGCCTACATTTTCTGCCAAAATGGGAAAGAAAAAGGATGTGTCGGCTGCTGAGAAGCAACAAATTGTGGTGTGTTTAGGTCAAGGCATGACTACACTCAACATTGTGCGATGATCAGGATGAAGTGTCTTGGCAATCAAGAAGTATGTAGCTGATTCACAGTACACACGTGTGCGTGCTGATAAGGGCAAATTGAGGACTCTTTCCTACAGGCAATTACGTCAGGTTGAAAGAGCAGCGGCAAAAAAGCCTTGTCATAGCAGCAGACAAGTTTTTGAAGCTGCTTGTGCCTCCAACGTCCCCCGAACAACAAGATGCAGGGTCCTTCAGAGGTTTGCAGCTGTGCATACGCCATCCTGTCGACCTCCTCTATCCACTTCACACAAGCAGAAACGGCTCCAGTGGGCCAAACATTACACGAAGACTGATTTCAAAACTGTTTTGTTCACGGATGAGTGCCGTGCAGCGCTCGATGGTCCAGATGAATGGAGTGGAGGATGGCTGGTTGATGGACACCCCACGCAAACACGGCTACAGCGCCAACAAGGAGGAGGTGGAGTAATGTTTTGGGCTGGAATCATGGGGAGAGAGATTGTCGGCCCCTTTAGGATCCCTGAAGGCGCTAAAGATGAACTCCATAATGTATGTGGATTTTCTCAAACAGCACTTCCTGCCATGGTTCAAGAAGAAGAACCGTGTATTTCACAGCAAGATCATTTTTCTGCATGATAATGCACCATCTCATGCTGCACATAAAACATCTGCATCTCTGGCTGATATGGGCATAAAAGGGGACAAACTTATGGTGTGACCCCCATGCTCCCCTGACCTCTACCCCATTCAGAACCTTTGGAGCATCATTAAAAGGAGTGTCTATGATGGCGGGAGGCAGTTCACATCTAAGCAACAGCTCTGGGAGGGTATTCTGTCCTCATGCAAAACAATTGAAGCAGAAACCATCCAAAACCTGACAAATTCAATGGACGAGAGAGTTCAGAAGCTCCTTTCGAACAAGGGGTCCTATGTGAAAATGTAACATCACCTAGAATAAAGTTTTGAGTTGAAAACTGTTTGATTTCAGTTTCTAACAACCTGCTAATGCTTATAATTTCAAAAATGACCATTTTTTTGGTCTTTATTAAAATGAAAAGGTTGATCGAAAAGTTTGGGGGATCTAAGAGTGTGGCAACCCAGTAGTCATGATTACTTCGAATTCTGACAATATGAGGGTCATGCTGCAGGTAGTGCAGCAAGAAGGCACTTATGTGTCTTGCGCATCTCGGAGCCCCAAAATTATTTTCCGGGCTAGATGCAGCTAAAAATTATTTTTAATTTTAAATCTGGTGAAGCTTATTATAGATGGCCTAATAGGATCAGTGCTGCACACTGCTACAAAGCCCAAATTATTTTCCAGTCAAGATACAGATAAACATGATTAGTAATTTGAAAGCTTAAAACGGTTGATAGGGTGATTTTAACCAATCATCAAGCTTTTACTCTCCCCAGGATGACACAGGGGTAGAAAAGTCGTTTCGGATCCATGATTTGTTCATCTTTATGAACGTGAGTCTGTCTACATTATCAGTGGAGAGCCGCGTGCGCTTATCTGTCAGCACACCACCAGCAGCGCTGAACACACGTTCAGACAGAACGCTGGCTGCGGGGCATGACAAGATCTCCAAGGCGTAAGTGGCTAGCTCTGGCCATTTATCCAGATTGGAAGCCCAAAAAGAGCAAGGGTCCAGTGACACAGTCGTGGCTTCAATGTTTACTTGGAGATACTCCTGTACCATCGTCTCTAGGCGTTGACTATGTGTCAGACTTCTTGTCTCCTGTGGCCTTGCAAAGGATGGGCTAAAAAAGTGGTGAAATGATTCCGCAAAATTGATGTTACCAGCAGATACTGTGGTTCTGTTACGGTTTGAGTGCTGAACACTTGACGGTCCCACGGTTGGCAAGTTGGAACTGTGAGATTCACTACGTGCACCACTGGTATTTTGTGGAAAAGCACATGTAAGATTCTGCAACAGTCTCTGCTGATACTCCTGCATGCGTGCATCCCTTTCTATGGCAGGAATAATTTCTGCAAATTTACTTTTGTACCGGGGATCTAACAGTGTGGCAACCCAGTAGTCAGGATTATTTCTAATTCTCACAATTCGAGGGTCATGTTGCAGGTAGTGCAGCAAGAAGGCACTCGTGTGTTGCGCATCCAGGAGCACCAAGTCCCTGTTGTGTTGGTGGCGAGGTAACAATCATGCTTCCTTCCTCTGTCCTCTCCCCCCAACCTCGCACAACAGAAATGTGATCAAGGTCTCCCTCATCTAATGAGTCTTCCATCAGTTCGTCCTCCACTTCTTCCTGGGCTCCTGCACCTTCCTCACTAGTTTGGCTGCTACCATGCGCCCTGGTTAAACCATCTCACCCACCCTCACATGCCTGCCGCCTTGGTGCTGCCGACCGTCTGGACCTTGCAGATGTTAGCCCTTCCGCATACAACTCCTCCTCCTCTACTTCCTCCACCTCCTCTTGTGCCACCACCTGACTCCGAATTCTGTTTAACATGTGCTCCAGCATGTAAATCACCGGAATAGTCATGCTGATAATGGCATCATCAGCACTAAACATCTTCGTCGCCATTTCAAAACTGTGCAGAAGGGTGCATAGGTCCCTGATCTGAGACCACTCCTCCAGCGTGATTTGCCCCACCTCTGAATCTCGTTGGCCCAGGCTATACGTCAGAACGTATTGCACCAGGGCTTGTCGGTGCTGCCACAGTCGCTGCAACATGTGCAGAGTTGAATTCCACCGGGTAGGCACATCGCATTTTAGCCGGTGAAGTGGCAGGCCCAACGACTTCTGTAGAGATGTAAGTCGCTGAGCTGCGGGATGCGAACGGCGGAAGGGAGCACACAGCGACCGTGCCCTCTGCAGAAGGCCATCTAGTCTGGGATAGTGGGCTAAAAATTGCTGGACAACCAGGTTCAACACGTGAGCCATACAAGGCACGTGTGTGACATTGCCCCGGCGAAGGGCCGCACCCAGGTTTGCAGCATTGTCGCACACGGCCTTCCCTGGTTTCAGGTCCAGTGGAGACAACCATTCATGAAATTGGTTCTCCAGAGCTGACCACAACTCCTCAGCTGTGTGACTCACATTTCCCAGACATTTCAATGTAAAAACCGCCTGATGACGTTGAGCCCTACTGCCAGCATAGTAAGGAGGTGTGCAGGATCCCTTCTGCGCAGTTAGAAAGCTTGTGGCATGACCAGACAGGCTTTGGGTGCAGGTGGAAGACCGAGAGGAGGTTGAGGAGGCAGAAGCAGTGGAGGAAAAATGACATAAAGAGGATTGACGCACAACTCGTGGGGACGGCAAGACTTGGACAGCAGCCCCTTGTCCTGCTGTCACCATAGTTACCCAGTGCCCAGTCAGCGACATGTAACGCCCCTGTCCATGCCTACTCGTCCAAGTGTCTGTGGTGAAATGCACCCTGTCACACACAGAGTTTCTCAAAGAAGCGGTGATGTTGTGTGCGACATGCTGGTGGAGCGCAGGCACACCTTTCTTTGAGAAGTAGTGCCGACTGGGCATCTGGTACTGGGGCACTGCGACGGACATAAGGTCTCGAAAATCCTCTGTGTCCACCAGGCGGAAAGGCAGCATTTCTGTAGCCAAGAGCTTGCAGATGGTGAAATTCAACCTCTTAGCTTTCTCATGGCTAGGAGGAAATGGTCTTTTACTTGTCCACATCTGAGGGACCGAGGGCTGGCTATTGTGCTTAGACGGGGTTGATAAGGGTGTCCCCGTCAAACTGCCGGTCTGTGAGGAAGATGCAGGCGGACATGTTAGGTTGCCTTGATCCAAAGGTGGTGCTATCGATGTCGGACAGCGCTCAAGACCAGCTGGTGTTACCACCTCCAAAGAAAATGATGACCTGCCAATCACGCTGGCTGTTGCGGGTAAAGAGGTGGCAGGTCTGCGCCCCAAAACAGGTGTGACTGCTGTCCCCCCAGTCACAGAGGATGAAGAGGCCGCGGATGCACAAGATATGGCAGACGGTGGTTGGCCCGGCCGGCTAGACCGCATTGTAGCACACTGAGCTTCCCACTGCAACTTATGCTTCATGTCCATGTGCCGGTTCATGCATGAAGTACTCAAACTATGTATTTTTTGGCCTCTACTTAGCTTTTGCTGACAAATGTTACAGATAACACGAGTTGGGTCATCTTTATCGATCTGAAAAAATGCCCAGGCTATGCAAGGCTTAGCACCCATGCGACCTGAAGAGCCACCACGACTTGTGGTGAGAGGCAGAGTTGTGTTTGAGGATGCAGTTGTTGACGTGCTTCCAGTACTACGTCTCTGTCCAGGAAGGAGCAACTTGACCTCGTCGTCACTAGCATCTTCCTCCACCTCCTCTGCTGACCTCATCTCTTGGCTGACTGTGGGTTGACAGTAAGTGGGATCTCCGACCTCATCATCATCACCCTGTGCGTTATCACACCCGTCGTCCTCAGAGCCAACCTGTTCCTGCCCTGACAAAAAACTAAAGTTGTCGCTCCAATCAGGTATTTGAGTCTTATCATCGTCTTCCTCATTGTCTCCACCAACAGGAGTTACAGTTTGGGAATGAGGGTCTACATTATGGTCAGAACCTTCTGCGTCTGGTCCTGGATCCGACTCACAAAGATTCTGGGCATCAGTGCAGATCATTTCCTCGTCTGGATTCACAGAAGCGCTGGAGTCAACCTCTGATTCCCAGGCTATAGTATGAGTAAACAGCTCTGCAGACTCAACCATCTGTTCTACCTCATACTCAGACGGGCAGCTGGAGATTTGGGAGCTGTGAGGAAGCAAGTGCGATTTGGGTGACACCTTTGAGGACTGGAGTATTTGTGATGTTGAAGTTGATGTGGAGGAGAGCCCACTTAAAGGAGCACTTGATATCCGTTGAAGCACCTGCTGTTTTTGTGCCTCATCTGGAATTTGTAGCGATTGGCGTGGCCGTAAGAAAGGGATCTTATCACATTGTCCGCTAAAAGAAGTAGACATTTTAGTTTGGCTGGAAGATGGTCTTTCTTCTGCACCTACCCCACGGACACAACCTTTTTTCCCCTTCCCAACACGCCTATTCCCCTTTCCACCAGCAGCAGGCCTTTTTCCACTCATTTTGGTGGTTAACTAATTCACAACTCTGGAGTTGTTTGCACAAAAAAACAATGGATGGTAACCGAGCAGAGCTGAGTGGCCAAACTGTGGTATTAGGCCAAAACTATTGGCTGGGTTAGATGCAGAAAAAAATTATTTTTAATTTGCAACCTGATGGAGGTCAGTATAGATGGACTAATAGACCAAGTCCCACACACCGCTAGAAGCCCAAATATTTTTTCAGAGCTAGATGCAGAAAATTTTTTTATTCAATTTGCAACCTGATGGAGGTCAGTATAGATGGACTAATAGACCAAGTCCCACACACTGCTAGAAGCCCAAATATTTTTTCAGAGCTAGATGCAGAAAAAAATTATTTTTAATTTGCAACCTGATGGAGGTCAGTATAGATGGACTAATAGACCAAGTCCCACATACCGCTAGAAGCCCAAATATTTTTTCAGAGCTAGATGCAGAAAATTTTTTTATTCAATTTGCAACCTGATGGAGGTCAGTATAGATGGACTAATAGACCAAGTCCCACACACTGCTAGAAGCCCAAATATTTTTTCAGAGCTAGATGCAGAAAAAAATTATTTTTAATTTGCAACCTGATGGAGGTCAGTATAGATGGACTAATAGACCAAGTCCCACACACTGCTAGAAGCCCAAATATTTTTTCAGAGCTAGATGCAGAAAAAAATTATTTTTAATTTGCAACCTGATGGAGGTCAGTATAGATGGACTAATAGACCAAGTCCCACACACCGCTAGAAGCCCAAATATTTTTTCAGAGCTAGATGCAGAAAAAAATTATATTCAATTTGCAACCTGCTGGACGTCAGTATAGAAGGACTAATAGAACAAGTCCCACACACTGCTAGAAGCCCAAATATTTTTTCAGAGCTAAATGAAGAAGAAAATTTTTTTATTCAATTTGCAACCTGATGGAGGTCAGTATAGATGGACTAATAGACCAAGTCCCACACACTGCTAGAAGCCCAAATATTTTTTCAGAGCTAGATGCAGAAAAAAATTATTTTTAATTTGCAACCTGATGGAGGTCAGTATAGATGGACTAATAGACCAAGTCCCACACACCGCTAGAAGCCCAAATATTTTTTCAGAGCTAGATGCAGAAAATTTTTTTATTCAATTTGCAACCTGATGGAGGTCAGTATAGATGGACTAATAGACCAAGTCCCACACACTGCTAGAAGCCCAAATATTTTTTCAGAGCTAGATGCAGAAAAAAATTATTTTTAATTTGCAACCTGATGGAGGTCAGTATAGATGGACTAATAGACCAAGTCCCACACGCTGCTAGAAGCCCAAATATTTTTTCAGAGATAAATGAAGAAAAAAATTATTTTTAATTTGCAACCTGATGGAGGTCAGTATAGATGGACTAATAGACCAAGTCCCACACACTGCTAGAAGCCCAAATATTTTTTCAGAGCTAGATGCAGAAAAAAATTATTTTTAATTTGCAACCTGATGGAGGTCAGTATAGATGGACTAATAGACCAAGTCCCACACACCGCTAGAAGCCCAAATATTTTTTCAGAGCTAGATGCAGAAAAAAATTATATTCAGTTTGCAACCTGATGGAGGTCAGTATAGATGGACTAATAGAATGATGCTATGCCCAAAAGATTTTACTTCACTAGGTGCAGTAAAAAAATTGGTATTCTATACACAGGTGGTATATCTTGCAACACAGATAGGCTACTCCACTGACTAACACACTCTGCAATAGGCCAAAAAGGATTAGCTTTGCTAGATTCAGCCAAATGCTGTGAAAAAAACTTGCACAGCACTGGCACAGACCTGCCTGGCAAAAACTGATAGGAACTGATGTAACCTAGTCCTGAAAAGGACTCCAATTACAATTAGTCTTTACTCCCACAATCTATCTATTTAAGAGCACAGACCTGCCTGATAAAAGTCGTAGGAAATGCTGTAACCTAGTCCTTAAAAGGACTGCAATCACAACTATTCCCTACTCCCAAGCTATCTGTATATTTGTGCGAAAATTGGCTTGAAATTAACAAGGTATAGCGCACACAGCAACAGCGGTGCCGTCTAACACGCAGCTGCAGCAGTGAGAAAATGGTGGCGACGGGGAAAATGGCTTGGTCTTATAGGGCAAGGACATGTGACATACACTGCCAATCACACATGCCCTTGCTTGTGTGAAAAAAAGCACTTCGCTCCGTGTGTGCGCTGCTGATAGGCTGACAGATTGCACCTCCCCACTGCAAATGCGGGAAAGAGAAAAAAAAATGGAGATCTTCATTGTTCCTGCAGAGATCCATCCCCTGCCCCTCCCCCCGCCCCGCTGTACACTCAAACTGCGTATTAACATTAATTTTCATCATTACTGAGAAAAAATCCAGTTATGATTTTGGTGCACGAACAGTTATCGAACATAACCTCGAACAGCCGAATTTTTCTCAAATTGTTCGTGTTCGCCCACCGGCTCGAACACCGCCCAAAACAGCTCGAATTTGAGATTGGCGAACAGTTCGAGTAGAACAACGCTCATCTCTAATGGTTACCTGAGATCCTGTGTCCAGCAGAGCATGCGTTGGGATCCCGTCCAGTACAATGGACAGGAAAGGTCTTCCTCCGACGAACCTGTTGTACCAGTCTGATGGGCCTGGTGAGTTTACTCCTGGGTGTCGGCCCTCGGACCCAGGGTTTTCTCGTTTAAAGGACTATTCTGGGCGATGTGTCCGGTCTTGTGGCAGCGGTAGCAGGCAGGGTCCTTCTGTGGATGGCGCTGGTCACTGGTCCTTGGCGAGGGCGGTGTTGGTCTCCTCCTCCTCCGCATCCAGGGAACATCCTCAGGGCGATCGGCTAACAGGATCTTCCCTCCTTCGTCGGGCTCCGTCCGCAGCTGCAGAGTACTCAGCATGGTGGTCAGGGTTTTGATCAAATGACGCACCTCAGAGCGCAGACTGTTCAGTTCTTTAGGGGACGTTGCTGGAACCTTAGCTTCAGCAGCCACTGGGGAAAAGATGGGTGTAGAAGGCTCTGGGGTAGCCCCACCCTGGTAACATTAGATGGCATTTGTTTCCAGGGGCTGCAGTCCTTTTATAGCCATGTCCTTAAGATTGTCAAAGGTGGCATCTGGATGATCCAGGGACCACCAACGCACAGTCCTGCTCTCCTCTGGAGACCTCAGTCCCCAGACAAACTGTTAGTTCAGCATTTTGTTCTCATTTTCGATGCTGGTTGGACTAACCTGGTTCAGAGCCCGCAGGGCCCCTTGAAGACGCCAGGCTTAGTCCCAAACATTGTCCTCCGGTTGTTGGGAACAGCTATAGAACCTCTTCCGGATGTCCGCCTCAGTAAGGTCCTCAAAGACAGTCTGTAGTTTTTGGAATATTGCGGACACTGACTCCTGGTCTGCGGCCGACCATGTTTCCACTTCCCGTTCTGCAGCACCGGTCAGTTGTCCTAATACAACGGCGGCTCTTTGTTTGCCGGTCATAGAGTACATATCCAAGATACCACATATCTTCCGTTTGAATCCAGACAGGGTATCTGGTTTGCCATTGTACTGGGGGAGCCACTTTGCTCCAGGAAAGTACGGTAAAGTCATAGGAATGACAGGTGTTACAGGCGCTGCTGGTGGAGCGGCGGCTTCGGCCTGCTCATCATCGGGTGCGGGTTGAACTTCAGGGACATTGGCCGGCATGTCGGCGTTCTGCTGCTCTTCGGACATCTTAGCGCCCCCCTAACCATGGCCTACCTTCTGGTTTTTCTTCCGGTAGGCTGCAGCTCCGCAGGTGACGGTTATCTTCAGGACCTTGCGTTGCTTGCATCCTACGTCGGCGCGTTCAGCGACGCTCCTTACAGGACCTGGCGCTTGTTAGTTTAAAGTCAAGGCATGGGGCGTGTCCGAGGTTTCGCGCTCTTTTTGCAGGTACGCCCCTATTTTTCCCGTGGTTACATGCTTCTTCTCGCTCAACGGCCCAACAATGGCGGCTATCTTCACCACTACTTTACATACACAGTTCAGAATAAAGGCGCACAGTACCCGGTGGCAACGGGCACAACACTTCGTCGTTGCAGTGGGCACGCAATCCTGTTCGCGATGCCAGTTGGAAGATGACTAGCGCAGGGGAAATGGGGATGACTCGGTTACCCGGGCCTTTAGCCTTAGAGATGTCGCGGTGGTCGGCTCCCGGGCCCATACCCTGGGGTCTCTCCTTAAAAAGGGTGAAAATTTTGTTAAGGTTATAAAAGTTTGTGACGCCACCCGTGGCTTCTGGTGAGGATCATCAGCGCTGCGCAGTCCACTGAGGCCGATGATAAGGCAGCTCTATGGTATAGCTCCCCACAGGTGGACCTAGGCCTCAGGGCAGTATATGAAGAGGGATGCAGGACAGGCGAGACCCAGCCGGGTCAGAGGAAGAACAGGGACAGACACAATGGTCACTTCAGTACCTTTTACTGATGGAAATTCAGGCACGTCCCGGAGCACTCTAGGGTAAAGGGTGCATGTCAGGATCCTCCCCAATGAGCGGGTTTTGGGCCTCCTGCTTCTTGCTTCTGCGTACTAAGTTTCTGGCCTGCCTGGAGCTTGGCCTAACTTGGTCTCTGTCCTGCGCTGGCTGACTTTGTGGTAGAGCCTTCTCTTGAAGTACACGCTTCCGACTTACGGGGCCTATGTGTCTTCTGGCTCTATTACGTATCAGCACTTTAGCGATCCTGGGACTTGTAGTTCTCCAGGGATTCCGTTTATATCTTACTGTGTCATAGAGATCCCGGTAAGCTTCGGACCCGGTGTCCGGTAACTTCTTCGGGGTGAGCCATTTAAGCTCCTCTGCCCCCTATGTACTAACTCTCCACTCGCCTTCGGTCTACTCGGGCCCTCACTAGGCTACTCACACTAACGGCAGCTTGCCGCGCTTCATCGATCTTATGGCGCCGGCACACTAAAAGCTCACTGCTCTGAGCTACAACTGAGTCTGGACTGTGCTCCACTGCAGACTGACCGCTTTCTGTGTCTCACTCTTCAGGAACTCTCTCAACAGGTTTGCTCTCTGTCGACTCCAGTCTAGACCAACTGCTGCCTGGCTCCACCTTCCCTATTTATCTATCCCTAACGGGCTCCCTCTGGTGGTCTGAGGTGGAAGGTGGAGATGTGTGAATGGTTATGGGGGCCTCTTGTGGAGGAATCCATCAATACACCCTTCTAGGATTTGTGATACCAAGAGCAGCTGGGCGTCACAACATTATACAGCATTACTGAGCAGGGTAACTGTGGATCCAGCACTAGGATGAGATAAAACATTTATTAGAAAGCAACAGCATTTTCTGTGTGTATGAACCTTTTTCTTTCACTCTGCTTTTCACTTTGCTCCTCTAGTCTTCCATAGACTTCAATAGGAACTGTAATCTGATCTTTCAGTGAGCTCTCAGACTGTCTGGTTTTGAGCAAGATGTATTTTAGCAGTTTTTTTGAATAAATGATGAATTCAGGAAGACAGAGGTGAAGAATAAGTTGCTGATAAGTGGAGAAAAAAAGAATAATTTATGAAAAGCTTGTTAAAACGACAGTGACCACATAACTTTTATGACTCAGATGGACTGAGAGTGGTCTGATTCACTTTTATTATACACTTGTCACACATCAATATCTAAGACAGTAGCTTGCAATTCTGCAGCTGGTATTACATCCAATCTGATAATTTATGACTTACCAGCATGATTAAAAATACATCCCAGAAATGGCATGTCACCACGATTCAAAAAGACATCTCCCATTGCAATGAGTGATTCTTTTATAATCTGATATCCAGTGAGAACTAGAATAGGTCTTGTGCCAAAGTAGACTGTATAAATGGGGCCATATGTTCTTGCCATCTGTGAAATTGTCAAAATCGACAGAATTTTAAATGAGGCCTTCACATGGAATTCAATATATCTTTACGGTTTGATATGGTGATGAAATATGAATCTGAAATTCTCAACTTCTTTGCTTATTTTTAAACTTAAACCAAGCACCATTTTCAGCCGGCCTCAACCCTCTCTAGAGGTGGGGTCTAGATAAGCGTATAATAAAATCATCCGATTTACATTAGTATGGTGGTCAGTAGTGGTGTCTTGAAGCTTGTTTGCCCCAATGCAACATCTCCAATGAGGCTCTCAACTAACACAGCTGTGTTAATAGTAATAGTCTCTTCATATGGGGACCCCTCAAGTCTCAACCCCTGCACCTACTATAGTTACACCCCTGTTGGTAGATGTGCAATCAGTATACCTCTTGGTGAGTATAACATCACAGGCCTGTGAATGGCCCCATGGACTATCACAGGTACGAGTGCTATCTGTGAAAACCGTGGAGAGCATTCATATGCAAAAATTCTAACTCATGATTTCTCCAGATATGTGATGGTTCAGGAAAACTCCTTCTGGGTACGTGCACTTGGTGTCATTTAGATGCTAGCGCAGCCACCGAGTTTTCCCATGCAAAGCCGCTTCAGGTATCTGCCTGAAAAAGATGTTGTGCACATCTGCCCTTAAGCTTTTCACTCCCTGATGCAGAATGCCAGTAGATCTAGCAAATGCAGGGCTGTGTTGGCAATATGTCTCCTCCCCAATGACCTTCTCTCACATTTAGTTGACTTTTCCAAATAATACAAATTTGAGATGCCATTAAACAAGAAATTAAAATCATCTGCCATAGAGACATAGGCCCCAACATTAACACTGACATTTCGTACATCAGTCTTAATGAGGGGAGTGCAAGGATAAGATGTGCCAAATTCATGAACAAGCACACGCCTCTAAATCAATTTGATACATTTTATCAGTGGCATGTACCTCAGAAATGGTACCCAATAAAGGACTAGAGTAACATTTCTGGCATTAGCAAATGCCACATCTTTGAGGAATTTGATGAGCAGGCATAACCACAACCTATCCCACCCCAGCTCCTCCCTAGTTCAGCCCATGCACGCATGTCAGGATTCTCTGATGCTAGGATCGGTTGGGTAACCGCAAGTTTTCCTTTTGCAAATTTCCAGCCAAATTCAGACTAGACTTGTCCGTCCTTACTCATTTCACTTGTATTGCATGAAGCCATGGACATCTAGTCGACATGTGACCGTATATATCCAAATCCCATGCTAGTACTCCTGGCACTCGCAATGGAGAATCCTGACAGCTCACGCGTATTGTGCTGTCAGGATTCACAATTCTGCTGTCACATAAATTGACTGTATCCTAGAGCCCCAAGGCTGGACAACCCCTTCAATATTTTATATGGTAGCCTACGAGATATCCTCAAATCATAGTTTTCGCAGTTATGTTTGTTACTTAAAAATGTGAATAAAAACAGAGAAAAAAAAGAATGAATAAATTAAAAGATTATTAGACTTTAAAAGTTGTCTTAATTAGTGTTGAGCCACCCCCGTAGTGTTCGGGTTCTGTTCGGTTCGTCGAACACCGGGATGTTCGAGGAACTGTTCGTCGAACTGTTCGTCGAACACCTTAGAACACCGTCGAACACCGTTAAAACCAATGGCAGGCAAACAAAAACACATAGAAACACATAGAAAACACCTTCACAGGTGTCCAAAAGCTGACAAACTGCTCAGAAGACGCTTTCTTTAAAAAAGCCGGCCGGCAATTCAGCAGCGGCATACACCGGTATCCGACAATTTAGACAAGAAGGAATAGAGCATCACACATAGATTAGATAGATAGAAACATGTCAGTCACATATATAAGAAGTACAGTGACAGTGTTGGTTACTGTACTTTTCAATTAGTGTAAAGGATTTATTAAAAAAAATATTAGTGTTTTCATGCACCATCTCTTTAAAAAAGCCGGCCGGCAATTCAGCATCAGTACCCGACAATTTACAATAGAAAGAATAGAGCATCACACATAGATTAGATAGATAGAAACATGTCAGTCACATATATATGAAGTACAGTGACAGTGTTGGTCACTGTACTTGTCATTTAGTGTTAAAATAAAGGATTTATTAAAAAAAAAAATTGGCGTGGGGTTCCCCGTAATTTTAGTCTCTAGCGGAGGTTAAGCAGACGGCTGGGGCAGATGTTTGAAGCCTGGGAAGGGGGTAATACCCATGGAGCTTCCCAGGCTACTAATATCAGCCCCCAGCTGAATACCTAGCCTTTACTAGCTATTAAAATGGGGGACCCCACCAAAAAAATGACGTGGGATCCCCCCTATTTTAATAGCTAGCAAAGGCTAGGCAGACAGCTGGGGGCTGATATTAATAGCCTAGGAAGGGTGCCATGAATATTGGCCCCCTCCCAGGCTAGAAACACCAGCCGTCAGCTGTCCCAGAAATGGCGCATCCATAGGATGCGCCAATTCTGGCACTTAGCCTCGCTCTTCCCACTGCCCTGTAGCGGTGGCAGTGGGGTAATAGGGTTGGGGTTGATGTCAGCTTATAATGCCAGCGGACATTAAGCCCAGGTTAGTAATGGAGAGGCGTCTATAAGACACCCCATTACTAACCCCATAGTCAAAGTTAAAAAAAAACACAAACACCCAGAATAAAGTCCTTTAATTGAAATAAACACACAATTCTTTATTGTTCTAAATTAAACCATACTTACAATCACGTCCATTCCAGCTGAAGCCAACGATCTCCTGCAATAAAAGAAAAATAATAAAGCAACATCATCCTTACCTTTCGATGGTTCCCAGGACAGCTCCAGCTCTGCTACATCGAGATGACAGGCTGGACCGCAGCAGAAAGCTGCCATCCAGCCTGTCATCCCGCAGACACTGAGAAGCGCAGGCATGCTTGCGCTCCTCAGTGTCTGGCTGTGACGGCATCCAGATGAGCCGAGGTCATGTCTAATGAACTGAGCTCACCTCATGCACGTCACTGACAGCGTGGGAAAATTCTCCTGCACTCAGCGCTTCAGAGTGAGAATTTTCCCACGCTGTCAGTGACGTGCATGAGGTGAGCTCATGTCCATTGAACTCAGCTCACCTCATGCACGTCACTATCAGCGTGGGAAAATTCTCCTGCACTCAGCGCTTCAGCGTGAGAATTTTCCCATGCTGTCAGTGACGTGCATGAGGTGAGCTCATGTCCAATGAACTCAGCTCACCTCATGTACGTCACTGATAGCGTGGGAGAATTCTCACGCTGAAGCGCTGAGTGCAGGAGAATTTTCCCACGCTGTCAGTGACGTGCATGAGGTGAGCCGAGTTCATTGGACATGAACTCGGCTCATCTGGATGCCGTCACAGCGAGACAGTGAGGAGCGCAAGCATGCCTGCGCTTCTCTGTGTCTGCGGGATGACAGGCTGGATGGCAGCGTTCTGCTGCGGTCCAGCCTGTCATCTCGATGTAGCAGAGCTGAAGCTGTCGTGGGAACCATGGAAAGGTAAGGATGATGTTGCTTTATTATTTTACTTTTATTGCAGGAGATCGTTGGCTTCAGCTGGAATGGGCGTGATGGTAAGTATGGTTTAATTTAGAACAATAAAGAATTGTGTCTTTATTTCAATTAAAGGACTTTATTGTGGGTGTTGTGTTTTTTTTTAAATACTTTACTAGAAATTCATGGTGGTCATGTCTAATATTGGCGTGACCCCATGATTTTCGTGCTTAGGGCCAGCTAATAATGCCAAGCTGGCCCTAACCCCTTTATTACCCAGTGAGCCACCGCACCAGGGCTCTGGATGAGTTGGGTACAGCGCCAGAAGATGGCGCTTCTATGAACGCGCCATTTTCCGGGGAGGCTGCGGACTGCAATTTGCAGCCGGGGGGCAGAAAGCTTGGGCCTCCCTGCGCTGCAGATTCCAGCCCCCAGCTGCCTAGTTGTACCTGGCTGGACACAAAAATAGGGCGAAGCCCCACGGATTTTTTTTTTTAATTATTTCATGAAATTCATGAAATAATTAAGAAAAAAAGTGCTTCCCTATATTGTTGTGTCCGGCCAGGTACAAATAGGCAGCTGGTGGTTGGGGGCTGCTCGTTCCTGCCTGCTGTACCTGCCTGCTCTGCTGATTGCGCCCGGTCTGCCGCATACATATCCTAGAATACCCGATGCGTTAGAATCGGGCCACCATCTAGTTTCATGAAATAATTTTAAAAAAATTGACGTGGGGCTTCGCACTATATTTGTGTCCAGTCAGGTACAGCAGGCAGGAACGGGCTGCCCCAAACCACCAGCTGCCTATTTGTACCTGGCCGGACACAACAATATAGGGAAGCCCTTTTTTTTTAAATTATCTACTATATAATTGTCTTATCCCGTCTGTCTCTCTGTCTGTCTGTCTGTCTTTCTGTCTGTCTGTCTGTCTGTCCAGGAAATCCCACGTCGCTCATTGGTCCGGCAGCGGCCAATCAGCGCCGCGGGATTTCTGAAAAAAGATGGCGGCCGTTAGCGGCTCATCTGCGGGACGGAGCTCAGTGGCGATGCAGCCGGGAGATGACCGGCGCGAAGCTCTCATCTCCCGGCCGGTAACAGTAGAAGGATCCCGACCGCCGGAACCATCTGCGGGATGGAGATGCAGCCGGGAGATGAGCGGCACGAGGCGCTCATCTCCCGGCCGGTAGCAGCTTAAGGACTGCCAGCGTCGCTGACCTCCATGCGGAAGGGAGGACCGGGGAGTGGCACCGCGGGTCGGGATACTTCTGCTGCGAGCATTCGCTCATCTCCCGGCTTCTCGCAGCGGAAGTAGCCGCACAGGCAGCGGCGCTCCCCGGTCCTCACCAAGACGATTCGATGATTGGTCGCGGTCTTCGTACCCGACCAATCACTGATCTTACCGCAAAAGTTAAACACCGCTGTGCTGATTGGTCGCAGACGCTGCCCGCGACCAATAACCGATTTGGGCGCCACATTTAAATATCGGCCGCGACCAATCAGCACAGCGGTGTTTAAATGTGGAGCCAAGATCAGTGATTAGTCGCGGCCGATATTTAAATTTGGCGCACAAATCGGTGATTGGTCGCTGGCAGCGCCAGCGACCAATCAGCGATTTTTAACACAAATGTCCGGATCTTTGTAACACCATGCGGATACTGTGGGGACATCAGCGGCTAGGGTGTCAAGGGAGGACCGGGGAGCGGTGCTTCGGGTCAGGATACTTCTGCTGCGAGCAGTCGCTCATCTCCCGGCTTCTCGCAGCGGAAGTATCCGCACAGGCAGCGGCGCTCCCCGGTCCTCACCAATACGATTCGCTGATTGGTCGCGTGCGGAGAGCGCGACCAATCAGTGATCTTGGCGCTAAAGTTAAACACCGCTGTGCTGATTGGTCGCGGACGCTACCCGCGACCAATCACCGATTTGGGCGCCACATTTAAATAGCGGCCGCGACCAATCAGCGAGATTGGCGCCAAATTTAAACAACACTCTGCTAATTGGTCGCGGATGCCGGCCGTGACTAATCAGCATTATTGGCGCCAAATTTAAACACCGCTCTGCTGATTGATCGCGGTCGCTGGCCGAGATCAATCAGCAATATTGCCGCAAAATTTAAACACCGCTCTGCTGATTAGTCACGGTCGCCATCCGCGACCAATCAGCAGTATTGGCGCCAAATTTAAACCCCGCTCTGCTGAGCAGTCGCGACTGTCGGCTGTGACCAATCAGCGATATACTCGCCAAATTTCAACACCGCTTTGCTGATTGGTCGCGGTTGTTGGCTGCGACCAGTCAGCGATTTTGGTGCCAAATTTAAACACCGCTCTGCTGATTGCACCCGGTCTGCCGCATACATATGCTAGAATACCCGATGCGTTAGAATCGGGCCACCATCTAGTTTCATGAAATAATTAAAAAAAAATTGACGTGGGGCTTCGCACTATAATTGTGTCCAGCCAGGTACAGCAGGCAAGAACGGGCTGCCCCCAACCACCAGCTGCCAATTTGTACCTGGCCGGACACAACAATATAGGGAAGCCCTTTTTTTCTTAATTATTTCATGAATTTCATGAAATAATTTTAAAAAAAAAATACGTGGGGCTTTGCCCTATTTTTGTGTCCAGCCAGGTACAACTAGGCAGCTGGGGGCTGGAATCCGCAGCGCAGGGAGGCCCAAGCTTTCTGGCCTCCCCCCCGCTGCAAATTGCAGTCCGCAGCCACCCCGGAAAATGGCGCGTTCATAGAAGCGCCATCTTCTGGCGCTGTACCCAACTCATCCAGGGCCCTGGTCCGGTGGCTCACTGGGTAATAAAGGAGTTAGGGCCAGCTTGGCATTATTAGCTGGCCCTAAGCCCGAAATTCATGGGGTCACGCCAATATTAGACATGACCACCATGAATTTCTAGTAAAGTATTTAAAAAAAACTACAACACCCACAATAAAGTCCTTTAATTGAAATAAAGACACAATTCTTTATTGTTCTAAATTAAACCATACTTACCATCACGCCCATTCCAGCTGAAGCCAACGATCTCCTGCAATAAAAGAAAAATAATAAAGCAACATCATCCTTACCTTTCCATGGTTCCCACGACAGCTTCAGCTCTGCTACATCGAGATGACAGGCTGGACCGCAGCAGTACGCTGCCATCCAGCTTGCCATCCCGCAGACACTGAGAAGCGTAGGCATGCTTGCGCTCCTCACTGTCTCACTGTGACGGCATCCAGATGAGCCGAGTACATGTCCAATGAACTCTGCTCACCTCATGCACGTCACTGACAGCGTGGGAAAATTCTCCTGCACTCAGCGCTTCAGTGTGAGAATTTTCCCACGCTGTCAGTGACGTGCATGAGGTGAGTTAATGTCCAATGATCTCAGCTCACCTCATGCACGTTGTAGCGTCGGCGTCCCTGCCTCCTGCTAGGCAGGGACGCCATTCCCCTCACCTCTCCGCTTCGTACCCGACGGCTTCCTCCCGCTCTGCTGGCAGCGAGCGCTGCTTCCCGGTCCCTGTGCTTAGGGCGCGCGCTCCCCCTCTCTTAAAGGGGCCGCGCGTGCCGTCCTAAGGAGTCCCCAGCCAATGGCCGGAGGACCTCACCATATTTAAGGCACCTCCTCCAAAATGGAGGTGCCCGAGCAATGTTGTTGCAAAGCCTCTCAACTCTGCTTCAGCCCTCAGGTCCCTTTACCAGATACCTGCCAGTTACCTGCCAGATTCCTGCCTGATTCCTGACTAATCTGTGTGCTTTCCTGCGGTCCGACAGTCTGCCTACCATCACCTGCCAGTCTGTCTATGGACCAGTCTGCCCACTCACCTGGGAGCGCTCACCTGTTACCTGCCTGCTAGCCTACCTGGAGGCTTCGCCGTCACATGCTGTGACCACCTGCCTGTCCAGAGACTCTTGCCCGCTCACCTGGGAGCGCTCACCTGTTACCTGCCGCTAGCCTACCTGGAGGCTCTGCCGTCACGTGCTGTGACCACCTGCCTGTCCAGAGACTCTTGCCTGCTAACCTGGGAGCGCTCACCTGTTACCTGCCTGCTAGTCTACCTGGAGGCTCCGCCGTCATGTGCCGTGACCACCTGCCTTTCCAGAGACTCTTGCCCGCTCACCTGGGAGTGCACATCTGCTACCTGCCTGCTAGCCTACCTGGAGGCTCTGCCGTCATTTGCCGTGACCACCCGTCTGTCAAGAGACTGTCCCTGTCACTTGCCGTATCGTCCTGCTCTTCTACCCAGAGACTGTCCCTGTCATTTGCCATATCCTCCTGCCCTTCTACCCAGAGACTGTCCCTGTCACTTGCCGTGACTACCTGCCCGCCTTTCCTGGGAGCCACCTGCTTCCTTACAAGGACTGCCCCTTTGTATAGTAGCTCAGAGGTTCCACCTCCCAGACCCATTACAGTTTTCTCGGGCCATGGAACCCGGTGGCACCTAAGCTCCCTCGCTCTCGGACCTGTGTCATGAACTCTCCCGTCAGAGGTCCCAACAGGACTCCATCCTGAGTCACCTGCGTAGTGTTAACTCCCACCTGGACACATTGACTGCCTCATCGGGAGCGGCCTCCACTTGCACACTTACTACCCCGGCACCGACGCTGCCCATCAATACCATGGCATCTCTTCCTGGTCCCCGCCTCTCCGTCCCGCCTCATTTTGGCAGAGATCCCGTCCAGGCCCGGGGCTTCATTAACCAGTGCACTCTGTATTTCGAACTATTGGCACACCTGTCTTCCACCGACCGAGCCAAGGTAGCCTTCATCATGTCCCATCTCATGGGAGAGGCACTGGTTTGGTTAAATCCTCTATGGGAGAGAGGAGACCCCCTGGTGTCCAACCTGCCAGCCTTTCTCACGGCTTTCCGGAAAGTCTTCGACGAACCAGGACGGAAGATCTCATCCACCTCGTCTCTGTTACGCCTCAGCCAAGGAAGTCTCACCGTGGGCTAATATGCCATACGGTTCCGTACCCTTGCTTCGGAGCTGGCCTGGGATAACGACGCCCTGGTGTCCGTCTTCTGGGAAGGTCGATCTGGCCGTATTAAAGATGAACTCGCCGGTCGGGACATTCCTACCACTCTCGACGACTTAATAACACTTGCCACCCGGATTGACATCCGGTTCCAGGAGCGCGCCAAAGAGGTCACCCGCGAGAGGAGGTTTCCTCGTCTAGCACCTACCTTCTAGAAACCCGTCACTCCCTCCGTTACTCCCCAGGCACACTCACCTGAGCCTATGCAGGTCGACCAGACCAAGATGGTCAAAACCCGTCAAGACTTACGACGTGCCGAGGGAAGCTGCTTCTACTGTGGCAGTAAGGAGCACCGGATCCGTTCCTGCCCAGAGAGGTCGGGAAACGCCTGTGTCTAGGATCACTCAGAGAGGTCGCCCTAGACAAAAGTAAATCCTCTCCATCCCTGATGCTGTCAGTCTCTATCATCTGCTCAGAGAACCGCTATTTTGAACTGGCTCAACTTGACTCTGGAGCTGCTGGAAATCTCATCTCTCAATCCCTGGTAGAAAAATACCGCATTCCCACCAAACCTCTGGCCGTACCCTTATCTGTCGCCGCCGTGGATGGGGGCCTCTTACCACATCCCATCCAACTCATCACCGAATCTCTAACTCTACAGGTGGGAATGCTGCATTCTGAGAGCATCTCCTTTCATGTTCTGCCTGGACTCTCTCACGCACTCTTGCTAGGCCTACCTTGGCTCCAGAAACATGCACCCGTGCTTGACTGGCAGACCGGAGAAGTCCTTCGCTGGGGACAGGACTGCCATAAGACTTGTCTAGTTCCCGTTCATCCTGCTCGTCCTTCTCCTACCCCAGCCAATCTACCCAGTCTACCGGTTCCCTATTGGTCTTATGCGGATGTCTTCAATAAAATAGAAGCAGAGATATTACCCCCTCATAGACCATACGACTGCCCAATCGACCTGATACCCGGCTCTACTCCTCCCCGTGGGTGTATCTACCCTTTGTCCGCTGCAGAGACCCGGTCCATGTCAGAATATATTGAGGAGAATCTGGCCCGGGGATTTATCCGGAAATCTACCTCCCCGGCGGGAGCAGGCTTCTTTTTCGTCAAAAAGAAGGACGGCTCACTCCGTCCATGTATAGATTATAGAGGCCTTAACCAGATTACAGTGAAGAATAAATACCCCCTTCTGCTCATTCCTGAATTATTTGACCGTCTGAGGGGGGCTAGAATCTTCACCAAACTGGATCTCCGTGGGGCGTATAACCTGGTCCGTATCCGTCAGGGGGATGAATGGAAGACGGCATTCAACACCCGGGACGGCCACTATGAGTAGCTTGCAATGCCCTTCGGTCTCTGTAACGCTCCTGCCGTCTTTCAAGAGTTGGTCAATGACATCTTCCGTGACCTTCTCTACTCCTGCGTGGTGGTGTACCTGGACGACATCTTGGTCTTCTCTCCGGAGCTTCCTACTCACCGAAGGGACGTTCGTCAGGTCCTGCTCAGGCTCAGGCAGAACCACCTCTATGCTAAATATGAGAAGTGCATCTTTGAGCAAGCCTCACTTCCATTTCTGGGCTACATAATCTCTCAAACCGGCCTACAAATGGATCCTGAGAAACTGTCTGCCATCCAGAAGTGGCCCCGACCAGAGGGGTTGAAGGCTATACAGCGGTTCCTGGGCTTCGCCAACTATTACCGCCTCTTCATACTGCACTTCTCTTCCCGGACTGCCCCTATCTCTGCGCTCACTCGTAAGGGCGCTAATCCCAGAGAATGGCCGCCCGAAGCAGAGGAAGCCTTTCTTTCCTTAAAACAGGCTTTCTCCTCCGCCCCGGTGCTGCATCGTCCGGACGGCAACAAACAATTCTTCCTAGAAGTTGACGCTTCCTCCTCCGGAGCCGGGGTGGTACTTACCCAAAAGTCATCTTCCGGAAGAATGGTAACCTGCGGCTTTTTCTCCAAAGTCTTCTCCTCTTCTGAGCGCAATTATTCTATAGGAGACCGAGAATTATTGGCCATTAAGCTGGCACTGGAGGAGTGGAGTTACCTGTTCGAGGGGGCTCTTCACCCGGTAATAATTTACACTGACCACAAGAACTTGGCTTACCTCCAGAGCGCCCAGAGACTTAACCCGCGCCAAGCCCGGTGGTCCTTGTTTTTTGCCTGCTTTGATTTCATTCTTCATTTTCGCCCGGCAGACAAAAACATCAAAGCTGATGCCTTGTCCCGATCCTTTCTGGTCTCTGACCTAGAGGAGGAGCCTAAGCACATCATCGACCCCACCAGAATAATGCAGGTGGCCCCCGTGAATCTAAATAGTCTTCCTCCCGGTAAGACGTTCGTAACAGTACCTGATCGAGAGAAGGTCCTACACTGGGGTCACTCGTCTAAGCTAGCTGGCCACGCTGGTCAGAAAAAGACCCTCCAGCTTATTACCCGGCATTACTGGTGGCCTACCCTGCACAAGGACGTAATAGACTTTGTTTCAGCCTGTGTGTCCTGCGCCCGCAACAAGGTTCCGAGACACCTGCCAGCCGGTCGCCTTCTTCCTCTTCCTGTACCTGCTGCCCCGTGGCAGCATATAGCTATGGACTTTATAACAGATCTCCCTGTCTCTGCCGGTTGTACGGTCATTTGGGTGGTCGCTGACCGCTTCTCCAAGATGGCTCACTTCATTCCCCTGCTGGGTCTCCCGTCTGCATCAGAGTTAGCTAAAGACTTTATCCATCATGTTTTCCGTCTGCATGGTCTTCCTCTCCACATTGTATCCGACCGAGGGGTCCAATTCACCTCTCGCTTTTGGCGAGCCATGTGTAAATTGCTGGGGGTCACCTTGGACTTTTCTTCTGCCTATCACCCACAGTCCAATGGCCAAGTAGAGCGGATCAACCAAATTTTGACCAGTTTCCTCCGGCACTTTGTTAATGCTCACCATTCCGACTGGGTGGATCTCTTACCGTGGGCTGAATTTTCTTACAATAATCACGAGAGCGAATCTTCCTCCAAATCCCCGTTTTTTGTAGTCTTCGGTCAGCATCCTCGGATCCCGTTTCCCGTCTCCACCTCGGTGGACAATCCGGCTGCGGAATCTCTCGTTAGCGAATTTTCCTCCATTTGGGAGAGTACCCGATCCGCACTTCTTCGGTCATCCGAGCGGATGAAAAAACAGGCTGACAAAAGACGTCTGGATCCTCCACAATTCCATCCTGGAGATAAGGTCTGGCTCTCGTCCAAATATGTCCGGCTCAAGATTCCTTCCTACAAGTTAGGGCCTTGGTTCATCGGTCCACTGGAAGTTATCAAACAAATTAACCCGGTGGCCTATAAATTGAAACTCCCGGCCAACCTACAGATTCCTAACTCCTTCCATGTATCTCTACTCAAACCTGTGGTACTTAACTCTTTTTCCAAGTCTACAGGTACGCCTCTTGCTCCGGTTTCCGCTGAAAACGAGTTTGAGGTAGAGAACATTCTGGCCACCAAAAGGGTAAGAGGAAAGACCTTTTTTCTGGTGGATTGGAAGGGGTTTGGTCCTGAGGAGAGAACGTGGGAGCCCCGGGAGAACATCCATGCCCCTCTCATCCTTGATAAATTTCTCTCTGGCCTAAAAAAGGGGGGGCCTAAAGGGGGGGTACTGTAGCGTCGGCGTCCCTGCCTCCTGCTAGGCAGGGACGCCGTTCCCCTCACCTCTCCGCTCCGTGTGCGGCGGCTTCCTCCCGCTCTGCTGGCAGCGCGCGCTGCTTCCCGGTCCCTGTGCTTAGGGCGCGCGTGCGCGCGCTCCCCCTCTCTTAAAGGGGCCGCGCGCACCATCCTAAGGAGTCCCCGGCCAATGGCCGGAGGACCTCACCATATTTAAGGCACCTACTCCAAAATTGAGGTGCCCGAGCAATGTTGTTGCAAAGCCTCTCAACTCTGCTTCAGCCCTCAGGTCCCATTACCAGATACCTGCCAGCTACTTGCCAGATTCCTGCCTGATTCCTGACTAATCTGTGTGCTTTCCTGCGGTCCGACAGTCTGCCTACCATCACCTGCCAGTCTGTCTATGGACCTGTCTGCCCGCTCACCTGGGAGAGCTCACCTGTTAACTGCCTGCTAGCCTACCTGGAGGCTCCGCCGTCACGTGCTGTGACCACCTGCCTGTCCAGAGACTCTTGCCTGCTCACTTGGGAGCGCTCACCTGTTACCTGCCTGCTAGCCTAACTGGAGGCTCTGCTGTCACTTGCCGTGACCACCTGCTTGTCCAGAGACTCTTGCCTGCTCACCTGGGAGCGCACATCTGCTACGTGCCTGCTAGCCTACCTGGAGGCTCTGCCGTCACTTGCCGTGACCACCCGTCTGTCAAGAGACTGTCCCTGTCACTTGCCGTATCCTCCTGCCCTTCTACCCAGAGACTATCCCTGTCATTTGCCGTATCCTCCTGCCCTTCTACCCAGAGACTGTCCCTGTCACTTGCCGTGACTACCTGCCCGCCTTTCCTGGGAGCCACCTGCTTCCTTACAAGGACTGCCCCTTTGTATAGTAGCTCAGAGGTTCCACCTCCCAGACCCGTTACACACGTCACTGACAGCGTGGGAAAATTCTCACGCTGAAGCGCTGAGTGCAGGAGAATTTTCCAACTCTGTCAGTGACGTGCATGAGGTGAGCCGAGTTCATTGGACATGAACTCGTCTCATCTTTATGCCGTCACAGCGAGACACTGGGTAGCACAAGCATGCCTGCGCTTCTTAGTGTGTGCGGCATGGCAAGCTGGATGGCAGCGTTCTGCTGCGGTCCAGCCTGTCATCTCAATGTAGCAGAGCTGGAGCTGTCCTGGGAACCATGGAAAGGTAAGGATGATGTTGCTTTATTATTTTTCTTTTATTGCAGGAGATCGTTGGCTTCAGCTGGAATGGGCGTGATGGTAAGTATGGTTTAATTTAGAACAATAAAGTATTGTGTCTTTATTTCAATTAAAGGACTTTATTCTGGGTGTTGTGTTTTCTTTTAACTTTGACTATGGGGTTAGTAATGGGAGTGTCTTATAGACGCCTCACCATTACTAACCTGGGCTTGATGTCAGCTGGCATTATAAGCTGACATCAACCCCAGCCCTATTACCCCACTGCCACCGCTACAGGGCAGTGGGAAGAGCGAGGCTAAGTGCCAGAATTGGCGCATCCTATGGATGCGCCATTTCTGTGGCGGCTGACGGCTGGTGTTTCTAGCCTGGGAGGGGGCCAATATTCATGGCACCCTTCCTGAGCTATTAATATCAGCCCCCAGCTGCCTGCCTAGCCTTTGCTAGCTATTAAAATAGGGGGGACCCCACGTCATTTTTTGGGGGGTCCACCATTTTAATAGCTAGTAAAGGCTAGGTATTCAGCTGGGGGCTGATATTAGTAGCCTGGGAAGGGTGCCATGAATATTGGCCCCCTCCCAGGCTAGAAACACCAGCCGTCAGCCGCCCCAGAAATGGCGCATCCATAGGATGCGCCAATTCCGGCACTTAGCCTCGCTCTTCCCACTGCCACCCACTTCCCACAAACATCTGCCCCAGCTGTCTGCTTAACCTCCGCTAGAGACTAGAATTAAGGGGAACCCCACGCCAATTTTTTTTAAATAAATCCTTTATTTTAACACTAAATGACAAGTACAGTAATCAACACTGTCACTGTACTTCATATATATGTGACTGTCATGTTTCTATCTAATCTATGTGTGATTCTCTATTCCTTCTATTCTAAATTGTCTGGTACCGCTGCTGAAATGCCGGCCGGCTTTTTTAAAGAGACGGTGCATGAAAACACTATTATTTTTTTTAATAAATCCTTTACACTAAATGACAAGTACAGTAAGCAACACTGTCACTGTACTTCTTATATATGTGACTGACATGTTTCTATCTATCAAATCTATGTGTGATTCTCTATTCTTTCTGTTCTAAATTGTCGGTTACCGGTGTATGCCGCTGCTGAATTGCCGGCTTTTCATGTTTCACTGTGAGCACTGTTCCCATCGATTTGGGCAACCACTGTAATGCCACAACCACCATGGCTGTGGCATTACAGTGAGTGGCAGACAATCCCTGCATGATTGGTGCTCTAAATAGCGCCAGACATCAGGACACGCTTTTGGTGCATGAACAGTTATCGAACATCACCTCGAACAGCCGAATTTTTTGCAAATCGTTCGGGTTCGTCGAACAACTCGAACACCGCCCAAAACAGCTCAAATTTGAGATTGGCGAACAGTTCTAGTCGAACACCGCTCATCTCTAGTCTTAATTTCTTAATCAGGGTAAAATTGCAAAGTGCTTGTGAAAATAAGCAACTTTGGAATTTACCTCTCCACTCTTAATAATCTTTAAATCTACAGTTTACTGCTTGTTGCTTAAGTTAGGCAACAGTTTCCAAGGCAGGTAGCACAGTGCTTGCAAGCTGTTTGCTATTGAACTTGAAAGCGCTGCTCCTCTGATACTAGAGAAGAAAAATCAGCTAAAGCATCAGGAAGTGCACAGTTCGGACCACTGGCACGAACATGATGCTGGTCTTAGCGATCAATCTTCAGAAATGCATCTATCGCTGGAAAGCAGGAAGTCAGGAAGCAGAGGAGCGGTGCTTCCTGAGGAAAGATTACACAACCCTTTTAAGGGAAATAACAGAGATAACTCAATTTTTTTTAAAAGAATCATCAACTCTTTTACAGTGCTCAATGAAAGTTATGATCCCAATCCTTTTACTTTATGATATTAAGACCCAACTTACCTTAGTTAAGCTCGGCACTAGTCCATCTTTCTGAATCTTTAGGAAGTTCCCTACAATAGGTAATGGAAATGGTTCAGGGGGCATCTTTTTTCTTTCCAGTAAAAGAAGACCAAAATAAAGGTGATAACTCCAACCAAGACAACGGTTACATTCTGCAGGTTCGTCATGGCTCCGGCATTCGTTCCATCTCATTCTGATGATTGTGGTTTCAATTCTTTCTACTTCTCACATTGGCAGCTAGGAGCAGGGAGGACCCACTGGATCCAGCCCAATGCGCCAGGGTTCTTTGAACTGCATTCTCCTTCTGACTCAGATCATATTGCATGAGATTAAACTATGAGAAGCAGAATAAAGAGCCAAACAAGAGAAAAACAATCACTGCGCAGAACATGAATCTATAGTCATACTGACTGCATAAAATGTACATGTTGTGTAACTTTGCTGTAAGGTGATATAGAGCAATTAAAAAAAAATGTATATGACCCCTTACTTACACACCGCATGGCCACTTTATAAAAGACCCATTTAGTAGCTTGAACTGCAGCAATTCATCCCGGCATAGATTCCACAAGATGTTGAAATTATTCTGCACAAATTTTGGCCCAGGAGGACAGCATATATGTCACAAATTACATGGAATTACTAACATATTGCTACCCATGTTCGACCTCGTTCCAGAGATGCTTTTTAGCTTTAAAGGGAACCTAACATGTGAAAAACTGTTATGAACCTGCCGATATGGGGTTAATCTGCAGGCTAATAATCTTCTGAATCTGCCTGTACTAAGAGCCCCTCTGCCGGGAGAAAATGAACTTTATTTTCCCCGGCAGCATTCAGTCATTGTGGTGTCGCTGGCACAGCTTTAATCACCGCTCTGTGAATAGAGAGTGGTGATGTTAAGCGCATTCCTGGTGCTGACTGATAGCCGGCCCTAATTCTGATCCTGCGACTATACAATCCTTGTGACTTAGGGCATTGTCCTATTGAAAGTGTCTTTCTGCAAAAGGGGGACCTGTGGACATGAAGGGATACACTTTTTAGGTTCAGCTTTACTGTTGAAACGTTCATTTATAGATATCAGAGGTCTGATTACTGAGTGCGTGCAAGGAAGACATTCCCCACACTATTACTCCATGTCCACCATCCTCAACAATTCTACCCCCTCCTATTAGCATAGTGCAAATAAAGCTTGGATTTCTCACACCAGGCAATCTTTTTCTCTCTCTCAGGGATATAACTTTTGTGCTGTTTTGTCCACTAGTTGTTTCCTTAAAGCAATGGTTCCAAAGTTTTCTTACCATGAGAGCCACATTCAACTCTGAAAGAGGGTCGCTAGCCCCATCCAGAGACCCACCTCCGAGTAGTGACATCCAGCTCCCGCCTCCCCCACAGAAATGACACCCAGAGCCCCCATTATTGTTATAATGATAGTCAGAGATTCCCCACAGGAATCACACCAATGCAGTATACTTGCATCCAGGAATTCCCACTTTACCCTCATTTGGTATTATTGCATATTGGGTCCCCTATTTACCATATGTCTTATTCTAATGTGGCTGAGGGATCTTTGTACCTACTTTGTCCTATTGCCCAAAATAGGGACCCACACACAATTCTCGCACAACAGGACTTTGTTTTCATTGTTAAGCCCTGGTACTATTTTTGCCTTGACCTCCATCTCGTACTGTTCATATTACATTTTCAATGGTAGTATCAAACCTCCATTTATTCATTTTGAGAGATTTCTGACCCATTGCTCCGTCAGATTTTTACAACCTATTCCAGAGCTTTTGCTTTTAGACTCACCCCTCCCATATTTGTTTCTAGTCACTTTGTGCGTCATGATATACATTTTTGTACCTGAGCCCCCATAGACAGGAATTTGACCCTCCCTCTACTTTTCCTATCTCTCGGTTTAAGAGTCAGTAGCAGATAAGAGGTGGTTAATGCTGGATTCTGGCCTCTTGGCTCTCATCCACGTAAACACAAAGGCTGCAGTTCTGCTAGCTGTGATCTACAGGTCTAATGCGGATAGACATGGAGCCACAGGAATGTGTGACGATTCTGTTCTCTGCTGTCTTGGGTCTTTTAACATTTTATTTGCTATGGACCCTTCTCTATAAGAGGCACAGACTTCCCCCAGGTCCAACTCCTCTTCCACTAATCGGGAATTTGATGCAAGTCAGAAATGGACAAATGGCAAAAACACTAATGGAGGTAGGTGTTTACTCATGTTGAGCCACCCCCGTAGTGTTCGAGTTCGGTTCGTCGAACACCCGTATGTTCGCCAAACTGTTCGTCGAACTGTTCGTAAAACCACCTTCGAACACCATTAAAACCAATGGCAGGCAAACAAAAACACATAGAAACACATAGAAAACACCTTCAAAGGTGTCCAAAAGCTGACAAACTGCTCAGAAGACACAACTAACACATGGAAAAGTGACAAGTACATATAGTCATGCGAAAAGAAAAGAGGTGGAGGAGTAAAAGGAGGGGGAGACACAGATATAGGCATGTCATGCCCTTCTAAAACCAAAAAAGTGCGAAGCCGACACGGCCAGTCCGTTCCTGCCCGTGCGACCTCCGTGTCGCCGGCTTTGTGCCAGAGCTACGGTGGACCCTGACGGTCAGCCCCCCTCTCCCAATACTGGTGCCTGTCCGCTGGTGGGTCGAGCGAGCCCCCCTGTAGTGGAGGCAGGTCTAAGCTTTTTAATTTAAATTGTCTCTCTAATTTGAATGAATACACTTTAAATCCTTTTACAAGGATCTATTGGAGGGCAAGTCTCATGCCAGCAGCCGCGTAATTCCAGCTCCAGTAGCGTCCACTAAAGCTGCTGCAGTTAAAAAGCATTTATAAGGATCGAGCTCGGCGGTCCACCACAAGGCATCCTACCGCCAGTCCCAGCCCCTATGCCTTGGGGTGCCTCCTGATGCTCTTCACTGAGTATCCCGGGGTCCTGAAGCATTTCCTATGAAAAAATTAAGTGTCCAAACTACAGGTGGTGTAGCTTGCTTAACAGCTGGGATAATCCGCTGACTAGCAGACACTGCTACTAGGCACAAAGTATTTCCTGGGCTAGATGCAGTTAAAAATTTGTAATTAGATACTCTCGTTGGATGCTGAGAAAGCATTCCATAGAGTCTCCTGGCACGCCATATATTATTCTCTTAAAAAGCTTGTGGTAGGGGTCTAGGGGACCCTTTTATAGCCATAATTACGGCCCTGTATCGCAATACGTCACCTAGGCTGAAGATAAATGGAACTGTAGCACCCTGAGGGCTCAGTTGCTACAGAGGTATTGCACCTCACCCAGAGGTGTGATATCTCACTCTCAGGTAAGGATGGAGTGTGGATCAGGACCCCGACACCTGCATGCATTACACCACATTGCCGTAGGGCAGGGCGACCAATATGCCCCTGAGTTGGGCACGACAGTCTCTGTCCCTGGCTGGAGTGGGGGGAGGAAACACCGAGGAAGGGGAACCCTGTAGTGCAGGAGCAGGGAGGAAGCAGTTCCTGGGTGCATTGAGAAGGGAGTATAAAAGGTTGGCACCATCTTAGATCAGTGCAGAGAAGTCTGAGCAGAAGTGGCAGGGAGCAGGGGCTCTGCATGAGCTCTGCTCCGGAGGCGGGCCTAGTAACAGAGGCCCAGGACTGGAAGAGGGAGAAGGAAGGAAGAGGAGCGGAGAAGGCTCCAGGAACGAGGAACGAAGGGATCCCAGGGGTGCGGACGGGCGAGTCGCCACCGCACGCCCGAATCCACCTGCGTGGAGGGGTCAGGCCAAAGGGGGAGACCGGTCCCCGAAACTAGTGGAGGCAGGAAACGACCCTCAGCTAGAAACAGGAGGCTGTGACATTTTATGTGGCGCAGCCCCTCGCTACACCCGCTAGGAAAGCACCACATAGGGTCAGGGAAACTGGCGCCAAGTTTACCAAGAGGACGCCCGAGGCAGCCGGACAGAAGCGTTGGTAAGAAAGGCCAGACAAAGGACACACAAAGGGGTTCCTGTGAATCGCTCCAAAGTTATCTGGGAGTTGTCTGAGCCCCTCACCTGGTGAGCACAGTACGACGTGGGCAGCCATTACCTGCAGAAGTGGTCTGGATAATAAGAACTGTGAGTAAAGGCCCTGGACTGCATCACTGACTCCATGTCGTTACTGCTGCTGCCCTGCACCATCACCCCCATCCTCCGCATACACTGCCCTGAGGCTATACTCCTCCCGTGGGGAGTTATACTACGCTCTGCTGCACCCACAACACCAGCCTCAGCGGTCTGCCCTGCAGCGGCGGTTCACTCTGACCGCAATCCACGGGTGGCGTAGTCGGACATTTAAACATCAAAACCACATAAATAGTTCCGCCACTGGTTTGACCGCCCTGAGCCAAGGAACCGGGTTGCCGCCATGGAGACTACATGTTATGTTCTGCTACCAGAGCTAAGGAAAGAGAGGAGATCTGTCCCTACGATAGAACTCAGCTTAATCCCTACGATGTAACAGGGGACCTGATCCTGCGATCAGACCTGCTAAAGTCCTAAGCTAGTCTGTACGGAGACCTATAGATGTGGGGAAGGAATCCCTACAAGTACTAAGGACTGGGAGGAAAATGGGACACCTCCTAACAGAAATAGTAGCAGACAGACGAACAAACAAAATATATAGAACATAGAGGTCCGTAGACCAAGCAAACTAACAGAGTTAGATACAGAGCACAGGCTAGCTAGAAAGTAGTTATACAATGAAGTCCAGCAAAGCCAGAAGGGCGGAGCAGGATAAAATAGGCCAACAAGGTCATGTGACCAGCAAAGGAAAAAACCTAAGAGCAAGGTTCTAACACTACAACCACCAGCATCCACCAAAAAGGGTCCGGCTCCGGGTGTCCCAAGGCCCAGGGGGCGCGTCAGAACATTTTCATCACCTTTCATAATCACCAATGGGACAAGGCAGGGATGTCCTCTGTCCCCTCTCTTATACATCCTAGTGACAGAGCACCTGCTCTCATCAATTCGCCATAACCCCAATATTAGGTGGATTGAGGTGGGAGGCACCGAGTACAAGTGCTCTCTATTTGCTGATGATGTCCTAGTATATATCACTCAATCACATATATCCATCCCTGCTGTTATGGCTGAAATAGATCAATTTGTTACATGGTCAAATTTTAAAATCAATGCAGCGAAGTCTGAGGCCCTCGATGTCTTCCTCCCCAAATCCATACAGGATTCCATCCAGTCCAACTTTCCCTTTGCCTGGCCCTCACAGGGTATCAAATACTTAGGAATTCCTATTCATAGAGACCTCTCCCGTCTATGTTATCTTAATTTTGGGCCCTTTTTTGAACAACTCCATACAGACCACGGTTGGCAAGTTAGAACTGTAAGATTCACTACGTGAACCACTGGTGTTTTGTGGAAAAGCACAAGAACACTGTATTCCAAATTATTATGCAAAAAGTGTTTAGGAGTGATAAGGGAAGAATTTGTTTGTTTGTCAGTTAAACTCATTGATGGTGATGTGTGTCAGGGCTCTTTATATCACTGTAAGCAATTGCAGACACCTGTGCTAATTAGTTTGGCAGGTGTGTCCAATGAAAGGCAAGACTACTTAAGAAGGCTGTCCCACATTATTAAGCAGCCTACATTTTCTGCCAAAATGGGAAAGAAAAAGGATGTGTCGGCTGCTGAGAAGCAACAAATTGTGGAGTGTTTAGGTCAAGGCATGACTACAATCAACATTGCCAAGAAACTTCATCATGATCATCGCACAATCAAGAAGTATGTAGCTGATTCACAGTACACACGTGTGCGTGCTGATAAGGGCAAATTGAGGACTCTTTCCTACAGGCAATTACGTCAGGTTAAAAAAGCAGAGGCAAAAAAGCCTTGTCATAGCAGCAGACAAGTTTTTGAAGCTGCTGGTGCCTCCAACGTCCCCCGAACAACAAGATGGAGAGTCCTTCAGAGGTTTGCAGCTGTGAGTAAGCCATCCTGTCGACCTCCTCTATCCACTGCACACAAGCAGAAACGGCTACAGTGGGCCAAACAATACTTGAAGACTGATTTCAAAACTGTTTTGTTCACCGATGAGTGCCGTGCAACGCTCGATGGTCCAGATGGATGGAGTGGAGGATGGGTGGTTGATGGACACCCCACGCAAACATGGCTACAGCGCCAACAAGGAGGAGGTGGAGTAATGTTTTGGGCTGGAATCTTGGGGAGAGAGATTGTCGGCCCCTTTAGGATCCCTGAAGGGGTAAAGATGAACTCCATAATGTATGTGGAGTTTCTCAAACAGCACTTCCCGCCATGGTTCAAGAAGAAGAACCGTGTATTCCACAGCAAGATCATTTTCATGCATGATAATGTACCGTCTCATGCTGCACATAACACATCTGCATCTCTGGCTGATATGGGCATAAAAGGGGACAAACTTATGGAGTGATCCCCATGCTCCCCTGACCTCAACCCTATTCAGAACCTCTGGAGCATCATCAAAGGAGTGTCTATGATGGCGAGAGGCAGTTCACATCTAAGCAACAGCTCTGGGAGGGTATTCTGTCCTCATGCAAGACAATTGAAGCAAAAACCATCCAAAACCTGACAAATTCAATGGACAAGACAGTTCAGAAGCTCCTTTCGAACAAGGGGTCCTATGTGCAAATGTAACATCACCTAGAATAAAGTTTTGAGTTTAAAACGGTTTGATTTCAGTTTCTAATAAACTGCTAATGCATATAATTTCAAAAATGACCATTTTTTTGCTCTTTATTAAAATGAAAAGGTTGATCGAAGAGTGTGGGGGATCTAAGAGTGTGGAAACCCAGAAGTCAGGATTACTTCGAATTCTGAAAATCTGAGGGTCATGTTGCAGGTAGTGCAGCAAGAAGGCACTCATGTGTCTTGCGCGTCTAGGAGACCCAAAATTATTTTCCGGGCTTGATGCAGCTAAAAATTATTATTAATTTGAAAGCTGGTGGAGCTTAGTATAGATGGCCTAATAGTATCAGTACTGCACACTGCTACAAAGCCCAAATTATTTTCCAGCCAAGATACAGATAAACATGATTAGTAATTTTAAATCTGGTGGAGCTTAGTATAGATGGCCTAATAGAATCATTACTGCACACTGCTACAAAGCCCAAATTATTTTCCAGCCAAGATACAGATAAACGTGATTAGTAATTTTAAATCTGGTGGAGTTTAGTATAGATGGCCTAATAGAATCAGTACTGCACACTGCTACAAAGCCCAAATTATTTTCCAGCCAAGATACAGATAAACATGATTAGTAATTTGAAAGCTTAAAACGGTTGGTGTGGTGATTTTAACAAATCATCAAGCTTTTACTCTTCCCAGGATGACACAGGGGTAGAAAAGTCATTTCGGATCCATGATTTGTTCATCTTTATGAACGTGAGTCTGTCTACAGTATCAGTGGAGAGCCGCATGCACTTATCTGTCAGCATACCACCAGCAGCGCTGAACACACATTCAGACAGAATGATGGCTGCGGGGCATGACAAGATCTCCAAGGCATAAGTGGCGAGCTCTGGCCATTTATCCAGATTGGAAGCCCAAAAAGAGCAAGGGTCCAGTGACACAGTCATGGCTTCAATGTTTACTTGGAGATACTCCTGTACCATCGTCTCTAGGCGTTTGACTATGTGTCAGACTTCTTGTCTCCAGTGGCCTTGAAAAGGATGGGCTAAAAAAGTGGTGAAATGATTCCGCAAAATTGATGTTACCAGCAGATACTGTGATTATGTTACGGTTTGAGTGCTGAACACTCGACGGTCCCACAGTTGGCAAGTTGGAACTGTGAGATTCACTACGTGCACCACTGGTGTTTTGTGGAAAAGCACATGTAAGATTCTGCAACAGTCTCTGCTGATACTCCTGCATGCTGCATCCCTTTCTATGGCAGGAATAATTTCTGCAAATTTACTTTTGTACCAGGGATCTAACAGTGTGGCAACCCAGTAGTCAGGATTATTTCTAATTCTCCCAATTCGAGGGTCATGTTGCAGGTAGTGCAGCAAGAAGGCACTCATGTGTCTTGCGCATCCAGGAGCACCAAGTCCCTGTTGTGTTGGTGGCGAGGTAACAATCATGCTTCCTTCCTCTGTCCTCTCCCCCCAACCTCGCACAACAGAAATGTGATCAAGGTCTCCCTCATCTGATGAGTCTTCCATCAGTTTGTCCTCCACTTCTTCCTGGGCTCCTGCACCTTCCTCACTAGTTTGGCTGCTTCCATGCGCCCTGGTTAAACCATTTTCCCCACCCTCACATGCCTGCCGCCTTGGTGCTGCCGACCGTCTGGACCTTGCAGATGTTAGCCCATCCGCATACAACTCCTCCTCCTCTACTTCCTCCATCTCCTCTTGTGCCACCTCCTGACTCTGAATTCTGTTTAACATGTGCTCCAGCATGTAAATCACCGGAATAGTCATGCTGATAATGGCATCGTCAGCACTAAACATCTTCGTCGCCATTTCAAAACTGTGCAGAAGGGTGCATAGGTCCCTGATCTGAGACCACTCCTCCAGCGTGATTTGCCCAACATCTGGATCCCATTGGCCCAGGCTATACGTCAGAACGTATTGCACCAGGGCTTGTCGGTGCTGCCACAGTCGCTGCAACATGTGCAGAGTTGAATTCCACTGGGTAGGCACATCGCATTTTAGCCGGTGAAGTGGCAGGCCCAACGACTTCTGTAGAGATGTAAGTCGCTGAGCTGCGGGATGCGAACGGCGAAAGAGAGCACACAGCGACCGTGCCCTCTGCAGAAGGCCGGCTAATCCAGGATAGTGGGCTAAAAATTGCTGGACAACCAGGTTCAACACGTGAACCATACAAGGCACCTGTGTGACATTGCCCCGGCGAAGGGCCGCACCGAGGGTTGCAGCATTGTCGCACACGGCCTTCCCTGGTTTCAGGTTCAGTGGAGACAACCATTCATGAAACTGGTTCTCCAGAGCTGACCACAACTCCTCAGCTGTGTGACTCACATTTTCCAGACATTTCAAAGTAAAAACCGCCTGATAACGTTGAGCCCTGCTGCCAGCATAGTAAGGAGGTGTGCAGGATCCCTTCTACGCAGTTAGAAAGCTTGTGGCATGACCAGACAGGCTTTGGGTGCAGGTGGAGGACCGAGAGGAGATTGAGGAGGCAGAAGCAGTGAGGAACTTTGAGATAAAGAGGATTAACGCACAACTCTTTGGGACGGCAAGACTTGGACAGCAGCCCCTTGTCCTGCTGTCACTATAGTTACCCAGTGCCCAGTCAGCGACATGTAACGCCCCTGTCCATGCCTACTTGTCAAAGAGTCTGTGGTGAAATGCACCCTGTCACACACAGAGTTTCTCAAAGAAGCGGTGATGTTGTGTGCGACATGCTGGTGGAGCGCAGGCACACCTTTCTTTGAGAAGTAGTGCCGAATGGGCATCTGGTACTGGGGCACTGCGATGGACATAAGGTCTCGAAAATCATCACTGTCCACCAGGCGGAAAGGCAGCATTTGTGTAGCCAAGAGCTTGCAGATGGTGAAATTCAACCTCTTAGCTTTCTCTTGACTAGGAGGAAATGGTCTTTTACTTGTCCACATCTGAGGGACAGAGGGCTGACTGTTATGCTTAGACGTGGTTGAGAAGGGTGTCCCCGGCAAACTGACGGTCTGTGAGGAAGATGCAAGCGGACATGTTAGGTTGCCTTGATCCAAAGGTGGTGCTATCTATGTCGGACAGCGCTCAACACCAGCTGGTGTTTCCACCTCCAAAGAAAATGATGACCTACCAATCACGCTGGCTGTTGCGGGTAAAGAGGTGGTAGGTCTGCGTCCCAAAACAGGTGTGAATGCTTTCCCCCCAGTCACAGAGGATGAAGAGGCCGCGGATGCAAAAGATGTGGCAGACGGCGGTTGGCCCGGCCGGCTAGGCCACATTGTAGCACAGTGAGCTTCCCACTGCAACTTATGCTTCATGTCCATGTGCCGGTTCATGCATGAAGTACTCAAACTATGTATTTTTTGGCCTCTACTTAGCTTTTGCTGAAAAATGTTACAGATAACACGAGTTGGGTCATCTTTATCGATCTGAAAAAATGCCCAGGCTATGCAAGGCTTAGCACCCATGCGACCTGAAGAGCCACCACAACTTGTGGTCAGAGGCAAAGTTGTGTTTGAGGATGCAGTTGTTGACGTGCTTCCAGTACTACGTCTCTGTCCAGGAAGGCGCAACCTGACCTCGTCGTCACTAGCATCCTCCTCCACCTCCTCTGCTGACCTCATCTCTTGGCTGACTGTTGGTTGACAGTAAGTGGGATCTCCCTCCTCATCATCATCACCCTGTGTGTTATCACACCCGTCGTCCTCAGAGCCAACCTCTTCCTGCCCTAACAAAAAACTAAAGTTGTCGCTCCAATCAGGTATTTGAGTCCCATCATCGTCTTCCTCGCTGTCTCCACCAACTGGAGTTACAGTTTGGGAATGAGGGTCTACATTATGGTCAGAACCTTCTGCGTCTGGTCCTGGATCCGACTCATAAATATTCTGGGCATCAGTGCAGATCATTTCCTCGTCTGGATTCAAAGAAGCTCTGTAGCAGACCTCTGATTTCCAGGCTATAGTATGAGTAAACAGCTCTGCAGGCTCAACCATCTGTTCTACCCCATACTCAGACGGGCAGCTGAAGACTTGGGAGCTGTGAGGAAGCAAGTGCGATTGGGGTGACACCTCTGAGGACTGGAGTATTTGTGATGTTGAAGTTGAGGTAGAGGAGAGCCCACTTAAAGGAGCACTTGATAATCGTTGAAACGCCTGCTGTTTTTGTGCCTCATCTGGAATTTGTAGCAATTGGCGTGGCCGTAAGAAAGTGATCTTATCACATTGTCCGCTAAAAGAAGTAGACATTTTAGTTTGGCTGGAAGATGGTCTTTCTTTTGCAGATGTTACTGTTGCTTTAACACCTACCCCACGGACACAACCTTTGTTCCCCTTCCCAACACGCCTATTCCCCTTTCCACCAGCAGCAGGCCTTTTTCCACTCATTTTGGTGGTTAACTAATTCACAACTCTGGAGTTGTTTGCACAAAAAAACAATGGATAGGAACCGAGCAGGGCTGAGTGGCCAAACTGTGGTATTAGGCCAAAAGTATTGGCTGGGTTAGATGCAGATTAAAATTATATTGAATTTGCAACCTGATGGAGGTTAGTATAAATGGACTAATAGACAAAGTCCCACACATTGCTAGAAGCCTAAATATTTTTTCAGAGCTCGATGCAGAAAAAAATTATATTTAATTTGCAACCTGATGGAGGTCAGTATAGATGGACTAATAGAACAAGTCCCACACACTGCTACAAGCTGAAATATTTTTTTCAGAGCTAGATGCAGATAAAAATTATATTGAATTTGCAACCTGATGGAGGTCAGTATAGATGGACTAATAGAACAAATCCCACACACTGCTACAAGCTGAAATATTTTTTCAAAGCTACATGCAGAAAAATATAATATTGAATTTGCAACCTGATGGAGGTTAGTATAGATGGACTAATAGATCAAGTCCCACACACTGCTAGAAGCCTAAATATTTTTTCGGAGCTGGATGCAGAAAAAAATTATATTGAATTTGCAACCTGGTGGAGGTTAGTATAGATGGACTAATAGAATGATGCTATGCCCAAAAGGTTTTACTTCACTAGGAGCAGTAAAAAAAATTGTATTCTATACACAGGTGGTGTAGCTTGCAACACGGATAGGCTACTCCACTGACTAACACACTCTGCAATAGGCCAAAAAGGATTTGCTTTGCTAGATTTAGCCAAATGCTGTGAAAAAAACTTGCACAGCACTGGCACAGACCTGCCTGGCAAAAAGTGATAGGAACTGATGTAACCTAGCCCTGAAAAGGACAGCAATTACAATTAGTCTTTACTCCCAACCTATCTATTTAAGAGCACAGACCTGCCTGATAAAAGTCGTAGAAAATGATGTAACTTAGTACTTAAAAGGACTGCAATCACAACTCTTCCCTACTCCCAAGCTATCTGTAGATTTGTGCAAAAATTGGCTTGAAATTAACAAAGTATAGCGCACACAGCAACAGTGGTGCCGTCTAACACGCAGCTGCAGCAGTGAGAAAATGGTGGCGATGGGGAAAATGGCTGGGTCTTATAGGGCAAGGACATGTGACATACACTGCCAATGACACATGCCCTTGCTTGTGTGAAAAAAAGCACTTCGCTCCATGTGTGCGCTGCTGATAGGCTGACAGATTGCACCTCCCCACTGTAAATGCGGGAAAGAGAAAAAAAAAATGGAGGTCTTCATTATTCCTGCAGAGATCCATCCCCTGCCCCTCCCCCCGCCCTGCTGTACACTCAAACTGCGTATTAACATTAATTTTCAGCATTACTGAGAAAAAATCCAGTTATGATTTTGGTGCACGAACAGTTATCGAACATAACCTCGAACAGCCGAATTTTTTTCAAATCGTTCTTGTTCGCCGAACGGCTCGAACACCGCCCAAAACAGCTCAAATTTGAGATTGGCGAACAGTTCGAGTAGAACAACGCTCATCTCTAGTGTTTACCAAAGAGAACCACATCGTCCTTAATGATTGCAGCACACTTACCTCCCCGTAGTGTTACTTTGCACTAGCAGAGTTTGTGGTGAGGTTGATGCTGATGACCCATGCACAATGCACATGATCACTTAGTCCATTTTGTGTAATTGGCTTATCAGCCAATCTAGGCAGGTGGTTTGTCAACCAATCAGGTGATCAAGTAATCTGACCAATCAGAGCACTGAGAATTGTATTGAATTTCTCGGGTACATATTATTGGTCATCAGTTTGACCTACCAGGTTCTGGGTTGTGATAGCTTGTGTTGATTGCTACTTGGTTCTGATTAGTGATGAGCGAGCACTAAAATGCTCGGGTACTCGTTGCTCAGGTCGAGCACATTGGAATGCTCGGGTGCTCGACCCGAGCAGCGATCCCAATGTAAGTCTATGGGAAACTCGAGCATTTTTCAGGAGGCTCCCCCTGGAGGTCTGCAGAGGGCCTAAAAATTGCCCTAATCAATGAGAACAGTGCTCAAATGACATGGGAACAGCATGGGGAAGACCCCTGGAAGCATCTCTGACTCCCAGATCCCTGCTGTCATCAACGTTGTCAGAGTATTACGCCACTTTTACGGACTCACAATAAAACATACAAAAGCGAAACCAAAATGGATTTTCCTGGGAAATATGTTAAGGAACATCCTTTCCAGGGTAATAACTTTGTTATGCACACGCCCGGACTGACTGGCGTGTGCGGGAGGAGTGGTTCCACTGGACCATGAACCGGAGAGTGCCTGGAGGGGCGTGACTAAGTATCTGGCCGATCCGACCAAGATGGCACGACGGCATACGACGCCAGTGCGCCAGGGAGAAACCGGGCAGAGGGACCAGGTGCTTCTCCAGGTCAAACTCCGGACACGGGGGTTGACCCACACAGGGATTACTGGAACAGGCAGGTTAGGCTGGCACAGACTGGTGGATATAAGCGAACACGGCAGGTATGCAGACGGGTGGATACAGGCGAATATGCAGGCAGGGAGGTACTGGCCGAAAGGACGGGCTGGAGCACAGAGAGGACAAGACCCAGTACAGACTGGGTCACAGAAACAGAACCGCAGATGCGGTAGCCAAACACAGCAGAGAGGGAACGCCCGAAGCGGTGGGCAAGAGCAGAGCAGGACGGGACTGCCGGAGCAGCGAGCACAAGCAGAGCAGGACAGGACTGCCGGAGCAGCGATCAGATGCAAAGCAGGACGGGGCTGCCGGAGCAGCGAGCAGAAGCAGAGCAGGACAGGACTGCCGGAGCAGCGAGCAGATGCAGAGCAGAAACCGCACGAGCGGCAAGCAAGGCAAGAGCAGAGTGGAAACCGCAAGAGCGGTAAACAAGGCAGGAGCAGAGCGGAAACCGCAGAGCGGCTAAGAAGGCCGCAGCAGAGCGGAAACCGCAGAGCGACAAACAAGGCAGGAGCAGAGCGGAAACCGCAGAGCGGTAAACAAGGCAGGAGCAGAGCGGAAACCGCAGAGCGGCTAAGAAGGCCGCAGCAGAGCGGAAACCGCAGAGCGGCAAACAAGGCAGGAGCAGAGCGGAAACCGCAGAGCTGTAAACAAGGCAGGAGCAGAGCGGAAACCGCAGAGCGGTAAACAAGGCAGGAGCAGAGCGGAAACCGCAGAGCGGTAAACAAGGCAGGAGCAGAGCGGAAACCGCAGAGCGGTAAACAAGGCAGGAGCAGAGCGGAAACCGCAGGAGCGGCAAGCAAAGCAGGAGCAGAGCGGAAACCGCAGAGCGGCTAACAAGGCAGGAGCAGAGCGGAAACCGCAGAGCAGCAGACAAGGCAGGAGCAGAGCGGAAACCGCAGAGCGGCAGACAAGGCAGGGGGATAGGACTCTGTTCACAAAGAACAGACGGAGAAGGAAAGGCAGAACCAGAAGCACACACAGTACTTACAAAGAAGTAGCGAGCGTACACTAAATTCACAACAGAGGTACAGAGACGACGAGAAGGAATTTAGGAGCAAGTTCAGACTCTGCATAAAGACGCAGAAAACAGACAAAGAGGGAAAAGGGAGAAAAGGCAAAAGTAGAAACGAGGCACAGACAACTAGGAACCGAGGAACGGGAACAAATACAGCAAGGCTGGGACACAAACAGGACTCTGTTCAGACGGGAACAGATACCGCAAGGCACAGACAACTGGAAACAGAGAAACGGGAACAAATACAGCAAGGCTGGGACACAAACAGGACTCTGTTCAGACGGGAACAGATACCGCAAGGCACAGACAGGCAGATCTAGGAATACAGCCCCTAGAAGGCGAAAGAACAGGCTAGAAGCGTGTTCACAAGAACAGACCACAGTTCAGACACAGAACTGGAGAACAGGCAGGAAAGCAGGATAGGACCTGGCACGTCAGAGACAAAAAGCCGACTGACAGGACACAATGCTCAGGCGCCATCTTGAGGAAGAAGGTGGTATAAATACCCAAAGATGGACAGCAATAGGCTGAAGGTGCAACAGGGGCGTGTCCGCAGCAGGTACAAGAAACAGGAAGTTCAGCGGGCGTCGCCCTATGCAGCCAAAACAGACAAACAGACAGCAAGGAGGGAAGCCAGAGAGACATTCTGGACTGGAGATCAAGTGCGCGCTCTTGCACAGTGGGAGATGGACCACCATGCAAGGACGCCGCCAGGTATGTTACAGTACCCCCCCCTTACGCCCCCTCTTCTTCAGGCCTGCCAGAATCTTCCGCAGGGAATTCGAGGACCAGTCGTTCACTTCAAGGAGATCACTTCCACTGTTCACAGGAAAAATTGATCTCATCTGGTTAGCTAGGATGCTACCTCCTATCCAGCCATCCTTAGCAACAGACGAAACGGGTGGAGTACCAGGAACAGCACACAAGGAAGTCTCTCTCCACATATTTTCAGGTGGCACCCCAGAGGGTACAGGAGACAACTGGAAGTCCTTCACCGGGTTGGAGGGGGACAGAGACTTGGGGGTAATCTCTGCTTCGAGGTACATCTTGTCAAGCTCACAGGAAGAAATAGACGGGTTATCAGTAGTGTTGAGCCACCCCCGTAGTGTTCGAGTTCGGTTCGGTTCGTCGAACACCCGTGTGTTCGCCGAACAGTTCGTCGAACTGTTCGTCGAACACCTTCGAACACCGTTAAAACCAATGGCAGGCAAACAAAAACACATAGAAACACATAGAAAACACCTTCAAAGGTGTCCAAAAGCTGACAAACTGCTCAGAAGACACAACTAACACATGGAAAAGTGACAAGTACATATAGTCATGCGAAAAGAAAAGAGGTGGAGGAGTAAAAGGAGGGGGAGACACAGATATAGGCATGTCATGCCCTTCTAAAATCCAAAAAGTGAGAAGCCGAGACGGCCAGTCCGCTCCTGCCCGTGCCACCTCCGTGTCGCCGGGTTTGTGCCAGAGCCGCGGTGAACCCTGACGGCCAGCCCCCCTCTCCCAATACTGGTGCCTGTCCGCTGGTGGGTCGAGAGAGCCCCCCTGTGGTGGAGGCAGCTCTAAGCTTTTTAATTTAAATTGTCCCTCTAATTTGAATGAATACACTTTAAATCCATTTACAAGGATCTATTGGAGGGCAAGTCTCATGCCAGCAGCCGCGTAATTCCAGCTCCAGTAGCGTCCACTAAAGCTGCTGCAGTTAAAAAGCTTTTATAAGGATCGAGCTCGGCTGTCCACCGCAAGGCATCCTAGTGCCAGTCCCAGCCCCTATGCCTTGGGGTGCCTCCTGATGCTCTTCACTAAGTATCCCGTGGTCCCGAAGCATTTCCTTTGAAAAATTAAGTGTCCAAACTACAGGTGGTGTAGCTTGCTTAACAGCCGGGATAATCCGCTGACTAGCAGACACTGCTACTAGGCAAAAAAGTATTTCCTGGGCTAGATGCAGTTAAAAATTTGTAAGTAGATACTCTCGTTGGATGCTGAGAAAGCATTCCATAGAGTCTCCTGGCACGCCATATATGATTCTCTTAAAAAGCTTGGGGTAGGGGTCTAGGGGACCCTTTTATAGCCAAAATCACGGCCCTGTATCACAATACGTCACCTAGGCTGAAGATAAATGGAACTGTAGCACCGAGGGCTCGGTTGCTACAGACGTATTGCACCTCACCCAGAGGTGTGATATCTCACTCTCAGATAAGGATGGAGTGTGGATCAGGACCCGACACCTGCATGCATTACACCACATTGCCGTGGGGCAGGGCGACCAATATGCCCCTGAGATGGGCACGACAGTCCCTGTCCCTGGCTGGAGTGGGGGGAGGGAACACTGAGGAAGGGGAACCCTGCAGTGCAGGAGCAGGGAGGAAGCAGTTCCTGGGTGCATTGAGAAGGGAGCATAAAAGGTGGGCACCATCTTAGTTCAGTGCAGAGAAGTCTGAGCAGAAGTGGCAGGGAGCAGGGGCTCTGCATGAGCTCTGCTCCGGAGGCGGGCCTAGTAACAGAGGCCCAGGCCTGCAAGAGGGAGAAGGAAGGAAGAGGAGCGGAGAAGGCTCCAGGAACGAGGAATGAAGGGATCCCAGGGGTGCGGACAGGCGAGTCGCCACCGCACGCCCGAATCCACCTGCGTGGAGGGGTCAGGCCAAAGGGGGAGACCAGTCCCCGAACTAGTGGAGGCAGGAAACGACCCTCAGCTAGAAACCGGAGGCTCTGACATTTTATGTGGCGCAGCCCCTTGCTCCACCCGCTAGGAAGGCACCACATAGGGTCAGGGAAACTGGCGCCAAGTTTACCAAGAGGAGGCCCGAGGCAGCCGGACAGAAGTGTTGGTAAGAAAGGCCAGACAAAGGACACACAAAGGGGGTCCTGTGAAGCGCTCCAAAGTTATCTGGGAGTTGTCTGAGCCCCTCACCTGGTGAGCACAGTACGACGTGGGCAGCCGTTACCTGCAGACGTGGTCTGGATAATAAGAACTGTGAGTAAAGGCCCTGAACTGCATCACTGACTCCGTGTCGTTACTGCTGCTGCCCTGCACCATCACCCCCATCCTCCGCATACACTGCCCTGAGGCTATACTCCTCCCGTGGGGAGTTATGCTACGCTCTGCTGCACCCACAACACCAGCCTTAGCGGTCTGCCCTGTAGCGGCGGTTCACTCTGACCGCAATGCACGGGTGGCGTAGTCGGACATTTAAACATCAAAACCACATAAATAGTTCCGCCACTGGTTTGACCGCCCTGAGCCACGGAACCGGATCGCCGCCACGAAGACTACAACAACCAGCATCCACCAAAAAGGGTCCGGCTCCGGGTGTCCCAAGGCCCAGGGGGTGCGTCAGAACATTTTCATCACCTTTCACAATCACCAATGGGACAAGGCAGGGATGTCCTCTGTCCCCTCTCTTATACATCCTAGTGACGGAGCACCTGCTCTCATCAATTCGCCATAACCCCAATATTAGGTGGATTGAGGTGGGAGGCACCGAGTACAAGTGCTCTCTATTTGCTGATGATGTCCTAGTATATATCACTCAATCACATATATCCATCCCTGCTGTTATGGCTGAAATAGATCACTTTGTTACATGGTAAAATTTTAAAATCAATGCAGCGAAGTCTGAGGCCCTCGATGTCTCCCTCCCTAAATCCATATAGGATTCCATCCAGTCCAACTTTCCCTTTGCCTGGCCCTCACAGGGTATCAAATACTTAGGAATTCCTATTCATAGAGACCTCTCCCATCTATGTTATCTTAATTTTGGGCCCTTTATTGAACAATTCCATACAGACCACGGTTGGCAAGTTAGAACTGTAAGATTCACTACGTGAACCACTGGTGTTTTGTGGAAAAGCACATGTACACCGCGTTCCAAATTATTATGCAAAAAGTGTTTAGGAGTGATAAGGGAAGAATTTGTTTGTTTGTCAGTTAAACTCTTTGATGGTGATGTGTGTCAGGGCTCTTTATATCACTGTAAGCAATTGCAGACACCTGTGCTAATTAGTTTGGCAGGTGTGTCCAATAAAGGCAAGACTACTTAAGAAGGCTCTCTCACATTATTAAGCAGCCTACATTTTCTGCCAAAATGGGAAAGAAAAAGGATGTGTCGGCTGCTGAGAAGCAACAAATTGTGGAGTGTTTAGGTCAAGGCATGACTACAATCAACATTGTGCGATGATCAGGATGAAGTGTCTTGGCAATCAAGAAGTATGTAGCTGATTCACAGTACACACGTGTGTGTGCTGATAAGGGCAAATTGAGGACTCTTTCCTACAGGCAATTACATCAGGTTAAAAGAGCAGGGGCAAAAAAGCCTTGTCATAGCAGCAGACAAGTTTTTGAAGCTGCTGGTGCCTCCAACGTCCCCTGAACAACAAGATGCAGGGTCCTTCAGAGGTTTGCAGTTGTGCATACGCCATCCTGTCGACCTCCTCTATCCACTTCACACAAGCAGAAACGGCTCCAGTGGGCCAAACATTACATGAAGACTGATTTCAAAACTGTTTTGTTCACGGATGAGTGCCGTGCAGCGCTCGATGGTCCAGATGAATGGAGTGGAGGATGGCTGGTTGATGGACACCCCACGCAAACACAGCTACAGCGCCAACAAGGAGGAGGTGGAGTAATGTTTTGGGCTGGAATCATGGGGAGAGAGATTGTCGGCCCCTTTAGGATCCCTGAAGGCGCTAAAGATGAACTCCATAATGTATGTGGATTTTCTCAAACAGCACTTCCTGCCATGGTTCAAGAAGAAGAACCGTGTATTTCACAGCAAGATCATTTTTCTGCATGATAATGCACCATCTCATGCTGCACATAAAACATCTGCATCTCTGGCTGATATGGGCATAAAAGGGGACAAACTTATGGTGTGACCCCCATGCTCCCCTGACCTCTACCCCATTCAGAACCTTTGGAGCATCATTAAAAGGAGTGTCTATGATGGCGGGAGGCAGTTCACATCTAAGCAACAGCTCTGGGAGGGTATTCTGTCCTCATGCAAAACAATTGAAGCAGAAACCATCCAAAACCTGACAAATTCAATGGACGAGAGAGTTCAGAAGCTCCTTTCGAACAAGGGGTCCTATGTGAAAATGTAACATCACCTAGAATAAAGTTTTGAGTTGAAAACTGTTTGATTTCAGTTTCTAACAACCTGCTAATGCTTATAATTTCAAAAATGACCATTTTTTTGGTCTTTATTAAAATGAAAAGGTTGATCGAAAAGTTTGGGGGATCTAAGAGTGTGGCAACCCAGTAGTCATGATTACTTCGAATTCTGACAATATGAGGGTCATGCTGCAGGTAGTGCAGCAAGAAGGCACTTATGTGTCTTGCGCATCTCGGAGCCCCAAAATTATTTTCCGGGCTAGATGCAGCTAAAAATTATTTTTAATTTTAAATCTGGTGAAGCTTATTATAGATGGCCTAATAGGATCAGTGCTGCACACTGCTACAAAGCCCAAATTATTTTCCAGTCAAGATACAGATAAACATGATTAGTAATTTGAAAGCTTAAAACGGTTGGTAGGGTGATTTTAACCAATCATCAAGCTTTTACTCTCCCCAGGATGACACAGGGGTAGAAAAGTCGTTTCGGATCCATGATTTGTTCATCTTTATGAACGTGAGTCTGTCTACATTATCAGTGGAGAGCCGCGTGCGCTTATCTGTCAGCACACCACCAGCAGCGCTGAACACACGTTCAGACAGAACGCTGGCTGCGGGGCATGACAAGATCTCCAAGGCGTAAGTGGCTAGCTCCGGCCATTTATCCAGATTGGAAGCCCAAAAAGAGCAAGGGTCCAGTGACACAGTCGTGGCTTCAATGTTTACTTGGAGATACTCCTGTACCATCGTCTCTAGGCGTTGACTATGTGTCAGACTTCTTGTCTCCTGTGGCCTTGCAAAGGATGGGCTAAAAAAGTGGTGAAATGATTCCGCAAAATTGATGTTACCAGCAGATACTGTGGTTCTGTTACGGTTTGAGTGCTGAACACTTGACGGTCCCACGGTTGGCAAGTTGGAACTGTGAGATTCACTACGTGCACCACTGGTATTTTGTGGAAAAGCACATGTAAGATTCTGCAACAGTCTCTGCTGATACTCCTGCATGCGTGCATCCCTTTCTATGGCAGGAATAATTTCTGCAAATTTACTTTTGTACCGGGGATCTAACAGTGTGGCAACCCAGTAGTCAGGATTATTTCTAATTCTCACAATTCGAGGGTCATGTTGCAGGTAGTGCAGCAAGAAGGCACTCATGTGTGTTGCGCATCCAGGAGCACCAAGTCCCTGTTGTGTTGGTGGCGAGGTAACAATCATGCTTCCTTCCTCTGTCCTCTCCCCCCAACCTCGCACAACAGAAATGTGATCAAGGTCTCCCTCATCTGATGAGTCTTCCATCAGTTCGTCCTCCACTTCTTCCTGGGCTCCTGCACCTTCCTCACTAGTTTGGCTGCTACCATGCGCCCTGGTTAAACCATCTCCCCCACCCTCACATGCCTGCCGCCTTGGTGCTGCCGACCGTCTGGACCTTGCAGATGTTAGCCCTTCCGCATACAACTCCTCCTCCTCTACTTCCTCCACCTCCTCATGTGCCACCACCTGACTCCGAATTCTGTTTAACATGTGCTCCAGCATGTAAATCACCGGAATAGTCATGCTGATAATGGCATCGTCAGCACTAAACATCTTCGTCGCCATTTCAAAACTGTGCAGAAGGGTGCATAGGTCCCTGATCTGAGACCACTCCTCCAGCGTGATTTGCCCCACCTCTGAATCTCGTTGGCCCAGGCTATACGTCAGAACGTATTGCACCAGGGCTTGTCGGTGCTGCCACAGTCGCTGCAACATGTGCAGAGTTGAATTCCACCGGGTAGGCACATCGCATTTTAGCCGGTGAAGTGGCAGGCCCAACGACTTCTGTAGAGATGTAAGTCGCTGAACTGCGGGATGCGAACGGCGGAAGTGAGCACACAGCGACCGTGCCCTCTGCAGAAGGCCATCTAGTCTGGGATAGTGGGCTAAAAATTGCTGGACAACCAGGTTCAACACGTGAGCCATACAAGGCACGTGTGTGACATTGCCCCGGCGAAGGGCCGTACCCAGGTTTGCAGCATTGTCGCACACAGCCTTCCCTGGTTTCAGGTCCAGTGGAGACAACCATTCATGAAATTGGTTCTCCAGAGCTGACCACAACTCCTCAGCTGTGTGACTCACATTTCCCAGACATTTCAATGTAAAAACCGCCTGATGACGTTGAGCCCTACTGCCAGCATAGTAAGGAGGTGTGCAGGATCCCTTCTGCGCAGTTAGAAAGCTTGTGGCATGACCAGACAGGCTTTGGGTGCAGGTGGAAGACCGAGAGGAGGTTGAGGAGGCAGAATCAGTGGAGGAAAAATGACATAAAGAGGATTGACGCACAACTCGTGGGGACGGCAAGACTTGGACAGCAGCCCCTTGTCCTGCTGTCACCATAGTTACCCAGTGCCCAGTCAGCGACATGTAACGCCCCTGTCCATGCCTACTCGTCCAAGTGTCTGTGGTGAAATGCACCCTGTCACACACAGAGTTTCTCAAAGAAGCGGTGATGTTGTGTGCGACATGCTGGTGGAGCGCAGGCACACCTTTCTTTGAGAAGTAGTGCCGACTGGGCATCTGGTACTGGGGCACTGCGACGGACATAAGGTCTCGAAAATCCTCTGTGTCCACCAGGCGGAAAGGCAGCATTTCTGTAGCCAAGAGCTTGCAGATGGTGAAATTCAACCTCTTAGCTTTCTCATGGCTAGGAGGAAATGGTCTTTTACTTGTCCACATCTGAGGGACCGAGGGCTGGCTATTGTGCTTAGACGGGGTTGATAAGGGTGTCCCCGGCAAACTGCCGGTCTGTGAGGAAGATGCAGGCGGACATGTTAGGTTGCCTTGATCCAAAGGTGGTGCTATCGATGTCGGACAGCGCTCAAGACCAGCTGGTGTTACCACCTCCAAAGAAAATGATGACCTGCCAATCACGCTGGCTGTTGCGGGTAAAGAGGTGGCAGGTCTGTGCCCCAAAACAGGTGTGACTGCTGTCCCCCCAGTCACAGAGGATGAAGAGGCCGCGGATGCACAAGATATGGCAGACGGTGGTTGGCCCGGCCGGCTAGACCGCATTGTAGCACACTGAGCTTCCCACTGCAACTTATGCTTCATGTCCATGTGCCGGTTCATGCATGAAGTACTCAAACTATGTATTTTTTGGCCTCTACTTAGCTTTTGCTGACAAATGTTACAGATAACACGAGTTGGGTCATCTTTATCGATCTGAAAAAATGCCCAGGCTATGCAAGGCTTAGCACCCATGCGACCTGAAGAGCCACCACGACTTGTGGTGAGAGGCAGAGTTGTGTTTGAGGATGCAGTTGTTGACGTGCTTCCAGTACTACGTCTCTGTCCAGGAAGGCGCAACCTGACCTCGTCGTCACTAGCATCTTCCTCCACCTCCTCTGCTGACCTCATCTCTTGGCTGACTGTGGGTTGACAGTAAGTGGGATCTCCGACCTCATAATCATCACCCTGTGCGTTATCACACCCGTCGTCCTCAGAGCCAACCTGTTCCTGCCCTGACAAAAAACTAAAGTTGTCGCTCCAATCAGGTATTTGAGTCTTATCATCGTCTTCCTCATTGTCTCCACCAACAGGAGTTACAGTTTGGGAATGAGGGTCTACATTATGGTCAGAACCTTCTGCGTCTGGTCCTGGATCCGACTCATAAAGATTCTGGGCATCAGTGCAGATCATTTCCTCGTCTGGATTCACAGAAGCGCTGGAGTCGACCTCTGATTCCCAGGCTATAGTATGAGTAAACAGCTCTGCAGACTCAACCATCTGTTCTACCTCATACTCAGACGGGCAGCTGGAGATTTGGGAGCTGTGAGGAAGAAAGTGCGATTTGGGTGACACCTTTGAGGACTGGAGTATTTGTGATGTTGAAGTTGATGTGGAGGAGAGCCCACTTAAAGGAGCACTTGATATCCGTTGAAGCACCTGCTGTTTTTGTGCCTCATCTGGAATTTGTAGCGATTGACGTGGCCGTAAGAAAGGGATCTTATCACATTGTCCGCTAAAAGAAGTAGACATTTTAGTTTGGCTGGAAGATGGTCTTTCTTCTGCACCTACCCCACGGACACAACCTTTTTTCCCCTTCCCAACACGCCTATTCCCCTTTCCACCAGCAGCAGGCCTTTTTCCACTCATTTTGGTGGTTAACTAATTCACAACTCTGGAGTTGTTTGCACTAAAAAACAATGGATGGTAACCGAGCAGAGCTGAGTGGCCAAACTGTGGTATTAGGCCAAAACTATTGGCTGGGTTAGATGCAGAAAAAAATTATTTTTAATTTGCAACCTGATGGAGGTCAGTATAGATGGACTAATAGACCAAGTCCCACACACCGCTAGAAGCCCAAATATTTTTTCAGAGCTAGATGCAGAAAATTTTTTTATTCAATTTGCAACCTGATGGAGGTCAGTATAGATGGACTAATAGACCAAGTCCCACACACCGCTAGAAGCCCAAATATTTTTTCAGAGCTAGATGCAGAAAATTTTTTTATTCAATTTGCAACCTGATGGAGGTCAGTATAGATGGACTAATAGACCAAGTCCCACACACTGCTAGAAGCCCAAATATTTTTTCAGAGCTAGATGCAGAAAAAAATTATTTTTAATTTGCAACCTGATGGAGGTCAGTATAGATGGACTAATAGACCAAGTCCCACACACCGCTAGAAGCCCAAATATTTTTTCAGAGCTTGATGCAGAAAATTTTTTTATTCAATTTGCAACCTGATGGAGGTCAGTATAGATGGACTAATAGACCAAGTCCCACACACTGCTAGAAGCCCAAATATTTTTTCAGAGCTAGATGCAGAAAAAAATTATTTTTAATTTGCAACCTGATGGAGGTCAGTATAGATGGACTAATAGACCAAGTCCCACACACTGCTAGAAGCCCAAATATTTTTTCAGAGCTAGATGCAGAAAAAAATTATTTTTAATTTGCAACCTGATGGAGGTCAGTATAGATGGACTAATAGACCAAGTCCCACACACCGCTAGAAGCCCAAATATTTTTTCAGAGCTAGATGCAGAAAATTTTTTTATTCAATTTGCAACCTGATGGAGGTCAGTATAGATGGACTAATAGACCAAGTCCCACACACTGCTAGAAGCCCAAATATTTTTTCAGAGCTAGATGCAGAAAAAAATTATTTTTAATTTGCAACCTGATGGAGGTCAGTATAGATGGACTAATAGACCAAGTCCCACACATCGCTAGAAGCCCAAATATTTTTTCAGAGCTAGATGCAGAAAAAAATTATATTCAATTTGCAACCTGCTGGACGTCAGTATAGAAGGACTAATAGAACAAGTCCCACACACTGCTAGAAGCCCAAATATTTTTTCAGAGCTAAATGAAGAAAAAAATTATTTTTAATTTGCAACCTGATGGAGGTCAGTATAGATGGACTAATAGACCAAGTCCCACACACTGCTAGAAGCCCAAATATTTTTTCAGAGCTAGATGCAGAAAAAAATTATTTTTAATTTGCAACCTGATGGAGGTCAGTATAGATGGACTAATAGACCAAGTCCCACACACCGCTAGAAGCCCAAATATTTTTTCAGAGCTAGATGCAGAAAATTTTTTTATTCAATTTGCAACCTGATGGAGGTCAGTATAGATGGACTAATAGACCAAGTCCCACACACTGCTAGAAGCCCAAATATTTTTTCAGAGCTAGATGCAGAAAAAAATTATTTTTAATTTGCAACCTGATGGAGGTCAGTATAGATGGACTAATAGACCAAGTCCCACACACCGCTAGAAGCCGAAATATTTTTTCAGAGCTAGATGCAGAAAAAAATTATATTCAATTTGCAACCTGCTGGACGTCAGTATAGAAGGACTAATAGAACAAGTCCCACACACTGCTAGAAGCCCAAATATTTTTTCAGAGCTAAATGAAGAAAAAAATTATTTTTAATTTGCAACCTGATGGAGGTCAGTATAGATGGACTAATAGACCAAGTCCCACACACTGCTAGAAGCCCAAATATTTTTTCAGAGCTAGATGCAGAAAAAAATTATTTTTAATTTGCAACCTGATGGAGGTCAGTATAGATGGACTAATAGAACAAGTCCCACACGCTGCTAGAAGCCCAAATATTTTTTCAGAGATAAATGAAGAAAAAAATTATTTTTAATTTGCAACCTGATGGAGGTCAGTATAGATGGACTAATAGACCAAGTCCCACACACTGCTAGAAGCCCAAATATTTTTTCAGAGCTAAATGAAGAAAAAAATAATTTTTAATTTGCAACCTGATGGAGGTCAGTATAGATGGACTAATAGACCAAGTCCCACACACTGCTAGAAGCCCAAATATTTTTTCAGAGCTAGATGCAGAAAAAAATTATTTTTAATTTGCAACCTGATGGAGGTCAGTATAGATGGACTAATGGAACAAGTCCCACACGCTGCTAGAAGCCCAAATATTTTTTCAGAGATAAATGAAGAAAAAAATTATTTTTAATTTGCAACCTGATGGAGGTCAGTATAGATGGACTAATAGACCAAGTCCCACACACTGCTAGAAGCCCAAATATTTTTTCAGAGCAAGATGCAGAAAAAAATTATTTTTAATTTGCAACCTGATGGAGGTCAGTATAGATGGACTAATAGACCAAGTCCCACACACTGCTAGAAGCCCAAATATTTTTTCAGAGCTAGATGCAGAAAAAAATTATTTTTAATTTGCAACCTGATGGAGGTCAGTATAGATGGACTAATAGAACAAGTCCCACACGCTGCTAGAAGCCCAAATATTTTTTCAGAGATAAATGAAGAAAAAAATTATTTTTAATTTGCAACCTGATGGAGGTCAGTATAGATGGACTAATAGACCAAGTCCCACACACTGCTAGAAGCCCAAATATTTTTTCAGAGCTAGATGCAGAAAAAAATTATTTTTAATTTGCAACCTGATGGAGGTCAGTATAGATGGACTAATAGACCAAGTCCCACACACCGCTAGAAGCCCAAATATTTTTTCAGAGCTAGATGCAGAAAAAAATTATATTCAGTTTGCAACCTGATGGAGGTCAGTATAGATGGACTAATAGAATGATGCTATGCCCAAAAGATTTTACTTCACTAGGTGCAGTAAAAAAATTGGTATTCTATACACAGGTGGTATATCTTGCAACACAGATAGGCTACTCCACTGACTAACACACTCTGCAATAGGCCAAAAAGGATTAGCTTTGCTAGATTCAGCCAAATGCTGTGAAAAAAACTTGCACAGCACTGGCACAGACCTGCCTGGCAAAAACTGATAGGAACTGATGTAACCTAGTCCTGAAAAGGACTCCAATTACAATTAGTCTTTACTCCCACAATCTATCTATTTAAGAGCACAGACCTGCCTGATAAAAGTCGTAGGAAATGCTGTAACCTAGTCCTTAAAAGGACTGCAATCACAACTATTCCCTACTCCCAAGCTATCTGTATATTTGTGCGAAAATTGGCTTGAAATTAACAAGGTATAGCGCACACAGCAACAGCGGTGCCGTCTAACACGCAGCTGCAGCAGTGAGAAAATGGTGGCGACGGGGAAAATGGCTTGGTCTTATAGGGCAAGGACATGTGACATACACTGCCAATCACACATGCCCTTGCTTGTGTGAAAAAAAGCACTTCGCTCCGTGTGTGCGCTTCTGATAGGCTGACAGATTGCACCTCCCCACTGCAAATGCGGGAAAGAGAAAAAAAAATGGAGATCTTCATTGTTCCTGCAGAGATCCATCCCCTGCCCCTCCCCCCGCCCCGCTGTACACTCAAACTGCGTATTAACATTAATTTTCATCATTACTGAGAAAAAATCCAGTTATGATTTTAGTGCACGAACAGTTATCGAACATAACCTCGAACAGCCGAATTTTTCTCAAATTGTTCGTGTTCGCCGACCGGCTCGAACACCGCCCAAAACAGCTCGAATTTGAGATTGGCGAACAGTTCAAGTAGAACAACGCTCATCTCTAGTTATCAGGTACATAATGAGGAAAAGTCACTGTCTCTTTGTTATCTGGTGGTACCCCAGAGAATTCAGGAAACAACTGGAGGTCCTCTGCCGGGTCAGAAGAGTGCAGAGGCTCAGAGAAAACATCTGCTTCAGAGTACACTAGGTCGGACTCACTGGAAGAAGCAGGCGAGGTATCGGGTACCGAGTATAGGAAAGTCTCTGTCCATTCACCACCAGGTGGCACCCCGAAGGGTTCTGGAGACAATTGGAGGTCCTCCGCCTGGTCAGAGGGGTGTAGAGACTCAAGGGTAACCTCTGCTTCAGAGTACACAAGGTCGTACTCACTGGACGAAGCAAGCGAGGTATCAGATCCAGGATATAGGAAAGTCTCTGTCCATTCACCACCAGGTGGCACCCCGAAGGGTTCTGGAGACAACTGGAGGTCCTCCGCCTGGTCGGAGGGGTGTAGAGACTCGGGAGTAACCTCTGCTTCGGAGTACACTAGGTTGGACTCACTGGACGAAGCGAGCGAGGTATCAGGTACAGAGTATAGGAGAGTCTCTGTCCTTTCGCTACCAGGTAGCACCCCGTAGGGTTCTGGAGACAACTGGAGGTCCTCCGCCTGGTCGGAGGGGTGTAGAGACTCGGGAGTAACCTCTGCTTCGGAGTACACTAGGTTGGACTCACTGGACGAAGCGAGCGAGGTATCAGGTACAGAGTATAGGAGAATCTCTGTCCTTTCGTTACCAGGTAGCACCCCGAAGGGTTCTGGAGACAACTGGAGGTCCTCCGCCTGGTCGGAGGGGTGTAGAGACTCGGGGGTAACTACCACTTTGGGGTACCCATTGTCAGGCTCACAGGACGAAGCGGACAAAGTATCGAGTACCGAGTGTAGAGAAGTCTCTCTCCATTTGTCATCGAGTGGTATCCCGGAGGATTCAGGAGGCAACAGGGGGTCCTCCGCCAGGTAGTAGAGGTGCACAGACTCAGAGGTAACCACAGCTTTGGAGCATCCTTGGACATGCACACCGGTTAAAGTGGGTGAAGCATCTGATGCCGGGTGCAGGAAGTTCTCCTGTGTGGAGTCTGGATGGGCAGAAGTCTCTTCGGGCAGGAGAACCGGAGCACTACCCACGCACATTACCCGTTGGGGTGGGGCTTCTCCGGGATACAGGGAGATGAAGCTTCAGTAGGGACTTCAAGGTTGGGGTCAGGAGGTCTCAGTGAGGACAGACCCTGGCGTGACGGCTTGCCTCTACGTCTAGCACGTCTGGACTGCCTCTTGAGGTTGGGAGAAGTATTCCGGAAAGCGTAGTCACCCTGTGAGGATTCTGGGTGGGCAGTAGTCTCATTGGGCTGGAGGACTATTGCGCTACCCACACACATTACCCATCGGGGCTGCTCCGGGATATTGGGAGGTGAAGCTTCAGCAGGAGCCTCCGGGTTAGGATCATCGAAGACCATTAGAAAGGCCACCAGGAAGGCCATTAGGTCCAGGAGGATCGGATCCTGTGTTTCATATAGGGGGTTGATCCATTCCAAGGCATCACCCGCCAGGTAAGACATAATGAATGCCACCTTAACCCGATCGGTGGGAAAACATAGAGGGTAGAACTTGAAGTATAGCATGCATTGCTCCACAAATGCACGACTTTGTCTTGGATCCCCATAGTAACGTGGCGGATCCGCAGGAACGAGAGCAGATAGATCCATCTGGACGGGTGCGTAATTCGCCTGGAACTCAGCTGAGAAAAAAAAAAAAATTATTTATTTATTTTTAATGCATGTATTCGCTGGAAAACTTCTCAGAGAGCGAAGGCCGTGGGGCTCAACGGGAACCATGGCCTGAGCATGCTGTTATGCACACGCCCGGACTGACTGGCGTGTGCGGGAGAAGTGGTTCCACTGGACAATGAACCGGAGAGTGCCTGGAGGGGTGTGACTAAGTATCTGGCCGATCCGACCAAGATGGCACGACGGCATACGACGCCAGTGCACCAGGGAGAAACCGGGCAGAGGGACCAGGTGCTACTCCAGGTCAAACTCCAGACACGGGGGTTGACCCACACAGGGATTACTGGAACAGGCAGGTTAGGCTGGCACAGACTGGTGGATATAAGCGAACATGGCAGGTATGCAGACGGGTGGATACAGGCGAATATGCAGGCAGGGAGGTACTGGCCGAAAGGACGGGCTGGAGCACAGAGAGGACAAGACCCAGTACAGACTGGGTCACAGAAACAGAACCGCAGATGCGGTAGCCAAACACAGCAGAGAGGGAACGCCCGAAGCGGTGGGCAAGAGCAGAGCAGGACGGGACTGCCGGAGCAGCGAGCACAAGCAGAGCAGGACAGGACTGCCGGAGCAGCGAGCAGATGCAGAGCAGGACGGGGCTGCCGGAGCAGCGAGCAGAAGCAGAGCAGGACAGGACTGCCGGAGCAGCGAGCAGATGCAGAGCAGAAACCGCAGGAGCGGCAAGCAAGGCAAGAGCAGAGTGGAAACCGCAAGAGCGGTAAACAAGGCAGGAGCAGAGCGGAAACCGCAGAGCGGTAAACAAGGCAGGAGCAGAGCGGAAACCGCAGAGCGGCTAAGAAGGCCGCAGCAGAGCGGAAACCGCAGAGCGGCAAACAAGGCAGGAGCAGAGCGGAAACCGCAGAGCGGTAAACAAGGCAGGAGCAGAGCGGAAACCGCAGAGCGGTAAACAAGGCAGGAGCAGAGCGGAAACCGCAGAGCGGTAAACAAGGCAGGAGCAGAGCGGAAACCGCAGAGCGGTAAACAAGGCAGGAGCAGAGCGGAAACCGCAGGAGCGGCAAGCAAAGCAGGAGCAGAGCGGAAACTGCAGGAGCGGCAAGCAAAGCAGGAGCAGAGCGGAAACCGCAGAGCGGCGAACAAGGCAGGAGCAGAGCGGAAACCGCAGAGCGGCAGACAAGGCAGGGGGATAGGACTCTGTTCACAAAGAACAGACGGAGAAGGAAAGGCAAAACCAGAAGCACACACAGTACTTACAAAGAAGTAGCGAGCGTACACTAAATTCACAACAGAGGTACAGAGACGACGAGAAGGAATTTAGGAGCAAGTTCAGACTCTGCAGAAAGACGCAGAAAACAGACAAAGAGGGAAAAGGGAGAAAAGGCAAAAGTAGAAACGAGGCACAGACAACTAGGAACCGAGGAACGGGAACAAATACAGCAAGGCTGGGACACAAACAGGACTCTGTTCAGACGGGAACAGATACCGCAAGGCACAGACAAATGGAAACAGAGAAACGGGAACAAATACAGCAAGGCTGGGACACAAACAGGACTCTGTTCAGACGGGAACAGATACCGCAAGGCACAGACAGGCAGATCTAGGAATACAGCCCCTAGAAGGCGAAAGAACAGGCTAGAAGCGTGTTCACAAGAACAGACCACAGTTCAGACACAGAACTGGAGAACAGGCAGGAAAGCAGGATAGGACCTGGCACGTCAGAGACAAAAAGCCGACTGACAGGACACAATGCTCAGGCGCCATCTTGAGGAAGAAGGTGGTATAAATACCCAAAGATGGACAGCAATAGGCTGAAGGTGCAACAGGGGCGTGTCCGCAGCAGGTACAAGAAACAGGAAGTTCAGCGGGCGTCGCCCTATGCAGCCAAAACAGACAAACAGACAGCAAGGAGGGAAGCCAGAGAGACATTCTGGACTGGAGATCAAGTGCGCGCTCTTGCACAGTGGGAGATGGACCACCATGCAAGGACGCCGCCAGGTATGTTACAGACTTGTATATAAGGCAAAATAAATAACCAAAAACAAAAGTAATCCTCCACATCTTGGGCTATGTTCACACGCAGCGTTTTTGCACTTTTGCATTGCTTTCAACCATGACAAATTCATCCGCCAGGAAATGTCATTTTTAACATTTTACAACCTTATCTGGCCATGTGGTGTGTGACACATCATCAGACACATGCATACAGTGCTGAAAAGACATGGGAACAGCACGGGGAAGACCTCTGGAAGCATCTCTGACTCCCAGGTCACTGCCTAAAAGTGTGCCCATCAAAAGTGATCCTTGGCACATGCAAAGATGCCTACTGCCATGCATCTGTTGTTGCAGACTTGCAACAATCACCGTCCACGTCATTGTCCCAGTGCAGCGTTCAGTTGTCCCTACACCATTCCTTGGAATGCAAGTGCAAGTATGCAGCCAGCCACTCACCAACCTATAGGCTTCAATACTATACTGCCAAATTTTTGACAGCTGCTTGCATTTGAAATGTGGCCTTTTAGGCTCGTGGAGGTGGAAGATGTCCACAATCTTATGGCGGCAGTGACCGGTTATCCATGCTTGGTCCCCAGCCACCACTATTTGTCCTGGTGTCATCACCACCTTCCACAAGCACGGGTCCTACAACATTACCCGTGCCCCCCCCAGTGCACTTACTGGGAAGGACCGCCTAACCACAAACACGTGGACAGGTGAATGTGGCCGGGGACGGTACTGAGCCAGTCCACAGCTTTTTTTGCTGAGTTGTATTTCACCACAGCCATATTCTTTAGCTCAGTGAAAGGACTGGCATAGAGGGAAACTGTATCTACTCTGGGTGTCATTTCTTCCAGGAAGTCCTCTAAAGCAGCTTGTTGCAGTAGTAATGGCAGCCCACCCAACATCAACTTGTACTTCTCGGTGGTGCTTTGACACACAAACATCTTTCTTTGCTCATTTAATTTAATGACTAGAGTTGGGAAATGGCCTGATCTGCAATCCGGTTTGAGAAATAACATGCATACGCACGTCCAATACACATTAAAAAAACTGCCATAAAGTGTCCGGGAACCTTCCCCCACACTTTTCTTAGCCTGGGCTGCTACTTGGCAGGGCTGGATGGACCCACCAGAAAACCGGAGACTCCTCTGGTGGGCCCTGGCTTCTCCTTCAGGAGAGTTCATAGTGCCGAGGGGAGGCCATGATGATGATAGAGGCCACCATCTTCTTAGTTTTTTGTTACTTGGAATGCAAGTGCAAGTATGCAGCCAGCCACCCACCAACAGGCTGCAATACTAAACTGCCAGATTTCTGGGCAGTTGTTTGCACTTGAAATGTGGCCTTTTAGGCTCGTGGAGGCGGAAGTTTTTCACATCCTCATGCCTCATGCCTCGTGTCCATACTCGGTCCCCAGCCGTCACTATTTCTCCTGGTGTTGTCTCCATCTTCTACAAGCGTGGGTCCCTGAACATTACTGCTGGTACTTTTCTGTGGGAATTTGCTTGCCTCCTACACCTCCTACAAGCCTGGAATATTTCCAGTAAACTATGGTACGATGCCTTGGTATTAGCACTGCCCACAGTAACAGTAGCAAAGCCATCCCCAAATTCTTTCTCAGGAACTTTATTTGGTAGACTGAGTGGCTGCCCAAACACATTAGTTTCTCATAAAGGAGCTGAAGATAGAGTGGCAGTAGGTGCAAGTTTCTCCAGCCTGTTAGATATTAGAGGGTGAACGGCAGCACATTGGATCAGTGGTTAGCACTGATGCCTTGCAGCACTGGGATCCTTAGTTCAAATCCCAGCAAGGACAACATCTGCAAGGACTTTGTATGTTCTCCCTGTGTTTGCATGGGTTTCCACCTCAGTAAAAAAGCAGCCATAGAGTGTCCGGGAGCCTTCCCACACACTTTTCTTAGCCAGGACTGCTTCTTGGCAGGGTTGGACGGTCCCACCGAGACTCCTCTGGTGTGCCCTGGCTTCTACATCAGGAGAATTCATGATAGTGCTAACTTTGCAGCTGCTATGGGGCTCTTGAGCTGGGGAGAAAGGTTAGCCCTCAGAATCAAATCCTCTGGTGGGCACAATGTTTTTCAATCTGAAACAGCTTTTCAGTGGGATTTGTATTTCACCACAGCCATATTCTTTAGCTCGGTGACAGGACTGGCATAGAGGGAAACCATATCTACTCCGGCTGTCATTTCTCCATCACCAGGTTCCGCCCATTGTCACACACAACCATGCCTGGCTGTATGTTCAGCGGTGAGAGCCACAGATCAAGCTGCTGTGTTAAAGCTTTCAACAACTCTGCAGCGCTGGGTGGTTTGTCACCTAAGCTTTAAGCATGTTATCTTCAGCACAGCCTGTTGCCACTTGGCCAAGGCAGTGCTGCAGCGCTTTCAGCTTGTGACTGATGTGGTCATTTCGGAGATGGAGGAGGAGGTGCAGGAGCTGAACAATGTGATTACATTGAGGTTACATTGGCGACTCTGTTCTTATACTAAAGAAAGATTCTACAGTTTTTTTTTTATGTTATTTTTTAAGGCAAATGCATTCACCGGGAAATGTCATTTTAACATTTTACAAACTTATCTGGCACTGTGGTGTGTGACACATCATCAGACACATCCTGTTTCATTGATGATGGAGGGACTCTGAAAGACACACGGAGCAGGGCCACAGTAACGAGCACGACATGATCCCATTAGAAAGGAGAGAGTCTACACACAGATCTATGGAGTACATCTTCACATAGTGAGCTCACGCCAAGCTCTGAAGCGAGACACCCGCCACTTAACTCAACGCCGCTACCCTGACGTAAGCCTGCAGTGAGTCGCCGCCGTGAAGTGATCCATCTTCCTGATGGGGCCAAGTGCGCGGCTGACCGCACCAATGGAGTGGACCCAGCACATGCCGCACGGCGGTCTGCAGCCTCAGCCGTACCACAGCAGAGACCCCTGTCGTCCGCAACTCCGGACCGGTGAAGACCGCGACTCCATCATAAGGTACCGCAACCCTCTGTCCGCAGCACCCACTACCACCCCTGGACCATAAAATAGGGGGGGCCTATACTAAAAGTACTTACCGCTGCTGAGGGCGCACACGTCGCAGCTGTTGGTCGGTCGACCTGCCAGAAGTTTTGGGGGCCTCTGCTGCTGCAGTTTTGGATCCGGGTGTCCTTGCAGGGCCGATCTAGCAGCCCTGGTCCCGCTGTCTGGGACTCTCCCGCCGTTAGAGCCCCCGCCATATTGATAGAGCTGTTTCCCATAAAAGAAGTGTCGGGTCTGGAGATAAGAGCCGAGACCCACTTTGCTTTCCTTGCTAATACATCGCAGAGCAAGATAATAAGAAAGTGAAGGGGTTTAACAGAAGTGGATGTACATCCCTCCTGAACCTATGACTCTGCAATTATATACTCCTACAACTCTATATATATATAACTTGTGTAACCATACAGCCCCTACCAAGACCTATATTGACTTTCTCTTTCACTAATCTGAAACAACATTGTAAAAGTGAGGAGTCAACATTACCTCTCTAAAACACCTCTCTAAAGCACTTCATTCTAATTAATAAAAGAACTGTAGCAACATCTAGTGGATGAAGAGTTGAAGAACATTCCAAAACGCTATTTACATTAATTTTACTGCATTCGACTTAATCTTTGCGATATAAGGGTTCAAGCACCAAGAACTGCTCACCTTAAACCCCCCAACTCATTCATTCACTTGTTAATATTGTCTCAACATATAGCATGTAAACTCTACAAAATTCTCAACACAGAACTCTAAATTTAAATCTATATCTAAGGACCTTCTGCAAAATGGTCAAAATAGGAGGAGGACCCTCAAAAGACACAAGCTTGCAATCAAAAAAACTGAAAGGGAAATGGAAAAATTTATTAAAAAAGCCAAAATTCCTTCCTCCATCTCTTCAAATAAAACTCCACCTTCTTCAAAAAACTCTATTCCAAATGAAGAACAAAACAGTGACACAGAAGACACTACGCAAGACACAAGACCAGTATCTTGTTCATTCAACCACAAGGCCCTCCAATCAGCACTTGACCCGCTTTTGAAAGAAATAAAAGATCTAAAACAAGAAATTACACAGGTTGGTACTAGAGTAGACGCTCTAGAATCATCTCAACAGTCGCTATGCAGCTTCTCTGTAGCAAAAGTGGATATCCTTCAAAAATGCCAGCACTATCTAAACTCGGCTTTCGAAGCCCTTGAAGACCAAGAGAACCATGGACGCTGAAACAATCTCCGAATAAGAGGCCTTCCTGAAACCGTCCTCCCGGAATCCATTCCATCCATGATTAAAACCCTCTTTATCCAAATCCTAGGAGAAAAATATCAAGATGAGATCATTATAGAAAGAGCTCACAGAGTCCTTAGAAAAAAACCTAAACCCTCTGAACCACCCAGACATATAATTTGCCGACTTTTGAACTATAAAGGCAAAGAGGATATCCTTAAAAACTCCAGGAACTCTGATTCAATCTATTTTGAAGAAGTGCGCATCCTGATATTTCAAGATATTTCTCCTCAAGCTCTTCAGGAAAGAAGGACTCTGAAATAGTGTTGAGCCACCCCCGTAGTGTTCGAGTTTGGTTCGGTTCGTCGAACACCCGTGTGTTCGTCGAACACCCGTGTGTTCGCCGAACTGTTCGTCGAACACCTTCGAACACCGTTAAAACCAATGGCAGGCAAACAAAAACACATAGAAACACATAGAAAACACCTTCAAAGGTGTCCAAAAGCTGACAAACTGCTCAAAAGACATAACTAACACATGGAAAAGTGACAAGTACATATAGTCATGCGAAAAGAATAGAGGTGGAGGAGTAAAAGGAGGGGGAGACACAGATATAGGCATGTCATGCCCTTCTAAAATCCAAAAAGTGAGAAGCCGACACCGCCAGTCCTTTCCTGCCCGTGCCACCTCCATGTCGCCGGGTGTGTGCCAGAGCCGCGGTGGACCCTGACAGCCAGCCCCCCTCTCCCAATACTGGTGCCTGTCCGCTGGTGGGTCGAGCGAGCCCCCCTGTGGTGGAGGCAGCTCTAAGCTTTTTAATTTAAATTGTCTCTCTAATTTGAATGAATACACTTTAAATCCTTTTACAAGGATCTATTGAAGGGCAAGTCTCATGCCAGCAGCCGCGTAATTCCAGGTCCAGTAGCGTCCACTAAAGCTGCTGCAGTTAAAAAGCTTTTATAAGGATCGAGCTCGGCTGTCCACCGCAAGGCATCCTACTGCCAGTCCCAGCCCCTATGCCTTGGGGTGCCTCCTGATGCTCTTCACTGAGTATCCCGTGGTCCTGAAGCATTTCTTTTGAAAAAATTAAGTGTCCAAACTACAGGTGGTATAGCTTGCTTAACAGCCGGGATAATCCGCTGACTAGCAGACACTGCTACTAGGCACAAAGTATTTCCTGGGCTAGATGCAGTTAAAAATTTGTAATTGGATACTCTCGTTGGATGCTGAGAAAGCATTCCATAGAGTCTCCTGGCACGCCATATATTATTCTCTTAAAAAGCTTGGGGTAGGGGTCTAGGGGACCCTTTTATAGCCAAAATCATGGCCCTGTATCGCAATACGTCACCTAGGCTGAAGATAAATGGAACTGTAGCACCCTGAGGGCTCGGTTGCTACAGAGGTATTGCACCTCACCCAGAGGTGTGATATCTCACTCTCAGGTAAGGATGGAGTGTGGATCAGAACCCAACACCTGCATGCATTACACCACATTGCCGTAGGGCAGGGCGACCAATATGCCCCTGAGATGGGCACGACAGTCCCTGTCCCTGGCTGGAGTGGGGGGAGGGAACACTGAGGAAGGGGAACCCTGTAGTGCAGGAACAGGGAAGAAGCAGTTCCTGGGTGCATTGAGAAGGGAGTATAAAAGGTGGGCACCATCTTAGTTCAGTGCAGAGAAGTCTGAGCAGAAGTGACAGGGAGCAGGGGCTCTGCATGAGCTCTGCTCCGGAGGCAGGCCTAGTAACAGAGGCCCAGGCCTGGAAGAGGGAGAAGGAAGGAAGAGGAGCGGAGAAGGCTCCAGGAATGAGGAACGAATGGATCCCAGGGGTGCGGACGGGCGAGTCGCCACCGCACGCCCGAATCCACCTGCGTGGAGGGGTCAGGCCAAAGGGGGAGACCGGTCCTCGAAACTAGTGGAGGCGGGAAACGACCCTCAGCTAGAAACCGGAGGCTGTGACACACCCGCTAGGAAGGCACCACATAGGGTCAGGGAAACTGGCGCCAAGTTTACCAAGAGGAGGCCCGAGGCAGCCGGACAGAAGGGTTGGTAAGAAACGCCAGACAAAGGACACACAAACGGGGTCCTGTGAAGCGCTCCAAAGTTATCTGGGAGTTGTCTGAGCCCCTCACCTGGTGAGCACAGTACGACGTGGGCAGCCGTTACCTGCAGAAGTGGTCTGGATTATAAGAACTGTGAGTAAAGGCCCTGGACTGCATCACTGACTCCGTGTCGTTACTGCTGCTGCCCTGCACCATCACCCACATCCTCCGCATACACTGCCCTGAGGCTATACTCCTCACGTGGGGAGTTATGCTACACTGTGCTGCACCCACAACACCAGCCTCAGCGGTCTGCCCTGCAGCGGCGGTTCACTCTGACCGCAATCCACGGGTGGAAAACATTTAAACATCAAAACCACATAAATAGTTCCACCACTGGTTTGACCGCCCTGAGCCACGGAACCGGGTCACCGCCACGGAGACTACAACCACCAGCATCCACCAAAAAGGGTCCGGCTCCGGGTGTCCCAAGGCCCAGGGGGCGCGTCAGAACATTTTCATCACCTTTCATAATCACCAATGGGACAAGGAGGGATGTCCTCTGTCCCCTCTCTTATACATCCTAGTGACGGAGCACCTGCTCTCATCTATTCGACATAACCCCAATATTAGGTGGATTGAGGTGGGAGGCACCGAGTACAAGTGCTCTCTATTTGCTGATGATGTCCTAGTATATATCACTCAATCACATATATCCATCCCTGCTGTTATGGCTGAAATAGATCACTTTGTTACATGGTCAAATTTTAAAATCAATGCAGCGAAGTCTGAGGGCCTCGATGTCTCCCTCCCCAAATCCATACAGGATTCCATCCAGTCCAACTTTCCCTTTGCCTGGCCCTCACAGGGTATAAAATATTAGGAATTCCTATTCATAGAGACCTTTCCCGTCTATGTTATCTTACTTTTTGGCCCTTTATTGAACAACTCCATACAGACCACGGTTGGCAAGTTAGAACTGTAAGATTCACTACATGATCCACTGGTGTTTTGTGGAAAAGCACATGTACACTGTCTTCCAAATTATTATGCAAAAAGTGTTTAGGAGTGATAAGGGAAGAATTTGTTTGTTTGTCAGTTAAACTCATTGATGGTGATGTGTGTCAGGGCTCTTTATATCACTGTAAGCAATTGCAGACACCTGTGCTAACTAGTTTGGCAGGTGTGTCCAATGAAAGGCAAGACTACTTTAGAAGGCTGTCCCACATTATTAAGCAGCCTACATTTTCTGCCAAAATGGGAAAGAAAAAGGATGTGTCAGCCGCTGAGAAGCAACAAATTGTGGAGTGTTTAGGTCAAGGCATGACTACAGTCAACATTGTGCGATGATCAGGATGAAGTGTCTTGGCAATCAAGAAGAATGTAGCTGATTCACAGTACACACGTGTGCGTGCTGATAAGGGCAAATTGAGGACTCTTTCCTACAGGCAATTACGTCAGGTTAAAAGAGCAGCGGCAAAAAAGCCTTGTCATAGCAGCAGACAAGTTTTTGAAGCTGCTGGTGCCTCCAACATCCCCTGAACAACAAGATGCAGGGTCCTTCAGAGGTTTGCAGCTGTGCGTACACCATCCTGTCGATCTCCTCTATCCACTGCACACAAGCAGAAACGGTTCCAGTGGGCCAAACAATACATGAAGACTGACTTCAAAACTGTTTTGTTCACGGATGAGTGCCGTGCAACGCTCGATGGTCCAGATGGATGTAGTGGAGGATGGATGGTTGATGGACACCCCACGCAAACACGGCTACAGCGCCAACAAGGAGGAGGTGGAGTAATGTTTTGGGCTGGAATCATGGGGAGAGAGATTGTCTGCCCCTTTAGGATCCCTGAAGGGGTAAATATGAACTCCATAATGTATGTGGAGCTTCTCAAACAGCACTTCCTGCCATGGATCAAGATGAAGAACCGTGTATTCCACAGCAAGATCATTTTCATGCATGATAATGCACCGTCTCATGCTGCACATAACACATCTGCATCTCTGGCTGATATGGGCATAAAAGGTGACAAACTTATGGTGTGACCCCCATGCTCCACTGACTTCAACCCCATTGAGAACCTCTGGAGCATCATCAAAAGGAGTGTCTATGATGGCGGTAGGCAGTTCACATCTAAGCAACAGCTCTGGGAGTGTATTCTGTCCTCATGCAAAACAATTGAAGCAGAAACCATCCAAAACCTGACAAATTCAATGGATGAGAGAGTTCAGAAGCTCCTTTCGAACAAGGTGTCCTATGTGCAAATGTAACATCACCTAGAATAAAGTTTTGAGTTTTAAACTGTTTGATTTCAGTTTCTAATAACCTGCTAATGCTTATAATTTAAAAAATTACCATTTTTTTGGTCTTTATTAAAATGAAAAGGTTGATCGAAGAGTTTGGGGTATCTAAGAGTGTGGCAACCCGGTAGTCAGGATTACTTAGAATTCTGACAATCTGAGGGTCATGTTGCAGGTAGTGCAGCAAGAAGGAACTTATGTGTCTTGTGCATCTCGGAGCCCCACAATTATTTTCCGGGCTTGATGCAGCTAAAAATTATTATTAATTTTAAATCTGGAGGAGCTTAGTATAGATGGCCTAATAGAATCATTACTGCACACTGCTACAAAGCCCAAATTATTTTCCAGCCAAGATACAGATAAACATGATTAATAATTTTAAATCTGGTGGAGCTTAGTATAGATGGCCTAATAGAATCAGTACTGCACACTGCTACAAAGCCCAAATTATTTTCCAACCAATATACAGATAAACATGATTAGCAATTTGAAAGCTTAAAACGGTTGTTGAGGTGATTTTCACCAATTATCAAGCTTTTACTCTCCCCAGGATGACACAGGGGTAGAAAAGTCGTTTCGGATCCATGATTCGTTCATCTTTATGAACGTGAGTCTGTCTACATTATCAGTGGAGAGCCACGTGCGCTTATCTGTCAGCACACCACCTGCAGCGCTGAACACACGTTCAGACAGAATGCTGGCTGCGGGGCATTGCAAGATCTCCAAGGCGTAAGTGGCGAGCTCCGGCCATTTATCCAGATTGGAAGCCCAAAAAGAGCAAGGGTCCAGTGACACAGTCATGGCTTCAATGTTTACTTGGAGATACTCCTGTACCATCGTCTCTAGGCGTTGACTATGTGTCAGACTTCTTGTCTCCTGTGGCCTTGCAAAGGATGGGCTAAAAAAGTGGTGAAATGATTCCGCAAAATTGATGTTACCAGCAGATACTGTGTTTCTGTTACAGTTTGAGTGCTGAACACTCGACGGTCCCACGGTTGGCAAGTTGGAATTGTGAGATTCACTACGTGCACCACTGGTGTTTTGTGGAAAAGCACATGTAAGATTCTGCAACAGTCTCTGCTGATACTCCTGCATGCGTGCATCCCTTTCTATGGCATGAATAATTTCTGCAAATTTACTTTTGTACCGGGGATCTAACAATGTGGCAACCCAGTAGTCAGGATTATTTCTAATTCTCCCAATTCGAGGGCAGGTAGTGCAGCAAGAAGGCACTCATGTGTGTTGCGCATCCAGGAGCACCAAGTCCCTGTTGTGTTGGTGGCGAGGTAACAATCATGCTTCCTTCCTCTGTGCTCTCCCCCCAACCTCGCACAACAGAAATGTGATCAAGGTCTCCCTCATCTGATGAGTCTTCCATCAGTTCGTCCTCCACTTCTTACTGGGCTCCTGCACCTTCCTCACTAGTTTGGCTGCTACCATACGCCCTGGTAAAACCATCTCCCCCACCCTCACATGCCTGCCGCCTTGGTGCTGCCGAACGTCTGGACCTTGCAGATGTTAGCCCTTCCGCATACAACTCCTCCTCCTCTACTTCCTCCACCTCCTCTTGTGCCACCACCTGACTCCGAATTCTGTTTAACATGAGCTCCAGCATGTACATCACCGGAATAGTTATGCTGATAATGGCATCCATCGTCAGCACTAAACATCTTCATCGCCATTTCAAAACTGTGCAGAAGGGTGCATAGGTCCCTGATCTGAGACCACTCCTCCAGCGTGATTTGCCCCACCTCTGGATCTCATTGGTCCAGGCTATACGTCAGAACGTATTGCACCAGGGCTTGTCGGTGCTGCCACAGTCGCTGCAACATGTGCAGAGTTGAATTCCACTGGGTAGGCACATCGCATTTTAGCCGGTGAAGTGGCAGGCCCAACGACTTCTGTAGAGATGTAAGTCGCTGAGCTGCGGGATGCGAACGGCGGAAGTGAGAACACAGCGACCGTGCCCTCTGCAGAAGGCCATCTAGTCCGGGATAGTGGGCTAAAAACAGGTTCAACACGTGAGCCATACAAGGCACGTGTGTGACATTGCCCCGGCGAAGGGCCGCACCCAGGTTTGCAGCATTGTTGCACACGGCCTTCCCTGGTTTCAGGTCCAGTGGAGACAACCATTCATGAAATTGGTTCTCCAGAGCTGACCACAACTCCTCAGCTGTGTGACTCACATTTCGCAGACATTTCAAAGTAAAAACCGCCTGATGACGTTGAGCCCTACTGCCAGCATAGTAAGCAGGTGTGCAGGATCCCTTCTGCGCAGTTAGAAAGCTTGTAGCATGACCAGACAGGCTTTGGGTGCAGGTGGAGGACCGAGAGGAGGTTGAGGAGGCAGAAGCAGTGGAGGAACTTTGAGATAAAGAGGATTGACGCACAACTCGTGGGGATGGCAAGACTTGGACAGCAGCCCCTTGTCCTGCTGTCACCATAGTTACCCAGTGCCCAGTCAGCGACATGTAACGCCCCTGTCCATTCCTACTCGTCCAAGTGTCTGTGGTGAAATGCACCCTGTCACACACAGAGTTTCTCAAAGAAGCGGTGATGTTGTGTGCGACATGCTGGTGGAGCGCAGGCACACCTTTCTTTGAAAAGTAGTGCCGAATGGGCATCTGGTACTGGGGCACTGCGACGGACATAAGGTCTCGAAAATACTCTGTGTCCACCAGGCGGAAAGGCAGCATTTCTGTAGCCAAGAGCTTGCAGATGGTGAAATTCAACCTCTTAGCTTTCTCATGGCTAGGAGGAAATGGTCTTTTACTTGTCCACATCTGAGGGACCGAGGGCTGGCTGTTGTGCTTAGAAGGGGGTAATTAGGGTGTCCCGGCAAACTGCCGGTCTGTGAGGAAGATGCAGGCGGACATGTTAGGTTGCCTTGATCCAAAGGTGGTGCTATCGATGTCGGACAGCGCTCAACACCAGCTGGTGTTACCACCTCCAAAGAAAATGACCTGCCAATCACGCTGGCTGTTGCGGGTAAAGAGGTGGCAGGTGTGACTGCTGTCCCCCCAGTCACAGAGGATGAAGAGGCTGCAGATGCACAAGATGGGGCAGACGGTGGTTGGCCCGGCCGGCTAGGCCGCATTGTAGCACAGTGAGCTTCCCACTGCAACTTATGCTTCATGTCCATGTGCCGGTTCATGCATGAAGTACTTAAACTATGTAGTTTTTGGCCTCTACTTAGCTTTTGTTGACAAATGTTACAGATAACACGAGTTGGGTCATCTTTATCGATCTGAAAAAATGCCCAGGCTATGCAAGGCTTAGCACCCATGCGACCTGAAGAGCCACCACGACTTGTGGTCAGAGGCAGAGTTGTGTTTGAGGATGCAGTTGTTGACGTGCTTCCAGTACTACGTCTCTGTCCAGGAAGGCGCAACCTGACCTCGTCGTCACTAGCATCCTCCTCCACCTCCTCTGCTGACCTCATCTCTTGGCTGACTGTGGGTTGACAGTAAGTGTGTACTCCAATCTCATCATCATCACCCTGTGTGTTATCACACCCGTCGTCTTCAGAGCCAACCTGTTCCTGCCCTGACAAAAAACTAAAGTTGTCGCTCCAATCAGGTATTTGAGTCCCATCATCGTCTTCCTCATTGTCTCCACCAACAGGAGTTACATTTTGGGAATGAGGGTCTACATTATGGTCAGAACCTTCTGTGTCTGGTCCTGGATCTGACTCAAAGATTCTGGGCATCAGTGCAGATCATTTCCTCGTCTGGATTCACAGAAGCGCTGGAGTCGACCTCTGATTCCCAGGCTATAGTATGAGTAAACAGCTCTGCAGACTCAACCATCTGTTCTACCTCATACTCAGACGGGCAGCTGGAGATTTGGGAGCTGTGAGGAAGCAAGTGCGATTGGGGTGACACCTCTGAGGACTGGAGTATTTGTGATGTTGAAGTTGATGTGGAGGAGAGCCCACTTAAAGGAGCACTTGATATCCGTTGAAGCGCCTGGTGTTTTTGTGCCTCATCTGGAAATTGTAGCGATTGGCGTGACCGTAAGAAAGGGATCTTATCACATTGTCCGCTAAAAGAAGTAGACATTTTAGTTTGGCTGGAAGATGGTCTTTCTTCTGCAGATGTTACTGTTGCTTTAGCACCTACCCCACGGACACAACCTTTTTTCCCCTTCCCAACATGCCTATTCCCCTTTCCACCAGCAGCAGGCCTTTTTCCACTCATTTTGGTAGTTAACTAGTTCACAACTCTGGAGTTGTTTGCACAAAAAAACAATGGATGGGAAACGAGCAGAGCTGAGTGGCCAGACTGTGGTATTAGGCCAAAACTATTGTCTGGGTTAGATGCAGAAAAAAATTATATTCAGTTTGCAACCTGATGGAGGTTAGTATAGATGGACTAATATAACAAGTCCCACACACAGCTAGAAGCCCAAATATTTTTCAGAGCTAGATGCAGAAAAAAATTATATTCAATTTGCATCCTGGTGGAGGTTAGTATAGATGGACTAATAGACCAAGTCCCACACACTGCTAGAAGCCCAAATATTTTTTCAGAGCTAGATGCAGAAAAAAATTATATTCAATTTGCAACCTGATGGAGGTCAGTATAGATGGACTAATAGACCAAGTCCCACACACTGCTAGAAGCCCAAATATTTTTTCAGAGCTAGATGCAGATAAAAAATATTTTTAATTTGCAACCTGATGGAGGTCAGTATAGATGGACTAATAGACCAAGTCCCACACACTGCTAGAAGCCCAAATATTTTTTCAGAGCTAGATGCAGAAAAAAATTATATTCAATTTGCAACCTGGTGGAGGTTAGTATAGATGGACTAATAGAATGATGCTATGCCCAAAAGGTTTTACTTCACTAGGTGCAGTAAAAAAAATTGTATTCTATACACAGGTGGTGTAGCTTGCAACACAGATAGGCTACTCCACTGACTAACACACTCTGCAATAGGCCAAAAAGGATTAGCTTTGCTAGATTTAGCCAAATGCTGTGAAAAAATCTTGCACAGCACTGGTACAGACCTGCCTGGCAAAAACTGATAGGAACTGATGTAACTTAGTCCTGAAAAGGACTGCAATTACAATTAGTCTTTACTCCCAACCTATCTATTTAAGAGCACAGACCTGCCTGATAAAAGTTGTAGGAAATGCTGTAACCTAGTCCTTAAAAGGACTGCAATCACAACTATTCCCTACTTCCAAGCTATCTGTAGATTTGTGCGAAAAGTGGCTTGAAATTAACAAGGTATAGAGCACACAGCAACAGCGGTGCCGTCTAACACGCAGCTGCAGCAGTGAGAAAATGGTGGCGACGGGGAAAATGGCTGGGTCTTATAGGGCAAGGACATGTGACATACACTGCCTATGACACATGCCCTTGATTGTGTGAAAAAAAGCACTTCGCTCCATGTGTGCGCTACTGATAGGCTGACAGATTGCACCTCCCCACTGTAAACGCGGGAAAGAGAAAAAAAAATGGAGATCTTCATTATTCCTGCAGAGATCCATCCCCTGCCCCTCCCCCCGCCCCGCTGTACACTCAAACTGCGTATTAACATTAATTTTCATCATTACTGAGAAAACATCCAGTTATGATTTTGGTGCACGAACAGTTATCGAACATAACCTCGAACAGCAGATTTTTTTTCAAATCGTTCGTGTTCGCCGAATGGCTTGAACACCGCCCAAAACTGCTCGAATTTGAGATTGGCGAACAGTTCGAATCGAACAACGCTCATCTCTACTCTGAAACCACTTACAGATGCTCGAAGACAAAAGAAAATCCTTTACTCCTGGCTATTTCCCTTTGGCATCTCATTTACTTCTGAAGGGAAATAATTGATCATTTGCACCGAAGAAAATTTAGATGAAGCGCTTATACTCTTAAACCTTCCTGATATCCACATTGAAGACTGGAGCTTTGTGCAAGACTTGGCGACTCTACATCCAGTCCCCCCTCCACACTCTTGGGAACCTGCTCCGTCTGGACGACCGGGTAAACAAAGAAGACGACAAGGAAGACTTACACCTAAACGCCTAATCCCTGACTGAACTCGCATGATGTCTTGTCATGAACCTTAGGTCTTTCCTCTGCTTTCCAGACATTATGGGAGAAGTCTTCCTCTGATGGATTTTTAGCCGAAGATCCTGGTCTTCCTCTCTCCTCTCCGGAGATAAAATTTTGTCTAGTTTCTATTAAGATTTTGTGGCACCCCTGTGGGGGATTACCACAGGATCCATTGGTGCAGGGAGAGATGTACACTTGGGCACACACAACACCTTCCACCCCAGGTCTGAGGGGAGGAGTCAGTTTCCAGGGAGACAGCAAAGCAGCAGTTAGTCTAGAGAGGGGTGAAGGAGGAGAGAGACACAGAGAGCTGTTGGCTGGGGACCAGTTAAGTCCTGAACTAGGAAACTGGACTGAGTTGTGAAGCGCCCTAGAGAGAGGGGCAGAGGCTAGAAGGAGAAAGAGATAGAACTATTATGCCTTTAGCTCACCCGGACACCGGAGTCCGAGATTGCTATTAATTCAGGAATAGCATAGAAAACCCGGACAGATCAGGAGGATCTACTCCCCCTGAAGAAGGGGAAATAGTTGCCAAACTTGACCAAGTATAGGACCAGGGGCCCAGAAAGAGAATTGGTAGCCCCAAGGAAAGGTCCTCATTGTCAGTTGTGGAGGAGGACCCCAAAGAAAGTGAAGGTGGCAGGTTCAGCTTAAGGCAGGACTGATCCCAAACAGAGCACACATTTTTAGAGGAGGCCTCACAAATCTCCAGAGTGAATATCTCTACCTGCACCGAAAACCTGGTTACCCTCCTGAACTGTACCTGTTACCGGACATCAGTAAAAAAAAGGTACTGAAACAAAGACTTAATGTGTGTGTGTGCCTACTTTGACATTACTGCCTATAGCATTCATACAAGCCGTATGCCGATCACCTCTGCAACGATACACAGCGCTGGTAACCAATTTTACCAGTAACCACAGGAGTTTTCAGGACACAATACTCCCATCATCCTCACCCCCATCCCTTTTCTGATGGTCCAGGGCACGGATCCCCACAGAAGTAACCCATCCATCCTGGTATCCGAGTACCCTTACGCCTGTCGACCGACTCAGGTTGGCGTCACGAACAGGATACCGGGCCCGGTAGAACCGGGTACTGTGTGCTTAAATTGGACTTTATTGAAAGTTTGTGTACTGTAAAATGGGCCATCATTACTGCGTCATAGAGAAATTGAGCAGCATCACAGAGTGGGGAGAGAGTCCCAGTTGCGCTGCTAAAGAAGCGTGAGAATAGCCCCGCCATTTTTTTTTAGACTCACTGGTGACCGAAGGAGTTGATCGCAGCGGCTGGCAACGGTTAACTAGGGGGGCACCGTCATGAGTGAAGCAAACAATATCCGAGACCTTGAGGGAGGGGAAGCCTAAGACGCTGCAGCAGCCGGTTCCTCAGCTGGTGAAGGAGCCGCAGCATCTGGAGCGATGGCCCCGATAATGCCAATTGCCTTGGCGTATGTACCGAGGGCCAAATGGTTACCGACGTTTGAAGGTAAACCCGGTACCTTAGCAGCTTTCAAACGTAAAATGTGTGCGGTGCTGGACATGTATGCGATGACAGGAAAGCAGCGAGCCTCCGTTATGCAGGGACAATTAATAGGTGCAACGGAGCTAGAAGCTGAAACTTGGAGCGATGCTGATGGAGACTCTATAGAAAATGTGTTTGATAAGCTCAAAGCTGCTTTTGAAAAATGCACACAGTCTGAAATAAGGATGCTATTCTGCTAATGCAAGCAGAGACCGCAAGATACCATCAGAGACATTGCCCTACGTTTACAAGCGGCACTCCGGTCCATAAAACAGGTAGATCCAGCAAGTGTGCAAGACGAAGATAAATTGCTTGCAGAACTGTTTATGAATGGGTTGAGATCAGACTTTCACCGTCAGCAGGTGCACATGTGGGTTCTAGATCATCCAGATGTGGATTTTAATACCTTAAAGGACCGTGCTATAACTGTACTACGAGACCCATTACCTGCAAAACCTGCAATCCCATCCTGGCAGGTTAATACCTCTCATATGAACTTAGAGCCTACCCCTAAAGACTCTGTAAAAGCGGTAGGACAAGCTGTCGTACCCGAATCTGCCGATGACCTACGTAATCAAGTGTTACAACTAGCCAAAAACATGGACTATGTGCTAAAACTCTTGCAAGCCAGACCGGAGGCACAACCACCAAGCAAAATCCAGTTAGCTGAATCCCCTGAGGATGTTCCGTGGATGAGGAGAAAGCTCATGTCGCCTGTGTAGGGGACCAATGCACCATTCCAACGCAGAGCCATGTCGCCCATGGAGGGGATCAACAAATTGTCCGTTCAGGGGACCAACGCACCATTCCGACGCAGAGCCACCGACCACACGGATTCTTCAGGACATTCCGTTTGCCTTTGTTGCAACAAACTGGGCCACTTTGCAAGAAGATATCGTTTAAACCCGAGATTCCTGGGTCCCAGGGCCAACCCCCAGGAATCAAATGGTAGGGCCCATATGACTGGCGTAGTCGGTATGTGGGAGGCCGCCCATAGCTCAACATTACGCTAGACGGAATCCCCACATAGGCCCTATTGGACACTGGGTCACAAGTCACCACCATCCCACATATTCTTTACAAGCAATTTTGGTATGATCTTAGCCCCCCAGACTCTAGTCTTGTCATTTTAGCAGCTAATGGTCAACCACTGAATCAGGTGGGGTTTAGAGAGGTGACAACAAAGCTGGGGAGGGTGGAGTTGAGAGGCCAAGGGTTATGTGTGGTAGAAGATGAAAAACAGACAGCATAGCCAGAACAATAGACAGAATTTTTAGAAAATAGCAAAAGGCAATGGTACTCACCAGCCAAGGTTTCAAGAAAACAAAAAATGCACACCCTTTTGTTAGAAGTAGAGATGAGCGTTGTTCTACTCGAACTGTTCGCCAATATCAAATTCGAGCTGTTTTGGGCGGTGTTCGAGCCGGTCGGCGAACACGAACAATTTGAGAAAAATTCGGCTGTTCGAGGTTATGTTCGATAACTGTTCGTGCACCAAAATCATAACTGGATTTTTACTCAGTAATGATGAAAATTAATGTTAATACGCAGTTTGAGTGTACAGCGGGGCGGGGGGAGGGGCAGGGGATGGATCTCTGCAGGAACAATGAAGATCTCCATTTTTTTTTCTCTTTCCCGCATTTGCAGTGGGGAGGTGCAATCTGTCAGCCTATCAGCAGCGCACACACGGAGCGAAGTGCTTTTTTTCACACAAGCAAGGGCATGTGTGATTGGCAGTGTATGTCACATGTCCTTGCCCTATAAGACCAAGCCATTTTCCCCGTCGCCACCATTTTCTCACTGCTGCAGCTGCGTGTTAGACGGCACCGCTGTTGCTGTGTGCGCTATACCTTGTTAATTTCAAGCCAATTTTAGCACAAATATACAGATAGCTTGGGAGTAGGGAATAGTTGTGATTGCAGTCCTTTTAAGGACTAGGTTACAGCATTTCCTACGACTTTTATCAGGCAGGTCTGTGCTCTTAAATAGATAGATTGTGGGAGTAAAGACTAATTGTAATTGGAGTCCTTTTCAGGACTAGGTTACATCAGTTCCTATCAGTTTTTGCCAGGCAGGTCTGTGCCAGTGCTGTGCAAGTTTTTTTCACAGCATTTGGCTGAATCTAGCAAAGCTAATCCTTTTTGGCCTATTGCAGAGTGTGTTAGTCAGTGGAGTAGCCTATCTGTGTTGCAAGATATACCACCTGTGTATAGAATACCAATTTTTTTACTGCACCTAGTGAAGTAAAATCTTTTGGGCATAGCATGATTCTATTAGTCCATCTATACTGACCTCCATCAGGTTGCAAACTGAATATAATTTTTTTCTGCATCTAGCTCTGAAAAAATATTTGGGCTTCTAGCGGTGTGTGGGACTTGGTCTATTAGTCCATCTATACTGACCTCCATCAGGTTGCAAATTAAAAATAATTTTTTTCTGCATCTAGCTCTGAAAAAATATTTGGGCTTCTAGCAGTGTGTGGGACTTGGTCTATTAGTCCATCTATACTGACCTCCATCAGGTTGCAAATTAAAAATAATTTTTTTCTTCATTTATCTCTGAAAAAATATTTGGGCTTCTAGCAGCGTGTGGGACTTGTTCTATTAGTCCATCTATACTGACCTCCATCAGGTTGCAAATTAAAAATAATTTTTTTCTGCATCTAGCTCTGAAAAAATATTTGGGCTTCTAGCAGTGTGTGGGACTTGGTCTATTAGTCCATCTATACTGACCTCCATCAGGTTGCAAATTAAAAATAATTTTTTTCTGCATCTAGCTCTGAAAAAATATTTGGGCTTCTAGCAGTGTGTGGGACTTGGTCTATTAGTCCATCTATACTGACCTCCATCAGGTTGCAAATTGAATAAAAAAAATTTCTGCATCTAGCTCTGAAAAAATATTTGGGCTTCTAGCGGTGTGTGGGACTTGGTCTATTAGTCCATCTATACTGACCTCCATCAGGTTGCAAATTAAAAATAATTTTTTTCTGCATCTAACCCAGCCAATAGTTTTGGCCTAATACCACAGTTTGGCCACTCAGCTCTGCTCGGTTACCATCCATTGTTTTTTTGTGCAAACAACTCCAGAGTTGTGAATTAGTTAACCACCAAAATGAGTGGAAAAAGGCCTGCTGCTGGTGGAAAGGGGAATAGGCGTGTTGGGAAGGGGAAAAAAGGTTGTGTCCGTGGGGTAGGTGCAGAAGAAAGACCATCTTCCAGCCAAACTAAAATGTCTACTTCTTTTAGCGGACAATGTGATAAGATCCCTTTCTTACAGCCACGCCAATCGCTACAAATTCCAGATGAGGCACAAAAACAGCAGGTGCTTCAACGGATATCAAGTGCTCCTTTAAGTGGGCTCTCCTCCACATCAACTTCAACATCACAAATACTCCAGTCCTCAAAGGTGTCACCCAAATCGCACTTGCTTCCTCACAGCTCCCAAATCTCCAGCTGCCCGTCTGAGTATGAGGTAGAACAGATGGTTGAGTCTGCAGAGCTGTTTACTCATACTATAGCCTGGGAATCAGAGGTCGACTCCAGCGCTTCTGTGAATCCAGACGAGGAAATGATCTGCACTGATGCCCAGAATCTTTATGAGTCGGATCCAGGACCAGACGCAGAAGGTTCTGACCATAATGTAGACCCTCATTCCCAAACTGTAACTCCTGTTGGTGGAGACAATGAGGAAGACGATGATAAGACTCAAATACCTGATTGGAGCGACAACTTTAGTTTTTTGTCAGGGCAGGAACAGGTTGGCTCTGAGGACGACGGGTGTGATAACGCACAGGGTGATGATGATGAGGTCGGAGATCCCACTTACTGTCAACCCACAGTCAGCCAAGAGATGAGGTCAGCAGAGGAGGTGGAGGAAGATGCTAGTGACGACGAGGTCAGGTTGCGCCTTCCTGGACAGAGACGTAGTACTGGAAGCACGTCAACAACTGCATCCTCAAACACAACTCTGCCTCTCACCACAAGTCGTGGTGGCTCTTCAGGTCGCATGGGTGCTAAGCCTTGCATAGCCTGGGCATTTTTTCAGATCGATAAAGATGACCCAACTCGTGTTATCTGTAACATTTTTCAGCAAAAGCTAAGTAGAGGCCAAAAAATACATAGTTTGAGTACTTCATGCATGAACCGGCACATGGACATGAAGCATAAGTTGCAGTGGGAAGCTCAGTGTGCTACAATGCGGTCTAGCCGGCCGGGCCAACCACCGTCTGCCATATCTTGTGCATCCACGGCCTCTTCATCCTCTGTGACTGGGGGGACAGCAGTCACACCTGTTTTGGGGCGCAGACCTGCCACCTCTTTACCCGCAACAGCCAGCGTGATTGGCAGGTCATCATTTTCTTTGGAGGTGGTAACACCAGCTGGTCTTGAGCGCTGTCCGACATCGATAGCACCACCTTTGGATCAAGGCAACCTAACATGTCCGCCTGCATCTTCCTCACAGACCGGCAGTTTGCCGGGGACACCCTTATCAACCCCGTCTAAGCACAATAGCCAGCCCTCGGTCCCTCAGATGTGGACAAGTAAAAGACCATTTCCTCCTAGCCATGAGAAAGCTAAGAGGTTGAATTTCACCATCTGCAAGCTCTTGGCTACAGAAATGCTGCCTTTCCGCCTGGTGGACACAGAGGATTTTCGAGACCTTATGTCCGTCGCAGTGCCCCAGTACCAGATGCCCAGTCGGCACTACTTCTCAAAGAAACGTGTGCCTGCGCTCCACCAGCATGTCGCACACAACATCACCGCTTCTTTGAGAAACTCTGTGTGTGACAGGGTGCATTTCACCACAGACACTTGGACGAGTAGGCATGGACAGGGGCGTTACATGTCGCTGACTGGGCACTGGGTAACTATGGTGACAGCAGGACAAGGGGCTGCTGTCCAAGTCTTGCCATCCCCACGAGTTGTGCGTCAATCCTCTTTATGTCATTTTTCCTCCACTGCTTCTGCCTCCTCAACCTCCTCTCGGTCTTCCACCTGCACCCAAAGCCTGTCTGGTCATGCCACAAGCTTTCTAACTGCGCAGAAGGGATCCTGCACACCTCCTTACTATGCTGGCAGTAGGGCTCAACGTCATCAGGCGGTTTTTACATTGAAATGTCTGGGAAATGTGAGTCACACAGCTGAGGAGTTGTGGTCAGCTCTGGAGAACCAATTTCATGAATGGTTGTCTCCACTGGACCTGAAACCAGGGAAGGCCGTGTGCGACAATGCTGCAAACCTGGGTGCGGCCCTTCGCCGGGGCAATGTCACACACGTGCCTTGTATGGCTCACGTGTTGAACCTGGTTGTCCAGCAATTTTTAGCCCACTATCCCAGACTAGATGGCCTTCTGCAGAGGGCACGGTCGCTGTGTGCTCACTTCCGCCGTTCGCATCCCGCAGCTCAGCGACTTACATCTCTACAGAAGTCGTTGGGCCTGCCACTTCACCGGCTAAAATGCGATGTGCCTACCCGGTGGAATTCAACTCTGCACATGTTGCAGCGACTGTGGCAGCACCGACAAGCCCTGGTGCAATACGTTCTGACGTATAGCCTGGGCCAACGAGATTCAGAGGTGGGGCAAATCACGCTGGAGGAGTGGTCTCAGATCAGGGACCTATGCACCCTTCTGCACAGTTTTGAAATGGCGACGAAGATGTTTAGTGCTGACGATGCCATTATCAGCATGACTATTCCGGTGATTTACATGCTGGAGCACATGTTAAACAGAATTCGGAGTCAGGTGGTGGCACAAGAGGAGGTGGAGGAAGTAGAGGAGGAGGAGTTGTATGCGGAAGGGCTAACATCTGCAAGGTCCAGACGGTCGGCAGCACCAAGGCGGCAGGCATGTGAGGGTGGGGGAGATGGTTTAACCAGGGCGCATGGTAGCAGCCAAACTAGTGAGGAAGGTGCAGGAGCCCAGGAAGAAGTGGAGGACGAACTGATGGAAGACTCATCAGATGAGGGAGACCTTGATCACATTTCTGTTGTGCGAGGTTGGGGGGAGAGGACAGAGGAAGGAAGCATGATTGTTACCTCGCCACCAACACAACAGGGACTTGGTGCTCCTGGATGCGCAACACACATGAGTGCCTTCTTGCTGCACTACCTGCAACATGACCCTCGAATTGTGAGAATTAGAAATAATCCTGACTACTGGGTTGCCACACTGTTAGATCCCCGGTACAAAAGTAAATTTGCAGAAATTATTCCTGCCATAGAAAGGGATGCACGCATGCAGGAGTATCAGCAGAGACTGTTGCAGAATCTTACATGTGCTTTTCCACAAAATACCAGTGGTGCACGTAGTGAATCTCACAGTTCCAACTTGCCAACCGTGGGACCGTCAAGTGTTCAGCACTCAAACCGTAACAGAACCACAGTATCTGCTGGTAACATCAATTTTGCGGAATCATTTCACCACTTTTTTAGCCCATCCTTTGCAAGGCCACAGGAGACAAGAAGTCTGACACATAGTCAACGCCTAGAGACGATGGTACAGGAGTATCTCCAAGTAAACATTGAAGCCACGACTGTGTCACTGGACCCTTGCTCTTTTTGGGCTTCCAATCTGGATAAATGGCCGGAGCTAGCCACTTACGCCTTGGAGATCTTGTCATGCCCCGCAGCCAGCGTTCTGTCTGAACGTGTGTTCAGCGCTGCTGGTGGTGTGCTGACAGATAAGCGCACGCGGCTCTCCACTGATAATGTAGACAGACTCACGTTCATAAAGATGAACAAATCATGGATCCGAAACGACTTTTCTACCCCTGTGTCATCCTGGGGAGAGTAAAAGCTTGATGATTGGTTAAAATCACCCTACCAACCGTTTTAAGCTTTCAAATTACTAATCATGTTTATCTGTATCTTGACTGGAAAATAATTTGGGCTTTGTAGCAGTGTGCAGCACTGATCCTATTAGGCCATCTATAATAAGCTTCACCAGATTTAAAATTAAAAATAATTTTTAGCTGCATCTAGCCCGGAAAATAATTTTGGGGCTCTGAGATGCGCAAGACACATAAGTGCCTTCTTGCTGCACTACCTGCAGCATGACCCTCATATTGTCAGAATTCGAAGTAATCATGACTACTGGGTTGCCACACTCTTAGATCCCCCAAACTTTTCGATCAACCTTTTCATTTTAATAAAGACCAAAAAAATGGTCATTTTTGAAATTATAAGCATTAGCAGGTTGTTAGAAACTGAAATCAAACAGTTTTCAACTCAAAACTTTATTCTAGGTGATGTTACATTTTCACATAGGACCCCTTGTTCGAAAGGAGCTTCTGAACTCTCTCGTCCATTGAATTTGTCAGGTTTTGGATGGTTTCTGCTTCAATTGTTTTGCATGAGGACAGAATACCCTCCCAGAGCTGTTGCTTAGATGTGAACTGCATCCCGCCATCATAGACACTCCTTTTAATGATGCTCCAAAGGTTCTGAATGGGGTAGAGGTCAGGGGAGCATGGGGGTCACACCATAAGTTTGTCCCCTTTTATGCCCATATCAGCCAGAGATGCAGATGTTTTATGTGCAGCATGAGATGGTGCATTATCATGCAGAAAAATGATCTTGCTGTGAAATACACGGTTCTTCTTCTTGAACCATGGCAGGAAGTGCTGTTTGAGAAAATCCACATACATTATGAAGTTCATCTTTAGCGCCTTCAGGGATCCTAAAGGGGCCGACAATCTCTCTCCCCATGATTCCAGCCCAAAACATTACTCCACCTCCTCCTTGTTGGCGCTGTAGCCGTGTTTGCGTGGGGTGTCCATCAACCAGCCATCCTCCACTCCATTCATCTGGACCATCGAGCGCTGCACGGCACTCATCCGTGAACAAAACAGTTTTGAAATCAGTCTTCATGTAATGTTTGGCCCACTGGAGCCGTTTCTGCTTGTGTGAAGTGGATAGAGGAGGTCGACAGGATGGCGTATGCACAGCTGCAAACCTCTGAAGGACCCTGCATCTTGTTGTTCGGGGGACGTTGGAGGCACAAGCAGCTTCAAAAACTTGTCTGCTGCTATGACAAGGCTTTTTTGCCGCTGCTCTTTCAACCTGACGTAATTGCCTGTAGGAAAGAGTCCTCAATTTGCCCTTATCAGCACGCACACGTGTGTACTGTGAATCAGCTACATACTTCTTGATTGCCAAGACACTTCATCCTGATCATCGCACAATGTTGATTGTAGTCATGCCTTGACCTAAACACTCCACAATTTGTTGCTTCTCAGCAGCCGACACATCCTTTTTCTTTCCCATTTTGGCAGAAAATGTAGGCTGCTTAATAATGTGAGAGAGCCTTCTTAAGTAGTCTTGCCTTTCATTGGACACACCTGCCAAACTAATTAGCACAGGTGTCTGCAATTGCTTACAGTGATATAAAGAGCCCTGACACACATCACCATCAATGAGTTTAACTGACAAACAAACAAATTCTTCCCTTATCACTCCTAAACACTTTTTGCATAATAATTTGGAACGCGGTGTACATGTGCTTTTCCACAAAACACCAGTGGTTCACGTAGTGAATCTTACAGTTCTAACTTGCCAACCGTGGTCTGTATGGAATTGTTCAATAAAGGGCCCAAAATTAAGATAACATAGATGGGAGAGGTCTCTATGAATAGGAATTCCTAAGTATTTGATACCCTGTGAGGGCCAGGCAAAGGGAAAGTTGGACTGGATGGAATCCTATATGGATTTAGGGAGGGAGACATCGAGGGCCTCAGACTTCGCTGCATTGATTTTAAAATTTTACCATGTAACAAAGTGATCTATTTCAGCCATAACAGCAGGGATGGATATATGTGATTGAGTGATATATACTAGGACATCATAAGCAAATAGAGAGCACTTGTACTCGGTGCCTCCCACCTCAATCCACCTAATATTGGGGTTATGGCGAATTGATGAGAGCAGGTGCTCCATCACTAGGATGTATAAGAGAGGGGACAGAGGACATCCCTGCCTTGTCCCATTGGTGATTGTGAAAGGTGATGAAAATGTTCTGACGCACCCCCTGGGCCTTGGGACACCCGGAGCCGGACCCTTTTTGGTGGATGCTGGTGGTTGTAGTCTTCGTGGCGGCGATCCGGTTCCGTGGCTCAGGGCGGTCAAACCAGTGGCGGAACTATTTATGTGGTTTTGATGTTTAAATGTCCGACTACGCCACCCGTGGATTGCGGTCAGAGTGAACCGCCGCTACAGGGCAGACCGCTAAGGCTGGTGTTGTGGGTGCAGCAGAGCGTAGCATAACTCCCCACGGGAGGAGTATAGCCTCAGGGCAGTGTATGCGGAGGATGGGGGTGATGGTGCAGGGCAGCAGCAGTAACGACACGGAGTCAGTGATGCAGTTCAGGGCCTTTACTCACAGTTCTTATTATCCAGACCATGTCTGCAGGTAACGGCTGCCCACGTCGTACTGTGCTCACCAGGTGAGGGGCTCAGACAACTCCCAGATAACTTTGGAGCGCTTCACAGGACCCCCTTTGTGTGTCCTTTGTCTGGCCTTTCTTACCAACACTTCTGTCCGGCTGCCTCGGGCCTCCTCTTGGTAAACTTGGCGCCAGTTTCCCTGACCCTATGTGGTGCCTTCCTAGCGGGTGGAGCAAGGGGCTGCGCCACATAAAATGTCAGAGCCTCCGGTTTCTAGCTGAGGGTCGTTTCCTGCCTCCACTAGTTCGGGGACCGGTCTCCCCCTTTGGCCTGACCCCTCCACGCAGGTGGATTCGGGCGTGCGGTGGCGACTCGCCCGTCCGCACCCCTGGGATCCCTTCATTCCTTGTTCCTGGAGCCTTCTCCGCTCCTCTTCCTTCCTTCTCCCTCTTGCAGGCCTGGGCCTCTGTTACTAGGCCCGCCTCCGGAGCAGAGCTCATGCAGAGCCCCTGCTCCCTGCCACTTCTGCTCAGACTTCTCTGCACTGAACTAAGATGGTGCCCACCTTTTATACTCCCTTCTCAATGCACCCAGGAACTGCTTCCTCCCTGCTCCTGCACTGCAGGGTTCCCCTTCCTCAGTGTTCCCTCCCCCCACTCCAGCCAGGGACAGGGACTGTCGTGCCCATCTCAGGGGCATATTGGTCGCCCTGCCCCACGGCAATGTGGTGTAATGCATGCAGGTGTCGGGTCCTGATCCACACTCCATCCTTATCTGAGAGTGAGATATCACACCTCTGGGTGAGGTGGAATACGTCTGTAGCAACCGAGCCCTCGGTGCTACAGTTCCATTTATCTTCAGCCTAGGTGACGTATTGTGATACAGGGCCGTGATTTTGGCTATAAAAGGGTCCCCTAGACCCCTACCCCAAGCTTTTTAAGAGAATCATATATGGCGTGCCAGGAGACTCTATGGAATGCTTTCTCAGCATCCAACGAGAGTATCTACTTACAAATTTTTAACTGCATCTAGCCCAGGAAATACTTTGTGCCTAGTAGCAGTGTCTGCTAGTCAGCGGATTATCCCGGCTGTTAAGCAAGCTACACCACCTGTAGTTTGGACACTTAATTTTTTCAAAGGAAATGCTTCGGGACCACGGGATACTTAGTGAAGAGCATCAGGAGGCACCAGGAGGCACCCCAAGGCATAGGGGCTGGGACTGGCACTAGGATGCCTTGCGGTGGACAGCCGAGCTCGATCCTTATAAAAGCTTTTTAACTGCAGCAGCTTTAGTGGACGCTACTGGAGCTGGAATTACGCGGCTGCTGGCATGAGACTTGCCCTCCAATAGATCCTTGTAAATGGATTTTAAAGGGGGGCTGGCCGTCAGGGTTCACCGCGGCTCTGGCACAAACCCGGCGACACGGAGGTGGCACGGGCAGGAGCGGACTGGCCGTCTCGGCTTCTCACTTTTTGGATTTTAGAAGGGCATGACATGCCTATATCTGTGTCTCCCCCTCCTTTTACTCATCCACCTCTTTTCTTTTCGCATGACTATATGTACTTGTCACTTTTCCATGTGTTAGTTGTGTCTTCTGAGCAGTTTGTCAGCTTTTGGACACCTTTGAAGGTGTTTTCTATGTGTTTCTATGTGTTTTTGTTTGCCTGCCATTGGTTTTAACGGTGTTCGAAGGTGTTCGACGAACAGTTCGACGAACAGTTCGGCGAACACACGGGTGTTCGACGAACCGAACCGAACTCGAACACTACGGGGGTGGCTCAACACTAGTTAGAAGGAGGTAACACAGGTGCAGAATGCTGATGAACAATCGCCCCCACCCACTCTCACTGGAGGGGCGACTGCCCAGCACCAAAACTGCACACAGATGAAACTTGCAGTAGGGTGCAATTCACACACTCACGGCACCCTGCCTAGCCAGCATCCTATTACATGCCCCTACTATTCGACTAGGCGAGATGCCCAGCACCCTATAAGTGCATCGCAGAGTTGTGAATCCCCAACTCACAAGATCACCATTACTGGGCCTGGCTGTGCCCTGGCAGATAAAAAAAACTACAAAAAATATCATATGAGGTATTAGTTTGTGAGAGTGTGAAATGTGATAACATCAGGAGAGCACGAGGACCCTGTGACTTCTGCCTGGCTGGGCTCAGAGGAGGGGCAGTGCTAGAAACTGTGTGTATTCTGAGAACTGATGTGGGAGTCTAGACAGGAAGTCTGAGAGAAGGAGCTGCAAGAAGACCCTGTCTTTACACTCTTCTGTGTGGAGTTTGTTTTCCCCCTTCTCTGTTTAAGGACAAGTGCTGAGCTGGGGAAGCTGTGTGGCTGTGTGGAGTTTTGTGGAAGTCCATGCTGAGTGGATTATAGACTTTATGCTGAAGGAGTCACGTGTCGAGTGATGAAGGGACTCAGGAATCCATTTCTGTGACTGAGCATGCGGTTGGTGTACTGGATAACAGTAAGAGACTTTGGGAGGAAAGAAGATTTCTGGTGCCATTTCCACTTAGAGGATATTGACAAGACTTTGTGAAGAGATCTTCCCAGATCTTAATCTGAGGCTACAGGTCTAAAGTCCCCGGCGTGTGGGCTCGGCATCGGCCGACAAGACAAGGAATTTTTGCTGTTTTGTGAACTTTGTTTTTGTTTTGGCGCCAAAGTTTTCCTGGACTAGCTGCAGCCACCATGATTCACAGGCCTGTGATAGACTGCTTCTGAGGTTAATGGTACCGTAACTTTAAGATATCCAGGTATCCTGATAATAAGAGCAATTGATATGGTTTCATGCATTATTATTGTTCATAGTGGTAGATTTGTACTCAGTGTGCCATCTCAGGGGGTCCCCATATACCGCTCTCACTAGATTGTTGCTGTGTTTAGGTAAAATTGTTCCAGATCTCTAGAATAATTCACACAAGCTGGAAAGCTTGAGATTGGCACATAGATTTCAGCTTTTGCTGATTGTGTGTATTTAGTAGGGACAATGTCCCTACTTATTTCTGTCTCTGTATCAGTTTGTGACTCACTGGATCTCTCTTGGACCTCCGGTCATTACATTTTTGGCGTAGTCGGCAGGATCCAGTGCTTGTCATGGACGGAGACGATGGAAGAAATGACTCTGCTGCACCAGCAGCCCCCCCACTGGTAGCGGAACCCCTGGCAGCTGTGACGACTGTGGGAGGATATGTGCCGGTAGGAGCTTTACTCCAGCACATGCTGAAATATGACGGGCGTAACATGCCGTTGCAGGATTAGGCTGAGAGGGTTCGGAGTGTGCTGCGGATGTGTAATCTGGCCCCCGCATTACGGGCAGAGTTGGCATTAAATGCACTAGAGGGCGACGCTAGGCGGATGGTGATGGTACGTCCAGAGTCAGAGAGGAGCACGTTAGAGAAAATCTTGGAGCTGTTAGAGGGGAGTTAAGGAGGCCGGGCTCGTGTGGCCCAGCTTTGTTCCTTGTTTTTCAATCGGCCCCAAAGAGAATGTGAGACTTTGATGCAGTACTCAAACACTTTACAGGAAACGTTGAATGAGGTGCAGCGACTAGACCCAGGGGCCATGGGGGCATTTCGAGAGGTAGACCGCTTACTCCGGGATCAATTCATAATGGGGTTAGCCAATAGACTCCTTCGAGACAAACTGATGGAGATGTCCCGAGCTACCCCGGAATTATCCTTCTGGCAGATTTATCGGGCAGCGGTGGAAAGGGAGGAGGAGTCTACTCTGGTGGCCGAGGGGGCAGTGGACAGTGCACAGCTGGAGGGAGGTCTGGCGCCAGTTTCATGAGGGGGTGGACTGGTAAACGTTGTACAGGCTCTGCCTGCCGAACTGAAGGAGTTAAAGCTGGAGGTGTTGAAACTCAGAGCTGGGCTGGTCCCTACTCCTACGGATGGGCCACCCGCCCTGCCCTCTGGAATGGTGGCTCCACAGTCTGCCAGGTCGCCCCCCTCGAATGATCCAAGTTCTCGTCCACGAGGAGCAGTCACCTGCTGGAGGTGTGGGCGTCGGGGAAACATCTCCCGGTACTGCCGGATGTCTGCAGCCCCAGAGCCTCCTTCACCGGCGTTAAACTCCCAGCCGCTGCCATGAGAGGGCGAGCAGCAGCGGCCCACTCCACACAAAGCCCTCGACGGGAAGAACAAGATTTGTTCGCATGCAGTCCAGTGCTGGAAGCAGAGTTTGAAGGGCGGAAGATGAGATGCTTGGTCGACACAGGATCCGAATGTACCATAATGCCCTTAGAGGTGTATGAAAGGCACTTCAGTCAATTCGTGGTTCCCGAGGACGGCCGAGTGATGAGGCTTACAGCCGCTAACAATGGCCAACTGACGGTGAAGGGGATCGTGTGGATGCAACTGAAAATGTTTGGTCAAGAGCTGGGTCCGAAAGGGATAGTGCTGGTGGACCACCCTCCCAGAAGAGGGATGTAGGTGACGCTCGGAATGAACGTTCTGAGAGATTTAAATCATCAGATGTATGCCAGGGAGGGACCTAGATACTGGGCAAGTGCTACCCACCATCGACCCACCCAGAGAATGTTACACCGTCTAGTGCTGAGTTGCGATCTCTTGAAGAGTGCTGTCCCTGGGGGTCGGGTAGGCCTGGTCCGAGTGCCATCGCGGACCACGATCTCGCTAGTGCCCCAGCATGAAGAACTCTTAATGTTACCGGTGGGGGCTGCGCAGAGACTAAATGGGCTTGAAGTACTCATCGAGCCAGCCCCAGAGAAGTCCTCGTTCGCCAAGGCGCATGTGGCCCTGTCTCTGGCCATTGTGAAGAATGGACGGTGTCAGTCAGATGTATCAACGTTTTAGATGAGGCTGTTACAATTCCTGCTGGGACCATTCTGGCTGAATTGTTCGTGCCAGCAGGGAAGGTGCCTGATACGACAGTGTTTGAACTTCGCTCAGATGAACAGTCTTCCTGGACATTCGGGGTTGAAGTAGGCCACACCGAATCTCCTACCGAAGAATGGAATGGTCGTGTGATCATGGACCAGATGGGAGTGGATCGGGAGAAACTGACCCCCGTGCAATTGGAGCAGCTGGAGAAGGTCTTGTGGGAACATCAAGAGACCTTTTCGCGACATGAGGAGGATTTCGGTTGTTCCCGGATGATTGAGCATGAGATTCCCACAGGGGATACTCCTCCTATTAGGGAACGTTATCGTCAAATCCCCCCAACACTCTATCAAGAGGTGAAGCACATTGTGGCCAGTATGCTTGACAACCAAGTGATCAGAGAAAGCCAGAGCCCCTGGGCGGCCCCTGTGGTCTTGGTGCGGAAGAAGGATTTTACCCTTCGGTTTTGTGTGGACTATCGCAAATTGAATGCTCACACGGTGAGGGATGCATATCCATTACCTCGCATAAAAGAGTCTCTGTCGGCATTGGGTCAGGCCAAATATTTCTCGACGTTGGATTTAGCAAGTGGCTATTGGCAGGTACCAATTGCCGAAAAAGACCGAGCCAAGACGGCGTTTGTCCTACCAATGGGGCTCTTTGAATTCAACCGGATGCCCTTCGGGCTCACTAACACCCCGGGAACTTTTCAACACCTGATAGAACATTGCTTAGGTGATCTGAATTTTGAATCAGTCCTGATTTACCTAGATGACATTGTGGTGTTCGGGGCCTTATTTGAAGACCATCTTGAGAAGCTACGTCAAGTTCTCCGGCGGCTCAGTTGTTTTGGCCTAACAATAAAACCAAAGAAGTGCCAACTGTTACAGAGTCAGATTGAGTATCTAGGTCACATGGTGACTCCGGACGGGGTTCTGCCCACGACCAGTAAGGTCATGGTTGTGCAGGAGTGGCTGACTCGCCCCCTGGGCCGTGGGGCACTCGGATCCGGGCAATAGGGAAACGGTGGGAGTAGTAGTGGCAACCCGGTTCCGTGGCTCAGGGTGGTCAGGCCAGTGGTAGTCCGTTATGTACTGATGTTTATGTCCGACTACGCCACCTGTGGATTGCGGTTATTAGGAACCGCCGCTGCATGCAGACCGCTGGGGCTGATGAGGTGTGTAGCTAGGGTACTGTGACTCCCCACGGGAAGAGTGCGGCCCCAGGGCAGTGTAGTGGATGGTGGGAGTGATGGTAGTGAGAGTCCCAGTGCTGGTAGTGCTGGAGGAGCAAGGAGCACACAGACAACAGGTTGCAGTCCAGGGTCTTTACTGAAACAGGTAAACTGACCCATAAACAGTCCCAGCTAGGAGGGGACCTGGATGTCTGAGAGCAACGGGGAAATTGGCCCTGGTCACGGTGAGGGTGTAGGCCTACCGTGCTTTCTGCGCTCCTTCTGGCTATCTCTTCCTGATAGGGTAACAGCCCACGTTTCCGAGCTTTCCGTGTATTCTCGCCTGTATGGCCTGCGACGTGGGTTCCTTTCTGCTCTCAGCCTTGTACGGCTTTACTGGTCCCTTCGGTTGTGGCAGGGCCTCCAGGCTTCTTAGGCCAAGGAATATACAGTCCCTTGCGGACTGGTTCTCTGCTGGGGGATGTGGAATCCTTCCAGCCTCAGACACCAAAGTCTGGTAAAATTAAGTCTTTTCTCTGCCAAGACAGGCTCTCTTCGCCTCTTGTCTCTGGCTTGTGGCTCTCCTCCTGCCACACTTCCTCTTAGGTGCAGTGCAACTGTCCCTCTCTGCTCTGGGACCTGAATCCTCAGATAGGTCGTCCAGTTCTCCCTAACCCTGCCCTCAGTACCAGCTTTTATAGGGGCAGCCAGCTCCCCCTACTGGCCTGAGACAGGAGGCATTGCATGCTAATGTTCCCCTGACTAGAGAACCTCCCCCTTGCTCTCAGACACAGCTTTAATTACACTTGTGGCATCCAGGTCAGGGTGACACATGGCCATCCCCCCCGTACCCTGCGAGAGGTTCGGGCCTTCTTAGGTTTAGCGGGGTACTATCTGCGATTTGTACCTAAGTTTTCACAAGTAGTGAGTCCCCTGAATGAGCTCTTAAGAGGGACGGCACAAGGCCCCCAAAATCGCCCCATCCCATGGGGACCCCAGAAGCGAAAGGCATTTGAGGAGGTGAATGCCACCCTAACGAGTGCTCCGTTGTTAGCGTATGCCCGGTTCGATTCCCCTTTCCTGCTATATACCGATGGTAGTCTGCATGGGCTGGGGGCGGTACTAGCACAAGTGCAGGATGGTCAGGAGCGAGTAATCGCCTATGGCAGCAGGTCTTTGAGAGACACTGAACGCAACCCAGCTAACTACAGTTCATTTTGCCTAGAGCTACTGGCCCTGGTGTGGGCGATGACGGAACGCTTTGCCGAGTATTTAACGGGAGCTGAGGTGCTGGTCATGACTGATAATAACCCTCTGGCTCACCTAGAAAACGCAAAGCTGGGAGCATTGGAGCAGCGGTGGGTCGCTCGCCTTGCTAAGTTTAACTATCGAATTAAGTTTCGATCTGGGCGGAAAAACGGAAATGCGGATTCACTCTCAAGGGTGCCCCTTGGGTCCTCGGGGGAAAATGTTGATGACCAGCTGGAGGACACTGAAACCATTAACTTGGGGCAGGTACCTATCTTCCGAAGTGTGGTACATTCAAGTGGGGTGGTGTCAGTGATGCCGTGTGTTCTGGGGAAAACACCCTCGGATTGGGCAAAGGACCAGAACGATTGCTCTGACATTGCACTAGTGCGCAGTTGGGTAAAAAAAGGGGTCTGGCCGCGTTCAGAGGAAAAGGCCCAGCTGTCCGTGGAAGGAGTGAAACTACTGCGACAGTGGGATAAGTTGTGCGTGGAACAGGGCCTCTTGTACCGTAAGGTGTACCTGCCATCTGAGCTGCAGCACCTGTACCAGCTAGTAATTCCTATGGGGATGGGTCCGGTAGTCGCTAGCGAGACGCATGAGAAGGGGGCCCACTTTGGGAGTGAAAAGACACTCCAGTGGCTGCTGTGAGTCCTCTATTGTCCTGAATTGGGGGAGATGGTGACAGAGGTGTGTCGGCAGTGTCGGGTCTGTGGTCTCAGTAAGAGCCCTGAGCAGCGGGCGCCCACGCAATCTATTAAGACTTCCGCTCCTTTAGAGCTGCTCATGATTGACTATGTCCTGATAGGATACTCAACGTCTGGGTATTCCTATTGCTTGGTAATGACAGACCACTTCACCAAGTATGCTGTAGCAGTGCTGACAAGAGATCAGATGGCGGAGTCGGCGGCTGAAGCCGTGTGTCGATATTTCATTCAGGTGTTTGGGTGTCCGCAAAGAATACACTCAGATCAAGGGGCATATTTTCAGGGGTCATTGATGAAGGAGCTGTACCAGCTGTATGGTGTCACACAGTCGAGAACGACACCTTACCATCCCCAAGGTAACGGAGCTTGTGAGCGCTTTAATCGGACTCTGTTGCAGATGTTGAGGACGTTGGAGGGTAAACAACAGGTACGCTGGCCTGAGTATCTTCCCGAATTGATGTGGGCCTACAATAATAGAGTGCACAGCACTACCTGCTACTCACCACACATGTTGATGTTCGGGAGGCCAGGGCAGGACATTGAGGATTTGAGCATGCCAGATCCCTCCTCCAATCCCCCTCAGACCGCATCAGAATGGGTTCGGGAACACCGGCGGCGATTGAGGGTGGTGTATCAGGTGGTGGGTGATCGACTCTGTCAGGTGACCCATAAGGACACGCGCCCCGTGCAAACTGAGCCTTTCTCCCTGGGGGATAGAGTGTTGGTGAGAATCAAACAACGGTTCGGAAAGCTGAGTGAATGGTGGGAGGCGACTCCGTACCTGGTAAAAAAACGACTGAGCCCTGAGATTCCAGTCTACAAGGTTGAACCAGTGGGGACAGGGGGACCATCCCGTAATCTTCATCGTAACATGCTACAACGGTGCTGGTTTAAAGATGCCGTCCCCGTTTCCCCGGAACCACAGGCCGTGTCCCGAGGGGTGGGCATCCCTAATACTCTCGAATTTGATGGTGGGTCTGTCTCCGCCCCTGCTTACTTGCCCCCTGCGAACGAACTGTCCCCATGTGAAGAGAGTATTGAGAATGTGGTATGTCCTTCAGAGAACGGGGAATCAGGTCAGTTACCTGATCCGTATGATGTGGCACAGGGCGCCACACCTCAGGAGAGAGCAGCCTCATTGGATCCCATTGAAGAGACTTCTGCTCCCTCGGGAGCCGAGCCTGTTGGGGTGGGTCTCAGGAGAACTACTCGAGCTACGGCGGGTATACCTCCACAACGCTATGCACAAGACGACTTTGAGTGGGGAGGTGTGTCGAGGACGCCAACCTCTAGTGGGATGGCATGTGAAAGTGTGAAATGTGATAACATCAGGAGAGCACTAGGACCCTGTGACTTCTGCCTGGCTGGGCTCAGATGAGGGGCAGTGCTAGAAACTGTGTGTATTCTGAGAGCGTCTGATGTGGGAGTCTAGACAGGAAGTATGAGAGAAGGAGCTGCAAGAAGACCCTGTCTTTACACTCTTCTGTGTGGAGTTTGTTTACCCCTATCTCTGTTTAAGGACTAGTGCTGAGCTGGGGAAGCTGTGTGGCTCTGTGGAGTTTTGTGGAAGTCCATGCTGAGTGGATTATAGACTTTGTGCTGAAGGAGTCACGTGTCGAGTGATGAAGGGACTCAGGAATCCATTTCTGTGACTGAGCATACGGTTGGTGTACTGGATAACAGTGAGAGGCTTTGGGAGGAAAGAAGATTTCTGGTGCCATTTCCACTTAGAGGATATTGACAAGACTTTGTGAAGAGATCTTCCCAGATCTTAATCTGAGGCTACAGGTCTAAAGTCCCCGGCGTGTGGGCTCGGCATCGGCCGACAAGACAAGGAATTTTTGCTGTTTTGTGAACTTTGTTTTTGTTTTGGCGCCAAAGATTTCCGGGACTAGCTGCAGCCACCATGATTCACAGGCCTGTGATAGACTGCTTCTGAGGTTAACGGTACCGTAACTTTAAGATATCCGGGTATCCTGATAATAAGAGCAATTGATATGGTTTCATGCATTATTGTTGTTCATAGTGGTAGGATTGTACTCAGTGTGCCATCACAGGGGGTCCCCATATACCGCCCTCACTAGACTGTTGCTGTGTTTAGGTAAAATTTTTCCAGATCTCTAGAATAATTCACACAAGCTGGAAACCTTGAGATTGGCACATTGATTTCAGCTTTTGCTGATTGTGTGTATTTAGTAGGGACAGTGGCCCAGGCAGAACCTGAGACTGATTAATTCAATACTGAATTTTAGTCTGATCCCTGTTTTAGTAAAGAAAGTGTTGTTTATTTCTGTCTCTGTCTCAGTTTGTGACTCACTGGATCTCTCTCGGACCTCCGGTCATTACAAGTTGATATTTTGGCCAAAATACGTAAGCTCGCAACCTATCGTCATGGGTCCTCACGGTTTTGCGAGTCCCTACTCTAACATTAAAAACAGACAGCATAGCCAGAACAATAGACAGAATTTTTTAGAAAATAGCAAAAGGCAATGGTACTCACCAGCCATGGCTTCAAGAAAAAAAAAATGCACACCAGGACACGGCCGGCCCCCTTTTGTTAGAAGGAGGTAACACAGGTGCAGAATGCTGATGAACAAATCACCCCCACCCACGGAGGCTAGAAGGAGAAAGAGATAGAACTATTATGCCTTTAGCTCACCCGGACACCGGAGTCCAAGATTGCTATTAATTCAGGAATACCATAGAAAACCCGGACAGATCAAGAGGATCTACTCCCCCTGAAGAAGAAGGGGAAATAGTTGCCAAACTTTACCAAGTATAGGACCAGGGGCCCAGAAAGAGAATTGGTAGCCCCAAGGAAAGGTCCTCATTGTCAGTTGTGGAGGAGGACCCCAAAGAAAGTGAAGGTGGCAGGTTCAGCTTAAGGCAGGACTGATCCCAAACAACGCACACATTTTTAGAGGAGGCCTCACAAATCTCCAGAGTGAATATCTCTACCTGCACCGAAAACCTGGTTACCATCCTGAACTGTACCTGTTACTGGACGTCAGTAAAAGAAAGGTACTGAAACAAAGATTTAATGTGTGTGTGTGCCTACTTTGACATTACTGCCTATAGCGTTCGTACAAGCCGTATGCCGATCACCACAGCAACGATACACAGCGCTGGTAACCAATTTTACCAGTTACCACAGGAGGTGTCAGGACACAATACTCCCATCATCCTCACCCCCATCCCTTTTCTGACGGTCCAGGGCACGGATCCCCACAGAAGTAACCCATCCATCCTGGTATCCGAGTACCCTTACGCCTGTCGACCGACTCAGGTTGGCGTCACGAACAGGATACCGGGCGCGGTAGAACCAGGTACTGTGTGCTTAAATTGGACTTTATTGAAAGTTTGTGTACTGTAAAATGGGCCATCATTACTGCGTCATAGAGAAATTGAGCTGTGTCTCAGAGCGGGGTGAGAGTCGCGGTTGCGCGGCTAAAGAAGTGTGAGGATAGCCTCGCCATTTTTTTTTAGAGTCACCGGTGACCGAAGGAGTTGATCGCAGCGGCTGGCAACGGTTAACTAGGGGGGCACCGTCATGAGTGAAGCAAACAATATCCGAGACCTTGAGGGACGGGAAGCCTAAGACGCAGCAGCAGCCGGTTCCTCAGCTGGTGAAGGAGCCGCAGCATCTGGAGCGATGGCTCCGATAATGCCAATTGCCTTGCCGTATGTACCGAGGGCCAAATGGTTAACGACGTTTGAAGGTAAACCCGGTACCTTAGCAGCTTTCAAACGTAAAATGTGTGCGGTGCTGGCGATTTATGCGATGACAGGAAAGCAGCGAGCATCCGTTATGCAGGGACAATTAATAGGTGCAGCGGAGCTAGAAGCTGAAACTTGGAGCGATGCTGATGGAGACTCTATAGAAAATGTGTTTGATGAGCTCAAAGCTGCTTTTGAAAAATGCACACAGTCTTATCTAAGAATGCTATTCTACTAATGCAAGCAGAGACCGCAAGATACCATCAGAGACATTGCCCTACGTTTACAAGCGGCACACGTAGATCCAGCAAGTGTGCAAGACGAAGATAAATTGCTTGCAGAACTGTTTATGAATAGGTTGAGATCAGACTTTCACCGTCAGCAGGTGCACATGTGGGTTCTAGATCATCCAGATGTGGATTTTAATACCTTAAAGAACCGTGCTATAACTGTACTACGAGACCCATTACCTGCAAAACCTGCAATCCCATCCTGGCAGGTTAATACCTCTCATATGAACTTAGAGCCTACCCCTAAAGACTCTGTAAAAGCGGTAGGACAAGCTGTCGTACCCGAATCTGCCGATGACCTACGTAATCAAGTGTTTCAATTAACCAAAAACATAGACTATGTGCTAAAACTCTTGCAAGCCAGACCGGAGGCACAACCACCAAGCAAAATCCAGTTAGCTGAATCCCCTGAGGATGTTCCGTGGATGAGGAGAAAGCTCATGTCGCCTGTGCAGGGGACCAATGCACCATTCCAACGCAGAACCATGTCGCCCGTGGAGGGGATCAACAAGTTGTCCGTTCAGGGGACCAACGCACCATTCCGACGCAGAGCCACCGACCACACGAATTCTTCAGGACAACCCGTTTTCCTTCGTTGCAACAAACTGGGCCACTTTGCAAGAAGATATCATTTAAACCCGAGATTCCTGGGTCCCAGGGCCAACCCCCAGGAATCAAACGGCAGGGCCCATATGACTGGCGTAGTCGGTATGTGGGAGGCCGCCCATAGCTCAACATTACGCTAGAAGGAATTCCCACATCGGCCCTATTGGACACTGGGTCACAAGTCACCACCATCCCACATATTCTTTACAAGCAATTTTGGTCTTATCTTAGCCCCCCAGACTCTAGTCTTATCATTTTAGCAGCTAATGGTCAACCACTGAATCATAGAATCATAGAATCATAGAATGGTAGAGTTGGAAGGGACCTCCTGGGTCATCTGGTCCAACCCCCTGCTCAAAGCAGGATTCACTAGATCATCTCAGACAGATGTCTGTCCAGCCTCTGTTTGAAGACGTCCATTGAAGGGGAACTCACCACCTCTCGTGGCAGCCTGTTCCACTCATTAATCACCCTAACTGTCAAAAAGTTTTTTCTAATATCTAATCTGTGTCTCCTCCCATTTAGTTTCATCCCATTGCTTCTAGTCTTTCCTTGTGCAAATGAGAATAAAGATGATCCTTCTACAATGTGACAGCCCTTGATATATTTGTAGACAGCTATTAAGTTTCCTCTCAGTCTTCTTTTTTGCAAGCTAAACATTCCCAAATCCTGCAACCATTCCTCATAGGACATGGTTTGCAGACCAGTCACCATTCTGGTCGCTCTTCTCTGAACTTGCTCCAGTTTGTCTATGTCTTTTTTAAAATGTGGTGCCCAAAACTGTACACAGTATTCCAGATGAGGTCTGACCAAAGAGGAGTAAAGACCGATAATGACTTCACGTGATCTAGACTGTATGCTTCTGTTAATACATCCCAGAATTGTATTTGCCTTTTTTGCTGCTGCATCACACTGTTGACTCATGTTCAGTCTATGATCTATTAGTATACCTAAGTCTTTTTCACATGTACTGTTGCTTAGCTCTATTCCTCCCATTCTGTATATGCTTTTTTCATTTTTATTGCCCAGATGTAGTACTTTGGTGGGGTTTAAAGAGGTGACAACAAAGCTGGGGCGGGTGAAGTTGAGAGGCCAAGGGTTATGTGTGGTAGAAGATGACCCCATTAACAAATGTCCTTACATGGTGCTTGGTACTAATGTGATTGAAAACTACCTTGAAGAAGTGCTGTTTTTACTCCAACAGATTACAGAGACTGCTGGCATTGGGCGGAGGAGAGTCCTTCAAAGAGAAATCCGTGCCTTAATTCACAAGCAACAGGTAAATCTGTCTGGATTGGAGATTGGCAGTGCGCAGGTAACGGACCCGTTTCCCATTGTATTACCACCAAACAGTGAAATGATGATATGGTGTCGAGCAGCTATGGATATCAGAAGAAAGGAATACCAGGCAATTGTAGAACCGGTATATTCAGACCATAGACCTACGCTGCTGACAGCTAGAGGGGTGGTGGATGTACGCAGGGGAAGAGTACCAATCCGTGTGTTGAATTGTGGTGAGGAAGAAGTGAAACTACCCTGAAACTTACCTGAGGAAGGCTATTCTGCACAAATATATAGCCGAAACGCGTTGTTCTATGTATCTTTTTTATGATGATTTTTATCTAAGTAAATTTCTGAAGACTTTTAATACCTCTGCCTGGTGCCTGTCTCCTGGGAGCGCTGAACAGACTGGAAGAATCCTTTCATTTTCTCCTGATCTTCATTCCACGGTCTCCTGGCTGAGAGATCCGTTGTATCCAGACTATAGCTGCACACCAAGGAGTCAAGGCATCTCAGTCAGACGCAAGAGGTCGATACGCTATGCCACAAGCTACATCAAAGGTGAGCAAATTAGCTTCTGAAAAATAGCTGAACCTAACAATCTGCACTTAGATCTGCGCCTGTGTTTTCTGTCTTTTCCCCTCTCCTAGACCCTATAGCCTTGGGGTCTTATACCTCTGAGTAATAACAACATACAGACACTAGAGCCCTTGCCCCCATCAAGTCAGGCGGAGGACAACAACCCCAAGGGACAGCTGGAGGAGTGGTGTCAGCAATTGCACATAGGGACTGATCCCACTCCCAACCACCAGAAGCAAGGAGTTTACCGGGTAGTACAAGAGTTTAGCCAAGTATTCAGTAAGCATCCATTAGATTTTGGGAGGATAAAAGGGGTACACCATCACATACCCACAGGAGATCATCCCTCGATTAAAGTGAGACATAGACCCATCCCACCAAACCACTACCAGTGTGCTAAAGAGATGCTGCAGGACATGAAGGAGGCCGGGGATATAAGAGATAGCTGTAGTCCCTGGGCGGCCCCCTTAGTCTTAGTCAGAAAGATGGCACTATGGGGGCGTGGCCTAGCTCTTGATGTGAGAGGTCGGGTGGCAGTGCCTCTCCACCACCATTAGCTTCAATTATCCTGCACAGAGCCCGAATTAGCCAAATCCCTTATCAGGAACTGCTGTCTGAGGGTCCCGGGAGTCAGAGGCGAGCTTCTGCCAGACTCAGAGAGACCAACATGGGCCGCAAAAGGCAGAAGGATGCCGGGGCCTGCAGCAGTGCCTCAGCCCAAGATGGCACCGAGACAGAGGAAGAGGCGGGAAGGAGGAACACAGCCTATGCACGGAGGCTGGAGGCTTCAGCACGGCTGCACAGGTATGCGAGGGGCATGGAGGCAGATGAAGAAGGAAGTGAAGGCAGTGAGAAGCATGGAGATGAGGAGGAAGATGGTGAGGAGATGCATGTGCTACATAATGTACAGCAGGAGGAGGCGGATGGTGACACTGTGCTGGCAGCTGAAAGTTCAGATGAGGCAGAGCCGACTCTGCGAGATGTATTCCAGGCTGTCTTATACTGCAAGACTGCTTTAACTGCTCTGACAAAGCAGGTGAATGGTCTGAAAGCCGACATGGGAGGCATTGAGGCTTCTATGCAGAAAGTTACAGCCAGATTGACTGAGGTGGAGGGCAGAGTTGGCGTAACAGAAGATCATTTAACCTCAGTGCAAAAGACGCAACAACAGCACACTCAGAGGATCACGGTAGTGGCTAAAAAAACGATGACCTGGAAAACCGGTCACGCAGGAACAATTTGCGTATTGTGGGCATCCCTGAAAGAGCTGAGGGTGCTGACCCCATGACCTTTGTTGAAACCTGGCTGCTGGGAAAGTTTGGGTCTAATATCCTGTCGAGGGTGTTTGCTGTGGAGCGTGCCCATCGTGTGCCCATGAGACCCCCAGTGCCTGGAGAGGGCCCTCGTACGATGTTAGCCAGAATCCTGAACTGCAGAGACCGGGACACTATTTTACGTAATGCCAGAAAATTGACAGATCTCACCCTGGAGGGCAAACGCATTGAAATATACCCGGATTACTCGGCTGAGGTGCAAAAGCTGCGGCTACGGTATGGTGAAGTGAAGAAACAGCTCCGCTCTTTGAATGTGAAATACTCTACAATTTATCCTGCTAAATTAAGAGTGGAAGCCTTTGGAAAGGTCAATTTTTTCCCGTCACCGGTAGAGGCCGCTTCGTGGTTGGAGCGGAACCGGAGCAAATTGAGAGAAGCTGAGGACTCGGCACGGTGAATACACGACCCTGCTATCCTGACTACTGGACAGGGTTGTGGTTCTACATTGCTCTGCGAAACCGCAGAGGAGGGGGAGAAACCCCCGCTGGGATCTACGTTTTATAGTTTTATAGTTAATTTGTTTGATTAATGGTTCGGGACTATGCATACTATTGATTATGTGGTGGAGAGACTGCCAATGCTGGAGGAGGACACGGCGCATGTTGATATGCGGTATACTACGATGTTGCTCAGGTTCTTTGAGCTCCCACTCTCACGTTGGGAAGAGAGTGACAAGAGAAGGGTGGGGGGAGGGGGAGGGAGGGGGGAGGTGGATGGGTTGGATTTGCGGGAAAATGGGGTTGCTTATGCTGTTTGACCTGGTATGCTGGGGAACAAAATGGAAAGATGTTACTTGATGATGGTGGATTGTTTTTTCTAATGCACAATGAGTAACCGTACGGTTCGGATTTTAAGTTGGAATGTACGTGGTATATCTGACAGGATTAAGAGGGCAGCAGTTCTGAATCACATCAGATCTTGTGATCCTATGATTGCGTGCTTACAGGAGACCCATCTCACTAGAGATACTAGGCACTGGCTATCGAGAGGGTGGATGTTAAAGACATATCATTCTACTTATTCCTCGTACTCCAGGGGGGTGTCAGTCCTAATACACAAAAACACTCATTATGAAGAGCTGGCAGTGCAAGTAGACAGTGAAGGGCAGTATGTATGGATTGCGTGCAGATTGTATGGACACAAAATGATTTTAGTGGCTTTATATATCCCTCCACCTTATTCTAAAAAAGAACTTCAAGCAGTAATGGACTTGACGGCCAGATGGGGGGAGGCTCCGATGTTGATTATGGGAGATGTTAACAACACCATGAATGATCACTGGGATAAAGTACGTCCGGCAGGTATGGAAGCTGGACGGGTCGGAATGACTGCATTTGGCACCTACGTGGGGGAGCTGGGGCTGGTGGATCTGTGGAGAGTACGAAATGAGGGTAAGAGGACCTTCTCGTGTCACTCGGCTACACACGGAACACTGTCAAGGATAGACCTGGCTTTTGGGGATACTGCTATGGATGGGATGGTGGGGGAGGTGGAATACCTACAGAGGACTCTATCGGATCATAGTCCTATGGTTGTCACACTTCTAGTGGGATCTGCTCAGGGTCAGAGGGGAGGTTGGCGTCTTCACCCGACGTGGCTTAAAGTGGTGGATATGGGTGGCATAACCAAAGAACTAGAGCACTTCTTCCAAGTTAATGAAGGGAGTGCTGAGGCTACAGTGGTGTGGGAGGCTATGAAGGCATTTACGAGGGGACTCTTTATAAGTGAGATCTCACGGTGTAAGACCAAAACTAAATTGGCAGATCAACAAATAAAGGATGACTTGACAAGGGCAGAGGCAGACATGATTTTGGCGCCAACGAGTGTAGCTCACAATAGACTAAAATTGGCACAGGAGGCAGTTAATAAACTGCACATGATGCAAGCCGAGAGGAAAAGGGCATTTCAGCAAGCCCAATTCTTTGAGGAAGGAGAGAGAGTGGGTCGCTTGTTGGCGGTGATATCTGCGGCACAGAGGGAGTCTTCCAGGGTGTACAGGTTGAGAGACCAAGCGGGGACGACTCTGACAGACACAAAGGACATATTGGAGGTCTTTAAGGAATATTACATGGCACTGTACAATTCAAGAGTACGGGACACAGAGGGGGCCGTAGAGGAATTCTTGGAGGGCATCTCACTGTCTAAATTGTCTGAGGAAGATAGGTTAAGGTTGGATGAACCTGTGAGTGTGGAGGAGGTGGAATGTGCAATTCTGTCTATGCCCAATAACAAATCACCGGGTGCTGATGGTCTACCTGGGGAGGTGTACAGGGAGCTGGTGGAACTGCTAGCCCCAAAATTGAAATCTGTGTTTGATGAGGCTTTGGAGAAGGGGGCGTTACCGAGATCAATGGAGGAAGCGGTGATAGTGGTTCTGCCAAAGGAGGGGAAAGACCCCATGGATGCGGAGTCGTATAGGCCCATATCGTTGTTGACAACGGATGTCAAAATACTCGCTAAGATCCTGGCCACCCGGCTCACCGGGGTTGCGCATACTGTTATTCACGAGGACCAGTCGGGCTTTATGCCCAACCACTCCACGGCTGTTAACTTGAGAAGATTATTTCTTAATATGCAGCTGCCTGCTGATAATGGTGGCGGGAGAATAGTGATGTCGTTGGACGCTAGGAAAGCATTTGATAGCGTGGAATGGGAATATTTATGGAAAATCATGGAAATAATGGGATTTGGCCCCGCATTCATGGCCTGGGTGAAGTTATTGTACTCATCCCCAAGGGCGGTAGTTAAGGTGAATGGTGAACGGTCCGGGATGTTTGACTTACATAGGGGCACAAGGCAGGGGTGCCCGCTGTCCCCGCTATTGTTTGCGGTGGCTGTGGAGCCCCTGGCGGCCAAAATAAGAGCTGAGAGAGGAGTGGTCGGATTTAAATTTGGGAGGCTGGAAGAAAAAATATCACTGTATGCCGATGACATCCTGTTATTTCTGGAAAATGCAGGAGAGACATTGGGGTGCACGATGGATTTAATTAAACAATTTGGGAGCATTTCGGGACTGGAGATAAACTGGCACAAGTCTTATGTCATGGCTGTAGATAGACCAATAAAAGCGGAGGAGATAGATGAGAGGGGGAAGCAGCTCCAGCTGGTTTCACAATTTAAATACCTTGGGATATGGGTGGCGCTTCCATTGACACGATTCACGGATCTGAATTTAGTTCCTCTGCTAGAGAAATTTAAAAAGAAAATAGGCGCATGGTGCCAATTGGCTTTGACGGTGACGGGTAGAACTAACCTGAATAAGATGGTCCTTATGCCACAACTAATGTACGTTTTGCACAACTCACCGATATGGCTACCAAAAAAACGGTTTCAGGGTATTGATTCTATCTTCAGATCCTTGATATGGGGCAAGAGGCAGGCAAGGATTAAATTGGGAACGCTGCAAAATGGGAAGGAGGAGGGAGGATTGGCCGCTCCCAATCCCTGGGTCTATTTCTTGGCAGTACAAGGCCAGCATGTCAGGGGATGGAGAGAGCCCGATTGTGGAGGGGCAGCTTGCCGGGTGCTGGTACATGTGTCGGGGAGACGCCCACTGGTCCAGGCGTTAGAGGATGGTACCTTTAAGAAATTGGGAGCAATATATCCTACCTTAGGCTTGACTCAGAAGGTATGGGACACTATTAAAAAGATCAGGGGGGTGGACGGGCTGACTAAGTACTCACCGGTGTTGGGCAATGAACATCTGCCGGAACTTAATAAGCTGTGTAAAATGGGCAATTGGAAGGCGCAAGGAGTGAGATATGTGTGCCAGCTGCAGAGTGGAACGGACCTGAAGACCTTTGAGAAATTGAGAGAAGAATTTGATTTGCCTTTGGTATGGGGATTTCAATACTATAGGCTTCGACATGCTTGGAGGGCACAGTGTGGATTGGGAGACATGACGGTTCAGGGTGACATTGTACTACACTTTGTGTGTATGAAGGGAGGGACGAGGGGAGTCATATCGAGCTTATATCATGACCTACTGCACTCCTATCTGGGGGGGAATCACCTCATTGCAAAGAGTAAATGGGAAAGGGAGGTGGATACCCTCACAACAGAACAATGGGAGACGATTCTAGAATATGTCCCGAAGATCTCTTTAAGCGAGCAGGCACGGATTTCCCAATTATACATAATACATAGGACATACAAAACACCGCTGTGCCTGTACAAGGCGGGCTTGAGGGGAGATTCCAATTGCCCTAGATGTGGCACGGACCAGGCCGGACTGCTACACATGCTATGGTCATGCCCACGGTTGGTGGCTTATTGGTTGTTCGTTGTCAGCAAAATTGAGAGGGCTTATACATGTACAATTGACAGAAACCCGGTGCTGTGTGTTTTGGGGGAGGTGGATGGAATACCTGTCTCAGAACATTACAAAGTGGTGATAGCGCGATTGCTATATGTGGCACGCAAACTAATAGCACGAAAATGGACAGATTCGGAACCCCCCACTAGGAGGGAATTTATTGCTCAGACACGTACGGTAATGCATTTAGAGGAAAGCATTTATAGGCGGAGGCATGGAGAGAGAACTTTTGGGAAAATATGGTCCGCATGGATGGCGGTAATATGATTGTCAATGTTCCCAGGTATGCCCGGCATAAGGAGTATTGGCGGGAGGGGGGAGAGGGTTTTGACTGTATTATTACACGTTATGTGAATTGTTATATGTATATTGATAACTGTTTGCTGTTAAAATTTTTTGAAACCTAAATAAAAATAATTGGTTTAAAAAAAAAAAAAGAAAGATGGCACTATGAGGATGTGTGTGGATTACAGGGAGGTCAATAAGATCACTCACAAAGATGCTTACCTGTTACCCCGGATAGAGGAGTCTCTTGCTGCATTAAAGACTGCTAGGTAGTTCTCCACATTAGATCTCACTAGTGGGTATTGGCAGGTCTCCGTTGCAGAAGAAGACCGGGAGAAAACAGCATTCACAACACCAATGGGCCTATGTGAATTAAATAGCATGCCATTTGGGTTATGCAATGCACCGGGGACATTTCAGAGACTCATGCGAGTGCTGCCAGGGACACCGGAATTTTGAGGCGGTACTTTTATACCTGGATGACGTCATCGTGTATTCCAAAACCTATGAAGAACATCTGGAACACCGGGTAGAGGTATTTACATCTCTAGCAAAGTATGGAATGAAGCTCAAACCATCTAAATGTTACCTGCTGAAGCCAAAAGTCCAATACCTAGGGCATGTGGTCAGCGTGGCTGGCGTAGCACCAGATCTGGAAAAAGTGACAGCTATCCAGGACTGGCAGGGGGCGACCACCTTCAGAGAGGTATGTCAGTTCTTAGGTTTAGTTGGGTATTACAGAAGATTTATTTAGGGCTACACGAAGATGGCAGCGCCCCTACAAGATCTTCTGGTAGGCCAAGCTAAGAAGAGAAGGTCTTCAGAGCCGCCATTGGAATGGGGAAAGAAACAAGAAGACTCCTTCCAACAAATGAAACAGGCCCTGTCCGGTGAGGATATCTTGGCGTACCCAGATTATAACCTACCATTTGTCCTCTACACGGATGCAAGTAATGTAGGCCTGGGAGCAGTACAGTCCCAAATACAAGAAGGCAAGGAAAGAGTAATTGCCGATGCCAGTAGAAGACTTCGACCTACCGAGAGGAACCCGGAAAATTAAAGTTCCATTAAGTTGGAGTTCCTGGCCTTGGTCTGGGCAGTCACAGAGAGGTTCAAGCATTACTTAGCAGCTTCAAAATTTACCATCTTTACGGACAATAATCCGCTAACACACTTAGATACTGCAAAGCTTGGTGCATTGGAGCAGCGCTGGATGGCCTGGCTATCGAACCACAACTTTACCAGCAAGTACCGAACAGGCTGTGGAAATGCAAATGCAAATGCCCTCTCCAGAAACCCTCAAGTACCTTTGCAAGGGCTTGAAGAAGAAACAGATGACTAGTAGTGTTGAGCCACCCCCGTAGTGTTCGGGTTCGGTTCGGTTCGTCGAACACCGGGATGTTCGAGGAACTGTTCTTCGAACACCTGAGAACACCGTCGAACACCGTTAAAACCAATGGCAGGCAAACAAAAACACATAGAAACACATAGAAAACACCTTCAAAGGTGTCCAAAAGCTGACAAACTGCTCAGAAGACACAACTAACACATGGAAAAGTGACAAGTACATATAGTCATGAGAAAAGAAAAGAGGTGGAGGAGTAAAAGGAGGGGGAGACACAGATATAGGCATGTCATGCCCTTCTAAAATCCAAAAAGTGAGAAGCCGACACGTTCAGTCCGCTCCTGCCCGTGCCACCTCCGTGTCGCCGGGTTTGTGCCAGAGCCGCGGTGAACCCTGACGGCCAGCCCCCCTCTCCCAATACTGGTGCCTGTCCGCTGGTGGGTCGAGCGAGCCCCCCTGTGGTGGAGGCAGCTCTAAGCTTTTTAATTTAAATTGTCTCTCTAATTTGAATAAATACACTTTAAATCCATTTACAAGGATCTATTGGAGGGCAAGTCTCATGCCAGCAGCCGCGTAATTCCAGCTCCAGTAGCGTCCACTAAAGCTGCTGCAGTTAAAAAGCTTTTATAAGGATCGAGCTCGGCTGTCCACCGCAAGGCATCCTACTGCCAGTCCGAGCCCCTATGCCTTGGGGTGCCTCCTGATGCTCTTCACTGAGTATCCCGTGGTCCCTAAGCATTTCCTTTGAAAAAATGAAGTGTCCAAACTACAGGTGGTGTAGCTTGCTTAACAGCCGGGATAATCCGCTGACTAGCAGACACTGCTACTAGGCACAAAGTATTTCCTGGGCTAGATGCAGTAAAAAATTTGTAATTAGATACTCTCGTTGGATGCTGAGAAAGAATTCCATAGAGTCTCCTGGCACGCCATATATGATTCTCTTAAAAATCTTGGGGTAGGGGTCTAGGGGACCCTTTTATAGCCAAAATCACGGCCCTGTATCGCAATACGTCACCTAGGCTGAAGATGAATGGAACTGTAGCACCCTGAGGGCTCGGTTGCTACAGAGGTATTGCACCTCACCCAGAGGTGAGATATCTCACTCTCAGGTAAGGATGTAGTGTGGATCAGGACCCGACACCTGCATGCATTACACCACATTGCCGTGGGGCAGGGCGACCAATATGCCCCTGAGATGGGCACGACAGTCCCTGTCCCTGGCTGGAGTGGGGGGAGGGAACACTGAGGAAGGGGAACCCTGTAGTGCAGGAGCAGGGAGGAAGCAGTTCCTGGGTGCATTGAGAAGGGAGTATAAAAGGTGGGCACCATCTTAGTTCAGTGCAGAGAAATCTGAGCAGAAGTGGCAGGGAGCAGGGGCTCTGCATGAGCTCTGCTCCGGAGGCGGGCCTAGTAACAGAGGCCCAGGCCTGGAAGAGGGAGAAGGAAGGAAGAGGAGCGGAGAAGGCTCCAGGAACGAGGAACGAAGGGATCTCAGGGGTGCGGACGGGCGAGTCGCCACCGCACGCCCGAATCCACCTGCGTGGAGGGGTCAGGCCAAAGGGGGAGACCGGTCCCCGAAACTAGTGGAGGCAGGAAACGACCCTCAGCTAGAAACAGGAGGCTGTGACATTTTATGTGGCGCAGCTCCTCGCTACACCCGCTAGGAAGGCACCACATAGGGTCAGGGAAACTGGCGCCAAGTTTACCAAGAGGAGGCCCGAGGCAGCCGGACAGAAGGGTTGGTAAGAAAGGCCAGACAAAGGACACACAAAGGGGGTCCTGTGAAGCACTCCAAAGTTATCTGGGAGTTGTCTGAGCCCCTCACCTGTTGAGCACAGTACGACGTGGGCAGCCGTTACCTGCAGACGTGGTCTGGATAATAAGAACTGTGAGTAAAGGCCCTGGACTGCATCACTGACTCCGTGTCATTACTGCTGCTGCCCTGCACCATCACCCCCATCCTCCGCATACACTGCCCTGAGGCTATACTCCTCCCGTGGGGAGTTATGCTACGCTCTGCTGCACCCACAACACCAGCCTCAGCGGTCTGCCCTGGAGCGGCGGTTCACTCTGACCGCAATCCACGGGTGGCGTAGTCGGACATTTAAACATCAAAACCACATAAATAGTTCCGCCACTGGTTTGACCGCCCTGAGCCACGGAACCGGGTTGCCGCCACGGAGACTACAACCACCAGCATCCACCAAAAAGGGTCCGGCTCCGGGTGTCCCAAGGCCCAGGGGGCGCGTCAGAACATTTTAATCACCTTTCACAATCACCAATGGGACAAGGCAGGGATGTTCTCTGTCCCCTCTCTTATACATCCTAGTGACGGAGCACCTGCTCTCATCAATTCGCCATAACCCCAATATTAGGTGGATTGAGGTGGGAGGCACCGAGTACAAGTGCTCTCTATTTGCTGATGATGTCCTAGTATATATCACTCAATCACATATATCCATCCATGCTGTTATGGCTGAAATAGATCACTTTGTTACATGGTCAAATTTTAAAATCAATGCAGCGAAGTCTGAGGCCCTCGATGTCTCCCTCCCCAAATCCATATAGGATTCCATCCAGTCCAACTTTCCCTTTGCCTGGCCCTCACAGGGTATCAAATACTTAGGAATTCCTATTCATAGAGACCTCTCCCATCTATGTTATCTTAATTTTGGGCCCTTTATTGAACAACTCCATACAGACCACGGTTGGCAAGTTAGAACTGTAAGATTCACTACGTGAACCACTGGTGTTTTGTGGAAAAGCACATGTACACTGTGTTCCAAATTATTATGCAAAAAGTGTTTAGGAGTGATAAGGGAAGAATTTGTTTGTTTGTCAGTTAAACTCATTGATGGTGATGTGTGTCAGGGCTCTTTATATCACTGTAAGCAATTGCAGACACCTGTGCTAATTAGTTTGGCAGGTGTGTCCAATGAAAGGCAAGACTACTTAAGAAGGCTGTCTCACATTATTAAGCAGCCTACATTTTCTGCCAAAATGGGAAAGAAAAAGGATGTGTCGGCTGCTGAGAAGCAACAAATTGTGGAGTGTTTAGGTCAAGGCATGACTACAATCAACATTGTGCGATGATCAGGATGAAGTGTCTTGGCAATCAAGAAGTATGTAGCTGATTCACAGTACACACGTGTGCGTGCTGATAAGGGCAAATTGAGGACTCTTTCCTACAGGCAATTACATCAGGTTGAAAGAGCAGCGGCAAAAAAGCCTTGTCATAGCAGCAGACAAGTTTTTGAAACTGCTTGTGCCTCCAACGTTGCCCGAACAACAAGATGCAGGGTCCGTCAGAGGTTTGCAGCTGTGCATACGCCATCCTGTCGACCTCCTCTATCCACTTCACACAAGCAGAAACGGCTCCAGTGGGCCAAACATTACATGAAGACTGATTTCAAAACTGTTTTGTTCACGGATGAGTGCCGTGCAGCGCTCGATGGTCCAGATGGATGGAGTGGAGGATGGCTGGTTGATGGACACCCCACGCAAACACGGCTACAGCGCCAACAAGGAGGTGGAGTAATGTTTTGGGCTGGAATCATGGGGAGAGAGATTGTCGGCCCCTTTAGGATCCCTGAAGGCGCTAGAGATGAACTCCATAATGTATGTGGATTTTCTCAAACAGCACTTCCTGCCATGGTTCAAGAAGAAGAACCGTGTATTTCACAGCAAGATCATTTTTCTGCATGATAATGCACCATCTCATGCTGCACATAAAACATCTGCATCTCTGGCTGATATGGGCATAAAAGGGGACAAACTTATGGTGTGACCCCCATGCTCCCCTGACCTCTACCCCATTCAGAACCTTTGGAGCATCATTAAAAGGAGTGTCTATGATGGTGGGAGGCAGTTCACATCTAAGCAACAGCTCTGGGAGGGTATTCTGTCCTCATGCAAAACAATTGAAGCAGAAACCATCCAAAACCTGACAAATTCAATGGACGAGAGAGTTCAGAAGCTCCTTTCGAACAAGGGGTCCTATGTGAAAATGTAACATCACCTAGAATAAAGTTTTGAGTTGAAAACTGTTTGATTTCAGTTTCTAACAACCTGCTAATGCTTATAATTTCAAAAATGACCATTTTTTTGGTCTTTATTAAAATGAAAAGGTTGATCGAAAAGTTTGGGGGATCTAAGAGTGTGGCAACCCAGTAGTCATGATTACTTCGAATTCTGACAATATGAGGGTCATGCTGCAGGTAGTGCAGCAAGAAGGCACTTATGTGTCTTGCGCATCTCGGAGCCCCAAAATTATTTTCCGGGCTAGATGCAGCTAAAAATTATTATTAATTTTAAATCTGGTGAAGCTTTAGTATAGATGGCCTAATAGGATCAGTGCTGCACCCTGCTACAAAGCCCAAATTATTTTCCAGTCAAGATACAGATAAACATGATTAGTAATTTTAAATCTGGTGGAGCTTATTATAGATGGCCTAATAGAATCAGTGCTGCACAGTGCTACAAAGCCCAAATTATTTTCCAGCCAAGATACAGATAAACATGATTAGTAATTTGAAAGCTTAAAACGGTTGGTAGGGTGATTTTAACCAATCATCAAGCTTTTACTCTCCCCAGGATGACACAGGAGTAGAAAAGTCGTTTCGGATCCATGATTTGTTCATCTTTATGAACGTGAGTCTGTCTACATTATCAGTGGAGAGCCGCGTGCGCTTATCTGTCAGCACACCACCAGCAGCGCTGAACACACGTTCAGACAGAACGCTGGCTGCGGGGCATGACAAGATCTCCAAGGCGTAAGTGGCTAGCTCCGGCCATTTATCCAGATTGGAAGCCCAAAAAGAGCAAGGGTCCAGTGACACAGTCGTGGCTTCAATGTTTACTTGGAGATACTCCTGTACCATCGTCTCTAGGCGTTGACTATGTGTCAGACTTCTTGTCTCCTGTGGCCTTGCAAAGGATGGGCTAAAAAAGTGGTGAAATGATTCCGCAAAATTGATGTTACCAGCAGATACTGTGGTTCTGTTACGGTTTGAGTGCTGAACACTTGACGGTCCCACGGTTGGCAAGTTGGAACTGTGAGATTCACTACGTGCACCACTGGTATTTTGTGGAAAAGCACATGTAAGATTCTGCAACAGTCTCTGCTGATACTCCTGCATGCGTGCATCCCTTTCTATGGCAGGAATAATTTCTGCAAATTTACTTTTGTACCGGGATCTAATAGTGTGGCAACCCAGTAGTCAGGATTATTTCTAATTCTCACAATTTGAGGGTCATGTTGCAGGTAGTGCAGCAAGAAGGCACTCATGTGTGTTGCGCATCCAGGAGCACCAAGTCCCTGTTGTGTTGGTGGCAAGGTAACAATCATGCTTCCTTCCTCTGTCCTCTCCCCCCAACCTCGCACAACAGAAATGTGATCAATGTCTCCCTCATCTGATGAGTCTTCCATCAGTTCGTCCTCCACTTCTTCCTGGGCTCCTGCACCTTCCTCACTAGTTTGGCTGCTACCATGCGCCCTGTAAAACCATCTCCCCCACCCTCACATGCCTGCCGCCTTGGTGCTGCCGACCGTCTGGACCTTGCAGATGTTAGCCCTTCCGCATACAACTCCTCCTCCTCTACTTCCTCCACCTCCTCTTGTGCCACCACCTGACTCCGAATTCTGTTTAACATGTGCTCCAGCATGTAAATCACCGGAATAGTCATGCTGATAATGGCATCGTCAGCACTAAACATCTTCGTCGCCATTTCAAAACTGTGCAGAAGGGTGCATAGGTCCCTGATCTGAGACCACTCCTCCAGCGTGATTTGCCCCACCTCTGGATCTCGTTGGCCCAGGCTATACGTCAGAACGTATTGCACCAGGGCTTGTCGGTGCTGCCACAGTCGCTGCAACATGTGCAGAGTTGAATTCCACCGGGTAGGCACATCGCATTTTAGCCGGTGAAGTGGCAGGCCCAACGACTTCTGTAGAGATGTAAGTCGCTGAGCTGCGGGTTGCGAACGGCGAAAGTGAGCACACAGCGACCGTGCCCTCTGCAGAAGGCCATCTAGTCTGGGATAGTGGGCTAAAAATTGCTGGACAACCAGGTTCAACACGTGAGCCATACAAGGCACGTGTGTGACATTGCCCCGGCGAAGGGCCGCACCCAGGTTTGCAGCATTGTCGCACACGGCCTTCAATGGTTTCAGGTCCAGTGGAGACAACCATTCATGAAATTGGTTCTCCAGAGCTGACCACAACTCCTCAGCTGTGTGACTCACATTTCCCAGACATTTCAATGTAAAAACCGCCTGATGACGTTGAGCCCTACTGCCAGCATAGTAAGGAGGTGTGCAGGATCCCTTCTGCGCAGTTAGAAAGCTTGTGGCATGACCAGACAGGCTTTGGGTGCAGGTGGAAGACCGAGAGAAGGTTGAGGAGGCAGAAGCAGTGGAGGAACTTTGACATAAAGAGGATTGACGCACAACTTGTGGGGACGGCAAGACTTGGACAGCAGCCCCTTGTCCTGCTGTCACCATAGTTACCCAGTGCCCAGTCAGCGACATGTAACGCCCCTGTCCATGCCTACTCGTCCAAGTGTCTGTGGTGAAATGCACCGTCACACACAGAGTTTCTCAAAGAAGCGGTGATGTTGTGTGCGACATGCTGGTGGAGCGCAGGCACACCTTTCTTTGAGAAGTAGTGCCGACTGGGCATCTGGTACTGGGGCACTGCGACGGACATAAGGTCTCGAAAATCCTCTGTGTCCACCAGGCGGAAAGGCAGCTTTTCTGTAGCCAAGAACTTGCAGATGGTGAAATTCAACCTCTTAGCTTTCTCATGACTAGGAGGAAATGGTCTTTTACTTGTCCACATCTGAGGGACCGAGGGCTGGCTATTGTGCTTAGACGGGGTTGATAAGGGTGTCCCCGGCAAACTGCCGGTCTGTGAGGAAGATGCAGGCGGACATGTTAGGTTGCCTTGATCCAAAGGTGGTGCTATCGATGTCGGACAGCGCTCAACACCAGCTGGTGTTACCACCTCCAAAGAAAATGATGACCTGCCAATCACGCTGGCTGTTGCGGGTAAAGAGGTGGCAGGTCTGCACCCCAAAACAGGTGTGACTGCTGTCCCCCCAGTCAGAGAGGATGAAGAGGCCGCTGATGCACAAGATATGGCGGACGGTGGTTGGCCCGGCCGGCTAGGCCGCATTGTAGCACACTGAGCTTCCCACTGCAACTTATGCTTCATGTCCATGTGCCGGTTCATGCATGAAGTACTCAAACTATGTATTTTTTGGCCTCTACTTAGCTTTTGCTGACAAATGTTACAGATAACACGAGTTGGGTCATATTTATCGATCTGAAAAAATGCCCAGGCTATGCAAGGCTTAGCACCCATGCGACCTGAAGAGCCACCACGACTTGTGGTGAGAGGCAGAGTTGTGTTTGAGGATGCAGTTGTTGACGTGCTTCCAGTACTATGTCTCTGTCCAGGAAGGCGCAACCTGACCTCGTCGTCACTAGCATCTTCCTCCACCTCCTCTGCTGACCTCATCTCTTGGCTGACTGTGGGTTGACAGTAAGTGGGATCTCCAACCTCATCATCATCACCCTGTGCGTTATCACACCCGTCGTCCTCAGAGCCAACCTGTTCCTGCCCTGACAAAAAACTAAAGTTGTCGCTCCAATCAGGTATTTGAGTCTTATCATCGTCTTCCTCATTGTCTCCACCAACAGGAGTTACAGTTTGGGAATGAGGGTCTACATTATGGTCAGAACCTTCTGCGTCTGGTCCAGGATCCGACTCATAAAGATTCTGGGCATCAGTGCAGATCATTTCCTCGTCTGGATTCACAGAAGCGCTGGAGTCGACCTCTGATTCCCAGGCTATAGTATGAGTAAACAGCTCTGCAGACTCAACCATCTGTTCTACCTCATACTCAGACGGGCAGCTGGAGATTTGGGAGCTGTGAGGAAGCAAGTGCGATTGGGGTGACACCTTTGAGGACTGGAGTATTTGTGATGTTGAAGTTGATGTGGAGGAGAGCCCACTTAAAGGAGCACTTGATATCCGTTGAAGCACCTGCTGTTTTTGTGCCTCATCTGGAATTTGTAGCGATTGGCGTGGCCGTAAGAAAGGGATCTTATCACATTGTCCGCTAAAAGAAGTAGACATTTTAGTTTGGCTGGAAGATGGTCTTTCTTCTGCAGATGTTACTGTTGCTTTAACACCTACCCCACGGACACAACCTTTTTTCCTCTTCCCAACACGCCTATTCCCCTTTCCACCAGCAGCAGGCCTTTTTCCACTCATTTTGGTGGTTAACTAATTAACAACTCTGGAGTTGTTTGCACAAAAAAACAATGGATGGGAACCGAGCAGAGCTGACTGGCCAAACTGTGGTATTAGGCCAAAACTATTGGCTGGGTTAGATGCAGAAAAAAATTATATTCAGTTTGCAACCTGATGGAGGTCAGTATAGATGGACTAATACAACAAGTCCCACACACAGCTAGAAGCCCAATATTTTTTCAGAGGTAGATGCAGAAAAAAATATATTCAGTTTGCAACCTGATGGAGGTCTGTATAGATGGACTAATACAACAAGTCCCACACACAGCTAGAAGCCCAATATTTTTTCAGAGGTAGATGCAGAAAAAAATATATTCAGTTTGCAACCTGATGGAGGTCAGTATAGATGGACTAATACAACAAGTCCCACACACAGCTAGAAGCCCAATATTTTTTCAGAGGTATATGCAGAAAAAAATATATTCAGTTTGCAACCTGATGGAGGTCAGTATAGATGGACTAATACAACAAGTCCCACACACAGCTAGAAGCCCAATATTTTTTCAGAGCTAGATGCAGAAAAAAATATATTCAGTTTGCAACCTGATGGAGGTCTGTATAGATGGATTAATAGAACAAGTCCCACACACAGCTAGAAGCCCAATATTTTTTCAGAGGTAGATGCAGAAAAAAATATATTCAGTTTGCAACCTGGTGGAGGTCTGTATAGATGGATTAATAGAACAAGTCCCACACACAGCTAGAAGCCCAATATTTTTTCAGAGGTAGATGAAGAAAAAAATATATGCAGTTTGCAACCTGATGGAGGTCAGTATAGATGGACTAATACAACAAGTCCCACACACAGCTAGAAGCCCAATATTTTTTCAGAGCTAGATGCAGAAAAAATTATATTCAATTTGCAACCTGATGGAGGTCAGTATAGATGGACTAATAGAATGATGCTATGCCCAAAAGATTTTACTTCACTAGGTGCAGTAAAAAAAATGGTATTCTATACACAGGTGGTATATCTTGCAACACAGATAGGCTACTCCACTGGCTAACACACTCTGCAATAGGCCAAAAAGGATTACCTTTGCTAGATTCAGCCAAATGCTGTGAAAAAAACTTGCACAGCACTGGCACAGACCTGCCTGGCAAAAACTGATAGGAACTGATGTAACCTAGTCCTGAAAAGGACTCCAATTACAATTAGTCTTTACTCCCACAATCTATCTATTTAAGAGCACAGACCTGCCTGATAAAAGTCGTAGGAAATGCTGTAACCTAGTCCTTAAAAGGACTGCAATCACAACTATTCCCTACTCCCAAGCTATCTGTAGATTTGTGCGAAAATTGGCTTGAAATTAACAAGGTATAGCGCACACAGCAACAGCGGTGCCGTCTAACACGCAGCTGCAGCAGTGAGAAAATGGTGGCGACGGGGAAAATGGCTTGGTCTTATAGGGCAAGGACATGTGACATACACTGCCAATGACACATGCCCTTGCTTGTGTGAAAAAAAGCACTTCGCTCCGTGTGTGCGCTGTTGATAGGCTGACAGATTGCACCTCCCCACTGCAAATGCGGGAAAGAGAAAAAAATATGGAGATCTTCATTGTTCCTGCAGAGATCCATCCCCTGCCCCTCCCCCCACCCCGCTGTACACTCAAACTGCGTATTAACATTAATTTTCATCATTACTGAGAAAAAATCCAGTTATGAATTTGGTGCACGAACAGTTATCGAACATAACCTCGAACAGCCGAATTTTTCTCAAATTGTTCGTGTTCGCCGAACGGCTCGAACACCGCCCAAAACAGCTCGAATTTGAGATTGGCGAACAGTTCGAGTAGAACAACGCTCATCTCTACTGCTTAACCTCCGCTAGAGCCTAAAATTATGGGGAACCCCACGCCAATTTTTTTTTAAATAAATCCTTTATTTTAACACTAAATGACAAGTATAGTAAGCAACACTGTCACTGTACTTCATATATATGTGACTGACATGTTTCTATCTATCTAATCTATGTGTGATTCTCTTTTCCTTCTATTCTAAATTGTCGGGTACCGCTGCTGAAATGCCGGCCGGCTATTTTAAAGAGACGGTGCATGAAAACACTATTATTTTTTTTAATGAATCCTTTACACTAAATGACAAGTACAGTAAGCAACACTGTCACTGTACTTCATATATATGTGACTGAAATGTTTCTATCTATCTAATCTATGTGTGATTCTCTTTTCTTTCTGTTCTAAATTGTCGGGTACCGGTGTGGCTTTTCATGTTTCACTGTGAGCACTGTTCCCATCGATTTGGGCAATCACTGTAATGCCACAACCACCATGGCTGTGGCATTACAGTGAGTGACTGACATTCCCTGCATGATTGGTGCTCTAAATAGCGCCAGACATGCAGGACACGCTTTTGGTGCACGAACAGTTATCGAACATAACCTTGAACAGCCGAATTTCTTGCAAATCGTTCGGGTTCGTCGAACGACTCGAACACCGCCCAAAACAGCTCGAATTTGAGATTGGCGAACAGTTCGAGTAGAACACCGCTCATCTCTACTCCTAACTTCCTCTCTCAACCCCCCCCCCAATCCTCTACCTGTTTTATCCCCTACTTTTACCGATTATTTTAGGTTCAGGGTAATTTTTGCATTCTTTTACATTCAATTATATATCTGTAATTCCTCTTTTGATTGTCTGAATTTTGCTTGCATTCTGTTTAATAACACCCTGTTGATCCGTTTATCAAATTATGTCATATTTTTTAAACTGTTACTCATTCTCATAAATTCCAATAAAAAGATGTTTAAAAGAAAGGAGAGAGTCTGCTATACAGTTATAGGGTATGCAGTGAGTCCAACGGCTGACCAAATTTAGGAAAAACCTCACTAAGGAGAGAGTCTCCCATAGTGTTGGCCTATGCAGTGAATGCAAGGGTTGCCAAAAATTTGGAGGCACTTCAATGCCCCTTGGAAGAGACGTGGAGGAGGGCCTCATAAAAAAATGTTCCCATTAGAAAGGAGCAGGTCTCCTATACTTGTAATGCCCATGCACTAAGTGTATGGGCTGACAAACATTTACCCCAGGGTGGTATACATGAACATACTGTATAATTTTTTTTTTCACGGGCATCATAAAACCCTTTAGCCCCTTCACAATCCTGGGATTTTTCGTTTTTGAATTTTCGTTTTTTGCTCCCCTTGTTCCCAGAGCCAAAGCATTTTTATTTTTTGGTCAATATGGCCGTGTGAAGTCTTATTTTTTTCAGGACGAGTTGTACTTTTGAACGACATTACTGGTTTTACCATATCGTGTACGGGAAAAAAATTCAAAGCCCGGTGAAATTGCAAAAAAAGTGCAATACGATAGATGTTTTTTTTTATTTTTTTTACCACGTTCACTGAATGCTAAAACTGACCTGCCATTTTTATTCTCCAGGTCATTACGAGTTTGTAGACACCAAACATGTATAGGTTCTTTTTTATTTAAGAGGTGAAAAAAAAATCCAAAGTTTACTAAAAAAATAAATAAATGGCGCCATTTTCCAAGACCCGTAGCGTCTCCATTTTTTTGGATCTGGGGTAGGATTAGGGCTTATTTTTGGCGCACCAGGCTTAAGATTTTAAAGATACCATTTTGGGGTAGATCCGATGTTTTAATCGCCCGTTATTGCATTTTATTGCAATGTTGCGGCGACCAAAAAACATAATTCTGGCATTTAGAATTTTTTTTTTCGTTACGTCGTTTACCGATCATATTAATTTTTTTTTTTATATTGATAGATCGGGCGATTCTGAACGCAGTGATACCAAATATGTGTTTATGTTTTTATTTTTTTTAATTGTTTTATTTTGAATGGGGCAAAAGGGGGATGATTCAAACTTTTATATTGTTTAATTATTTAAATATTTTTAAAAACATTTTTTTCACATTTTGCTTGCTTCTATAGCCTCTATAGGAGACTAGAAGCAGCACTTGTCTGATCGCCTCTGGTACATAGAGGTGATCAGCAGATCACCTCTATGTAGCAGAAATGCTCCTGTGCTATGAGCGCCGACCATTAGGTGGCGCTCATAGCGATCAGCTCAAGACAACCACAGGAGCCTGCTGCAGACCCAGGGTTGTCATGCCCATGCATCCATGACCCGCGATCACATGACGGGGTCACCGATGGGCGGGGAAAGTGACGCGCTTCCGGCGCGGCAATGATAAATGCCGCTGTCATAGATTGACAGCGGCATTTAACATGTTAACAGCCGCTGGTGGATCGCGATTCCACCTGCTGCTGTTGCGGGCACATGTCAGCTGTAAGAGTCAGCTGACATGTGCCCGGTTCAGTGTGGGCTCACCGCCGGAGCCCTCACTGAGCCGGGGGTTAAAGCCTGGTGCATACTAATACGTCCCAGACTGTAAAGTGGTTAAAATTAATTAAATTATGTGGGTGTTGCATCACGGACCCTGGTGATATGGTGGTGGAGGATGAGGAGAAGGAGGAGGACAAGAGCAAATAACCAAAATCAGGAAGCGTATACTCATGTTTGGGTGTGAAAAGGTGCATGGGAAAACACCTCCCAAGAAAAGACACTGGATTTGAGTTTATGTTACGCTGCTATCATTCGGTGGTGTTGAGAAGTCTGGCACAATCCAGCCCATGTTCATTTTTATAAGAGTCAGCCTGTCAGCATTTTCAGTTGACAGGTGGATGCGCTTATCAGTTATAATTCCACCAGCGGCACTAAAAGCCCGCTCTGATAAAACGCTGGTGGAAGGGCAGGCCAGGACCTCCAAGGCATAGAGAGATATAAAGTTCTCCTTGTAGCATGGGTCTAGAAGTGTCACCAACCAGTAATAACTGTCACCCAAAATTTTGAGAATGCGAGGGTCATGGGAAAGGCAGCATAACAAACTCAGCCATGCGTGCCAGACTACTAACAGGCAAGACTTCTGTGTCCTCACCAAGAGGATGACTGACCATGCTCTCCTCCTCCTCCTCCACTCTGTCCTCTGGCCATCCACGCTGAACAGACGATACAGTTGAATGAAAAAGTTTGGGCACCCCTATTAATCTTAAGCTTAATGTTTTATAAAAATTGGTGTTTTTGCAACAGCTATTTCAGTTTGATATATGTAATAACTGTTGGACACAGTAATGTTTCTGCCTTGAAATGAGGTTTACTGTACTAACAGAAAATGTGCAATCTGCATTCAAACAAAATTTGACAGGTGCATAAGTATTGGCACCCTTATGATTTTCTTGTTTTAAATACTCCTACCTACTTTTTACTGACGTACTAAAGCAGTTTTTTTGGTTTTGTAACCTCATTGAGCTTTGAACTTCATAGCCAGGTGTATGCAATCATGAGAAAAGCTACTTAAAGTGGCCACTTGCAAGTTGTTCTCCTGTTTGAATCTCCTCTGAAGAGTGGCAACATGGGCTCCTCAAAACAACTGTCAAATGATCTGAAAACAAAGATTATTCAACATAGTTTTTCAGGGGAAGGATACAAAAAGCTGTCTCAGAGATTTAACCTGTCAGTTTCCACTGTGAGGAACATAATAAAGAAATGGAAGAACACAGGAACAGTTCTTGTTAAGGCCAGAAGTGGCAGGCCAAGAAAAACATCAGAAAGGCAGAGAAGAAGAATGGTGAGATCAGTCAAGGACAATCCTCAGACCACCTCCAGAGAGCTGCAGCATCAACTTGCTGCAGATGGTGTCAATGTGCATTGGTCAACTATACAACACACTTTGCACAAGGAGAAGCTGTATGGGAGAGTGATGCGAAAGAAGCCGTTTCTGCAAGCACGCCACAAACAGAGTCGGCTGAGGTATGCAAAAGCACATTTGGAGAAGCCAATTTCTTTTTGGAAGAAGGTCCTGTGGACTGATGAAACCAAGATTGAGTTGTTTGGTCATACAAAAAGGCGTTATGCATGGCGGCAAAAAAACACAGCATTCCAAGAAAAACACTTGCTACCCACAGTAAAATTTGGTGGAGGTTCCATCATGCTTTGGGGCTGTGTGGCCAATGCCGGCACCGGAAATCTTGTTAAAGTTGAGGGACGCATGGATTCCACTCAGTATCAGCAGATTCTTGACAATAATGTTCAAGAATCAGTGATAAAGTTGAAGTTACGCAAGACAATGATCCAAAACACCGCTCCAAATCTACTCAGGCATTCATGCAGAGGAACAATTACAATGTTCTGGAATGGCCATCCCAGTCCCCAAACCTGAATATCATTGAACATCTGTGGGATCATTTGAAGAGGGCTGTCCATGCTCGGCGACCATCAAACTTAACTGAACTGGAATTGTTTTGTAAAGAGGAATGGTCAAAAATACCTTCATCCAGGATCCAGGAACTCATTAAAAGCTACAGGAAGCGACTAGAGGCTGTTATTTTTGCAAAAGGAGGATCTACTAAATATTAATGTCACTTTTCTGGTGAGGTGCCCATACTTATGCACCTGTCAAATTTTGTTTGAATGCAGATTGCACATTTTCAGTTAGTACAATAAACCTCATTTCAAGGCAGAAACATTACTGTGTCCAACAGTTATTACATATATGAAACTGAAATAGCTGTTGCAAAAACACATTAAGCTTAAGATTAATAGGGGTGCCCAAACTTTTTCATATAACTGTATGACAGATGTGCAGGTAGTACCATCTATAGCGCATGAAACTAGCTCCTGTCCTTCCTCCTCCTCCTCCTCATTGTCACCCAATCCACGTTGGGATGAGATGAGGCTGGGCTGTGTGTAATCACCCTGTATGGTTCCTTGCTCCATCTCGTCATGCTCCGCCTGCAATGCATCCTCTTTGATTGTGAGCAGAGAGCGTTTCAGAAGACAGAGAAGCGGGATGGTGACTCTAATTATGGTGTCATCGCCGCTCACCATCTTGGTGGAGCCCTCAAAGTTTTGGAGGATGGTACATATGTCTGACATTCATGTCCACTCCTGAGGTCTTATGTGTGGAGTCTGAACTGAATACCGACGGCCTTGTTGATGCTGGTACTAAACAACTGCCCTCTTCTGCTCACAAATCCTTCCCAACATCTGCAGTGTAGGGTTCCAGCGCATGGGGACATCACACACCAGTCTGTGAACCGGAAGCTGCAAACGCTGCTGAAACCTGGCAAGGGCGGCGAAAGCTGTAGGTGACTTTCTAAAATGGGCACACAGGCGGCGTACTTTAACAAGCAGGATTTGAGAAACCGCTGAAACACAAGGTTAAGCACATAGGCCAGTCATGGGACGTGTGTGAACTCGCCTCACCTCAGAGCCGCCACCAGGTTCCGGCCATTGTCACACACGACCATGCCTGGCTGTAGGTTCAGCGGTGTGAGCCACAGATCTGCCTGCTCTTTTAGAACTGTCCACAACTCTTCAGCATTGTGCAGTTTGTCACCTAAGCATATTAGCTTCAGCACAGCCTGCTGCCGCTTGGCCAAGACAGTGCTGCAGTGCTTCCAGCTTGTGACTGATGTGGTCATTTCGGAGATGGAAGCTGAAGAGGAGGAGGAGGCTGAGGAGGATGAGGTGCAGGAGCTGTAGACAGTGGGGGCAACCCTGATTGACATAAGGCCCGCAATCCTTGATGTCGGAAGGACCTCTTCCGTCCCAAAGTCCAACTCGGTCCCAGCTTCCACTATGTTAACTCAGGGTGCCGTTAGCAAGATGTACCGTCCCTGCCCATTAGCGCTTGTCCACGTGTCCGTGGTTAGGTGGACTTTCCCAGTTACTGCGTTGTTGAGGGCACGGTTAATGTTTTGGGACACGAACTTGTGTAATGTGGGGACGGCACACCGGGAGAAATAGCGGCGGCTGGGGACCGAGCACCGAGGGACAGCTGCCGCCATCAGGTTGTGAAATGCTTCTGTCTACACGAGCCTAAAAGGCAACATTTAGAGCGCAAGCAGTCATGAAATGTGAGAATTTTGTAATGTGGCCTGTGGGGCGTTGGCTGCATATTTTCGCTTGCGTTCCAAGGACTGGGGTATGGACAACTGAACGCTGCGCTGGGACAAGGACATGGACGTGCTTCCTGATGCTGCTACTTGAGAGTGCGCAACGACAGGTGCAGGGCAGGAGGCATCTTCGCATGCACCATGGACAGGCTTGCATGCACAACAGCGGAAGAAGCAATGGTGCCACCTGCAGACACTGTTCCTGGACCCTGGGGTTCGGCCCACAAAGTCGGGTGCTTTGCTGCCATGTGCCTAATCAAGCTGGTGGTGGTTAGGTTGGTCGTTTTGCCACCCCTGCTGATGCTGGCCTGGCATGTCATGCAAATGGCCTTTTTCGGTTATTGGCAGAGTCTTTAAAAAACAATCAGACTCGGGAAGACCTAAGACTTGTACTGGCAACTTCCTTTGTGTTTGTATTACGGGGAACAGTTGCATGCCTTCTGTCTGCGGCCACCACACTGCTTCTTCCTGACTGTTGGGGTACTCTGCCTCCCTCCCCCTGTGCGCTGCTGTCCTCGCTCAGCATGTGCTCCTGTCAGGTTGGGTCAGTTACTATATCATCCACCACCTCGTCTTCCACTGTGGCACCCTGGTCCTCCTCCTGACTTTCTGGCAATTGTGTCTCATCATCGTCCACCTCTTGTGACACTTCCCACCGTTGCCTTCGTGTGACCATGGCTGCTCAAATATTTGGGCATCGCTACACGTGATCTCCTCTTGCCCCGCTTGAAGTGGACCGGGCGAGAGGCCCTGATCTATAAATGGGAAAGTGAACAGCTATTCAGAGTGTCCAAGTGTGGGATCAGTTATCTCTGGGCACTCGGCATGGTAGGAGAAAGGAGGATCAGGGAGAGGAATATGTGGTCCATACTCACGGCTACTGAGACTTGACCATGAGGATAACAGGGTGGTGGTGGTGGCTAAGTGACTGGAAGCATTATCCACTATCCAACCAACAGCCTTTTGACACTGTTCTGGGTTCAACAGTGGTGTGCTGCGGCCCCCTAGGAATTGGGACAGGAAGGTCAGGCGAGAAGATGTGGGTGTTTGTTGTGGCACAATTTCAGCTTGCCCACGGCCTCGCCCTCTGCATGCACCCTTACCATCATGTCCAGTTCCCCGTCCCTTGCCACGTGCCTTGCCCATTTTAAATGGAGGACAGTATCTTCCACGCTTACTACAAATGACTGAGTTTGGAGCAAACTTATATGTGATCTGTATGATGGAGAAAACAGAGTTTTAAATACCTGGCCTGTAGGTAAGTAGTTTGAACAGCAAACTGCTGTGAATTGCTTCACTGACACACTGAAGGAAATTCTTAATGAAGGCCAGAAATGGCAGTATTTTCTGAAAATGTATATGTGATCCGTGTGATGGAGAAAACAGTTTTAAATAGCTGTATTTCTAGCGCTGTAATATGGAAAGGACCTGGCTGTATTGTGCCGTTCAAACAAGCAAATGGCGCAGAAAAACTATGTTCTCTGGATTGCTTTTTAATAAGATAAGATAAGATAAGATAAGATATACTTTATTTATCCCGTAGGAAATTGCGGTATCACAGCAGCAGAACACAGATCTCGAACATGACACATATGATAACATAACATTTGGAATACTTTAGACATTGCTTTTCAGACATTTGTTAAACACCCCCATAGCTGTTGGAACAAACGATCTCCTGTATTTTTCCTTTTTACACCTTAGTTGTATTAGGCGATTGCTGAATGTGCTCTTCTGTTTCGCAAACAGTTCATAAAGCGGGTGTGTGTTGTTGCCCATTATAGCTCTGCACTTCTTCTTAATCCTTTCCTCTACCACCTCTTCAAAAGTCCCAAGCTGTAGGCCCACCGTCGCGCTAGCCTTCTTTATAAGTTTGTTGAGCTTGTTGGCGTCAGCAACACGCACACTGTTACCCCAGCAAATTATTGCTGCAAAGGTGGCACTAGCCACAATGGATTGGTAGAACACCTCAAGCATTTTGCCACACACATTAAAAGACCTTAACTTCCTTAGGAAGTACAATCTACTCATCCCCTTCTTGTAGACCTTCTCCACGTGGCACTTCCAGTCTAGCTTGCTATCCAGGTAAACCCCCAAATATTTGAAACTGTCCACCATCTCCACATCCTGACCGTCAATGGTAACAGGTAGGCATACCTTCTTGCACCTTCCATAGCTCATCACCAACTCCCTGGTTTTCTTAACATTTAGTTCTAGATGGTTAGCCTGGCACCATACTACAAAGTCCGCAACCACCCTTCTATATTCCTCTTCATCCTGGTCCTTCCCAATACCGCCAACTATCACAGAGTCATCCGAGTACTTCTGGAGGTAACAACGGTCTGATTTATACTGAAAGTCAGCTGTGTACAATGTAAAGAGGAATGGCGACAGCACTGTTCCCTGCGGGGCTCCGACACTGCTCAGTACACTATCTGATGTAGCCGTCCCCCACCTAACAAACTGTGGCCTATCCGACAGGTAGTCAATTATCCAATTCACAAGTCCCTCATCCACCGCCATTTTAATCAACTTTCCACGCAGTAAGAGTGGCTGTAATGTGTTGAACGCACTAGAGAAATCAAAGAACAAAGCACGCACTGTGGTTCCATCATTGTCCAAAAAGGAATGTACTGTTTGTAGCAGAGACGCTACAGCATCGTCCACCCCCAGTCCCTGCCGGTACGCAAACTGAAGAGCATCAGTATGCGCCATCACCCTCGGACACAAGTGAGCAAGTACTATTCTCTCCAAGGACTTCATCGCATGCGATGTTAAGGCCACCGGTCTATAGTCCCCCGGGGAAGTCGGGAAGGTAGTCTTGGGAACCGGCACCAGGCAGGAAGTCTTCCATAGCACTGGTACTCTCTTTGATTGTAAGCTCTGGTTAAAGAGATGCTGGAAGACAGTACACAACTCATTTGCACACACTCTGAGGACACGTGGACTGAGACCGTCAGGCCCTGCTGCTTTGCCAATGGCCAGCTTACTAAACTGGTCCCTCACGTCATTTTTGGAGACCGAGAAATGATCTATTTCACCCCCTGTTAATTTAGCTAGTTGTTCCCCGGCCTCCTCCCCCTTCCCTGCTGCTACCGCACCTTTATTGCTGAATCTATTGAAGAACTCATTCATTTCATTAGCCATTCTAAGTCCACCACCCACCTGCTCCGACCTTGCCTTAAACCCAGTCACTAGCTTCATTCCAGCCCACACCTCTCTGGAGCTTTTTCGTGCAAATTGATTTTCTAATTTAACTCTGAATGCCTCACGGGCAATCTTAATTTTCCCCTTTAGGTCTCGCTGTATAATTTTCAATGCCTCCTTGTCCTTCCTTTTAAAAGCCAGTTTTTTCATGTTTAGTAAATGTTTCAACTCTTTTGTAATCCATGGCTTATTGTTTGCATAACACCGAATCTCTTGAACAGGTACTACAATGTCCATACAGAAGTTGATGTAATCAGTAACTCTGCCAGTAATCTCATTAACATCACAATTCTCTTTCATGGTACACAACACCTCCCAGTCTGTACAATCAAAGCAGTCTTGTAACGCCTCCTCTGCTGCTGGACACCACTTCCTTATCTTTTTAATTGTCACTGGTTGTTTGCGGACGTCTGGTTGGTAAGCAGGAGACAATAGTATGAGGTTGTGGTCAGATTTCCCCAGGGGGGGTAATGCAGCCGATGAATAAGCATTCTTAACATTAGCAAAGAGGAGATCCAGTGTGTTGTTGTCCCGTGTAGGACATTTGACATATTGATAGAACTTTGGTATTGCAGATGAGATCTTTACTCGATTGAAATCCCCAGAAATTACAGTTAGAGAGTTTGGGTGTTTAGTCTGAAGCCGGGCCATCACCCCTGACAACACATCCCCAGCAGCCTCTGGGTTCGCACATGGTGGTATATACATCACAACTACAATAACAAGAGTGAATTCTCTAGGCAGATAGTAAGGCCTGAGGCCCACTGCTAACAGTTCAATATTTGGACAGCAATGTTTCTCCTTAACAGTTACATGCCCCTGATTGCACCATCTGTTGTTAATGTAGAGTATCACTCCTCCACCTTTTTTCTTGCCGCATCTAACTCTCTCTCTATCAGCCCGAACCATTTGAAACCCTGGTACCGAGACACATGAATCTGGGACCTCCTCATGCAGCCAGGTTTCTGTAAAGCACATGAGACTGCATTCCCTAAACTCCTTCTGGGTCTTACTCAGAGCCAGCAGTTCATCCGACTTATTTCCCAGCGATCGTACGTTACCCATGATAATGGATGGGACCACTGGTTTAAACCTTCTCCTCCAGGACTTGATCTTCTTGCCTGCTCTGCAGCCTCTGAAAGGTCTCCTTATTTCCCGTGGAACATTCAGTATTGCCTCTGCTGGAGAAGACTTTATCCTGCGCAGTTCCAGAAGATGATCCCTAGAATACACTGCTCGTTTAGCAACAGACCTAGGGTCCACCATCCCGTCATTGTTTCCACCCGTCACACCAGTCATCTCCATGGCAAATCGTATGCAGTGACCTCCACCGCTCACATATGGCTGTATCCCTGTCACAGACTGTGGGTAGCAGCATGCATCCTTCAGTAGCATTAGCTGAGATGGTCCGTATTGCGTGCCCCAGAGTGTCTGTACCTGCAGGAGACTTGTAAGTGGTGGAAGAAGATCCAGGTGCAGATCTCGTGCTGTGTGCCCAGCAGCAGTTGATAGTGTGGGAAGTGTTGTATCTTCCATCCCCAATAGACGAGTATACAGGAACGTTGCAATCCAGAGAAGGTAATAAAATAATAAAATAAAATAACTGTAACAAAACTGTAACTGAAATAAAGTAGAAGCTTCTGCTGCTGCAATGGGCTGCCAGTAGTCCGGCGCCGTATTGTCTCCACAATCTATCAGAGAGGCAGACAGGCATGTCCACACCCTCCGGAGTCAGAAAGTGGACATAATAATAATGAGGAAATAATGAGGATTAAGATCCCAAAAAAAGTATTCCAGGCCCCTGAGACCTGGGCCTTTGTGTAGAAATATCTAACAGCAACAGAAGGCAGAATTGGAATGGAACCTCTTGTGCTATATGCTCTGCAGTCTGCTATATACACTGCCTGCCTGGTATCTCTGCAGATGGATTAGTTAGTCCTCAAAAGGACTGTTATGTGTAATGTATGGTTTTTCTCCCTACACTACCTATTACACAAGCAAATCTCTCCCTGACACAGCAGCACCTCTCCCTACTCTGCCTGATTCTGGAGTGACTGTGATGAGCATGGCGGCGCCAGGTCTGATATAGACCTGATGACGCTGTGCAACCATCCAATCACTGTAATGCCACAACCACCATGGCTGTGGCATTTCAGTGAGTGGCAGTTAATCCCTGCATGTTGATTGGCACTCTAAAGAGCACCAAACATGCAGGGATGGGACCGGAGCTCCCGCCGAGCAACCCCGGAAATACTCAGCGAGCTCCAAGCATCTCGAGCAGTGAAATGCTCGGGCGAGCACCGAGCAGTAGCGAGCATGCTCGCTCATCACTAGTTCTGATCCAACTTATTACCTTGGATTTATTTGTGGCTGACTTCTCGACTTTTTGATTACTCTTTAGCTGGCTGTTTTGGGACTACTATTGGATTTCTCCTGTCCTGCTTTCTGCCATGTTCTGCTTTGATGTTCATCTGTCCAACCGAGCATTCTCAAGCCGGTACTGTGCATAGGAGAACCCTCTGATTAACACTTTATTAGTGCCGTTCTGAGCTGCATATGGGGGCCCTCTTTTGAAATCATTCTATAGAATATATTATTTTCTAGCATTTTCTGGAAGGTACTGTTCATAAGAATTCTTTTCATATTGGGAAACCTGGAAAGCGCTGTCTGTGATGACATCATATCTGGTGTGGGGCATCACAATTAGGTTAAGCTCACATGGCAGCATTATATATCGGATCAGTTATGTCTGCAAATTATGGAAGTGACTTGCCCTGTGTATAGCTCTATATGAACGTCTGGACAGATGCAGCAGCTGCCAACTATGTGCTTGCACTATTAAATTTGCTCCTTAAATCTTACCAGAGTAGAGCATGCAGCCAGGACCGGCTCCAGGTTTTCGTGGGCCCCAGGCAAAAGTCTCAGTGGGTCCCTTTAACACATACACAATTCATGATGCACAGATACGACAGAGAAATATATGTGTTTATAACATAGGGACCAGGCTGTCCCCTCATCCTTCACATATGCAGACATGCACGCATACACAGTACGCAGACATGCACGCACACACAGTACGCAGACAGGCACACACACACCATACGCAGACATGCACGCACACACAGTACGCAGACATGCACGCACACACAGTACGCAGACATGCACGCACACACAGTACGCAGACATGCACGCACACACAGTACGCAGACATGTGTGGCGCCCCTGGGGGTTCAGTCGCCACAGAGGTGCTGCACCTCACCCAGAGGTGTGGTGTCTCCCTTCTCTCAGGTAAGATGGGAGTGATGCACGGAAGCCCAAAACACCTGCATCCAACACTACACTGCTCCAGGCCGGCTGGAGGGGCAAGACGCAATGTATGTTTCTGCTGAGCCCTGACCCTGGCTGGAGTGGGGGAACCCAAAGGTAGGGGGAACCAGTAGTGTGTGTGGGTGGAGGAAGTAGATAGAGGAAGCACTTTTCATAGGAGTATATAGGGAAGCCATCTTAGAGTTCGAGGAGTTCAGTGCTGAGCAAGGTTCAGTTCTAGGGAGCTGTTCAGAAGAACAGCTCGGGACTGTTCAGAAGAACAGTCCGGGAGCAGAATCTCATTAGGAGATCTGCTCCATGGTTAGGGCCAAGTGTGAAGGCCCCGGAGGGGAGCAGGGAGTAGGCTCCGTTCTACAGAAAGGATCCCAGGGGGTACGGCGCGTGCAGGATGGCACCCGTACGCCCTGCATCTGTCAGAAGACAGAGGGATTGCTGTGGCATTCTAATCCCCCAGGAGGGTCAAGTAGGTCCCGGATCCGACATACAGGAAGGACTTCAGAGCACCCGAGTGGGATTGAGAGTGGGCAGCGCAGAACAGGAGGGAGAAGGACAAGAGAAAAGACGGTCAAAGTAGGAACACGAGAAAGTGGGGTTCTGACAGGTATTCCTGAATTGCCTGAGGAAGGATTGAACCCCTGACCAGTGAACGCAGCGCGACGAGGGAGGCCTTTACTGGTAAAGTGCACCTTTGTAGTGTCTAAAGAACTGTGAGTAAAATCTTGGATGACTTCACTGCACTGCCTATGTCCATTCCTTCATCGGCGCCATTGTTCCCCCTGCACTACAACGCCCAGCGCAACCACAACCTGCATCGTTTTTCACTTCCCTGAGGCCTGCTCCACCTGTGGGGAGCCGTTCCATCTCAATCTGCCCTAACACCTGCCTCAGAGGACTGTCGCAGCGCTGGTGATCCTCACCAGACACCACAGGTGGCGTCATGACAAATCCCCTAAAAATAACCCCCTTTTGCACTGACCTCCCTGGGTCACGGACCGGGCCAGCCACCGTGATATTCCCCTATACCGGCAACCAGAGGCCCGGCTGTCGAGTACCCCACGGCCCTGGGGGCGAGTCACATGCACGCACACGCAGTACGCAGACATGCACGCACACGCAGTACGTAGACATGCACGCACACGCAGTACGCACACATGCACGCACACGCAGTAAGCAGACATGCACGCACACACAGTACGCACACAGTACGCAGACATGTACGCACAGTATGCAGACAGGCACACACAGTATGCAGACAGGCACATAAAGTATGCAGACATGCACGCACACACAGTACGCAGACATGCACGCACACACAGTACGCAGACATGCACGCACACACAGTACGCAGACATGCACGCACACAGTACGCAGACATGCACGCACACACAGTACGCAGACATGCACGCACACACAGTACGCAGACATGCACGCACACACAGTACGCAGACATGCACGCACACACAGTACGCAGACATGCACGCACACACAGTACGCAGACATGCACGCACACGCAGTACGCAGACATGCACGCACACGCAGTATGCAGACATGCACGCACATGCAGTACGCAGACATGCATGCACATGCAGTATGCAGACATGCACGCACACAGTAAGCAGACATGCATGCACACACAGTAAGCAGACATGCACGCACACACAGTAAGCAGACATGCACACACACACAGTACGCAGACATGTACGCACACACAGTACGCAGACATGCACGCACACGCAGTACGCAGACATGCACGCACACGCAGTAAGCAGACATGCACGCACACACAGTAAGCAGACATGCACGCACACACAGTAAACAGACATGCACACACACACAGTATGCAGACATGTACGCAGACATGTACGCACAGTATGCAGACAGGCACACACAGTATGCAGACAGGCACGCACACAGTACGCAGATATGCACGCACACACAGTATGCAGACATGCACGCACACACAGTAAGCAGACATGCACACACACACAGTAAGCAGACATGCACACACACACAGTAAGCAGACATGCACACACACACAGTACGCAGACATTCACGCACACAGTACATAGACATGCATACACACAGTACGCAGACATACACACACACAGTACGCAGACATGCATGCACACAGTATGCAGACATGCATGCACACAGTACGAAAACATGCATGCACACTGTACACAAACATGCACACAGCATGCAGACATGCACACAGTACGCAGATATGCACATGCACACACATACACATGGTACAGATATTCGCACATACAATACGCAGATACAGAAATATGTACACATACAGACAGACATACATACGGTATTTGAACACAAATTCTTAATAACACATATAAAATGGACATAAATATATATACACAGTCATACACACTGATATACACAGACATTTACATCATACATACACACACGCACATTAGAAATATTTTTTATATGGGGATTGGGGAAACTGGCAACAAGCCACTCTCATCTGTCCCCGGTCCTGTCTCCAGTCCATATCCTCTACCATGTGGCTGTGCAGGGCCACCAAAATGTCACACACATGGGGTCCTGGATCATCCGAGGGGCCCACTCGCTGTCGAGGCCCAGGCTGCTCCCCCTCATCTGTGTAGGGCCGCCAGCATGTCACAGACATCGGGCCTTGGACCATTAGGGGGGACCACTCACTGTCGGGACCCGGGCTGCTCCCCCCGCATCTGTGCAGAACCACCGGCGGTGTTTGATTGCCGGCACTTCAGACATGGCGGTGTGCAGTGCGCTGTGCGACTGTCTGCTAGCGATGACGCAGCCATGGCGACACACAAGCACAATTAAAGGCGCAGTGTTGCCCCTGCTGTGTCATTACTACCAGACACAGCTGCACCGCGCGCTATGCGCGGTCATGTCTGGTGAAGTGCCGGCAATCAAGCAGTGCCGGCGGTCCTGCACAGATGCTGGGGGAGCAGCCAGGGCCCCAACAGTGGTGGCCCCTCTGATGGTCCAGGGCCCTGGCACTTGCACGGGAACACCGGGTGCTGACGCCGGCCCTGCATGCAGAGATTTTCTTAAATGAAGCTAAGGTCCGTGTGAAAGGTGGCACATAGGTTAACATTGGTCTGTGGAAGGTCAGTATTTTACACAAACAGGACTCAGATGGAAGATGAGTTCATATGACAGTATCCTTAGGGCTCGTTCAGATGTGCCTATAATATGGACGAATGCTGTCCGAAAAAAAAAATTGGACTCAATTGGACTGTTCAGGTGAGGGTTTTTCGTAGAATGCAATATTCCCTCAGATGAAGCTCACCCATTGAAGTCTATGGGTGTGCAAAAAAAGAAATTGGATCCCATACGAATCATCTGTATTACATCTGATTTTTAGGGATACCTTATAATTATTAACAAAACTGTATTATATGATGTATATTTTAAACTGTGGATGTATAAAATCGGATGCCACATGGATACCACTAGGATTTAAAAAAAATGGACGCCCAGATGAAACATGGATCACGGTATAGATTCAAATTCTCAAAGTTTTCTAGATGAAACTCCGTCAATTTTCATACGCTTTTCTCACATCGGTCTAAAAATTTGTTATACATTAGACATTGGAATCTCTAACATTAAGACTTGTTTGTGCTAAAGGAGAGTAGAAGGTTGTGTTCCCAAGGAGCGGAGGGACGTACCGCCAACTGGGTGCGGATGTACTGCAAAAATAGAATCGAAGATACCCATGCTGATTTATCTGGAGAGGAGTTCTGTATCATGGTAGTATTACTTTGTCACTACATGACGATATTATTCAGCTATTCAGTAGTTTGTACTGCAGTTACCTTTCAATCAACAACTTGCTTCCAAAGCCAAAAACGGAAAATCAGTTCTTCTCTACCTTACCAAGAAAACTCCGTGCCAAAAATTTCCCTCCCACTGTTAATATTATTGTTAGGCTATGTGCCCACGATGCAGAAATGCTCAGGATTTTTTCCTGAGCGTTTCTGCATCTCCCTGGCAGAAAAAAACGCATGCGGATTGTACATGCGTTTTTCTGCCAGGGACATGCGGAAATGGAGTGGTTACCCACTGACATTTCCACATGTGGATTGACAAGCGCTTTCCAAGCGATTAGCATCACTTGGAAAGTGCTTGTGACAACTAGGTCACACTATATAAATCCATGCAAACAGCATGGATTTAAATAGTGTGACCCGAGAGAGTGGTAAAAATAAAAAAATAAATATATACTTACCCTCCGATTGCCCCCGGTGTCCCGCTCACTCCGTTCTCCCTTGCCGGCAACAGTGAATTGAATGACCTGCCAACGTCAGCGTCACGTGACCCGTCACATGACTCTGACTTCAGCGCAGGTCCTTCAACTCACTGCAAAGTGCCGGGAACCAAGCAGGAGCGCTGCGCGGGCTGACAGAAGGTAAGTATACATTTATTTTTTATTTTATTCTTTTTTTACAGATTTTTTAATGGTACCTGGGTGTGGAGGAGACTCTCCCCTCATCTACACCTGGGTACCATCCGCACATTAGAATGCTTGGATTATGCATCTACAAATACAGTGATGCGTAATCCATGCTTTCTAATGCAAATCAATGGCGGCAAAGACGCAGCACTTCCGCAAAATAATTGGTAGTGCTGTGTTTTTTTCCGCAATGATAATCCGCAGCGGAAATTTCCGCAGCATGTGCACAGCACATGCGGATTATCATTGGGGAACATTGCTGCCCTTCTACAAATGCTGCAAAAACGCTGCGGAAACGCATTAAAAACGCATCCTGGACACACAGCCTTACTGTTATTGGGTCATTCTATGACTGTATTAAGTATAGTGGTAGTATGCTGTCACAGTATGGCGCTATTATTTAAAAGTATTGCCTATATGATAGCATTTTTTTACATATATGGCAGTATTATTTATACACTGTGTGCAAGTATTAATCTTATATCAATATGGGTTTTTCATTTTGCCTCCCATTATATGTATTGCACATTTCTTAAATTCTTTACATTCCAGAGTGACCACAGAACATTATTGAATACCGTCACATGCTTTCATCTTACCTTCCCTAGTTTTGTTATTTTTCTCTGCAGTTGGGCAAGAAGTATGTCTCCGTATACACCTTTTACTTTGGGCATCGTCCTGTGGTTGTTTTCTGTGGCTATGAAGCTGTAAAAGAGGCTTTGGTGGATCATGGAGAAGACTTTATTGGTCTGTGGATAGAGTCTTTGATGGACATGGTAAAAAGTTACTTCGTATAACTAAATATATATAGACATAATGTGTGAAATGAAACATTTCAATAGGCCTTGTTCACATATATTTTGGCACAAAAACTACTTCACAGTCACATTGAGTTGTTTAGATCAAATGATGCTGCAGTAGGATAGTGTCTGGGCTTCATGGGAGATCATAAAATTCATTATATACTGAAATATTCAAGTATTGGACTTTATAGCACAAAAGATCAAGCAATTGCTGATTCAGGTGCCCTAAAATGCCAAAAGTAAGACAAAATGAAACTAGAAGTATGTGTGTATATGTATATGTATATAGTACATACACTGCTCAAAAATATAAAGGGAGCACTCAAACAACAGAATATAACTCCAAGTAAATCAAACTTCTGTGAAATCAAACTGTCCACTTAGGAAGCAACACTGATTGACAATCAATTTCACATGCTGTTGTGCAAATGGAATAGACAATAGATGGAAATTATTGGTAACTATCAACACACCCTCAATAAAGGAGTGGTTTTCCAGGTGGGGACCACCAGGAAACGTGGAGGGGGCCGTAGGAGCACCGCTACCTCCGATTTTGTGCAAGGAGGAACAGGAGGAGCACTGCCAGAGCCCTGCCAAATGACCTCCAGCAGGCCACAAATGTGCATGTGTCTGCACAAATGATTAGAAACCGACTCCATGAGGGTGGTATGAGGGCCCGACATCCACAGATGGGGGTTGTGCTCACAGCCCAAAACCGTGCAAGACGCTTCACATTTTTCTACAGAACACCAGAATTGGCAAAGTCGTCACTGGCACCCTGTGCTCTTCCCAGATAAAAGCAGGTTCACACTGAGCACATGTGACAGACGTGACAGAGTCTGGAGATGCCGTGGAGAGCAATCTGCCGCCTACAACATCATTCAGCATGACCGGTTTAGCAGTGGGTCAGTAATGGTGTGGGGTGGCATTTCTTTGGAGGGCCGCACAGCCCTCCATTTGCTCGTCAGAGGTAGCCTGACTGCCATTAGGTACCGAGATGAGATCCTCAGACCCCCTGTGAGACCATAGGCTGGTGCGGTGGGCCCTGGGTTCCTCCTAATGCAGGACAATGCCAGACCTCATGTGTCTGGAGTGTGTCAGCAGTTCTTGCAAGATGAAGGCATTGAAACTATGGACTGGCTGCCCGTTCCCCAGACCTGAATCCGATTGAGCACATCTGGGACATCATGTCTCGCTCCATCCACCAACGTCACATTGCATCACAGACTGTCCAGGAGTTGGCGGATGCTTTAGTCCAGGTCTGGGAGGAGATCTCACAGGAGACCATCCGCAACCTCATCAGGAGCATGCCCAGGCGTTGTAGGGAGGTCATACAGGCACGTGGAGGCCACACACAATACTGAGCCTCATTTTGACTTGTTTTAAGGACATTACATCAAATTTGGATCAGCCTGTAGTGTGTTTTTCCACTTTAATTTTGGGGGTGACTCCAAATCCAGGCCTCCATTGGTTAATAAATTTGATTTCCATTGATGATTTTTGTGTGATTTTGTTGTCAGCACATTCAACTTTGTACAGAACAAAGTATTCAATGAGAATATTTCATTCATTCAGATCTAGGATGTCTTATTTGAGTGTTCCCTTTATCCTTTATTTTTTTGAGCAGTGTACATATATATATGTAGCGCCCCGAGGGTTCGGTCGCTACAGAGGTATTGCATCTCACCCAGAGGTGTGATATCTCACTTCCAGGTAAGGATTGAGTGTGGCTCAGGACCCTAACACCCACATGCACTACACCATATTTCCGGGGGGCAGGGCGACAATGCTCCCAAGAGTGAGCACAACTGCCCCTGTCCTTGGCTAGAGTGGGGGGAGGGAACACCTAGAAAGGGGGAACCCGGTAGTGTGTGGGTGGGGAGAGTAGATTCTGGGTGCACTGGAAGGAGGAGTATATAAGGTGGGCACCATCTTGGAGTCAGGGGAAGAAAAGAGAGCAGAGAGAGAGAGGAAGGCTGGGAGCAGGGGCTCTGTACGGGCTCTGCTCTGCAGGGAGGCCAAGTCTTTAGGCTTGAGCCTAGAGAAGAGAAGAAAAGGAGAGGAGAGGAACGGAGGAGGCTCCAGGAGTGGAGTGAAGGGACCCCAGGGGTGCGGACCGGCCAGTCGCCACCTTACGGTCGCCGCTACCTGAGTAGGGGGGTCAGGCCAAGAAAGGGACACGGATCCCTCATATAGTGGAGGAGAGAAACTACCCTCAGCTTGTAACCGGAGGCCGTGGCATTGCACGTGTTACGGCCCCTCACTACACCCGTTAGGAAGGCACCATATAGGGCCCAGGGAAAGGGAACATACGTTTGCCCGCCAAGGCCCGAGGCAGCTGGACAGAAACGTGGTAAATTGTTGGGTACGACGGGAGAGAGAAAGGACACACGAAGGGGGTCCTGAAAAGTAGAGATGAGCGTTGTTCTACTCGAACTGTTCGCCAATCTCAAATTCAAGCTGTTTTGGGCGGTGTTCGAGCCGTTCGGCGAACACGAACAATTTGAGAAAAATTTGGCTGTTCGAGGTTATGTTCGATAACTGTTCGTGCACCAAAATCATAACTGGATTTTTTCTCAGTAATGATGAAAATTAATGTTAATACGCAGTTTGAGTGTACAGCGGGGTGGGGGGAGGGGCAGGGGATGGATCTCTGCAGGAACAATGAAGATCTCCATTTTTTTTTTCTCTTTCCCGCATTTACAGTGGGGAGGTGCAATCTGTCAGCCTATCAGCAGCGCACACACGGAGCGAAGTGCTTTTTTTCACACAAGCAACGGCATGTGTCATTGGCAGTGTATGTCACATGTCCTTGCCCTATAAGACCAAGCCATTTTCCCCGTCGCCACCATTTTCTCACTGCTGCAGCTGCGTGTTAGATGGCACCGCTGTTGCTGTGTGCGCTATACCTTGTTAATTTCAAGCCAATTTTCGCACAAATCTACAGATAGCTTGGGAGTAGGGAATAGTTGTGATTGCAGTCCTTTTAAGGACTAGGTTACAGCATTTCCTATGACTTTTATCAGGCAGGTCTGTGCTCTTAAATAGATAGGTTGTGGGAGTAAAGACTAATTGTAATTGGAGTCCTTTTCAGGAATAGGTTACATCAGTTCCTATCAGTTTTTGCCAGGCAGGTCTGTGCCAGTGCTGTGCAAGTTTTTTTCACAGCATTTGGCTGAATCTAGCAAAGCTAATCCTTTTTGGCCTATTGCAGAGTGTGTTAGTCAGTGGAGTAGCCTATCTGTGTTGCAAGATATACCACCTGTGTATAAAATACCAATTTTTTTACTGCACCTAGTGAAGTAAAATCTTTTGGGCATAGCATCATTCTATTAGTCCATCTATACTGACCTCCATCAGGTTGCAAATTGAATATAATTTTTATCTGCATCTAGCTCTGAAAAAATATTTGGCCTTCTAGCAGTGTGTGGGACTTTCTCTATTAGTCCATCTATACTGACCTCCATCAGGTTGCAAATTAAAAATAATTTTTATCTGCATCTACCTCTGAAAAAATATTTGGGCTTCTAGCTGTGTGTGGGACTTGTTCTATTAATCCATCTATACAGACCTCCATCAGGTTGCAAACTGAATATATTTTTTTCTGCATCTACCTCTGAAAAAATATTGGGCTTCTAGCTGTGTGTGGGACTTGTTCTATTAATCCATCTATACAGACCTCCATCAGGTTGCAAACTGAATATATTTTTTTCTGCATCTACCTCTGAAAAAATATTGGGCTTCTAGCTGTGTGTGGGACTTGTTCTATTAATCCATCTATACAGACCTCCATCAGGTTGCAAACTGAATATATTTTTTTCTGCATCTACCTCTGAAAAAATATTGGGCTTCTAGCTGTGTGTGGGACTTGTTCTATTAATCCATCTATACAGACCTCCATCAGGTTGCAAACTGAATATATTTTTTTCTGCATCTACCTCTGAAAAAATATTGGGCTTCTAGCTGTGTGTGGGACTTGTTCTATTAATCCATCTATACAGACCTCCATCAGGTTGCAAACTGAATATATTTTTTTCTGCATCTACCTCTGAAAAAATATTGGGCTTCTAGCTGTGTGTGGGACTTGTTGTATTAGTCCATCTATACTGACCTCCATCAGGTTGCAAACTGAATATATTTTTTTCTGCATCTACCTCTGAAAAAATATGGGCCTTCTAGCAGTGTGTGGGACTTTCTCTATTAGTCCATCTATACTGACCTCCATCAGGTTGCAAATTCAAAATAATTTTTTGCCTGCATCTAGCTCTGAAAAAATATTGGGCTTCTAGCTGTGTGTGGGAGTTGTATTAGTCCATCTATACTGACCTCCATCAGGTTGCAAATTAAAAATAATTTTTATCTGCATCTACAGTACCTCTGAAAACATATTTGGGCTTCTAGCTGTGTGTGGGACTTGTTCTATTAGTCCATCTATACTGACCTCCATCAGGTTGCAAATTCAATATAATTTTTATCTGCATCTAGCTCTGAAAAAATATTTGGCCTTCTAGCAGTGTGTGGGACTTTCTCTATTAGTCCATCTATACTGACCTCCATCAGGTGGCAAATTAAAAATAATTTGTATCTGCATCTACCTCTGAAAAAATATTTGGGCTTCTAGCAGTGTGTGGGACTCATTGTATTAGGCCATCTATACCAAGCTCCACCAGCTTTGAAATTAATAATAATTTTTAGCTGCATCTAGCCCTGAAAATAATTTTTCCCAATAGTGGTAGCAATAGAAATATGGGGCGCGCGCCTGGCTAACAAAAATATACGCTTCATAACACAAAACACCAGCCTAGCGCACTGCATTAATAAGATGGCATCATCATCTCTCCCAGTGCTAGGCCTACTGCGCAGGCTAGTATTCCTGTGCCTAAAACACAATGTATGGGTCCGCGCTAGCCACTATGCTGAGGGGTATAAAGCTGCTGCTAACGCTTTATAACAATTCAATTGGCAGATTTTCACAGAGCTCTTAAACAACGCCCACCCATCGGGCAACAGTTGCCCACCCTCCCTATGGGATCTAGTGGCGAATAGTTGATGCCATTAATCAGAGCGTCAGTTGCCCCGTCAACGTGGCAAGCATACGGTAAGGCATGGGAAGAGTGGACACGACTAGTAGCAGGCAGACGGGTTGACCAATGTGAACAAGCCAGATCACAAGTCACCATAGAATTTCTCCACCAGCTAATGATGAGGGGCATATCAGGGGCGTCAGCGCAGCGGTGTCTGACCGGAGTAGCATTTCACTTCCAACTACTGAATTGGGGAGATGTGACAAAGATTCATCATCAGACAATCCATAAAAGGGTGGAAAAGGGGTCAGCCAAGTCAGGAATGTAGACGTCCCGTCCCGTGTCACTAAAACTGATTTCTCACATCTTATCCCTAACACCATTAACATGACACTCACAATTTGAAGCAACACTAATGTCTACTGCATTTGTGATCGCCTTCTTCGGGGCGCTATGTATAAGCGAATTAGTCCCTCAATCCAAAATTACCACCAGTGGACGCTTAATACACCAGGAAGTAGTCATAGCCAATAATGCAATACGTGTACGCATACACCAATCGAAAACGGTTCCAGCCGGCAGGGGTACTTGGGTACTTCTACAACCCAGAAACGGTACACTGAGTCGGGTAACAATAGTAAAAACATATCTAACCATCAGATCACAAAGTAATTTCTTCGTATCACACATTGATGGAACGCCATTATCAAGATACCTGTTCCAAGCTATATTTAATAAATGCATAACATCGGCAGGGAACCACCCCAAAGATTACGGGACACACTCATTCCGCATAGGTGCGGCCACGGAAGCAGCAAGAGCAGGACTGTCAGAAACGGAAGTTCAGAGGATAGGGAGATGGCGATCCACCTGTTTGGCGAGATACATAAGACCGGACTTGTTATCCTAACGTGGTTTGTTTCTTTTACAGGTGACGCTAAGCCAACAGTGTGAGTGATAGGCCACTCGTATATATATTGGGCACAAAAAAGGGCGAAAGTCCGCCCAGGCGGGAGGAAATTAGAGTTTCATAACACATATTTCAACTGGAGAGGTATTAGAGGCCTGCTATGGCCACAGGTACTAATGGAGGTAATCAAGGTAGGGAGAGAGGCAAGAGGTCCGGTCATCTTAGTTATACAGGCCGGGGGAAACAACCTAGGTCATCACAAGAGCGCATAACTAATGGCAATAATGAAACTAGACACTGAGCGCTTCAGAGAATTTTTCACAAAATTAGCTATAGTATGGTCAGAGATTGTGCCGATAGCGGTATGGCAAGGTGCGCGAGACATCACGGCCATCGAATGGACAAGGCGGGTAATAAATATTCAGATGGCAAAATTTAGAAGAGACAGAGGCGGTGTAGTGATACGACACCGACAACTGGAAGGAGATAAAGCAGGCCTCATACGGCCCGACGGTGTTCACTTAATAGATATTGGACTGGACATATTCCTGTCAGGACTCCAGGACGGAGTGGAACAAGCATTAAGAGTGATGGGTGGGGGTCAGAGTCCTGCATACGAGTACGCTGGATCCTCCATGGCCTGGAAATAGAAAGGACATGTTGGAGAGTTACACTTGTTGGCCAACTTGCCGGAGTGGGGACCCAGGGCATGCTGCAACAAGCTGAATTATTTTAGAAATAAAATGCCTTTCTAATGGAATGAGTATAAAGAGTTAATAAAGCTGTGACCGATCCTCACCCATCCAGTTGTAAGAGTTACATTATTGGGTTGTCCATGAAAGGGGGGCGGTAGGGGGGCTGAGCATCTGGGTTTGGTTGGGGGTCCCCACAGTCTGCCTAGGCTAGATTCATTTAAAAATTCTTATTAGATACACAGGCGGTGCAGCTTGCTTCGCAGCTGGGCTACTACGCCCAAAGTATTGCCTAGGCTAGATGCAGTTAAAAATTCTACGCTGACTAGCAGACACTGAAGATTTGGAGCAGACCTCTGAGTAAACAGCTCTTCAGACTCAACCATCTGTGTTACCCCAAGCCATAGTGTATGTAGTTTCTTACAGTTAAAAGGGGGGGGTGCGACCCAACCCACCTGGAATTGACGATGCCAACGTCACGTAAGACACAGCAAGGGGACTCCCAAAATTGTGGCACAGACACCACTTAACCCTAGAAAGCATACCTGTGGCCTTGCAGGCCCGCCCAGTTAATTGTTTTCTATTTTCTGCAAGATTGCTTTAGTTAGAATTTTGAAACTCTAGGTATTCTTCATGTATATAGTTGTTTGTCATTTGAGTTTGAGTTATTCCATGTTATTTGCACACGGGCCTAAAGGGCCCCAAGTATGTGAAAGTGTAGATTTTTATGGTCATGCGTTCTAGGGTTAAGTGGCATCAATTGCCCCACTGTTGCTTAAAAAGGTTGGTGAGGTGATTTTACCAAATCCCCAAGCTTTTAGTCTCCCAAGGATGACACAGGGGTAGAAATGTCCTTGCGAATCCATGATTTGATCATCTTTATGAACGTGAGTCTGTCTACATTCTCAGTGGACAGCCGCGTGCGCTTATCTGTCAGCACACCACCAGCAGCGCTGAACACACGTTCAGAGAGAACGCTGGCTGCATGGCATGACAAGATCTCCAAGGCGTGAGTGGCGAGCTCCGGCGATTTTTCAAGATTGGAATACCAAAATGAGCAAGGGTCCAGTGACACAGTCATGGCTTCGATGTTCACTTGGAGATTCTCCTGTACCATCCTCTCTAGGCATTGACTATGTGTCAGACTTCTTGTCTCCTGTGGCCTTGCAAAGGATGGTCTAAAAAAGTGGTGAAACGATTCCACAAAATTGCTGTTACCAGCAGATACTGTGTTACTGTTACTGTTTGAGTGATGAAGACTCGACAGTCCCACCGTTGGCAAGTTAGAACTGTGAGATTCACTACGTGCACCACTGGTGTTTTGTGGAAAAGCACATGTAAGATTCTGCAACAGATACTCCTGCATTCGTCAATACCTTTTTATGGCAGGAATTATTTCGGCAAATATACTTTTGTACCGGGGATCTAAGAGTGTGGCAACCCAGTAGTCGGGATTACTTCGAATTCTGACAATCCGAGGGTCATGTTGCAGGTAGTGCAGCAAGAAGGCACTCATGTGTCTTGCGCATCCAGAAGGACCAAGTCCTTGTTGTGTTGGTAGCGAGGTAAGAATCATGCTTCCTTCCTCTGCCCTCTCCCTCCAACCTCGCACAACAGAAATGTGATCAAGGTCTCCCTCATCTGATGAGTCTTCCATGCCCATTGCCAGTTCGTCCTCCACTTCTTCCTCGGCTCCTGCACCTTCCTCAACAGTTTGGCTGCTACCATGCGCCATGGTTAATCCCTCTCCCCCACCCTCCCATGCCTGCCGCCTTGGTGCTGCCAACCGTCTGGACCTTGGAGATGTTATCCCTTCCGCATACGACTCCTCCTCTACTTCCTCCACCTCCTCTTGTCCCACCACCTGACTCCGAATTCTGTTTAACATGTGCTCCAGCATGTTAATCACCGTAATAGTCATGCTGATAATGGCATCGTCAGCACTAAACATCTTCGTCGCCATTTCAAGACTGTGCAGAAGGGTGCATAGGACCCTGATCTGAGACCACTCCTCCAGCGTGATTTGCCCCACCTCTGGATCTCGTTGGCCCAGGCTATACGTCAGAACGTATTGCACCAGGGCTTGTCGGTGCTGCCACAGTCGCTGCAACATGTGCAGAGTTAAATTCCACCGTGTTGGCACATCTCATTTCAGCCGGTGAACAGGCAGGCCCAACGACTTCTGTAGAGATGTAAGTCGTTGAACTGCGGGTTGCGAACGGCGGAAGTGAGCACACAGCGACCGTGCACTCTGCAGAAGGCCATCTAGTCCGGGATAGTGGGCTAAAAATTGCTGGACAACCAGGTTCAACACGTGAGCCATACAAGGCACGTGTGTGACATTGCCCCGGTGAAGTGCCGCACCCAGGTTTGCAGCATTGTCGCACATGGCCTTCCCTGGTTGCAGGTCCAGTGAAGACAACCTTTCATGAAACTGGGTCTCCAGAGCTGACCAAAACTCCTCAGCTGTGTGACTCACATTTCCCAGACATTTCAAAGTAAACACTGATGCGTTGAGCCCTGCTGCCAGCATAGTAAGGAGGTGTGCAGGATTCCTTCTGCGCAGTTAGAAAGCAGGTGGCATAACCAGAAAGGCTTTGGGTGCAGGTGGAGGACAGAGAGGAGGTTGAGGAGGCAGAAGCAGTGGAGGAAGTTCGAGATAAAGAGGATTAACACACAACTCGTGGGGACGGTAAGACTTGGACAGCAGCCCCTTGTCCTGCTGTCACCATAGTTACCCAGTGCCCAGTCAGCGACATGTAACGCCTCTGTCCATGCCTTCTCGTCCAAGTGTCTGTGGTGAAGTGCACCCTGTCACACACAGAGTTTCTCAAAGAAGCGGTGATGTTGTGTGCGACATGCTAGTGAAGCGCAGGCACACCTTTCTTTGAGAAGTAGTGCCGACTGGGCATCTGGTACTGGGGCACTGTGACGGACATAAGGTCTTGAAAATCCTCTGTGTCCTCCAGGTGGAAAGGCAGCATTTCTGTAGCCAACAGCTTGCAGATGGTGAAATTCAACCTCTTAGCTTTCTCATGGCTAGGAGGAAATGGTCTTTTACTTTTCCACATCTGAGGGACCGAGGGCTGGCTGTTGTGCTTAGACGGTGTTGAGTAGGGTGTCCCCGGCAACTGCCGGTCTGTGAGGAAGATGCAGGCGGACATGTTAGGTTGCCTTGATCCAAAGGTGGTGCTCTCGATGTCGGAGAGCGCTCAACACTAGCAGGTGTTTCCACTTCCCAATGAACTGACGACCTGCCAATCACACTGGCTGTTGCGGGTAAAGAGGTGGCAGTTCTGCGTCCAAAAACATGTGTGACTGCTGTCCCCCCAGTCACAGAGGATGAAGAGGCTGCGGATGCACAAGATGGGGCAGACGGTGGTTGGCCCAGCCGGCTAGGCCGCATTGTAGCACAGTGAGCTTCTCACTGCAACTTATGCTTCATATCCATGTGACGGTACATGCATGAAGTACTCAAACTATGTATTTTTTGGCCTCTACTTAGCTTTTGCTGACAAATATTACAGATAACACGAGTTGGGTCATCCTTATCGATCTGAATAAATGCCCAGGCTATGCAAGGCTTAGAGCCCATGTGACCTGAAGAGCCACTACGACTTGTGGTCAGAGGCAGAGTTGTGGTTGAGGATGCAGTTGTTGACGTGCTTCCAGTACTCCGTCTCTGTACAGGAAGGCGCAACCTAACCTCGTCGTCAATAGCATCTGTGATGCCCCGCTGCGCTTGGTATCACAGATCCTACAAGAGTGCATTGATGGAATCCTCCACAAGAGGCCCCCATAAACATTCACACATCTCCACCTTCCACCTCAGACCAGCAGAGGGAGCCCGTTAGGGATATAAATAGGGAAGGTGGAGCTAGGCAGTTCAGTTCCTCTGAAGAGTTCCTGCAGTAGAGAAGCCTAAGAGAGGTCAGTCTGCAGTGGAGCTCAGTCTAGTCTAGAGAACGCAGTTAATAGTTCAGCAGTGGAGCACGAGGCTCCTGCTTGCTAGATTCAGGTAGCCCAGATAGAGCTTAAGGTGTGCCAGTGCCGTAAGATCAGTGAAGCGTGGCAAGCTGCCGTTAGTGTGTATAGCCTAGTGAGGGCCCGAGTAGGCCGAAGGCGAGTGGCGAGTAAGTACATAAGGGGCAGAGGAGCTTAACCAGCTCACCCCGAAGCACTTACCGGACACAGGATCCGAGCTTACCGGTATCTCTATGACCCAGTAAGGCATAACCGGAATCCCTGGAGAACTACAAGTCCCAGGATCGCTAAGGTGCTGATATGTAACAGAGCCAGGAGACGCTTAGGCCCCGCATACTGGGAGCGTGAACTCCAAGAGAAGGCCCTACCACAAGGTCAGCCAGCGCAGGACAGAGACAAAGTTAGGCCTAGCTCCAGGCAGGTCAGAAACTTACTACGCAGAGGCAAGAAACAGGAGGCCCTACACCCGCTCATTGGGGAGGATCCTGATATGCACCCTTCACCCTACAGTGCTCCGGGATGTGCCTGAATTTCCACCAGTAAAAGGTACTGAAGTGACTACCGTGTCCGTTCCTGTTCTTGCTCTGACCCAGCTGGGTCTCGCCTGTCCTGCATTCCCCCTGCATACGCTGCCCTGAGACCTAGCTCCACCTGTGGGGAGCTATAACATCGAGCTGCCTTATTACCGGCCTCAGTGGACTGCTGCAGCGCTGGTGCTTGTCACCAGATACCACAGGTGGCGTCATGAACTCTTATAAAATTAACAATTATCCACCCTTTTAAAGAGAGACCCCAGGGTACGGGCCAGGGAGCCGACCACCGCGACATCCCCAAGGCCAGGCAAATGCCCGGGTACCGAATCATCCCCATCCCCAGGCTAGTCACATCCTCCTCCACCTCCTCTGCTGACCTCATCGACTGTCTGACTGTGGGTTGACAGTAAGTGGGATCTCCAACCTCGTCATCATCACCCTGTGTGTTATCACACCCGTCGCCCTCAGAGCCAACCTCTTCCTGCCCTGACCGAAAAGTCAAGTTGTCGCTCCAATCAGGTATTTGAGTCTCATCATCGTTTTCATCATTGTCTCAACCAACAGGAGTTACAGTTTGGGAACAAGGGTCTACATTATGCTCAGAACCTTCTTCATCTGGTCCTGGATCCAACTTATAAAGATTCTGGGCATCGGATCAGATCATTTCCTCATCTGGATTAACAGAAGCTCTGGAGCAGACCTCCGTTTCCCAGGCTATAGTATGAGTAAACAGCTGGGCAGACTCAGCCATCTGTGTTACCCCATACTCAGACGGGCAGCTGGAGACTTGGGAGCTGTGAGGAAGCAAGTGCGATTGGGGTGACACCTCTGAGGACTGGAGTATTTGTGATGTTGAAATTGAGGTGATGGAGAGCCCACTTGAAGGAGCACTTGATATCCGTTGAAGCACCTGCTGTTTTTGTGCCTCATCTAGAATTTGTAGCAATGGGCGTGTCCTTAAGAATGGGATCGTATCACATTGTCCACGAAAAGAAGTCGACATCTTAGTTTGGCTGGAAGATGGTCTTTCTTCTGCAGATGTTACTCCCCCCCCACCATGGGGGGCCTCGACCCACCGGCGGACAGGCACCAGTATTGGGATAGGGGGCGCTGGCCGTCAGGGTCCACCGCGGCTCTGGCACAAACCCGGCGACACAGAGGTGGCACAGGCAGGAACGGACTGGCCGTGTCGGCTTCTCACTTTTTGGATTTTAGAAGGGCATGACATGCCTATATCTGTGTCTCCCCCTCCTTTTACTCCTCCACCTCTTTTCTTTTCGCATGACTATATGTACTTGTCACTTTTCCATGTGTTAGTTGTGTCTTCTGAGCAGTTTGTCAGCTTTTGGACACCTTTGAAGGTGTTTTCTATGTGTTTCTATGTGTTTTTGTTTGCCTGCCATTGGTTTTAACGGTGTTCGAAGGTGTTCGACGAACAGTTCGACGAACAGTTCGGCGAACACACGGGTGTTCGACGAACCGAACCGAACTCGAACACTACGGGGGTGGCTCAACACTACTGAAAAGCATTCCAAAGATACCTGGGAGTTGGCCGAGCCCCTCACCTGGTGAGCACAGTACGACGCAGAAGTGACTTTGAGTGTAAAACTGTGAGTAAAGACCCTGGACTGCATCACTGGACTCTGAGTCATTACTGTTGCTCCCGCGCACCACCACCCCCACCATCTGCACTCACTGCCCTGAGGCTATACTCCTCCCGTGGGGAGTTATACTTCCCTCAGCTGCGCACACAACATCAGCCTCAGCGGTCTGCCCCGCAGCGGCTGTTCCCAGTGACCGCAATCCACGGGTGGTGTAGTCGGACATTTCAACACTAAAAACCAAGTAAACAGATCCGCCACTGGTTTGACCACCCTGAGCCACGGGACCGGATCGCTGCCACAGAGACTACAACCCCTGACATTACACAGAGACCGGGCTCCGGGTATTACCCCACACACGGCCCAGGGTGCGCGTCATATACACAGGAAAAAAATGTGTATATATATATATATATATATATATATATATATATATACATATATATATATATATATATTTTTTTTTTTTTTTTTTGTACCGTGTTAGCCAGTAGATAGAAAAATATTTAGATTTGAGAGTCCTCAGTGGTTGATACCTCCTAATGAAGAGACCTGAGTAGTCTCGAAAGCTTGCAATTTGTTACCATCTTTTCAGTTAGCCATTAAAAGATATCAACCACTGAGGACTCTCAAATCTAAATATTTTTCTCTCTCTCTCATATATATATATATATATATATATATATATATATATATATATATATTTATTTATTTATTACACTGTATATACATACAAATAATAAATGCTGGAATCACCCCCTTTTTCCAAAACAAAAGTAAATAAAAAGTAAACATATTCGGTGTCATCTCTTCCACAAAAGTCCAATCTATCAAAATATGAAATGATATAACCTAGGGTAAACGGAGTGAAAAAAAAAATTAGAAACACCAGAATTCCCGTTTACCAGTTTCCACTGTTATGGTCTGAAAAGATGGCGACACAAACCAATTTTTTTTAACAAAATTCAGATTTTTTTTTCATTTCTTAAATAAAAAGACACAAATACTGTAACTTTGCAAGTTTGGGACTGCGTTAATTGTTCGAACGTAGAGAATAATTTTTATCGCACAATGAATGCCATAATATCCCAAAAATAATGGTGAAATTGCATTATTTTTCACCACTTTACCATTGTATTCATGGAAAATTAAAAACATGCTTTGGCTCTTGAGTAAAAAAAAAAAAAAAAACTTAATGGGGTTATCCGCTCCAAATCAGATCCCACTACTTAGTACTATTAATGAGTGCAGTTTGATTCCAATGCTGTTCAGGGCAAAGTTATAACACTTCTAAGAGGTTGTTTTGCTGGCACAATTAATTGGGCGCTCTACAGGTGGAATTATGATGGAACGTTACTGGCACAATAATAGGGTCCGAGCACGCTTTAGAGCATAGATGTCAAACTCTGGTCCGTAGGCCAAATCTGGTCCGCAGGGTGGTTTTATTTGGCCAGCGACACAAGCACCACCATCCCTATGTGGGACCATTAATCTGTATGGAGGACTATGTGGGGCCCATTCTTCTGTACGGAGGACTATGTGGGGCCCATTATTCTGTATGGAGGACTATGTGGGGCCCATTATTCTGTATGGAGCACTATGTGGGGCCCATTATTCTGTATGGAGCACTATGTGGGGCCCATTATTCTGTATGGAGCACTATGTGGGGCCCTTTATTCTGTATGGAGGACTATGTGGGGCCCATTATTCTGTATGGAAGACTATGTGGGGCCAATTATTCTGTATGGAAGACTATGTGGGGCCCATTATTCTGTATGGAGGACTATGGGGGGCCCATTATTCTGTATGGAGAACTATGTGGGGCCATTATTCTGTATGGAGGACTATGTGGGGTTCATTATTCTGCATGGAGGACTATGTGTGGTTCATTATTCTGTATGGAGGACTATGTGGGGCCATTATACTGTATGGAAGACTATGTGGGGCCATTATACTGTATGGAGGACTATGTGGGGCCCATTATTCTGTATGGAGGACTATGTGGGGCCCATTATTCTGTATGGAGGACTATGTGGGGCCCATTATTCTGTATGGAGGACTATGAGGGGCCCATTATTCTGTATGGAGGACTATGTGTGGCCCATTATTCTGTATGGAGCACTATGTGCGGCCCATTATTCTGTATGGAGCACTATGTGCGGCCCATTATTCTGTATGGAGGACTATGTGCGGCCCATTATTCTGTATGGAGGACTATGTGGGGCCATTATACTGTATGGAGGACTATGTGGGGCACATTAATCTGTATGGAGGACTATGTGGGGCCATTATAGTTTATGGAGGACTATGTGAGGCCCATTATTCTGTATGGAGGACTATGTGGTGCCCATTATTATGTATGGAGGACTATGTGAGGCCCATTATTCTGTATGAAGGACTATGTGTGGCCATTATTCTGTATGGAGGACTATGTGGGGCCATCATTCTGTATAGAGGACTATGTGGGGCCATTATACTGAAGGGAGGACTATGTGGGGCCATTATTCTGTATGGAGGACTATGTGGGGCCATTATACTGAAGGGAGGACTATGTGGGCCCATTATTCTGCATGAAGGACTATGTGGGGCCATTATTCTGTATGGAGGACTATGTGGGGCCATTATTCTGTATGGAAGACTAAGGGCTGCACAAAGTAAATTTTCCATCCTTGTCTGAAATAATTTGGCACCTGAGGCTTTAAGGCATCATAAATCCTAATGTTTTTGTTTAGTTGCATTATAAGAATGCTTTTATATATGAGGCTGTAGTTTATCAACTCAATGTTTTTTATTATTTTAGCATTTCTTGTTGGTATTTACTCGGGTACCATACAGAACAATATTTTACTAGGAATATGGTGTCGGCATTGTCGCTTTGTTAGGCAGCTGTGTGTCATTTGGCTATCCAAACATATGGCTCATAGTCTCTGTTTGGTATAATTGTAGGGATGGGAGGAACTAACATAAAGTCCATATCTAATGTGAACCTGCCCTGAATGAGTTCACAGAAACAGTAATGCGTGCACTGTGATGGCATTATTAGAAAAAAAATAAAGCTGCTGCTGATTATAGCACAACTCGTCAAAAAACGTCAAATTGAGTTCACAACTAGAAAACACAGATGCAGTTTAATGCGGCAACACTGTAAACTTTAATGTAAAATTGAATCTTTAGTAAAGCGGCCTTCAGAAGTATCAGCCAACCAACTCGTATCGGAATAGAACAAGTGTCTCTTTACAACAATGGCAGCTACGGCCGGTCTTCTTGTGGGGCATTAAGAGAGTCATACTTTTTACTGTTCAGTCAACTTGTCACAATCTTCTTATGGTTTCTTTAGGGTCTACATTACTGCTGAGGTCCAGGTGGGCAATGGAGGATCGCCTCTATCATCTCCTTCAGAGAGAAAGCAGCTACTTTTGTAAACTCTTGCCAAGGGTCAACATGAGAGATATAATGCAAAAATGCCCATGCGTCCTTAGGCGGCATCATATTCAGCAGGGCATGGTCGAGCTATAAAGCACCTGGTTCTCAGGTGCTTTAAAATAACTTTCAGACTTGGACCAGAACGTTATTGTGACCAATAACTATAATAAAGGGAATCTGTCACCAGGTATTTGCTATTTAATTTGAGAGCATCATAATATAGAGATCTTGATTCCAGCGACGTGTCACTTACTGGGCAGCTTGTTGTAGTTTCAATAGAATCAGTGTTTTATCAGAAGGAGATTATCACTAGAGGACTAGTTGTCTCGTGCCATGTAGTCATCCTGCAGTGTGTAACTCCGCCCTCATCTCTGTACACTGAAAGCTACCAATCAGTGGTGTGGGCGGGGTTATAAACAACTCCACATTAAGAGAACTGTAAGATCTGCAGCAAATAAAACAGTATTTTAACAAAGCTGCACCAGGGAGCTCTGTAAGTGCCACATTGCTGGAATCAGGGTCTTTTCCCCTACATCGTGCTGCTCTTAGATTACATAGCAAAAATCTGGTGACAGATTTCTTTTTATACAATATAGCCAATAGATGTATAATGGAAGAAAAAATGAATAGCAATAGTTTCAATATATTTTGGAGGGGATCTCTCAGCACCTTAACAGTTAACACCTCCATACACATTACGTTAAAATAGTTGGATGAATGATCATTTGCTGGTCGGTAAAACGATAATTTGCCAACCGCCTAAAATTCATTTCGATGCAGCGATCAACCAAATAAAATCCAAAAGGCCTGATCTTTTTTTTCCAACAAAACAGTCAACATTAGTCAGTCGGTCATCGATGGAAATTAACGATCATTCATCTAACTGAAAAAGGCACTGATTGTTCATTATGGTTGAAATTGCCTATTTCGGTTGGCATTTAGCTTCATTGCAATGCAATCAGATTGTATGGGTCATTAGTGAACTTTGTAGGTCAACTCCTGAACATTCCTGTCGTCCATGCAGGTAAGCCAGCCCAACTGAACTAAAAGCAAAGGTAACGGGACAGAGCGATTATAGTCCTATACTATAAAAATATCATCCAGTGCCAAAATAACGTTATATATAATTGTTTTATACTTGTAGTTACTTTTCCACATTTCAAAAGAAACTGATTACTGCTGTCAAAAATAATTTGTATTTGAGTGGATTTCTATCCAAAAATGAAAATAGACTATGTATTAGTAAATCAAAAGTTAGTCAGTGTCTAGAGTCTGGTGGTCATGCTTTGGGTACTTATAGAGATATTGGCATTTTTCTTCTCAGGTTGTGGTGGCCATTTTGTTAAAAGTGACACCAGGAAGTAAAGCCATTTTGATGTTAATTATCTTCTCAGATATCATTTGATTCTGAAAAACAGACAAAAAAAGCAAAAATGGTTACACTTCCTTTTGCTACTGTTAAGAAAATAGTCACCGTAACCTAAAAAAAAGAAAACAAATGTGAAACATAAACTTTGACAATCATTCTAACTTTTTTATTGTAAATCTTGTGTGAAAATCCCTTTTAAGTAATCTGGTATTGGTACACCCCTATTATTGAGATGGTACATACCAGCCCAAAGTTTCCTCATTAATGCAAGATTCTATAGCAATCAGTACCATCTGGGGTTTTCTATCTGGGGTCCAGCACAAAACATATCAAACCATTGGTAAAATCTGGATGTTCAGGTTCAGATATAGACTTGCACCACCCTTAATGAGACCGCCTTTTTTAGTTGTGGTTTGCACAAACTCATCTCCTTTTAGTCCTGAGAAATGACTGAATGTTTCGGAAAAATCTACAAATACACCAGCATCATATATAGTTGAGAAATCAGGCAAATAGTGACACCATTATTGTTTTTAGGTTTAATTGCAAGTGAAGGACATCGGTGGCGTCAGCTTAAGCGGTTTACCCTCACGACACTGAGAAGTTTTGGAGTGGGAAAGCGGACTATTGAGGACAGAATTAAGGAAGAATGGTGAAGGAACGCACATCATACAAAGGTAAATGACATATTATGTGTTACTATACTATGTTATTGGGAACAATTGCTCCATTTGGAGAAAATCAGCCAGGTTATTGACCATGCAAAGCAAATTAGGAAACAGTTTTTTAGCCATTTGAAGAATTCATCATATACCAACCGTAGGATACTCCCAGCAATGCCATGTCATATGTAACGTATTGCCACAGTTTACATATTATCCAATCATGTGGTCCTGACTAACTAAAGAACATCTGGAATCTAAGGGGTAACGTGTCTCCTTGTGGAGAGTAACATGCCTGACATGTTCGTGTAAGGAGACTTATGGGCCATGCAATGCACCTCTGGGAGATTAAATTAGTGTCCACCAAAAGGAAGAAAGCTATTTCCATAATACCTCTAATACAGAAAGTTGGCATATAAATCAGAAACTTTGCCACATGACTAAGGATATAATCGAAACCAGAATCTTCTCAAGAAGAAAGAGTCCCCTGTTGTTCCTGGGTTTTTGCACTTCATGAGTGCAGATCAATGTGCTGGTTGAATGGCTGAAAGGCTTTTGAGGGACTGCTAGTGGATACTATTTCTCCATCTGGAGATCCACACCTACAGGAGAGATAATTTGCATACAAGTTTCCCATTTTTTTATCCAGGTCGTGAGTTCAATGCGGCCACAATCATCACCAAAGCCGTTTCCAATGTCATCTGCTCAGTCGTATTTGTTAGGCGCTTCCAGTATGATGATGTTCGGTTCCATAGAATGCTGGATATTTTTTATGAAACTTTTGAGCTCATGAGTTCCACCTGGGCACAGGTACAGTAAAGGAAAATCCTGATCTTATGTTTTCTAGCCATTCGAAGAATTCATCATATACCAACCATAGGTTACTCATGGCAATACTAGATCATATTTAAGCTACTGTCATAGTTTAAGTACTATCCAGTCATGTTGTCCTGATTGACTAAAGAACATCTCAGATCTAATGGGTAACATCTCTCCTTGTGGAGAGTGACAGGCCTGACATGACAATGTAAGGAGACTTATAGGCCAATGCTCCTCTGGGAAATTAAATATGGAAATTGTCTCTTCGGAGAGGAAGAGGACTTGAACTCTAGTGCCACCTATTGAAAGTAGTAATCCTAAAAGTCAATACTGACTCTTTAACGAGCCTGGCCACATGAATATTCGTCCCTTGTGAGTCACAATTACAGGTGTAAATTTTGAAATTTGCCAGGTTCATGGTAGTTTTGTGCTATACATCAACTGCTTAAAGGGAGGTTTTTTTTCCCTCCAAGATGCTTTTTAAAAGGGCTATACAGTGAAACAGTGAATATAGCCCGATATGAATCGTACTAACACTCTACCTGTTACTGGTACAGTACCGGAGGAAATAACTTTTAATCTGTATGCAAATGAGGGGGCTTCAGTGCACTCTTGGTTTGGCCAAGCGCTTGGTGCACCGTTACGCCCCCTCATTTTGCATGTTGTGGACTTTCCCCACTTCTGATTGACAGTGCCCACTTCCCAGAGGGAGTGTTTCCTAAACTCAGCCCACAAGTTTCATATACAGTGGGGGAAAAAAAAGTATTTAGTCAGCCACCAATTGTGCAAGTTCTCCCACTTGAAAAGATGAGAGAGGCCTGTAATTGACATCATAGGTAGAGCTCAACTATGAGATACAAAATGAGAAAAGAAATCCGGAAAATCACATTGTCTGATTTGGAAAGAAATGTTTTTCAAATTTTGGTGGAAAATAAGTATTTGGTCAATTACAAACAAGCAATATTTCTGGCTCTCACAGACCTGTAACTTCTTCTTTAAGAGGCTCCGCTCTCCTCCACTCAATACCTGTAGTACTGGCACCTGTTTGAACTTGTTTTCAGTATAAAAGACTCCTGTCCGCAACCTCATACAGTCACACTCCAAACTCCACTATGGTGAAGACCAAAGAGCTGTCGAAGGACACCAGAAACAAAACTGTAGACCTGCACCAGGCTGGGAAGACTGAATCTGCAATAGGCAAGCAGCTTGGTGTGAAGAAATCAACTGTGGGAGCAATAATTAGAAAATGGAAGACATACAAGACCACTGATAATCTCCGTCGATCTGGGGCTCCACACAAGATCTCACCCCGTGGGGTCAAAATGATCTCAAGAACCATGAGGAAAAATTCCAGAACCACACGGGGGACCTAGTGAATGACCTGCAGAGAGCTGGGACCAACATTACACAGGCTACCATCAGTAACACACTACGTCACTAGGGACTCAGATCCTGCAGTGCCAGACGCGTCCCCCTGCTTAAGCCATTACATGTCCGGGCCCATCTGAAGTTTGCTAGAGAGCATTTGGATGATCCTGAAGAGTATTGGGAGAATGTCATATGATCAGATGAAACCAAAGTAGAACTGTTTGGAGTCTCCTCCTCGTTTTTGGAGGAGAAAGAATGCTGAGTTGCATCCAAAGAACACCATACCTACTGTGAAGCATGCGGGTGGCAACATCATGCTTTGGGGTTGTTTCTCTGCCAAGGGACCAGGACGACTGATCCGTGTACATAAAAGAATGAATGGGGTCATGTATCGTGAGATTTTGAGTGCAAACCTCCTTCCATCAGCAAGGGCATTGAAGATGAAACGTGGCTGGGTCTTTCAGCATGACAATTATCCCAAGCACACTGCCAGGGCGACGAATGAGTGGCTTCGTAAGAAGCATTTCAAGGCCCTGGAGTGGCCTAGCCAGTCTCCAGATCTAAACCCTGGAGGGAGTTGAAAGTCTGTGTTGCCCAGCGACAGCCCCAAAACATCACTGCTCTAGAGGAGATCAGCATGAAGGAATGGGCCAACATACCAGCAACAGTGTGTGCCAACCTTGTGAAGACTTACAGAAAACTTTGGCCTCTGTCATTGCCAACAAAGGATATATAACAAAGTATTAAGATAAACTTTTGTAATTGACCAAATACTTATTTTCCACCAAAATTTGAAAAAAAATTCTTTCCAAATTAGATAATGTGATTTTCAGGATTTGTGTCTCATAGTTGAGGTCTACCTATGATGTCAATTACAGGCCTCTGTCATCTTTTTAAGAACTTACACAATTGGTGGCTGACTAAATACTTTCAGGCACAATGCACATGCACAGACTCGCAGGCTGAGTTATTATTATTATTTATTATCATAGCGCTATTTATTCCATTGAACTTTACAGGTGAAGAGGGATATACATAGTAAATAACAAGTACAATAATCTAAGTCACTGACAGGTTCAGGAGGAGATAAGACCCTGCCCGTGAGGGCTCACAGTCTACAAGGGATGGGTGAGGATACAGTAGGTGAGGGGAGAGCGAGTTGTGCCGCGGTATGGTGGAGCGAGGGTTACTGCAGGTTGTGGGCTCAGGCAGTATTCACTCGGGGAAGTGAGCACTGTCAATCAGGAGAGTGGAAAGTCCCCAACATGCAAAATGAGGGAGCACAATGGTGCACTGAGCTCTGGGCAACGCCAAAGGTGCACAGAAAGGTGCACAGAATTAAAAGTTATTTTCTCAGACACAGTAATAATAACAGGAACA